>NC_090926.1:1077352072-1078602072 GCF_040938575.1 Ambystoma mexicanum | reverse complement strand
TAACCAATCACAATGCTTTATACGTCAGTCACTTTAGATAAATACGGACGGAATGCACGCTTGCGTGTTTAATACAATCTGTGACAAAGGGATTTAGCCGTCAGAATTGGTAAGTACACTTCATCACGTCAGACGTGGAATGTACTCTTGTTATTCATGATCCCTACCAATACTCCCACTCGTAACTCTGGTTATCCCTTTCTCAATATTTTCGATAGATCAACCAGATTAGTATGCCTAACGGTACCACAGCAACATTTCAAGTCACCGCATCGTAGTAATCGCCTCAATTATCGAACCCAATGTTCTGGCCACATTACATTTGAATTGGTTAGTTTTTTTGGTGTTAATTTCTTTAATGCTAAATCAGCATCTTACTAATATTCCAAACATATTTATTCATTATGCCAAATGTTTGGTTCTGTACTGATTCTTTACACAGGTATCACAATAGTTGTGCATTAGAATACATCTTCACAGCCATGTTTCAAGCAGAGATGATAATTTATCAATCAAACTAAAGAAGATAGGTGAGATGAGCACCACTTCCATATATAAAAATGTCCACATGTTCACGCATGCATTCATTAAGGTGCTCATTCTGTCTTCATCGGTGTGCAGATGTTTTGATTACCCAGTATCTATAGATCAGTTTTCACCACAGTTCTTCTGGTGCTAAAGAGTGATGGGCATGTATACACATTCAAAGGAGATATTTCCTTTTTCACAAAGTACTAGGATAATTTTTGTTCTCACTTCGGCATGTGGCTTGACTTCATCAATGCTGCCAGTACTTGATAACCAACAGTTCTATCATATGCAGAACTTTGTTTCTAAACAAATCTTTAATTTTACATTTTTTATTTATTGTGTCCTTTTCTGTTCTCCCTCCCTGTATCCTGTGAATATGACTGTCATTGGGGTATGTGAATCTTCTTACATTCTCAATTTTATGTTTGTGATTTTGAATATGATTTTGTACTCGCATATCCCATTACATGTTGATCATTCTGTAAATCACTACACAATTATTTTAAATGATGTTGTCAGCCTTGAAAACACACTCAAGTCGAAACACGTGTCAGCTGGCGCTACAACACCAATAAAGAATCAGAACTGATTGGAACCAGATTCTTATCATATTTATATTTGCTAATAGACAATTAGAAATGGAAGAGCGCGATGCATGTCACAACCCCAAACAGCTACTCAAATTTTACATGTGGAATAATATTTTTGTTCATACATTTTTAAGGTAATTTCGTAGAAGCTCATTTTTTTTAATTGTTCAGGTTGGAAAGCTCTAGCCGCAGAATTTAAAGTGGTATTTTTAATAGTTGATTAATTATGCTAACTAGGCAAATGTGGATATTTTTGTGCAGAAATGGCGCAGTTTGTGACTCATATAAATCAGCGTCCATGCCAGCTGTGCCGTTATTCTGAGATGGTAAAATAATTTTTGTATAAAAGTATCAGAGGGTAAAATTTAAGAATCTGTAACACTTGTTGTGCCCAGAATTGCATGATTGGATTTACCTGAGTGCAATCTGATGAACCGATTAGTAACATGGTCACATGAAGAACATGACGTTTCATAAATTACCATTGTTTAATGCAGAACTCTCCAAGATGACAGCACAGCAAGTGGGAGGGAAACTGGGTGAAAAGTTCCATCCCATTAAACTGCCTTTCATTAACCAATCACATACACTGACCCATTAGGTCAGAGAGATTATACCCACCACTAAAGCAATGGGTTTCTAATCTATAAAAAGTCCATAGATTCTGTGTACTCACTTTCTCACTCACTGACCGGGATGTACTGATTGACAGAAGGAGAATTAACAACAACAGAAAGGAAAATGGAATCGATGTATTACCTTTTGGCCCATTTTTTTATTACTAGCATTATACTGTAAGAGAGACCTACCTAGACTGAAAGCCACAGGCCTTTTTCTGTGGAAAAGACAGCAACCAGGTAAAATACAGAAAGAAGGAAACCAGCCTGAGAAGGTAAGCTAACTCCCTCTTGCTGACTGATGACCACCTGTTCCTACAGGTGGAGAATTCAACCAGTCCTTAAGAGGGTGCACAGCCGTCTGTGAGACAGCCAAAAGTAGATACCCTGTAAGTATAAGGTGAAGGGGAAATATAATTACTGAATGTAATTTTACTCTAAAAAGGAATAATTTAATCCCAGCCCTTTTTGTTTTTGAAAATACAGGAGAGGGCGGGGGGGCGGTATATAAATTCACTGTACATTCTAGGAAATTAGTAGATATTTCAGAAGTGTATGTGTTTCTGGAATTATAGATATGATAGAATAGGTTTTATAGTGTGTATGCTGGGAGAGGTCCCTGTCTCCTTCTCTTTGTAATGCACAAACACGGAAGAAGTATTTACAGTGACAAATCCCTGGATGGCTTCACTTGAGCCAGGGAGGTGAGGCACTACCCGAACGTCCCCCTGGGGGTGGTACTTAGTGGGTGGATCTCATGGGGAGGGAAGCCCCCTATGGATTAGTGACAACCTGGGGAGAACATGGTATCCTGATGGCCCACCTAACACACCTTCCAACCCCATTCAACCAAGACTTTTCCTACCGTTCCTAAATATTTTTGCAATTCCACCAATATAGGAATTACTGGGACGAGGAAGAGTGTGGACTCCTTAAGGGACATGTACTGAGATGAGGGAGAGACCCATTTTCTCACTGGAAAATGAGGGAGGAGTGCAGAAGCATAGAGAGCACTCATGAGAACGTAAATGAACAGTCTAGTTTTTCCCATAACCTGATTGGGCAGAACTCATTCAAAACTGAAGAGGCATACCGGGAAGGTGAGAGAGGCCCTCCCTGAAGGAACTGCGAGCATGGGGATCTCTTGGCTCGGCAGAGAACAGAAGCAGCTAAAGGAAACAAAACCGGGCAAGCAGAGAGGTTCTTACCTGGTCTTACCTGGTCTGATGTGCAAGGACCATTTGGTGAAGCAGAGCAGCAAACTGAAGACAAGGGTCCATCGCCCTCTGGTGGCAGCTGTGGATCAGGCATACAGAGACTGGAGACAGGACGGAAAGAGACTGGAGACGGGAACCTGGACTGATTTTCAAGACATCCGCTTTATTCAGGCATCAGAAAATAACAGAACTGGGCTCTCATCAGCCTCTTTTATACATTTTGCATTTGGCACAGTTTTCTATTTCATGATGCAGTTCACTCTCATTTGGTTAGACAATCAAAGACCAGCTTTTTCCCCCGTCCAGGGTTGGTTGACTGAACTGTCACTCACCAGGTCCCTAGTCATAACTACACATGCAACTAATTAAAAAATGTGTGAGATATACTTGACCTTCAAAATTAATCCTTTGATGTGTCAAAAAAGGACATCATCCTTGAGAAAATGTTGGCAGGCAGCACCATGTCTCCCTGTCACAGGAGTCCAAGTATGTGCATCAGCTGTGTGCACTGCCTGTGAACCCAACAACTGTTGCTAACTGACCAGCTGTCTGTACTAATTGCTACCTTTCCTTGAATTACTACATGGCTACCCCCAGCTTGTCAATGTCAAAATTACTGCCAAGAAATCCATACAATATGTCCTCGACTACTGAACTTCCAATGAACTGTTTATGAAAAATAATTCAATGACATCATCATGACTTTGTAAAATTCAACCATTTCGTATTTCTAGAAACTATCTTAGGATCCGCCTGACTATGTCTTATTCTGAATGCCTGGTTATTACAAAATGGTTGCCCGATCTATTTTTGATCAATACTCCTGTTCAGTTTCCAGCTTAGAATTTTGGTATATATGATAAATGTATGCTATTTAACATGCCCTCTGCTGTGCAAGGCATTCTGACCCTAAAAATGTATGTCGTCCTACAATGTGCTTGTTCTGGCCTTTTAAGCACTATAATTCTACTTTTCGCAATACTGGAATTTTTGATCAACCTGACAAGTTATCTGCATTCATTTTGAGGGGGGGCGGGGTGGGGTCTACCTTCTATACAGAATGTCCAGGCAAGCCAAGCAGAGGTATTTGGTGGTTGCAGGAAGATGCGCCTGCTGAGAATCTGCAAGTGCTGTGGAGGAGCTGCAGCAAGCTGGAAGAGCGTAGAAGCCAAGCAAAGTCTGAAACAGAGGGTGGAGAGCCCTGAGACCAACCTTGCAGAGACAGTAGGGACCCTAAAGATAAAAGGGCTACCGGGGCAGATGAAAAGGGTACCAGAGGCCACTGGCAGATGCTGGAGCCACGATACTGAGGCATAGAAACACTTGTGTACAGGCGCATTATAAATGGCTTTTCATCCTTTCCTCTCCTTCCCCAAGAAGCTCACTGTCTCCAGAGTTCTGGTTCTCTCTAGGCTGGACTATTGCAACAGCCTCTTTCTAAATCTGCCTGCAACTGCTCTCCATCCTCTGTAGCTCATCAAGAACAGGACTTGTCCTTGGCCTCAAGGCCTGGGATGTAATCTCTCTGGCCCTGAAATCTCTTCATTGGTTCTGTAGGGTATTTTGTGGAGATTTGGGGCCTGACGGTATTTTATTACCGCTGAGAAATAACTTAGCAATAATCACTCTTTGTATTCAGATTTGGCCATGTGCAACAATAATACAATGGACATGCATTATTTCAGCACCCAGACCTGCATATTTGGTATACGTGGTTGGTGGTATTTTGGTGAGCATAATTCCCTTGTTTTATTTGTGGCCCCAATGTCCAGAATCCCTTATCTTCGCTTAGATTTTTCGTGTGATCACTAGAGAGACCTCAGACCTGCATTCTAGGGAAACCACAATTTCCAGGGATAGTGTTGGTGCGCCACCATGGGCAAACTCACTGACTTATTTACGACAGAGAGCTATATGTGGTAGTCTTGTGGTAATTTCCACTACCTTATATACGGTAGGGAGCTATGTTCAGAGAGTCTCTCTTCCCGTTGGCTCATGTACCTCCAACAAGTTATACTACAGTCACTCACAATTATTCATACTGATTCTGACATACACACATCTGTCTTAAAATGACCATTGCACTGTTTAAAAATCTCCCCACATCATTGGCATTGTAATGGTAAATAGAAAATAAACCACCCGTCTGTTTTCAAATATTTTCTGTATTATAAAATTTGCATTTAGACATAATCTCATTCTTTACAGCAATAAAAGGGAACAATCAAAGCATTTTCAATGACACACTGCAATTATAGTGGCGGAGAACAGAACTTAAATTGCAACATTAGCACTTGATTAAGACACGCACGGGACTTTCATTTTTCTACACTGACTGCATACTTTCGTGCACACACACAGCTCCCCCAGTTAGGTAATTACCTTATCTGTTTAGAGGATTCTCTCTGTGAATGTGGCTCTCTTGGCTTAACTCCAACGAAAAGGGACGCTTGCCTTCTCAAGCCGGGGTCATTGCCTGGAATTCTCAGCTTTTTCAGATAGGACAGCCTCTGCCAGTGGAAATGTAATTCTTTCAGCTTTCCCCAGTCTCGACTGCAGCAGGACACCCCCACAGCCAGGTCTTCTCCCCAGTAGTGCAGAAAGATGTCTGCCTGTCTTTTTCCCTGCTACTGCCCACTAAAACTTTCCTCTCAGCCCTCTTTATGACGTGTTCCAATGAAATCCATCATCTCTCATCCTCCTACTTTTAAACAATAGCTTCGCTTATACATTTGCAATTGTTGCAAATCTGACTTCCTTCCTCCTGCAGTTACTGTGCACAACAACACGGATAATCAGGCAGAGAAGAGAGGAAAAATCTGCACACTCATTTAACTGGTTTTCAAAATATGCCTAATTCTGCAGTAGAGAACACATTTTATTAGTGAGTTATAATAAAATAAGGTTTTATTAGTCAGGTTAATGGTTAATATGTTAGCTGTTAATTTTCAAATGTGTCTCTAGCAATATAGGCATTTCAGGTGAAAAATAGTGTGCATTTTTAAATGAACACGTGTGCTTTTAACTGTAAAAATAGCTTTGCATCTTATATGTTAAAATCGTTTTTTGACTGAATAGCCTGTCTTTCCTTGTTAATCTGCTAACCCATATAGCAATGCACCGCACCCTTGTGGTGGTGCTGCAAAAAAAAAATGCTACTTGTGCAGTAGTGCTGTAATGCTACTTGTGCAGTAGTGCTGTAATGCTACTTGTGCAGTAGTGCTGTAATGCTACTTGTGCAGTAGTGCTGTACTCTGTGCTGTAACATGCCAAATATCCTTACATATACCCTCCTTTTGTTTTTAGAACTTGGCTATAATCCAAGCCAATTCCTAAAAACAACTTGTTCTATTTTTTTTTTTTTACAATATAGCAATCCAACAAAATGAATATTCATGTGCATCAATGAAAATTTGCAATTAACATTTCATCTGAGTCCATCAGTTCATAAAATGTTCCACATTTGCCTTCTCAGTGGAAGTGGCATTACTTTAAGTTTAAATTTTCCAAGTCAATTAAAAACAATGAAATAAAACAATTAACTAAAACAAATAAGTAATATAACAAGTTAAAATAAATAATTAAAATAATAAATACGTGGAACTTCATATGCCGGAACTTTTGCTTTGTCTCTTTTGGTATGTCCCGGCCAGCGATGTTATTCGGTTCATTCGAGTACTTTTTCATCTTGGCAATCTTGAATCCACAGTAGTCATCTCTTTTGGCATTCCGGTTATTTTGTCTTCACCTCCACCTGGAGGCAGGCATCTTTTGGTCTTCATCCAGGGGACTCCAGGACTCCATCGTCTCCCGTGGCCTCTGATCCCGGAACCTCCGATCAAATAATGTTAATCGTCTAAATCAAAATAGAAAATAAACAGATTAAGTACATAGCACAATACTAACTTCATCCTTTTGCCAAAAATAAAACATGCTTGGTAAAAATACTTCGTTTTTTTTTTCTTTTTTCTGAAATTAAACACAAGTTAAAAGAAAACAAACACATATAAAACAGCATTCAATATTTAATACACTTTCTCTCTGCACACCAACCACGAGCTTCCGTTATATGTGCATTTATCTATTTATTTATTTATTTATTTATTTATATTATATATTTTCACATATATTACAGTGTTTATGTGCCATCATAACAATCAACTTTTTTTTTTTTTTTTTTTAACTTCTTTGTCACTGCCTCCTGATCACACCCATCTATTTTCTCAAGGGACTCTATCCGTTTCCACATGCTCAAGCTGCCTGATCTCATGTCTGGGATGGCATGGTTTGATTTGATTTACATGGACAAACTGCTCTATTGCTGTTTCACCTTCATTTTTCAAAATTTTATACACTACAGGAGAGACTTTATCTATAATTCGGAATGGCCCCTGCCAGGCTGCCAGAAATTTAGAATTTTTCTGTTTACTTTTTCCAAAATGAAACTTGTACACCTGATCCCCTACATTGTATTCCTTTACTGATGTCTTTTTGTCATAATATGACTTAGCACTGTCAGCAGCTCTTTCCAGATTTCTCTGCACAAAAGCAAATGCATGTTGCAAATGCCTCCTCAGTTCATCAATATATTCATGAACTGTGGATGCACTCACTAGAGTTTGCTCATGTGTTCTGTATAGTAGGTGTTGTGGTAACACCATTTTCCTACCTGTTAAGACCTCATGGGGGCTAACACCTGATGCTTTGGCAGGAGTCGACCTGATTGCCATCAAAACCAATGGTAAACGCAAATCCCAGCTGGAACCTGCTTCTGCCACAAATTTCTTTAAAATGTCCACAACAGACCTATTGCTTCTTTCAACTGTACCTGAAGACGCCGCCCGATATGCGATATGTAGTTTCCTTTTCACACCTAGTATTTGCCATACCTTACTCATTAGAGTACTTGTGAAATGACTTCCTCTGTCTGACTCAATTCTTTGTGGCAACCCAAACCTTGAGAACACATGGTTCACCAGCAATGTGGCTGCTGTTTGCGCACTACAATCTGGTGCGGGAATGCACTCAATCCACTTTGACATCAAACATACCACACTCAAAATATAGCGGTGTCCCCTGCTCGACCTTTTTAAAGGACCTACATAGTCTATTTGCAAATCTGACCATGGGAGAGTTAGGCCTCTTTTCATCAATGGTGCTCTATGCATTGGTGAAGCAGGTTTAAATTGGGCGCATACTAGACATCCTCTAGTATATAATTCCACATCTTGGGACATATGTGGCCAGTAAGCATAATCTTTTAGTATTTCTAATGTCTTTTGTGAACCTCTATGGCCTGCAGTTATGGCATCGTGTGCATGGTGTAGCATTAGTCCTCTGAATGAAAGGGGTACTACCCACTGTATTTGCCCTGTTATGGACTCTCTAATCATGAGCCCATCCTGTAATCTAATTCGTGTTTTGTTCTTTAATAACACCCTCAACTCTTCTTTTCCCATACAATCATTTTCTGTTAAAGGATTTTTTTCAGGATCTATCAAATGATTATAATAGATTCCCAAAATTTGATCATTCTTTTGTGCCTCAATCAAATCTTGGTCTGGCGTGTCATGACTCCACTGCACCACCGGTTGATCTACCTCCTTTGGTGCTTTAGAACGTGTGACTGCATCAATTTGTATTTCACCCATTAAATAATCAATAGGTAGCAATTCTCCCATCACAGCCCCAATCTTAGCCAGATGGTCTGCCTTATCATTTCCCTCCTTATCCTCTCCTGGTGTTTTTAAATGCCCACGAATTTTTCTCCAGTATATTGTTAAATTATTTTCTGACACCAATTTGTCTATGGCTTGTATCATTTTTCCATGTTTAAGTGGCTTTTTGTTGTATGTAATCATGCCTCTTGCTTTCCAACCAGGCAAATACTCCACAAAGCTATTCCGTGCATAGTCAGAATCAGTCACCAAGACAATTTCACTGAACTTTTTATCAACTGCAGTAGCAATTGCTTTATAGATGGCTGCCAATTCCGCCACCTGACTGCTCCTATCTCCAATCCTCATCCCTATACTAGGAACGCCTTCACATTTCAACCAGACATTTCCTATTCCTGCCACTAATTGTTTATTACTGTCATTTTCAATGTGAAAAGCACAACCATCCACATATACAGTTGGCAAATCCTTGCATGTTTTTTCATCAAAAGCTTTGTGTGGTGATTGTTCAAACTCCTGCAAACTAGCTTCCACATCCATTTCATTTGTTATTTGTTCAGCTGCACAGTCATGTAAGTCAGCTAACCCTTGAGCAATTGGGCTCTTTTTATTTTGTCCATATCTTACTTCTACGGGAAAACCTTGTAATGCCAGCGTCCATGAAGTGATTCTGGATTGCGCTAGATTGCCTGATCTAATTCTTTTACTCTCTAAAAATTGCAAAGGTTGATGATTTGTTTCAATAATCACCTTTTCTCCCTGAACAATGGGGCGGAAATGTTGTAGCGCCCACACAGTGGTTAATAGGGCCTTTTCGCATTCATTAAATTTCATTTCAACTTGGGAAAATGCCTTACTTGCATATGCAATGGTTTTGTGATTCAAATCGTGTTTTTGTGATAACACTGCTGACATACAATGTTCAGAAAAGCCTATTTCTATAAAGAAATCCCTGTCCTTTATGGGGTATGCTAAACATGGTGCCTTTACAAGACATTCCTTCAATCTAGCCACTGCATCAGACTGCTCTCTTCCCCATTTCCAGGGAGTATTTAGTTTAAGCAGTTTAGTCAATGGTTGAGTGATTTCTGCATAATTCTCAATGAACTTTCTGTTATAGCCTGTCATCCCTAATAAACTTTTTACTCCTTTCACATTTTTAGGATCTTTTAATCTTTGTATGGCCTCTATTTTCTTCCTTTGTGGATTTAGCCCATGTTCAGTCACTTCATGCCCTAGAAAGTTCACTTTTTTCTTGCACCATTGTGCTTTTTGCAAAGATACTTTGGCGCCTGCTTTCTGCAATTGGCCAAGCACATGTCTTATTTCATCAAAATGGCTTTTAAGGTTTTCATTTTTTATCAAGACATCATCCACATAAACTATTGTCCCTCTTTCCGCTGCATCCGGCATGGCCTTTCTCAAAAATATGCCAAATTCACTCCCACTATTGATGTACCCGAACGGAGCTCTAAGCCAGGCATATTGAGTCCTGTCAAATGTAAAGGAAAATAGGTGTTGTATCTCCTCTGCCAATGGCACACACCAATATCCAGATGTGAGATCTAACGTGGTAAATACATTTGAACCATGTATCTGAGCTAGGCCCTGATCAATGAATGGTAGTGGCCATCTAGATACTGGTACTCTTTTATTTAACTCTCTTAAGTCTGCACACAGCCGCCATTGACCATTTGGCTTTAACACACCTAAAATAGGCGTATTGGATGTGCTATGAATGGGCCTAATTATTCCCCGTGATTCCAAATTTTTAATAATCTCTGCCAATGATTCTAAACATGCCAGCGGTAGTCTATACTGGCGTACAAACACTGGATTTCTGCTACAACCTTCTGGTAGTGTGGCCACATGTAAATCAGTTAAACCACAATCATAAGCATCTTTTGCAAATACATCCTTAAACTCCATAAATATTTCCCTCAGATTGCGTCGATCCTCATCGCTGTTACATGCATCCGCTAAGGAGATCTGCTCTTCTACCATTCTGGAAAATTCTGGAAACTCTTCTGGTAAAGGAATCTCAGCGCTTTCCTCTAACTGTGTGGCTGTGTCTTTTTGTAGGGCTGCCACTTTCAAATATTTTGGCATATCAGCTTCCACTTCAATGGGCTGATTTCCTGTTTCATTTTCATTTAAATTAAATATTATGCAATCCTCTTGATGGCAGCACACTGTCTCATTTGAATCATAAGGATACACAGAATGAATTTTAAATATTCCTTTGGGCTGAGAGTCCAGGTGTTCTGGCAACTCGCCCTTGGCATCTACATATTTTTCAGGAATATTCCCAATCACCATGTTATTTAAATCTGCCGTATAATGTGATTTTTGTATGGCCATTCCTAATGGGGAGTTTTCCTCTAAATGAATATCCTGACAACCTTTATTATTCACCATGATTTTTACAGATCCCTCACCAATGTCTACCAATGGAATGTATTCATAATCCAGGCCTTGCTGTTTTATGGATTCATTCAGGCATACAAATGCATCAGAGCCTTTCATCTGCTGTCCATTTTTGCATTTCAGTGTTATTGCAAACTGTTTTGTAAATGCAGGAACAATAGTATTTTTCCTCATCTGTAATTCGACTGCATAAGGAACTAGTTGTGCACAATGATAAGCCCTTCTTTTGTCTTCAAATTCAGGCGCCGGCCCACCTAGGCGTGACCATATTTTTTGATTAAGGAAATCTAACACCATACACATTCTGTGCATGATGTCATTGCCCATGTAAAATTCATTTTGTGCTCCACTCACTATCCATACATTATGGTAAATTGCTTTCTGCCCAATGCTAATTTTAAGCATGCATCTGCCTGTAATTCGGTTTTCAAAGTCTGGACTGTCCAACCCAGAAACATATTGGTTTTTAATCCTAAATTTCGGGATTTCTTCCCTCTCCATAATTTTTTGCAACAATTTCTCATTAATGAAACTCCTTTCATGTTCAAGCGCTAAAGTGGCTTTTATTGTTTTAAGATAATCATTTATACCAGCGTGAACCCATGGTTGCTCATCTTCCATGTGTATCTCTGCCAGAGTGGTAATGTGTTTTTCTGAATCTGTTTTAGGAACACTATTCTGTTTGCATGTATTCTCTTTTAAATAGAAACGTAATGTGTGTTCGTCTATGGCAGTCTGCCAATCTTTCCTTGGGTCCAAGTATATTTGTACAGGTAGTTTTTCATTGTCGCTCTGATCTTTGTCTTGACACCTTAATATAACAGTGACACTAGGTATGCAGCTATTCTGGAGATATACCTCCACAGCATCATTTGTTTTGGCAACGGTGTGACATTCTTTTATATTGCTGTTTTGTGATTTTAGTTTCTTAGGCCTCAATGGTTTTTTGGTTAAGGACCACAGCACTCCATTCACCCCATCTATGAGAGGAGACAATCTTTTCAGGCAATCTGTCCCCATCAGAAATGGAATTTCACAAATAGATGTGATCAATACCTCTTGTTTCATTCTGTGCTTTCCTATTTTTATGTCAACCTCAGTTACACCTATGATGGGCACCTCCTCCCCATTAAAGTTATGCACTGGGCCTTGATTTGCCTTCACTGTGATCTGACTCTGTGGAGGCCTCCCTTCATTGATACTCTTTACCAGCTCCTTGGACATAATTGTGGCCTGTGCGCCAGTGTCAATCATAGCAAAGGTGTGGCATTTTTCTTCTACAGTGATGGGTGCATAATATCTGTCCTCAACTTCCTCTAATACACATAAGAAATGTGAATTCTTACTGATTTCAGGGCTCACCTTTCTCAGGTCTTTTTCACTTTTGGCTAAGCACATTGGTAAATGAAAAGACATTTTTCCCTCCTTTTTACCCATTTCTGTGCGAGATATTTTATTCATTTCTCCATGTTCAGAGGTTTTTTGGAGTGTGGCCACCGTTCGCCCATCCATCTGGGTAACATCAGAGACCACATTACAACCTTCCAACTGAACATGTGTCACAACATCATTCAGCAATTTGTCATTTTTTAATTCTGTGCATTTGTGATCATTTAGTGTAATACCAGCCCTTTCAGCCTCTTCAAAAATATGTGGCTCAAAGAATTTTTCAGGTGATTGACTTGTACCCTCCTTGTGAGTATTTCCTTTTTCTGTCTGTGTTTGGTAATTGTTTTGCTTGCCCAGGGAAGGAGCTATGGCATCCCCACTTACTCCCTGTTCACTGGTATTCCCCATGCATGAGTCATTTTTCTTAAATCTGTCCCTTTGTTCTTTTGGAATTCCTAATGTTTCTTTTTCATTTGTGCAAATCTTTACTGTTTTATTTAGCTCTAAGTTAAACCGTACCTCTTTTTTAGAAGTATTTGCACTTTCTGTCACAATTTCATTTACTGGTACTTTCATTTTTAATCCATTAGACATCTCAGAGTCGTTATGCAAAATTATATCAGAGCTATCTGTCATTTTGGCACTGCAGTTATCATGAGTACTTAGTCACTTTTCGGAAGCCCCCCGGTCATTGCTATGGCCATCAGCCCCCTCTTTGGAAGGTTGTTTTTGCGCTGTATAGAGCTTTCCTATTTGCTCAGCTAACATTTTCACTTGGGCCTCAAGGCATTGGAACCTTTCCACCTCTCTAGGATCCTCTTTCTGTGGCCTAGGTCGATATTGGTTGTTTTCCCCCTGATTGGATCTATTCTGATACCTCTCAGGTGATTGATACCGGTTGGGATGGTTTCTGAACTCTTGATTCATTTGTGGAGGGGAGCGGGTTGCACCCATCCTTTGATTATAGTCCCCTGGTGGGGAATCATTGTACTGGCGTGGACTGTAGTTCACGTTTTGCTTCATGTCCTGTTTCTCAGATTGTGGGTACTGGCCCCTATATTGATTTCCATTATCAGTAAATCGATCCACATATCGGGGCCTATCCTGATTACCATATATCATGGTGCTGGGATCAAATCTGCTCTGTGTCCCCAATGACTGGTAGGGACCATCATTTCTTTGATCTTGATTTTGTCTCTGATTATTGTTCATACCTGCCATATCAGACCGGTATCTTACCCGGGGTCTATCTCCTAAATATCTAGGGCTGATGTAGCTCTCTCTATTACTAGGATCATGTGATTGGAATATTGGTACAGTAAATGGCGATCTTTGTTGATTACCCCTTTGTTCAGGTGTCACATTATTTTTACCTTGGCTTTGAGCAGACTCAAGGGACATTTTGGCTGACCTGATTTCCATTACTGTGGCTGAGGGTTCTTTAGATTTAGGCCTAGTATCTTTCATTTTATCACTTTCTCTACCCTGACAATAGAGTACCTCATATAGCTTGGTGCTTTGATGTACAATCCATTCAAGGGACTTGTCACGGTCAAATTCACGGACCAATTGGGATATGATGTCTTTCTGTAGCCCATAGAAGTATGCGGTTTTAAACTCATTGGAATTTGAGTCAAAAGATACATCAAAGCGAGAGAATGCTCTTTTTAAATCTTGTAAAAATTGGCGAGGTGATGTATTAGGTCCAGCAGTAATAGTGTACGCAACTTTCTTTGCCTCCTGCAATGACTGAAAAGGAGAAAAATGGCGCCTAATTTCTTTTTCAAACTCCAGCCATGTCATATTCTGCTGTTCATTTAATCCCCTTATGATGCTGGCCGTCGGGGCATCTAAAGTTAAATGAAAATATTGTCTGTACTGTTCCTTAGGTATCTGGAGCGCTTTAAAAATGTCATGCACCGCTTCTAAGTGATCCTCAATGCAGCATTCACCTCCCTTTTTAAATGGTTTGATCAGGGCTTTAATGGATTTCATTATTTTTATGGGGCTACTTGTTGCAATGCATGGAATTGCACTATTTTGTGATTCAATCCTGTTTTCAGGTGTATGAGATTGGTGGCTGCCCCCAATGGGAGTATCAAATCCCCCAAGGGCGCTGCAACCAAGTTCAGTCACCGGCCCAGTCACTGGGGCACTAGCTCTTTGGGCAGAGCTAGAATTCACCTCCACTCCATTGAATGTGGTGCCCTGCCGCCTCTCCTGGGACCTGGGAATGCACATTTGCTGTTCTAAGTCCTTACACTTTTTAAGGAGTCTGTTGGCTTCATCATGCAAATAATTATTTTCATCACTCATTTTATTAATTGCCTCCTGCATATCGCACATTTGCATTTGGCATTCATTGAACTCTTTACTTCTCTTGTCTCTTTCTTGGATCATTTTAATCATTTCTTGTTCTACACTCTGGAGATCACCTTCTTTTTCGCAATGTTCTTTTTGTAAAATCTGCATTTCTGAAACAACCTCATCTTTATCCTGCCTAATGTGATCCACTAAGGCTTTTAAGTGTGTCAATTCTTGCTCACTATCTTCAAATTGTTTCTTGTTTTTGGATAACTGAGTATCAAAGTCTCTGCATTTTAATTGCATGTCTTTTTGGCATACATCCAATTCTGCTCTCAACATTTCCTGATTTTTACTTGCCCCATCTAATTCAGTCTTTAACCTGTTAATTAGCTGAGTATCATTCTCTTGCATTCGCAGTGACTTGTTTAAAATAAACCATATTTTGCCGCATAGCCGTATTAAACAGTCTTTCTCTGCACTTTTATCGGCTGCATTCAATAATCTTGTAAGGCAGACCTGAATTATGCTGCCTTCTGCAAAAATATTGTCTAGTTTTTCTTTCTGCACCTCACCCTGAATGCGGTTACTCCATTCTAAGGTACTGTTCGAAGACCAATTCCCATGTGCAAATAACTTTGCCTCTAAATATTGCACTAGATCTGAGAATGTGGTTTCCCTTTGTGACATTCTGAAATTCGTTTTTAGTGGCACACTGCTATTATAAAATGGGTTCCCTTTAATGTGCAAATGGCAGTGTGAGACACGCTTGCCACGCCCAGTAGGTACTCTATGATCACTTTCCCGGCCTGCAACGCACCATAAATATGTAGGGTATTTTGTGGAGATTTGGGGCCTGACGGTATTTTATTACCGCTGAGAAATAACTTAGCAATAATCACTCTTTGTATTCAGATTTGGCCATGTGCAACAATAATACAATGGACATGCATTATTTCAGCACCCAGACCTGCATATTTGGTATACGTGGTTGGTGGTATTTTGGTGAGCATAATTCCCTTGTTTTATTTGTGGCCCCAATGTCCAGAATCCCTTATCTTCGCTTAGATTTTTCGTGTGATCACTAGAGAGACCTCAGACCTGCATTCTAGGGAAACCACAATTTCCAGGGATAGTGTTGGTGCGCCACCATGGGCAAACTCACTGACTTATTTACGACAGAGAGCTATATGTGGTAGTCTTGTGGTAATTTCCACTACCTTATATACGGTAGGGAGCTATGTTCAGAGAGTCTCTCTTCCCGTTGGCTCATGTACCTCCAACAAGTTATACTACAGTCACTCACAATTATTCATACTGATTCTGACATACACACATCTGTCTTAAAATGACCATTGCACTGTTTAAAAATCTCCCCACATCATTGGCATTGTAATGGTAAATAGAAAATAAACCACCCGTCTGTTTTCAAATATTTTCTGTATTATAAAATTTGCATTTAGACATAATCTCATTCTTTACAGCAATAAAAGGGAACAATCAAAGCATTTTCAATGACACACTGCAATTATAGTGGCGGAGAACAGAACTTAAATTGCAACATTAGCACTTGATTAAGACACGCACGGGACTTTCATTTTTCTACACTGACTGCATACTTTCGTGCACACACACAGCTCCCCCAGTTAGGTAATTACCTTATCTGTTTAGAGGATTCTCTCTGTGAATGTGGCTCTCTTGGCTTAACTCCAACGAAAAGGGACGCTTGCCTTCTCAAGCCGGGGTCATTGCCTGGAATTCTCAGCTTTTTCAGATAGGACAGCCTCTGCCAGTGGAAATGTAATTCTTTCAGCTTTCCCCAGTCTCGACTGCAGCAGGACACCCCCACAGCCAGGTCTTCTCCCCAGTAGTGCAGAAAGATGTCTGCCTGTCTTTTTCCCTGCTACTGCCCACTAAAACTTTCCTCTCAGCCCTCTTTATGACGTGTTCCAATGAAATCCATCATCTCTCATCCTCCTACTTTTAAACAATAGCTTCGCTTATACATTTGCAATTGTTGCAAATCTGACTTCCTTCCTCCTGCAGTTACTGTGCACAACAACACGGATAATCAGGCAGAGAAGAGAGGAAAAATCTGCACACTCATTTAACTGGTTTTCAAAATATGCCTAATTCTGCAGTAGAGAACACATTTTATTAGTGAGTTATAATAAAATAAGGTTTTATTAGTCAGGTTAATGGTTAATATGTTAGCTGTTAATTTTCAAATGTGTCTCTAGCAATATAGGCATTTCAGGTGAAAAATAGTGTGCATTTTTAAATGAACACGTGTGCTTTTAACTGTAAAAATAGCTTTGCATCTTATATGTTAAAATCGTTTTTTGACTGAATAGCCTGTCTTTCCTTGTTAATCTGCTAACCCATATAGCAATGCACCGCACCCTTGTGGTGGTGCTGCAAAAAAAAAATGCTACTTGTGCAGTAGTGCTGTAATGCTACTTGTGCAGTAGTGCTGTAATGCTACTTGTGCAGTAGTGCTGTAATGCTACTTGTGCAGTAGTGCTGTACTCTGTGCTGTAACATGCCAAATATCCTTACAGTTCCCAGTGGCTGCAAGGATTACATTCAAGACCCTTTGGATTGTCCACAAGGTTTTCTGGTGCCTGGGTCCACCACACCTTCAACTCTCCCTCTGTAAATACATTCCTACTCAAGCTCTTCGCTCCTGCATCGCCAACTCCCTCAGGGTCAGTCGCTTCTCCAAGCAATGAGTTGGGGGTAGATCGCTTTCCTCGGCTACGGCCTCCATCTGGAGCAGCCTCCCTGCCTCTGCAAAACTTGAGGAGAGCCATCTTTGGTTCCGGAAGCACCTCAAGGCCTTCCTCTTTGCTTCTGCCTTCGCTCTTCCTCTCCCCTGCTAATCTGTCTGCTTTGGCACCTGATTTCGGGCCCAGATCCCTGCCCTCCCAGCCACAAACCCGCACTGCCTCCTGGCAACCCCTGCACTTGGGTCTGTATCTGCAACCCTACAGTCCCCTTATCAGACACCCATTGTCTACACCTTATTCTCGCACTTACCACCTGTTGGGTGCACTACCTCCTGTTGTTCTATCAAGTGTTCAGCACTTTTCACTCCCCCTGCATCTCACACTTTACCCCTTCCATCTCCCCTGCACTTGCACGTTCTCAATGTCACTGGGCCTAGTAAGATCGTTGTTTTGTCCTCCCTTGTTTCCCCTCCCTTGCCTCGTCTTTTGTATGGGCGCGAAACAATTACAATTTCATATCATAAGGGAAGCCCCTGGGGGAAAAGCTAATACCCCTAGTGAAAAGGACTTCAATACCAAGATGAGAGAATCCCACAGGTCTGGGACTTTCATCCTTTTATGAAGAGTAATATAAGTCATCTTCATAGACACAGTACCTGGCAGGATAGTCAACCAGGTCTGCAGCCCCGAAAGGAAAGAATCCCACAGGTCTGGAACCGTACCCTTTTATGAAGAGTAACCTAAGTCATCTTCATATGCACAGTACCTGGCAGGATAGTGAACCAGGTCTAATGCAAAAGGACAAGAGAAATGCACATGTTTGGTACTCATACCAATAAGACTCAGAGTTAATGCAAATTGTGAACTTTCAAAGTGAAAGCCAGGCCAAGTGAAGGGAGGCATTCCCCCTGGCAATATTGAACTGTGAACTGTGAAAGCAAAAAGGGAAAAGAAGTTAAGGGAGGGAAGGGGGGGCATTCCCGCTAGCAGTGTGAACTGCATACTAAAGTCTAAGAAGGGCTTTTGGGAAGGGAGTCATTCTGCCCGGCCCTTGTGAACTGTGAAGCCAAGAGACCTTTGGGAGAAGCGAGCAATACCTCCTGGTGTCTTTCACAAAGATTGTATATCGTGTAACCAATCAGAAGAAGGCCCGGGGAACGGAGTCATTTTTTTGGCACTGTGAGAACATTGAGAATAAGACTACCTAGAGAAGGGAGACGTTCTCCAGGACACCTAATAGTGAAGATTGTGAACTGTGAAGCGAAACAGAAGATGACCCGGGGAATGGAGTCATTCCCCTGGTACTGTGGAGACATTGAGAACCAAGTACCTGGAGATGGGAGGCATTCTCCAGGAACCCAATAGTAAAGCAATACTATGGTGAATAAGGAATGATTTTTGAGTTGGAACTTTTTCTTTTGCATTGGAACTATAACCTTACAGCACCACAAGCTGGAACTTTGTTTCTTTCCTCTGAAAAGAACTGAGACTTGCTTGGGGAAGGAAGTCATTCTCACAAGCAAAATTCTCCCTACGATTGGAACTGCGGCTCATTGTCCAGAAGAAGGGAGTCATTCCTCTGGACGAAGAAGATCAACTACCCCTTTCTTATTAGTTACAAGTGTGAGGGATAGAAGTAGGCATTTTGACATGACGGTGGACTCTTATTTATTTACTTGGACATTCTGAGCGATTCCTTAGTTCCTTAGTTCATTAGATGCTGAGAACTCCCTCTTAGAAGTAGGGAAAGTTAAGTTTCCTCTTTGTTTTTGCCTGAATAAAAGTCTTTGCCAATCATCATGCCCCCATTTTGTCAGACTCGTACTTCTGCACCCTTACAATAACTAGAACAAATAGGTTCTGTTACTGGTAGTAAACCAGCGGAAAAGGTTATATGCTGCTAACCATTATCCCAACTTTAAGTTGCCTACTGAAAATGACAAAGGTTCACTTTGGCACATTAATGCAATAGAAAAACCACTAAAGGGTGTCTAGAAAACTTACATTTACTTTTTGCACGCGATTTACATGCATTGATGTCAATTATTTTGTCTTTAAATATAGTTTTTTTCTGGAATGCTGTTTGAGATGTTCATATGTCTATTGGGTAAAGAGGAGGTTTTTATTTTCAATGAACATGAAGTAGAGAGAATTAGATAGGTTGGGATGTTCTGATTTAATTTGGTTTTCTATAAAATTACATCTTTATCCCGAGCCCTCATACACTTTTCAATACATGGTGGGTGTGTCTTCAGGGTAAATCAAAGGTACATATGGCGATGAGTATGCTTTAAAAAGCCTACTTTCAAGTTAATGCTATTTTGACCATTCAAGTGACCAGTGTATTGCCCATTCTTCATTGTATTCACCAGGGACATTGGAAGTTCGTAGATGCATGATTTGTTTACATTCAAATTGAGTTAATTAATTAATATACCTTCTATGCAACCCTACATGTTTATTGTCCTCATAGGAGAGGGCGGTTGTACAAAATCAATATTGTTGAATTGGGTGTCCCAGGTTAATGAAACTAACTTTGTTCAGTAAATAAATATTGTTTATGCTTCATTTGAGGTGGGTGGAAAATTCCCCTGAAATAGTTGTTGCCCGATTAAAACAGCCTCCAAAACAAGTACACTAGAATCCCAAATCAACTAGATAGGAGTTGAATGAAGCATTTCAGACTTCAAGGCTATATCCCCCTATTCTATAAATCTCTTCAGGTGCATTTGCTGGATCCGATTATGAATTTCTTCAATATTTTTACAAAAAACGGAGAGGTTTCCCACATCATTGGAGTCCAACAAACAGTGATCTTCCAAAGGTGGGAAGGGATCGCCTTCTTTTCTCCTCCTATAGGCCAACATCAGTGCTCCATGTTGACACCAAATTATATGCAGTTATTTAGGTTGAATAGAGAAACCATCTTGATACTATCGTTGGTTGGAGAGGACCAGACTGGCTGCATCCTGGGGAGTACAAGAACAAGTGTAAAGGTGCACACCTAGCTATTATACAAAGGAGATTCAGATACACAACGTCAAAACATTTAGGACAAATCAGGGGGCTTGGGACTTAATAAAATCCTGGCACAAAGATTGAACACTAATGCAAAGAACATTTGTTCTATGAGCTACTGATGGTAATTATGGACCCTTTTGCTTTTTTTTGTACAGGGCTTTTATTTTGACTAGTTTGATGAATCCCCAGATGTTGGGGAGCCCCTTCCCATGAAGTCAGGGTGGTGAGGATGCTACCTGATAGTCACCGTGGGGTTGTACTCAGCGGGTGGATTTCATGGGGAGGGAAGCTCCCTATGGGATTAGTGAGGACCTGGCGAGAAAATGGTATCTCCACAACCCACCTTACTCTAGTCCAGTTTCCTCACAAACCCATACCAGTGCCATTCCGACTGCTCCCATGTATTTCTATTATACTTCCTCTATAGGAAGTACTGGGACGAGGAAGAGAAGTATCTACCCAAATAGAGTTCCCTTTCCTAATACCAAGACGAGGATGAATTCATACAAACTGAGCTGTCTAGTCAATATGGACTTGATCAGTGTACAAAAAGTGAGGAAGGAGGAACCAGGAGTCCAGAGAAGGAAGCTCTGGAAAGAAGGCAGACCAGGATCCCACAAATGGAGCATGTCGCCACAAGGAAGGTCCAGTGTCAAGGGACTGCCCAACAAAGAAGTAGGTAGCAGCTACTGGTCCCCCCGGTTAGGATGGCAAACATGCAGAGCAGGAAGCATGGTTGCTGGAAGGATATTTCCCTCACGGACCTGCAACAAGCAGAAGAGGACAGCTGACCGGCGAGGGAACACGGAACCGGGCCAGAAGCATCACCGAAGCCCTGAGAGCATTGCAGACCATGGAGAAAGGCACACAAGTGCAACAAGAGGTGAAAGGGGCCAAGGCAATGGTGTAGAAGCTGGGAACCTAGAGGGAAACAAGAGTCACGGATCGGGGACTCCAGCTCCGAGAATATAAGTTGATCTGAAAGCATCCAAGTTAATCATAGTCTCAGTATATGGCAGGGGAGTATACCAGGTTGACTGAATGTGGTGAGAAGAAAGTGGGAGTCTGGGTACCACACCCATAAAGGCAATCAAGGCCTCTAAGTTAACCATGATAGTCACAGTACCTGGCAGGAGAGTGTACCAGGTGGACTGTATCTGCAATGCTGGGAACTGCACCCATAAAGCATCTTTGTTGATCCTCATAACAGTAGTACCTGACAGGAGAGTAGACCAGGTGAATTCTGCACGCACGTCTGGGACTCGCACCCATTGAAGTATCCTCACCAATCTTAATAGTCACAGTGTCTGATGGCCAAGGGAGTCAGGTTGACTGTGAGTGCTGAAATAAAACAAGGGAAAGGAAGTATTAACCATGACAATGTTTCGTGAAAATTGTAATTGAAAATATCTGGCCAACTGTGAAACTAATTTGGAGACAAGAACAGGGAAAGGGAGCCATACCCCCTGGTGCTTGATGAACATTCTGTGAACTGCCAAGAGAGGAGAGTCAATCTCTTGGCACCACAAGATGTCTGAGACCAGGGGAAGGGAGTCAAACCCTCAAGTGCTTTATGAGCACTCTACAAACAGCCAAAAGAAAGGAGTCAATCTCTTGGCACCACAAGAAGTTGGAGATCAAGGGAAGGAGGTCATACCCTCTATTGTTTGATCATTTGACTGAAATCAGTTCATAGGAGTGCAGGGGACGGGATTATTCTTTGCATCCTGGAAAGTCAAGCCGCTGATAATGTTAGGAAGATAGAAAACTTGATTTTCGTAGAGTACAAGTGCAAGATCCCTGCAGCTCTCATTTCACTTGACACAGAGAAAGTGCTTCATAGGGTGGAATGTAGCTGTCTTATGGTTTTTTTGGATAGGGTACGCTTTGGTGAGGGCTTCTGCAGAGAGGCAGCAGCAATATTCAAGGCTCTGACAGCTAGTGTGTGAATCTAGGATTTCTTCTCAGACACATTTTCATTATCAAGGGGGGGACACCCGGATTGCCCATTGTCCCCCTTACTCTTTGCACTGGTTGTAGAGCCCTTGGGGCAAGCCATTAGAGAGAATGTTTGTATTTTGCGAGAAACCTGAAGGCACTCTCACACCTATTCACCAGGGATCTTCTGTTCATGTGGCCAGGGAAGGGCCATCGCTTTTGGATCCCGACCCTGGAGGTGGACTAACGAGGGAGGATCACCTGGGCGGAGGGTTGTTGGAGATTGGGGAGAGGGTGCCTGAGGGCAAGACACGGCATCCCCCATTTCCTGACAGTGATTCATCTTACCCTCCTTCAGCCTTTGTAGGATATTGCTATTCAGATCCTACTTCTTCCCCTGGAGTCAGCCGAAGCATTGAGAAGAGGAAACTGACCCCAGGAGTAATGAAGATTAACTATAGGAAACACCACTATAGTACTGAGACAAAGAAGAGGGAGCCTGAAGGCTATCGAACTGAAGGCCAGGCAAGTCCTGTTAATTGGGCTGATTGTGGTCAGACAATTGAACCTGCGACTTCATACCTGCAGCCTGTTAAAGACTTACAGGTGTATAAACGGTGGTGTCCACAAACAGCAAGAGGAAGGAGAAGCAGATGCCAGGAGAGATCGATAAGCTTGTGGAGTGAGGGAGGAGCAGGAAGGCCAGCACAGCCCACGAGTAACCGGTGGAGAATGGAACGCTGAGACGCTGGAGAAAGACACAGTAAAGCAGAGTGTAGTGTGTGGCAAGGGAGCCATGTCCCCAAGGAGCTGGGAGAGCGAGAGAAGGGGAGCTTTGGAAGCAGACGTCCTTATGCTGTGGCTGAAAGGTGCTCGTTCCCTGACTGGTGGCAACAGTATAAAAGTGTCTGGGGGGCAGGCAAAGAGATCCTGATCGTGCAAACCAAAGAAGCTGGGAAAGAAACGTTATGCGACCCCTGGTGCGCATTTGAAGCGTAGTGAAGCTACATTGTATCGGAGTGGTTGCATGCAGGCAGCACGTTCTCGAAAGCCTCCGATGAGAACCGAATGGTGAAATAGACTAATGCAGGGCCAACAGTGGGCTAATGAATAGCAATGTTTCATAGTGGTCACGTTTAAGGAAGAATAAGTGTTCAAAAGACTCTGAACAGTTAAAGGACAATTCTAAAGCAATGCAAACTAATGAAATCATAGAAAGAGTTTTCTGCAAGTTAGCAGCCGAGGGAAGCAATGAAGCGTGACCAAAATACTACATCGAAGGTTTAAGCTGTATTTGAATCTTGCATATGGCAATAACCCAACAATCCTAAATTATGGGATAAAGTGCTTGGGTAAGGGCAACTGTTGCATGAACTGTAGTAGGTGGATCATGCGACCTGTCAACTGTGGCTAGACCAGGGAGCCCCAACCAAATAAAAGAAACTGTACAAGCACCCAAGAAACTAGAAAGAGTGAATGTTGGTTCTGAATATAGGCAACAAGCTTGGGGAGGAACCCTGAGCCCCTTTTGGAACATTGTGTTGTGAACAGAGCTTGAAGCTTGGGGAAGGGAATCCTGGGTTTCTTGTGAACCCTACCCAGTGCACATTGTGTTGCGAATCTATGTTTAAAAAGAGAAACTTAAGCTCCTACTGAATACTGTGAGATTATTGGTGGAACAAGACTACAAGCTTGCGGGAGGAACCCTGAGCCTTTAGATTATTGGTGGATTAAGGGTACAAACCTGGGGGAGGAACCTGAGCCCTTTTTTGGAACATTGTGTTATGACCAGTGCTTGAAACTAGGGGAAGGAAATCCTAAGCTTCTTGAGAATACTATCTTTTGAACATTGTGTTGTGAATCCATCCTTAAAGCTTGGGGAAGGGAAACCCAGGCTCTTTTGGAACTCCGTTTTGATAACAGTACTTGCAGCTTGGGAAAGGATCCCCGTGCTCCATCTGGTGGACACTCTCTTTTTGAACAGTATCCGGAACTTGGGGAAGGGAGCTACAGATTGCTCCAGACTTTAATTTGCCTGTGTTGCTTGATTCTTCTACCCTGCTCCCCATACTCCCCTCCAACCTACTTCTGCAGGGATCTGGCCTGATACCTTCTGGTTTTACCATCACCGTCTTGTGGTCAATGCTAGATTTGACTTTTATGAACTTCATTGACTCACGGTGCATCACCCTTTCGCATGGTGGCCTTGAATCATGCTGTTCCCTTCTTCATCTTGCATCCAGGCTTGCAACATTGTGTTACTACTGACTTCTGCAATTGCATTTGCTCTCCCCTCTTGCTTCTCCACAGTTTATGACTGCTTACTCTATATTCTCTCCTCCTCTCCCTTTTCCTATCTCCTCCCCTTACTTTCTTGTATGCACTTACACTATCAGAATTGTCCCTGGAGCTAGTATGATAGCAACCTTGTCTGTCTCCCTCCCTCCCCTTACTTTTTTTTTTTCCTCCCTCCGCCCCCTCCAGCACTATCTGAAATGTCGTCAGTCCTAATACAATAATTGCTTGCTTTGTTCCTCCCCTCCCTTGCTGCACCCCTCTCCCTCACCTTTTGTTTTCTCTGGCTCTACCAGAAAGGTCATCATGCCTAGTACGGTAGTCGCCTGTTTGTTCCCATTTCCTTCCCACTCTCCCCCTCTCTTCCTTATCTATGTTTTAGCTCTTGCACTATCTGAAATGTCGTCAGGCCGAGTACGATAGTTAATTTCACATCCTTACTGTTCATGGCCTGTAAGAATGTAATTGTATTTTCCCTTGTTTCCTCCCTTGCCATGAAGCGCTTTGAAACACATTGTGTATAGGCGCTACATAAATACACTATCATATCATATCACTATTTTGAATTGGAATATCCCTGCACTACATTTAGGCATTAGACGTGAGGGAAAGCATATGATATGATATGGAATTTATAATGCACCTATACACAAGAGTTTCAAAGCGCAAAAGGTTTTGGCACAAACAGACCTTTGTTTTGGACTTCTGGACATAGACATGCCTTAGTTTCCTTAGGTAGGGCAATCCCCACCATAGTTATAGGGAAGGTTAGCTGTTACACCCATCCTGACATTTTAATAAAGGTTTTCAAAACGGTTACATATGTGGTCTGTGTTATCTCTTGATACCATGCCTGTCTCACATATGGTACCAGAAGTGGGATGCAGCTCAACCGAAATAGATTGGGGAGCCTGTATGTTACTAATAGTATTACCATCAGAGGGGGAAAAGATAATAGTAAATGTTGAGGGTCAAGATCAAATATTGGTCTTCAAACAAGCCATCTCCCTGAAGTCACATATTCATGTCAGGGATCAAGACTTATATTTCCAATCCCAACTTCTTCTTGACACTCTTCCTCTTTCTACGTACCATTTAAAACACTGGGCCTCATTACGAGTCCGGCGGTAACCGAGGCGGTAAAACCGCCTGGTTACCGCCGGACTCGTATTACCATTCCGCCTCCGTGTTTCCCGGAATTACCGGGGCATTACAACCCCGGCTTCCCGGGAATCACGGAGGTGGAATGGTGTTAATCCCCATTCCCATTGAGTCCCATAGGACTCAATGGGAATGGGGATCATGGAAACACCGGCAGCATCTCGTGATGCTGCCAGTGTTTCCTCGTCCGCCTGCAGGCGGGCGGTGTTAAACCCACCAGGTCAAACCTGGCGGGAACATCACCTCCCGCCTGCAGGAGTGGGGATCAGGTGGTCCGGAAACAACGGTAGCGGCGGGTTTACCGCCACCGTTATTTCCGGACCGCCTCATTTGTAATGAGGCCCACTGTGACCATATCTTTTTTAAAAAATTAGAAAACCCCAGACGTTCATAAGGCCTAGTGTCTTAGGAACCTTTCTGACAGGAAAAGAAATCTCATGCATTGATTTGCAATCTTCTTCAGTTAAGCTATCCCAAGCCATCTTTGATTTATCTTGTTTAAATACAGATAAACATAAACAAGAGATCGAAGTAGACTTAATTAATTTAGCATTTATGTAGCACTACGAATCCTCAAGTATCTGAGCGCTGTTTATTATTACCCACGGTGTGTTGTGCTCCTTTATTGACCTCAGAAGGATGAGAGGCTGAGTTTGGCCCTGCCAGGATTTGAACCTGCGTCAGCAGGCTCTGCACAGATGTCAAAGCGCATGCTCTACTTACTGTGCTATCTCACGATTTAGAAACCTTTCAGAATCAGAATCTGAAGGAGGATCTGATAAGAACATAACTGATCATCCTAAGTTGGCATCAATTGAGGAGGCCTTAGCTCGACTAGCAAATCATCAAATACATGCAGACGATTGGCCACAACAGGGATTTAAAAAATGATTAGCTATTCAGGTGAAACCCCACATTCCACAAGGAATTCTACAACCCTAGAAGGAAGGAGAGGATTTAGGAAATAGTTTCCTACATTTTTAAAGATTAGCCACCCAATTAGAATTTGGAGATGAATTAAAACTGTTATCTGGGTCCGTTACTAAAAGAGTAACTTCAAACCAGTTGTTAAATCTTCCCGGAATAGCTGCTTTCACTGAAATTAAAGATGGTCTATTACATAGGGTAGGACGAATAGTAATTTTTACCGCCAGACATATCAAATTAAACCCCAGAGAAACTTCTGTGGAACTCAGAGAATGAATAAAGAATACCATGTCTTTGTGGATAGCTAAAAAAAACATACCTGATGTAATTGAGATATTATTCATCGAACAATTTGTTAATTCTTCACTTACATTCCTACAAAGGGATGTTTGTTTGTTTGTTTGTTTGTTTATTTATATAGAGCTCCAAACCCGGAGGTATCTAGGTGCGTTACAAGTTACTTATAATTACATGTTACAAGTCATTAGAAATCAGATACATGAAGAAGCAGTTACATGACAATATTTACATAGACAGGTTTACATACATTAAATCTTAAATGTACATAACAAATATACAAAGCTATACAAGCAACATAGTCATCTAGAAAGAGCAAGAGTGGCCGTCTGATGCCGGTTATAGATCCCGAGCAAAAAGCCAACTTTTCGGTTTTTTTCTGAAGCTGAAGAAGGACGGGTCAGATCTTAAGGCTGTGGGCAGGGAGTTCGACAGCTGTGCTGCCATGACCGGGCAGCTGCTTCTGCTTACTTTCTTAATATTGTATCTGGGGACCTTAAGACAATGCGAATGCAAGGTCCTGGTGGGATGTGCAGATATGTTTTTAGTGAATTTATTCACTAGACAATTGGGGGTAACGGTTAATGCTTTGAATTGTATTCTTTCATTAACTGAGAGCTAGTGTTGCGTCTATCCTCTGAGATGTGTTGCATTCTCGGAATACTTAATGCAGTTCTTAGAACATCATTTGGTAATATTTATAATTTATTGATATTTTGTTTACTTGGTCCAAGACATAGTGCGTTACAGTAGTCTAGTTTCGAGAGAACTATCGCTCTAGCTAAAGTAATGCAGCTAGATGTAGAAAGGAACGGTTTGCAGGCATGGATTAACTTACATGTATATGCTGTCACGAAGCAGTGGCATTGACTTGCCTTTGTAAGTTCAAGGCTGAGTCTAGTTGGAAGCTCAACGTTTTTACATCCTTGGCGACTTTAATATCTATACCGTCAATGTTAAATAATTGAAACTGAATACTTAGTTTGTTAAGTCTAGCTGGTGCTCCAGTGAGCAAGAGCTCAGTCTTTTCGTCATTCAGACAGAGGCTGTGAGAGGCCATCCATGTCTGAATGACGAGATAGATTTTATTCAGCAGGTCAGAGTCAGTGTCATGATCGCCGGACATGGGTATGAGGATATGTGTGTTATAGGCATAGTTAGTGTAGGTGAACAAATGCAACATTGTTATCCAAAGCTGTAAGAGTGGCAATACAGCTTCAGGGTAGCTACTGGAACCATGAATGTGTGATTGAAGCTGGGCAATGGAGCTGGGTGCTTGTAAGAAGATTAAGTCAACAATATGTACTGCTGAGACTGTTGGAGTTCATAGAAAGCCAGTCTGGAAGCAGAAGCAGGTTATGCTGGTGGCAGTAAAACAGACAGAAGAGGCAAAGAGATTGCCCTTTTCTTGTAGTATAGGAAGGAAGAGTGCCTTGCCTACCTGTGGAGGTCAAAGAGTCTTGTCTTTAAATTGCCACACAATTATAAAGTACAGAGTTGAAGCAGAATTACCAGAACTGTGGTTGTGTATAATACTGTGGGTGAATGTTACTCTAAAGGTGTCTGAAGATGTGGCATACTGTGGAACAATGAAGCGTGTTCCCACTGTATCAGTAGTAGAAGGGTGGTTGTCAAGAGGAAAGCAACTCCCTAAGAAGAAGCATCCTGACAATTATACCAAAGACACTGCAGAAGTCGAAAAAACAAGGAGAGTTGTTGTAGCAGAAGCTGTTCCTTTATTCTTTGAACTGTGGCAAAAGAACCTTGGAAAGAGAATATCCAGGTTTAGCATTGGTGCTCTTTTCTTGGCTTGAAGTGGAAGGGGAACTTTTCAACAGAAAGCTGAAGAACAGTTACCAGTGGATTTTGGTTTGGCGAACTTTTATTTCATTTGGAACTTACAAGATATGGTTCAAGAATGTACTTTTCTTTTTGTCATACCTTTTAGACCCTGGTCGCTTCAGTCCTACTGGAGGATTATGCAGGGATTTGCGGGCACCATTCTTCCAAAATGGTGCTCTGCAGTCCTGTGCAGTAGTGGAATGAGCATTGTAGTCATTCTGCAGTTACCGGTTTCAGCACAAGCTGCGCTTACTAAATCAGAACGCGAACGCTGTTCAACGCGACTCAACGCACTGTAATGCTTTACCCAGCTCAGCGCTCTGTTTTCCATGGTACTCTGCCTCTCTCTCCTTACTGGTCGTACTCTGTTCTCCCTTCCAATTCCTCCTTCCTTTTGGAGGTTCCTTACCTGGTAATTTGCCTGCATTCATCTGGGACTCTCCTTCCTTGAATCTGCTTGCTGCCTTACTTCTTCTGAATCCTGTTCCTTTGGACGTTGGTCAACAGGGCCCTGGACTCACCCTCTGTGCTGCTCTACTCAAGTTTTTACATCCTTTGGGAAGGTTTTTTCCTAGGTTTATCTGGCAGTTCCTCGGGAGGTCACCTAGCCTGAGGTTTCCATACAGGCGGGGTAGCGTCTGGAGAGGCTCGCCCGGATCTGCATGACACCCGGTCCAAACGGACCATCTGCCAAGGAAAGGTCCAAAAGATGCCTTCGATAAAGAAGCCACAGGTGAGTCAATCTGTTGATTTCGAGGACCCTGACACTTTTTGAACATTTGGAGCAATTGACTTTGAACAATCGTGGGGAGGAGAATCTACCCAGGACAGGTGAATGTCATCCAGATCACTGGTTGTTGGTTATTAATTCATTTCATCCTTTAATCTCCTAACCACCCGACCATCTACCATAGCCCTACCCACGGCACCATCCTGCCCTACCAGAAATAAAAAGAACATGACAGTGGACAATATCATTCCTGCTATCCTCCCAACTCTAAATGCACTGCCGGACAACTTAGACCCTAGTGCACTAGTTCACGAATACAAAAAAATCATGCTTGACACTATGGACAAAATGCCCCACTTAAATTGCGAACAAGCAAACCCAAGGCCCATTTAAATAAATGGTTCACGCCTGAACTTAAGGCCCTACGCCTTACTAAGAGAAAAAAAGTGAATCGACCTGGAAACTATGCCCAACTGATGAGAATACGGCTAACTTAACCTCCATCTCTTTGCAATATAAACATGAAGTCTGCCTAGCAAAGCGAAACTCCTACAATGATCGCCTTGCCAACTCTAATTCGAGTATGAAGGAACTTTTTTCCATACTGAAAACTTGAGTCCCCTATTGCTACACCAGACACTTGTACCAAGGATCAGACTTGGTGTGCAGATATCCAACATGCATTAGCAAATAAAATAAACACTCTCCAAAATACAATCCAACTAAAAAAAGACTTGCTAAACCTTCCTAATCAGCCTCAGTCACCGCCTAATGTTATCCTCAACGACCAAACTAACAAATTCTCCTTCACCAAAACCACCACAATAGAGGTAGAGAAAATCATCCTCTCCCTTAAACCCTCTAATTGTAATGGTGATATCTGTCCAGCACAGATAATAAAAGACGCTGCCAGAGATTTATCACCTTTCATTTCCAAACTCATTAATGCCTCCTTCTCTAAAGGCAATATCCCTGCCAACTTAAAACAACCCTGGGTGCTCCCGCTTCTCAAGAAGCAGTCACTAGACCCTCTTATCCCTACCAAAAACCGTCCAATTACCACTGTAGCATTTCTATTGAAGATACTGGACAAAGTGGCCTCCATACAAATTCAAAAACACCTTGAACTACATACGTTACTGGGAGCTAGACAATCCTATTTCCATCCATTACATGGAACCGAAACAGCCCTCATTGATTTAAAGACCCAAATAGATGAACTGAGAGATCAAGGAAAGACAGCACTCCTCCTCTTACTTGAACTCTCAGCTGCATTCGATCTTGTGGACCACAAGGTCCTCTGTAGACATTTGGACTCTGCTGCTCACTTCTCCACACAGGCTATCAGATGGATAGAATCCTTTCTGAGCAAGAGAACTATGCAAGTTTTTTCCCCTTCGGCAGCAGCAGGCCCTACGCCGATCACATGTGGAGTCCCCCAGGGCTCCTGTGTCTCCCCAACCTTATAAATATATTCACCAAACCTCTTTTCGATGATTTGGACCAACTAGGTATCACCTACACTAACTATGCCGATGATACACAGATTCTCCTCTCGCTTTCTGGGGATCATGGTATGGACAGGGAGCTGGTGAATAGAGTGTATCTTATCATTCAGGCATGGATGGCATCTCATGGTCTATGCCTGAATGATGATAAAACAGAGCTGATCATTCTGGGCACACAGGCCAATATCAACAAATTAGGCCTGGACTACTCCGTGTTCAGTATAGATGGCAATGTCATTAAGGTCTCTAGTGAAGTAAAAATGCTTGGTTTTTACCTTGATTCTACCATGTCATTCACTAAACAGGTCAACTCTTTAGCATCAACCACAGCCTATACCTGTATATTAATAAGAGCAGGTAAACCCTTCCTATCCAATGATAGTTGTATGATCCTGGCGAGAGCCTTAATACTTTCCCGACTCGACTACTGCAATGCCCTTTACAGTGGTGCCAACAAAACCATTACCCAAAGGCTTCAAACTCTACAAAACAATGCCCTTAAAGCTGCACTTCCCATAAATAAAAGGGAGCATATCTCCTCTATTAGGCGCCAACACAAATGGCTTTCTACTGATGACAAAATCCATCTAAAAATGATCTCCCTGACTCAACAAGGCTATCAATAATGCGGCTCCTAGCTACTTGACGGATAAAATAAAGAGAAAAATATCTAGTAGACCGACAAGAACTGTCAACTCCAACTGTCTGGTAGTACCAAGATTTAAACTTGCCAAAATTGGTGGCATCAGTTTCCCTGTGATAGCTGCCAAACTGTGGAATGCTTTGCCACATAACCTGAGAGTAGACCAACCATTCTCACATTTTAGAAGGAACTTTATCAAACACATCAACTCTAATAATTTGTAGTCACCCCTTAGATCCCTCTGTATCCTTAGCCTATCTGGACTGTGTATATGTATTATTTGAAGTCAATCAACTTTTGTATATAACCTAAACACAGATTGTAAACCTTTCTGCATCCTGTATATTAATTGTTTTTAACCATTTGCCTATTACGCATATGTGTAAATATGCAAACTGTACATCTCTGCACCATTGTAAATTCTGTAACATTGTAAATTCCAGATTCTTGTAACATTGTAAGCTTTGCATATTCTTTTTCTGCTGCGCCCGGTTACCTTTGGGTCTGGCGCGCATTATAAATTAATAAACAAACAAACATTTATGTTGCTTTGATTTACTTTGAATGTTTTGTTGTTTAGTGTGAGGGCCCGTTTTGTTTATGCTAGGAGTAATCCCTTTAGACCTTAAACTAGGTAGGGAACTCCTCAGTAGAGTAGGTTTAGTTAGGATTTATTTGCACTTTTTGTCGTTAATAAAATGTCTAATAAAGAGAAAAACACAAGCAGTTGTCCGCCTTGCCTTACTGGCCCCTCACAGCAGTGAACTCGGTGACAGGGCCCTGTGTGCATTCAGTTGTCTGGGTTGGCTTCACCAAAAACAACCATTTGAGTCCTACGTATGAAAACCTCTCTCTAATCCACCTGACAAAGCTGGTCACATTTTCCATGACAGAGGAACTCTATCAGGAGGGATAGCTGGGTACCAGTGCATCAAAGGCAGTCCTGTCAGTAAAAAGGCAAAATCACACCCGGGCGCCGATTAGTAGAGACTATTTAAATGTAGCAAGACTAGAGGAAGGGGTGGAATTAGAGCAGCCCAGAAGAGGACTCCCAGCATAAGAAGGGTTGCACTATCATAGACTTCTTATCCCCATCTCCACTTACTACAGACAGAAGACTCTGCGTATGACATCAGAAGGCAAGGGATCTTTGTTACAGCAGTAAGGAGTCTAGACGTATAGAACACTTGAAGGAATCCAATCCACTGTGACCTGTTGCCTATATAATTGGGCTGGGAAAAAGCAACCTCTTAGTGGTATGCTTTGTGAGAAGTCAGAAACCAGAGAAGGACACAAACTGGTAGCGTTTTCAACATCGGACATCGTTATTAAAAGAAAAGGTTTGGATAAAAGCTCTCTGTCTCTATCCTAAAGAATGTTTCCCTGCCTAGGAAACTAAAACTAAACATCAGTCTGTTTCTCGTCGTCAAAATTATTGTGTCCAAAACAGTTCTGACCCTTACACTAAAAATGAACAACTAAGAAGTGTAAGGAAAAAGTGACTCTGACTTATGTTTAACCAAAATGTTCAAAGGTGAAACAAATAAACAAATCCAACAAAATATTATTTCCAAAAGAGAAGTCATTGGATCGAAAACGGTAGTTCCATTGCCCTGGAATATTTCAGGTAGAATGGCAAAATGTCTTTTCCCAAATAATGTTTCTTTAAAGAGGGCAAGACTGCCTCTTCCAAGTAACAGTGTCTCAAGGCTAGCAAAAGTGTCTCTTTTACACAACTGTTTTTTCAAGGATGGCACAAGTGTCTTTTAGTTTCCTATGGTTCCCTGATATACTCTCCTGTCAGGTATCTCCATACAATGTCTCCTTCTTTCATAATCTTTCAGTGGACTCCCCAGTATACTTTCCGCCGGGTCTCCCCCTCTGGGTTCCAAAGATGCCCTGGTGTACTCTTCTGCCAGGTATCATTCTCTCAAAAGTGTCACTGCCTGATATATCCCATTTATCAGGTCTTCTTTCAGCGTTCTCTGTATATCCTAGTATTGCACAGTTGTACTCCTGCACTGTATATCCTTCATGGACTCTGAATATAACTAGTCCCAAGCTTCCCCACATGGACCTCTCTCATATGAACACTTGTTCAAGGTCTGTTCCTTAACTTCTTCACTAGTACTTATTTGATTATAGCAATGCTTGCTCCAACTTTCCCCATATGAACTTCTCATCTATGGAGACTTGCACAAATCTTGTCTTTCAACTTCTTCATTAACAATCATCTGCTTATAATCACATTTGCTCCAGCTTTCCCCATATTGCCATTTCGGGCATGAGGAATTGTACACATTCAGTTTTCTTAATTTACTTGGTCGATATTAAAAAAAAAATACCTTTCAATTGTCTGTGTACTAGTCGGTACGCCCCGAGGTTCCCAGTCTCTCTGGGCCAACTCACCGGTGTGCCATGGCATTCCCTGTCTCCTGCATGCCACTGCGGTTAAGTCACAATGCAGGAATTGCGTCCCACACCTGCCAGACTCGCTTTGAGCTCTTCCCTCGGTCTCATTTCAACTCACCGGTTAAGTGGCTGCTTTTCTGTTTGCTCCCATCTTGCACAGCTTCTTCTCTGCTGCTGGTCCCCTTGTGGCTTCATGTTGAAGCCTGCCACGCTCATCTCTGTCTCTTGCCACTCTGGTGCAGGTTGCTGATAAGCGGCAACTTGGGAGCACCTGCCTGCTTCAGCCCGGTCTGCTCCCAAGCATCTGGCTTCACTGGCATTTCTGCCTCTCCGCCCAAGCTGCGTCGCCTCTCTCCAACTTCTGATTTCCAGTGAAAACCATCTTTAAATTTCCAACGCAGCGGATTGACCTTGCAACAACTAGTCTACATGTTTTGCTTAGGGTTTCGTTCAATCCACATTAACTCCTTCTCCCTTTTCCTCGTCTCAGTACCTGAGCCACTATGGGAGTTGAAGTCCATAGGATTAACAGGCCTTCCAATGAGATTTTGTTTGTGATATTTACCTAATACAACATCCTCAGAGATAGGAGATGTGTTTTGTGAGTAATGTACTCCGCAGGATTCATCACAGCTTCTTCCAGTACACTTGCAGAAGGATTTGTCTGGAACCTGGTTGGGAGTACAGTGTCCTCCAAATTCCTCTGCCAGAAAGATGAAGACCAAGATCTTCTAGGAAGAGGCAAGCTATTTCCTCTAACCATCCCAAGGGAACATTTGGGGTGACCTGGTGGCTTGCCGAGGCCTCCTGCAGCTGAAACCATTAGTAGCATGGAACCTGCTCCCTAGAGGTAATGGAACCCTGCAAGTGCTCTCTAAGACCTTCCTGGATGTAGATTGAATTCTTATCTGGCCTCTGGCGATCCTAGATGGAGTCCCCCAGCACCCAGACGTCCAGCACCAGCTCTGGGCCCTGTTTTCCAGCTTTGATCTGTTTACACGCCAGAACGATTGTTCTGAGATGCTTTTTGTGCCACTGAAACACATGTTGCTGCTTTTGACAATTGCTGCTTTTTCTATCTGCTGATGAGCTACTGAGTGAAACAATTGCCTGCACTCTAACGTTTGTGGCAATTGCTATAGAAGAATTGCATTGCATCGTCTGATCCTTTAGAGCCGACTTGACAGAGTTGAGATCCTGACTCTAACCCAATGCTGCCTGGTTTCTTCATCTGAATTCAAGCCGATCACTGATACAGGACCGCACCGCATCGTTGGTCTGCCTCAAGCCGACCTGGCCCTCTCGACGTCCGCGATTCAGTGGGAATCACTGACTAAATACCTCTTGACAGGGTTCAAAATTGCTGGGAGCTGAGAGTTAGCTACTGCTTCTAGCCTTGGAGAGCCTTGTTAACTTTGAACCAGACGCTACCAGGAGCTACACTGGGCTCTGCAGGCCATCTGATACCTCACAAACCTATCTATGTCTCATTTACTTTTAATATTTTAGAATATTCCTAATTAAGAATTGGGACACGTTTGAACATAATGGATCATACATAATGGGCAAAAGGTTTGCCTCTCCTGTGGGGTGTGGTGCATTGTGTTCACGTACCTGGTTCCCCAGTGTTAGCTCTCGCTTACTGCATGATGCTGACACCAAGGAACTGGTTTTAACGCCTGCTTATCGAATCATAATTCCCGGCCCTACTTGATGCTGACTCAATCCACCTAGAAGTCTGGTTCAATGCTGCTGAGCACTGACACACATTTAAAATGCATTTGAAGTGGCTCTGTCCCTGTGGTCAGCCTTAAGTGCCTCTAAACTATAAGACCCTGGTGGTGTGAGAAACCTGAAGGTGTCTCACCCACTAGTCCACAGGGATATGTCATCCAGGTGGCCAGGACATGGCCATCGCTTTTGGATCCTGTTCCTGGGGGTGGACCAGTGCGGGTGGATCACTGGGGTGAGAGGTTTTAGGGGAGTTGAGGTGGGACACCAGATGGCGATATGCTGTATCCGCTTCCCTGTAACACATTTAACCCATCCTACCAGGTAGGATATTTAGGAAGTCAACCACCCGCCCCGTTCACAACATGAACACTTTCTCATGGACAGCTCACTGTGAGAGAAAACAGACTAACAGCAGAGCCGTATACCTGACATGTCCCAATACAATGGTCAGGCAATTCCTGATCATTACAAACACACCTGACTTCCATCTGCATGGATAAAAGGCGGGGCAGAAAAACACTTTGAATGAGGCAAAGCACACGAGGAAGTAGCAGTTCCAAGATGGCAGTTTAATACTAGGTGAAAGACGGCAAGACCGAAGAGGATTGAAAGGAGGGAAGTGCCCTTGACCTTTTCATCGAAAGACTGTTTTCATGAGCCATCGAGAATAGGAAACATAAAACCAGGAATCACAGCTGAAGAATCCTGCATTGTGTGTTGGAGATACCCGGGCTGTCCTGAGTCAATAGTCAGGGTGGGGAGAACAGTTTGCCGCTGTGGTACTGTCCTTGGCTCCTACAACAAAGCAGTGCCTGCTCAGTCTGCACAGCCGGTGAGTTGGGGAGACTGATACCAGACCGGTCTGTGTTAAAGCCAAGGTTGCAAGCATGACATTTATATGTTTTTCAAATTATGTGATAAGTTGCAAAGGCATGAAGCAATGCCTATGTTGAGTTTTGTTATGAAGATTAGCATGAAGTAAATGTCTGATGTTCATGAGTTTTACCTTGCATATCATTTGTAAATTGTCCAAAAAGCTTGTAGGTCCAAATGGCTGGAACTTGTGCTCACTTGCGGTTCTGCCTTTGAGGTGATGAGACGCTCCATGAGGTTGCATGCGGGTTCCCAAATCAAGGACCTATATGTTTAAGGTTCCAGCCATTGGACCTCTTCAGTTCCATTGGAAAATCGATCCATCAGTGGCTTGACAAATTTTGGAAACATTGTAAACCCGGAGATGTATATTGACTATCATCTTTTGTTTCACTTGAGTTGCATCATCCCAATAATTATGATTTTCGGCACCATATGCGGACCAATTTAGATTTGAGACCTACGATCAAGCTCTGGAATCATCCAATATTTCATCTACGAGAACTACTGGGTCATTGATTTGTACATGAATTCTAGTACAGGTATGTTTTCACTCTAATTTGTACTCCACAGTGCGCCCTGACGAAGGCGACTACTAGCTCACCTGATTAAACTAGATAGATTTCTGTCGCCGAAACTGTAATGACATTTTAACATCTTGTATGTACAGTTGGCACTAAGCACCTTTTGCATTAAGCACTTTATTTTGCTTGCAGTACTTTTTTTAGCATCTCTATTACTGAATGATACCTCAGAATATGAGATGGATATGTATGACCACCATTAATATTTGGTCAACAAATGTGTGATCTAAATTGCTGTTACATATGTAAATGTGTTTGATACAAGAATTGTTTGTACTAATATCGACTTATAATGAATTTTTTAATGTTGATATTTCATTATTGTATTTTATGTAATTTTATAGTGTTTTTTGAAATATTAAAATATGAAGTTGTTGGTCTTATCTGTCCACCTCTTTTCCATGATTTGAGTACTTTCTACTAACCCAGTACTCATCCATGTGACCCCCTTCTTGGTTTTTGTACATTTTGCTCCCTAGGTCCATGGTATAGGGGACACCCATCTTGTTTTATTTATTAGTAATAAACTGAGCATCAATCTTTTTTGATTTTTCCACTGTATTTTCTGTACACAGCTAGGCAGTGCTTGCCAACTAATGATATGCTGGCAGACAGTCTTACAAGAAGTAATAACTGCATTAGAATGAAGTGCAATAGATTAGAAATTGCATAGGCAGGACCCCCCTCTTTGTTTATAAGGTTGTAAGCTGCAACACTGTATAATGAAAGCTGAAGAGAACTGTGTATGAAGCGTATATGGCAGTGACACAATTAAACAGAGGATGAGTGATTGAACTTTGAAGCCAAGATAGGGTACCATAGATAGAGTGGACCGGTACCACGTGGGTACTCATTTGAAAGTCTCTGTTAGGTATCCAGCTGAAAATTGGCAATTGGGAAAGTGATCAAGAAATTGTGAAATAGAAGTGGTCCTGCAACGGGTCAAGTGAAATCCTGTGCACATTCAAAAGTCTTTGATATCTGCCGAAAAAGTATGTATATGAAGTTGGTCCGAGCTGAGGCAGTTCAGCTAAAAGCTTTTGGTATAAGCAAGTTTGTTTTAAGAATTACAATTGAAATTGGTCTGAAGCTGTCGGAGGGAGACTAATTGTGTTAAAAGGGATCGGAGCCCGACTGAGGGGGATCTGCGCTAAACCGTGAGTCACCCAAGAAAGAATTTCCTATTCTGAGAACATTGTGCAAAAAGGATCTGAGCCCGGCTGAGGGGGATCTGAGGTGAATAGTGAATCGCCTGAGAAATCGAGTTCTTGTGAGAACCTGAAAGAAGAAAGGAACATATTGTTTGTTGGTTGCATCAGACCCTCTGAATCAAGAGACTTTGAGAGGCAAAGAGACTTGGGCACGGAAGGCTGTGATGCTAATGACTGAACTGAATCCTCATGGTAGAAATGGCAGAGACTGTGCTAAGCTCCAGTGCCCTGCCTTATCCCGTGCTGAAAACATGGGGGGTTGGGGGGGCAACGGCCTGAACATCCTGGCATTTCATTTTGTGAACTTCTTTCCTTTTCGTAACATTGTTTCCCACACTAGGTAAGGATTGGCAATAGGTTTATTAGTATAGGCCGTTTTATTTTGACAAGACACCATTAGGACTGCATTATTACTGCAGGGATGCCACCAACGTTGCATGTTCTCCGGCGTCTCAGCTGCAGCTGGAGATACCGTGGCACCCTACCTCCTCTGCCAGTAAGATGTGGTGGGGAGGTGGCCAGCCTTCATTCAGGTACGGATGGGGTTGGGATGGGCTCTCTCACGGGTTTCCTCCCGCCCCCTGTTGACAAGACCACAGAGTTGGCCCTGTCACACTTCTCATAACCTGGGTGAATTTCCCTTCCCCAGATCTGAACATGGGTTTTATCCACAGTTCAAAGAAAACAAGGAAATCTGTTTTAACACAAATTCTAATACAGTTTCAAGGGTTTGTATAAAGTTCCACTGCTTCAATAAAGTATCTCCAGCAATCATAAGTTCCCAATCCTCATGGAAGAAGAATTGTCTCGCATTGTTTTTCTTCCCATATGCAACAACAAATGTCTTCTTTTGGGTTTAATAAATAAATAAACTATTCCAACTCGTCCTGGAGTAAGAACAAGGTTCTCCTTTATAGTAACAACAAATGTCTTTGTCGAGATGGTTTACTTCAAACTTCACTTCAGGAAGAATGATTACTTTTCTTCAACAGGTTTTCACAAGGCACAAATCAATATGGGTTGCTTATGTTAGAACCACAGTTCAGCACTTGCATTAACTACTACCCGTCTTGTGGCTCTTATGGGCAATGCCTCTTGCCCTACGGGTTTACTGGCCTGCAACAAGAACAGAAAAGTGCTTCAGTGGTAACTTACAACTTATTTATACTTCTTCAGCATCAAACTTTAAACATATTATGGGCGTAACAAGAAACCAGATTGGTGCTGTTCAAGACTTCTTGGCAACTGTGCTCCTCTCTCTCTGGATAATCTACTCCAGAAGCAGTGTCGGACTGGGACAAGAAATAGGCCCGGTCACACAAAAAAAGTAGCCCACCCCTTGCCTCAAAAAGGTGGCCTGCCCCTTGCCTCACGACCCTTGACCTCTGATGACATCACCAGAAGTGATGTCATTTGACCCCACCCCAAAGTGACATCCTGAGAAGCGATAAAACACAACCTTTCACCCCTTGACAAAATAGGAAGTGGCATCAAATAGTATTGTTCCTAAGTACACTAAATTACTGTGAATCCAAGCAGACGTCCAAGGCCAAATGATAATGTTATTGTATAGCACTTACGCTTAAGCTCTTTTTTTATAGAACAAATATGCATACGATATCACCCAACCTGTGCTGGTACTCATTTATCGACCTAAGAGGGATGAAAGGCTTTTTGAAAAGAAAAAAAGAAAATTTGGAGAAAAAAATTCAATTTTGTTTTCTTCCAAATTGGCCCGGCAAGGCCAGAAACCGTCCCCCACGCCCCAGGGACGATTTCAGCCCGGCCACGGGCCGAAGGCCGGGGGCCAAACCGACCCTGTCCAGAAGGGCAGCCTGTTTGCCACCTTTCTTTCCCCTCTGTACCAACAGCCAAATTCTACTCACTAGATAGTCTCTCTTCATGTTTACCTTGGCTTTGAGAATGTAGGTTATCACTTGCAGATTTATATTTTGTAGCACATAAACAGTAAGCTCTATAGTCATTAAGCCTCTCAATAGTCCCCTCTTGCCTTGAGTACTGTTTGTTACACTGGTTTTGCTGGTTTGGGTATTGATCTTAAGCTTTTGGAACAATTACAGCTTTCCCGTGGGGTTTTTGGCCTTTCCACATTCTCATGTGCTTATTTATAAAGTCCCTTGCTTTTAACGGGCATACCTTTTGTTGATTTTGTATAGTTCAGTATTCAAATGAATGTCTATTGTTGCTTTCACTCACTCGTGAGTGAAGCAGCCTGTTGTGAACATGCAGGCAGTGTTGGAGTGCTCCAGAGTCACTTAAAAGTTGTGAACTCATTGTGTAAGTCGCTTGTGTATGTTCTGCTCGGTGTTCGTAGGACTTCAGGCTCTTCAGGTCTTGAGGCTTCTCTCGGTTAGGTGGACAGCCTTCTCTGGTCCTCCTCTGCTTACGCTACTGACGGTTGGAGCCTTCTCTGCTCCGGAGAGGGTCAGGTACAATCCAGCCACCCTAATCCTCACAAGAGGAAACACTTCCCTCGCTGCTAGTGCTTCCCGATCCGCAAACTCTGCACAATTAAATATTATCGGGCAAGCGTCTCATCCTCACGCTTCCCGCTGCGCAACCTCTGCAACAGGGAGAGTCACAGGCAAAGAATCTAAGGACCTGCCATGGCTGCTGGCGATTTCCTGTTGTCCCGGCTTCCCTCTCTGCTGCAACTACGGCTCATGTTGTTTCTTTCTCTTCCACAGTTCTACTTCTCTCCCTCTCCCTTTTAATGTCTGCACATGAGGAGGCTTTTTCAACCTCCCAGTCCCCTTCAGGTGTAGGTCAATTACAAAAATTAAGAGATCACTCCCGCAGCAGTTCCTCTGTATCCCTCTTCCTCGTGCCAGTACTGGGGGAATTTTGGGACTTGAAGTCCCTGGCAACAAAGTGAGCTTTTCTAACTCTTTTTACTTGGCAAGAAGCCATTACAAGACTAGCACTTTGGAGAAAGTTGAATTGGGGAACCTCCCCATCTTCCAGACCTGTTTCCTCCCCCATGTGATCCCCCTGCAGAACACCAACCACAGGGTCAGGAAGCATGTGCCTTCCCCTGGCCACACGAGGAGGGTCCCAGGTCAGGATTTGGGGGGGGAATCATTACTGATTCATCACAGTGTTCTTTAACTTGCACACGTTTTGCCACCAGTAACCAATGAAAATTGCGTAGAACCAGGGAAATATGGGCACTACGAGGAGTAGATGTAGCTGCACAGGCCGTGGAATTTTTTTTAATTTGTAGGAATCAGATAGGGTAGACTGGCTGCGCAAGAAACAACGCATTACAATAATCTAAGGCCGACAAGGCTAGGGAAGAGACCAGCTGTGCCTGAAGCTGAGAGGGTAAAAATGATAGAACCTTGCACAAGGTTCAGCCTAAGCCAATTAGTAGATATCCACTCTCCCACAGCCTCCAAGTCTGTCCTAAGCCTGACAGCCGTGTCTGGTACCGCCAAATCAAGGCGGACCAGGATCTGTGTATTGTAAGCATAGGCATAGCAAGGGGGAAATAGCTGGACCTTGAGGAACAGCACAAGAAAGGGTAGAAGGGACAGACCAAAAAGACAAAAGGGAAAGAGACTGGGAGTGGTCAGATAAAAAAAGAGAAGAACTAGGGCAGCACTACCTCTGAGAGGCCGGCTCCAGAAAAGTGACTCAGCAGGACAGCTCGATCGATGGTATCAAAGGTGGAGGACAGGTCAACCAGAATCACTGCCCCTGTGCCACCTAAGTCATGCAGTCGACCGAGTTCGTACACCACTGAGACCATGACCCCATCTGTGCCATGGCCTGGCCCAATCACTGATTGAGATGGGTGAAAAAAAAGATTTCTCGAGAAACGTGGTAGGAAGAGGACAGACCAAAGATTCAAGCACCTTCATCAGAAACGGAAGCAAGGAAATAGGCTGAAAGTTGGCAGGCACCAAGGAGTCAAGAGTGGGTTTGTTCAAAAGAGGGATTACCAAGGCGTGCTTGAGAGAGGCTGGGATGTGGCTGTTTTTTAATGAGTCATTAACTGCTTGTGCAACTAGCAGGGCAATCTGGACTATTACCTCCTTTGGAACCCATAAATGAATCACATCAGTAGAGGAGGCTGATTTCACCCTACACGTAGCCACTACAATTTCATCCAGAGCGAAGACTGGGAATATATCCCAAGTGAGGCCTGGCGGAACAACCATTACCTCAGGTAGAACAAGGGATGATTGTGACTGAGAGACCTGAATGTTCTTACGAATGTCTACAATTATTTTCATGAAAAATAGTAAGAGTCTCACAGAGATTGCGATGCAGACACCCCTTCAGAGGGGACCGAGATCAAGGAGCGAACCAATTAAAAAAGTTCCTTGGGACTGATAAGAGACATTTCCACTTGTTGGGAGTAAAGGCACTTTTAGCTTCTCATATGGCTTTATGGTAATGGCCAATAGGATGCTTAAAGACTTTCCTGGCTATAAGAAAGTGATGATTGATGCGCTAAGAGCGCGCCGCCTGCTGTTATTGAAGTCAGAGAGTGCGAAGGCAAACACTAAACCACGGTTCAGATGTCCCTGCTCTAGTTTTCAATGCTTTAAGCAGAACGGCACAGTCACCAATGGAGATAAAGGCGTGCTCAATCGTGCTCAGGTTGAGGGAGGAACAGTCCGCACAAAGGGATCTCAGTTGGCTCACAATAGATTCCCATGGCGTGGATGGCCAATTACGACCCAACTGCTGACAACCTCCATGGCAGCAGTAGCTAAGGTCTGTTTCCAATAGAACAAAATAAGGAAATGATCAGAATAGCAAATGGTAAAATGGAGTGGATATGGATTACTGCACTAGGGGCAAATCTAAGATCATGAGTATTACCCCTCTGATGAGTAGGGCCCATCACCAATTGTGGGGGGAGCAAGCTCTTTTATAGCCTCGAAGAATCTCGTAGCTGCTACATAGGTAATACTAACACAGTAGACATATTGAAACATTGGGTGATCGCATGTACTCATTTTGTCACCGCTAGGTCGTCCTGTTTTAAGAGTAAAATTGGTGACAACTCTGAAGCATCACTGAATTTGTTTTGGAGCAGACTAATGTGGGGGACACATGTTTCTCTAATTTTAGCTTGGAATAACTACTTGAATATTATCTTGTATGTTTAATTGTTATGACTTGTATGCAAGCTGTTTTATTTCTTTTTTGCTTTTGTATATTATGTCGTTATATGTTGTTTAAGGTTTCCTGTAAACCACAAATGCAACAATAAAAAAAAGGCAGGGTAAGAGGGGGCCACAGACCACTAAAATATATGCCGTCTGAGAGGAGGGGGGTGAAGTGGTAGAGCAGCTCTCTCATCCATATAGTGTGATTAAATGGTATAACACTACCCGAGAACTGATTCTTAAAGATAACAGCCACTCCTTCTGCCCAGTGGTCAACAGTCAGGTCTACATGTAAGAAGACAAAATCCGGGGGCAGCATCTGAAACAACACTGGGCCAGAGGACTCACATAGCCATGTTTCAGTAATCAAAACAAAAGCAGGTAAACAGTTGCTCGTTAAATCATTACAATGGGCAGAGTGACCAGCCAAGGGGCGAGCGTTCAGCAGAACGCGTTGTAGCTGTTGTTGGGGATGAGAAGGAGCACCTGCAGAAGACGTATTAGCCAAGAAGCCCCTAGGGAACTGAGTAGAAGGGGTGGGGGAGGCTAGGGCAAGAAGCCTCCTGCGTGGGAGGGTAACTCTATTGGCACGTGCACACACCGGGACTCTTCGCCCATCCCTCCACACGTCTGCAGGCCGGACTTTCCCAGACGGGCTTGCCATGGACCATCATTTGAATTTCAGAGCACCACTGTTGCAATTTAGATTGAGGGGCACCTGCCCAGCTTCTCCGCAGGTATCATCGTAAGGCATTCCACAGCTTAGAGTTAACGCAGAATAATTGGTAGGAGATCGTGTAACACTAGTAGCTAGCTAGAAGACCAACATACCATCCGCAGGGCCAGCTTCAGATGCGTGGGTGTCCATTTCAAAATTATTTTTAAGCACCCTTGCCTATAGGCTGGAAAAACCTGTCTCAGGCAGCTGTGTGGTGCAGAGATGATAATGTCGATATTCCATAACACAAGCCCCACCTTCAACTTCAGGCATGTCCAAACACATTCACTGCACCACCCTAAAAGCTCAAAGCAGGATAAAACACAACACCCCTTAAAGAGGGGTGTCTTGGCTGACAAGAACACATTGAAACTGACACAGCATAGGCTTGTCAGCAATGATGCTTCCTTGAGGAATGGGTGCATATCATCAGGCCCACCGCGGGCTTAATTCTGTAGTAAAATTCTAGTTAAAACAATGGAAGAAGGGTTGACAAGCCGCGGGTTATCACGTTTATTTGCCTCTGCACGGGAGAATAAAGGTGGGCATTGTGGATCGGAACCCCTAAATTGCCATTTAAAAAAAAGCCATTACGCGTTGTCAGTCACACAGCAGCCAGCTAGACCCCACCCCAAGCGGCAGTGACCCAATTCAATTGAAAGAGCTGAACGGCTCTGACGCCAGGCCTGATCGCCTTAACAAGTGCTGCTTGCGAATCTGACACCCAGTACAAAGTCGTTTACCCTCTTTGAAAGACGTAATATGTGCTGCTAATCAGTTTGGCAATACACCTTTTAGTCCTGTTCAAGTATTTCCGCATTTCCTCCAGGGTCGCGGCCTTAGTTGATGATGTTGTAGCGTCCCTGTGGCTCCCGTAACCGTTGGAGACCGCTACCCCGGGTTCGGGTTCCCCCCCATAACCGGGGTGGCGGGTCTCAATCGGTATCCTAGGGCTAGCACCCTGAAGCAGGCTGCCTGGCGCGGCGTCTCTGCTGCTGCACCCCAGGGCCCCTGTTATGGCCCCGCCCGGCTGCCGTTGCCAGGGGAAGTGACGTCACAGAGTATGGCTGACCGAGGTCCGGGTAGAAGGAACTGAGCTGGCTCAGGGGCAGCGGCTATCCGACGGAATCTGGAGCCAGTCGAGAACGTAGCAGGGCAAGAGGCGGCTGAGCATACGCCCCGGAGCCTGGGCAAACGGCCGCGACAGTTATCGAGTGCGGGGACGGACCAACGGCCGAGCTGGCCATGGGGACACCCGGGGCCTGACGGTGGAAGTCGGGGGCCGGGGCGAAGAGAAGCGAGCACTCGGAGAGAGGGGTGCGGACATCCGGGAGCAGCGGTCAGAGGCTACTGGGGTCTGTGGACCGCTGACGCGGGTCAGAGTTCAACAGCGTCCAGGGAGGAGTCAGGAGTCAGTGACCGGAGAACCGAGCCCCGGTGACAAGTAGCGGGGATAACGGCCAAAGAGCCGCCGGGGAGCGGACCAAGGACTCCCGGCACTATGGAGCTGCGAGTCGGGAATAGATATCGGCTGGGCCGGAAGATCGGCAGCGGCTCCTTCGGTGACATTTACTTGGGTGAGGAGGTGTAGTGGCAAAGGGTAACGCAGGTCCCCCTGGGACTCCCTTCCCACCCCCGCTTGGGGGCTTAATAAACACCTTTTGGTGGGCGAGGGTATGGGGTGCATCTTCCATGAGTGGGTGAGAGATGCGGGCAATGGCTTGTGTGTATAGACCACATAGTCGGGTGTACAACGCATAGCTTTTTATGGGTACAGTGGACCGACAGTTTTGGGGAGCACGGAGCATTGATGCGAGGTGAATTCCAAGTGTGCAGTACACGCCTTTGATGTGAATGGCAGAGCTTGTGTGGGCAGGTGTCAGCGGTGGGCTGATTTCGGAAGTACACAACGGTGGGGTTGCATGGATTCATGGGTGTTCAACCAATGGGGTATCATATTGAGAAAATTGTGTGACGGTGCGCAGTGTCCGGTGTGGCGCTCCCTTGGAGTACATATACTTGTCATTAAGTGGCATGATGTGTACAGTGCAAGGGGGGGGGGTGGGAGTTGTCCTGGCAGAGTGTGGAATAAACAGTCTTTAGGGTAACATGTTGAGGGTCGTGCGAATCACAGAGCCTTGCTGTTCCAAAGTTCGAAGTCATGAGGGCCGGGGGTAGCGTTTGTGCGCCGGTGTGTTGCGTGCTCTATCCAGCCTTGAGCGTGGTTCCACGGGCATTACAGAGCTTTGTCACGGGATACCATGCGCCCTGCAGCTCCATTTAGGTTGTAGGGTGTTACAGCATTGTTTTGGGCAGTATCGGAGACTCCGGAACCTTTTGTGTGTGGATACTTGTGCTGATGTCATATGAACTATAGACGTTTGAGGTTGATAATGTAGCTATGTCAATGTCATAGATATGAAGCGACATTTTCAATCTAATGTTCTTTGGTGTGTAGACCTCGTTATACAAGGAGGTACAACTACCTGAAAGATCAGGCTTGGTCCCAGCGCCAAAAAAGCAAAAGTACATCCCACAATGCTGGGTCTCGTCGCTTCTGCACAATGCCACATGCAATCCCAGACATGTTTCAACCGTTTTGGGCGTTATGAGTGATGTGTGTAGTAGGCGCAGCAAGCTTGAGTTGTGACACATGTCTGGGCTTACCTGTGGTTCTTCAGGCAATATTGCAACACTGAAAGGTAGTGGGTGGTAACCCTCCAAACTAATCGGACAAAATTGGCACTTCCTCCGGTTAGCGCCTTCCATTCTATCATTTGTAAGCTCTAGTGCCATTACAAAGGGTGAAAGCTAAATGGAAATCGGGCATGGGCAGTCTAGAAACAAAAGATGTGGTCTAGCAGTCCAACCTTTGCAGCGTGAATGCTTCTTTTTTTTTTTTTTTTTTTGTTTCTCCTCTCAAGTCTTAATACAGCGTAGCACATTATTCTGGTGTTCACTACGTTTCCAAGTACCCCCACGTTTGGCAGACAATTAAAATAAAACTACAGCGAGCTAAAGGCATAACATTTTCGTGAATGACTGACTTGGAATCTTTATCTTCTTGTCCTGACTTAGCCTCTAAACCACACCATTCGTTCCTGGCCTATCTTTAATTTGATAACGCCCTGTTTATCTGTGTTAAAACTAGTTCTTTGCACGCATTTGCCTGATATAACGCAATGTTGGTGAAGTGGGGAGGCCGGGAATAGATATCGTGGTTCCATGTTGCCAGGGTATCTAGACCGCTACATTTCCTCTTGTTATGATATGGGCAAACGTTCACTGTCCACTAGCATTCCAGTGGGGTCTCCAAGGGCCGACACACGCAGGCAAAAGGTTTTGTTGAGTCTGTTTTATTATTTTCACTCGCTGAAGTGTTTTGCCAATACCCTTTTGGAAGAAAAAAATGCCACATTTCCACTGACCACACTAACCTTATTCTTTTGGCAGACTCCCTCCTCTGTGACTCTAGCCACCATGGCATTTTGTTGACCAAAAAAAGGATATCTTTTTGGCAGACTCGAAAAGACTGGGCTGGAAACTAGAGGTAGTTTGGTGTTTCTTTGAGAACCATAAACACTGCAGAGATCACCTTCAATTGATGTGAAAAAGGAACACCACCCGAACGCTATCAGAGGCCACCACGAAGTCTAAAATGTCCCCAGTATGCTTGCAATCGATTCCCATGCTCACCTTCATCAAGAAATGGCTTCCTTTTTCACTCAAAGTGGGGGCTTCCTTATTCTTTCACAAGTGGGGGATATCACTACCCACCTAGACGACTCCCTCTCATTCCAATCCCCTGTCTCTTTCACACCTGTCTCTGAATATTCACGTATAAAATTGGTCTCCCCTTGATTACCTACCCATGCTCAGTAGTAGTCTTCCTGAAAAAGCATCTGTGGGCCCTGGCCTCACTGCTCATTTTTCTCTGCAATTTGTCGGTCGGGACTGCCCAGCCCGGCTCATCCCCTCACTTGAGTAAACCGCGGGGAACTTGTAAGACTTTGTGTGTGATTCCACTCGATAGCCAACCTGCCTTTCATGGAGCAAGGGCCCCTGATCAGTTGCCGAAACTCTTTCTTTTTCAGCAACCATCCTTAAAGACCACTGGATGTAAAGTAACCCTCTTTAAAATCAAGGAAGACATTCTGAACGCTTTGGGCTATAACCACCAACCGATCTCAACCTTATTGTCATTTAGGTGGCCACAGACAGTCGACCAGCAAACCCATCTCAAAAGCCTTAGAACAAGGCACAGGAATGTCCTCCTTGCTCAAAAACCGGTATGCCTGTGTATCTATGGCCCAGCACTCATTGAAGCTTGGCTAGCAATGGTTAGGGGTAACCCACGGCTCTGCAGTAAACATTTTCCATGGTAAAAAGCAAAGAAATGCAGTGCTGCTATGGTTTAGGGGGCTTGTGATTGCCTGGTTTAGGACTAGAGCAAGTATAGGAGTTAGGGTTGGTGTAAAGCTTTTGTTTGAATACAATGGTTAATATTGAAATTGGTACTCCCGTTTTATAAACAAAAGTGCAAGAGTCCAACACGCAAAGTAGTTAAATTTACCTAAGCATGTGTGTGACATGTTTTTATTCCAATGACGGTTCCATTAAATCGCTGTGTTTGTCACTCGAGATGGATTGTGCGTCGATCGTTTTTAATGCAAACAAATCAAATAAAACCACCTAAATGTGTTTCAATTCAATGTCGAGGCTGGTTAATGGAACATATTAGATGCAGTCAATCATTTTTATAATCGATGTAAAATCACAAATGATTGTACATGGTTATTGTGTCAAATCCAAAAACCATATGACGGAAACGAAAGTAAAAAATGGCACCACCAAATGGTGTGAAACTCATAGTGAGTAACCAAGGACATACATAAATGTTGTGGAAAAGTAATCTCCAGGATATGGAAGGATGAAAAACAAGAGAAGCTGTTAATATCGTTGTGGAGTTCACTGGTGAACTTCTTATTCAGAACATTATTTTATACAGATAGGAATCGCTAGTAATCGTAAGGTCATTCATTCAATGTTGGTCTTAATGTGCAAGGTATATCTTGATAACATCCTGTGATTAGTGTACCACGGACACATCTTGTCTCGTGGATAGTTGAGTCTATTCTGGTTGAAAAAAAGAAAGATCAGAGATCAACCCTATTAGAAATACTGTTGCTGGGGCCCCGTTATTTATTTGAGCTGATAAATAAAAATCCCCCCCCCCGTGTAAAAAAAGAAATTGGTTTCCAATTTTAATACATATTCAAGGATGAGCAGTATGCAATAATGGCCTATCGAATTGGGGGAAACCGACAGAACCATCCAAAAATGGTCCAAAATCTCCGAATATATCTCAGAATGCAACTACCAGATCAAAAAACATCAACAACAAATGGAGAACGCAGCAGCAAGATTACGTCTAAGACTTACTGAGAACACGGCACACCAGCACTGAGCACCCTACATTGGCCACCGTGTCAAAAAACACATTTGCTGCATAACGCTTTGCATAAAACAGTGATCCACGGCCAGGGAGCAGATGTCCTACAGAGAAAAATGTCCATCTATAAAAGCAAGCCGAACACTAGGGTCCAGCAACAACATTCCCCTTCCAACCTAAACAATACTCAAAGCAGACATTTTGGGGGTACAGCGTTCTCCTACATAGCAGCAAGGATATGGAACTTGCTCCCATAGGAAATACGAACAACAGAAGATCCCTTAAAGTCCACAAAAATGTTGAAAAAATTGCTCTTTAACTTACTAAGCTAAATGAGGGAATATCATCGAACAGAAGCTGCCAGCACATCACAATAGAAACGCCAAAAACAACTGAAACCTGGTCAATAGAAACCTGGCCACCCAAAGAAATAAAGCATTCCATCAAAAATCACCACATAATATTATTAACTCAATGGGTCAACATAACCTTATACAAAATGACTCGGACGACTCCCCACTAACCCTACTAAGAAATCTCTAATGCTCTGCCCACTGCTCAAAAACGGAACAAATCGCGCTCTCACTTCAGCCGCAGAGAGAAAAAAAAACTAAACTGCCACAAACTACACACACTCCAACATCCAACAGGGAACTAAACAAATCATGCCATACACCCTCATGCATCAAACGCCACAACGTCTACCAACTAAAAACAAACCAGCAACCGTTGTTTTTTTTCTGAACTGAAGCTACCAACAGCACATCAAAGCTCTCTAGCACTCTTCCCTTTAAGCCATTCCAACCCCCTCCCTTCCTTTTCAGATCTGCCAGAGTTCCCGGAGACCACGAAAATGGCAGCAGTGCATTGTATTAATCGCAATCAAGTTTGCTAATGGAATACTACATTTGTTTTTCTTTGTTTTTTATCCTTCCATATGCTGTTGATTACTTTTGCACATCATTTACGTACGCTTTTGGTTACTCGCATATTATGATTTGTACACCATTTGGTACAATTTTTTTATTCGTCGGATCGTTTTTGGATTTAATATAATTTCTGATTTTTACATTGGTTTGTTATAAAAATGATTTATTGCATCTTGTCATCCTTGAGAACGGTTGGGTTGAAACGCATCTAGGCGGTTTCATTTCATTTGCTTGCTTTTTGTTTGCATTAAAGTTTTACACACAATCCAGCTCTTTGGAGTGATGAACAGTGATTTAATGGAACCTGAATTGGAATACTACCATGTCACATGTTTTAGTATAGTGACTACTTTGCGCAGTGGACACATAGGACACTTGCAGTTTTGTTGACATACGTGGTGATATTAGGGCATCACCGCCCACATCCTGTGTGCACACAGCAAAGACTTTCAGAGAGGTACTTGCTCTTGGCACTTCAAGAGACACTTGAGCCAGGGCCCTTCCTCATTTTGAATCAAATTTATTAACTTTGCAAGAATGAAAGACTGAGTCGACCGTGCCAGGATTCGAACCTGACACCTACAGATTTCTGCAGCGAGTGCTGAACCCTCTGAGATGTCGTTTTACCTGCTATGGGCAATTGTTAGCGTTGCGGTCAGGGTAATGCTATGCCCTTTTTGGCGATCTGGTGATGGTTGGAATTAAGGTCACTGTTTCTTTTCCATTTATTTGGTGTTTTTCATAGCTTTAATTGCAAATAAAATGCTTTTGCCCGCTGAAGGGTTATTAGGTAAGGGTTTTTTGTAGGACAGTGGTTGTACTTGGGGCAAGCATTTTTTAATGGAATTAGGGTGATTTGTGAATGTTTTGTTAGAGATTGTGGGTCATTGTTAGGGCTACAACCGTGTACATTTATCTTTTTGTTTTGTATTTAAGAATAGCTTTTTTTGGGCGATTATTACTGGCAACATTATCCCTCTTTGCATTGCTTGTACTGAATCACTACGTTGTGAACTACTTTTTGCCTATTGGGGGCATTTTCGCATAGAACCTGGAAAAAAAGTTTCTCTTCCCAGAGGAGTCATGAAAATCACCTCCCAGTTTCAGAAAAAACTGTCCTCTTTAGAATGGCTTGCCTCACCTGATCCAACTCCTGGCTCTCACCTAGTTATTATTATTATTAGTGCTGCAGGCTATTCGAAGACCCCTTTCCACCTTGGGTCCCCAACCCATAATTTGGTGTAGCCGCCAGGAAATTAAACTACTGTGGTAGGCATGTTAGCTAATGTATTATTTTCTGCCTTATCCTTCTTGCTCCTGTCCCATGAATCCAGTCGCTGATGACAGCGGCTGGATTGGTAGGAAATTGTCCTGCTGTTTCACACCTTCCCTAACAGAGGGAGTTTCAGGGCTGCAGTCCACTCAGTCCTCCAGATAAGATTTTGAGGTGGGAGTATTTTACTCCCTATTTTTAAACTTTGAGGGTAAATGTGATTTTAAGAGGGTAACAATTACTTTTTCTCTTTTGCAAGAGTAAAATGTATGTGACATCCAGCCGACGTGTGCAAAAACTATATGGAAATAATTACCATTAAGCTTTTCTGCATTGTGACAGAATACACCTTTCATTATTTCTCTAAGGTCTGGCCATTTGATCTCTCCTGTATATATTTAAATGTGGAAATAAAAAAACCTAGCCAATTACACAGTAAAGCAAACCTGAATTGTTTTGAGGTTCGATAGCAGAATTGTCTTTTGATGTTTAATGAAAGTCTTAATTTCCTGGAGTCATTATACTACCTAATGGTATGCCAATGTTATGATACAACAGTGCAGAGAGGCACAGGCTCCATGCTAAATTCTATATCTAATCTAATGGTCAAATATATAGCGCTTTTGGCAAAGCGCTGTACATAGAACATATTTATCACAATTATCATCAAACCAAAGTCAATACTACTTTATCAACCTTGAGAGGATGAAAGGCTGAGTGGGCCTGGCCAGGATCCAAACCTGTCACCCACAGATCATGCACAGATTGCAGCAACAATTACTCAACCGTCTGAGCTATCTTATTGGCTAACACCCTTCAGAGGTCGGTTAACTATCGACTGAGGTATAATCATCACAATACCTAGATGTTGGACGAACCGTTCATGAAGCGCTATATAAAGTTAAATGCCTATCTGGATTATCACAGGGACAGGTTTTGCTGAGTTTCTATTTCAATTACCAATGTAACTTTCCTTTGTTTTTGAACAGCGCTTGCACTTCTTGGAGAGTCGGGTTTTAAATGTAGCCTTGAAGATTTGAGAGGCTAGAACACCTGTGATTGATGTAATGACAATCACTCACCCTTGAGCAAAGACTCTGCTGCCACTGACCATTTATAGTAATGTTCCCCATTGACTGCAAGTTTGAATGGATGTAAACTATACTGTCATCATTTTACACACTGTTTTTATAATTAGAGTGTAAATTTAAGTGTTAAAATGATCTGCCTCTGCATGATTATGCACATAGCACCGGAACTCTGAAAAATACAATTGTGCAATACTGATTTGCGTTCACCGTAAAAAAAACATAATTTGCTATTAAAATATGAATTCTCAATTGAAACTTAGTTTTCCATCTTATTAATCATACAATCCTAAAATTTTAGGAAAGTATGCACAGTGCTTCTGAAGCTGAATGCTGAATGGAAAAAAACCATTCATTTTTTCAGTGTGCAGTTTCTTTTTTTGAAAGGCTTCAGAGAAATACATTCTGTTTCAGAGGTGGCTTGCAATTACATCCATGTAGATAAAAATCAAAGGAGCCTTCTGGTTTCTGTCAAGTAACCTGACCTTTGCACTGCCCTCTTCTCTAAACCTGTGTGTAAATTTGCACAGGGAAATAATAAAGCAGTCATATTTACAAGATTTTCATGCGTAAAAAGGCCTGGTACGCACCTTATTTGGAGCCCTGAGTCCACTAGATTCTGTTAAATGTCCCTACCCTCTCTCTGCCCACTGACCTCACTTACACTTGGTTCCTAATGATGGTGACCGCAGCTCTACTCTCCTGGGCTCATGCTATAGTGGGTGTCCTCTGCTACCTCCCACCAGTGCTACAAAGCAGTTCTCTGAATGCTGTTGCTAGACCAAAACTGCAACATCAGCGGCAGTTTCGTACTACTCAGTTGGTAGTACTTGTAATGTGTGTGTGTGTGTGCTTGCGTAATGAGCTTATGGATGCCACTGAAGCATGAGGCTTGTTGGCAAAGACTACATTTTTCTTACCATACCAAGACCAATCCCAAGAACTTAATACTGGGACTGCAGTTCCAGATGTCTGAGAAGACCGACGGAAGTGTTTAATGTGTGAAACGTGAATTCAGTAGGCAGCAGGGCACATAGGGAGGATCGAAGTAGGTGGTGATAGATGGGGGTTGCTCAATCTGCATGTCCGATTTCTTGGCCATGTATTGAGAGGAGGGTCCAATTGTGAATGATGACTGCAAGGGTTGGACGTGAAGTTGCAAGCTTGTACCTTGAAGTGTAGTGCATAATGTGCATTTATGTTTGTTGACAAGTTACTCTTTGAGAAATAAACACTGTGCACCCCGAGAACTGCCATTTATGCTTTTCGAGTAGTTTAATGTTAAAGGTGTTTGTACCGCGCACTGTCGCCACAGTGGTCCCCGGGTGCTCTTGCAGATCTGAAAAGGAGAGTGTGAAGAATGGGGGGAATTAGTAGGGTGTAGTGGGAATGGTAAAGTGAGAGTTGTGATGTCCTGTTGGCAGATTCAGTTCGGTTTGCACTGTTCGCAGAGCTTAAGTGCGATTTTTCGGGTCTGTGCAAATTCCCATGTGCAGTTGTGCCGGGTTATGTGTTGTTGATATGATAGTTTTTTATAACGCGCGCTTATACACAAGTGATTCAAGGCGCGACGAGGCAGGTGAGGGGAAACGGGGAGGACAAAAGACAACGATCTTACTAGACCTAAGTGCATGATAGGGGGAGGATGGGAGAGTGCAGTACAAAGGATAAAACACAAGTAGTGCAGACAGCAGGTGACAAGTAAGGGGACTGTAGGGATACAGATATAGACCCAAAGTGCAGGGGTTGCCAGGAGGCAGTGTAGGTGTGCAACTCGATGGGCAGGGAGCTGGGCCCGAATTCAGAGAGTAGCCAGGTGACCAGTGCATGTGGGGGAAGTAGTGTGGATTGCTGTGCTGAGGGGTGGTTGTGAGTTTCTGTATGAGAAGTGTATGTGAAAAGTTGAGAATTGGGTTACCAGGTTTTCCTTACCTCTTTGCGTTTCTGTGATCAACAACTATGATTATCTTGTGTGCTCGGAATTGTAGTTTGTCCGCCTAGTTGTCGGGCCTGTTGAGTAGTGTCAGTTACTCCAGTGGTATGTGTACCTGGCTTATGCTGGCGTGTCCTCCCCTGCCCCCCACCCCTGGGGGTTGGATGTTTAGGTTGGAGAATTCGGGTCCTTGCTCATCCTAAGTGGGGATCTTACCTACGTAGGCTTCCTCTGTGGATTAGTGGTATGTGGATATGGGTGGTCCACACCCGTCTTCCCCTACACCCCCCGCCACTCCCCATCCCCTCCTCCCCCCTGCCGTCTGGTTAGGGAAGATTCATTTATGGGTCATGGTTTGCTCCCTGGGATTCTTGTTTCCTGTTGGGTCTATGCTTCCTAGTAGTTTCCTCCTATTTCTCGGGCAAAGAGCCAAGTTTTTAGTAGTTTTCTGAATTCAAGATGATCCTTTGTGTTGCATATGTTTTTTGATAGCTGATTCCAGATTGAGGCCAGGTGAGAGAAGAATGTTGCTCCACTTTTTCTTTTATTGTTTGGTATTGGTTCTGAGCGAATGTCGTTGCTTGGTGTGGGAGATCTTGTCGGATGGTAGATGGCTATTTTCTCCTTTAAGAACTCTGCTCCTTGGCCGTGGATTGCTCTGTGTTATGAACATAGTTTTTAATTTTATTCACTGTCTTATTGGTAGCCAGTGTAGCAGTTTCAGTGCTGGGGTAATGCGTTTTCTTTGCAGTATTTTGAGCAGCAGTCTGGCTGCAGAGTTTTGAATGCCCTGATGGTTTTTTTAAGTCGTTCTGGCATTCCTGGGTACAGGCTTTTGGCGTTGTCTGCTCTGGCGATGATGGTGATTGTTTTGTGGGTGAAAGAGAGGAATGGTGGGATCCTTTTCATTGCATGTAGGAGCAAGAAACATTTCTTTTATTATAGCATTTACTTGTGACTCAAGTGTTAGTAAATAACTTGGGAGTCTTATGGACAATGAACTATCATTGAAGGAGTCAGTGTTCCCAGTTCAGTCGGCCATGGGATGTAGTGATTGATTTCCCCGCTTTTGGATATGATCATTATTTCTGTTTTGTCTGGGTTGATTTTGAGGCTGTTGGTGTTCACCCAGCTGTATTATAGGTACCCATTATCGACATGGCAGTGTTTAGAGTTGGTCTTCTGCAATTAAGCACGATTAATGTGAAATGTCTGCAGGCACAACTGCATCCGCAAGTAACAGTTGCGGGGCGAAGGGTGGCTGTATTCCTCGGCATGCCCCTTAAAAGGTTAAAATGCTAAGTGATTTGAAAAGGGGGGGGGTGCATAAAGCTGCACAATGTTCGGGAAATAACTTAAATTAATGGTGGCCATTTTAAGATGCATTTTTCACTGCTTCTTTTAGAGCTGATAGTACAGTTTGCACATTGTCGCACTTGGCAAGTAAGAAATGGTATGCTGTACACATATGGAGAATAGACGCTGATGCCAGAAGACAACAGACTTTATGCCAAGCCTGTAGTGTACGTCCTTTGTGGGTTCATTCAGGGTTTAGCATTCTGCCACTTTTAACGCAAGGAGGCAAGAGTAATACTAGGAAGAAGCATACAGGTTAGTAGTCAAAAAGCAGAGAGGACTGAATTTACCACTCATAGCGCAGGGTGCAGAATCCTGCCCCTATATGTCAATTTTTATTGCGGTTGGCGTTTGCCCCAAAAAATGACCTTTGTCCTCCAAGCCAGAGTGCCCTGCAAACTCAAAAAAGGCCCTGCACTTTCAACATTCTAGGCACAGGGACAGGCCAATGCTTGTTTTGGCAACTGTTAGCATTGTGTAAAGTGGTTCATGACTATCTGGAGCCTTTCCTAACAGTGTTGTTCCCTACATCCCTTTGCACAACAGTATGGACTACACTTTTTGTCATTCTGTAAGTTCACTGGGGTTGTCAGTCTTTTTCACCCCTTTCACCAGCCCACCATCATTTCAGCAGTAGGCTTCTAATGTGACAGTTGTTCGGCTGTAATGGATAAAGCTTATGGGGCGAAATGACATGTCTCGACGACTTGTGTAGACCCTTAACAGCACATCTGTCACTACTCAAAGCACTAAATTCCAGTGCTGTTAACGAACACCCCAATAGTGTCAGTATGCGTTCTGCGTTTCCTATATCTGAGGGTGAAATACTTCGGATTCACATCGTTCAATGTCGCCAGGGTACAGTACCACTCAGTACACTATGTCCATAACCTAAGACCATATTGGTTGTTCACCAGGCGTTTAATTCAAGCCAATCAAGTCAAACTGTTGTATTTATTTGCTGCTTGGTCTACACCCCTTAGTAAGCCAGAACACAGATCCTAGCAGAATATCTGCAAAACCACTCTCTGTATGCCACCGCCATATGGTTGGAAAGGCCTTTTGCCATTCTCGCCACAGGTAATTGAATTGCAGGGTTCGAAATTGAGATTCAATGAGCATCTAAAACCAGCTCCTGGGTGTCGGGCATCATCCACTAGGTAGGAGCTACCGCAGGGGAACCAGGAGCTACCGGAGATGCTCCTTTTTAACATTTTGTCCATTGTGTTTAAATGTCTATTCAATGTGTTCTATTTGGCTTTGGCTCATATCGCCAATAATGTTGCTACTGTGAAAGATAAAGGAGAAGGGGAGTTGGGTGGCAGTCTATGGCGTTGGCTTTTTTACTAAATGTAGCCGTTGGTTTGAAGCTCTACTATGCTAGAAGCAGAAGTTGAATAGCTTCCAGCTCCCCTCAACTTCGAACCTGCATTGCACATTGATGCTCCTAAATTTTACGCAGACCAAGCCATATTTTTGTGTGGCCTACTCTACTTCTGATAACCTTCTTTCTCCTCCCTGTGGCGATTATTGCAGATAAGAAATAACATCTGGCCAAGCTATTCATCTTCGCCACTGACATTCTACCTATCCACAACACAGCCATGGAGGACCGAGCATGTTTTTTTTTTTTTTTTTTTTTTTTTTGAAATTCTTCAAACGGATTGTCTAATGCTGCAAATAACTGCGACCAAAACGATCTTGTATTCTAAAAAATCTGGTTGACTTGGCTGCCCTTTGAAAAAGAACAAACAGTGGATGCGTGTTCACTAATTCTGATTTTAGTTGGAAATCAAAACCAGGGTTAGCCAGGTGCAAAATGTGCACTCACCACTGGCTTGTGATGATGAACCTAGAAATGCTGTGCTGTATGTATGTAATTGAGGTGACGATTTATTTTTTATGGATGGCTAGTAGCTTGCAACTTTCATTTCCCCCTGCAGTAAGCATCGTCAAGGAGGCTAAAATATAATCCGGCATTTGTCTCCAAACATTTACTTACTACACCATACAATCACCAGCATGATTCCCGTCCCATCCTCTCACCCAACCCCTGTTCCATATCCAGTGTAAAAAGTGGGTATAAGGGACCATGATGTCTTGACCCATGTGAAAAAGGATCTTCCTTTGAAAAATAACTAGCCTGATCCTTGTGGTGAGGGCGACCCAATAAGATGATGTAACCAACTTAATGGATGTGGATCCTGACTAGCACTGTCATTTAAAAAGTCTTCAATGCCGTGTAAGGGTGAAGGAGTCAAACACAATGGTGATTGGCAAAGACTTTTATCAAAACAAAAATAAAAAGCAAACCTAGCTCTTCCTAATCCTAAAAGGGGTTTCCTTGCCTCTAATAAGGAATTGAGGAATCAGTCAATGTCCAAGTAAATATGGGCTGTGGTTCTTCTTGTCCAGGAGGAGGACTCCATTCCTCTGGACAATGAGCCATCGTTAAATCGTAGTAGGAATTTTGCATGTGAGAATGACTCCCTTCTCCAGGTCTCGGTCCCCATCCAGGGAAACAAAGTTTCAGCTTGCGGTGCTGTAAAGTTTCAGTGCCAATGCAAGTTCCAGCTCAAACATCATTCCTTATTTGCTTCACTATTGGATTCCTGGCGATTGTGACGAGGTTATGACTCTCTTCTGCGGGTCTTATGATTGGTTTCACGATGCACAATCTTTGGGGAAGACACCAGGAGGAATTGTTTCCTTCTCCGGAGGTGTCTTGGCTTAAGGGCTGGGCGGAATGACTCCCTTCCCCCAGGTACTTCAGGCTTGCACAGTTCAATATTACTAGATGGAATGCCTTCCTTCGTCTGGCTTGGTTTGCACTTCAAAAGTTCACCACTCGCACAAGCTCCCAATCATATGGGTGAGGACCCCAGACCAGTGTATTCATCTTCACTTTGTACAGTAGTCTTGGTTCGCTTTGTTGCCAGGTACTGTGACTATGAAGATGACTTGGGGTACTCGTCATAGGATGTGGGTCACGGATCCTTGGCAGTCTCTCCTCTTGGTGCTGCAGTTCCTTTTCGCTAGGGGTTTTGGCTTTTTCTCCAGGGGCTTCCCATATGCCTCAGTATCGTGGCTCCAGCATCTGCCAGTACCCTTCCTCCCGCCGCAGGAGGCCCTGGTACTTTTTTAACAAACGGCCCACTCGTATGGTAGTAACATTTTCCAAAGGTGTTAAACCAGCTGGCAAATGTACCTTGTATAAGCAAGCTTCTCCCGATAAAAACTGTTATGTTACTTGGCATTTATATAGCGCCTTATGTATCAATGGTATGATCTCAAAGTGCTGGTAGGTTGGAAAGCCCTTGGGAACCGTAGTTCAAGTCAGTAGAGGGAGAGAGTCATAAGGTGCGTGGGTGCACCGGATATGTGTGCAGCCGGTGTGGCAGTTGCACGATAGCTGCTTCTTAGCGGTAGGGGTGGTGGTTGGGAGGTCAGGTATATGTGTTTATTCTGGAGGGATGACTCCCAGACTGATTTGTGGCTGTGTTAGGCCTGAGGAGACGCTTAAGCTAGCGGTGTGTGCTCAGCTAGCTGTGTTTAATTAGGATGATGATGATGAGGAGTATGTGGCGGCTGTTAGTATGAGAACAGCTATACTGAAAGTGTCATAGTATCGCTGTGTTCTAGTTGAGTGGTGGTGTATAGGAGAGAGTAAGCGTGTTAGTGTGATATGGTGGTTATCAGTAAGGCGCTTGATATTGAGCACTCCATCTGTATCATCTATTCTATCCGTTTTATTTACTCTGTCTGTTCATTCCACTTCGCCTGTTCATCCATTTTGTCTGTTTCATCCATTTAATCTACTAGTCCTTCCATCCACTCAACCCATCATCCACATGATCTACTCCATCCATTCCGTAGACACATTTCAACCTTCCCCTCCGTTTAATGTGTTCTATCCGTTTCATCCTTCCTATTCATTTGATCCGCTCCATCTGTTCCATCCACTCATAGGTTCTATCCACTTCATCCATTTCTTCCGTTCCCATCTGTTCCAACTTCCATTCGTCCTATCTATTCCTTTTGTTCCATCAATGCCATCCTGTTCCATTCATTCCAACCAGTACGTCCACTCAGTTCCATCTGCTCCATCCATTCCATCTGTTCGTTCTGACAAGTAGACTCAGTCCAACCAGCTCTCTGTTTCATTCACACTATCTGTTCCATTCACTCAATCCGTTTGTCCGCTCTATCCATTCTGTCCACTACTTTTGTTCCATCTACTCCCTCCGCTCAATTCATTCACCCTTTCCATCTATTTCATTCCTTTATACATCCGCTCCATCGTTTCCATGCGTTTGATCTACTTTTCCAATTCGTCTACTTCATCCGTTTGTTATATTTCATCTGTTTGTTATATTTCATCCGTTCCTTACATTTCATCTGTTCAGGATACTTCTTTATTCCCCCTCTTCCGGTTCCCTCCACTTCTTCTTCCGGTTCCCTCCACTTCTTCTTCCGGTTCCGTCCACTTCCGGTTACGTCCACTTCATCCGTTCCATCAGGACTCTTCATGATGGCACTGTTCGCTGGGTTCCTTTGAGGGGCCCAATGGATAAATGCAGGGCCAGATGCTTCTGTTCTCGTGTCCCCTCCGCCCCCTGTTAATGAAGCAGGGGTGGAGCCTCATCCTGTATATAAAGAGTGGACTGGCACACATTTAATGACCAACAATGGTTTGGCCTTCCTGACACCTAGTTCAAACCCATGGCCCTGTGCATCACTATTGGTGAGCCTTTGGTGGGATATCACGTCTTGACACACTTGTGTATAGGCACGTTTCATATGATAAATCAACCTTGTTTGGACCCTGTTTGTTTTGCAACACAAGATTGACGGCCAATTCCATCTAATGAGGAATGTACTAAGTTTGGCAAATGGGCTAAAATTGAGGAAGCCATAAGCAGACAAGCCTTCTTTAAAAACATGTTTTACTTTTTTTTTTTTTTTTTTTTTTATTGAAGCTTCCTGTTGGAGTTGTTTAATAAAATCCCTCACTTGAGTTATTAGAAATGACAATATAGTGCATATTTAACTCCCTGAGGGCAACTGCCAATGAATTGGGTTATTGCTGAATTTGCGCTACCAATTGTCGACCTGCTTGGATCTTGCCACATTGATACTGTCACTTGGGTACCAACTGACGATATGTCGCAAACACTTTCTTGGCTCATCCAGTATTGTGATCTCCTGGCCTATTGATGTCCTGTTAGAGTGGGGCACTACAGGGGACAGTCAAATTACAGAAGGGCTAACCTGCTTTCTTCATTTAAATTGGGGAGAAACTCTCTGGCGATCGCAACAATGAGTGCTGGGTCCCTGATCAACTTGGAGCCAGCAATCATTGATGGACTGGGGGGTGGTACCAACGTCTTGGGCGATTTTGTATGTAGGAAACTGATGGTATGGTGCCAGAAAGAGGTGACTAAAATTGTTCATAAAAAACAGGCCCGTTGGTTTAATAAGCAGGTAAAATTATCTTTGCTTGCTGAACTAAACGGAAAGGGGACAAATGGAAACGTGATTAGATTAGCTAGAGCAAACTATAAGCAGATAGTAGTAGAGCGCAAGCGAGAGCTGGCTGTGGAAGCATGGGGCAATCGGGTGCCGGCTGCCAAATCCAATGACCCTTTTTTGTTTTGGGATTTGGTCTCTTTGGGGCTCAAACATAAAAGATTGGGCGACGGGTTAGAAACCAACGTTGCGGATTGTATCGAGCACTTTGCCCCCCTTTATAAACTCCTCTGTGGCATTTGGCGTGGAAAACATTGACTGTGAAGAGGCACCTGCGTTGCTAGAATAAGGCTACGGAGCGAGGCAGGGCAATTTGTGTCGTTCTGAATCGAAGAAGTAGTAAATGCAATTGTTCATCAAAAACTGTCGTTCGCCAGGATTGTACAGCATTCTGACTGACATGGTCAGAGAAGAGGTAGAATTGTGGGCCTGTATTCTGTTTTAATGCCATGTGTGCAAAGGTGCAATTTCCGTCCTCGTATAGACCAATCTCACTTCTTGACTCTCGTTTAAGATCTTTGGAAGAGTGCTGCTGGGCAAAATCTAAACTCCAGCGGTCAAGTGAGCAAACCATAAACCTTTTTTGTTTGATTTTCGCTAATTCACTCTAAGGTGCAAACCTATATATCTTGCATTCATGGCCCTCAGCACAGCCTTTGATAAGGTTAACAGGAAAAACTTGTGGGCTGTGTTTGGGTCACATTGTTGCCCGGTGTGGATCATGTACTTGTTGATTGGTTTGCACACAAGTACCCACGCCTCTGTGAGAAGTGGTTCCTCTGGCCATTGTACTGCTTAATTTCAGGTCCAGGCTAGAGTACGACAGGGATGTGTAATGGCTCCTGTCTTTTTTTTTCTCTGTACGCTAATGGGAGGCCCTGATGCAAGCCACCAATGATGTGCCGAAAATGAACGGGAAGCTATACCCGGTCTCGGCATACGATGACGCAGCCCTGATCGCTCGTACGCCAAGAGATTTGCAGGACCTTGTTGCAGCGTACACAGACTTTGACATCATTGGATTTGAAGGTTAATGCTGGCAAGTCGACTGCTATGTCTTGCCATTTGAGTAGGAAGAGCTCAGAAATAGTAACCATATTTACAAAGGGTGTAATAATTCAGAGGGTCATGTATTTTGACTACTTGGGGGGGGGGGGGGGGGTACGTCTCACTCCAAACTTGAAACCTGCGGCTCATATTGAGAAGCAAGGGCTCGGGTTCAATCCGTCTGTGGGAGGAGTCAAAGGGGGAAGGGAGATTTGTCGATGTGCAGTTCTAAGCCACTAGACTTGATAAACACTGTATAAAAGCAAAGCAAAAGCAGTTGAACAATATGGAGCGTCACTTTGGGGCTATGGGAATATACGAAACATCTAAGTCTCTCGGAACTATTTGTTAAAACTCGGCGTCCCTCAATCGTCTACAAATGATGGTACTCATACTGAGCTAGGGATGCTGTTCTTGGGTGATGAAATGGAAATGGAGCCAATCTTGCACTGGCTCAGATTATGGGCAAATCCACAAGCTGGGGTAATGCACTCTTTGGTTTAATAAAATAAACTGATACCAAGAGGTGGATCTAAGAAAGTCCCATGGCTGTCACAGGTAAGGGAGTGGCTGATAAAACTGAATGTTGAACACCACCTACGAATCCTATGCTAATTACCAAAGATGTTGCGACCCAGCTCAAGCATTGTTTATTTGTATGTCTGGGAGAGAACATGGAAATGGAGAAGGGCACCAAATGAAATCTGGCAATGTTTTCAATAGATTCAATGGAAAACTATCTATTATGGGCAGGTGATCCTGGTGAGTGAAACCTCTTAACCCAAGCACAATTTAATTGCCTTCCAATAATACCCATATTGTCCCGATGGGCAGGGAGGGCAAGGTGTGTTCCTTTGTGAGGCAGTGGCGGATACTCTGCATTTTGTGCTTTTTTTATTATTTTGTTTTGGCCCAGTCTTTGACATTAGAGCAAGAACGCTGGTTCAAATCTTTAGAGACAGACAATTAGCACAATGCTGACTGGCCTTGTTAAATCTTCTCTGGGCAGAAAACCTGTTTGTGAGTTGGTCACTGTTATCTTTTTTTGAGACAAGCAATGGCCAGGAGAGCATTTGTGTTTCTTTTATTGCTAGTTGATGGGTCCCAATACCGGTCTAGGTCATAATAACAAACTGGGTAGAGGCATGTGATTGTGTGCAAATTAAGGAAACTGGTTGGAGATGCAAACATTTTAGTAAATTCGTGTAGTTGTTGTTTTTTCTTATTTATCTCCGTATTGATGATGTATTTTTAAACTTGTTGTATTGGCACGCACATACAGAGTTTGTAATTTAGTATCTGTGGAATATTTTTACGGTCTTGAGCTTTTTATTCTTTTAGGGCAATTTGCCGCAATAAAGTGATTTGATTGATACTTAAGGCCATCGGATGCCTTAATACTAAGGCGCTTGGGAGTAAGTTGCCTGAGAAGACTTTAAAAAACGTAACCATGGACTGGGGCCGATTTGCGAACATGATTTCAATAGTAAAAAGCAGTTTCCAGAATACTGCACCCAGGGATTTCCTGTACAAACTCCTTCTACATATCCGTAGAAACTATGTTCTAAAAGATTTATCACTTATCTCTGCTTTTATATAGGAGGCTGGTGTGGTATTCCTTCTAACAAAGGCTACGTTTTCTTTGTCAACTTGCCACCGAAACTTGTCATGTTCTCACGTCTTGTTTTGTGCTAAAGGCAAATTATATAATGGGATATTCCCGATAAGTCAAGATGACAGCATTGGCTCAGACCAATTTCGGAGTGTTAATTGGGGCGGAGTCTCTGGTGATTACCTCTGCAGCTTTTAATATTTGGAATGAGGCGCTTGTTATTTTAATCTGCACTCTAGGAACATTGAGGCATTTGGAGCTACATACATGGGCGTTTGACTTTTATTTTTATAATTGTGACATTTGATATGCGTTATATTTTCTAAATGTACAGTTGTATTGGATTTGTATAGAGGATGGATTTTTATAGAGGATTTATGAATTGTTAGCTGATGTACCTTTTCTTTGATCGGACTGTAATTATTGCAAATTTTTCTCTTGACTATTCAATGCAAAAGGTTTATGTATAAACCAAACATAAATTAAAAACCTTATACAAACCCAGTGATTGTCAGTCGACGGCCATTCTCTGAATGAAGACGCTGCATCTAATCCTTTGCAGTCTCAACCTTGTGTCCGACCTAACAGTCCTTTTTTGCCAGCGTGCATTATCTCAAGATTTTGACATCTGCATTTAGTAATGCAATAGGCCTGCGTAAAGGGCATCGTTCAGGGTGCTTTCACGGCTTTGGCATCGCGGGGATGGTAGCCTCCATCATGGTGTGAGTGATGCTTTCTTTATAAACATCTCTGCTGTAAGAAGGTCCAGGAACCCAGACTTCTCAAGGTAGGGAACACTTGAGAAACCGTCTGGCTCATGTTCCCTTCTTTGATAGTTTTAAACTTCTCGTCTGTCTTCATTGGACTCTCAAGTGCATCTCTTTGCTTGGCACTTATCCTAGGTAGGTCTTTCTTGCCTGCAAAAATATTCCTGCTGGTTCTTCTCCCTGTAGCGTTTGAGAAATGTATTTATTAAACACTCTAGTTGAACAGATTTATATTCACTCAGAGTAGGTTGTCATGGTGGAATTATAATCCCCATGGAGCTCTTTCCTTGAACGGAGCTACTTTACCGATCTGTGAGATATGTCGATCCTGGAGCATGTTGGGTGGACACAGGAATAGTTCTTTTGAGAGGAATCCTGTTAGAGCTTGGGATTTCAGTGCTGCAATCTTCATAGTTGCCTAGCCCCTCACCATCGCCCCCTCCTGAGATAGACCTCATGTATCCACCAAGACAAGTTCATCCAATTTCAGATTTCCGGGTAAGATCATTTCCCTCCTACCTCGGTTTGTTGACCAAGTTGGTTTCACACAGTTAACCCCATGATAACTTGACTGCTAGCAAGCCCCTCTTCCCCATACCCAACTTGCCATGGCCCGATTTTGTATGTTATACTGAATTGCATGTTTTTATTAATTCTGCTTGATGGAGGTTATCGGGACAATGGAATTATTCACCAAAGAACCCGCTTCCACGTCCTTCCTAGCCGAGATATGACTTCTCTGGTTTTTGCTGGCAAAGCATCCGCATACCCCATCCAACAGGCTGCTGTTTTCCCCCCACCCTACACAATATTCAAAACCACTTTCACCTCGACACGCTAGGCATCTTGTACACTAATGACGCACAGATCCTCATCCTCCTCTCGGGCAACTGTTAGGACTGATTTACTTTATTCTAGCCTGGTGGACCGATGTATAGAAGGCCAACCTATATTGTGTTGGGGACAACTCTGGGGCGCTGTAGCCAAACCAGTTCAAGATAGCAAGGCAAGTGGTCTAGGCTAACTCTCGAGGTAGTGAGCTTCTACGGGGTCCACAACGAGCACACACAGCAAAGCAGTCAAGGAACTCACTTAGACAAATGGGTATAAAAATACTTCTTTACTTATGGCCCAATAACAGTGAAAAATAACTAACGGGTAATATTATCACACAATACTACACATTTGATGCATATATACAATTACTGGTGTAGGGCAAAATGCATATCAAACCCCTGAAAAGAAAAGTGCAGATTAGTATTTGCACTACTAGTCCACAGAGAATCGACCCTAACTTCAGAAGTCCAACCCCAAGTTGTCTGGGGCCTTGTGTCTCAAAGATTCCACAAAGTTTGTGAAGCAGGAAAAAAATGAAGGATCCAGTGAACAGTACCAAGTGTCAGGGGACAGAATAATCTTAAGTGTTCCCAACTTTCGGAGTGTTTGTGTGAACTAGCAATGGCAACGCCATAGGTTTTAGAAAGGTTTTATAAAAGTTACCAAACTTGTAAAGGCAGTTTTAGGGGGCAGGTAAGTATTGCTATAACTCACCACGTACTCTGATTCTTCATGAGATTTGGCAGGTCGGTTGAAGAAGGTCCGATGGCGCTTTTCCCGACAGGTTGGAACAGATCTCCGATCTGTGTCTGATGCTGGTGCAAGGACTCTCAGTGAAAGAACTCAATGCAGGGCCTCTCTCAGGACAGGAATGGATGCAGGTAAGCAATTTCGGACGACAGCCACCGATGCACAGTGACCCAAAGGGATTCACTTGCCACAGTAACTTTCCCTCCTATCTATGGTCCTCCTGATGTAAGGACCACGAAATATCGCAGAGATGAGTCTTGTTGCACAGGCGGAGGATCCCTCAAGTTCCACACCTCCACTCTGAACGGCGATATCTGCAGTACAGTAGCACAAACTCTGAGCTGGTCAGCAATGGGGTAGTCCTGGGGCACATCCAAACCCTCTTCTTTGTAGGACTCAGAGCTGACATTGAGAATGGATGTTCCGTCCACTCCGAGGGTTGCAGCTCCTTCGCAGGAGTAGTGGAGATCCTCCACAGGACGAGGCTCTACCAAGGCAACAGCAGACGTTGGTCGCCAAGCCTTCTTCCGACGGGTACAGGGTCTCCTCGTAAGTCTTGTAGCTGGATAGGTTTTTTAGCTCCTTCAGTTTCTTCCAGGATCTCTCTAGAGTGGGTGCAGGAGTCCTCCTCTTATCCAAGAAGCCAGGCAAGATCAGCTGCCCCACTAGCCAATGACAGATCTGGCCCACACACCCACCCCAGCAGTGGTTCATTCTGGACAACTGGCAGCAAAACTCATTCATTCCACCCAGACACACTGGCACCAGTATGTGGATTGGGACCAGACAGTCCCAGTTCACTCCAGGCAGCAAACGCACACATCCGTCTAGTAGGCCGCCAAAAGCCTCTGCTTTTTCTGGGCACTGGAAGTCCATATAGAGAGTTTCCTGGCCTCACATGCCAGGGAGAAGGCTAAAAAACAAGATGACCAAAGGACAAGCGCATAATCTCGTGGCATGGCCATGTTTGACCGTTAACCACAGTTGGTAGCCAAACACGGTAAGGCTAAAATGAAAAGCACTACAAAATTGTAAAAAGTCACTGCCGCCACCAGCCTGTGCCTTTAGCACACCTAGAATAACCAAAAATCCCCAGAGTGTTCGTCTAGGGCAAAACAAAGTGTTTCCCACTGTACTGCATTGTACAATGACACAACGTTACCACAAGTGATAACGCGTTACTAAAAGTAGTAACAAAGTTCAAGAGTTAGGAAAATACTGTTTCCCAGTACTGACAGCCTGAAGGACATGTCAGTTTCCCCATAACAGATGAGCAAAAAAAGAACAGGTCAGATACCAAAAATTAAAGCAAAATGTTTGGGGGTCCATAGAACTGGAAGGAAAGGTGCAGGGCCGATTCCTCTTTACTGCACAACAGCAACCACATACAGGACTTGCTCAGGGTTCACCCCGTTTATGAACCATCCAAACTTGGATGGCCACACACCTCAATGATAAAAACAAAATGTTTCCTCATTGCACCCCTGTTGGGCCTAGCTGTGCTTCCCCAGGCTTCCAAAGCATCCCCATAGTCACTGCAGTGAAAACCCTTGGGGTATACTTGGACTCCTCTCTAAACATGACGTTTCAAGTAAACTATATTGCCTCGACATTGGGATGTGCCACAAAGCTCATCACCAGCTTGAAGTTGCTCATGCCCATATGTGATTCCAATGCAAAAGAGCCGTGGCCGCAAACCTGTGGAACAACCGAACGCTGAACCTGCATTCTGAACGTTCCAACCGTTCTTTCTGAAAACTTCAAAAGACTTACTTGTTTAACTGTAATACCTCTAACTACATGTTCTGTAACCCGTGCCTAGATGCCCCTGGGCTGTGTGCGTTCTACAAATGAATAAATAAATCTGCTCAAAACTTATCGCAACTCAGTGGCAACTTGGGCAAATAACGCAGAATAACGAACTGCATGCAGCGCTAGACCTTGGGAGATGTGTCCACACCCCTTTCTTACTAAAAGTCCTGGATAAGGTGGACACATATTTCAGGAATTTCTGAAAACATTGGGTGCCTTACACTCAAGACAATTGGGCTTTAGAGTGTGCTATGGCACTGAGTGCTCTATTAAAAATGAAATCTGAAATGCTTCAAATCATGCACAACGGCAAGGCGGGGCTGCTGATTTTGTTAGATCTGTCTTCGACCTTGTCGACAATGATAAGCTGTTTCACAGATTGATGAAAGCAGGTGGCCACTCGGCCAAGGCCCTGACCTGGATCAAATCATTTCTGACTGGGCGCTTGTCCAAGATAGAATGTGGTAGTGCAGGTCCGTGTGACGAGCCGTTGAAATGTGGTATCCCGCAGGGCGCCTGTTTGTCCCCTTCCCTTTTTAATGTGTACTGCCGCCCACTCTGCGACCTGCTGAACTGGCTGGGTGTACATTTTACCAACTATGCAGATGGTTCCCAGCTTGTCTATGACTTGAGCGGCAAGTACACAAAGGACATGGAGCTGATCAACAAAGTGTATGCCACAATTTAGAAGTGGATGTCCAAAAATGGCATTGTGCTAAAATGCCATTAAAACTTGAGATCCTGCTATTTGGCTCTTCACATGCGATTCAAGTTGGATACCCAGTATGCTGCCTTTCCTATTGAGCACCATCTTATTAAAACTGTAGGCTAGGTCCAGACACTGGGTGTCATTTTTGAATCTTCCTTGAGCTCAGATGCTAATATGAAAGCGTTGCTAACAAAGCCCAAAATGTACTTAGGCTTCTGAGGTTGGTGAAACCTTATGTTTCGAACGCGAACTGCACCACTCTCATGTGTGTCCCAATAATGCCAAGGATGAACTACTGCAATGCCTTGATGTTGGGGTCTAGTAAAAATAGCCTTGGGCTCCTCAAGTTTTACAAAACGATGTGGTTCGCATTGTTAATAACATACCCAGACACAAACCCATTTCTGCTTAAAGAAGGATCCTCCACTGGCTTCCTGTCGAAGCTTAGATCCACTTTAAGGCCTTGCCAATTGTTCAATGTCTATATGGCCAAGCCCCTGGTTACCTAAGCGTGTTACACGGTTCATCACTCAGCCAGACTTGCTAGATCGAGGGTCTGTTTATCTGTCTTTAGGATTAAGTGTGCAAGAGATTTGGGCAGATACTTCAACGTTCAATCTGCCACCCGTTGGAACAAACCCCCTAAAGAAACTGTCTGCTGAAAATAACCTGCTGAAATTTAGGAAGGGGGTGAAAACGAATTGAGTAAATCCTATCTCCCTTACCTCTGACCCCCCCTCCCTTATTTCTCGTTCTTTCATGCTTTACTTCTTTTCCCTGATGCCTGCAGGCTCCATCGCATTACACATGTTAAAATAAAAAACAGCCGCTTTGTCAACCTGCCTTTTTTTTTTTTTAACTCCGTCCTCTTCAACAAAGGCAGTATTGGGCTGGAAGAATTATCCTTGGCCTCAAGCTCTGGGACCGTATCTCCAGCTCTAAAATCTCTCCAGTGGATCCCAGTTGCTGCAAGGATCAAATTCAATACCATTTGCATCATCCACAAGGCTGTCTGGGCCCTGGGACTCATCTACCTGCAACTCTTACTAAATACTCTCCTTCCAGATCCCTTCGATCTTCTGTCTCCAACTCTCTGCTGATTTAAAAGCTTTTCCAAGCAGAGGGCTGGGGGCAGATCTCTCTCCTGAGCTAGCTTCCTCCTTTGGAACAGTCTCCCCCTCTTCCTGTCTTGAACTGGACCACCACAAGTCCCACTAACCACTCCAGACCTTTCTCTTCTCCCCTCCCCCTTCTCCTGTGCTAACCATTCCCTCAGTCACTGAGATTGTCATTGGACCCTGGCCTTCTGCCCAATCGACCCCACCACCTCCCTCTGCACTGCCCTCCGGGTCCACACCCGCCTGCGGGTTGGTTTTGCCTCCACCTGCACTGCACTTTCCAGTTGGGCGGTAGACCTCTCTTCACTGGGGATGTCTCCACCATGCACTTACCTTTTGCCTCCCCAATGGGCACCTCTGGAGACCCCCCCCGCACCCCCCTGATCCTCCCCCCAGGGATCATAATTGCACTTACTCCACCCCTCCCTTTTTCTTTTCACTACAGTTGCACGCTCCGAATGTCACAAGGCCTAGTAGTACCGCTGTTCCTTTCCATTTGTTCATTGTCCTTTTCATTGTGTATTCACTCCCTTGTGCCTTGCGGTGCTTTGTAACACTGTCCTGATGTATAAGCACCTTTTATAAATATCCGATAAAAAAAATTGCGTTGAACGAGGAGACCTTTTTATGTTAATCGTTGGTGTCGGTTTAATTTAAAAAAAAATAAGGTACAATGAATTCTGCATTGGGCTTTTTGATCACAGGACTTCGGTTGCTTCCATGTGCTCACTTCACAAAGCCTTGCGTCAATCGACCCTCAAGATGTGGACCGCTGTGGTTTGCACTAGGCTGAACCAGATTCCTCTCCAGGCCCGACACAAACCTTGGAGTCTCAATTCTCAAGTGTTTCCAAACTGCAACCTATAAAGTGGGAGGCAAGGAAGACCTGGAGTATTCCCTCATTGTAAATTCATTCTATTTGCAAAAAAGATGCTGTTGTGTGGGAAGCAAATCTAATCTCAGATGTGTTCAATTGTTCAGGGTGATTTCCAGCTAAGCAATGCCAAGAAAAGGCCCTAGTAAATGCGAGAGCTTGTAGGAACTTTTGGATAAAACATTTTCGGAGTGGTAGTATTGATGATGTTATGAAAGGCGGGTTCAGATTCTATATTTGAGAATGATTAATGGAGAACATTTAAAATACAATTATTGGACTTGCTTATATAAAAGCTAGCATTTCTTTTGTGGGCAGTGGGAAGGAGGTGCCCCAATCAAAGCTTCCCTTTCTGTTTATGCCGTAGCAGATTTTCTTCTGTTAGGGCCATCAGTAATTTGTACACTCCGATGCAGAGATTAATGCTGTATGCCAGAGAGAATAATTGTGTTTTTTTGTATACTGTTCATCTTTAATTTGCTACTTCGTGAAGTTTGGAGACTGCTTTGGTTGCAAATACACAACACAGTCGGTGGAACCTGAAATCTATAAATGTAGAGGTTGGGGATGAGGAAAGATTAGGGAAATGTTCTCTACTATACAAGCAGCCGGCGTTTCAAGTATAGTAGGATTGTGGTGTAGTCATAGAAAGTGTGTATTGTTAAGTCCCATGATATCAAAGTTAACTGGCAAGTACTTGGTAAGTTTCCATTCTTTTCAACTGTCAATAAATTGTCCACTTGCTTCCAAACTAAAATAGATGACTGGTAATACTGATCACTAGGCTCTGGTACAAAGCACTATGATTCAGAAAATGTGTAGAGGCAATATGGCCACTATAAATGGACTTTGGCAAAATCTTGCCCTCCCAAAAGTCTTGTCCCTAGTGTGGTCATTCCACTGTAGCCCTGTCTGTATCCCACACGTTCCACTCTGCATTGTGGTGTGTCATGGCGAGTTGATCATCCTCCAGGACCTTTGCTTGTCAAGTGCAAGTGTCCTTAAAATTATTGAACTGCTTGTTCTTTTATGTGTTTGGTTATCGAAAAGGCTGGTGAAACTGGTTAAATACAGTTGGAATGACACCTACTCCACTATTGCTTTTCAGAGGGATTTACAAGTGGTTTCCTGCAAACCTATTCGGCAGAAGCTGCTTTGCTACATGAATGTGATCGATTTCAACCCACTGTGTAGATGTTTGAAACTGGTGCTTGGTGGATAAGTAGATTTGGCTTTTTTCTAGCACAGAGCAAATGGCTCCTGGGATGATGATGGAGTTTGCTTTCTGCTAATCCACTATTCCTGTATAACCTGGGCTTTGAAGATAGCCCATACTTAGTCCTGGGGTCTGCAGAACCTTTGGTAGCAGTCTATGTGACCAGAGAATAACGGATTGGGATGAAGTCCTTGTCTATGAGCGAGAGAGCATAAATAGGTGGCGACACAGGAGAGGCAAGAGGGCGATTATGGAGATCGTTGTGATTGCGACCTCTGTAGTATTGCAGCTGTTATTTGTTACTAGTTGGAGAAGTTATTTTAAGTAGCCCAATGTGGCCAAGACATGTTGGTGTTCTTGGTGGAGCAGATCCGGGTGTTGTAGACAATCAATGTGCAGTAGACCATTCAATAATACAGTGGAAGTGGTTTTGCTTTGGTGGAGGGCCGTGCACGATCAATGGGCTGTCGCCATTTAACCCTTGCATTTCCTTCACCGATTTCCATGGAGATGTATCCGAGCTATAACCGATAAGATAAACGGGCGCACCTCTTGAAAAATCTCTCACAAACATCCAAACCATATCAGACATGCAATACCCTTATAGAAAATCGCCAACTACTGGACCAGGCACAAGTTGGCTTCAGACCCATGAGAGGTACAGAAATAGCAATTCCCTGTATATGGGACGACCGAAAGACCAACGCAGACTCCAACACAAACTCAGCATTGATACTAGTCAACCATTGCATTTCTGCAGCTTGGTAGTTCATGAATTCAATACAGTAAGGTTTGTAATTCTACCACTGATCCTTTCTAGTATAACATTTACATGACCAGACTAGTGCCCCCTCTCCATAGGTTTGAGATTTGGTTCTCATTTATGAAAAATGTCTGAACCAGTTCCATTTCTATACCGTGTCCATCAGTCCATTTTTGTCACTTATTTTGTGTCACTCGGCACATGTTTAATTATTATTTTTGCAAGTACATGAACTTTCAAACCATATCTTTGCAATTATATGCAGCTCAGTATTCTGCTTTAATAAATTCAGCAGATACCTTGTCATTAATGATTTACTTCAAACCACTTTTTAAGCACATGTACTTTTTGAAACATATTTTGGAAACGTGGGCAACTTTGCAATGTGCCCCTTTCGAATTAAATGGGGACCATTTCACTATTTTTATTTTTATTTTTTATTTTTTTTACTCCTGAGGATAGCGGATTTCAACACAGGCGTTTTATTTCCATGATGATGCCTGTGTTCGCGTCCATCGACAACATGCATTGCTGGGGGTAACTGCTACATTCTAAGCGCGCAACATTAAGATTTCGCCCGAAACCCAGGACAGCGCGACTTCGTACATGTGTTCTCTTTTACAAAGATGCCAGCGCTTACTTTCATGAATAACACGCAGTGCTGGTCATCATTCACATCTGAGGCGCTTCGTTAGAAGGTTCGTCTCAAGCTATTAAACATAACGTGCACTCTGATGGATAGAAGGTTGTTTTTTTTTTCCCCCCCACCCTATCAGAAGGTGCCACGTCATCAAACAAGGAATTCTGTGTCGACATCCACTGATACAGGCAGCACTAGCGGCCAGCGCCGCATACAAAATGAACCTTTATAGAGGTCTCGCCTCAAACTAAGAAAGTAGGATTCCATTTTATACATGCGTTCGTTCTTATTAACATTACACAACATTGGGGGACACCGCCTCACTCTAGGCGAAAAAACGGAAGGCTCGTCCGAACCTACCAATCACAACGTGCACACTGACAAAGAGGAGGGTGCTCTTTTCCCCATCCTAAGAGTGGGTGCAACGTCGCCCAGCAGGAAATACATTACAGTATCCGGCCGTTCGGCAGACCTCTTTTATACCACAGCTTCATCTAGGCTGCACGGGCAGATTTCGTAAGCTGCATTCTCAGCAAGTATACAAGGGTTTCTTTCTAAATTTTGAATGTACCCACGGCAGAATAATGTTAGTCGATACTAGGTTTTGCTATTTCAGGCCTTCGAGACTATAGGGGATCCTGACTGCAAGGTGGAGGTTTATACTGCATATGTAGTGATCAGACTTTCCGTTCAGAAAATTGCAGGAAGTTAATTTATTTTCACCTGCATCTACTAATCGGAATTCATTAATTTAACAACCTTTGCTGTATCTCTACAGTATTAATTCGAGTCATTTATGTTTAATCAGATCACAGACTGCTATACATTGCTGTCCGGCTCTGAGCAGGTCTAACACCTGATGCAAGTTTAAATCAGGACATTTGTGCACACTACTGATTGATTTTTCCAGGTAGGACATTGCTCCCTTAAGCAAATGTATTTACCTTTATATCACTCTAATTTAGGTGATTACAACACAATGGTTTTATTTCATTCATTCATACAGGGAGCATCTGTTTGCTGTCCCCAGACCCTTTGAATTTGATGAGCTACGCCCACCTGCCATGGCGTGGATCTGTGTCGAGTAATTTTAGTCCGCACACTCCCCCTAGTATTGGGTAAGGTCTGTCCCGGACTACCAATTTTTTTTAATTTTTTTTTTTATCGTGAGTCTGTTAAGCATAAATTGAGTTATATGCTTTGTTGCCTCCTGGCCTTAACTCAATTCATTGAGAGCAAAGAGAGAACATTAGAACAAAACGTTTTTCAATTTCATGAATACTTATTGTGTATTTGTCTGCTTCCCCTAGGGACCATTCCTTTTCATTTTGCCCCGAGGAAGGTGTTTTTCAGATTTTGGCCCGCCGAAACGTGAATCGAGTACTTGATAGTCGGAACGTTTTTCTTCACGTTCCTTGACTTTATCATGTCTTGGACCTTCCAATATTACTTTGGATAATAGTAACTGAATAAGTTCACGTAAACTGTAGAAGTTCAGGTAGGCAGACCTGTTATTTGACATTTTTTGTTTGATTTTTCAGTATTCATGTACTGGCAAAATTTGGCATCTGACATTCACTGTTCTTTTAACATTTATGCTGCAAATATTATATTCTTTCGAGGTTTTTATGATTTTTTTGTTTGTTATACCTGAAGTTGTCGTCTTGATTGTCAAACATTACATTTCTTTAAGGTTTTCATGATTTCTTGCTTGCTATTATGCTTAATGAAATACAGCACTATTTCTTATCAGTCTTCTTTTTGTTCTCTCTATTTTTCCTTATGAGTGAGTTTCTCTTATGAGTGAGTTTTGCTCAGAAGGGCCATTTAATAAGGATATCTTTAGATACCAGTCTAGAATAAGTATGAGGATTTATTTTCTGAGTTAGTATACAGCTTTTTGGATTCTTTTGTTTATTATACTAGTCCCCCACCATAGCTGTACCACTGTATAAGGGGCAACCCACATTTTTAGTCTATGGATCCTTGCTAATGTCATCTCAAATATCAATCCCTCTAACTGTCCATGGTCCACCACTCTGCATTATACTTCGAGCTAGCTATGTCTGGGAAAATAACCTGATGATCTGTTGGTACAACTAGAATTTTGGTGTTGTAGTTCCAGTAGACTTATCTGCCAGACCATGACTCCCTTGTTTATTCCCTAATGGAGGAAGCGGCCCTTGAAAAACCACTGGAACAGAAAGTTGATTGCACACCTCTGTAAAAGCTGCCCTGGATCTGGTTTCCCCATTTAGGCTAAAAACAGATAACTGCACAATCCAACTGTTGATAGTCCTACCATGACAATTTTTTCGTATGATCAGACGACGAGCTGTAATAGAATGGTGCAAATCAGGTCTCGCAGAGAATCCGTGTTAAGATGGATTTCTGAACTCTAACCTGGAGGGCTGAGATTTCAGAAGGCCAGCCTAGTTTCTTGGAGCAGGTTAACTTCTGGACAAGCCAGACCAATCAGGGTAGCTATGGCAGGCAGTCAAGACTAGGTCTCAGGAGGGGTGAGGGTGACTGAAGGACCTCAATGAGCACACAAAGCACTTACAAATTACTCCAGACAGGTGCTATATAAAAAAACACATTTATTAAAAGGCCTTTGTAACATAGACCATAGCAAAAGAATCACAGTAACACTAAGTAAACCAACACATCACTATCTATATAATGTATATACAAGACCATTGGGGTCTAAAGGGTTAAATGCACAAAATAATGTCGACAACTTAGATGGGAAGGAAACGGGCAGTGCAGATAGTCTTTAGGCCCCTTCGACATCGACAACACACCTAAGAGGCAGTCCAAGCCCTAAGAAGAGGGGAGCCTTGTGCTCAATAGTACATGCAATGCAAGCGCACGCGGTTGTTCAATGGGCAAAATAGGGTCTCTTCAGGGGTCTCTAGCAGCTCGGTAAGGTGGCTGAGGCGATGAAAGTTCCCACTATTCAGGGAGGATCTCCACTTGAAAGCAGAGGCAGTTATAGAGTGCGGGATTGAGTTGCTAGTTTGCACTTGCAGTGGAAAGGAGAGGGGCCACCGGTTACTGTTACTCACTTGTCCCAGGCACACTTGGACCCAAACTTCGCCCTCTCGGTCCACTTGGGTTGCAGGGTTGAATGTGGCAAAAATGACGTCTCTGCAACTTTCAGTTCCTGGGATACAGCGATGATTCCCCAAACGGGACAGTGGCAATTACTCTGCTCCGGGTGGATTAATCAACCCAGTTTCACTGCAGCAGGCTTCAGGGGCAAGATGGTCACAAATGCAGCGTACTTGCAAAAGACGTTGCCGCGGCAGGGCAACACGGTAACCGTGTTTACTCCGGTCCTGGCGCACTTGTCTCACTTCAGACCTGGGAATGCCAAGTGTATGTAATTCGGTGTGAGGGTGCCGGGGACACAGAGCTAGCAGTATACCAAGTTTCGAGGGCCTCCTCGAAACGACGGCCGAGTCGGAGCAAAGGTCCTGCATAAGCTGGTTAGCCCACTGGTTAGCCCAGGGACACTTCTGAGAAAGCTTACTTGCAGGTTTTGGTGAAGGTGCTGAGAATAGTTGGTCCCACTTTTCCAATGGGTCGAAGCGTCTTTGCAGACCTTATAGAACGACCAGCTGCAGAGGAGAGATCTGCTCACAAACGCACACTCCATACGTGGACCAATAACGGACCACGGTGGTCCCAGTCATTCTTGGCACCCAAGACACTCTGGCACCCAGGATGTGCATTGGAACCAGGCGTACCAGCCCACATCCTGGAGGCACACACACACACAAGGCATGCAGAAGCCCGCGAAAGCATTGGATTTCGCGGGAAAGTGCATGACCAAATAAGGACTGACCCGGGTCGACTCGACCTGGGGAAGCTGAAGGGGCAAGATGGCCAAAGGACAGGACAAAGAACCTGTGGCATGGCCATTTTGAAGCCAGGCCACCTATTCGTGCCAAACGCTATGAACGTAGTTAACCTGGCAGGAAAGGGTTAAAAATAATGTGAAAAGATAGCTGCCACCAGTCCTGTCCATGACACATCTGCACAGTTCATAAAAAGTCCAGCGAGAGTATCTAGGGCCTTTGAACAGTGACTAGAGACCCAAGTGTGCTATATGGTAAGATACATTGCACACTTGTTACATGTTGCACAAAAGTTGCAACACAGGAAGGATTAAGGGGAACTTCCCAGTACTGGCCGTCTTAAGGGCATGTCAGTTTGCCCATAAAAGTGAGCGATAGCCCAGAGGAGTGCAGCTGAAGGCTGTGCTTCTCTGGCAAAGTCAGTCAATGCTGTCTAAACAGCAGCAAAAAGTTTGGGGGTGTACACATGGAGTGAAAATTACATGCAATTATGAAATCTTTCCTAACAGTCAGCAGGAGTTGACCATGGCACATGCCCAATACAGAGCAGCCCTAGTATCTTGCAAGAAGTAGATGCATAACTAAATCTTCCAGCTACCATTTCCTCCAAAGAGGAGTTCAGTCTATTGCGCACTTTTGAGAGAGGGCATGTCATTACCACTGGTCCCCCTGCCATCGGAATGGTGTATAAGTTAATGGATTGTTTGCAGAAAAAGATCAGGAACACCATTGAAGCCAAGATCCTGTCTCACCAGCCTCATGAGACTCTTCCCCAATCCTGCTGGTCTTGATTCCACTAGTGAAGTGGGAAAAATTGGCCAAGGGCTTAAAGCTAAACATTGCTAGTGAGATATGTCATGGCAACATTACTAAAAGAATGCTGTTTGTGCCTGGTACAGGTAATTGCTGCAATTGTAAATGCTACTTTTGCCACCGGTCTCATAACGAGTGATGAAAGAAACCTGTATTACGCCCATCATCAAAAAGATTTCTTTTGATCCGTTCAATCCAGCCAATTATCGTCTCATTACTGTCAGTTTTCTAGTGAACATTTTGGACAAAGTTGCCCATTTACAAATACAACACTTTGTTACAACCTACTTGGGACTTACCAGTCGGGCTATCGCCCTGTGTATTGCACCAAAAATACTATGTTGGATATTCAGTGAAGTATATGACACATTAGATGAAGGCAAGGCTGGGCTGCTGATGTTTTTAGATCTCTCTGCCGCCTTTCATGTCCTAGATCATGACATCCTTGGGTTGCGTCTTGCCTTGGACCTTAACCTTGATCAACTAGCTTTTAATTGGTTCAACTCTTTCTTTCCCACGAGGCAGGTCCACATTGGTAGTGATGTACCACTTCATCTAAAGCTTATCCAACTATGCGAGGAGTCCCCCAGGATGCTTGTTCTCCCCCCCACTGTAAATCCGTACAGACCGCTCCATGATCTGCATTAAAGAAACCCCCTTTTCCAAAACTATGCTGACCTCCCCAAAATGGTGTTCAAGCTGACTGGTGATATGACTTTAGACATCTGCCAGGTCAACAACACCTTAACTCGTCAGCAGCTGATGAAAGGTAATTGGCTCTGCTTAAACGACCAGAAAACTGAGCTACTACTGACAGCCCAAAACACAATTAGTAAATTGGGCAATACCACAATCGTTATTGAGCTCTTACTCTATCAGAATAATGAGGAAGATGAAGTCCTTGGGCCCTTTCCTAAAGTTGTAATTGAGCATCAATGCTTGTGTCTCTGCTACAATTGGTGCTTACCATTATTACCGCCGCTTGTTCGGGCAAATTAAGCCTTTCATATTAGTCCAATACTGCTCACCAGAGCCATTATCGGAAGTAAATTAGACTATGGCAATGCCCTACTGATGGAGGCACCAGCTTAAAAAATTAATAGACTTCAGGTGGTACAGAACGCCAGGATTGTGGCCAAATTTGACAGGTGATCTCATATATCGCCTACAGTATATATAAAAAAAAAGTCTCCGGCTGCCCATTGCACAACGGATCAAATTCAAGACTCTAACCATTCATAAATGTCTGTACGGCGAAGCACCAGTCTATCTTAAAGCTCACAGTGGTATAAGCCTCCTTGCGTATTGCGTTCCTGCTTGTGGCAGTTACTAACGAACGCATTAAGCGCACCTAAGCAGGTTGCAGATAATTTCAGTTTCTTGTGCCTACATTGTGAAACTACCTTTGGGTGTAGTTTCTGACCCAATCCTTACATTCTTTAGTAAAAGTTTGAAAACCTTCAGGTTCTATGAATACTTTACTTGATTATACCGGAGTCTGTGATTAAACTTCCTGACGTTCAGAATCTTACTGGGCTGAGTTTGTTACTGTTCTATTTTATGTCCTAGCGCTTTGACACCCACAGGCTTTAGCACTCTATAAATAAATAAAATGCAGGGCTATACTGAAAATATTCAGCTAAATGCAATGCAGGCTACAGTGAGAATATTAAAGAGAGGCGAGAGTGCACAGCTTTTTTAACTGGTCTTTTCTTTTTAATCTGATAATTCTTGATCCTATGGATTATATATTTATTAGTGGGGTGCAGCCCACTGTCTTGTGCCACCGTGTGGGGCACAGGAAATGAACATGGAGAGAAAAGACCTAGTCATGTATGCCTTCAGTGTGGGCCGCACACCCCAGTTTCCCACTTGGGATTTAGTCAATTTCTTTCCATTTACTTGTCAAAAAAATATTCTTAATTTAATTTTCAAAATTAGAGCTTTTTAAAGTTCAAAACGTTTTGTACTTCATTGGTTTAAGCTTCACCAATGAAGTTATTGCTGAAGGATGAGGCAAAATATGAAACCCGTACGGCTAATGCATTTCGGAGTTTTCCTTCTTCAGAGCCAGGGTATTACTGTGTTGCACACATTATAATTATTGCAATATCAACCTTCAATAGAGACGTCACATTATCAGGTTAGAGTTCAACAGTGCACCGTACGTCAAGAGTACACAAATTATGCAAAATCAAACATGGCGCCTACAAGGACAGATATTTAACAAAAATGCGAGAACAAAGAGAAAAGAAAATGTTCCATCATTACATGTGTTTGTAGCATAGCATACCCATACTTATAGGCCATGACATTCTACTTTGATTAACCGCATATTTACTTCAATAAATTCTAATTTGCGTAATTACATATGTGCTTCAATAAATAACTGCATGACACCATCGCATTCAGTTGCAGTATAACCTTATTTTCATGCGCAATGTCTCCCGTATTGAGAGAACGCTGCCTAGCATGAAGAGAGCAATTGTATTGGCTCCTGCTCTCGTTAATCTTACTAATTCACTTAGTGTATCTTGCGATCTTGGATCGCGTGTGCGTTTTCTATCCATACGTCTTACCTGGAGTGCAGCTTCAGCGTCCTGCTGTGTCTACTGCGAACGGCGTATGCTGCTTGCGGTTCGTGTGGTTGTCCTTAGCAACGTGAAATAAACAATATGGCCGCCCATCTCTGAGGTAAATTGAATCCGAGGATCAATACCTTTCAGGTAAATCGTAAGTCATCAAGTGATTCTCTTGTTCCCTGGCAGATGCCAAAAATGTCGTCTATGTAGCGTACCCATTTTTTCAACTTTTTTTTTTTTGCATCTGAATATCTGGATCCGGATCTTGAATTTCCCAGTTAACCAAACTGTTTTGATTGTATGATCAGCCCTGTGCACAAGTTACCATAGCTAACTTTTATTTTATTTCTCGTCTAAAATGAAACTTTTCCAGTGCATGCTAATGTGTTACTAACTCCCACTGTTTCCCAACTGACTGTTGACCTTATATATGCAGGGTGTTCCTAGTCATGGAAACTGGTGCCAGCCAGGCTATCTCTCTCGTTCATCTGGTTTGTGTGAAATTTCCCACAAACCAGGCTCCTTGACTGGTGCATATTGTGCCTACCTGACAAGATCATAGAAAATGTCTGCCCTGAAAATTGAATATAGCGACAACACTTTGCTCTGCGATAACCAATTGCTTAGACTGCTCAGTGCGTGGGAAAATATTAGTTATCCTAATGCTTCTGCGGCCGAAGATAGTCAGCCACCAACAAAACATTATTGACACTGAGCAGGGTGTTTCCCTTCCTCTGGATTCTTAAATAGGATAGCAAAAATGTCTCTTGAATTAATAGTTCCTTCATGTCTTCACTGGACTCAACAAAGTTCTTGTTTAAGCATACATTTCTGTAATGGTCTTTCTGTAGATTTTATTATAACTTTGCATATTTCCTGATGTACTCCCCTGCCAGCAATCTTTAGGCAATTTCAGCTGCCTGGTGTACTCACCTGCCAGGGCTACTTATGCGTTTCAGAGATCTTTAGTTGTACCACAATGGCATATACCGTGTTGTGCCTAGTATATTTGTCTATGGTAACATTTGCTCAAACCTCTACCCCCACTAGCATTTATATTTGATTGGGGTTTGCCTTTGTACTTTGCTTTGACTGCATTCAAACGTACTTTGGGTATTTTCTGCATCAGCAATTTCGTACCATTCAAACATTTGTTGGCGTGCTTGTTAGATTGCCCCAGGTCCCCGCTGCTTTGGGCAGACTCGCCAGCTATTTCCAGTGGCACGCGCTTTTGCGTGATTATTCCTTCACCCACGTTCCACTTTGGAGTGTGGATGTTCTGCGGTCACACGCCAGCTTTTCTTTTTGGCTCAGACTGGAGAATGCTGTTTCTTCGAGCGGCCTGCCACCCAGACGTTCCTACGCGAGACCCAACTTCTCCACGACCCTTCTTGCTCACATGAAGCATTCCTCCTTCTGTCCTGCGGCCTTCTCTGTGGCGCCACACTTGTCCCTGTGTCTCGTGTTCGTGACCTTTAGCCTGGGGTTCAATGTCTTCTCCCGCACTGCTCTCTCCAATAGTGTGGTTGCCATCTTTAAATGTCTCGTGCACTAAAGTATTGGAAAAATAACCAGCCTGCGTGTTGTACTTTGAGCTCCTGTCAATTTGCACAAACTCCTTCATCCTCCTCCACGTCTCAGTTACAGAGTTATGGGAGTTTGAGTCCATGGTTTTCATTAAATGTCTTTTTGCAGAGATTTCACATAAAGGCTCATTATAAACAAAAGATGTTTTGGGTCAAAGGTGGGGGCAGGACTAGAACGACAATAGGCCATGAAGTACTCTGGTATTGGAGGGTCTTCCTCATGGGAAAGGGGGATTACTGCATTTTGTCCAATGAAGTCAACACAGTTGTCTCCTCAAGGTGAAAGTAACACCCCCTGGAGCGTCTACTAGAATATCAAAATGTCTTGTTTTTGCAGTAGTGAGAGCATGTATATTTCACAGAATACTCTGACACATTCTTTGATTACATCCACAATCCCCAGTGCCAGAATTTCCATTGAGAAAACTACATTTAAATGTAACCCCCAAATCAACATAAAATTTGCATGGACAGACGATTGGTGTGTAGTTCCTCTCTACCAAAATATCACATGGAGACCTCGGCAGTCTGTAGACTGTTTAAACCTAAGACCTTGATAAACCTTCAAAAAGGTGGACGGCCTATGTTATGCAGATGGCAAAGGTCCTAGCTACATGCTCAGAAGAACTCCAAATAGTCACGAGGAGGAGGAACACGTCTCCAAACACGAGCAATTGGATCTTACACGTCCACCAAAAAGGAAGGAAACTGTAGAGTTTGCAAAACTGCTCCCCATAACCCTTCCCAAACCTCCACTGAGCAACCAGAGGGACGGTCTGCATGGAGCTACCACATGAAAGACAAAAGGCTGAAATAATCCTGGATGACAGTGATTTTGTCATCTTGGGTATGTCTTTCCTGAACAGAAAAGGAAAAAGGTAACTGCATAGCCTTCGACCAAAAGGACACTGACACACGTCACCATGGCCACACAAAATCACAAACCTGCCGTTGAATCAGACATGCAGCCTCACAAAATAACACCATGCACGTTGTTGGAGACAGTCATACAAGCAGGACGACATCTACGCAAATCTGTTGAAAACTTTGACACCCTTCCAAGTGCCTGAAAGGCTGGAAAGAGTAACCCATTCCTGCTCAGCACGGCAAAATACATCTAGTGCCTTGAGGTCACCAGATCTACAATCGCTTTTGTGACCAGGAAGAATACACTTTCAAACACACAGTAGTTCCAGAGGCAAGGCTCCTACCATGACAGGCGGCCAAAGTGAAATGCCACGATGGCTCGACGACTTCCCTCTTCCTGGAGAGTTAAGGGGGCGAGGAGAAAGGCAGCTCGGAGTGAGCTGCTGAGTGAATTTGCAGACTGTGGCAGACCCTGAGTCTTTCTTCAGTGGACATCGTTTTCCCAGCTCACCTGAACTGCACCTGCCTCTTCAAATAGCCACTCCAGCCGCAGAGCGGCCGCGGAGTGAGCTGCTGAGTGAAGTTGCAGACCGTGGTGTGACCGCGGTCTTTGAGGACAAATGGTTAATACAGACTTACAGCCTCGCATAGACGAGACAGACAGGATGGGCCCTTTCTCTGTGGGACAAACGGCAAGAGAAAAACCGCAGCAATCACCGCCTCCATCTAGCGGCCTCAAAGCGGATGCAGGTATGGCGTTCCTTCCCTCCCCCTTTCCGGAAGATGTAGGCGCTGTAAAGTGTCTCCCTGTTCCTGTCTCTTCACCCTCCTTACCCCTTCCTCCATTGCTTTCCTCTTTCCCATCCCACTCCCTTCTTCCTGCAACCTCGCCTTGCCCTTTTTCCCCGCTCCCCCCACTATCCCCTCCCCTCCCCGCCTCACCTGCTCGCTCGCTAGCTCCGAGGCCGAAGTCCCCCGACGGGTGCTCCGACCGTTGAAAGAAACCCTAGCGGGAAAAACAAACACTAAGAGGCTGGGAGAAAAGCCATCAGCGCCTAAGCGAGTGCCGAAAGTGACTTTTTCATCGGACCCACCCGAGCTCACTACAGACTTCCAACCAAAAAATACGAGGTTGTCAATGAATACCTACAGCCGCGGGGAATTCATCTGAGGCTGGAAATGATCTCAGCATGGCACCGTTGCTGGGAACGCAGAGCGAATATCTGCAAGGAGAGATCTTGCCAACGACTCTCGCTGTGGTGGCTGGTTCGATTTCCCAGTCTGTGTGTATCCCCCCCTCAGGAGAGGGGCCTCAGACGATACGCAAACGGACTGGCCACTTGAATGTGGCCGTGTGCACACTGATCACAGAGAAGCTGGATGAAAACTCTGATCGGGACGAAAGCTCCACTGTGTTATGCCCCCAGTCGACTATCACTACCGAAGATAAAGCACCTCAGCACATAAGCCCCGTGAGAACTGAACAGGATGAAATGATACATCCAATGAAGGGCCCAGCGGAAACTGTTTGTGCTGTTAAAGTGCACCGTGTTCTAACATTAGAAGAGCGGGAGGGCTGCACAGAGGAGGTTCATACAACACTAACCGGCGTCAACAGAAATAACGGAGAGCTACAGAATTGTAAAAGATGCCATAGAAATCCAGCTGTACATGATCCTGCTCTCTGCAAGCACAATGATGAAATCAAATCTGCTAATGAACCTGGCACTTCTAGTGAAAATCCAGAAAACCTTGCAGTTGCTTGTATGCAAATGGTAATTTTACCAAAAAAAAAAGAAAAACAAGAAGTCCAAAATGAGGAGCAACATAAACTACTCCCAACGACGACCACGAAAACTCACTGTTAAACCACAACAAGGTGAGAAGAAGATTGACCTCAAGACTCGAGGTCCCCCCAAAGATTGGACCAACCAAGCCCTTTACAGTGACAGCTCTAAATGACTGCTTCAGGAAAAAGACAGAGACCCGTCTAAATCCTCAGCAGGAGCTATCGGATTGTGAAATCCTAGAGAGCCTGGTCGACGCAGAGGTTGATTTTCCAACTATGATATGCCCCGTAGAGGAAGTCACCACAATCTCGAAACCTTTAGAAACCACTTTACCCGCGACCCCGGCGGCTGTTGTACCGCCACTCAGATGGCATTACTCAAATAAACCCACACTGATGGTTGAAAATGTAGATCCTCAGGAAGGGACTAGGGGAAAAAAGTAACCAAGAAAAATTCCCTGGTGAAACAAGAAATGAAATTGAGAGTACTGAAGAGTGGTGCCCGAAACAAAAGTCAAGTCCTAGTCTGCAAAAAATCTCTCCTGAACACTGCTACCATGCCCCAGATTCACGAAATGAAGAGCCGAGGATCGTGGAGAGCCCTGGGTTGCAGGCAGTCTTGGTTCAATCTCCAAGGACAAGAAATTCTGCGTGGACAAAGGAACCTGATCAAAACAACTCTCAGAAAGACAATGACAATAAATTGACAAAAATACTGCCGTCGATCTACACTTCAATACCTATGCGGAGACTTAGCGGATCTCAACAGTCCCCTCCGCAAAACCCTGATCAACAGAAGTTGGACTTAACAACCATAATGTCCACAGTAACGATTGCAAGGACACCGTTTACCAAGCTCTATGAGAGCATTAATGACACGCTCTGTGACCAGGTATCCATGCTGGCCTCAATGCAGTCAAAATTACAGTACCTTGAAGGCTCCATTATGGGGTCCCAAGGATCTGAAGATGTCAAAAGAGCTGAGAGGAAAAGGCCGGCCGAATCCGGCTCTTGCTACCATCTACCTGAATCTCGGCCATCTGTGGATGAATGTTTAAACCGACGATTGCAAGACACTAATGCTCCACCGGCAACTTTGTCTGCCACTATACATGAGACAACTGGACCGTCATCTCAACAGGACAGAGACCTTGATATTTCAATATGCAAACAAGGAGCTGAGCCTTTAGACACCATCATTGCCATACTAGAGGAGGAAGATGAATATCCAGTGTCCACTCAAACTATGGTCATAGAAGCTGTCGAAAAACGAGCACCAAATCTCTTTTCCTATATAAAGACTGCAGAAGGTGCGCGAAGAACTAATAAAGGCCTTGACACAAATCCTAAGAACTTTACATATGGCATATTTACCCAGCAAAAGTCGATCGTAAATCGAAACCCCAAGAGGGACGACATGTCACAAGCTACATTGGGCTCGCAAATCCAGATGAGGCAGCCCAAGGATGCTGCCAAGAGAGAAGGCCCCCGTGCCAAACCTAAGAAGTTAGCCAGCTCGCACCAGAATCGTGCGTTGGAAAAACAAAACCACTGCACAAAGGAAACTGTCCCTGTCCTTGTTGTTGAGGAGCAGTCAGAGTGGAGTATTCTGACAGTGGATGAGATTGGGTTTGAAAATAACCCAAAAAAACATCAAAGGGATTACAGACTCCCCTAAAAATGAACCACCAAACAAAGTACAAATTTACGAACTCTGTTTCGCGGTCAAAGTCCCCCGAGCATCCCCAAAGACATCAAAAAGTAGAGTCCGTGGACACTACAAAACCAAAGTCCAGGGCCCCTGAGGAAAAAAGACCTGATAGGGCGTGCAGAATAAGTACAAACATATGGAAAAGGAATAAATATTCCCATACGTCAGTCCACTCTCGGACACGGGATGAAAACGATGACCAGAACAGACTGGAAAGCCTAGTAATGAAACAGGAAAAAAGGCCTCAGATTCATATCTGCAATATATCTCTCAGGTGAACAAGAAGCAAAAGGAAAAGAGCAGATCGGACCCTGATCATGATCGGAAAACTGAATTGAAGCAAATTGTGAGTGACTATACGCTAAGGCTGAAAAATATCAACTCAAAATAGGACGGCCTGACCATGAACAGAACTAATATCATCAAAATCGTAACCCAAATTCCAAGCCTGAAGAATATCCAAAATAAGGATTTCTGGATGGTGGAGCCAAGTACGTCAGGCAGAACTGACTACTCCTACATACATCTAAATTCCGAAATTATCAAGCTCCATCTAATGAGAGAATCTGACAAACTGTTGTCAGTGGGTTTCGAACTATCGGAAATCAGATGCTCTAACAAACAAGAAGACCCAGTTAAAAGAACTGAAAGCGAAATAAGTGAACAAAAGGACACCCTGAAGACGACCAAGGACAATCGCATCCGCTATATTAGGATGTCTCACGCTCGTCCTTCACAGTCCGCTCAATTAACAAGCAAATCAGGAACCCACAGCCCCAATCGGGGAAAGAGAAGGACCTGGGAAAAATCTCCGGTCCGAACGCAGGCGGGAACAGATTGATACCCGGAGCAAAAGGCCCCAGCAAACCTCTCGAAATGACCAAGGTCGAAGCAGCCAGGGAACACCAGGGGCAAACCAAGTTGAACCTTGGACCTGGCCTAAAGCTGACTCCAATTCAAGGAAAAAGCATTAGCAACGAGTCCCAGAAAAGAAGATCCAGCTACAGATATGCCAGGAAAAGGTCACAGAGAAGCAAACATCCCAGCTAAAACAGCTAAAATTGGGCTGCTGGAATACAAGGGGCTTTGCCCATCTCACCAAGGAAACCAATGTCAACCTTGGCAACTTTGATGTTCTGTGCCTGCAGGAGACCTGGTTGACCACCAAACCCCAGCTGGACGGGTTTGAAATAATATTTACGAGTGCCAAGAAAGGTCTAACAGGACGTCCTTCTGCTGGTCTAATCACAGCGATCAGAGCCGGATCAGGTGTGGACATTTCTGAAATCCTCCTGACACCGAACTGGATCCAGGCCTCAATACTTACAAGAAAACTCTTCTCTACTGACCAACACGAAAGCACAGTTCTCTTAATAAATATATATTGGAACCCTGAGACAACGGCGAATGAGGACTTCACAAATGATCTTCAAAATGTCCTGGATGAAGCCCAGCAAAAAAGGAATGATTACAGTACGATTTATAAATGGTGACTTCAATGCCATATGTGAAGGGATTGGAAACCGTTCAAAACTGCAAAATCAAAAATCCCTAGCAAGGGATAGAGGGAAACTTCTTGAACAGATAATGTCTGATAGGGACATGTATAATCTTCACTGGCAGCGTTCCAAAGCAAACCTGCCGATCACGTCATGTCAAAGAGGTGATCAAAAAGGGACGATGGATCATATATTTGTCTCAAGAGACATCTTGCCGGAGATCCATTCCTTCGCAATCAGACCTACAATCTTTAGCGACCACAACCTCCTAATCATAGAATTCTGGGCGTCCAGATCTCAAACGTTCTCGTGCCCTCTGTCACTTGAGACAGCGGAGAGGGGCAAACGAGTTAAGATCTCTGAAAAAGGGCTGCTTGAACTAGAAACCCAACTGACACGACCCTGAATTAAGACCAGGGCAAATGCAAGAAAAAAACGGGATCGACCTGGACTATATACCCTTATTAACCAGATTCCTCATGACTACAGCAAAAACATCTACTTCGAAGAAAGATCATCCACATTCCTATAGCAAAGATCTGGTAGAGAAAAGGAAGGAGCATAGAAGGCTAAAGAGACTATCAAAAGGTGCCATCTTCGGAGAATCTGGCAATTTGGTCAAAGGCAGTGCGCGATTACAGAAGCTGGCTCTTGCACTATCATCATAAACTATACCTGAATGACTCGCAACAAATGTTGTCTGCCATCTGTGGAAATAAGCCAAAGGAATTCTGGAAACTGATTAAGGGTACACACAGTAACATCAATGACAACATCCAGAACAATGTGGGCGAGGCCCGCTGGATTGATCACTTTTCAAAACTATTTGCACCAATCACGGATGAGAATCAAATCTCCTAGTAGAGAATGCCACAAAATGAATACCCCGTGGACCATCCCTGATGACAAAGATTCAATCCTAAACAAACTCAAGAAATTGAATAACTCGAGGGCTCCCGGTCCTGATGGTATCAGCAATCTGGAACTTAAAAAACATCCTGAGCTGTGGGCCAATATCATGAGCAAGCTTTTCTCAAACTGTAATCGGACTAAGGAAATTCCACCGACCTGGAAAAAGGCAAACATTGTACCTATCTTTAAAAGAGGCGCAACTGTTGATCCATATAAGTACAGGCCTATTGCCCTATTAGATGTCATGGGTAAAGTTTTTTCGTCTCTTGTACTGGATGCTTTCCAAAACTGGTCTCGCTCCACCAATGCAATGGACCCCTTTCAGAATGGTTTTATCAGAAATTCAGGGACAACCACCAACATCTTGCTCATGAGCGCACTGAAGGCAAAAGTTCTACAAGGTGGCCTTCCGATCTACGTTGTCTTCATTGACCTGGTCCAAGCCTTTGACCAGGTCAACAGGCAGCGCCTCTGGGCGAAACTAGAAGCAAAAGGTTGTCCAGACTCAAATCTTAAACCCCATAAAGGCCCTACATCAAGATACCTCCATACGAGTTCGCCTTAGTGCGGACGGACGTCTATCTGAGGAGATCAGGACAGCACGAGGAGTTAAACAAGGCTGCCCTTTGGCTCCTTCTTTATATAACTCCTATATTGCAGATTACAGGGAATCAATCCACATGGTAAGGCATTTCCCACCCTCACTGGGAGGTGAGAAGATCGATCGTCTACTATATGCCGATGACATCATCCTGATGGATTTGACGCCCGTAGGCGTTCAACACCAACTGGATAACTTGGTAGCCTATATGTCAGAAAATAATCTCCGACTAAACAACAAGAAGACAAAAGTGCTCATTTTGGGAAGGCCCTCAAAGAAGAAACAAACTCTCCTGGCACTGCGATGGTAAGAAACTAGAAACGGTCCATGCCTTTAAATATCTTGGAATTACAATCAGCTACGACACGGACGAAAAGACAATGCAAGAAACACTCTGGCTAAAGATAAAAAAATCTCACAGCCCAAGCAAAGGCTGTGGACAAGAAACATGGTCGTTTCTCGATCACCCCTATCTTGAGATTTTTCAAGTCAAAGGTGGTTCCTGCCTTGATATATGGCATGGACGCAATGCCATTGGTTCCGAACACCATATAGGAGAAACTTAAGTTTTTTCTGGCGAAACGTCTTAGGCCTGGCGACATCTACACCAATTGCATTAATAAGGAGAGAACTTTGCATATCATCATTGCTAGCAACAGAAATGAGCCACCTTGATGCTTTATCGCAAAGTCATCAATAGCCCTGAAGCACGAGTGCTGGACCTCATACGAAAAGAAATTGTTGGCGGTGACAACTGGATGCTCACAAAATGGGAACAAACAAATCTAGCAATCTTGAAAAAATTGGATCTGACGATCGAGACACTAATTCAAAATCATAATAGAGTATCAAAAAAACTGTTCGAAAAATAAATAATAATAATTCTAAAATAAAGAATAATTCTTCCAAAAGAACATGAGTAATTTGTTCGCTATGCAGCAAGATTATTTTTATTTCTGGTGCTAGCTCAGTACAAGCACAATTTTCACAAGTGCATTGGTCAATACGACCCACAACACTTCAACTTGCAGAATGGTAATGCATCAAAATCACTGGCAAGGATTAGGCATGGTGGTCATGAAGCAGAATCTGCAGTATTGAATCATTTACCACTGATCTGCAACAATTCAAGCATGCAAGGGATTGCAATTTTAACCCTGCTGGAGCGTTGGCAATAAAGGACCATGGGGTTAGGTTTCAGTACTGGGGTGCAGGTGGTGGGACGATTTGTCAGAATTATCATTTAGCACTGGACTTTTACAATGACTTTGTAAAGCACTGCCTGCGAATGGGCCTAGGCAGCAAGTAGGGGGATTAGCCATATTTGTAAGCAGTATCTATCTGCTTGGATTACCCTGAATGATATCTTTCAGGATTACTAATAATTAAACCTTTGGTAGATCAGACATTTGCAATCTATTACCAATCTAACTACCCCTCACTTTCGTCCCAATAGTACCTCACCCTACACTAAAGTGGCTATTCAGCCCCCATAGGCTTGCACATCATTGCAACCACCCTCCCAAATGCCCCATAGACACATTCTCTCAATTCACCCCCACTATCCGTAACCCAACAAAGATTAAACCTACTCATTCGTTCTACAGACACATCCACTTTCTTTATCAATCTCCTCACATGCACATCTCCGTATCCGCCACCTCAAACCCCTCCCCACCTTCAGTGTCGGGCATCTATAAAATGATTGTGCGTTTTTACCAGTATTGCTTTAACATGACATATCCTACATGCACAGCACCACTCGCTAAACACACAAGCCCCATCCTCCCATAGGCATCCCTATCAATATCATTCATCACCTTCAATCTAGTAGTTTTCAAGCCGATCAGGCACAGAATCACACCACCATCCATACTCCCACAGGTGCATGTCCATAGAACCTTCACACCACCCTACTATCAGAAACGCAGGTGAAGAAAATGAGCAAGGGGAGCAGAGGAGAGAGGAAAAAGGTCTAGTGGGTAAATTGCCAACTTGGTAACCAGAAAGTCTGAGTTGTAATCCATGGTCTCACTTTACAAATGGAGTTTGTGAAAATCACTATCCTCTACCTCCTTGTTTGCTTATCTGCTACATGTAGGCATGTTAAAAATAAATTGACCAGCAGTGCAACCTGCTTGTTTTTGTTTTAAAAATCAAAAAGATCTATCAAGAAATGAGGGATGTAATTGAATGGCTACAATGTAGTTGGATATAGACTGAACTCCTTGCTGCCCCTTTTGGCCAAAATGGCGTGATATTGAGCACATAAATTTAGCTTCCTGTTCCCAACTGAATTATCGTCAAGTGAGGGAATGCTTACAAAATAAACTGAACCACCAGTTCCACGTTAAAAAAAAGATTTTAGAGCATATGAAACTGGGCTGTGCAGCCTGGTAGCAAACTGGGCTGCAGAACCGGAGCATTCCAATTCTAACCCATGTTCCTCATTTGACCGTGAGCAATTGCTGAACAACTATATAAAGTCAATATTATACCAGTACAACTTGTGAGGAGACGTATGTCTAGTGGCTAAATCGTATTCTTTCTTGGTACCACCTAGTCTGCATTAGTCATCAGCGTCGTTGTGATATAGCAATTTTGCTAGCCTTATGTTTTGTGCAACCATTATAAACTGCTTTACAACCTCTAGAATGAACCATTATTGATTTAGTAGCTGGGTGCTGGTAACATTATGAATTACTCTTTATTAACTTCTTGTAGTCTTAGGTTTACAATGCATGTTCAAAAGTATGTACAGACCGTTCATCTGGATTGAATTATATGCTGCATTGTCATGGGATGATGGTATTAAAGTAACGGGGATTGTACGAATTCTTGTGTTCCTTAGGATTGTCGAAGAAAAAAGTCTCGCATTTCAATGGTGACCTTAGATTGTTTGAGCTTGTGCAAATGGTTCCCCGTCTGCTTTTAATTTTTGTCGTTAATAAATAAGGGTCACTGGACACTAATATTAAGTACACAGTCAAATAAAATGGATGGCAAGGAGAGAAAATGAAGGCGATATAAACTGCTAAACTGTGGGTTTTGCAATTGGGATGACTGGATCCCAATATAGGCTTCGCTTATTGACCAGTGGTTTGATCCTGCGCAAATAACTGCATCTTCCTTTGTTTCGGTCCACTTGTCTGCCAAAGGCTTTGTTTTTCCCCCCCAAGTTAAATATCAAAATGTCTAATGAGCAACGAGCCTGTCCATGTTTGACTTTTTTACTTATTTTTAAAAATTAATCGCTGTCTATGACGAGGGGCAGAGACATGAATAGTGAACCCTGTCATCCTTTGAAGTGTTTCTCCTCACACTAGGCCTGTACTCGTTGGAACCAAGAATCCTGAGTTACCAGCAAACGATTACCTACAGTATTTGAAACACTTCCCACATTGTCAAATTTACCACAAATTTGGTTCAGTCATATTTTGCTCAGCTGGTTCTGGAGACCCCACTTCCACAGCAGGTTTTTTCCCCCACATGGGGAAAGCAAAATTACCTAATGGACAAGAAGCCGGACTCCCTTGTCTTGTCGCGCCTAGAAACACTTGTGTTCAGGTGCGTTATAAATGACGTATCATAGCATACCTCTGCAGCATATAACATTTTGCATTGGCATTGCTGCTGCACTGATCGCAAGCTACAGCCTTGCCCAATGGGACTTGATTAACCTATTTCGCACAGGAAATACCATTTTAATTCTAGGCCAAAATACTATTGTGCCTAATGGTATGTGATGAACAACCTCATACAGAAAATGTCTCGAGCTTTTTTAAGGCCAGGGCACAAAATTATTAGAGGGAAAACTCTCTAAAGGCAGCTTGGACGTTGCAGAAACTGCAGGAAGGCTAGCTGAGGGAGAAGCAGTTTTTAAACCCATGCATGGCTCGGAGTCAAAGGGCTTAGACTGGAGATTCAAGCTTTGCGGATTGACCAACTAGTTTATGGTAATCTTCTATTTGGAAACCTTTGAACGTGGCACTGGAGAAAAGTAAAAAGGAATAAGGCCGCCTAACTTGCAGATCCACACGAGGCTCATCAAGCGGAGGAAAAAGAGTGCAGGCAACACACTGTGTTCAGCCCAAATGCAGACAAAACCACAATAGTCCTTTTACACAGTATAGCAATCGGCAGCCCTACACACAGAGGATAATGGGCAAGAGGCAGTAGGTACCCCTCTTGAGGGTTAGTGTCCATACAGTGTGACTGCACTTCTCACGGGCACCCACTTGAGGTGTAATAGCTGTGAACGGAGACAGCATTTTTTAAGAATATCTGTTCTCCCTAGACTGAGGGGTAACGCCAGATAACTAGGTCAAGTGTAGAGAAACTGCTCGCATCAGGAAAAAATACAACGCACTAGGGAGAAAGGCCCAGAACACCTCTTGCAAGGAGAACACCGCTTTATTTCCACAAGAATAGAAATGCGCCAGCAATGTACTCTGCGGCCACGGAACGTTCTGGGCAAATCGGTATGAGCAACACTTTATGAAGGCACACAGCATCATCAGTGACGTAAATTACATAATGTACAATTCCAAATGGCTGGTTGGTGTGACCCTATACATAGGCTACCTGCTCCATAGGGGATGCCAGGCCATTGGTCCCAGCCCCTTCTGTCCATCTTCCCTGTGGGCTCCGCCTTGCGCATCATCCGGTATGAAGGTACACTTGTTTTTTTTAGGCGAAGAAAATCCATGCAGACTCTACCTGCTATTGCAGACAAGGGCTAAAAGGATATTTCGAGGTAATTGTGCCCATCCAAAGCTCCCCAGCCTCGTTTTAGCTATGTTGTTTTACCTCTAACGTCGCCTTGCAGCACAAATCTTGTGACCTATGGTGAAGGCAACTGGTCCCTGCCTTCCGATTGATCTTGATTGATTGGGGGCAGGGCAATCTAACAGTTATATGGTGGTGGCCTGGGACTGACTGGTACCTTGGAATGCTGGGGAATCTTGAGACAGGTGCTTTTGGGTGCCATTACTTGGAGCTGGAACAGGAAGGTCGAAGGCTTGTGCCGTCGTTCTCGTGGGATTGCTTTTCGCAGAGAGCTCTCGACCTTCTTGTGGCCTTGCAGGGCGCATTCCTTCTGGGATAAGAAATGTTGGCAACATGAAACAATGATGGGTCTATGAAACTCTTCAGCTCTGGCCTGTCTCACTGGTGCCCAGGCTACGAATTCTTCTTGCATGCATACACTTAGTTTTGTTTTTCTCTTGCCTACCGACCGGGCTGCAGTGGAAGCCTAGGCCTTGATATCAATATGGCTGCTACTATACCTAAAATGGCGTTTGATTTCCCATGTGCGCTAGAACAAAAACAACCTCCATCCTCACCGCACTATGGCCCTTGCCACCACCCCCCACCCCCATTCCTCTGTCCCTTCACCGACTGCACACTTTCAGGCCTCTGCCTGATCTGAAGGCGCTGCGGGTCCTGGGACGATCGCCCACCCTATCCAACATTCCCCCTTTCGTTAATGCACATTAACAAACTCCCATGTGGTTCCCTCATCCTTCTCACCTCTTATTTCCCTTTCCAATCTTTCAGCTTCCAACTATGGAAGTGACCCATTGGTACCCATGCCATTTTATGTATGGACCATAAACTTTCCCCTGTCTGTGCATATCGCTCAGGGTACATGTCATGTATATACATCCTCCATCCTCTGCTAAATCTGCTCAGTGTTGTGTAGTTCTCGGGGTCAGGTGGGGAACTGGTGGTACTTGGGAGGGGGGGGGGGGGGTGAAGGCACTGCTCTATCACAACCATGATTGGCTTGTTTGGGTCATAAGTCTAGAACTACACTTTTTTATTATTTTTTTTTTTTTTAATTATTTTTTTTTTAAATGTGTTTTTATTAACATTTTTAACCACGAAATTTACAATACTTGTTACATTCACAGTATTCTTTCTATAATGTTTTCATGTAACAATTATATAGAAAATATAAAGAGGAAAGAAGTGCGAAGCAATGTTAAACTCGTCTTGTGCTTTTGATTTCCCTCCCTCCCCCGCCTACCTTTCCACTCATCACATTCCTTTCGGACAAGACCAAGGATCAGAGTGCCAATCGACAATTGGCGTTACCGTATTACTTTTGCTCTACAAGTTGCCACACAAAGAAGACAATACAGAGCTTGGGGTAAACAATTGACAGATGGCGTGGGGCACTGCCCCTAGTTCCACTACTTAGCTAGGATGGTAAATGAGTCTAATTCGTCTGTGGACTCCCAATATGCGGTGTAATATTCTAGGAAGGGCAACCATATTTCAATATTTCTGCGCGATTCGTTTATAGCTGCCGTAAGGCTTTCCATCTCGTATATAGCGTGAGCTTTTATTAACCATTCCCTCTTCGAGGGTAGTGCTATTGATTTCCATTTAATGGTCAGGCACACTCTAGCTGCTAGTAAGAGATTGCGTGGCAGATACATTAGTAATTCGCATGTTTCATCTTCTTATTCCACTCCGAAGAAAACTAGTATGGGCGTTGGGTCCCTGTGGACCCCATCTATTCCTCGGATCCAACCCAGCACTTCCCGCCAATATACCTGAACCTTGTCACATCCCCACCATTGGTGCCAGTAATCGCATCGTTCTCCGCACCCCCTCCAGTAGTAGGGCGATGTCCCGGGGAACATTTTGGAGAACCTAATGGGTGTGTAATGCCATCTCATCAGTAGTCGAACATTGTGCATCTTGTATTGCATGGAAACCAGCGACGACCATACCGCTCTACATATACCCTTCTATAACTCTGGCTTCTATGGCTAAGTCAGCTTCCCATTTCACCTCTGACGGTGGGTGATGACAATGACCCCTTGTAATTAGTGATTTGTACATCTCCCCAGGTGTCGAGAGGCCTCATATCGAAGAACTCAAGATTTGCTCAAACGGTGTCAGAGCGCTTAAGGGAGTTGCCCCACCTAGCATCGTGCAGGGCGCTTCTCAACTGGAGAAAGGACAAAGGGGAGACATCCACGCCTTGCAGGTCAGCCTGCAATTCCTCTCTGGTAGTAAACACTTCATTCTTCCACAACTGTCCCGCCCGGCTAAGACCCGCCTCGTACCATGACTGGGATTGCTGGATAGCACTCCACGAGTTTTGAATGGGTGGAGACCAAATGCAACTCAGGGGCGAGGGCCAAGTTGTGATACCCTGCATGACCCGGGATGGGCACCAGAGAGACCACAACACCTTAAGAGTGGGGTGCTTTTTAATCCTCTGTGTCATGGCTGACAATGGGACTCATAACCACTCTCCTAGGGTGACTGGAGCGAAAATATCGTTTTCTATTGCCACCCACTGTTTTTCGGGGTTTTCCCACAGGTGATCCGGAAGTACTCGAAGCTGTGTTGCTCTGTAATATTCCCCTAGGTCTGGGGAAACGCCTACCTCCCTCTTCCTTGGGTTGGATCAGTGTGGAGTATGGGATCCTCGCTCTTTTATCAGCCCATAGAAATCTCAGTAGTATGCGCTTCACCTCTGCTAGGAAGGACTCCGGGACCAGAACAGGGAGAGACTGGAATAAAAATAAGAATCGTGGGAGGACATTCATTTTAATGGCATTGAAGCGCGCCGCCCATGACGTGGGAAGTTTGCGCCATCTAGAGATGTCGTTTTGGATAGCTACCCACAGTGGAGTGTAGTTGGCTTTAAAAAGGTCAGGCAGGGAGGCTGTTATATTAACCCCTAAGTAACGGACTGAGTCAGTTTGCACCTTGAAGTTCCAGTTTGACTTTAAGCGCAGTGCCAGATCGGTGTTGTCTTTTAAGGGGACAGCTATGGTTTTCTGTAGGTTAACCTGGAAGCCCGAAAGGGCCCCGGATCGTAACAGCTCCTGAAATAAAGCGGGGATGGAATTAGAAGGCTCGGTCAGGTATAAGAGAATATCGTCGGCGAACATTGCCAGCTTATATTCCTTGCCCCCCTTCCCCCCCCCCCCACCCCTCGTGGGATCCCTCTAATCCTTGGGTTGGACCGAATGGCCTGGGCGAAGGGTTCAACAACCAGTGCAAAAATATGAGGGGAGAGTGGGCAGGCTTGCCTCGTACCCCGAGTAAGGTTGAAGGAACGCGATGAGACACCATTAATTGAAACCTTAGCTTGGGCAGACCGGTATAATGCTTCTGCCCCCTGTATCCAGGCAGCTCCCAACCCCACCCACTTCAGGACAGCCCTCAAGAAAGGCCACTCTACCCGATCAAAAGCCTTCTCGTGTGTTCGAATTTCTTTTGTAAAAGGCTGGCATAAATCCATCCTGCCTTGAGAGCTGAGATTGCTCCCTGCACCTCTATTGCAGTGATCGGGGCGTTGAGCATATCTAGGTGTTCTGCAGCGATAGGCGGACGTGGCAGGCCGGCTAGGTATTCCTCAGTATTAAGGTGAGTGCCACTGGTCTCGGCTGTGTATAGTTCGAGTAGTAGTTGGAGAAGCGATTTACTATGTCTTGGGGATTCGTGAGTGGGACTCCTAGTTCTTCTTTAACTTTGTAGACTGCTCTATCTGCCCTCTGTTTACGAATTTGCTAGCATGGTGTGTGCTTTGTCTCCTTTTTCGAAGAACTTCGGTTTGAGGTATTTAAGTTGAGTGAGGGCCTTGCCATTCCATATGTCTTTTAGTTCTTCTCTCATCTTCCTAATTTTCATTATGGTGTCGTTGTCGCTTACGGGGTGCTCCCTAAGGGTGCGTACCAGGCGAGTAATGTCACCTTTCAGTTCCCTCTTTGAGCAGCCGGAGCCTTTTCTTGGCTGCTCCTTCTGATATTAGGATGCCCCTTATAGTAGCCCTCCCCGCTTCCCAGACTGTGTTCAGCGGCATACCATCTGTGTCATTAATTTCAAAATATTCTGTGATGGCCTCGGAAAGGGTCTCCTTAAAAATTGGGTCCCTGCATAGCAGGTCATTACACCGCCACTGGCGGTCCGGGGTAGGGAGTGGGCCCAGGTCTAATTCTAAGGTGCATAGGTCGTGGTCTGACCAAGCCACTATTTGGATGGTTGTTCCCAGGATATCGCTCTCATTTTCAGCTCCCAGCAGCAGGTAGTCAATTCTGGAGAAAGAGTGATGTGCTGGTGAAAAAAAGGTGAACGATTTTTCTCCCGGGTGAGTTACGCGCCAGGTGTCAAGTGGTGTTCCCTTAGCTGACTCGAGAATCTGTCGCCTTGGAGTGTGCTTGGGGGTAAGGAGTTTTGTCGTGCAGAGTGCCAATCCCATTCACGGTCTATGACCACATTAAAATCTCCCCCGCAAATCAGTGTGCCCTCCCTCCATTTTTCAATGAAATCAAACAGGGGTTCAATGAAGCTCGACTGCCCTTGGTTAGGGGCATAGGCAGCACACAATGTGATGGGACGTGTTCTTGGTATACCTTTTGAGTGCAACATATCTCCCGTGCGTGTCCCTATGTATATGGTTTACCTGCATTCCCAAGGACTTACGTAATAGAATACCCACTCCACCCTTCTTCTGCGGGCCGGATGCCCAGATTGCGTCCCCTATGTCTTTTCCGAAGATCCTTCTCTCTTCGCCATTAATATATTTTGATTTCTGTATGAAGAGGACATCTAGTTTGGATTGTACAAACTGTCTCGCTAACATTGACCTCTTTTGCGGGGAGTTCAAGCCCTTGACGTTGAGGGAGACAAAGACTATGCCTTCAGAGCTAGCCATATTCTGAAGTGAAGGTAGCGTTCTGTCCCATCGCTTGCCTGACCCCTTTGTCCTGTGATAAGGTTAAAAAACAATTGCCATGTTTCATTGTGTGTATGTATAGAATCTTTATATGCCGAGAACTTGGTGCCGTTAATGGATAAGTGGACCCCCCTCCCCTTGTGTGAAATGCTGTTAAGTGCATTTTCACTGGGAAAAAAAAAAGCCCTCATTCAAAAAGGGCCACTCTAGTTATAACCTTAACCATTGTGCAAGGAAGAGGCAATACGTCCACGTGTGGACTAGGGAATAGTGAGCCCTAAGAACTTAACCCAACCCGTGGGTCACAACCCGCACAAACTATCAAAAACATCAGCGGGGCATTGTGATAGCCATTTCAGCAGGAGTTGGAGGACAATAACATAGCGCGCTTAGGAGGTACAATGTAGGCCGTTCAAGGAGTATTCAATCGTTTATATTTCCATTTTCGTTGCGCACGGCCTCTTCTCGGGGGCTTATCGGCTAGTTCTCGGCGCGAGCCCTTTGGCTCCCTTCGGCCTTCCGCTTCTGAGTCCTTGGCTGGGCCCTGTAGATGGCGACTAGCTTGATCTGCTTCTTCTACTGAGGTGAGCCTGTATTCCTCACTGTTGTACTCAAATGTGAGCTAGTGGATAGCCCCATCGGTACCTCACGCCCTTTTCTTGGTGCCAAATCATGAGGGGACGGCACCCTCTTTTTGCCAGGGTCATCGGAGAGAGATCCTGGTATAGCTTCACTGTCGAGCCACGGAATTCAATCGTGTCTTTTATTCTTGCTTTTTGTAGGATGTCCTGCCTTTTGCGTGTGGTAATGAAATTTAACGAGGACCGAGCGAGGGCTTCTCGTTGAGCCACCCGCCCTGTGCACTCTGTCGAACTCGAGCTTCAGGGAGTTTGTTTCATCATAGAGAGACAGAATTAGGGACTTTACTATGCTCTCCAGGCTTGACTGGGTCTCGCCTTGCTCCTCCTCCAGTCCGATTATGCGGATGTTGGAGCGTCGCTCCCGATTTTCGAGGTCGTCGGCCCTTGATTCCATGTCTCGTTCCTTCTGATCGAGGTCCAAGAGCCTGGCTTCATATTGCATAGTCACGATATCTCCTGATTGTTGGTTGTTCTCAACTGCTCCCAAGTGGTCTTCCACTTTGGCCACTTTCGTTTGTAGGTCAGATACTGTTGCCGTGAGGCTGTTATTGATCTAATTTCTCCGAGCAGCAGGCGGATGTCGGACTTAGTCACACTGTCAGTCGTTGCCAGGGATATCCGAAGTGCTTTGGGCTTCTTCTGCTTCCATGATTGTGTCAGTGCGCCTAAACCACCTCAGGGCCACTAGGGTTTGTGGCTCCAGCCTTATCACCAGCGGAGCCCCTGGGCGTCTGTAGCTGTAGGAAGGGACGGCTGGGTCAAGGGGGAGACTCTCCCTTGTTCGTATTGCTGTGCTCAATTCTTCGGTTAGTGCATTCTGCGGCTCAGTGGTTAACTACACCGAACTTCATAGCCTCCTACGGGTGTGTCCGCCTTGGTACGCTCCTACTCCCCTCGCCTCCCCTCCAGGCACTTCTCAGGTTGGTCTAGTTCACTGCTGCACAGTTTTCTTGGCGTTGTGTGGGGTGCTTAGTTTATGGAGGACCGTTGATGGTTCTAGGGTCAGCCACGAGGCTCTGTTGGAGGTAGTGGGCCTCCGCAGTGCTACTCGCTCAATGGGTCCCGTGGTGTGGGGGCTGCACCGTTCTACCAGTCCAGAAACCAGCCCGTTGGACTGCTCCCAGTGCTTACTGCAAGTCCTGGACCATGGGTATGGTAATGTTGTGCCCCTGTTGCTTGAAAAAATGTTTGCCCCTCCCGGCAGCCGTGAGGAGCTGATGCTGCTGGAGTGAGATGCCGCTTGGAGGGCTGTGGGCCTCTTGTCCCTGTGTGTGGCAGGGCCAGTATTTTCGTGAGGGGCTGGGCAGAGAGTTTCAGGCCAGGCTTGTCTGCGGCGTGAGTCCTGCTGGGGTGGAGGGGAGGGGCAGCAGCGCCTCCCCGTTGTCGGATGGCCGTGTCTTGATGCCCGCGGGGGGACGAGGACAGGAGCCGTGGAGCAGGAGAGCTCCCGCATGTGCTGAGGCGAGGGGGGAGGAGGGGCCTCCGCTTGCGGCTCTCTCCTGGGAGGGAGCACAGTGCTGTTTCGGCGACGAGGGGGCTGAGGGACGGTCTCTGTTGGAGTGGGGGGGGGGGCGGGGCAGCTCCTTACCCCCGCCGGGCCGCCCGCACCGCCTACTGCCTGCCTGGTTGCCTTATGTCCGCCGGAACTGGCCGGCAGATGCACCCTGCCAACGGTGTCCACGTTGCTGTAGCTCTTCGCCGGAGGCCAGGGGTGCCTTCTATATGCCGGGTGCAGGTCGCTGCTGTTCGGCCAATTCTTCCGGTGCAAGCTCTCCCCTAACATGCACGGCGCGTAGATCAGATGGCGGCCGCCATTTTCCTTCCTAGAGTCCGGGCCCTCTCTCACGCTTGGGGGGCTCCCGGTAAAAAGCTAATATCTGCCTTTCCCCACAATCCTTTCCGCTGGATTTCGCTTGTGCGGTTGCCAAATCGCTTTATCTCACTTTCCTTATAATTTTCCTGCTTCAGCTCCTCTTGCACTGCCCAAGAATATAGCATTTTGCGAGCTTGAAGAGGGAGACGGTGGCTTAGGCGACCATCACGTCTGCGCCCCCTGGTGGTCTCCCAACTACGCTGTCTTTTGTACAACGAGGTGCCTACTGTACCCCAATTGAAACATCATTGCACTGCTTTAGCACAGCATCGATGTCCAAGCTGGCAGGTGCAGGAGATCACCAACACCATCACAGGAACCACATCTTCATGATAGCCCCCATCCAGGACAGTGCCCACGAAAGGTTTGTTGAACTAATCGGTCTCCAGCATCTGTTTGCATGTGAGTGCTGAGGACGAGCAGGGTCCGATTACGTTGCTAAAGTACCCTTTCTCTGCGTCATTAGAAGATACGTAGGTGCAACATGAATTGCCAATCTTCCTGCAGACACCTTCCTCCATGGGCGTGAGGAGGTCCAACACGAAACGAGTCTGCCGGATTGCGCGCGCATTTCCATCTTGATCGCATTGAGGCCCTGTTCGGTGTCATTGGCCAGCTGGATCACCTCCCACTGCACAATTTGTAGTCATTTGTCATTCGTGGTGGCTAGGCAAAACATTTAACTACTTTGCTGTAGAGTCGATATTGATCTGGTATTTCTTAAAGCAATTTCGAAGAGCTTTGCGGTGGATAGTTCGACCTTCTCCGCATTTCTTTTTCTCCTTTTCTGGCAGAGTACGGAATATGGGCTTCTGCCGTGGCACTGTTGGGGATGTTGTACGCTGGTGCAGATGTTGTGGCCGACAGCCACCTGGTCCCATTATCAAACGTTCTACAGGGACCACCAGGAGTGCTGTGTAGTGATACCAGCGAGTAGGTGCCCCTTCATAATGGTGGGAGGTGCAGGAATGCCTGCTGGCCACACACCCAGTAGTTATCCATCACGGCTGCTGTCACTTTCTTGAACTATGGGATGTATAATGTTTTGTTGCACTTACTGTTGGTCCCGGCAAAGCCGCTTCTTCATTGTAAAAACACAGTTCCTGCTTTTGTACTTTCACTGGGTTTTCCAGTGCCTCGATCCAGGTCAGTTTTGCTACTTGCTCATTCACATACCCGCTCCACACTGTGTTGGCTTTTTCGATCACTTCTCCAAATCCCCAGCTATACAGCTCATTGTAGTTTCTTGCCATCTGCTTGCCACACACCACACGCCTTCCAATTTTAGATAGGGTGTTTGCAGGCACTGTATTCTTTTGGGATGGGATTTTGGGCACATTGCTGTTGATCAGTGTCCATTACTTTGAGTTGCGTGCTTTATGGCTGGAAAGTGCTTCCCAATGTCAGATGGAGTAAACATTGAGCCTCCACAATTGGATTTTCCTGTGGCAGTAATACCTCGTTGGGCCCCTGCCGCGTGTGGAATCGCCCACGAACGAGCAGAACTTCCATTTACTTTTGTTTTCCCAACTGAGCTCATGTCTGCATACCGGCTATTACTTGACTCTGGATGGTGCACAATTTCTATTGTATCTAACCCAAGTCCTTGGTACTGGTCATTCTCCAGCATGGGGTCTGGCATGGATTCACATGCTCATGAATATTCCCCCGCCGTCGGGCCGGGAATCCTCGGTATAGAAAAAAATCAGTATCCGTTTCGTTTCTGATCTGTCTTTCTTAGTAACCAATCACTGGTCTCTGGGTCATACTGCCCCCAGCCAATGACTGCCCTCTCCCTAAGCCCCGCCTCTGGCAGCCATCCTCAGATTTTTACCGCACGTTCAAGTGTTGGGAGTCCTCGTGCTGTAGCTCTTGAGCTTTTGCTGCGTTTTCGCGCTTTTTCAGAGTTTTCTACGCCCCTCAAGGGTGAAGATTTCGTCGAGTTACGCTTTTGGAGGATTCCAGAGGTTCCGAGGCCTACCCCGGACATGGCCCAGGAGAAAGGAAGCTCAACGCCCGGGAAGCTGTTCAGGACCTGCCCTGGATGCCAGCTTCAGAATGTTTTCAAGGAGGACGAGCATTCGTTATGCCTCTACTGTCTCCATGAGGACAAGACGCACACGGAGAAGGACTGTGCGTTTTGATGTCGGAGCGGACCATAAAGGATCGCCACCTCCGTCTCGCCAACTGGCTGGAAGGGAAGAGCCCGTCATGCGAGAAGAAGAAAAAAGTCCAAACGGTCTTCTAAGTCCTGTGAGGGCGCCCCGGCGACAGGGGCCCAACAAAAGGCCAAGCACCGCGAGTCCGCGGGCACCGGGAGCGCCGAACGGTCTGGCTCCTTGGCTGCCAGGCAGGGCGCATTCTTCCGGCGCCATCAACCACGAGCCAACGCTCTGGCTCGGGTAAGAGGAAGTCCGAGAACCCGGCGAAGCTTCTGGAGAGGCCCTGGTCGATCTCGAAGATTCCGGCAGAAGGGGAGCGAGGCTCGGACCCCTCCCCTCCCCCCCAGGTGAAGGCCCCAGGCGTACAGAAGGTGACGATGGCCTTAATTCACCCTGCTAAGACCTTGATTGAGGATGTTGCAGCGGCCCTGGCTCAGCCTGTGGAGGCTACGCCAGTGGAGGTGACCTCAGGACCCAGAGTCTCCCTGCCACCGCGGAGGGAGTCTTTCAGGCCCATTGAGAAGACCCCCACAAAGTCATTGTTGGAAAAGGTGGGGGAGGGGCAGGTGGCCATCGTGGATACGGACACGACCTGTAAAGAAGAGCTCATCGAAGTCGTGGAAGAGGCCCAGCCCATCGGGAGGGATCCCGACGAGGGCGACGACGAGAGCGACGGTGTCGCCGACGAGGTTCCTCAAGAGCCCTCGCGCCCGCCGTTTCCGGCGCCGCAGGACACTTCGGCGGCCATTTTGTCAGCGATTCAGTCCTTATGCTCGGAGATAAGGACAAGGTTGCCCCTCCCCCCGACGGAGGTACCGGAGCCAGACCCGACGGGGGAACCGGAGCCGGGACCTTCGGAAAGTCCACCCTTTGTGCCTTCGGGCGCACCCTACCCCAGATTCGGTCGTCTCTGCGGTGGCAAAGAAGAAAGCTGGGGGGGCATCGGCCTCGACATCAACTTCCCCGCCGGACGGCGAGGGCAGGAAGCTCGACACGATGGGACGACGGGTCTTCTCATCCGCAGCGACGACTATCAAGGCGGCCAAAGCCCTGGCTATCGTAGCCTGCTACGACAGGTAGTTGTGGTTCAAAATCGCCCCTCTGTTGGACTTCCTTCCGGATGCCAAAAGGGCTGAGGCCCTTGAAATCCGACAGGAAGGCGAGATTGCTTCGGACCACGCCATCACGGTGGCAACGGACATCGCCGACACCGGTTTCCGTCAGTTGGGCAACAGCGTTTGCATGAGACGAGGATGGCTCAAGGCGACAGATTTCCGCCAGGACGTACAAACCAAGGTTTTGGACGTGCCCTTCGACGGGAACAACCTGTTTGGGAAGGCCGTTGATGAGTCCCTTCAGGCCATCAAGACAGACACGGAGACTGCCCGGGCACCGGAAGTGCTCCAACAATGACGGCCGTCCTTTCGGAGCTCCGGAGGCAGACAAGGTGCCCCCAAGGGATCCGGCAGTGGCTCCTCCACGTACCGCCAAGCGGCAAGATCTTCGTCCCAGGAAGCCTACAGGGGACGCGGCAAGCCAGGTGGTGCCCGTCGTCGAGAGGGAGGTCAAGGAGGCAAGACAGCCTCCAAACAAGATTGAACTGACCGTGGGGTCGGGCCCCCGCCGAAGCACCCCGGTGGGAGTCCGGCTGGTGAGGTTCGTCAGCGTGTGGGAGTCCATCTCCACCGACCGTTGGCTGCTGGATGCCCTGGCCCAAGGCACGCCCTCGAGTTTCAGAAGTGCCCTCACGTTCCACCCGTGGCCAGGAAGGAAAATCACGTCCCTAAACTACTGTTGGAAGTAAGGGCAATGCACAAGAAGAGTGCCATCAAGCTCGTCCCGAAGAGGCTTCTGGGCTCCTGAGTTTACTCAAGGTACTTCCTCGTAAAAAAAGAAGACAGGAGGATGGCGCCCCATCCTGGACCTGCGACGACTGAACAAGTACATCAAGGCACAGAAGTTCCGGATGGTCACCCTCCAGCACGTGCTGGGACAGCTGGAGGAGGGCGATTTCCTGTCGTTGTTGGACTTGGAGGATGCGTACTTCCACATCCCCATTCTAAAAAGACACCGAAAGTTCCTCCGGTTCGTGGTCCAAGGGCGGCACTACCAGTTCAAGGCCCTCCGGTTCGGATTGAAGTCGGCACCCAGGGTGTTCACCAAGTGCCTCGCACCGGTGGCGGCGCGGCTGCGCCTACATGGGATCCAGGTCTACCCCTACCTGGACGACTGGCTCATCCGGGCAAGGACAAGGGAGCTCGCCGTGGAGCACACTGCGAAGACCGTCCAGCTGCTCACGGACCTGGGATTCTCTATCAACTTTCCAAAATCCCACCTGGTTCCTTCGCAAGTCGCCCTGTTTCTGGGAGCCAAGCTCGACACAGTGGCGCGGCTGGCCTCGCCGTCGGAGGAAAGGACCAGGACCATTCTGGGCAAGTTGCAGCGTCTGCTGGCCACGGACATGGCCAGGGTAAGATCTATCAAGTCCCTCCTCGGGATGATGTCCTCCTGCATTTATCTGGTGCGCCTTTGCAGGCTTCGGATGCGCCCCTTACAAGAGTTCCTCGACGCCCGCTGGGTCCAGTCGACAGGCAGCTTCGAGGACAGGATCCCTCAACGAGACGTTCCGTCAGGCGATCCGGTGGTGGGGTACCCGCTCTAATCTGTCGGCGGGCACAGACTTTCAGATCCCAGCTCACCAGGTGACGGTGACGACGGATGCCTCCCTGGAAGGTTGGGGAGCGCACTCCGGAGATCTTCACTCGAGAGGCCTTTGGCTCCTGGAGGAGAAGTCACTCCACATCAACATCTTGGAGCTCCGCGCAGTGTTCTGGGCCCTCAGGTCTTTTCTTCCGTCCCTCAGGGGCAAGGTGGTGAGTATCTTCACCGACAACACCACCACGATGTTCTAAATCCAGAAGCAGGGCAGAACCAGATCCCCTGCCCCATCCAAGGAAGCCCAGGATCTGTGGCATTTGTGCCTTTTCATCTGGCAGGAATAAAAAACATGATTGCCGACTCACTCAGCAGAGAGCTGCGCTCGTGCCACGAGTGGGAACTACGCCAGGATCAAGTGGATCGACTCTTCTGACAATGGGGCGAACCCCAAATCGATCTCTTCGCGACAGCGACGAATTCAAAGTGCCAGAGGTTCGCCAGCAGGTTCCCCCAGCCAAGGAGCATGGGCGATGCTTTCTCGGCCCCCTGGGACGGCCTATTTCTTTATGCGTTCCCTCCGCTGCCGTTGCTGCTCCGGCTCATCAACCAGCTCAAGAGGTCCCGGTGCAGGATGATCCTCGTCGCACCGGCGTGGCCGAGACGGATTTGGTTCCCGGACCTTCTGGACTTGTCAACGTCCACACCAGTCAAGCTGCCGACGGACGCAGATCTTTTCTCCAGAGAACGAGGCACCATTCTTCACCACAACCCGAGTCGCTGAACTTGCAGGCTTGGCTCCTGCAGCACTAGAGTTTGGAGGGTACGACATCCCGGCCGACTGCAGAGAGGTTCTTGCAAAGGCCAGGGCGTCCTCAACTCAAGTGCTACGGACATAAATGGAAGAGGTTCTCGGTCTGGTGCCGTGCACAGAAGATTAACTCTCTGCGGATTACGGCCCCTCAAGTATTGCCGTACCTACTGTCATTGGCCAAGGCTGGACTAGCTCACGCTTCCATCAAGATACATCAGGCCGCCATCTCACGATACACCAGAACTACGGGACGGGCGTCCTTGTGGTCTCATCGACTGGTGAAGGAATTTATGAAAGGATTGTTCCGATCATTCCCGCCGGTGGAGGCCCCTTCCCCTTCGTGGGAGCTCAACGTGGTGCTGACAAGGCTCATGGGGTCCCCATTTGAGCCCATGCATTCGGCACCGTTGAAATTTCTGTCGTGGAAGACAGCGTTTCTCGTGGCCATCACCTCCGCACGACGAGTGGGAGAGATCCAGACCCTATCTTGCAAGCCGCCATACTTGACTTTTCACGACACGAGGGTGGTGCTGAGGACGCACCCCTCCTTCATGCCCAAGGTGCCGTCGACTTCCACCTCAACGAACCCTTGGTGTTGGCAGTTTTCTTCCCGTCTCCTTCGTCGCCGGCTGAAAGGACTCTGCACTCGCTGGACGTAGCTATAGCGCTGAAGTTCTACGTGAACTGCACGAAGAGTTTCCGGAAGACATCACAGCTGTTTGTGAACTTTGGGACTGTGAATCAAGGGAAGGCTCGCTCGAAGACTTCCATTTCCAGATAGCTCTCCGGCTGCATCATGCACTGTCACCGGTTGGCAAACCGACCGCTGCCCGGCCGTCCGAGAGCCCATTCGACCAGAGTGATCGCTGCTACCACAGCGTTCCTGTCTGGTGTGCCCCTACTGGACATCTGCAGGGCTGCGATGTGGAGGTCGACGCACACCTTCACAAGATTCTACTGCGTCGATCGGGACTCCAGGGAGGAGTCTAGGGTCGGCTAAGCAGTGCTGCGCAACCTGTTCGCTTAAGGTGAGCCTGGTGAGGAGGTAAGAGATGCTTAATGTTGAGTTGTTGTATTGCTTAATGTTGAGCCTGTTGCCACCGTGGTTGTGCATGTGTGTACTGCTATGTATTCTCTTATTCATGAGCATGTGAATCCAGGCCAGACCCCATGCTGGAGAAGGAACAAGTTACTTACCTGTAACTGTTGTTCTCCAGCATGGGTCTGGCATGGATTCACATGCGAACCCTCCCGCCTACCGCTCTGCGGCTCTTCACTTGGTCATACTGCCACTTTACGTGCTACCAAATCTGAGGATGGCTGCTAGAGGCGTGGCTTAGGGAGAGGGCAGTCATTGGCTGGGGGCAGTATGACCCAGAGACCAGTGATTGGTTACTACTGAGAAAGACAGATCAGAAACGAAACTGATACTGATTTTTTTTCTATACTGAGGATTCCCGGCCTGAAGGGGAATATTCATGAGCATGTGAATCCATGCCGGACCCATGCTGGAGAACAACAGTTACAGGTAAGTACCTTGTTCCTTCTTGGCCCTTCTAGCTTGTCTTATAAAACATTTTGGGCCTCTAGAATGTGAAACCCAAGAAAAGAAAGTACTTTTGCTATAACATGAGTATATTTGCGAAATACCCATAGGTTGCTATGTGACATGTGCATCATTAGCAGATGCATTAGGTTGTAGATCGTGGACCGCAGTATTTGTTTCAGCCACACTTGCAACATTGTCATATATTAAAGAACCATTAGTAAAAGATCAATTAGTAATAGTTGCTTTTCTTGGCCCCCTTTTTTGGCCCCCTTTTTTATGACCACCCCATATAAAGCTACACCATAAATATATTCCTAATCCAAACCTAGAAATAGCAAATATACCAGCTACCCAATGCATTATGCATTTGTACGTGGGGAAAACGCTTCTAAGTATCTTTCTGAAAACAGGAAGTTGCTTTTTATAGATTGTTGGACCCATGTACATCCATTGTGACGTAAATCGATGAGGGAGACAATAGAGGGGGAAACGATGGAGAGCGTCTCTCTGTGCAAACAATGCATAGCAGAGGTTTTAATTATCGCAAAGGTACGCTCATTGTAGAAAAAAAGTCAAAACACATCCAAGACATTTTTACCAGGAGAAGACTTTCTACTGGCAGGAACTTCACATGAACGGTTTAGTACATAACTGCATTTCGGCAGGGAGTGTGGCCTGGGGTGCCTTGTGAACATCAGATAAATGCACCCACAAACCTTTACTGAAAAAGGAGTGGCATAGACTGTCCGCCAGTGATGGCGAGCCTAGATATAACAGCCCCTTTTGAGGTAGTTCTTTTCAATTATATGTTTGTCAGGGAAAATCTGGAGAGGAGGCAGGGAGATGCAGCACTGGTTGTCGCTTCGGTCCTTGGTGGCACGATCTGTTGACATACGTTGGTTAGGCACTCAAGTAGCTATGAAATTCGTCCCCTAAAACAGATGCAGCCCTGTGAGCATCAGATGCTCTCCTGATTGGAGATGGGGCTGTGTGCATGCATTGTCCCGTTACCACCTCCTGTAGTGATAAGTGATGATCCTTGCAGGGCTGCTTACGCATGCTAAATAGGCCGAGAGGTAAGCAGTACACCCGATTCTTCTCTAAGGTGGTGCAAAGATTAGGCCACTTGCTCTTTAGAAGACCGTTTACACTCTATCCCATTGGCCTGGGGGTGGTACATTGTACACATCCGATGCTTAATGCCCACTAATGCAGTGATCACTTTGAAGAGCTCATTGAAAGTCTGTGCTGTCGGACCATAAAACCTCGCACACACCCCATTGAGGGAAAACCTCTGACCAAAAACCTGTCAATCATTTTGCATCAGGGTATGCACAAGGACCAGCCTCCACCCACCGTGAGAAAGGACACACAACTATTGGGTAGCGTGACACGTTGCACCCTTCACCCATATCCGCATAATCGTAATGGAACTCATGGAATGGCTCAGTAGGGTGGGGCAGGGCACCTCTAATTGTCTCAACGTGAGACCAGTACTGTATGTTGGACAAGTAGTACAGTTGATGGCCATTTTAGTAATTGCCACCTGTAAATTGGGGACAAACCAGTACTCCTGTATATATGTAGCAATATGTTATGACACATGGGAAGGGTGGTGCAGCTGGTCGAATGCGACCAGCAGTAACTTGTGTGAGATACCTGCTTTACCCAATGTTTCCTGTTGCCACATAGATCTGTGGGGGACTGCTTGCATCCCCTTTTCACCCATAAATCTTTTTCCTCCAATGGGGCCTGTCCCTGAAATTCAATTAGTTGTGCAATCGGTAAGTAATTGTAGGAGTCTGTTGTAGTTCCTTGCTCTGTGCTACCACTGGATACTTTGAGCCACTTGGCACCAGTAAATACACTGCTTGATTGGCCACCGCGTCTGCGTCCACATTATCCAGTGAGACCTATTCTGTGTTGGTGTAGGTGGTGCATTTGATCACCGCCGTTTGAGAAGCCTGGGATCGTGCATTGATTAATTTATCCAGCAGTGCAGCATGCTGTACTGGGGACCCATCAGCCCTCCGAAAACCAATTCTTTTAGTGGTGACATTAATCTGAATCAGAATAAATGGTGACACAGCACCCTTGAGATGCTAGAAGAGGCCTCAATAAGTGCTATTAGAGTGCCTCTTAGACCGAATAGTGCATGGGTAGTCTTTTCTGTACCAATACCTCAGAGATCGCAGGTGGACCGGTGCTGCTCCAGTATGCCACAAACCTGTTCCCTGGTCGATTGTTGCTGACCCGTCAATGAAAAGCAAGTGGGCTGTCCCTTGCTTTTGGGATGTCGTCCTCTTCTCCCTCAAATTTCAAACAGTTGTACATTGCAAGGTCTTCTTCTGTGCACGGTTCTGTCCGAAAAGTGCCAGGATTGACACTTGCACCTCACTATTTGAATGTTCGGGCTGGACAGGATGATCTCATACGCGGATTCTCGCTACGTAGTCTGGGTGGACTTGGAGTGTTCCAAGATGGCGAACACTGCATGCTCGACATAGTGTTAAGGAGCACCCCATGACAATCGTGGAGCTTTTTGCAAATGCAGCCGCAGCAAGTGCTTGTTGGCATGGGAATTGGCCTTGCATCACAGAATCTAGCACCCCGCTGTAATAGGTCAATGGCTTGTGGCCCATCATGCTTTTGTGTGAGCACTGCAGTCATTAGCTGGCCATTGGAATGTGAAAACAGATGAAACATTTGTGTTTAGTCAGGAGTACCTAGCATTGGGGCGGCAGTGGAAATGACCACCTTCAAATCGGTGAAACTGGCAAGCATGTCTTCTGTCCATTAAATCATATGGTCTGTTGTCTGAGCCTCTTTGAGGCCCTGCTACAGGGTCCTTATGTACGTAGCGTAATCTAGGATCCATGCGTTGTTGATTGCACAACCCTAGGAATTTCTGCATCTCTTTGACAGTATTGGGCTGGTGTGTATGGGGTATATTTTTCTTATGGACAGATATAAACTGGCTCAAATAGAATACTTCTTGAAGGCAATGTTGCAACTTCACCTTGCCCACTTTATACCCCTTGTATGCCAGCAGCTGCTGGAGGGTGATGGCCCTTTCGGCACTGCTGCTCACTGTCGCTACACACCAGCAAATTGTCAGTATATTGAATGATGGTACTGGGCACTTGAATGTTTCCTAAGTCTGCATGCAATATTCGGTTGAAGATATTGGGGGTGGGGGGAGGAGACTCAAAGTGCCTTTGGGACAGTCTAACGTATTCCCCCATGTTTGAATGCAGTGAGGTCCTGCGAATCAGGGTGCAATAGTATAGAGAAAAATGTGTTTTTAAGATCTACCACAGTGAAGTTGGCCGCCTCCTTGGGAATGCTGTATAGTATCATTGCAGGATTTGGAACTACAGGAAATTCTGCCTGGACAATGATTTTAAGCATACTTGAACATCTTATACTTTACAACGAATATTTACACCCCATTATAGGCAAATATGAAACAAGTTAACATAATAAAACCACATAAAACAAAATAAACAGAATAATACAAAGTGAAAGCCCTCCTTGAAATTACTTGGAACTGACAATCACCATTCACTTTGAATTAATTTATGCAGAATTCGAGCCGGGGAAAATTATATTAAGAAATTGCACAATTGCAAGTTATATAGTCATTCTTGGATTAGAAAACAGACGATTCCATATTTGCACAGAACTGGTGCCACTCTGAACCAACTCTCCCCCGAAGCATTTCACCCTGATATGTAATGTGGGGCATTCAATGATGAGATGTTGTAATGTTTCACATTGTCCATTAACTTTACAGTGACGACAGAAATTCTGATCCTTCGATATTACCTTTCTTCTAGACAGGATCTCATATTGATTGAATCTGAATCTTAGATATTTCTGTTGTCATGCACGTGACGGGAATTTCAGCAGATACTTTATTACCCCATACCTTTTGATGCCAAAAGCCTCGAGGTTAAAGTCTTTAAGTTTTGTGCAAAGTTCCGTGTTGAAAATCCAGTCTGCTTGATAAATTTTATTTTTGGCATGATCCGGATTAGTCAACAGAAACTCAATCGATACTGAGGCATCAGCAGCCGCATTGAGCGTGTGACTCAATGCGGCTGCTGATGCCTTGACATACCAACTTTTGCAGTTAATAGATTTTGGGCTAGTACATTTAGAAAGGTAGGCCTCCCTAAACCATCCAGCATTTTCCGTAGAAGCGCACACTGCTTCCATAATACATGGACATATGAGGAGACCAGACCCAGTTCATATCGCAGCATGGCCAGTGGTGTACCTGGGGAGAGTGATAGAACTTTTGTCCAAAATCTAGCTTCTAAGCTATCCCAGAATTTGCGGTTTTGTGGTACTAAAGCCTCGACACCATATAGCAGAATTGGAATTACTTTGGCCTTATAAAAGAGCACAATGTGTTTCACGGTGAACTTCCCATATCTTCTTTGATTTCACAATCTAAAATCATGTTAAGAACTAAGTTTAACCCTAATTTCAGCTGTCATGGTACTTAGGGTTTTATTGTGCTCAATATATGCTCCGAGATACTTATATCTGACAACTTTAGTTGGTACACAATTTTGGAGGGACCACTCCAGATGATATTTTTTTGTAAAATTATTACACACTAAAATTTGGGATTTGGCTGTGTTGATCACAAGGTTATTTGATGTTGCATATGAACCTAATTGATTTAACATGTTTTGTAGGCCTATGGGAGTGCGGGATAGTAATACCAAATCTGCGTATAGTAAGTAGGCAACCTTTCGAGGCGCATCAACTACGTAGTTCATTAGTGCAGGGCCTAGATAAAAAATGAAGTTAAATAAAAATGAGGCAAGAGCACAACCCTGCTTCACTCCTCTATATGTTTGGATAGCTGGTGATAATCTTCCGCCCATATTTAGTTTAACTCGCATAGAGGTAGAGGAGTGGACAATGTCTCAGAGGGCGAAGGCCCTGCATCATACTCGCATTCCCCTTTTGCTGTTTTAATTGGATAGATGGCAGCCGTGTTTCATGTGGAGGTGGATGGCACTATTTGCTGATTCAGAAGGGCCACAATGGTGTCCTGCAGAGGCCCTCTTCTGCCTCGTTGGAAAACGGTACTGTTTTCTCAGGATAATGTCGCTCCTGGTTTGAGTGTTAATCAGGCCGGTGCAAACCCCATGCAAAAGCCCTACATCGTGAGCATTAGTTGGCCATAATCTCTCTGGGACCTGCTGTAAGTCAATCGGTGAAAGAGTGCGGGTGACGAGGGCCATCCATGAACACTGCACCTTTCGATATTGCACCATAGTGTCACAAGGGATGCAAATTGCTAACGCAATCTACCCACCGTCAACCCGATATTCAAACAATTCTGCATCTGTCACTTCTTTGAGGTGCACCGTTGGATCAATGCACAGTGCAGTAGTCCACTTGCACCCATCAGTCAGTGCCCACAACAATCCTTTTAGCCGACACAACCAGACCCTGTAAATCTACGAAGTTATTGTACCTGCCACACGCGCTGGAGTTACCACGGGTTGGAAGATGAAATCTGATGGTACCCGCTAACACACCTTGCCAATCTGGGGCACCTGGCTACCCTTTGAATTCGGGTCCAGATCCCTGCCCACCCAGCTGTATACCCGCACTGCCTCCTGACAACGCTTGCAATTGGGTCGATACCTGCAACCCTACAGTCCCCTCACCTGCACTTATTAGACACCTGGTGTTTGCACTTAATGCTTGCACTTTCCACCTGCTGGCCACACCTGTTGTTTTGATCATGTGTTCTGCACTTTCCTCTTCTCCCCCGCCCCTCGCACTTTACCCCTTCCCTCTACCCTGCACTTGCGCATTTTCAATGTCACTGGGCCTAGTAAGATCGTTGTTTTGCCCTCCCTTGTACCTCTCCCTTGCCTCGTCGCACACTTGTGTATGGGTGCAATATAAATAAAATGTATCGAGCAATACTGTAATCCCATGCATAAACCTGCCTGGGTCCACGGGGATGCTGGAAACTACCACCACCACTCTTCTGGCCTGTATGATAACCATGGCCCTTAGGGCACACATGCCTGGGGTTGCACATACCACCCAACGGTACGTGAAGGAAATGGTCACGTTCAGATGCTCAACGAATCTCGTGCCAACAAATCTATCGGGGAGGACTCTGAATACAGTATGGGTGTACGCACCACTTTTCCACCTATTTATATAGCTTCCTCTTCTGTGTAGGGAACCGCTGTGACTGTGAATATCTGCATGTCAGAATTTCACCTGATAATGGAAGGTCTCCCTCACTGATGCATGATTTAGTAGCACCTGTGCTGACCATAAAGATGAACTGCTTATTACCTATCTCAGCACCCACCAAGGGTTCCTCGTCGGGGTGGGTAATCCTGGACTGGCCTGGGCATGCAAGAGCTTTCTGTGGGCTGTCCTAGTCAGGATAGGTGTTGTACCGGGGAATGTGAAGGGGGTTTCCTTCCATGACACTGCATTGGGCCTCCGTACAAGGTGGCCACACCCCCCAAACACTTATCATTAAATCCGCGCGAGCTGCAGCCTGCTCCGCAGAATTAGTCTAGGTGTTCGCCGCCACTTCCACTGCTATTTTAGCTAACCTCTTCTGCACTTGTTTTGCTTCCTCTGCCTGCAACCTTTGGACCATTTATTTTTCTCGTTCTTTAATCCTTTTGCAATGGTGTATTATTACAGCTTCTATGCCCGTTATCTTGTCAAGCGCTTTATTAACTTCCTTGGACAATCCCTCTTAATAGACTAGGAGAGGAACTGATTGGTCCCAGTTGTCGCCCATTTCCGCTCGCCACAGCAGTTTTTTAAATGTACTGAGCAGCAACTTCATTGTCGGCCCGTGGTGTACTGCATTATGGACTGCAAGTCCGGTGTGTAAGGGTACGGCCTCCACAGTGCCCCACACCTGCACTCTAATATTATTCAATGGGGCACCATCGTGCCTGTCATCATGTAACTTCACTCCTGGCTACCCTGCCTTTATCCACACTTCCCCAGCCTGGCCCCCCCCCCCCCCCCACCCCCGACAATTCCAAAAAGTAAACTCTACATGTCTCCCACCGCCAAAGGTATTCCTGCGGTCTGCTTCTCAAATGCATATATAATTTCCCAGCCATGCAGTAAGTGGCGGGAGACTTTTGAGCAAATACTTATCCATCTCTGCCCACGGCACTTAATGCGCCCTCCCAGGTTCCTTGGACAATAACTGCAGTTGTGCCTACTCCCCACCTCGCTTTCCGTCCATCACTTCTCTTTTTCCTTGCTACTGCTAGCCGCCCAAACTTGCTCCTCAATCGCTCGCCCCGCAATCTTTCTACCCCTGCCATAATTTCTGGAGCGCCTTGTGCCTCACATTCCTCGTCCTCGAATTCTTCCACACTGTCCCAGTCTCCTTCCTGCACCTCTTGATATGCTTCCTGTCCGACCTCACTGTCCATAACCTGCGCTTTCCGCCCCTCCCATGCTTCTCAACACACACATCCTTAATAGCAGTGCTGTCTTGTCCCGCATGTCATGGGGATCGGGGAAGATGAGGAGCCATTGATCCTCAGGAGGGTCTTGGGAGATGCATAGTAGGCCATTACCATAGATTGGAAGGTTGGGCCAAAGACAAAGGCCCCCAGGGGGAGCTTCATGAATGACCAGTCTACTCTATTGAAGGCTTTGGTGGCATCTAGGGCCATCAGTGCGAGTCCCTGGGTGGTACGGTGGGCGATGTCAACCAAGTTCAGGGTTCTCCTAATGTTGTCCCCTGCTGCTCTGTTCAGGATGAAGCCCGTTTGGTCGGGATGGATTAGGGTCGGGAGAATGTGTGACAGCCGGTTGGCCAGGATCTTGGAATAGAGGCTTGCGTCTAAATTCAGCAGGGCAATTGGCCTGTATGAGGCTGGGTCCCTCGGGTCCTTCCCGGGCTTAGGGAGGAGGATGGTTGTGGACTCCTGCATCGATGTAGTCACCGATCCAGTTTCCTTGAATGAGTTAAAGAGTGTTACAATGGGGGGGATCAGCTGGGGTTTAAATATCTTGTAGAATCTCGGGGAGAAGCCGTCTGGGCCTGGGGCCCGAGTTTTGAGGGCTTTAATGGCTTCATCGACTTCCTTGTCCGTGATTGGGGCCTCTAGGATGTCCCTCGTTGCAGTGGGTAAGCGTGGCAGGGCCGCCCCCATAGGTATTCCTCCTGTTTGGATGGGTCCTGTGGGGGCGCAGTGAGTTAGGTGGTCCACTGCCAACCGTTGTTTTTCTAGTTCGGCGTAGTGCGTCCTCCCCTGCGGGTCACAGAGCCCCGTGATGGTGTTGACTCGTCTCGTTTTGGCCAGTTTGGCTACTAGAAGCTTATTAGCTTTATTGCTTTTGGCATAGTAAAATTACCTAGTCTTGGCCATCAACTGTGCGGTGTTATCAGCGTAGTGGGCCTCTAATTTCTTTCTGGCTATGCGGACAGCTCGGTGAGTCTTGGGGGACCACCCCTTCTTCTGAGCCTCCTCTGCCAATTGCAGATCCTCTTCGAGGGCTTGCCGGGTTTGTCGGTGGCTGCGGTGGAATGCCACCACTTGGGCAATCAGGGCTCCCCTGATCGCTGCTTTCATCGTATCCCAATTATTTGCAAGTGAAGTGTCCGTCGCAGGGTTGTCCTCGAAGTTTTTATCGAGGTTGCGATCCTGTCCCTAACCAACATGTCATTCAGGATGGGGTCGTAGAGTGATCATCTGCGTGTAGAGTCGGCTCTAGGGTCCTGGGTTCGAAGTTCCATGACTATTGGTGCGTGGTCTGACAGGATTATTGGACCGATGGAGAGGGTTTGGGGTGAGATTAGGCGGAGGTCTATCCTTGAGAAGGATCGGTGGACGTGGGAGAAAAAGAAGTCCCTCTCGGTAGGGTGTAGCACCCGCGATGCATCCACCACCTCCAGGGTTCTGAACAGATGCAAGAGGCTGAGGGCTAGGGAGAAGTCGCCCAGGGAAGGTGGATGAGATTTATCTTTGGTGGGGTCCGGTACTCCGTTAAAGTCCCCCCCCCCCCCCCCAATTATCGTCTGGCCTTCCGTGAAGCCCGAGTGTCACGAAGTCCAGAATCCAAGGCGCAGGAGCGACGCAGTACCAACCACCCCCACTTTGGTCGTGGAGCCCGCAAGTCAGAGCTTACACGGGTTTCCTGGACCAGAGCAGGGAAGGAGGGTTAGGGTCTCGATGATTGGATAGGTAGGGGGAGTTAGGTAAACCGGATTGAGGGTGAGGTAGAGGTTATGGGTGGGAATGGGGAGTTCTACTGGGAAAGTTTGGTTGCTGCTCACTTTGTTCTGGTGTTCTCAGCCCTTACTAGCTACTTGTACATAAGCACCAATTTGCACATAAGAACAGTTTAACTCGGCCTAACCCTAAGTCATCGGAACAGTACAAGAACTAGCATGCAACTTAGCTCTGGTCTTCTGTGTCCTGTCCATGAAGAGCAGTCACGTCCTTGGCACGTCTGAAGGGTTGTTTTCAAGGTCCAAGCTAAAAGAAATTAACAAGCATTAGAACATGCCCTCTATTACTCTCTGCATTCACCTCATGCAGACTCACTCACACAGACACACTCTCTAATGCCTCTCTCAAGGCCTGTATAGTGCTATTGCACTATGCTGCGCAAGCGATCTCCTTGCAGATCCCTGCAAACATGTTCGAATGCACAAGCAGTCTTCCTGCAGACCCTCGTGATCGATTTGTGCCCTAAAACTGTGGCAGGTGTCTCCGGTGCTGTGTTTTCGCCTCACGGATATGCTTTGGTCTCCAAGAGGCGGAAACACCCCGAATGGCTAAACGCCCGTGCACAGGTCAATGTATCCCAAAAGAATGCCGCCGGCACATTGAGCGCCGAAGTTCTAAAAACTTAGCTTTTCGTAGCTGTGCAGGGGCTCTGGGGTGGCAAGCATTCGCCCGCCTGCACTTCCCCCTCGATCCCTTTGGGCCCTGAGCAAAGAGGAGTACTTATCTCGTGTGGGCGAGGGGCCGGGCTGCTGCTCGGGTGGGGCTGGGCCCCTCGCGTGTAGTTTTGCTGGAGCTCCGGTCCACACGTCTTGTCGGCATGGAGTCTCAAGCACAAGCCCCGTGCTCGGGGCTCTGCGCATGCGCGATGGGGCGGCCGCGCCCTTCCTGGTTCCTGATTGGCCCAAAACGTCCCTGGGCATGCTGGGGATTGTAGTCCTTTGGCGCCGGCTGCTGGGAAACGCAGTCTTTAGTCCCTTTCTCCTGCACATAGGGCAAAGCAGCCTTTTGTATGGTTGCATCTTAGTTTGTCTCTCCCCTCCAGTACCCAAAACAGCACCCACAACACCCCTACGCCTAGCCTGTCCTTGTCTCTGCCTACCTGAGTCCCTGACAGTACTCCCCCTCCCACAGAAGGCAGTTGTTCCGGGTTTACTAGGATAATTCTTGTGAAAAGCACGCAGCAACCTGGGGGCATGTACATGTTGGGAGGGTTCCCAAGTGCGTTCCTCAGGGCCATACCCCACCCAGTCAATGAGGTAAAACACCTGGCCCTTTTTATCTTGTTTAGAGTTTAATATTGCTCGAACCTCGTACTCTGGTTCCCCTTGCACCACAACGGGAGGTGGTTTTCTAGCTATTGTCCCATGTGGAGCGGGTTTCAGGAGGGAAGTGTGGAAAGTGGGATGTACCTTCATTTGGGGAGGTAAGGTCAATTTAGCTGCAACAGGGTTCACAATTTTAACTATTGGGAATGGACCCAAATACCGGGGTTGTAATTTCCTGGGTCCTTCCATGCGAAGATTGCGAGTGGATAACCACACTCTATCTCCTACACAGTAAAGTGGGCTGGGTCGACGACGCTTATCTGCATAGCGCTTATATGCGTCCTTGGCCTTTGTGAGATTCTCCTGCACCTCCTTCCAAACCTGCTCTATGCCCAACCGTTGTCCAGCCAACGTAGGCAATTCAAATCCTGAAACTGGAATGGCCACTGGGAGGATCCGTGGATGTCGCCCATAAAGGCAGTAGAACGGAGTCTTTTTGGTGGATGCATGTGTGGCGTTATTATATGCCAATTCTGCCAACCAAGTATGCTGGACCCAGGTTGTCTCCCTACTTGTGGCAAAACACCGTAAATATTGCTCTAGGCATTGATTCACGCGTTCTGTCTGGCCATCTGTCTCGGGATGGTATCCGGACGACAAGCGGACTTCCATTCCCAGAATCCTGCAAAACTCACGCCAGAAGCGAGAGGTGAACTGTGGACCCCTATCTGTGACCACACAATAGGGTAGGCCATGAAGGCGGACTATGTTTTGCAGAACGAATTCGGCAATTGCACCAGCAGTCGGGACCCCCTTACATGGGATGAAGTGAGCCATTTTCGAAAAGGTATCCACAATTACCAATACAGAAGTGAATTCCTGAACTTCGGGAAGATCCACAATAAGGTCCATGGTGATCGTATGCCATGGCACCGAAGGGGTCGGTAGAGGACGAAGGAGTCCAGCAGGTTTTTGGTGACTAGCTTTATTTCGAGCACACACCTCGCATTGAGACACATACTGCAGAACATCGTGCCGCCACTTGGGCCACCAGAAATGTCTAGCCACCAACTCCTGAGTTTTTGACTTTCCCGGGTGTCCTGCCAATGACGAATCGTGGCACCAAGATAAGGCCTTTTCCCGTAGTTGCTTAGTGGGCAAGTACAAGGCTGACCCATGGTAGGGGAGTCCCTCAACGAAAGTATTCTGAGGATCTTGTTTGCACCACTGATGGACGTCCTGCATAGTGAGGTCTTTTAATACGGCCTCAAAGAAATCAGAAGTAGCTCCAACGATACGTGTTGGGGGAATAATAGGTTGTGGTGTAATGCCTGCCTCTCGCTCTGCTGACTCGGGATATCGTGACAATATGTCTGCCTTTCGATTGTTGGCTCCGGGTCTATACGTTATGATGAAATCAAACTCGGCAAAGTATTGAGCCCATCGCAATTGGCGCGGGCTCAACGTCTTGGCGGTTCTTATAAACTGGAGGTTACGATGGTCCGTTATGATCGTGGTGGTGTGACGTGCCCCCATCAGGTAGTGTCGCCACTCACCAAGAGCTGCCTTAATTGCCAACAATTCCCGATCGGCAATGATATAGTTCTGTTCAGCTGGGAGTAGTTTCCTTGAGAAGTAGGCCACGGGATGTAGCAGGCCTGTCTGGGGATCTCGCTGGGACAGGATAGCACCTAGAGCGTAGCTAGAGGCGTCGGTTTCCACTACAAAAGGTCTAGACAAATCCGGGTGTTTCAGTACCGGGGCGTCGGTGAAGGCCTTTTTGAGCTGTCGAAACCCCTGGTCGGCCGATGTGTCCCACTCAAAAGGGCAGCCTTTACGGAGAAGCTTCGTGATTGGAGTGACCAATGCTGAAAAGTTCTTTACGAAGCGTCTGTAGAAGTTCGCAAACCCCAGGAATGACTGAATCTCTTTCACACTGGTAGGGGGAGCCCAATCCAAGATTGCCTGCACCTTTTTCTTGTCCATTTGTACGCCGGTTGGGGTCAGGAAGTAGCCTAGAAATTCCACGGTGGTACAATGGAACTCGCACTTCTCCAGTTTTGCATAAAGGTGGTATTCTCGCAGCTTTTGCAAAACGGCGCGTACATGTTGAACATGTTCCTGGAGATTTTGAGAATATATTAGGATGTCATCTATGTACACTACCGCACATACGTCTAAATATTCTCTAAGGACCTCATCCAGGAAGTGTTGGAAGGCAGCGGGGGCGTTACAGAGACCGAATGGCATAACCTGATATTCGTACAATCCGAACTTGGTCCGGAAGGCGGTTTTCCATTTGTCTCCCTCACGCACCCGCACAAGATGGTAAGCGCCTCGAAGGTCCAACTTGGTGTAGATTGTCGCGTCCCTAACTTGGTCCAAAAGAACCGGGATGAGAGGAAGCGGATAACGGTTCTTAATGGTTATCTGGTTCACTCTGCGGTAATCTATGCAAGTCCGGAGTTCTCCAGACTTCTTCGGTACGAAGAACAAAGGGGAGGACACTGGTGAATTAGAGTGGCGAATAAACCCATTCTTTAAATTCGTAGCTATGTACTCTTGGAGGTGATTGTTTTCTGCCTCCGTTAGGGCATATATACGACTACACGGTAGAGTAGCCCCAGGCTCCAGATCAATTCTGCAGTCAAAGGGCCGATGTGGGGGTAATGATTCTGCAGCTTGTTTGTTAAACACGTCCATGAAATCTGCGTATTCCTGGGGTATATTTTCGGGACGCATTTCCTGCTCAACCGAGACGTTGAGAGCACACACTGAAGGTGTACTTTCTTGCCGGCAATGTTCAAGACAATGCGGTGAGTCCAGACTGATTGACCCTGTGGTCCAATGAATTTGGGGGTTATGCTTTTTTAGCCACGGTAATCCCAAAATCAGCCCAAATTGCGGGGCGGCAATGATATCAAAGGCAATTTTTTCCCTATGCCAAGCTCCGCATTGTAACGTCACCAAACAAGTGTTATGTGTTATGGGCCCTGAGCAGAGAGGAGTGCCGTCAACGGCACGTACAGGTTCTGGGTCTGCCTTTTGCTGTACTGGGATACCTAAGGTAACCACGTACTGGACATCAATGAAATTACCTGTCGCTCCCGAGTCCACAAACATAGTGACCTGTTTCTTTTGTGTTTGGAACTCCAAACAACCCGTCAAGGTGACATGCGTAGCATAGTTCGAAATGCCTGCCATTGGGGCCCTACTACTCAACAGGCTCGATCGGGTGACCCCCACTACCGACGAGCCGAAGCGTTTCCCTGGGTCTTGGGCTTGCTTGGGCATTCACGAACAAAGTGCCCAGCCTTGCCACAGTACATACAGAGGCCGTCCTTCCTCCTTTGTTCCTTCTCCTCTTTAGTGAGGGGACCTCGAACTGAACCTATCTGCATCGGTTCTTCCCCCTCAGATCTGGCCGCCACCCCCCGGGATCCCCTATACAGATCCAACCGAGGCATGGGTCGCGAATCTCCCTTTCGTTTATCGCCCCGCCTTTCTGCCATTCGGTGATCAAGCCGTAAGGCCAGATCAATCATCTCTGAACAGCCCCTTGGCTGTGGATCTACCTGGGCAATAAGGTCTTTGATATCATCCCTCAAGCCTTGATAAAAGAGGGACATCCGCTTATCACGGGGCCAGTCGGCTTCCGCTATCAGCCGATTGAAATGAGTGACGTATGTCACTAATTCCTTAGACCCCTGCTTGAGGCTTAACAGTTCCCGATCCTTGCAAAGGGTGGCGGCTCGCCGGTTAAATATTTTCTCGAATTCCGCCAGGAATTCATCCCAGTCATAAAGAATGGCATGGTCTTTTTGGACTAATGGGTTTGCCCATGCCGCAGCGTCCCCTGTGAGGTACGAAATTACAAACGCCGTTCGGGACTGAACAGACCGAAAGGCTGCAGTCTTGGTCAGAAAATGGAGACGACACTGAGTAATAAAAGTGGTAAACTTTTGTGGGTCACCAGCGTAGCGCTCAGGAGGTGCCAACGGAACTGTTGCCTCCGGACTTACGTGTACCTGCACCGGAGTGGGCGGTTGGGTAGGTAAGGGCGCTGTCTGAGCCGCTAAACTGCGCACCTGTGCGGACAGGGTGGCGTAGTCCTGTCTGGACGCTGCCAGTTCACCTTGCAAGTCCTGCAGGGCTTTGGCTATTTCTTCCATGGTTTCAATGGGGGCTGGCCACGTAGCTCGGGCACCTGAATGTTACGTGGGCTTGTGCTTCTGTCACGAAGTCCAGAATCCAAGGCGCAGGAGCGACGCAGTACCAACCACCCCCACTTTGGTCGTGGAGCCCGCAAGTCAGAGCTTACACGGGTTTCCTGGACCAGAGCAGGGAAGGAGGGTTAGGGTCTCGATGATTGGATAGGTAGGGGGAGTTAGGTAAACCGGATTGAGGGTGAGGTAGAGGTTATGGGTGGGAATGGGGAGTTCTACTGGGAAAGTTTGGTTGCTGCTCACTTTGTTCTGGTGTTCTCAGCCCTTACTAGCTACTTGTACATAAGCACCAATTTGCACATAAGAACAGTTTAACTCGGCCTAACCCTAAGTCATCGGAACAGTACAAGAACTAGCATGCAACTTAGCTCTGGTCTTCTGTGTCCTGTCCATGAAGAGCAGTCACGTCCTTGGCACGTCTGAAGGGTTGTTTTCAAGGTCCAAGCTAAAAGAAATTAACAAGCATTAGAACATGCCCTCTATTACTCTCTGCATTCACCTCATGCAGACTCACTCACACAGACACACTCTCTAATGCCTCTCTCAAGGCCTGTATAGTGCTATTGCACTATGCTACGCAAGCGATCTCCTTGCAGATCCCTGCAAACATGTTCGAATGCACAAGCAGTCTTCCTGCAGACCCTCGTGATCGATTTGTGCCCTAAAACTGTGGCAGGTGTCTCCGGTGCTGTGTTTTCGCCTCACGGATATGCTTTGGTCTCCAAGAGGCGGAAACACCCCGAATGGCTAAACGCCCGTGCACAGGTCAATGTATCCCAAAAGAATGCCGCCGGCACATTGAGCGCCGAAGTTCTAAAAACTTAGCTTTTCGTAGCTGTGCAGGGGCTCTGGGGTGGCAAGCATTCGCCCCCCTGCACTTCCCCCTCGATCCCTTTGGGCCCTGAGCAAAGAGGAGTACTTATCTCGTGTGGGCGAGGGGCCGGGCTGCTGCTCGGGTGGGGCTGGGCCCCTCGCGTGTAGTTTTGCTGGAGCTCCGGTCCACACGTCTTGTCGGCATGGAGTCTCAAGCACAAGCCCCGTGCTCGGGGCTCTGCGCATGCGCGATGGGGCGGCCGCGCCCTTCCTGGTTCCTGATTGGCCCAAAACGTCCCTGGGCATGCTGGGGATTGTAGTCCTTTGGCGCCGGCTGCTGGGAAACGCAGTCTTTAGTCCCTTTCTCCTGCACATAGGGCAAAGCAGCCTTTTGTATGGTTGCATCTTAGTTTGTCTCTCCCCTCCAGTACCCAAAACAGCACCCACAACACCCCTACGCCTAGCCTGTCCTTGTCTCTGCCTACCTGAGTCCCTGACACCGAGAGGGTGGAACCCAGGGAATCTTAGAAGCTTGCTTGTCCCGAATTGGGTGCATAAACTGAAACAAAGGTATACAGAGCCCCCATCACAAGGCATTTGACTGCCACGAAGCGTCCCTCTGGGCACAATATAGAGTCCAAGATCTGGGGGTTGAGGCCTTTTTTAAAAAGGATTGCTGTGCCCCCCTTCTTGGATCCCTCTGAGGCGAGGAATTGGAGTGGGTATAGGCGTGAGCGAAGGTGCCCGAAGTCAGCCGGGAGGAGGTGAGTTTCTTGAAGCATTGCCACCCCGCCTTCCTCGTCCTGGAGTTTCTGTAAGATCGATTTGCGATTAGCGGGGGAGTTCAGCCCGTTAACGTTTAGGGAGAGGCACTGTTGTGTCTGAACTTCTCGGGATGCGGATCCAGCTATGGTGAGCTCCGCTGGGAGGGGGCCGGAGGGAAGATGGTCAGACGCCATCATTGGTGTAGGATAAGATTGAGTTGTCCCGCTCTTGGGGTTTTAACGGGAGCCCCCAACTGGGGGCTAACTTTTTAACTGGCGGGGTGGTCGACATTGAGAGTGCGGCCAAACCCCTGGCCAACGGGGCCAGTTGAGTAATTAAGGTAACTTGGATTTCCAAGGACATAAAGGTGGAACGTACCTTGCAATGGGCATGGGCCGTGAGTGAAGCCCGCCGTATTGAGCGGTGACATCTTTCGGCAGCGTCGGAATAGGCGAGTTGTTGTAAGGGGGGGGGGGGCAGGACCCACAGCCTGATGGTGCGGGATTGATTCCCATTGTCAGACCCGTGTGCCCTTCACCTCTTCCTGTTTCGGGAGGCTCTTGACCAGGCGGACCGTCTGGGCTGTGGGGTGGGGGCGGACTCCTGGTTTTCTGTCGCTTCTGAGGTCGTTGGTGCGGCCCCCGTGGGGGAGGAAGGGTGCATAATTTTGCTGGCATCCTTCAGGTGGGCAATTCTCCCCAGAGTGCCCTTGTATGTGAATTGCAGGGCTGTTGGGAAGAGCCATCTGTACCGGATCTGTCGTTCTTGAAGGAAAAGGGCTAAGGGTCGCGGTGCTTTCGGCTTCTGAAGGGTTAAGAGCGAGAAGTCTTGGTAGATCTAGAGGCTCGAGCCCAGAAAGGTGAGCTCGACATTTGAGCGACTGATGGCGTATATGGCCTCTTTTGTGGAGTAGAAGTGGACCCTGGTGATGACGTCTGGGGAAGGGGAGGGGGGTCTGATTCCACCCCCCGGCGTGGGCGCAGTTTGAGCGACTGATGGCGTATATGGCCTCTTTTGTGGAGTAGAAGTGGACCCTGGTGATGACGTCTGGGGAAGGGGAGGGGGGTCTGATTCCACCCCCCGGCGTGGGCGCAGTTTGAGCGACTGATGGCGTATATGGCCTCTTTTGTGGAGTAGAAGTGGACCCTGGTGATGACGTCTGGGGAAGGGGAGGGGGGTCTGATTCCACCCCCCGGCGTGGGCGCAGTCTGTGGGTGCGATCCTTCAATAGTAGGGACTTGTCCAGGTCCGGGAGGAGGGCCTGGAAGAAATCTCCCTCGTATTCAGCCAGTTGTTTGTCTGAGACTGAGGTGGGAACGCCTCGGATCCGAAGGTTATTGTGGCGGACCCTGTTCTCCAAGTCCTCCTGTTTGAACTCCAGAATTTCGCACCTATCCTGAAGGGCTCTGACGTATTGCTGGATTTCGCCCAGAGTTGTTGTGTGGTCCTGCGTGTCGTGCTCGACCTCTCCCAGTCTCTGCTCCATCTCAGTGACTCTGTTGTTGGTTTGCTCCAGGTTGGTGGAGAGATCTGTCATGCAGGCTCTGAATTCGGCCTTAATGTCCGCCATAAACGCTAGTAGGTCGCCTCTGCTGGCTGGGGGAGGGGGGGGGGTCGCCCTCCTTTTGGTGGTCCTGCTGGCTGGGTCCGGGCAAAATCTGGTTTCCTCCCCTTGTTTGAGGCCATCAACATGGTGGCTATGTCCGCATTTTTGGTCACTTTTGTTTGTTTGGACATGGTGCCAGGAGTGGGGCGGGTGTAGTGTTGGGCGGCAAGATTGTGTTCTGCCTTGTGATCTGCCTTGTGTCCAGCCTTGAGGGCGCTGCCCCGGGCCGGGGAGCGCCGGGTCCGGTATCCGCCAGCAGTGCCCCCCCAGGAGACAGCAGCCAGCTTTGGGAGCGGAGGAGATGGGCCGGGGCGCCCCAGGAAGAGAAGATTCCCGAGAGGAAAAGGACCTCGGGAGCCCACCACAGTGTTCCCTCTGCCTGGGCTGCTGATTGTGAGCTCCATGGAGGGCCCGGGGGGGGGCCTGAATGGCGGAGGCCCCCGCCCGGCGGCTCCGGATGTGTCCAGTGCAGGGTGGCCGCAGGTTCCCAATGAGGCAGGGGAGCTTGATGGGGTGGGACTGGACCAACGGGAAGCACCACAGGGTCCTCGCAGCCCCCCACCCCCCTGGAGTCACCCAGGATTGTGGTGGTGCTGGCGTGGGGCCCCCCAGTCTGCTGGGGGAAGACGGGACCTCCGCTTGACTTCTTCCTTGGGTAGAAGGTGCAGGGTGGGAGGGTGGTGCTGGGCTCCCCCGATGCTGGAGGGGCTGGGTCTGTGATGGGACAGCCCCCCCCGGCGAGTGAGGAGGGGGGGGAAGCGATGTTTCCAGGGGAGTGAAGCCAGGCTGATGGTGGGCCGGGGTGCCCCTGGAGTTGGGCCCAAAGGCCTGCAGGGTCTGCGGTCGGCGGCTCTCCCCAGAGCAGCCCACGGGAAAGCACGGGAGGAGGAGCCAGGAGCCGGGAGGAGACCAAAATACCTGCCGGCGAGGGCTCAGGCAGGACGCGCCACAGCCCCCACTCTTGCGGGTCCCGCCCGGCTGGTCGCTCCCCTCACCACGAGGGGCCGTCTCCCGGGTCTGCGTTGGAGCAGAGGGCTGATCTCTGCTCCGGGATGGTGCGTGGGTGTCTTCCCCCTCAGTGCCGGTGTACGGCCGATGCCGTGGGGCCCTGGATCAGGTAGACTGGAGCTGGAGTCTGTCGGGGGGGGTTGATCATCATGTGCCGGGCCCGCTTACAGAGCCCTCAGCGCAGCCTCCGGGTCCGCGGGCTGAGTGCACCCGCCATTTTGGAATTATGTAGGCGTTCGGTGCTGTGAGGAGGTGACAGTGTAGCCGGGTCCCTGGAGAGCATTATGCTCTCAGCTTTGGTCCTTCAGTGCCCCATATGTTCCGGCGGCCCCAGATGTTAATGGGGCCCGACAGGATCTCAGGAAGCCGCATTTTTAGGGCTAACGCGGCGGGCTTCGTACAGCTGGCATCAGCGGAGCAGCCGCATCGATGGCGCTCCAAGCCACGCCCCCCATGTGGGTCTTTTTCCTGTGTCCTTCCAACTTCCCATTAGTGACCAACAAAACCCATTCTTCCAGCAAGTCCATCCATATCCTATTACTCCTAATCTTGGAGCTTCTTCCATCACTAGACTAAATAAGCTGTTCAAATGAAGATCACTAGCCATTTTCATGTGTCTCCCTTCTCAATCTCCCACGGGCCAAGCACTCCTCAATATGATTACCAAATTCAGTACTAACGCTTTCATTCCCGTATAATTTAATAATCAGGATAGTCAACAATCTATCTGCAGCTTTGTATTTCACTGCAGTAGCCAGGATTACTGGTGTATTATTAGAGATGATCTTTATCGACACATTTTGAGTTTCTAAATGCACATAGCAAACCTCCCACTGGACGACCCATTTTAGGTATTAGGTTCCAAATAACTGGCCCAATCTAGCCATATCGGATTCAACAGCCAAGTCTCTTGTTAAATCACACTATCACTCATGGAAAATATCTTGTTCTGATTTTCATGCTTCATAAAGCAATTGAAGCCTCTAGTATTCCACACTGCTAGTCTTTAGTAGTTTTCCAATGTCAGAACTCGCCTTCCCCAAACGTTTCCTGTGCTAACTTAGCAGATAGAGATGTGGGCAAACTGGATGAAATATTGTAGTTTGGAGACATCTGCCAGGATAGCAGGTCAAGTAAAAAGCAACAGGGAGATAAGATAGAAAGTCAAGGAGTTTGGGATCACCTGATGAGTTTAGCACCAGTTGGACAGATTATGCAGCCAGCAGGTCAAAGACCCAGGTTTATAGGTTTTCCACCAAAAGCGTTTGGTTGTGTGATCATGTACATTCAAAAGTGTTCACTCGTCAAAATGTTGCACCTTCTCTTACAAATTAAACATAGTTGACACTATGAGATTTAGATGCACTAACCTAAAGTTTACATAAATGGAGACCATGCAGTGTTTTATTGTAAAAATACTGTAATTATGCATTAGGTGTAACATTTTTAGGAATGTAATTGCAGGACTTTAAAATAATATATGGTTAACATGTATTTGTCAAACAGAATATAGTTAGCTTAATAAAAGTATCATCTTGATTACTTCTACCCAAAACTTTCTTTACATTTCAAATAATTGCAAAGCAGAAGCCCCACATAGGCCTTTGGCACTTAAAGAATTGAGGAGATGATTACTGCAGGACGCACTTCATTAGCCCATTTGAATTTGCAGTGAACAGAGAAAAGGGGGTGGGTAGAGCCCTCAGGCCAAGAGAAGAAGGCAGGGTGAACTGTGTTTTGATTGAACAGGGTAATTTAAACCACCAGCTCTACTACCCACATGCCAATTCAATTCGCAAACCTACAGAAATAAATGGCAAATTGCTATGCGACGCGACACTGCTTTTTTTTGCCTTGTGTTCCAAAGTTTCACACATTTAAATCAAAATAGTCCCTCCACAAGAGCTTGCTCTCATTTGTGGAGGGAGGGGGTGGGGTTGGGGCAGGAATGTATTCGGTACATCAGCAATGGTTATTTAGAAATGTAGTTATCAATTACTATTTTAATTGGGTGTAAGAGGTAAATGCCAATCTGTTGCAATATTTATAATTTGCTGCCACAACCTTTTGAAATAGTTTCTACCATATCTTAGGGGATCTCCACGGTGCTATTGGATAGTTAACTGAAGTACAGTATCTACGGCAGTTCTCGTGGGTGTTAAGGGTAACCCCTTGTACGCACAGCTTTGCATTTGTTTTGTGGTTTTGGGTATAGATTGCTCTGATGTTGCAAACTTGCAATGTGAAGGTTTGTATCTTGTCAATAGGTGTACTTGTTGCTGACATGATTCCAATTTTCTCTACAGGAACGGACATTGCTGCTGGAGAAGAGGTCGCCATCAAACTGGAATGTGTAAAAACCAAACACCCACAGCTCCACATAGAGAGCAAAATCTACAAAATGATGCAAGGAGGAGGTAATGTTTAAAGCCATGTTTATTATACGCTTAATAGTGCAAATCTACTAGCATGCATGATTTTAGGATGTTGAGTAGGATATTTTTGCTTAATTTATACAGAACATAGTTTTCCAGAATGTAGACAAACCAGGTGCTTGGTGAGTTATGTTGTGTGTATGTGGATAATTAAAGGGCCAGCGGCCCTCATTTTACTCAATGTTTACCCCTACTATACTATTTGCAAAAACTGTGATGGCAGCAAATCTAAATGCAATGTAAGATTTATGCACATTATATCATCTTGTTGTTCAGCAGTAGCGCCAGCTGACTGGGAGCAGTCCTATTTATTATAAGGGCACACTTTTAGATCTCTCCTGCTTATCAACTTTGATCACTGCCATGATGTGTTTACACAGCAATTATTTTAATGTGAAGTCTTTACTATGCTCTGCACCAATTTGACTGTATTTCTCTTTTTAGTTGGTATCCCAACTATAAAGTGGTGTGGTGCTGAAGGGGATTATAATGTTATGGTGATGGAGCTCCTTGGACCAAGCCTCGAAGATCTCTTCAACTTTTGCTCCCGGAAATTCAGCCTGAAAACTGTGCTTCTCCTTGCTGACCAAATGGTAAGCAATCTGTGTGGTGTTTTACTTCTGTGGGTGCCTCATTGAAAGGTGCCACGGTGCTTAAATTATGATAACTTCTTATATAATGCAGACCCAGCTAGATCAACCGCTCTTTACCAGTGGGTAGGAAGGGACAATTTAGTGATAATGCATATCCGAGAGTGTGGATTGAGGTCACTGTAATCTCATGTAGTAAAGCCAGTAGGTGGGGTTGCTTAGGAGTGATGGAATTACTCTGAAGAGGTGTTTTATGAATTGGGAGAATCTGGGTGAGTTAATTCTGGAGGCACGTGTTCTTCCCTCTGCTCCTGGCACATACTGAAGCATTTCTTCTACTTTTGAGTTATTATATTTCTGATTGTCCAGCAGGCCGCAAATGTCCCATTCACTCGAGATTGGTGAGTGAAGAATGAATCTGGGCAAGTCAGGATTTATGTACATGTGGAGAGCTGGCAACTGGGCGAGTGTTCATTCTACATTCTCCACAGGCTTTGTGTTCTGCCCGGTCATCATGGTACACAACCGAATCTTGCTGGGATTGCTTCTGCAACCTCACGGGATTGCAGGTGCAAGAGAGCTTCTGCACAGTGCTGATGAAAGGTAGGCTGTGGCAGAGTCTAGCCACTGAAGACATTATATAAACCCCATATACCCAATTGGCATCCAAGGTGCACTCTATACTGAGAACCTTCAATGTAAATATCTCCAATTTGTATTATCCACAACAGTTGTCTCAATGCTTAATCTGAAAACTAAACTAATGCATTAATCTCTATTATAAATCATACACTGGCCACTTTGTCTCCTTGAAAAGTAATGTTTTTCTTTCCAATATAAATCTTAATTTAAATACCAAGTCATGCATAACTTCATAAATTCGATATAAGACTTCATGAAAATTAAATGATCTTACATCTGATTATAATAGCAGAAATCTTCTCATCTGGCGCTCTACGTGTTTCGGATATTCAATCCATAATCGGGAAATAATCTGATCAGTCAAGGCCTAATTGTAACCATCCTTAACGTTGTGTCCTTCAGGGATTGTTCAAACTAGCACTAACCTTTTGCTGTATTCCTCACATATATTCCTTTTTTCTATCCACCGGACATGTACTGAAAAAATTATTCCTGAAATAAATCTGAATATTGTAACACAATGCAATACTGCTTCACCAACTTGGGAGATAAATATGACCTACCTAGTCGAAAGTAGCTCCTCTATTCCAATGATCAAGCCCCAGCAGTAGAGTTAACTACATCATGTAGTAACAATATTCTGCACCTATTTGGAGGGTATAAATCTGGCTTGAGGTGCTCTGTGAAAATGATGTAACCGGTTTAAAACTGCACTTTAAAGGTTCCTGCAAAGAAAAGAAAAATGGCAGCAGAGTCAATCGGGCAATGCTTAAAAAAGATGGCTCAAAAAACGCAGTTCCCTACCTACTAATTCTCACACTGTACACTGCAACATTACCTGTTGCAAGTAGAATTGTGAAACCGAACATAGGCTTGCCAGGTGTGCAAGCTTTGTTTTTGTCCCGTTTGTTTGAAGAGCGCCTTGAAAATGCTCCAGTCGGTGGCTTCCATAAATCCATTAACGCTTAAAGCGCATCTTTTGTACAGAACTTTCCAATCCACTTCTCTCGCAGTCAGTGAAGATTGCTTGCCCTGGCACACCCCCTTCAAACTAGTGCTCCGGCTTCCTGGATTACCAAACCAAATAAAGCAACGCCCAATGTGATTAAATGCAGTGATTAAATATGTTTTTACATACATGAAATGTGCAATTGCACTTTATTGTATATTCAGATTTGCAAATCTCAACAAAGATGGTGAAATATTTTTAGTAGGAGCAAACAAAAAAATACTTTGCTGCAATTATGAAAACATAAAGGCCCATTCCGCAACAATTCCCCCATACACTTGAATGATTTGCATTCAACATTTTCCAACATGCAATTCTGCATTTTTCGTGTCAAAATCTGCTGTACTGGATAATCTCCAAATGGGTTGTACTGGTGTTGACCGCATACATTGCACAATCTCAAGCCAGCCTAGTTTTAGCATGGAGCGAAAAATAAGATGCAAGTAGACGATGATTTGCTTAAGATAACACCATTTAGTTAAGTGGGAAACTGGGATTTAAGCCCAAGCTTCGTCCCAGCAATGATCTCTCTGGATGGTTCTCTTTCAAGAGCAATCTGTATTAAGTGAGCCCCTTTAAAATAAATTATGTTTTGGTCATTTCAAATGCCACTTCCGCACCTCTCCTTTGTTTCCTTTCGGACTGTATAGCTCTCTATACAAGGCCTCCATTCAAAAATGTCTCTTCTCTGTCAATCTTCCTTTCTCGTTTCTGTCTCACTTTCACTTTTCAATCCCCATCACTTTTGTCTCCTGGCTTCTTATACCCTTTTCACTCACACATTCACTTCACATCCCTTCACCTTTCTATTCCCCCTCCCTCTCTCCATGTCAGCCCTTCGTCCCCTTCTTCCCTCCACGCCTTATCTGCATCTCTCCCCTGATTCCCAGCCTATTTTTTTCTCATCCACATCTCTATCCCTCACTTTCTATCTCGCGCTTCGCTTCCTCTTCCTCCCATCTCATGAGTCTTTGCTAGTCTCTACACACCTTCTCTTCCTCTTACATCACCTCTATTGTTTTGCAAATGCTTTGAGCTTACAGCTTTGATGTTAAAACACCCGAAGCCAAAATTTAAAATGTTTCATGGCCAAAAGTCAGTTGGGTGGCAATCCAAGGCACTTGAGAGAGAGCAAATCCAAGACTGGTAAGGCTGGCATTCAATAATGATCAGTCACGTGCATGACAGATTCCAGTTTTGACACATCTGAATGGACAGACTTGCTAATAAAATATAACCTATATAGTTCAGATTTGCAGTGATCATGCATACCTTGACTACTAGAGGCTTGAACACTCTTTTCTGATCAGCTGATGGGACATATGCAGCGTTATTACCCAGATGCGTCTTTAAGCCTGCTCTACAGAACTTGGCACCTTGTCTTTTGGGCCATCCTGTGCAGAGCATTTACTCCATACCTCGCAATGCATGTCCTGTGTAATTGAAGCAGTGGAAGATGACATGGGACCACCAGCAGGCCTTTGATTTGCCTAACAAAAGTGATCTCAAGGAGATCTTAGTCTTGTATTTTAAAAAGACATGGATACGCTTCTCAAGTATGGATTATGGAATTCTCAATGAAATAACTGTGATTAAAGACTTGCTCTGTTTTACAACTGGGATATTATGTATTGGTCATGGCTGGTGCAGTGACTACACTATTGACATTTCTGTGCACTCGTTAAGTAATATCAACCGCTACCCTTCTTTCACAAATTGAGGCGAGTGACTTTTGTTTGGCGAGTTGCTTGGAACATGAAAATTTGCACGCGTATGGTAAGGGGTTGGCGTATGTTAAGGGGTTGGCTTCTGATCATTGACCGCTTGCAATGCCCAGCTTCTCTTCTATTTGCTTTTGTAGACTTTGCTCTCAAGGCTGGGTAGGTGTGATGCAACACGTATGAAAAGTAGCCTAGGTGTGTAGTGGAAAGCGATACAGGTTTATCAGGGGTTGTGTGAGGTCATTAAATATGACTTGGAAATGGGTATGGCATCCTTAAGTTGTTTTTGTTGCAAGATCTGGGTTTTTGAGGACCGAAGGCCTTAGACGGTTGCCTAGACATCAAGGTGTGGTGGGAATGGTCTTGCTTTTGGAACAGCAAATGTGACACTACTTGGTTTGGCCATTCTTTGCGACTGCCTTTGTTTAAGGATTAGTTCTCTATGAAAAAATGTTGATTACCTGTTGTGGTGAGAAGCAATCTGTTGCCGTGTTTGATAGCCATGAGTGATGTGAATGTTTGACGTTGGAGGAGGAATATGAATTCTGTTTTTCTTTTGGGGTGAGCTATAGGTGCCCTGTGGAAGCCCAGTATTGGATCATCTAGAGACAGACTTTCATGTAGTAACTCTCACCGACTGTCTGTGTAGGTAGGGCGTCAAGCTACCTAGCGAAACCTTTTCTGCAGTGGCTTAAATACAGATTGCGCATCGAATAGAATGTAAATAGTTCAAAGATTTTGCAGCAGGAACTGCAGTGTCTTATACCTTTTTTATAACCAATGTGAAAGAAGGAGCAGACTATAGCCCTCCAGATCTCCCAAACCGGTGCACCCAACAGTAAATTATACTACTAGTTGAGTTAACCAGACCAGGGGAAAAGGGGAAGTGGAGAAAATAACAAACGGTCGGGTAACACTGGAGTTCTTCACTTCAACACGCCTTAGAACTCTGGATGGATGGATACCTGCAAATGACACAGCAATGGTTGGCTTCTTTACTGGAACTCACTAATCATTTCCAATATGTACCTCCACATGACCTTTAGTACCTGACTGTTTCTTTACTGAGAGACTCTTGAAAAGGGTTTTGTCCCTTTTTGTCTTCTCTTGCTTTCCACTCCTGAATCCATTATGACTTAAACTCCTCTATTGGTATCTGAGAAACTTCTGTGTTGCAGAACTACTTCTGTAAACTGAAAACTCTTGAGCTTCAATCAAGTACTTGCAGAACTCTGCTGTATTGTTTCTAACCCAATCAATTGATGCTTCAATGGCTTTTGCTGTGCTCTGTGGAAATTCTTTTGTCTTGCCTTGAGTTTACCAACTAATGCTCCTCAGGCGAATCCTAATAGTCTCTATGTGCTAGTTATACACCTTTGCCTGTTGCCTTGTGAGAAATGTTCCTTGAAACTAGATGCTTCTTACCTTTTTTTTCGGAAACTATTTAAGTGTGCTTTTCTTTCTATAGAACGTTACTGATTTAATTTTCACAATAAAAGAACTTGCGCGTGCTCACTCAACCTGTATTCGCACACCGCCAGTGGATCATGTTGAATGAAGTGACTGCTGCCTTCTTAAAACAGCTGCTCTTCGACACCGCCGAAACAAATCTCCTCAGCGGTCCGACGAGAACTGTCATACGTGGCCGCAGCGGTCTTCCTCGACATGCCGTCTCAGGCTGCGAGGTCCTTTCCTCGAACGCTGTCAATACGTGATGCGTTAATTACTGTTTAACAATCACGGCAGGGCGCATAGCCTTCTAGAGTCGCGCACAAAACGCACACACTCCGTCTCAAGCGGGCACATGAACAAAGAACAACGTTCATTAATATTTACACTATGTATTTTCTATCCCAAAAACTCAATTACATTAGTTGCAGGTAAACAGTCTGACTTTTCTTCTGAGCTTGTAACTAATATATTCTTAGACTGAGCTTGCTTTAAATGTTAAGACGACATGAATAAACTTTCTTTAACTTTGCTTTTGAGATACTTCAGTCACTTATCTGAACTTTCACATCTTAAACTCTTTCTGATGATTGGTTACAGGTATTTTGCTGATTCTTCTTTAGATTTCTTCAGCGATTTCCAGAGCTCTTTAGCGCTGTGACCATCCTTGAACTAATCTTGAATGAAGGGCAGTTTAGAACCTCTCCTGAGGTTCCAAACTGCGTCACAGTAGTCCCACACCAATCACTGCTGACCAGGAAGTGTTCCATCAAGTGTTGGGACAATAGTTGCTCAGATTAAGGAAATATCTTTTCCACACAAACTACAAAATTATGAATGATACCTAAACTGGCACCTTCTGTTACTCGGGGACCTGACGGGCTCTGAAGAGTGTTCCTGTGAGAATATTGCATCTCCTTGTGGGAAAGATAAGGTGCTGTGGTTACACGTCTGGAGTTTGTGAGACTGCTTCGATTCACATGATTTGCATAGTACGCCATCTAGTGATTGGCTTGAAGTGTACCATCTGTTTTGACAGGGCCGTTCCTGTGTCAACATCCCTACCCTACGTGTACAGGTACCCATAATCCCTCGCGCATCCTTTTCCCCACCATCAGTTGGCAGTAAGCTTTGTTGCGCAGAGAAACGGCAACGCCATTGCACGCGGATTGCGTAAATCGACATTGAGGCAGTCTATCGAGCGATTTCTTCAAACTGACTTAACTGCGACACAAGGCGTGTACGGTAGGGGAGTGGGGGTTTATGTCCTATATTTGTGCAGTGCCTACTGCCATTGGTATGGCCTCGAAGCGCTGCAGTAAATTTATGCATAAAAGAGCATAAATCAGATGGATTGTCAAGTGTATACAACTTGAATGTTTACTAGTAGAAAAGAGAATACTTTTTAAACCCAAGACACACTCCACATGTAACGGCTATAGGGGGAGGCTGCAAGGGGGGGGCTGGGTGGGTGGGGGAGTACTCTGGCTTTTATAGCCAATGTACCACTGGAGGATATCTGCAGTGGAGCTCAGTTCACACACTGTTGTGTGGACACGCAGGTAAGGTCAAACTCGCAAGTGGTACAGGCAGTACTTAAACAGCTCCTGCTTCAAGTACTGAGGGAACAGATGCAATCTGTAACACGTGTCTATTTATTTGCATTTATAAAGCGCACAAACTGCCATTGGGCATCAAGGCGCTGTTCCAGAATACTCACTTGGATATAGGAAGAAAATGGGTACAATATTTTAGTATGCAGGTACAGGAGATTAGGTACAGACATGGCTCATATTCCATGGTTACAGGGGAACAGCGGGGCAAGTGCAGATTACTTGAATAAAGTGGTTTTCAGTGCCTTTCTGAAGGCCATGAGGGAGGTTTCTGATCTCAATTTGAGTGGTAATGAGTTCCAGGATTTTGGTGCTAGCACTTCAAAACTTAACCCGCCGGCTTTGGCTCTGTTGAAGGCAGGAATTGAGTGTATTTATTTTATTTGCTTTTTTAAAGCGCTCACATAGCCCGTGGGCATTGAGGCGCTGTTACAGGAATATGTCTCTTAGTTGCGTATTTATAACACGCTTAATAGCCGGAGGTTTCTAAGCGCGGACCCGGGGATCGAACCTGTGTTGCTTTGTGTCGTCACGCACGTTGCAATTTTTTAATCTGTTCATGTTTTTGGCTGAGGTGCCCAGGAGGACATTGCAATAGTACAGTTTTGCACCTATTGTGGCCCTGGCAATTTTGAGGCAGTTCTCAGCGGAGAGGTGGCGTTTTACTGCATTGATAATTTTGGTTGCGAGTGTTGCTTCAGAGGAGACATAGCTCCCTTGTCTATCCATAGATAGGGTTGAGCCCAGAAAAACCCCTAGGGTTTTTACAGCAGTAGAGACTTTGATTACAGTGTTCTCTATTTTGAAGTTGCCATATTTTCTGTCTAATTTTTTGAGGATTTCCTTGGTCAACCAATAAGATCTCAGTCTTGTCACCATTGAGACAGAGGCCATTTGCTGCCATCAAAGCTTGGATGATAGCATAAGTGTTTTGTAGTGTTTTTAGGTCCTGCTCGTAATCACCAGATAGTGGGAGAAGGATTTGTGTATCATCGGCATAATTGGTGAACGTTGTGCCGAATTCCTCTAGGTCGTTGAGTGGTAGCGTGAACAAGTTATAGAGCGTAGGGGAGGTGCAAGAACCTTGTGGTACGCCACAACTAATGGGGGATGGAGTGGCTGATGCCTGGTCTGAGAAGACCCTCATGGCTCTGCCCTCCAGGAAGGATGTAATCCAGGTGGTATCCTCAAGGGAGAAGTGGGCAGTGTCTTTGAGGTGTTTTTTTTTTCCAAGACCTTGTGGTCCACCAGGTCGAACGCTGCCGACCGGTCGAGAAGCAGAAGAATTGCAGATGTGCCCTTGTCCATATTTCCTAGAAGTTGGTTTTTTAAGTCGAGCAGGGCTGACTCGGTGCCATGCCGAGGACGAAAACCCGATTCTCTTTCCCAGGATGTTGTATAATTCCAGCTAGGCTTGCATCTGTAGATACGCAGCCTTGTCCAGAATTCAACAGGAATGGCACAGTGGTAATGGGCTTATAGAGGCGAATGATGCATTAATAAAGGTTGTAATGAAGGGTGTCAGTGCTTCAGAACAGTCTTTAATTATGTTTGCTGGACAGATGTCGCCTTTGCATAGTGGTTTTATGTTTCATTTTTAGTATGACTTCAAGAATGGTTACTTTTCTAAAGGTAAACAGCGGTGTGGACTTGGCATTAAGAAGGCTAGGGGGAATTAGGTTTAGAGGCAGTGTGTGTTATGCGGCCGCGATTTTTGGCAAGTTGTTAAAATTGGCTGTGATTTTTTTATTGCTTTATTTTTTTGGGAGTAGGTTGATTTTGTCCAACATAGCATGTTGTATGTCATTGCACCATTTCTCATCCTTAATGGTTTGATGTTTGAACAAGGGGAGCGGGGGAACGACCAGCTCATTGAAGATGGCAAATAGTTCTCTGGATTGGGATTTAGCATTGTCAATTCTAGTGTTGTAGGCAGAGGCTTTTGCTGTGGCGGTGGAATTTTTGTATTGCTTAGCAATTGATATGTAGGAGTCACGAGTAGGCCGAAGGGCAGGATTGCCATTTGTTCAGTGTCTTTTGTATTTTTAGGTCGAGTAACTGATTGTACCAAGAGTTAACGTGAAAGATCCTTTTTCACTTTTTTTTCCTCTAGTGAGGCAATGGTGTCAACTGCTTCTTTTATAGTGGTATTGTAGAGATCGACCAATTCTGTAGGATTGTTCGAGAGTGCTAGTGCAGATGCTTCTAGGAGAGGAAGGATTCTTTGGTGAGCAGTGTTTTTGACCTAGCTATGGAAGCTGACATGGGAAGGTTTTGTAAGGATGCAGCTCTTGTTGGGATGTTGAAGTGGATGACATGGTGGTCTGTCCATGGGCATGGGTTGTTGGAAATGATATCGACACCGCAGTTGTGGTCTGCTAACCAATCTAGTATGCGTCCTTTGGTGTGAGTGGGAGAGTCCACTTTTTGAATTGATTCTAGATCCAGGAGGGATTTGGCGAAGGCTTTGCTATGTTTGTCTTTTGTATCATTGAAGCTGAGATTGAAATCTCCTAAGAGGATGGCTCTAGTGTTAGGTTTTAGGTCATTACTTATGAGGTGTAGAAGATTGGCTTGGAAGTCCAATAGAGGGCTGGGGGGGACGGTAGATTAGGTGCATTGTCCTAGTGTTGTTGGGAGAGAATTAGATTTTTTCAGAGAGCATCAAAATGTTATGTGGCAGATTTAATTTGTGTTTCTTTGACTATAAGGGCAACCAGTGGTCGAAGTGTATGAAAAGAAGTAGTGGAGCTATGGTCTCTGCTGGTCTGCCCCGCTCCCCAAAAAACACCATTCCTGTGCCCCCTCCCGAACACAATCCAAACCCCCCAAAGAAACACACCTACTATTTATGGGAATGTGCAGTGCACGGAAGTGCAAGCTTCAACTTCTTCCTACACTTTTATTTTAAAACTAAACCATTTCAGAACGGTTTCTTTTTAAAATAAAAGTATAGGAACAGTGAAACTTAAAAATAAAAAGTATGGGAGCACCGCTCCCGACCACTTCGACCTCTGAGGGCAACCCCTCCTGTGTAGATCTATCTTGGCAGCTAATGATGTACCCAGGGGGTAGGGACTGGCATATAGCTGGTCCGGAGGCTTTGTGTAACCAGTTTTCTGTGTTGGCTAGTACGTCTAACTCCAAGTCAGAGATCAGGTCATGGATTACTGTAGTGTGGGCTTGCATTGACCTGGCATAAATGAGTGCAAGTTGGAATTGTGCAGTCTTATTGTTGCTAGGTTTAGGTTTGGCAATGTTCAAGGAGTGAGTGGTGCTTGGTTCCTGGGTTCTTGTCGTAGGGGTGTTTTGTGTGGGTTGGTGTGTGTGGTGGATTTTAGCTGGGAGTTTGTGCCTAGTGGTGGGTGCTTTAGATGAGCAGGATCCTAGTCTTTGGTTCCTTAGGTATACGGGTGGCGTGAACGAGTGGGTCTGTGCTCCTGGTGTGGGCTTAGATATGGCATTACTTGGGAGTTTGGGAGGAGTGACTTTGGAATGGGCAGTGTATGGCTCACTTATAACAATTGTAAGTGAGGGCACGGAGGAAGAGTAGGAGGAATCATGTGAGCAGAGGGGCATGATAGGGTGGTGTGTGTGTCCATGTTTAGTGAATGGTTGTAAGTGTTGGATAGTGTAGCAAGTTATTATAGTGGGCAGTGGGAACAAAACAGTGTCGGGGCTAAACGGATAGGAGGGTTTGTCTGGCAGCCAAGTTGGAACAGTAGTGGCCTGGCTAGTGTGCACGTTCTGGAGCTGTAAGGCTATGGCAAGCGTGCATAGAGAGTGGTGGCAAAGGTAGACTCTAACCTTATTCTAGCTGAGCAGCAACACAGTGGTGGCTCAAAATGACCCAAGATTATTAAAGGACTAGCATACAAACAACATTTCTAGCACAAGTGATTTGAGTGGACGTTACTACTGAGCAGATGCACAGTGGTGGCCCAAATGAAAGCAAACTAGTGTAGATGGTATAACATTTAGGGTAGACTAGGCACTAGTGAGTTGTGCTAGTTAAGTTAAAGGCATGGTACACAGTAGTTCGATATAGGAGTTAACACTAGTAGAGGCAGTACAGCTGGTAGAATGACAACTGGAGTAGGTTAGATACAAATCGGAAACAGTACAATAAATAAGAGTTTCCCGCTGTATGAGAAGTCGCTAGATAATGCTGCAAGCAGAGAAGTAGCCCACTACTTTGAGTGCGCATGCACACACGAGTCAGATTGTCTGCGAATCGGGCGAGTTCAGTGAGAGGCAATTGTTGAGGATAGGTAGTCCCAACCACGTTGCTGTGTGGGCGTCCGTAGTCCGCTTGGGGGTGGTGAGGTAGAATCGGTTAGGTTTGTATCAGCAGCAATTTACCAACCCCGATGTACGGAATCGGGGGCTAAGTATAGAGAGGAGCCCCTTGCGCCCTGTGGCAAACGAGAACTCTAACGTGCATATCAAAATGACAGTGGAAACGTTTTTAAGCAACAAGCAGAGTGCTTACACATTTAACGAACATTTTTTTAAACACAGACCCAGGGAGCCCTGTCAATTTGGGAATGTTAAGGTAATTTTCCAAATCTAGTGTGGCATTTTGGAAGAGGGAGTGGAGGGCTTGCTTCCTGGTTGGAGTGACAAGCGGCAGACCTGTGATTTATGATTTAAGAACACACGTTATGTTGACAATGGAGGTCTTTTTTTTATGACAAGGATTGGGTGTTTGGTGTGGCTGAAACGTCACCAGTGACAATGGCCAGCCAATGTTTGTATTATATTATAAATAATAATAATTTGGCTTTTAAATAGCGCTACGAACCCTCGGGTATCTGAGCGCTGCTTATTACCAGTAGCAGTATGTGGTGCTCATTTATCGACCTCGGAAGGATGAAAGGCTGAGTTTTGCCCTGTCGGGTTTCGAATCTGTGTTAGCAAGCTCTCCATTGATGTCAAAGCGAGCGCTATACTGGCTGTGCCACTTGACCTTACCTTACATGCAGGCAGTGTCTTTTATGACGAGAGGTTCTGCTAGAGGCACAGCTAACTGACTTACACTCTCAAAATATTTTAAGTTAAAAGCAACACTGTCGATATGGCAATGTTTCTCCCTTTCCATGAGTTGTTTATGGATACAGTTGGAGAGCAATGAGCACCCGGTCATAGTGGGTGATGGTTCAAACGAAAAGCCTGGTCTTGATCGCTTTGTGGAAGGCTAGGTGGGATGTTATTCCTCTGAAGTGAGGTGGTTACCTCATCCCCAGCATGTACTCTCCACCTCTTCACGGCGTTCCTCCTGCCCCTTGCTCAGCCCGCCGGTAACAGCCTCCGGCTGCTTTCTTCCTCATTCGCTTTCTGCATCCATGCTTCCCACGGCTCCAACTGGGCTTGGCTGCTTCGCATGGGTCTCTGGTAGGTGAACAACTGCTTTCTGACACCGGTGAACACCCCGGAGCCTTGCACTGGCTTCCTGCTGTGTTCTCTTCTCTGCGCTTCTTCCAGCCAGTAGATTGCAAAGAGGGGAGCACTGTACTCTCGCGAGCAGTCTCCCGGATGTTCTTGCGTTTGATTTAAATTTCTCCAGCATTGGATCTTTCATGGATTCACATGCTGTGAGTATTTCCCCATGCTCACTTTAATATAGTTTTCCTATGGAAAAAATACCTTGAGTATTTGTATTTATTGATTTATAAAGCGCCTTACACCAAAGCGCTGTAAGTGTCCCATCGACATTGTTATGGGTACTTTTGGCAGCACCAATAAAGTGCATACTCAGCCCCCGCAGCTTCCCCTCAGATTTCAACCGTCTTCCAAACCATTGGGATTCCTCGCCCATCTCTCCCGAGAGAATTCTACTTTTTCTTGAAAACATTTTTTCTTCAACATTTGCTTTTTCCTGTCTTTCTGCGCTGAAAAAGCTTGGTTCTGACCGTGTTATGGAATCTTCGGGACCAAAAAAGTCCTTGTTCAGGCCATGTGAGACCTGTGGCCTAAAGAACATATATGAGGGGGACAGGCACTCGGAGTGCCTTTTATTGTCTGTACCGAATCATTTGGCCGAAGAATGTGATCTCTGCGAAGGGTTCTCGCAAAAGACCCTTAGACAGAAATAGACGCCCAATGAAGGGGCCTACCTGGCGTTGGAAGTTGGCTCATCACGCAGTGGCTGGGCAACCCCTTTCTCAGACAGATCAGTCACTGCAGAGACCAAAATCTGAAGAACCGCTGACCAGAGGGGGAAGAGGTTAACATGGCGACATCAATTACTGACAGTATTGGCTCCATTAAAGTCTCGACACCCGTCAACGACTGCATCAATGACGTCTACTTACCTCAACCATTCTGTCGACGACCACCTCGTCGACAATGAAAAAATCACCAGCGAAAAAGCAGCCTGGTACGTCTACTGGGCCGGAATGTTCCGAACTAGAGACAGAGGTTCTGTTCCCAAAGGCATATTAAAGAATGCAACTGGGCCTACAGTACTTGAACAACCTTCTTTTGGAAAGGTCCCCAACCATATAACCTGAGGAGATTCTGCAACATGAAATTACATCGGATTTCGAGGCACCTCCTTATGATGAGGCAGTTTTAGAATCTGATCCTGAGGAAGAGGTTCACAACCACCTTTTCCAGATCTGTGTTGGGCCTGCAGTGGACATCGCACACACCTTCCTTAACGTCCACATTCGTAGACTTGGGAGGTATCCCATCACAATATCCTCTCTTAAATCTTCATTCCTTACTCTCTATGCAGGTCCTCTACACTCTTCAGTCTCCTGGCAACTGGATGCACGACTCCCTCTGCCTAAGGCTCCAACAGTTCAGCGGTTAGGAAGCCCACAGGTTACACCTTGTCAGAAGGACACTTCTGATTCTCTTCGGGACTAGGGTGCTCGCCCTCGAAGGCAATCCCGGGCCAGACCTCCTCCCCCGTCTCCATGCCCTCAACTGAGAGAACAGGAAGGTGAACTGGTTGACACGGATCCGGACACTGCTCCACAGGACATGCTTTCCACCGTCTCTTCTCCGAGGAGAGCGAACACTTGGAACACGGACCCTGACCAGAATGCACCAGGTAGTCCAGCCCAACCATCCCCCTCCTGGACGACATGTGAGCATTTCACTCCATGATGGCTAAGGCCTGCCAGGAGTTCGGCCTGATTCCAGAGGAAGAAAAGGATTGATGGCTTCTTATTTGATCACATGGGGAAAAAGGAGAAAGGCTGTCTTTTCAATTCCAATCCTGGATCATGTATGGTAGGAAGGCCTCCGTACAATGTAAAACCCATTTACAGAGCCAGCGGTGAAAGGTCGCTTGGAACAGACTTGTGTTGGTTGCGATGTTCTCTAATCAGCTGCAGCTAGCCGGAAAGCGGGCACACAGAAGTGTGCCACTCCCCCGGACAATGATAATTGCAAATTAGATGCCTTTGGGAAGAAGGTTCTTACTATGCGAGTGAAAATTGGGAAAGCAGCAACTTCTTTAGCCATTGTTGCAAGATACGACCGGGAAATGTGGCATCGGTTAGCCCCACTATTGGACAACCTGCCAGAACAGCGAAGGAAGGAGGCTATGCATTTGGTGCGAGAGGGAGAAGAGGCATCAAATCATGGCATACATTTTGCTGTAGACCTAGCCGTGACCGGCTTTAAACAAATTAACAATGGGCTGGTTCTCAGGCGCCAATCTTGGCTTCCTGCACAGATTGCTGTCCAGTGGTACATCACAAGGTGGTGGATATGCCATGCGAGTGGCGAGAATCTTTTGGGTGAAGGCTCTGATTCGGACACATTGAGGTTGCTTACAACTCTGCAAAGCAAAAAATCCTTTTGCCCCTTTCATGGAGTATCAGGAAACTCAAGATTCTCGGGCTCTTGGGACAAGAGATACAATAAATCCACATATTTTTCATAGGGATACAAGCGTAACTTCCAAGTCACCCAACGCAGCAGAGACTACCTGGCCCAAAGGAAGGGGGGGGGGATCTTCCTCCTCCCAAAGAGCCCGTCAAAACAAAACGCAACAATGACTGCCACAAAGGCAGTCAAATACAAGGCAAGGTGGCGTTGCACCTGAACGAGTGGCGTTCAATAACCACAGACAGATGGATACTAGATGCTACCCAGTACGGCTACTTGTTGGACTTCAAACATCCGCAATTTCCCATTCCACCCATCAAGGCGTCTCAATCACACCTTGACATCTTGAGACGAGAGGTACGTCTCATGTTACCAAACAGGGGACATTGAGGATACCCCTCTCAGCAAGGGAAAAGGGCATGTATTCAAGATTCATGGTGGTCAAGAAACCAAATGGAAAGTGGCGCGCGATTCTAGACTTTCGGGTGCTAAGCAAAAACAAAATTTCAAGATAACGTTGCAAGACGTAAGAGCAGTGCAGCCCAAAGAATTCTTAGCTTCACTAGTTCTCCAGCATGGGGTCTGGCATGGATTCACATGCTCATGAATATTCCCCGTCGTCAGGCTGGGAATCCTCGGTAAAGAAAAAACCAGTATCAGTTTCGTTTCTGATCTGTCTTTCGTAGTAGTAACCAATCACTGATCTCTGCGTCATACTGACCACAGCCAATGACTGCCCTCTACCTAAGCCCCGCCTCTGGCAGCCATCTTCAGATTTTTACCGCATGTTCATGTGTTGGGATCCTCGTGCTATTGCTCTCGAGCGTTAGTGCTATTTTTTTCTCGTTTTTTCTCAAAAACTTCGTTTTTTTCGGTCAAAAGAGCCTCAAACTCCACCGACTCTCCATCTGATCAACGGGGACCCGTGTCGGATTCGTCTACGCCCCTCAAGGGTGAAGATTCGTTGAGCTACGCTTTTGGAGGACTCAAGAAGTTTCTCAGGCCCATCTCGGTTATGGCCCAGGAGAAGGGAAGCTCGACGCCCGGAAAGCTGTTCAGGGTCTGCCCTGGATGCCAGCTGCAGAATGTCTTTAAGGAAGACCAACACTCCTTTTGTCTTTACTGCCTACATGAAGACAAGACGCACGTGGAGAAGGACTGTGCGTTTTGCGGCAACATGTCGGAGCGGACCATGAAGGACCGCCATCAACGTCTCGCCAACTGGCTGGAAGGGAAGAGCCCGTCCGGCGAGAAGAGGAAGAAATCCGAGCGGTCTTCTAAGACCTTTGAGGACGCCCCGGCGACGGGGGTCCAACATAAGGCCAAGCACCGCGAGTCCGCTGGCACCGGGAGCGCCGAACGGTCGGGCTCTACGGGCGCCAGGCAGGGCGCACCCTCCCCGGCACCATCAACCACGAGCCAACGCTCTGGGTCGGGTAAGAGGAAGGCCGAGCACCCGCCGAAGCTCCTGGAGAGGCCCCGGTCGAGCTCGAAGGCGGAGGGGGAGCGAGGCAGTGTCCCCCCCCCCCCCCCTCAAGGAGAAGGCGGTGAGCGCACCAAGGGTGGTGAAAGCCTTAATCCATCCGGCCAAGGCTTCTATCGAGACAGTCGCGGCGGCCCTGGCTCAGCCTATGGAGGCTACGCCTGTGGTGGCGACCTCGGGGCTCAGAGTCTCCCTGCCACCGCGGAGGGAGTCCTCTTTTATGCCCATCGACAGGACCCCCGTGAAACCTCCAAAGGAGAAGAAAAAGGGGGGGCAGGAGGTCGCCGCGGATTCGGCCTCAACCTCTGAGGAAGAACTGATCGAGGTCTTAAGCCACGGCGTTGGCGTGGAAGAAGACCAGCCCGTCGGGAGGGATCCCGACGCAGGAGACGACATCGTCGAGGGTACCGACGGGGCCCCTGACCGCCCGTCGGATTCCCCTCTGCCAGTGCCGCAAGACAACTCGGCGGCCATTTTGTTGGCTATACAGTCCTGCTCAGAGATAAGGACGAGACTGCCGTTACCAGTGGAGGAACCACTCCCGTCGGGGGACCCGGAACCAGGCCCTTCGGGCAGCCCCCCCTCCTAAGAAAAGAAGGATTCACCCTCCACCTCCTTTTCAGCCGTCGCGCCCCGTTCAGCCCTCCTCCCCGTCCACGACTCGAGGGGATGATACAGGGACTGACACGGCCGCGACGGGTACGGACGACGAGGTGTACGACGAGGATCTGCCGTCGTCTCCTCCCACCCGGGCTTCCCCGCCCGACGAGATTGGATCTTTTCACTCCATGATCGCCAGGGCATCCAAGCTCTTCCAGCTCTGCCCTGAGGAGAAGAAGGAAGGTTTCCTTTATCAGCGGCGCGAGGCCAAGAGGAAGACGGTCCTCGCGGTACCTCTACTGGATGATATTTGGGATGAGGGCCTCGCCCTCCTCAAGAACCCATCCACGACGCCGGCTAGAAGAGACCGGTACGAGAAGAAGTACCGGGTCCCGGACGCGGCCCCCTTGTGCCTCCGGGCTCAGCCTACCCCGGACTCCGTCGTCTCCGCGGCGGCCAGGAAGAAAGCGGGGGGGGGGGTGCGGCCTCCACGTCGACTTCCCCGCCGGATGGCGAGGGAAAGAAATTGGACACGATGGGGCGCAGGGTCATCTCGTCTGCAGCGACGACGATTAAGGCGGCTAACGCCTTGGCTATCGTAGCCCGGTACGACATGGAGCTGTGGTACAAGCTGGCTCCCCTGCTGGACTTCCTACCGGACGACAAGAGGGCGGATGCCCTGGAGATCTTGCAGGAAGGTGAGGTGGCGTCGGACCACGCCATCACTATTGCGACGGACATCGCCGACACTGGATTTCGCCAGTTGGGCAACGGCGTGTGCCTTAGGCGGCGTGGATGGCTCAAGGCTACTGACTTCCGTCAAGACGTACAGACCAGAGTCCTGGACATGCCGTTCGATGGGAACAACCTGTTTGGGAAAACAGTGGACGATTCCCTTCAAGCCATTAAAGCGGACACGGAGACGGCGGGCTCAGGGTTCTCCAGCAACGGCAGCCGCCCTTTCGGAGCGGCGGAGGCAAGGGCGCCTCCAAAGGTTCCGGCGGCGGATTTTCCACCTACCGTCAAGCGGCCCGTTCGTCGTCGCAGGAAGCTTACAGGGGACGAGGCAAGTCAGGAGGACCCCGCCGTCGTCGCCAAGGAGGTCAAGGCGGCAAAGCCTCGTCTAAGCAGGATTGAACCGGCCGTGGGGTCGGGCCCCCACCGAAGCACCCCGGTGGGAGGCCGGCTGGCGAGCTTCGTCAGCGTGTGGGAGTCCATCTCCACCGACCGTTGGGTGCTGGACGCCCTAGCCCAGGGCCACGCGCTCGAGTTTCAAAGAAGGTGCCCGCGCGTCCCCCCTGTGGCCAGGAAAGAGCTTCACGTCCCTCAGCTTCTCCGGGAGGTAAGGGCGATGCTAAGGAAGGGCGCCATCGAACTCGTCCCAAAGAGGCTTCGGGGCTCCGGAGTTTACTCAAGATACTTCCTCGTGAAGAAGACGACGGGAGGATGGCGCCCCATCCTAGACCTACGACGGCTGAACAAGTTCATCAAGGCACAGAAGTTCCGGATGGTCACCCTCCAGCACGTCCTTGGTCAGCTGGAGGAGGGCGACTTCCTGTCGTCGTTGGATTTGGAGGATGCCTACTTCCATATTCCCATACTAAAGGGGCACCGAAAATTTCTCAGGTTCGTGGTCCAAGGGCGTCACTATCAGTTCAGAGCCCTTCCCTTCGGTCTACGGTCGGCACCCAGGGTATTCACCAAGTGCCTTGCACCAGTGGCGGCGCAGCTGCGCCGAGAGGGGATCCACGTCTACCCCTACCTGGACGACTGGCTCATCCGAGCCAAGACGAGGGAGCTCGCCGTGGAGCACACGGCAAGGACCGTCCAACTTCTCACGGACCTGGGATTCTCGGTGAACTACGCCAAGTCCCACCTGGTACCCGCGCAAGACGCACTGTTTCTGGGAGCGAAGCTCGACAGTGTCCCTTCTGGCCTCCCCGTCGGAGGAAAGGACCAGGGCCATCCTGGGCAAGGTAGAGCGGATGTTGGTTTCCGATGCGGCCAAGGTGAGGTCCATCAAGTCCCTCCTCGGAATGATGTCTTCTTGCATCTACCTCATTCCCATGTGCAGGCTCCGGATGCGCCCGTTGCAGGAGTTCCTGGACGCGCGCTGGATCCAAACGACGGGCAGCTTCGAGGAGAGGATCACCCTCGACGAGAGTTTCCGACGAGCGATCCGGTGGTGGGGCACCCGCGCGCATCTGACGGCGGGCATGGACTTCCAGACCCCAGGCCACCAGGAGACGGTGACCACGGATGCCTCCCTGGAAGGGTGGGGAGCGCACACCGAAAATCTGCACGCGAGAGGCCTTTGCTCCCGACGGAGAAGTCCCTCCATATCAACGTCCTGGAGCTCCGTGCAGTGTTTTGGGCCCTCCGGTCCTTCCTTCCGTCCCTCAAGGGCAAGGTGGTGAGGATCTTCACCGACAACACCACCACCATGTTTTACATCAGGAAACAGGGCGGAACCAGGTCCCCAGCACTGTCCAAGGAGGCGCAGGACCTGTGGCATTGGGCCGTCGCCCAAAGGATGTTTCTGGTGCCGTTTCATCTGGCAGGGATAAAAAACACCATCGCCGACTCACTCAGCAGGGAGCTGCGCTCCTGCCACGAGTGGGAACTACGGCAGGATCTAGTGGATCGCCTCTTCCGACGGTGGGGCACACCCCAGATCGACCTGTTCGCGACGGCGACGAACTCCAAGTGCCGGAGGTTCGCCAGCAGGTTTCCCCAGCCGAGGAGCATAGGCGATGCTTTCTCGTTCCCCTGGGAGGGCCTGTTCCTATACGCGTTCCCTCCATTGCCACTACTGATCCGGCTCATCAACCAGCTCAAGAGGTCACGGTGCAGGATGATCCTCGTCGCACCTGCGTGGCCGAGGCAGATATGGTTCCCGGACCTTCTGGACATGTCAGCGTCCCCGTCAATCAAGCTGCCAGTGGACACGGATCTGCTCTCCAGGGAAGGAGGCGCCATCCTCCACCACGACCCGAAGTCGCTGAACTTGCAGGCCTGGCTCCTGCAGCGCTAGAGTTTGGAGGATACGACATACCGGCCGACTGCAGAGAGGTTCTTGCAAAGGCCAGGGCGTCCTCGACTCTTAAATGCTACGCACACAAATGGAAGAGGTTCTCTGTCTGGTGCCACGCACAGAAGATTAACCCTCTACGGATTACGGCTCCCCAAGTACTGCCGTACCGGTTGACGCTGGCCAAAGCTGGACTGGCACACGCGTCCATCAAGACTCATCTTGCTGCGATCTCCCGATACACCAGAACCACGGGGCGGACGTCCTTGTGGTCTCATCGTCTGGTGAAAGAGTTCATGAAGGGACTGTTCAGATCGTTCCCGCCGGTGAAGGCTCCGGCCCCGGCGTGGGAGCTCAACGTGGTGCTGACCAAGCTCATGGGACCTCCGTTCGAGCCTCTGCACTCGGCCCCGTTGAAATTCCTGTCGTGGAAAACAGGTTTTCTTGTGGCCATCACCTCCGCACGACGGGTGGGAGAGATCCAGGCCCTTTCATGCAAGGCCCCGTACTTGACTTTTCACGGCACGAGGGTGGTGCTCAGGACGCACCCCTCCTTCATGCCCAAGGTGCCGTCGGACTTCCATCTCAACGAACCCTTGGTGTTGCCTGTGTTTTTCCAGTCGCCTTCGTCGCCGGCTGAGAGGACTTTGCACTCGCTGGATGTGGCTAGAGCGCTGAAGTTCTACGTGGACCGCACGAAGTGTTTTCGGAAGACGTCACAACTCTTTGTGAACTTTGGACCTGTCAATCAGGGGAAGGCTCTCTCGAAGGCTTCCATTTCCATATGGCTCTCCGGCTGTATCATGTACTGTCACCGGTTGGCAAACCGACCGCTGCCTGGCCGTCCGAGAGCACATTCCACCAGAGCGATCGCAGCTACCACGGAGTTCCTATCTGGTGTGCCCCTGCTGGACATTTGCAGGGCTGCTACGTGGAGGTCGACGCACACCTTCACGAAATTCTACTGCGTCGATCGGGATTCCAGGGAGGAGTCCAGGGTCGGCCAAGCAGTGCTGCGCAACCTGTTCGCCTGAGGTGAGCCTGGGGAGGAGGTAAGATTGCTTAATGTTGAGTTTGATGTGATGCTTAATGTTGAGCCTTTGCCGCCTCCCGTGGTTGTGCATGTGGGTACTGCTATGTATTCTTTATTCATGAGCATGTGAATCCATGCCAGACCCCATGCTGGAGAAGGAACAAGTTACTTACCTGTAACTGTTGTTCTCCAGCACGGGTCTGGCATGGATTCACATGCGAACCCTCCGGCCTACCCCTCTGCGGCTCTTCACTTGGTCATACTGCCACTTCACGTGCTTCCAAATCTGAAGATGGCTGCCAGAGGCGGGGCTTAGGTAGAGGGCAGTCATTGGCTGTGGTCAGTATGACGCAGAGATCAGTGATTGGTTACTACTACGAAAGACAGATCAGAAACAAAACTGATACTGGTTTTTTCTTTACCGAGGATTCTCAGCCTGACGACGGGGAATATTCATGAGCATGTGAATCCATGCCAGACCCATGCTGGAGAACAACAGTTACAGGTAAGTAACTTGTTCCATCTCAAGGACGCATATTTTCATATACCAATTCACCCAAAGCACTGAAAATACCTCCGGTTTGCAGTGGGCAACAGCCATTTCCAGTTTTGGGGTCTCCCTTTGGCTTAAAATCAACACGCAGAACATTCACCGAGTGTCTGGATCCTGTAGAAGCTTTCCTCCGGAGGCAAGAGCATCACGTTTACCCTTAGCTGGACGACTGGTTGGTTTGGGGAACAACTTACCAACAGACGTTGAGTCTCAACAGCACAGGGGTTCTACTCCGCTTGGGCTTCGCCATCAACTACAGCAAATCCTGCTAGACTCCCTCAAAGAACTCGGTCTTCGAGAAAGAGTAAAAAAGCTCCTAGCTCTAGCAGGCTCATTTACACCGAACAAATCAATCACGATCCGCTCTTACATGGCTCTCTTTGGTACCATGTTATCATGCGTCCCTCTGATTCCAAACTGCCAACTACACATGCGCCCAGCACAGAAATGCCTCTCATCCGGATGGTCCCAGATCCAGGGCTCCTGGTGGGACAGGGTGGTAGTCTCCCGGCTGCTGGCAGATGCCCTAGAATGGTGGACACTCCCCTACATCACACGGGGCATGCCTCTGGTGGAGCCAGACTTCCTATACACTATCATGACAGATGCCTCACAAATGGGATGGGGTGCTCATTTAGACCAGGTCAAGGGCCTGTCGTCACCCCCGGAGACCTCGCTGCATATCAACGTCCTAGAATTGCGGGAAGTACACTGGGCTTTCAAATCTTTTTGTGCTTCTGCTGAAGTGCAGCTTGGTTATGGAAGGGAGTACAGCTTAGTGGGTAAATATATCCCATAAGCCCCAAAAACAATGCCATCAGTTCGCCAGCAGGATCCCAAGTCCGAACTCCCGGGGAGACTCCTCCTCCTTCCCTTGGAACAGAATGTTTGCCTACGCATCCCCTGCCCCTCCCTTTCCACTTATAAGAAAAACTAAACAAATGATTCACTAAGCTTCCTGCAAGATCATCCTAGTGGCCCCGTTCCGGCCCAGGCAGACCTGTTTCTCTGACCTGCTTCACCTGGCAGTGGACGATCCGCTTCACCCAAGATCTCAGACGGATCTTCTGTCTCATAACAAAGGGATATTACTTCACAACCCAGACTGCCTCAAATTGGTGGCATGGCTCCTGACCAATCCGAGTTTGGAAATCTAAATATCCCTCAAGACTGTCGCCGCATCTTGGCGGCCGCAAGAGTCCCATCCACATCATCTCATATGGCCGTAAGTGGAAGATTTTGTGCTTGGTGTACACCACAGTCTAATATACAGCCATTAAACATAACGCTTCAACAACTCCTTCCCTATCTTTTGTCTTTGGCAAAAGAGGATTTGTCGTTGGCTTCTAGCAAGGTACACCTGTCGGTGATATTCAAATTTACATGGAAAAGGACTTATCTGCTTGGTATTGGGAAACCCACCTTTTGGTATAGGTCTGTACTACACAAGTTGGTAGTGTAACTGAGCAGCCAGGCCTATCGCAAGAGAGGTAAATGTGAGCTGAGAGCTGCAAAAATGAAATCCGTAAATACAAGTAACACTTACACTCAAGGTGTCAGTTATAAATATTTATTTTAATCATTTTTAAATGAGCATTCTTTAAAAAGGCAATTTGTTGTAACAATGTAAATGGGCTTTAAAATTACTTTTCAGAATCAACACAAGTTGGTGGATAATATTTGTATATGCTTCTTACACAATTCCTACACCCTGGGGCGACTTCATTCACAGTAATGGCCTTTATATATCCCACTAGTAAACTTTGCAGATTCTGAGGTTTGTAGAAACGAAAGGATTAGCGAAGTAAATATGAGGACAACTAAATTCTAAAATGAAGTCTAGATAAGCCTTTCCCAGCAGTACCTGTACACAACAGGCTACCACCGTCTAGTGACCAACAATATCAGTCAATGGAGTTAGTCACGCTGCCAGGACAGCCAAAGTAATTTGGAACAGAGTCTATGCATCTGATGCACTTCTTAGATCAAAGTCTTGCACAAAGATTAGAGAGGTTCAATAAAAATCACTGTAGGGTCACCAGCTGTAAACTTGTGAGAAGGGAGTTGGAATCAACTCGAAAAGAAGGTAAGCCAATGCAGTTCCCTAGTGAGAAAAGCGCAGCTACAGGCAGTGAGGAAAGTTTTATGGTCTTCAACTAAAAGAATGCATCGAAAAAGAAATCCATCGAAGTAAAAGTACCAAATGTAAATGCATCAAAATGCTATCTTTTACTTTTAAAAGTACATATCCATCGGAACTTGTCTATCGAATATAGAAATGGACAAGTTTCGATGGATATGTACTATTAAATGTAAAAGATAGCATTTCGATGCATTTACTTTTCACGTTAAAACTTTACATGGAGCTGTCCAGTGCTGAAATCTTCAAAGTATTTCGGCACTGGCCAGCTTCATGTAACGTTTCAGTGTTGATTATTTTGGGGGTGGGGGCACCCCACCCCAACTGTAAACGAAATCCAATGAAATGTATTCCATGAAAGTGGATTTCGATGGAAATGGCTTTCAATTAATATAATTCGTTGGATATTAATTCGATGAATCTAATTTCGATGGATAGTCTAGATACCGAAGGAAAGTACCTCAAGCCTAAACAGTACCTCTGGTTATAGAAGAAGAGTGGTCCAGCTGGATTCTGTCTTGCTACAGCGGTGCAGACCGACGTCTGGAGGGCTCCTTCAGCGGTACTTGAGTTCATCGGCAGCTACGGGCTCTTCGGTTCAGCAGCAATTTGCAGTTTCACCACTTAGCAAACAGCACCAATGTGGATCACAGATACTAGTTGGACTTCCTTCACTCCTTCGGTCCTGCTCTCTGGTGAGGGGACTCTGGATCTGGAGGTCCTGCTTCTGTAGGGTCCTTGGGGAAGGGGGTGGAGGGACGGGCTAATGGAGCTTCTAGCCGGTTTCTTTACCGCTGCATGCAGACGTTTCACTTTACTATGGACGCTCGACCCCCTAGCATTGGGCTTCCGAAGTAACACAAACCGAGAGGCACATCAAGTCGGGGATACTGGTCCAGTGGAGTGGTCTCTGGGTTAGTTGGTCCCACTAACCCTTGGGGAGAAGTCGTTCCATCCGGAGCTTCTCTGTCGAGGTGAAAAGGGAGTTCAGCACAGCAGCAGGGCTTCACCGGGCAATTCAAAGCTCCAGGATGTTGCAGCAAGCTTCGTTCAGTTTCTTCATCTGGTGTTTCTACCGGTGGTCGGCTCTGCCTGTAGTCCCAAAACTTTCGCCTTTTAAGCAGGTTTCTTCATTCATGCACAGCCTAGGATGTCAATCACTCAGCAGTTTGGCTCTCCTGAAAGGACAGCCAGCCAATCAGGACTAGTTGCGTTCAGGCATTACTAGAGACAAAGGACAGGGGAGTTTCGGGACCCTCCCTCACTCCAGACACAGGGGCGGGCTTCAGTGCTGAAGCCCGCCAAAGGCAAGACCAATAAAGGGCTCAACCCTGTCTCAACGCACATAGTAAAACCCAAGAAAGACCTTGCAAGCAGAAACTGGCAAAAAAAGACCGTGGCCATTTTGTAAAAATGGCCACCATGGGTGCTGTACTGCCACTGAGTGTTCAGCCTGTGGTAGAAAAGCACAATGGTAGGAAAAAGTAAACCACTGCCACCAGCCATTTAATGTAGTGGGGGTAACAATGTTAAATGAAAATGTAGGATAAGAGGCTACTAAGTAAACCACCCCCCGTGCCCCTCTCCCAACTACCCCCTCTTCCCCCCAGCACTCCACACAAGATGGGGTGCTGGACCGACAAAGAGAAAAGGTAAGTAAAGTAAAGTAAATTTCACTTTACTGTTCTTGGGAACTGAAGTTCACCCAAGAAGACCTATTTAAACCTTATGAGAAATCTAAATGATTTCTCCGTGTCCCTGCACTGAAGGTGGTGTGTGTCACCGTACAAAAAGCAGATGCATATGGAGTTTGTCAGACTCCAAAAACAGTGAAAACACTACATCCGAATCGGGTAAAAACACATAGTGAGAAAAAGTTCTCACTGTTTCCAGGGTTCAAATTATAATGTCCTAAATCAATCTAAAGAGCTGGGGAACTCTAAGGTTGAAGGGATTTAGCACAGAAATACGAATTCTCCCTAACACTGACATGCTGCTGTTTGGGAAAGGCCCCCTGACCAGAATGTGGACGCTCAGATCAGTAGATTCCTACCTGACATGAGGGTTGCCACTAAGATTGGCCGCTGGTATGTAGATCGATTTCTCTTTTGTCCTGGCTCTCCCTCCTTCCCAACTGGTTCTGGTACGCCTGCATCTGCAAGCAGGCCGGAAAAAGCTGCTGCAAAAGATAGCTGCTATCACTTTAAGAAAATTGAAGGTGTAGGGCCTATGTCACGCGTGCGTTTTCTCCGCGCGTCGAGCCCACACCTTTTACCCCTACATCACCAACGTTCCACACCCAGTTCCTGTTAATCCACCTACTGGGCTGGTTGAAATTTTGCTGCGCTCTGCGACTCCCTCCTTTTTGTGGCATTACTTTTTGCAGTCCATCCCTTTTTTCTTAGTGGTAATTTAATTTTTTTGCTGTGTCTCCCTCTGACACATGCCGTATACAACCGGATTCACAGTGCATCCATTGTCGGAACCAATTTGCGGCCGATCCCCAACATACCACCATTTATTTCCTCGGCTTGAGGACAATTTGGCTCAACCAACTCAAGTCCCAGCATCTCAATCGGAACCACTGCTGGTTTAAACCAAGTGCCTATATCTGTGGTTTTTAACATTTTTTATAATCCAATCAGTCTATCATGGTTGACTCTTGTACATATCCTTTTAGGTTACAAGAGTCCCAACCTAATCCTTCTCAAATGGCAAATGACATAATCTATATGGTTCTATTAACCATGCTCTCAGAGACTTTCTTATAAGTTCTGGCTCAACGTATTAGACGATGCCTCTTAATATACCGCCTCAGGGAACAGTTCCCACTTATCCAACCAATTGCTGTCAGTCGAGAATGAGGACACTGCTCCTTCGTCCAAGAAACAGAATGTTTCCAAAGATACTGACACAGATACAGATGACCACACTGCTCCGTCACCATCGAAGGGGTTTCATGAGATTGTATCAAAAGCCATGCAAGCCTTGGAAATCGTTCTCAAAGATAAGCCTGAACCGGCTGGTCTTTTTGGCAAACTGCCATCTCAGCAGTCTAACAATCCACTTCCCATGGAGTTATCTCTTCGAGCAAGCATTAGCACGCTGGGGTAAACCTCATTTGGATCCTCGTGTCTGAAAAGATTTAGACACCAAGTATAAAGTGTCTAAGGAAGAGCCTTTTGTACTTATGGGAAATCTTCCAACACAATCTGTGGTATTTTCAGCTGCCCTAGGCACCAAGGGCAAAGGCCCTTCTCCATCTTCGGTTCTAGATAGGAATGCAAAGACTTAGGAGGCACAGTGTAAAATGTCTTACACTAACGCTACCCTGCAACTTGGGCAAGTAAATGCTATAGTTTTTGCAGGATTTAATATCTTTTTAATTGGGAGAACCTGGAGCGATTTACTGATCTGCTCCCTCAGGAGGCCGCTGATGAGTTTTCCTTTTGGATTTTAGAAGGTAGAGAGGCGGCTATCCAACATCTTAAAGTTAAGGACCTCACTGATGCAAGAGCAGTCACTAATGCAGTCTGCATGCATAGACATGCCTACTTATCGTCCTCTTCACTACACCAGGCTAGTCGAGAGAAAGTTCTTGACCTACCTTTTGCCAGCAAAACACTTTTTTATGAGGTCCTTCAAAAATGTCAAGCCAGTGTCACTGCTGCTAAAACTCTTAACTCAATTCCGGTGAAACAACTGTATCACCAAAACTTTCAAACCACGTCCTCGATGGAATAGTGGTCCTTCATCCACAAAATCCTATTCTTCTAAGAAAAGATATAGACCTAAATCAAAGTCTGGCCCCACCCCTTCTTCCAATTCTTTAAAGATTAAAAGAAGTTTGACTTCCTCCCGGGATGTACACATCTTCTGCTCCAATTAGCAAGGAGCATGCATCCCTGGTAGCAGGAAGGATTTCCAACTTTCTTCTGCATTGGGAGAACATCACTCAAGAGGAATGGGTTTTGAATATTATTTGAGTTATTGTTTTGCCCTTAATGCTATTCTCCCATCCTCTCCACTGAAGTTCCAAAAATCATCCCCAGAGCTCCTGTTAGAGATCCCAAAGCTTTTATGCTTGGGAGCGATAGAATTGGTTCCTCAAGAGTAAGTAGGTCAGGGGTTTTATTCCCGTTTCTTCATAATCCTGAAGAAAACCTTCAGGTTTTGGCCAATTCTAGATGTCTCAGATATCGACTTGTTTCTGTTAATCGAAACCTTCCATATGGTTACCATTCCTCAGATCCTAACCTCGCTCCAATTCAAAGATTGGATAGCATCTATAAATCTACAAGATGCTTTTTTTCACATTCCCATCTTCAAAGATCAGTTCCTGAGGTTCACCATAGGAAAGTCTCATTACTAGGTCACATGTGTGCCCTTCGGACTCAATTCTGCACCCAGGGTATTCACAGCATTGTTTTGAACAGTGGCAGCTTACCTTCTGTTAAACACAGCACATCTACATCCATACCTGGACTGGCTTCGGAAGGCCCAGTCTCCTAAGGAATTGCTTAAAAAGATGCATTTAACATGCCACTCTTTTCAACCTAGGGTTTTCAATAAATGTGGCAAAATTCAAACTCATCCCTTAGCAAAGTATTCAATTATTAGGAGCAGTAATAGATACTATCTACAGAAAGCAGTCCCTCCACCGGAAAGAGGGGGGTAGGAATTCAGCAAGTCGTCTATATTCCAAACACAGCAGCTTCTAACAACTTTGTGGTTTCAAAAACTCTTGGGGCTATTGGCCTCTGGTCTAAATCTAGTTATTTTTTGCAAGGCTTCGTATGAGAACCATTCAGTGGCATGTTGCCTGCAACTGGAACCAACTACTACATTCTCAGGAAATACAGATTAAAATTCCAAAATATGTTCAGAACTCTAACATAGTGTAACCCTCCAGATAACCTGTTAATATGGTCTCCTTTTCAGCCTCCCTTCAAATAGTTATTACAACAGACTGATCCGAGTACAGTTGGGGAGCTCATTGTTAAAGTCTAATCGCACATGGCCTTTGAAAAAAGGGACCACATAATGTCCTGGAACTTAGAGCCACATTGTTGTCTCTAAAATAATTTCTTCCCTCCCTTCAAGGAAAGGTGGTAAATATTCTCACAGACAATACCACTGCAATGCTCTGTGTCAACCAGCAGGGGCGGATATTCCTTCCCTTTCCCATTTGTCTCATTGCAGAGAAGATTTGGTATTGGGCCATTCAGAATCACATTTTCTTGTTGGTGTCCCATCGAAGGAAAGAACGTCCTAGCAGACAAACTAAGCAGGCTACAGTCTGGTCCGCACAAGTGGGAGCTGAAACTCAGTAGCGAAGACGATATTTCAGACGTGGGAAATCCAACAGTTAGACCTCTTTGCCAATCAACACAACACTCTTATGTCCTCAGTTTGCACCACAGCAAGGTCAGGGTCTTCAGTCCCTGGGAGATGCCCTTCACCTGGAATGGTCCAACCTAGCACTTTACGCTTTTCCACCTCACCCATTGATACACAAAACATTGCTCAAATTAAAGATGTCACAGAATCTAACAATGCTTCTTATAGCTTCGTTCTGGCCTCGTCAGATTTGGTTTCCAGACCTCCAAATTGGATCTCCTATCATCAAAAGGGCAGGTTCTTCATCCATCCCCTCAATTGCTGAACTTGAAGAAGGCTTGGTTCCTGATGTTGCCGTCTCTTGCTTACAATTGTCAGAACAAAATCTAACCATCATGTCAGCTTCCAGGAAAGCAAGCAAGCAATATCGTAGCAAATTTACGATTTGGGCCCTGGACGGCAACCTTAATCTTCTAGAGGCTTCCATTGATAATGTCCTGTCATGTCTCATCTAGTGTCTACATGTGTCAAAGTAGACACTTGCAAACATTACCTAATGTCTATTGTCGCATACCTAAACAGAGAGCAGAAGCTCTCCATTTCTCCCTCCCCTTTGTCCCCCCCACTATATCCCCCCTCCTTTGTCGCCTCCCCCCCCCCCCTTCTCAGCTATTCATAGGCACTTTGAGGGCCTTCTATATTTACATCCCCCTGTTCGTGAACCTCCACCTCAGTGGGACATTAACATCGTTTAGTCAGCTCTAATGTAAAAACCATTCGAGCCTATGACATTTTAAATCGAGAAATCTGTATTTTTGTTTTTACTAGACCGCATGCTTTTGCGGCCGAGGCGACATTACATAATCTAGATGTTGTAACAACTCTAAAATTGTTTTTAGAGAGAACCAAACTGTTCAGGAAAGCAGACAAACTCTTCATTATGTATGGTGGTCCACCTCTTGGAAATAAGGCAGCTAAAGCTTCCATCGCCAGATGGGTTGTCTTGTGTATCACGAAGGCTTATGATATGAAAGGGCTCGCTACTCTGTGACTTTGGGCTCATTCCACAAGAGCCAAGGCAGCATGCATAGCCTTTACTAGGCATGTACCCTTTGCAGAAATCTGTAGATCTGCTACCTGAACTACCCTGCTTGCCTTTTGCAAACCCTATGCTATGGATACATCCTCTAGAAATTATGCTAAATCTGTCCAAGTTTGTTTGAATTACATATATGCCATCTCCTCCATCCTTATTTGAAGGCTCTTTAGTCTAGTCCCAACCACTTGGGAAGGAGGGAAGAGCCAGAACGAAAGAGAAATGAAAAATTACCTTCATGGTGATTCAGGTTCTTAGTCCAGGCTCTCCCTCCTTCACAACACCCACCCTTCCCTCCCCTTTAGTAAGCATATACTTAAAATCCACCGCCATCGGCGGAATCCAGGAAATAGGTGTGGAACGTTGGTGACGTTAGGGTTAAGGTGGAGCCCACCGCGCGGAGGACGCACGCGTTACGTAAGCCCTACACCTTCAATTTTCTTAAAGTGACAGCAGCTATCTTTTGCAGCCAGCTTTTTCCGGCCTGCCTGCGAATGCAGGCGTACCCCAACCAGTTGTAAAGGAGGAAATGCCTGGACTAAGAGAACCTGAAACACCATGAAGGTAACTTTTCTTATAATTAATACCTTTATAATATATTATGTATAAGATGTTATAATATTGTTATATTGTTTTTTTAAATGTGGGTCACTTTTTCCCATACGTGCCTGGCTTTGGTTCCTTTCTTTGCCCCAGTTTCTTCTAAAGGCTGCTGGTGTCCTTCCTGGGCTGGTCCTTGTCTTCCTCTCGGTCCCCTTTCACGACTGGACTGGCTATCCTGTGCTTTGAATATTTCTGGGTATCTGGACCAAGAGTAGTTTGAAGGAAGGTATGACTGCAAACACTTAGAGGTCTCTGGGCTAAAAGAGTGGTAACTCTACACTCTGTCATCGTACCCATTTTGCTGGACAGTTGTTGACTGGCTGTCCCGGCTTGTCCCTGGAGCTACCGGTTTGTTGGGGTCGTCCTACATTCTGGGATCTTCTCCATGGTTAATTCTGGCTAGTGTATGTTCGCCCTGGGGACATAGGTGTTCTTTTAATGTCTGGTTTGTTGCTGGACCTGGATGCCAAGTCCAGATTACCAGATTCTGTCTCCAGTCTGGTAAAATTTCCTCTAATTACAGGTTCTTCCACATTTTCCAGGCCGAATCCATATGCAAGCATGGTGCGAGTACCTGTCTTTAGATCCTGATATACTTTGGAATACTCTGGGTCCTGGAGCAGATAGATGTTGCAGGATGCCTTCCGCTGTGGTTCACCATTGACTTAGTGGCCCGATTTCTGCTCTGCTTCCTTTTTCTCTCTGGTTGGCTGGGTCTCAAACCTGGAACTGGAGTTCAAGGGGTTCTCCTTTGGAATTGGTTGCGCCTTTATCCACACCTGTGGAGTACAACACGTACTTCTCCAGCATGGGGTCTGGCATGGATTCACATGCTCATGAATATTCCCCGTTGTCAGGCTGGGAATCCTCGGTAAAGAAAAAAAATCAATTTGTTTCGTTTCTGAACTGTCTTTCTACTAATAACCAATCAATGGTCTCTGGGTCATACTGCCCCCAGCCAATGAATGCCCTCTACCTAAGCCCCTCCTCTGGCAGATATCTTCCGATTTTTACCGCACGTTTAAGTGTTGTGAGTCCTCGTGCTTAGCTCTAGAGCTTTTACTGTATATTGTTTTTTTCAAAGAGTTTACTCTTATTTTTTTGGTTAAATCGAGCCTCAAGCTCCACCGATTCATCTTCCGATTAACGGGGACCCGTTTTGGAAATCTTAACGCCCCTCAAGGGTGGAATTTCGTTGAATTTCACTTCTTGGAGGATTCCGGAAGATCTTTGAGGCCTACGTGGCCCAAGACAAAGGCGACTCGACGCCCGTTGGATCCAAGCTGTTTAGGATCTGTCCAGGATGTGGACTACAGAACCTCTTGAGCACTCCCGGTACCTCTAGTGCCTGCACTCCGACAAGTCGCACGTGGAGGAGGACTGTGCTTTCTGCAAGAACATGTCCGTCCGGACCATTAAGGACTGGCTGGAGGCGAAGAGCCCAGCAGCAGGTGAGAAGAAGTATGAGCGGTCTTCTAAGACCTTTGAGGGTGCTCCGGCGACGGGGGCTCAACAAAAGCAAAGCACTGAGTCTGCGGGCACCGGGAGCGCCGTTGGTTCAGGCTCCTCGGCTGCCAGGCCGGGCACATCGCAACGCCATCAACCATGAGCCAACGCTCCGGCATGCAGAGGGAGTGGGACAATCCGGGTAAGCTTTGGGAGAAGCCCCCGTTGGCCCCGACGGAGAAAGCCAAGGTGGCCCTCCCCCGACGGTGAAGGCCTCAGACATGCCTAAGGTCGTGAAGGCCCAGATTCATCCGGCTAAGGCCTCGATTGGTGAAGCCCGCAGAGGAGACCCAGTGGAGACTTCCTCCAGGCCTAGAGTTTCCCTGCCATCCTGGAGGGAATCGTCTTTCCAGCCTATCGAAAAGACCCCCGTGAAACCCCGGGCTGAGAAGGAGAGGGGGGCGATGGACCGAACGGACTCAGTTAGCTCCTCCGAGGATGAGCTGTCTGGCCTCTAGGCAGTCCTCGACAAGAGATTCGTCGAGGTCAGGGCCTATGGGAAGAATCCCGACGAGGCGGACGTGGAGAGCGAGGGTGGAGCCAATGAAGAACGGCAGATCAACAAGTAACCAGACACCACGCCTCTCCAGATGCTCCCTTCACAACCGATGCCACAGCCGACAGACAGGTCAGATGACCTTTTTCTGGCACTGCACACCTTGTGCACAGAGATAAAGACAAGATTGCCTTTACCTCCGGTGGACAATCCAACGGCGCCTGGACCGTCTGGGTCCTCCAGCCAAGCGGAGGTGAGTCCATCCTCCCCTGCCCTTCCATCCCCTCCACCGAGGGATGAGACGGAGACACTGATGATGGTGGCGATGACTCAACAGATCTCCCATCGCCCCCTCCCCAGACTTCTCTTCCTGACGAAATTGGCTCCTTTCACGCCATGATCGCCAGGGCATCGGAGCCTTTCCCGCTATGCCCCGATGAACCGAAGGAGGGGTTCCTTTATCAACGACGAGAGGCCAAGAGGAAGACAGTCCTCTCAGTCCTGCTGTTGGATGACATCTGGGACGAAGGGCTGTCCCTTCTGAAGAACACGTCCACAACCCCTGCGAAGGGAGACCAGTACGAGCCTAAGTACCGGGTCCCAGACTCCGTGCCCATGTGCCTCAGGGTGCAGCTGTACCCGGACTCGGTGGTCTCTCCGGTGGCCAAGAAGAAATCGGCAGGGGCGACAGCATTGACTTCCACTTCTCCGCTGGACGGCGAGGGGGGGTGGGGGAGGAAGAAGCTAGATGCCATGGGACGTCATCTCATCAGCAGCGATGACCATTAAGGTGGCCAACGCTCTCGCTATCATGGCCCGCTACGATGGGGAGCCGTGGTTCAAAATCTCCCCCCTCCTGGACTTGCTTCCAGACAAGAGGATGCAAACCCTTGAAATCCTGCAAGAGGGCGAGGTGGCGTTGGACCACGCCATCATGGTAGCCACGGACATCGCCGACACCGGTTTTCGCCAGATGGGCAACAGCATTTGCCTTCGCCGGCACAGTTGGCTCAGGGCCACCGACTTCCATCAGGACGTACAGACCAGGGTACTGGACATGCCCTTTGACGGGAACAACCTCTTCGGCAAAGGCAGTGGACGAGTCACTGCAGGCCATCAAGGCAGACAGACAGCCCATGCCCTGGGCATGCTACATCAGCGACGGTCGTCCTTTCGGACCTCCGGAGGCAAGTCTCAAGGTGCCTCCAAAGGATTCGGTGGCAGCGCTTCATCGTACCGTCAGGCGGCCCGCTCTTCGTCGCAGGAAGCCTACAGAGGCTGTTACAAGGCCGGTGGACATCGCCGCCAAGGGGCCCAAGGTGGGAAGGCCTCGGCGGAGCAGGACTGAACCGGCTGTTAAGTCGGGATCCCACTCGAGCACCCCGGTGGGAGGCCGGCTAACGAAATTCATCAGCGTGTGGGAATCCATCTCCACTGACCGTTGGGTGCTGGATGTCCTGGCCCACGGGCACACTCTGGAGTTCCAAAGGAAGTGCCCAGACTTTCCACCGGTGGCCAGGAAAGAAGACCACATCCCACAACTACTTCTGGAGGTACGAGAGATGCTGGCAAAGGGCGCGATGGAACTCGTCCCGAAGAGACTCCGGGGTTCTGGAGTTTACTTGCGGTACTTTCTCGTCCGAAAGAAGACTGGTGGCTGGCAGCCTATCCTGGACCTCCGCCGCCTCAACAAACTTAAAATCCCAAAAATTCCAGATGGTCACCCTTCAGCACGTGCTGGGACAGCTGGAAGAAGGGGACTTCATGTCGTCGCTGGACCCGGAAGATGCATACTTCCACATTCCCATACACAAAGGATATCGAAGGTTTCTACGCTTTGTGGTCCAGGGGCGGCACTATCCGTTCAAGGCACTGCCCTTCGGTTTGAAGTCAGCACCAAGGGTTTTAACCAAGTGCCTGGCACGGGTGGCGGCGCGGCTGCACCTGCAGGGGATCTACGTCTACCCCTATATGGACGATTGGCTCATCCGAGCGAAGGCTTGTCGACCACACAGCGAGGACCGTCCGCCTGCTTAAACTGGTGTTCTCGATAAACTTTGCGAAGTCCTGCTTGGAGCCATCGCAGGACGCCCTGTTCCTGGGAGCGAGGCTGAACACGGTGGTGCGGCTGGTGTCACCGTTGGAGGAGAGGATAAAGGCCATCCTGGGCAAGGTACAACAGCTGTTGACCATGGAAGTAGCCAGGGTGAGGTCCATCAAGTCCCTACTCAGCATGATGTCATCATGCATCTACCTCGTACGACTGTGCAGGTTGCAGATGCGGCCGCTGCAGGAGTTCCTCGACGCCCGGTGGATACAAGTGGCGGGAAGCTTCAAAAATAAGATCTCCCTCAACGGGACTTTCCGTCAAGTGATCCGGTGGTGGGGCACCCGCGCGCATCTTGTGGCGGGCATGGATTTCCAGACCCCAGCACATCAGACTGATGACGGACGCCTCCCCGGAGGGATGGGACGGGCACACTGGAGATCTCCACGCAAGAGGCCTTTGGCTCCCGGAGGAGAGGTCACTGCACATCAACGTCCTGGTACTTCGGGCCTTGTTCTACTCGTGGACGAGTGGGAGGGATCCAGGTCCCCTCCTGTTAGCAGCCGTACCTGATATGCCACCAGACGAGGGTAGTGCGGAGGACGCACCCCTCCTTCATGCCCAAGGTGCCGTCGGACTTCCATCTCAACGAGCCCTTGATGTTGCCTGTTTTCTTCCCATCGCCTTTGTCACCGGCTGAGAGGACTTTGCACTTGCTGGATGTGGCTAGAGCGCTGAAGTTCTACGTGGATCGCATGAAGAGTTTTCGCAAGACATCACAGCTGTTTGTGAACTTTGGCCCTGTGAACCAAGGGAAGGCCCTCTCCAAGGCTTCCATTTCTAGATGGCTCTCCAGCTGCATCATGCACTCACTGGTTGGCAAACAGACTGTGGCCCTGCCGTCCGAGAGCCCATTCGACTAGATCGACCGCTGCTACTACAACGTTCTTGTCTGGTGTGCCCCTGCTGGACATCTGACGCACACCTTCAAGAAATTCTACTGCGTCGACCGGGATTCCAGGGAGGAGTCCAGAGTCGGCCAAGCAGTGCTGCGCAACCTGTTCGCTTGAAGGTGAGCCTGGTGAGGAGGTAAGAGATGCTTAATGTTGAGTTGTTGAAATGCTTAATGTTGAGCCTTGCCACCTCCCGTGGTTGTGCATGTGTGTACTGCTATGTATGCTTTATTCATGAGCATGTGAATCCATGCCAGACCCCATGCTGGAGAAGGAACAAGTTACTTACCTGTAACTGTTGTTCTCCAGCATGGGTCTGGCATGGATTCACACGCGAACCCTCTTGCCTACCCCTCTGCTGCTCTTCTCTTGGTCCTACTGCCACTTTACATGCTACCAAATCTGAAGATGGCAGCAAGAGGGGCTTGGGTAGAGGTCAGTCATTGGCTGGGGCAGTATGACCCAGAGACCAATGATTGGTTGTTAGGAGAAAGACAGTTCAGAAACTAAACAAACTGATTTTTTTTCTTTACTGAGGATTCCCAGCCTGACGGAATATTCATGAGCATGCCAGACCCATGCTGGAGAACAACAGTTAGTTAAGTAACTTGTTCCATATTTAACATTGCTTTCTAATCCATGATTGCCCCAGCCTCAAATGAGGTTCTTGTATTGCAAAGCAATCGGCCTGTGCTTCCCCGACCATTCAAAGCTACCTTTGGTGTGAGAGGATTGTTCGTGTATTATTGGATCACTTTTTTTCTCTATCTGCTGCCTCGCTGGCACGTTCTGATTGATTTTTGTTGTCAAGTTGGTTCTGTTAAAGTTTTGACATACTACATTGATAGTATGCGTCTGTGGTAATCTTATTCGATTACTTCAGTTTCCAGTGGTCGACTTGCCTTTCACCTCAGAAGCCTCACCTTTTTATACAGTTCAAACTCGCAGTCTCTCAGCAATTTACAGAAGGGGGCAGGGGCTGTCCAATCAGGACAGCCAGACCCACAGCTGGAGCTGTTCCATTCAGACAAAGGGGCAGGGGAGTGAAAATCTCCTCACACTTCCTGCCTGCAAGACACACTGGAGCCTAGGCGGGGACACACAGGGGTTCACGCCAAAGGCAGACTACACACACACACACACACACACTTCCTCCTCCCAGTACAGTAGAACAAGGGCCGACAAAGAACAACCACACTAGTAATGGTGAAAAAAAGGAAGGACCCACCACATTAATACTTTGGTGACCCTATTGTGTATAACTGGGGCGATGGACATAGCCTGCGGTCGAAAATTCACGCAATTGTTGGTAGCACACATCCACTGCCACCAACCATAACTAGGAGATTGTTGTTGTGACATGACTCGTATAGAGAAGGGGGGTACTAAGTATTCCTTTGACACTCCATGGAAGGTGTGGTGTGCCAATGTCTAAAGTTTGAGGAGAGCTACTATCCTTGAGAATTGTAGTTACTATAGGATAAAGAAAATAATCTGAATGGAAGACCCCCAAGATTCCCGAGCCACACTGCCTGTGTGCTGCAATAGTAAAATACTTCTTCCTTAAAAGGAGATATGGAGGAAAGTAGACTCCATAGGACAGGAAAACAAAGTCAAGAGTTCCAAAAGACGGAGCCCAGAAGAATGAATGAGTGGAAAGAGGTTCCACTCTTTTAGGATTAAAGAAAAAGGTCCAGAAGTCCAGAAAAAAGTGCTCGGGGGTGGGGGTTGGTGGGGGCTTCTCACTAGGAGAGGGATACACACCGGTGAGCGATCATGTGTGGTAGTCCTAATAATCTGCAGAGGGGCTGGTTTCAGACCCCTTAGTAAGAGAAACAAAGGCAACATGAGGTACCTATTCGTGCTTGATTCTGTTTTCTAACCTATTTACCACACTGAATATTTTTGCTGTTATATTTTTGTAAACGTGTACCTTCACTCCCTTCCTCAAACTTCAGGTGAATGAATAAACGACAAGTGAGAATGTCTGAGCTATCCATGATGGGGCATTCGCTGTATACCCCCATTAAAAGTTAGTAAGTTGCAGTGCATACAACAGGAATGGCAGTGCTGTTTAATCAACCTTCAGTTTAAATTGGTAACGGTCTGTTTAAATGCTTAGTTAATTCACTGTTTCCACAATCCTTTTTGTTTATTTCCTTGTGGGTGTGGGCCAGAGGAGGTGCCTGTCTTGCTACTTTACTCAAGATAAAATGTCCTATCTGATTTTAGACGGTTAGTTCTGTAGGGTGGTTGTAGAATTTGTACATGAATGCAATTTCAATATGAAGGTTGGAGGTGACTGTTTGCTGTTAACCGCCCACATTGATTGTAGCATTTATTTCAATTCAATACATTTGTCATTCGTGACTACGTAGTTTAAGTAATGACTGTTTTACATCCCTACTTGGCTGTAGTTTTGTTAAGGGAGGTTATGCTGCTGGAAGAAGCGAAGTTGGTTGCCCATTTTGGTGTTTGTTTCTTATTGCATGTCAAAGAGATCGTATCAGAAAGCTGAGGCAAAACAGAAGAGCTGGCGCCTCAGTTTAGAGCGATGTTAATCTTGATATTGGTGTTTGTAATAGTAGCCATAATAAAAGCAAGGTCAGCATTGAATCTTTCACATGCTCTTTTACCTTTAGATAAGTCGAATTGAATACATTCACTCTAAGAACTTTATACATCGAGATGTGAAGCCTGATAACTTCCTCATGGGGCTGGGGAAAAAGGGCAATCTGGTTTACATCATAGACTTCGGCCTGGCAAAGAAGTACAGAGACGCTCGAACACATCAGCACATTCCCTACCGTGAAAACAAGAACTTGACGGGAACTGCCCGCTACGCATCAATCAACACGCACCTGGGCATCGGTGAGCAGAGCGCATACGTATTGTGTGGAGTAAATGTTGGACCATTCTGGGTTTGTACTTCGCATGTTGCCAGCGATCTGGTTTGTGGGCGCTGCACTTTTGCACAACTAGTGTTATGGGGCTTACAGGATTTGGTCAGGGAAAGTGGAGGAGATTAGAAGGGGGCTTGTGGCACTCAAATTGCACGTGGTTTGCAGCATGAACCTTTGCAAAAATGTTTACTCCTACGTCCCGTCCCCTTTCCTCCATACTTGTTGGACATCTCTCTGTCCTGTGGACGAGACCGGAGCACTTTGTAAAAAGCATCCACATTTTTTTCAAAAGTGTCCCGCCTCTTTCCTGTGCGGGGCCCGGCACGCGGCCGTAACCCCGCCCACCTTGGCTCGGCCCTGCGCATCGCCCAACAGTCCTTTTCTCCGCTCGATCGGGGCCGGACGCACTTGCATCCTCGGAAGATTTTCTTCCCTTTTTCCCTCTCTGGCTCTCGCTAGCGTTAGTTTACTAGTCTGTCTTGCAAATTAAGACTTTCCAGATTGTTCATCGTGTCACCGTCGCTTCGCGAGGGCGGATCCCCATCCTCTTTGTTTAGAATGTTTGGGTCCGGAACACCGTTGGGACTCCTGTTTTTTTACTGTGACTCCCTTTCGGTCCGGGCACTTCAACGTCGGTTGGAGCGGTGGGAAGAGGTGTTCTGACGAACTCCTCCTTCGCATTTTCAGGCGTTCATCGACGAGAAGAAACAACGCCCGGTAAGTTCTTTACTTTTCAGAGCACCTCAGCCGGGGGATACCTTTCCGGGTTCCTCTCGGTCCGGGAGGGGCGTTGATCGCTCTGTCACCGGGGTTCGTCCTGAGGTGCTGTTTGGGCCTAATAATTCTACCCGAGTTTTCTCCGAGGGTCTCCGTAAGGGGCCTGTGAACACCAGAGTACGCTCCGAGGCCCCTCCTGTGGGGGCTGTTTGTAGACCCAGTTCTACTGAAGCATGGGGTACCGGAGCTCGCTCTTAGGCCTCTGTCGGCTTCACTCAAAAACAAGACCGGGGTGCGCCCCGAGGCCTTGGCTGGGCTGGTTGTTACCGAACAGATGTTTTAGGCCCGTGCAGATAAGGCTGTTACCGGGCCTGGGTCCGAGGTCCCTCGTTCGGAGGCTAATGCTACCAACAGTTCTGAGAGGTCCTTCCTTCAAAGGCTAATTTGGCGGTTGGTATGTCTCAAAAACATTCCAGGCCTCATAGTACCGGCTCTGCCGAGCTTCCTTATGTTAAGGCTAAGATTAAGACCCCTGATCCATCGACTGGGACCCCTGACTCACTTCCTTACGTGCCGCAGTTCCCCATAGATGAGGACAAAATGGCGCCCGTTCTCGCCACGACCACGGTGGCCATTTTAGGTGCTACCCCTACAACTACGCCATCGGCCTCTGGTGTAGGGCGCAGTCCCTTGGGTGAACCTAAGATCCCTTGTGCGCATCCTTGCCGGTCTATGATTGGAACGCCCGGTTGCCTCTTCCGCATAATGTTTTGTTGCCCGTGGGGGTGGCTCCTTTGATTTATGTGGATACGTCGGTGGAGGGGTCGGTGTGGCACCCTTCCCCGTTACATCCCTGAATTTGTCCACCTCATGAGAGGCCTCCTCAGGTTCCGAAGCAATCTCCTGAGGACGCTTTTTTCGGTACTTTTCAAGCGCTTATGCGCACCGACCCCATGAGGGAATATTTCAAGGGGCTTTTCAAGGAGATATGTCCACCTGCGCCTCCGGCTCCACCTGTTCCTCAGTGGTTCCGCCGGCGCCTCCCTTGACTGTGGTGCCTTCCCCGGCTCTTCCGCCTGTGCCTCCATTGTCCCCAGTGGACAAGGCAGTGCCTGACACGGCTCAGCAGGATCCTGACCTGTCAGATGACCCTCAAGGCGATCAGGACAACGAGGACCTTCCCCGCTCTCAGAGCCTTTCATGACCGGGTACTGGACATGATGAGTTTCTTATATGTTCCGGTGCCCGAGGTACCCGCTGCGCAGGAGGGCTTGCTTTCTGGGGCGTTCACCCTGTCTCCCTTGGAGCGTACCGGCCTGTTCCTGCAGAAGGACGTTCTGGCAGAGGTCCGAAGAGTCTAGGAAAAGCCACACTCGGGACTTTTTGTCAACAAGAAGATTGACGCGAGGTACAGGCTGCATTCTTCAGAAGTGGTGGCCCGGTCGTCTTGTCCGCCTCCCTCCTCCACAGTGGTGGCTCCGGCTACGTTGCAATCCAGACCTGCAGCATCCTCTTCCACGACGGCTACTCGGGTCTTGGGAAAGGAGGACAAGGGCCTGGACTCCCTAGGGAGGAAAATCTTTGCCAACTCAGCCTTGCAGCTCAGACAGGCCAACGCTGAGTTGATATTGGCGGGAGCTAACCTGCCGATGTGGAAAGGTCAGTCAGAGTTTGAGGAGCACATCCCGGTCGAGGTTGGAAAACTTCATAGGAGGCCTTTCCGATGCCAGGGTCTTGGCCCAGGATCTCCTGGAGGCTGCGGCTCACCACGTAGACCCCTCGGCTCGGGGCCTGATGCTTGGGGTTGATACCTCATGGCAGGCGTGGCTGCATGCCACTAAATTTTCTAAGGAAGTGCAAGACAAGGTGTTGGACCTTCAATTCGATGGTAAGGAGCTTTTTCATTCTACTACTGATGTAGAGCTCACCAAGACCAAGGATAGCACTCAGACGGCTAAGTCATTGTCTGTTCTGGTCAAAGCTCCTTTCAAATCCCAGAGACCGTTGTCGCAAAGTCGACCCTCCTCTGGTTTTAGGGGCTTCCTCGACCGCAAATCTCGCAGAGTGGATACTCTGAGTGTAGACAACCACGCACGCAGTTTTTCTCCCGCTCCTCAGCCTCCTCATCAGGTTCAGGTGGCACAGCCACCGATAAACCTGCCAAATGAGGGTTTTCAGCGCTCGCACGAGACCCCGGTGGGAGGATGCATTGCGTCTCATTGGGTGGCGTGGCAGAGCATCACAGAAGACAGATGGGTCTTGTCAGTCTCTCGAGCGGGCTTCCGCTTACCTTTACCCCCTACCCCACCCCTCGACCCTCCTTTTCAGCTGTCGGGCTCACCCTCCCTCAAGGCCGAAGTTCAGAAACTTCTGGACCTCAGAGCTGTGGAACCCGTTCCCCTTGGGGAGCGAAGGGAGGGCTTCTACGCCCGGCTGTTTACGGTGCCCAAACCCAACCTGTCTGGCCTGCGCACCATCCTAGACCTTTCCCAGTTCAAACTTTTCCTACCCCCAAGAGAAATTCAAGATGATCACCCCCAGCCAGAAACGCTCCTCCTTACAGATGGGCGATTGGCTCAGCGTTGAGGATCTTCAGGACGCGTAGATGCATATCCTGATTTGGAACCCACACAGGAGATATCTCTTTCGGAGAGGAACACTTCCAGTTTCGAGTGCTTCCTTTTGGCCTCAGCTCTGCACCGCGTGCCTTTACGAAGATGTCGGTGATTGCGGCCTATCTTCATCTCCATGGTATCCATGTGTATCCGTATTTGGACGACTGGCTCTTACGCAGCCCTTGTCCGCTAGCAGCAGCGGGCAATCTTCAGTCTCTCCTTCAGCTCCTGTTCCATCTTGGGCTGTCGGTGAACTGGTGGAAATCTTCCATGACGGTCTCGCAGACCTGATTTTCCTGGGTTTTCGCTGGAACACGATCGACTGCAGTGTACCTGACCGGGGACAGAATGGCGGATCTGTTAGCCACGTGTCAGATATTTGCGCAGTCGGAGAGCATGTCGGCCTGGTGGTTCCAGAGGCTTCTCGGCCTCATGGCCTCGTGCGTGCTGGCTCTTCCTCTTGCTCGTCTCCAGATGAGACGGACCCAGATGGCTCCTCGGAGTTCATGGCGTCAGGCAGTGGATCCGGATTCCATGCGGATAATGATTCCGGATTCCATGAGAGTGGACCTGGATTCGTGGTCATCCCTCAGCAATCTGTCTGGGGGCGCAGGGTTTCAGGACCCGGTCCCCATGGTGACGATCACGACCGACTCCTCCCTTCTAGGCTGGGGTGCGACGTTAGATCTTCAGGTTTCGGACCTCTGGTTGCCTCAAGACAAGCTCCTGGACAAAAATAATTTGGGGCTTCTGGAGATCTTTCTAGCGCTCAGGGCGTTCAGGCCGCTCATCGTCGTCAAGGTGGTCCGCATAAGAACGGGCAATGTGGTGTCAATGTATTACATAAACAAACAAGGGGGAACGAAGTCTCCCCCCCCCCCCCCCCCGTCCCCCGCCCCCGGGAATTTGGGAGTGGGCCGTGCTTCATGGTGTCTGGCTGCTTGCAGTACACATCCCGGGCCAGCTGAATGTCACAGCCGATGCCCTCAGCCGGCGGACAGTGGTCCGCTACGAGTGGGAATTGAAGGCAGAGGTCCTCTCATGGATTTTCTCTCGCTGGGGCACACCGGAGGTGGACCTCTTCGCTACGGCGGCCAACAAGAAGCTTCCTCAGTATGCCTCCAGAGGGGGGCTGGGAGCCTCCTCTCTGGGGGATGCTCTCGAGATTCCATGGCACAACATGAGCTTGCGCCTTCCCGCCTCTAGTTCACTGTGCAATTTGGAAGTTGAAGAACTCAGTGAACTGTTCCCTTCTACTCATAGCCCCGTGGTGGCCGGCCAGGTTTTAGTTCTCAGAACTTCAACACCTGTCGGTGTATCCGCCGATCAGGTTACCAGTAACTCCCGATCTTCTAAATCAAGGGGGACAGATGTGGCAACCCTCCCCACAATTGCTCAGCTTGGCGGCATGGTGCCTGAGTTCAAGTCTTTAGAGCATCTGAGTTTGTCTGCGGATAACATGCGCATTATCCAGGCAGCCAGGAAACCCTCGACCAGATCTCAATACAAGAGTAAATGGCTCAGGTTCTGTCATTATTGTTTGGAGAAGGAGTTGGATCTGAGGGTTGCCACGATTGACATGGTGTTGTCCTTCGTGTCCTCCCTAGCAGAGTCAGGGGATCATGTCCTGTCATGCAGGACTTATTTCTCAACGGTTTCCGCTTACCTTTCTACAGACCTGTGTTCTTATTCTATAACTAACCAAGTGGTGAAGAGGCATTTTGCTGGCTTGACACGCCTCTACCCTCCGGTTCGTAATCCGCACCTGCCATGGGACCTAAATGTAGTCCTGACAGCGCTGTGCCATAAACCCTTTGAACCAATGGCTTCGGTGGACCTCAAGTACTTGTCTTGGAAAGTGTCCTTTCTGGTCGCCGTTACGTCAGCAAGGAGAGTGAATGAGCTCCAGGCATTGTCGGTGGAGCATCCTATCTTGGTCTTTCACAAGGACAAGGTAGTCCTTCGGACAAACCCGGCTTTTCTACCGAAGGTGGTGACCGAATCCCATCTGAATCAGTCGATCTCCCTTCCGGTATTTTTTCCGAACCCTGCCTCAGAGGCGGAAAGGGTTTTACACTGTCTTGATGTCCGAAGAGCTCTTAAGTTCTACCTGGACAGGACTTCCGAGCTTAGTTTTTCTCAACTTTTTGTGACCTTCGGTAACCCTAAGGGCAAGCTGGCGTCTAAGGCAACTATTTCTAGGTGGATTGCCGCATGCATCAGAGTCTTTCACCTTCCAAGGGCTGAAACCTCCTAAGGGTATCCATGCACACCTGGTGCGGCGCAAGGCAGCCGCGGTTGCTTTTCAGAAATATATTCCCTGGGAGTCCATCGCTAGGGCAGCTACTTGGGCCTCCCCATCTGCTTTCTGTAAACATTACTGTCTCGACATGAGCTCAAGAGCTGACGCTCAGTTTGGTCAGGCTGTGCTGAAGAACCTTTTTCAGTAAGGGGTATTTCCATCCACCCGTAGTTCCTGTAAGGAGTGCTTGGGAATCTCCCACAAGTATGGAGGAAAGGGGACGGGACGCAGGAGTATTAACAGGTTACTCACCGTAGTGACCACCTTACTCCTAGTCCATAGTCCCCTTTCCTCCATACGCCCGACCGCCGTCCCCTCTAATAAGGTTCCTCTGTTATTGCTAATGGGTCTTTGACCTGGCGATAGAAAAGGACTGATGGGCGATGCGCGGGGCGGGCCAAGGTGGGCGGGGTTACGGCCGCCTGCCGGGCCCCGCGCAGGAAAGCGAGGAGGGACACATTTTTTAACAAAATGTGGATGCTTTTTACAAAGTGCTCCGGTCCCGTGCACAGGACGGAGAGATGTCCCACAAGTATGGAGGAAAGGGGACTATGCACTAGAAGTAAGGTGGCCACTACGGTGAGTAACCTGGTAAATCGTCTATTGGTTGGAGGTTGTGGACCTAAAATTATTAGTTAACACATGGGCATAGATTGCAGCATCTACCATACCCTTTTCTCTGCATCCTCATCGGATAGATTTTTGTCCTCCATCCTTATTTGTTCAGTTAACTGGTAATCCAGACGTCACATAGGTATTCCAGATGTCTTGAGTCATTGCATTTCCCTGAACACACGGCTAACCCAGGTACACGCCCTTTGTTACGTTGACCATTTGGCATGAAGAGCACGAAAACACCCATGCCCTACTGCCAATAGCCCATTATAGGTGAAGCAAAGGATGGAACCCTTAGCCTTAAATAAATCATCAAAACTTCAAAGGGTGGTCTTGAAAACTATATACATTACAACAAGGTAATTGGATCAAAATTCGTCAAACACGAGGAAAGAAGTTGTTTTGTGCAAAACAGGTTGTGTCCTGCAGCTATTCCCAATAGTTTGAAATTTTTGGGGAGATTTTCTTTTTTTCCCCTGCTAAATCAAAGACCGTCTAAGGTTTTTGAGACGTGACGTCTAGGTTCATTCTGTGTTTTTGGTGTCATTTAAAGATGTCCTCTTTTTGTCTACGGTCGGCGTCTCAGACTTGTGCACACTTCAAATTTGTCACCCAAAGTCTAAATCCTCTTGCATTTCTCTCCAGGGTAACACTGTTGCAACTCCTAAATATGCTTGGGTTGCCTCTAATACAGAGGATTAAATGCTAGCACCTCAGTATCCAGGTGTAAGCATATGCTGTGCATGCACACAGTTGTCTTCAAAATTAATGTGTGCAGTGGTATACTGTCCAAGGTGGAAATCTTACTGAGTGAAAAGTAATTGACTGGTTTGACATTTAAGTCCCCAATAGCCGATTCACCACCTGATATTAATCCCTACTCCAGTATTGGCATGTTAGCCAAAAATATTTTATCCACATGAATACAAGAGGTTGAATTTACCAACATTCAATCTTGCTTTTTTCTTTTAACCATGGGTGTCACAAATGTTTTGAAATAACAATCCGTAAATGTTAGATACAGTGCATAGATAAATACAATCATTCGGTGCAAAATGACTTAATGCCACTTTGTTCAATTGTTTCAAATGTGCTATGGTTCTCTTCCTTTTCAACCAAACCGATGGACACATTTTGAAACAAAATAAACAATTTCCAGATTTTCTGTAGACCTGAAAAAGTAACATTGCATTGCTGGTTGTGTTAGTATTGAACAAGCTGAACAGGGGTTTTAGGTCCCTGGCCCTTAGTTGCTTCGTGTCCACACACAATAACATAAAATGGAGGGGACTTTCCACATTCTTACTACAGCAGGGGCAGTCTCCAACCTGGTTCCCATCCCACTTGCTAGTGTGTGTCCTCAGCGGGAGGCAGCCCATTTGAAACCTCATATAAAGTGCAAAGGCAAAAGCCAGAGTTGTTATATCAAGGTTTTCTTCATAACCTGAGCAACTCTTAAACTCCAGATACACCGGCCAAAGAGGAGCACATTGTCACCATCCTAATGCCCTTTAGTCCAGTGTATGCAGCCTATGCTTTTTTGTGTCCCCATTTATGCTCCTCGGATATTCCCAATACAAAGTCGGACCCAAATTTATGAGACACTTTCTGACCTGGCTAAGCCACTGGATTGTGTCATGTCCCACCAAAGTCATCACATGTTCAAGGGCTTCACTATATTTCCCATGTTCTGGCCTGCCCCAGATCCTGGCCCAATAGAACACTTAACTCTTCTACTCGAGAGTTTGGAGCACTTTGTGGCAACAAAATGCTTTTCAGGTACTTGTTCATGGCAATGGTGAGAGAAGTATGAAAAGTGAGACTACACACGCAGCTGGAACATAATATAAACTTAGATATTAGGTTAAATGTAGCTCAAGTTCGAAATACTATACAAGTAGGTATTTTTTAATAAATTAAGTTGTCAGCCGACACGTGTTTCGACAAGCGTCTTGTTCACGGCAGAAATCCTAGAAGAGAAAGAAATATAATCAAGGAGTGTCCCACTAGTTGGGGTTGTTGCGATGTATCAAATTTTTAATTAACAGAAAGTGAAGCTGAAGTCTGTATGCTGATGGACTTGTTGCGTGCTTTCAAATTTCATATAGATGCCTGATGCGTGCTGAGAAGACCGTTCAAAATGGCATGTCAAGCCTGATCGCTGTATTCTTTAGGGTTACATCCCTGATTGTCAGTATGAGTCTGCTCGTGCTGTATCTTCATATCCCCAATGTCAGCACCATATATTGCTTATGTCTTTGTGCACTATACATTTCAAGTGTAATGTTGTTTTTATCCCTCGGCCACTTCTCTCTCCCTTTACCTGGATTCTGGAACAATCACACAGGTTCTGTTTCACACTACTAAGGCCCCACCATGTTGTCATTTATCTTTTTACTCACTTAGACAGGTGAGTTTTACACTTTCTTCTTGCCTATTTTTGTGATAAAAGCTTAGATTCCCATCTTCCATTAAATGGGGGTGTTGGGGTGATAGGACAGTTTTTCTGAAGTCCACCAAGTAAGACTTTATATGATTTATCCCTTGGGCAATACATACACTACAACTTAGTATAGGCCTGAACCACTCAAGGTACTGGTAGGTGGCAGAGCTGCCAGGCTTATCTTAAGAGGGAGGTGCAAAGAACTTGTTAGGGAGAGCTCTCATTTCGAATGGATTGTCCTCCACCGTATTTTCCTCATCTTTAGATATTCGTATCCCAGCTCTGCTGCTTCGGAATCTTTTTTTTCACCAGAGGGTGCTGTGTTCGAGGTCACGGAGTCAAAGTCCCTCGAGAGTCGCCATTGAGCGTGGATGTCATCCGCTGTGTAAAGGGCTTAAGCAGCGGCAGTTAACTCAGTTTTTTTTTTTCGACGCAACAGCTTCGTGTTACGAACGGCGCATCAGATTTTTCCTCGACGATGTCCTCATTTACTCCCACCACACCCAAGACGGGGTTAAAAAAATGCCAGAAGTGTGGTAGGAAGATGTCGATAACCGACACCCATCAGAATTGCCTCTGGTGCCTCAGGCCAAACCATCTAGTTGACTAGTGCGGTTCCTGTCAAGCCATGTCCAATAAGGCTCTTGGGTAACGTAGAGGTAAGCTGGCGATGGGGGAGGAAACTTATAAGTCTTCTAAAAGACAAAAGGATTTGGATGAATCCAGTCAAATCTCGTCATGAGTCGGAGGTCGAAATCTTCCTCCTCTTCGACAAAAGTGAAAAAAGCGACTATTTGCCTTGATTTAGTTATCACATTTGATATTTTGTTAGGCTCTATTGGTTCCATTTTTGATTGCCTGTTCTGAATTGTACTTATTTTTGAATAACTTAAATAAAGAGTTAAAAAAAAAAAAGAAAAAAGCTCATCGCAGGTCTTCCCTCCTCGTCATCCCTTGAGAGGAGAGTAACTTAAACATCTAAGCACGATTCCCCAGAAAAATGGGAGACCTTCAGGGCTAATATGCTTAAAATATTCGAAAGCAGCACAGACCCCCTTGAAGTTGCACGTGTTGATCATGCCTCTACTCACTCTAAAAGTGACAGAGGAAAATCAAGATCTAAACACGCGAGAGTAGAAAAGTAGTGTCTTCAAGGGAAAGTTCCCCAACGCCTTGTACTAAGTCAAAACCTCCGGTGCATAAATCGGGGTTAGCGGAATCTATGTCGAAGCCTAAACTCGACAGTCGACGACCATAGCATCGAAGCAGCTGATGAAAATGACGTTGACACCTTTGGCTGTATCGAAGCCTTCTTCGACACCGTCGAAGCCAGCGTCTTCTCTATAGACTCCTTTATCGAGGCCGCCTTTGATTCCAACACCCAAGTCGACACCATTGTCCATACCTAGGTAAAGAAGGTGGAATTGACCTGAAGACTTTCCACCCTCAACCTAGACAGGAATTTTTGAGGTCCATGTCTTCCATATATGAAGAACACTCCTCTGAAGAGGATGTCCCTTCAGCTAGAGTTAGGTTTGGAACCAGGGAGGACCCTGAAGAACTGGTGGACCCAAATTCTAAATTAACAGATCTTCGACTGCCTCCAAAATTTTAGACACTTCAACTGACGTGGACTTTGAAAGACCAGACCCTACAGATCATGCTGATCCTAGTTACAGGAAACTTATAGGAAGGGTCATTGATTTTATGGGTTGGAAAGCCGCCTCCCCAGATTTCGACCAGGATGACATGACTGACATCCTGAGTGAAGGTCCTTTTTAAAAGATCCTGCTTTGCCATTCCATAAAGCACTGCAAAAAAGGGTGATGGTTAATTGGAATACTCCTGATTCAATTCCAGCAGTGAATAAGAAACTTGTACCAAAAATATAGGCCATCTTTATCAGATCTGGTGTATTTATCTAAACATCCCTCCCCTTAAAGTCTAGTGGTTCAAGCTGCAACCTCCACTAGGCAATCGGCTTACCCATCTATACCACCAGACAGGGATGATAAAAAAAAGTAGATGCTTGGGCCCGGAAATTTTTTTTTTTTTTCCTTCCTTCGGGCAGCATGGCCCTTAAATCGACTGTTACTTGCACATTAGCAAGATTTACATATACCCTGTGGGACTGCATGTCATCGGCGGCTGAACGCATCCCTGAAGGTGAGGAACTGGATGGTTTCCTGGCGATAGTAAAAGATGGTAAAGAGGCTTTGGCGTAATGCCTTCAATCAGGACTGGACACTGCAGATAGTGTAAGCAGGTCGATGGCATCTAGCACGGCCCTTCGCAGATTTGCATGGCTAAGGAAATCTGGCTTTGCATCTGATGTGCAATCTAGATGACTTAATATGCCCTTTGACGGCTTGAGGTTGTTTGGCAGCAAGGCGGACGAAAGCTTGGAGAAGCTGCAGACCTCCAAAGCGGCAGCAAAATCGCTAGGTGCCGCTATACGGCAACCTCTACAACACTTACGCAGGCTCATCTTCCTGGAAGAGTCGCCTTTTTCGCTTCTATTCCTCTGTTGGAAAAGGGAGGGGTCAGGTCAGTCAAAGAGGCCAACAGAGAAAACCCTTTCGTGGTGGGAAAGGTGCTAGATCAGCAGCGGCTACTACCTCCTCAGCCACTGCTGCAGCCTCTGCAAAGCCACTTTGAGGTCTTCACCCACAAAACCCCAGTGGGAGGCAGAATCACTCGGTATCTGGACGAATGGCGGGGCATTATGTCGGATGCCTGGGCACTAGAGCTAGTGACCCATGGATACTGCCTTCCTTTTTATCAAAGGCCTCAAGATCATCCACCGGGAGCCAACTCTGTAAAAATTGTGCAGGAGATTTTAACCCTGCTAGAGAAAGGTGCAATAGAACATGTACCTGTAGCGGAGAGGAACAAGGGTTGGGACTCCCCCTATTTTCTCATCCCCAAGAAGGACAGAGGATTGAGACCCATCTTGACTTGAGAAGCTTGGCCAAGTTCCTCAGGAAGGACAAGTTCAAGATGGTGACCCTTTCTCAGATCCTCCAGGCTCTTCAGCTTCAGGACTGGCTGGTTTCATTGGACCTTTAGGATGCTTACTTTCATGTGCCAATCCATCTCAAGCACAGAGTACCGGAGGTTCGCAATTGGGTGTTCTCATTATCAGTTTCGGGTTCTACCATTTGGGCTGACCTCCGCCCCAAGGGTTTTCACCAAACTGATGGCGGCAGCAAGTATCAGAAGAAGGGGGATTCACGTCTACCCTGATCTGGACGATTGGCTAATCGGGGCGAGTTCATCCGAACGAGCCCAGGAACATCTGGCCTTGACCTGCCTCTTACACAGATTGGGCTTCTCCCTCAATTACAGGAAGTCACAAATGATTCCAAGCCAAAAACTCCAATTCTCGGGGATTGGGTCCTCCGACGTATTCCATATCTATGACAGTAATCGCCACAGCTGTGCTGCTTCGGAAAATCTTTCGGCGTCCTGCGTTGATGACATCGATACGCCGCCCTCGAGGACCTCTTCCGATGGCACTGGATGTTATAAGTAGAACGCACGACGCTCGTAGCCTCAGTTTCGTTTTTTCCCGCGAACGTGTTCGCTTCGGAGATCTCGGTGTGCCTTGACTCTTTGGCGTTTGTTCTTTATCGGTTCTTCGAACCTGTTCGTTTGTGAAGTTATCCTTCGTGATTTCTACCTAGTCTTCCACCCCGCGTCCGGGCTTTAAGAAGTGCAGGGACTGTGGGTCCAAGATGTCGGTGACGGACTCGCACAACGCCTGCCTCTGGTGCCTCGGGGCGGCCCATGACACGGATGATTGTCGACTGCCAGTCGCTTACGTCCAAAGCCTTGCGGGAGCGCAAGAAGAAACTGTCGGTAGATGAGGTGTCCAAGCCACGGAAGTCGAGGTCTGCGGGGCTTTCGACGGACGATTCAAGGGGCGACTCTCCACATCGTCGGAAGTCCAGTGGGTCTCGGTCCCGGAGTAGGTCCCGCCACTCATCTGCATATTTGAGGCACTCCTGGAAGCGCCGTCATTGGTCGCCTTCCCCGTCCTCATCCGAGGACTCCGTCGGCGGGTCGCTTATCCCACCAAGCATGCGAAGCCGGAGGAATGGGTTTCCTTCGGTATGAAAATGCTAGCGATTCTCGAATCGTAGGGCACTGGTCCATCCGCGCCTCCGAGTGGGGTCGGGCGTGAATGGTCGAGACACTGCTCATACGCCTTCGGACTCGGGTGGTCGGCACGATTCGCGGGAAAGGTCCCGCTGTTACGCTCACCTGGTATCCACGGGGACGCCACCCAGCCAGCTGGTCGCTGATGGTTCCCCTGTGGTCTCGGTGTCAAGTGAATTGTGCCTGGAAAATGAAGACTGTCGGGACTGGGCGACCAAGGTAAGCAGTTTAATCCCCCACCCCCTTATATTTCCAGGTTCTCTTCTCACCTGGTTGCCGGAATCTGCGGGCTCTCTGGGCAGGGGCGCGTTGGCTTTTGTGGGCGCTGGCGGTCCAGTTACTTCACTGACTGCGGCCCTTGCAGTGTCTTTCAGGTAGGTCTTATTGCAATTAATGGCGTCGTATTTCTTGCATGCCTTTTGTCTGTTCTAATGTCTTTTTATCTCCTCTAGGGGCGTGCAGTGCCCACTCGGAGAACTGGATGTGCTGGTTGTCACCGGGAGATGATGGCGCGCTATAGCGCTGTGATGCGGTAAGGAGGCGCTTTGCGTAGCGCAGCGATGCTTTGTTCTCACTGACCTGTGTTTTTCCCTTTTTGTAGGTCGTGGAGAGTACCCAGCGCAGATCAGGTTTCCGGAGCAGTGCCGGTCGAGAAGTAACCAGCCAGGTAAGTCTTTAACAATAATAATAATTAGGCATTTATATAGCGCTACGAACCCTCAGGTATCTGAGCTCGGCTTATTATTACCCACAGTGTGTGGTGCTCATTTATCGACTGAGTTTGGCCCCGCCGGGATCGAACCTGCGTTAACAGGCTCTGCACAGATGTCAAAGCGAGCGCTCTACTCGCTGTGCCACTTGACCGGTTAAGTGCTTTTATGGTTGTAATGGCTCTAGTACCTCCGTTTATGTCTTTTTCCTTTTCTCAGGTCCCTCAATCCGGGCGGCGAACTCCTCCAACGGAGATGCCCAGGAGCTGTGAGCAGAGATGGATGAAGATTGCAGTTAAGATTCTGCTGCTAACAATGTTTCTTTGTCTTTTCTGCAGGTCCGGAATTCGTCGGGTTCGCGAGAAGCTGGACACGGTGAGCGTCACGTTGCTAGAAGCAAAGTAACGCAAAGCGCGTGTTCTTGTTCGGGTGTGGTTTAAATAGCCACTGTAAAGTAGTCCCTAGGCCACCACACCCAATGCACTAGACTGCATATCTTGGTTCTAGGAACCCAGCTATGTGGATGCCTCCATGTTTGCTGAAAGCCTTAATAAAGTAGTCCCTTAAGCAGATGCCTCTTCCCAACTGATGAGCCTGGCGCCAAAGTCTTGCCTTATTAAAGATCCGAGCCCTGATTCCACCTGGCTTGTGGGCTTGCCAGCGGGGGTCAGGGCTGAGGGTCGTGACAGCACTATAAACCCCCCCCCCCCACCCAAGACCCCCACTTTCCCCCCTCCTCCCTACCTCCTCCCAAGGTGTCTTCTGCCTGGTCCAGGTTTGGTTGGGAAATTTTGATGAAATGTCTTGATCAGACGTGGTGCATGAATATTTTCACTGGGTTCCCAGAGCGCTCATACAATCTAAGGTTGACAACTGTAACAGCCTTTACCTAGGGGCTAACCAAGCCATAATTAATACACTCCAAAACGCAGCATTAAACATCCCTAGGAGAGAGCACATCTCCCCCCATCAGAATCTCCTGCAAATGGCTTTCAATTCAACAAAAAATCGACTTAAAAACTCTCTGCCTCACATACAAAGCACTAAACCACCTCACCCCCCTATCTTACCAACAAACTCTCCTTGAAGCCCAACACCAGAATAACCAGATCCGCCAACACTCTCTGCCTCATGGTGCCCAGATTCTCCTCCAAAAAAGCTGGTGGCTCAAGCCTCTCGGTCCTTGCCCCTCAACTTTGGAACTCCCTACCGCTGAACATAAAGTCTGCCCCCTCACTCCATATGTTCAGGAAGCTTGTCATTGGTTGGCTACCGGACAAACGATAAACTAATCCTCAGCCCGCCTAAGACCATGCATACTGTATACTGCACATACTATTCAAATGTTTCAATTGTTTACCCTAATTACACTGACTGTATGTATTGTATATTACCTCCACAGATTGTATAAGTGGAAATTCTACATATACTGTGCCTTCTGTAACTTTTCTGTAAGCGCCCTTTTACTCCAGGGTCTGGTGCGCTATATAAATAAAATAAATAAACAAACTTGATAGTCTGGAGCCTTTTTCCGATGCTGATCGGCGAAGTGCTTTTGTTTTTCTTTAGCATGAATAAGATGTTCCTTTGCCTTTCTGAACGCTTGAGTGATGGTTGTATGAAGAGTCTTTACTGCAGACATTTCCAAGCTGGCAGGAAGGTCCAGTTCTGACGTACGTGGATACAGGGTGTAAAAGGGAGTTTGGCCTGTGCTAGAATGTACGGAGTTGTTATATGCGTACTCGGCTATCCACAGTAAATCCTTCAATCTCTTAATTCATGGTGCAGCATGCACCGCAAATTCTGCTTGAGGGTCTGGTTGGTCCTCTTAGTTTGGCCGTCTGTCTGGGGGTGGTGACTGGTGGATAGCTGGACGTCAATCTGAGCCATCGCACAACATTTTCTCCAAAAATTGGATATAAAGTGGCTGCCTCGATCGGAGACCAGAACTGATGGAAAGCCATGCAGCTTGACAATGTTTTCCAGAAATACTCCTGCTAGATTGGATGCGTCCGGGAGGCCTTTAAGAGGAATAAAATGTGCCATCTTTGAGAACAAATCCACGATTACAAGAATGGTGTTAAAGCCTTGACTTGGTGGCAGATCCGTGATAAAGTCGAGGGAAAGTGTGCCATGGAGCGGGAGGGATGTCCAGTGGTTGTAGGACACCTGATGGTTTCTGTGATTTGTTTTGTGTGCAAACGCCGCAGGATTGAACATACTGGACACTATCCTTACGCCAGGTAGGCCACCAAAATGTCTTCTTTACCTTGGCTAAAGTTTTAGTGATTCCAGGGTGTCCTTCGATCAGGGAGTCATGATAACCTGAAAGGATATGCTGTTGCAACTCCTTCTCGGGTAAATATAGCCGATCTCTAAAGTAAGGTAACTGATCCTTGATGCAATACTGCTCGCCTTGAGTTTGCCATGCAAGGAAAGCATCCGGGTTCATTGACGAATTTTGTCTCGTAATTCGGCTTGTGATAAGGCTGTTGTGATGCCCAAGAGTTTGTCTTCAGGTATGATGGGTACTGGGTCTGGAGTTGTATGCACTTTTTCATCAATGCCCATTCGAGATGAGGCGTCAGCTTTCCCATTCTTGACCCCAGGTCGAAAGGTGATTACGTAGTCCTATTCGGCGAAGAGGGCCCACCGTAACTGGCGTGAAGACTGGGCTTTGGCTGTTTTGAGATATTGCAGGTTCCGGTGGTCAGTGATCACTGTAATGGTGAGTCTAGCTCCCAGAAGATGGTGCCGCACGCCTTAAAAGCGGACTTGATGGCTTGGAGTTCTTTGTCCGTGATAGCGTAATTTAGTTCCGGAGGTGAAAACTTTTTCGACCAGAAGGACACAGGATGCAGCTGGCCGGTTTCTGGGTCCCTCTGTGACAGGACCGCTCCCATCGCCATACTGGAAGCATCAGTCTCTACGACATAAGGGATGTCTGGACGCGGGTGCCGCAGGATTGGAGCAGAGGTGAACCTTTGTTTTAGTTCCTGGAAGGCTTTCTGCTTCCTCAGTCCATGCAAACTTTTTATTGCTTTTTCGTAGCAATACCGTGATGGGGTGCACAACCTGAGAGAAATCTGGAGTAAACCGGTGGTAAAACTTTGCAAAACCTAACATGCTCTGTATTCCCTTCAGAGATGTTGGTGATGGCCACTTTAAAATTGCGTCCACTTTATGCACATCCATTCTGATGCCTTTCGGCGAAAGGATGAAACCAAGGAATTATACTTCAGTGACGTGAAAAAAAGCATTTTTCCAGCTTTGCGTACAAACGATGTTGGTGGAGCTTAGTGGGGACTGAACGAACATGCCTGACATGATCTTGTTTCGAGGCGGAGTAGATCAAGATGCCATCTATGTATACTAAGGTGCAAACAATAATCAATTCTCTCAGGACATCATTCATGAAATATTGAAACGCTGCAGGAGCGTTACACAAGCCAAAGGCCATGACTTGATATTCAAACAAGCCATATTTGGTACGGAAAGCGGTTTTCCACTCATCTCCGCTTCTGACCCGGACCAGGTGGTATGCTCCCCGAAGGTCTAATTTGGTACAGATCTGGGCATCTTTGACTTGGTCTAGCATTTCCGGGATAAGAGGCAAGGGGTAGCTGGGCATCTTTGACTTGGTCTAGCATTTCTGGGATAAGAGGCAAGGGGTAGCGGTTCTTCAGTTATCTGGTTTATTGCGCGGTAATCAATACAGGTCCTCAAGTCCCCTTCCTTTTTCGGTACGAAGAACAAAGGACTGGCTGCTGGAGACTTAAATGGGCGGATTAATCCGTTTGCGAGGTACTGGTCCAAATAGGTTTTCAGGCAAAGGTTTTCTGGCTCGGTGAGCGTAAATCCTGCCGCAAGGGATTTGTGCCCCAGGAACAAAGTCGATTTGACAATCATAAAGCCTATGCAGCGGCAACGTGTTAGCCTGGTCTTTTTGGAATACATCCTGAAAGTCACGATATTCATCTGGCAAAGTATTAGTTATTGCCAAGGTAGAGGCTTTAATACTGGAAGCTTTGGAGACACAGGAGTCTGGTTTCGGGTCAGGAGAGTAGCAGGTTATGGAGCAGTTGCTGCAGAAGGTTAATTTTCAGGCCCGCCAGTCTTATCAGAGGGTTGTGAGCAACCAACCATGGCATCCCTAGTATCAACCGGAATTGAGGTGCCTTTATTAGATCGAACGAAATACACTCCTGATGCCCATCCTGGCACAGCAAGGTTACTACTGCTGTGCACTGGGTTACTGGCCCGGAGGCGATTTCCGTCCAATCCACGGTCGTCACCTTGTCCCTGGTAGATTTAGAACACAAAGGGTGCCCCATCTCTGCTGCCAACTCTTGATCTATATAGTTCCCAACGGCTCCGCTGTCGATGTACGCTTCTGCGGCATGCATCTTTGACGATTGTTGGTGATTTATTAAGATATCGGGTATCGCAAAGTGTGAGGTCAGTGGCTCTTTCTCATCACTCGACAAACTGACCTCTACGGTTGCCGAGCTTGGTAGTTTTCCAATTCCTTACCTTTATCCTTTTCTGTGGCCCCGATTATTCTCCTAGGGGGTTTAATTGGGCAGTCTTTCAGGAAATGTCCTGGTTTTCCGCAATACAAACAAAGTTGCTGTTTTCTTTTTGCCTGCTCTTGTTTTGTTAATGGGTGTCGTAATCCTCTGATCTGCATGTGTTCTACGGTGTTGTCGTTTAGGCCGAACAAACTATTCGTGAGTGTGCTTTGCACTGGACTGCTTTTCTGTCCTGCAAACGATGATCTAGCTGCACGACTAGATTTATGAATTCGGTACAGTCTCTGGGAGGATAAACTACCTGGGCCAAGACATCCTTTAATTCGCCTCGATGGAATAACGTGGTTCTTTTGTTCTCTGGCCACCTGGCTTCAGCCACCAGTCTATTGAAGGTTGCAATATATGTTAACAAGTCTTGGTTTCCCTGCTGGAGGGATAAAAGTTTGTTATCCACTGCTTGTTCCTGGGTATGGCAAGCAAACGGTTTTTCCATCTCTCTCTGAAACCCCCTATAGTCCTGTAACCACGGATAGTTATGGGTCACCAACGGCACCGACCAATCCGCTGCGCTTCCACTCAAGTATAATGGGATGAAAGCTACCCGAGCTTGGTCATTTGGAAATGCCCCAGGGCGACAAAGGAAATGAAGGCGATACTGATTTATAAATGCTGCATACTCCTGTGGGTCCCCTGAAAACCTTTCTGGTGGTGCCAGGGGAACTGTTCCAAGCAGCGTGATCTGAACTGGTGTGGGGGCCTGAGATGGTGGAACAGGAATTTGCATCGGTGGATTTCCCCCAGGCAGAGGAGTCTGCCCTACTTGCGATTTCAAAAATTGTCTGCTGATTTCGTCGGTGCGCTCCCTGGTCACTAAGTCTCTCCGGAGTGCATTAGTCTCTTGTCGGGCTGAATGAACCTCAGCACGAAGGTCCCCCAACAATTGGGCCAATTGGTCAATTTCTGATGTTTTCATGGCGCCCAGGTGGATTATTTATGTGAGGCTTTGCGTTCTGTTACGCTCACCTGGTATCCACGGGGACGCCATTCAGCCAGCTGGTCGCTGATGCCCTTCCTGATGGTTCCCCTGTGGTCTCGGTGTCAAGGGAATTCTGCCTGGAAAATTAAGACTGTCAAGACTGGGCAACCAAGGTAAGCAGTTTAATCCCCCACCTCCTTATATTTCCAGCCCCTCCAGGTTCTCTTCTCACCTGGTTGCCGGAATCGGTGGGCTCTCCGTCCTGCTCTCTGGGCAGGGGCACGTTGGCTTTTGTGGGCGCTGGAGGTCCAGTTACTTCACTGACTGCAGCCCTTGTAGTGTCTTTCAGGTACGTCTTATTGCAATTAATGGCGTCGTATTTCTTGCATGCCTTTTGTCTGTTCTAATGTCTTTTTATCTCCTCTAGGGGCGTGGAGTGTCCACTCGGAGAACGGAATGTGCTGGTTCTCACCAGGAGATGATGGCGCGCTATAGCGCTATGATGCGGTAAGGAGGCGCTTTGCGTAGCGCAGCGATGCCTTGTCCTCACTGACCTGTGTTTTTCCCTTTTTGTAGGTCGCGGAGAGTACCCAGCGCAGATGGGGTTTCCGGAGCAGTGCCAGTCGAGGTAACCAGCCAGGTAAGTCTTTATGCGCTTTTATGGTTGTAATGTCTCTAGTACCTCCGTTTATGTCTTTCTCCTTTTCTCAGGTCCCTCAATCCGGGCGGCAAATTCCTCCAACAGATGCCCAGGAGCTGTGAGCAGAGATGGATGAAGATTGCAGGTAAGATTCTGCTGCTAACAATGTTTTTGTCTTTTCTGCAGGTCCGGAATTCGTCGGGCTCGCGAGAAGCTGGACACGGTGAGCGTCAGGTTGCTAGAAGCAAAGTAACGCGAAGCGAGTGGTGGTGTTCGGGTGTGGTTTAAATAGCCACTGTAAAGTAGTCCAGGTAAAGTAGTCCCTAGACCACCACTACCAAAGCACTAGACCGCATAGCTTGGTTCTAGGAACCCAGCTATGTGGATGCCTCCATGTTGGCTGAAAGCCTTAATAAAGTAGTCCCTTAAGCAGATGCCTCTCCCAACTGATGAGCCTGGCGCCAGAGGCTCCGGGACTGGCCCCAAGAGGGCTTCAAAAGTGGAAGTCTGGCCTTATTAAAGATCCGAGCCCTGATTCCACCTGGCTTGTGGGCTTTCCAGCGGGGGTTAAGGCTGAGGGTCGTGACACCCGCTCGGACAAGAGGAATCGTTCTAGTCATGCCCATTCCAGGTCCTGGTCCTCGACGTGCTTGTGAGCACCTGTGGTGTCTTTGAAGAAGACATCGACGCCTGTGGCGCCGAGGTCGTCGACTGACTCTTTCGAGGCTCCGCCTCCGAAGAGGTCGTCGACTCGGCGCCCAGGCTGTCGAGGGACACGTTCGGGGCTCCGCCCTCGAGGCCTGTGTCGACACCGTCGATGCTGTCGGCGCTGCGTTCAACGCCGATTCCCCCGACGCCTTTCGAGGCTGTTTCGACAGGGGTACCCCGGGGCACGGTGGAGCCCCCTAGAAAGGCTCTGGCCAAGGTCCAGCATGGCTTTGTTCCCCATTCTGTGCCCTATTACGTCTGGACACCTCTCCGGCGGTGGAGTTTTTAGGCCTAAGCCTGGCACTCATGCGGGACTCCTCGTACCGGTGCCTTATGTCTAGGGTCACCGAGTACTTGGGGTGGTCTGCTCCCCCAGGGGATTTTCTTCAGGATGACCTTACGGATATCCTTGACCAAGGTCCACCAACTCTGCAGAGGAGGGTGGCGGCGGCTTGGTCTGCTCCAGAGTCTCCCGGCAGTGGGCAAGTCTTTGCCGCGAAAATACCGCCCAGCCAGTAGCGACCCCTGCTACTTGACCAAGCACCCCACTCTGGAGAGTTTGGTGGTGCAGGCGGCTACGGCCCCAGCAAAGCAGGCGTCGGATCCTACCATCCCTCCTGATAGGGACGACAAGCGTTTTGATGGTTGGGCGAAGAAAGTGTTTTCTTTAGTGGGTATGGCGTTTCAGGCGGCCAACTCAGTGTGTGCCTTGTCTCATTTCACGCACTCTGTGGAACGGTTTCCTTAGCGGCTGAACATATTCCCGAAGGGGACGAACGGGATGGTTTCCTTGCTATGGTCAAGGATGCCATGTGTGAGGCCGTTCAGTCGGTTTTGGACATGGCAGATTGCGTCATCTGGTCCATGGCGGCGAGCACCGTGATACGCAGCTTTGCGTGGTTGCAGAAGTCGGGGTTTGCTCCTGATGTGCAGGCCCGGCTCCTCAACATGCCCTTTGACGGGGGAACATCTTTTTGGCAGCAAGGCAGTTCGACAACCTCCACCTTTCCGTCCTAGGGGACAGCAATGGAGGGGAGGTTCCTTTCGTTATTACTCGTCCTTTGGTAAAGCGAGAGGAGCCGCCAGTCAAAGGGGCCGCCGTAGGAGTGCCAGAGGTGGAAAACAAGGTACTCGAGGTGCCAAGGCCGCTCTGGCAGTTGCCTCTTTGCCCTCAGGCAACGTCGCAGCCACTTCAGCTCAGTCATGAGGCCATGTCCCATGGTTCGCCGGTTGGGGGAAGGCTGGCGCAGCATCTTGTAGAGTGGCGTGCCATTACTTCAGATGTGTGGTTTCTGGAGATCATAGCCCACGGCTACTGTCTTCCCTTTCCGACAGAGGCCTCACGACAATCCACCGGGAAATCTCTTTGAAGAGTCCGGATCCTCTCCTTGCGCAGAAAATTCAATCCCTGCTGGAGAAAGGCGCCATAGAAGTGGTGCCTGTAGCGGAGAGGAACAAGGGATGGTATTCCCCTTATTTTTTGATTTCCAAGGAAGACAGGGGGTTGAGACCCATCATAGACTTGCGCGGTTTGAACAAACTCCTTAGGAAGGACAAGTTCAAGATGGTTACTCTCTCTCAAGTCCTCCAGGCCCTTCAACTTCAGGACTGGTTGGTGTCTCTCGACCTCAAGGACGCTTATTTTCATGTGCCGATCCAACCAAAGCACAAGAAGTACCTGAGGTTCGCGGTTGGCGACTCGCACTTTAAGTTTCGGGTCCTCCCGTTTGGATTGACCTCCGCCCCGAGGGTCTTCACCAAGCTCATGGTAGTGGTGGCAGTGCATTTCAGGAAAGGGGGGGATTCACGTCTACCCCTACCTGGACGATTGGTTGATCAGGGCGCGCTCTCCCGAGCAAGTCCTGGATAATCTGTCCATCACCTGCCACTCCCTCCACAAGCTGGGCTTCTCCCTCAACTTGAAGTCCCATTTGACACCAACTCAGTGGCTCCAGTACATCGAAGCAGTGCTCGACACGTCCCTGGGGCATTGTTTTCCTCCCCAGGTGAGGGCTCATCACATTCAGCAGATGGTGCACAAGTTTCAGCTTGCCCAGAGTCTCCCAGCATTCAAGTTCTTGAGATTGCTCGGCCTCATGGCATCCTGCATTCTTCTGGTGCCAGACGCCAGGTTGCGTATGAGATCTTTTCAATGGGCACTCAAGCTCCAGTGGTCTGTCCTCCGGCAGGATGTCGGACCCTGTTCAGGTGCCGTCCTCGGTCACCCAGGACCTTCTGTGGTGGGCCGTCGAAGGCAATCTGATGAAGGGGGCTCATTTTTGGCTACCCTGGCCGGAGGTGACGATTGTGACGGACGCATCCCTCACGGGATGGGGAGTTCATGCCAACGAGTTGACTGTCAGCGGTCGTTGGTCTCCGTCGGAGTCCAGACTCCATATCAGTCTGTTGGAGCTGAGCGCCGTCGGGCTTGCCCTGAAGGCTTTTCTGCCGACTGCGAGGAAAGAATGTCCTGATCCTGACGGACAACACAGTGGCCATGCACTACCCCAACAAAAAAGGGGGGGGGGCAGGGTCACTTCCTCTGTGCAGGGAGGCGATGCAGCTCTGGTTCTGGACAATCCAGCAGGAAGTTTCGATCTCGGCAGTTCATCTGGCCGGAGACAAACGAGACGGCGGACTCTCTGAGCAGGCAGAGCGCGATCTCTCACGAGTGGGAGTTGGCTCAGGAGATTCTCCTGGAGATCTTAGCCCTTTGGGAGACGACCCCTCAAGTGGATCTCTTCGCCTCCAGTGTCAACCGGAAGTGCGAAAGGTTCTGCTTGCGGGGAAATTTCCTTCAAAAGGAGCCTTAGGAGACGCGTTCGTGGTGGAGTGGTCTTACCCACTGCTGTACGCGTTTCCTCCAGTCCCTGTCATCCCGCAAGTGCTGCAGAGGTTACGAATGTTCGGTTGCTGGATGATCCTCATTGCTCCGGCGTGGGCCCGGAGGACGTGGTACCCAGACCTTCTCGACTTGTCCATCTGCTCTCCACGTCGTCTTCCCTACCGAGACGATCTGCTCTCACCGGAGGGGGGGGGAAATCAGGTTTTCCATCCAGAGGTCAGATCCCTTAACCTTCACTCTTGCTTTCTGAAAGGTTGAGGTATAAGGATTGGGACCTCCCTGAAGACGTGATGGAGGTGTTGCTTTCGGCCAGAAGGTCCGCAACGAAGTCCCTGTACCGTTGCTGTTGGCGAAAGTTCTGCGACTGGTGCAGGGTTAAGAATGTGGATCCTTTTGCTTGTGACATTCCTGTGGTTCTGTCTTTTGTTTTCTTTAGCCCACAGGGGCTTGCAAGTGGGTACGGTTAAAGGTTACCTGGCGGCGCTGTCCATATTTAAGCGCTCGTCTGAAGAGTGTTCTTATTTTAAAATTCCTTTAATTTTTCAGTTTCTAAAAGGGCTCACTAATGTATTCCCTCCGTCACCTTTCCAGGTGCCTGTTTGGGATTTGAACCTTGTCCTCAAGATTCTGATGGGTGCTCCGTTTGAGCCTTTGCATTCTTGCCCTTTGAGACTGTTAACTCTTAGAACTGTATTTTTGGTTGCGGTCACTTCCGCTCGCAGAGTGAGTGAGTTACAGGCACTTTCAGTTAAGCCACCCTTCACTGTATTTCATAAGGACAGGGTTGTCCTTAGAGTGCGTCCTTCCTTTCTTCCGAAGGTGCTGTCGGAATTTCATTTAGGGCAGAAGGTTGTTCTTCCGGCATTTCATCCCGCACCACATCCTAGTAAGGAAAAGGAGAGGCTCCATAGGCTCTATCCTAGGAGAGCTTTAAGCTTTTATATTTCACGCATGTCCCGGGTCAGAGTGGACGATCAACTCTTCATTGGTTACGATGGTAAGCGTTTGGGACAAGCTGTGACTAAGCAGACTGTCTCGCTGGATTATTCTGGCTATTTGTGAGTGTTACCGCTTGGCGGGTAAGGACCCACCGGTTGGCTTGCGGGCCCATTCTAACAGCGGTATGGCTGCCTCTACTGCCCTACAGAGGGGGATTCCTATTCGTACCATCTGTGACGCAGCCACCTGGGCTTCGGTCCATACTTTTGTACATCACTACTCCCTCGATTCCATTCGTGGGCAGGATGTGGCCTTTGGCAAGGCGGTCCTTTGCTCCTCAATTTGATTGGGAATTCTAAATTTCTTTTGCTAAATTCTTTTCCCACCTCCTTGCATTGGTACTGCTTTGGGAGTTTGTCATAGATATGGAATACGTCGGAGGACCCAATCCCCTCGAAGAACAAGTTACTCTCTTACCTGGTAACGTTCTTTCGATGGGATGGTCTGACGACGTATTCCATATCGCTCCCTCCCTGCCTTCCCAGCTACAGAATTTCTTATGCGATTGCAGCTTACGTTTCCGCAAGGCTTTGTGTGGTCAGACTGGCAGAAGACTGGTGCCACAAGTTCTGGGGGAAAAAACTACAACTGAGGCTATGGCCGTCGTGATCCTACTTAGAACATCCAGTGACGTCGGCTGTTGGAGGAGGTCCTCGAGGGCGATGTCATCGACGCAGGACGCCGAAAGATTTTCCGAAGCAGCGCAGCTGTGGCGATTACTGTCATAGATATGGAATACGTCGTCGGACCATCCCATCGAAAGAACGCTACCAGGTAAGAGTAATTTGTTAATCGGGGCAATCCTGGACACTTCCTCAGGGAAAGCCTCGCCTCCCGACGAGAGAGCTCACCATATTCTGCAGATGGTAACAAAGTTTCAGAATGTCCAACATCTTCCGGCATTCGACTTTCGAAGGTTGCTAGGCCTCATGGCATCCTGTATTTTTCTGGTGCCAGAGGCCAGATTGAGGATGAGATCCCTTCAATAGGCTCTCAGGACTCGATGGTCCCAGTTTTCGGGGGAGATGTCAGATCTTCTGCAAGTCTCGAACAAAGTGACTCAAGATCTCCTATGGTGGGCTTTCAAGGAGAAAATCCTCAAGGGGGAACCTTTTTGGTAACCATGGCCGGAGATGACGGTAGTGATGGTCGCCTCCCTCACAGGGTGGGGAGCCCACACCAACGATCTGACAATCAGCGGTCTTTGGTCTCCAAACTACACATCAACCTTTTGGAGCTGAGGGCAATCAGACTAGCGCTGAAGGCCTTTCTGCCCTCTGTACAGGGAAAAAATGTCCTGATAATTACCGACAACACAGTGGCCATGTACTACCTCAACAAAAGAGGAGGCGTAGGGTCACTCTAACTGTGCAAAGAGGCAATGCAGCTCTTTTTCTGGGCAATGCAAGAAGGAATCTCTCGATCCGCAGTTCACCTAGCCGGAGAGCTGAACACGGCGGCGGACGCTCCGAGCAGGCAGAGCAGAGTCTCCCACGAATGGGAACTAGCTCAGGAAGTCCTTAAAGAGATCAGTGCCCTTTGGGGAACCCCTCAAATGGATCTTTTCGTGACCAGAGCCAACTGGAAGATCGCACTGTACTGCTCAAGGGAATTTCCACCAAGAGGAGCTCTAGGGGACGCGTTCGTAGTGGACTGGGTATTTCCACTACTTTACGAGTTTCCTCCTGCCCCTGTGATTTCTCAAGTAATCAGGAGGTTGAGAAAGTTCAAGAAAACCATGATCCTAATTGCCCCGGATTGGGCCAGGAGGACGTGGTACCCGGACCTTCTGGACATGTCCATCTGCCCTCCAATACGTCTTCCGTAAAGAGAGGCTCTTCTCTTACAGGAGGAAGGTCGGGGTCTCCATCCAGAGGTCAAGACACTCAGCCTTCACACGTGCTTTCTGAGAGGCTGAGATGAGGATTGGGACCTCCAGTATGACGTAATGGAGATTTTGCTTTCGGCCAGAAGGCCAGCAACAAAATCCCTGTACTGGTGTCGTTGGAACAAGTTCAGTAACTGGTGCAGGGATAAGAATGTGTATCTATTCCTTTGTAATACTCCAACAGTACTTTCATTTCTCTTACACTTAGCCAGTTTGGGGCTGCAAGTTGGTACTATAAAAGGATATTTAGCAGCGCTATCTATCTTTAAGCGCTCCTCGGAAAAGGCGTCCTATTTTAAAATGCCTTTAGTCATTCAATTCTTGAAAGGGCTGACAAATGTATACCCCCCGAAACCCCTGACACCTTTTGAGGTGCCCATCTGGGATTTGAATTTAGTCTTAAAATTTCTCATGTCTCGTGTGAAAAAGGCTCACTTTTGACTTCCTCTGTCCATGTCGCGGCGTCTGGGATTTGTGTCCTGTTACTCCTGCAAACGTTATTTCGCAAGGGCAGATCCCCACTCGTTGCCTGGAGTGCTTAGGCCTGGAACACCGTTGGGATTCGTGCTTCTACTGCGACTCGCTCTCTGTCCGGGCACTCCAGCGTCAGCTTGTCAGATGGGAGTAGGTGTTACAATGCGTTCCTTCACCGCATCTACAGCAGTTCATTGAAGAAAAAAGGAAACCACCAGTAAGTACGTTCCTTTTCAGGGCACCCTGGCCAGGGGACTCCTTCCCAGGGTTTTCTGGGTCTGGGAGGGACTCAAGCGGCCCTATTACCAGGGATCTCCCAGAGGTGTCGCGAAAGGGATCTAACCGGTGCTCCAGTGTTTCCTCCGAGGACCCCTGCAAAGGGTCTGTCAAAGCCAGTTGCTCTTCCGAGGTTCCCCTTTTAGGGGCTAAAGCTAGGCCCAGTACTTCTGGGGCTGTTGTCACCGGGGTCAGCCCCGAGGTTTCCACATCTGGAATTAAGTGTACCAAGTCTCGGCTCAAGGTCCCTGTCAAGGTGACTAAACATACCAGTGTTATCCCTGAGGTTCCACTTCTTGGGGCTATATCTAAGACCAGCAAGATTGAGGGGCCCGTTTGAGGGCTCTGGCTTCAGCGGGTGACTCTAAGCCTTCCCACACTCAGAACTGTGGTGGAACCAATCTTGCTGAGGCGGCAAAGAAGCAGTTCGGGCAACAGAAGTCTTCTAGTACAGGCTCTGCCGAGGTTCGCTCACTTTGCGCTAATTCATCAGCAGTTCCTAGGGTGTCTCAAACACTCTAGGTCTGCTAGCACCGGCTCTGCAGAGGTTCCTTGTCACAAGGCTAAAATGGAACATAAGACCCCTGACTCCCCTGTGGGGACCACGGCCTCACTAACACCTGTGACGCAGTTAGCCTCGGGCGTTGACAAAACCCAGCCGTCCACTGCGGCCATTTTGACTTCCTCTCTTACACCAATGTTCATCATGGCTGGTGCGGAAGGGCCCATTTTTGCGACGGCAGTTTTTTTCATGTTTTGTGGATAAGCACCCTTTCTGCCCTTCAATGGATTGGCGTGCTGGGACTCCGCTGCTGCATACAATATTGCTCCCTCCTCCGTCCGTGCCGTTGGATCCATTTGGTGGGCGACCATCCTGACAACCATCCTCGTTGCGAGTTTTGGAGAGGATTCTCAGAAATGTGCTAATTCCCTTCTACCTTGGAGACCCCCAGCGCTTTTTGCTCGACTTTTGGACTTTTAATCTCTAACCTGGAGAGAGTGAGACTTGTTCCCCACTCTCGTGTATTTTTCTGTGATTTGGATTGTTTTGCTTTGGAATTTGGAGTCTGACAAACTCCGTAGGCATCATCTTTACATTGACACACTGCACCTTCAGTGCAGTGGCACAGGGAAGTCTCTTAGATTTCCAAAAAGTTTAAATATCTTCTCTTGGTGAAACTGTTACCAAGAGCACGGAAGTGAAATTGACGTTACTTACATTTTGTAACTTCTAGACAGAGCACACCCCATCTTACAGTAAGGTGCTTGAGGGGTTACTGAGTATCCCCTTTGTCTAGTCCCTCATGGAACATTTTTGTTAGTCTTTTATCTTTGATGGCTGGTGGCAGTGGCTTATTTTTTCCTACCGTTTTACCGCAGGATGCAGTTGCAGCTGCAGCAAAGCACCCATGGGTACCCATTTTGTCAAAAAGGCCTGGTCTTCTTTTTTCGCCATTTCTTGTTGGGAAAGTCATTCATGAGACTTACTCTGCATGCCAAAACCAGGTTTGGTCCCTTTGTTTGTTTTGTCTTTGGCAGGATTCACGAGTGAAGCCTGCCTCTGGCAGGGACAGGAAGCGAGGGAGGTGCCCGGAACTCCCTGTGCTCAATCCCCTTGGTTACTGGAATGCACCCAAAGGTGATTGACCGGCTGGCTGTCCTCCAAGGACAGCCACCCTGCTGTGTGAGGACAACTAGGCTGCGGGTGAATGGGAGAAACATGCATCAAAGATGAGGCTTTTTGGCTTGGAAGGCAGTCGACCACTGGACGAAGGAATCAAAAGAACTTGGAATGGATGCTTGTTACAACTCCTGGTCCGTTGGTTTGCCCGGTGAAGCCCTACTGCATTGCTGAAGCTCCGAATTTGCCTCGACTAGAGAAGCCCTCCAACGGACGACTTCTCCCCTTGGGTTGGTGGGACCATCAACCCCAAAGCGATCTTGGCTGGACATATTCTCTGAGCTGGCTGTACTTTCATTGCTCCCGCAGGAACAGATTGCCAGGGAGAGGAACGCTTGAATCGAGTGCATCGTTTTCAAGTCGGACCCGAGCTCCAGAAACATCCTTCGGACTCCCATGAAGCAGGACAGACCAGGCCTGAGCCACCTCAACAGAGTCCTGGACCCCAGATGCAAGTAAAGTCCATAAAGGTATATAAGAACGGCAGTGGTGCTGTTTGCGAGAGCCGTGAGGAGCTGTAACCATGAAGTGCTGCTGATCTGAAGTTTGCCCATTGCTGTCGCCAACCTTCCATTCGTAGTGCAGGAGTCTCCAGACGTCCTTCCACTTGTTTCCACGACTGAGGCCCAGGAACAACATGATCTGCAGACCTCTACAGGAACAGAAGCCAGCTGGAACCACTTTCTTCTAACCAAAGGTACTGTAAAACGAAGTCAGTACTTGGGTGACCCTGTTGTGCACAACCGAGACTCTCAACCACAGTCTGCAGTAAAAAATAACACAATAGTTGGTAGAACACGTCCACTGCCACCAGCCTTAACTTGAGTGTTGTCTGTGACGAAGTGGCAGGAGCCGAGAGAAGGGAGATCATAAGTATCCCCTTGGCACTCCACATAAGGTGGAGAATGTAACGTTTCAAGAGAGATGCAAAGTGTCTCTCTATTCTTAAGAACAGTAGAAAGTAAGCAGAAGGTAAGAATCTCAAAGGAGAACCCAAAGGGTTTCCAGCAACACTGCCAATAAGGAGCTGCGTGCTGCAAAAGTAAATACAGATGACTTAAGAGATATGGAGGAAAGACTCCATAGGAAAAGTAAAACGGAGAACAGAGTTCCAAAAGGTAGAATCCATAAGAATGAATGAATGAGTGGAAAAAGATTTCGCTCATTCAGGATATAAAGAAAAGGGTCCAGGAGTCCACTAGATGTGGGGATGAAGCAAAAAATGGTGAAGCACCCTAATAGGTTTTGTTGATGGTGATCGTGTGTTGTGCATGGTTGCCAGTGAGGTGAGAAGGATCTGGGTGTCATTGTAATTAGTATAGGAGAAAGAGAGGACGTCAAAGTAGTCAGAGGGGTTTGGTATAAATATTATATAGTGTGGGGGAGTTGCAAGATCCTTGAGGGAATACCGCAAAGGATTAGTGATGGGATGGCCACCATGTTCCCTGCATACACACGAGCGGTTCGGTGTGCTAGAAAAGAGGTGACACAAATGGTTGTTTCTGGGAGCGAATTGGCAGTGGTGGAGGCAGAGAATTTGGTGGTTGACCCTGTCAAATGCCACTGACAGGTCGAGCAGGAGTAGTAGGGCTAGGTTGCTGGAGTCGTGGAGGTCGTCCATTTGGTTTTTTGGTTCGAGGAGCTTGGATTCAGTGCTTTGACCAGTGCTCTAGAAGGATTGGCGTGGGCCGAGGATGTTTTTGAGGTGGTTTTGTATTTCGATATAGACAGCTTGTTCCAGGTTTTTAGTAGGATTGGAACGATGGTGATTAAGCGGTAGTTTGTGGGAATAGATGGATCAAAGGAAGCTTTTTTGATTAGGAGGGGGAGATCAGGCTTCCTTGAGTTTAGGTGGGATGATAAAGTTGGATCTGAATGAGCAGTTGATTAATGCAGTGATGATGGGCGTGAGGGCTGCCACACAGTCCTTGATGAGCGGGCCAGGTGGTTCCTTACATCGTGAGGCCTTGATGATATTGGTGATCTCGTCTTCCATGACCGAGAGGCAGCTAAACTGGGTGGAGGTGGGGATGGGACACGGTTGGCTGACCGGTCCGAGATGTGAGGCTTTGCAAGGAAGACTGCTTGCTTCTCTTGAATTTGTCTTTGGAGATTTTATTTGTGAGGAAGTCTTGGATGTTTTGTCACCAGTTGGCGTCTTTGTTGAAGTTAGCCGTGGGTGTGGCAGGGGTCTCCAGTTCGTGTAGGATGGGAATTTGCTTGGGAGATTCTATTAGAGAGCAGTATCTTTGGCTGTGTATATGGCCTTCTGGTATTCTTTAGAGAAGTTAGCAAGGCAAGTTCTGTTCGTCACTGTGGGGGATTCCCACCGGCTGACTTCTAGGGTGCTCTTTTTGGCTCGCATGAACTGAAGGCTAGGCATGAACAAGGGTTTGAGTGGAGGGTTTGACCGTATGCGGTTTGAGCGGGGCGACTGGGCAGTGGGATTGGAGGGGAGGGTTTCACGGGTGAGCTTGCGATCTGCAAGTAGCAGTGTGTTAGGCAAAGTTTGTATGCAGTACCCTCTGGGACCACTACACACAACTTGGACTACAGGTGTAAGCAAAACCAACCTTTAGTATAAGTCTGTACCACACAGTTTTTGATAGCGAGCTGAGCTGTCCGGCTTATCTCAAGAGGGAATGTGAGCTTGTAAGGGTGGTACACAAAGGTCTACAATAACAAGTATTCAGAGAGACTCTTAGACTCAAGGTTTCTTGGTAAAACAATTATTAATTTATTACACAATCATATACTAAAGGAGGCAACCAATATCACACAAAGTATGCTACAATATTGATTAAGCATTTGCATTGAAGTACGAGCAAAAAGGCATACGTTGATAAAAACGAACATTGCAGTTACTTTAAACAGTGAATATAGTTTGAGTTCACCAGAGGAGTTGATTCAATGCAAGGGGTAGGCCAAAGTCAATGGGCTAGTGTCTTGTATAAGTAAAAACGGTTCTGGTATTTAAAGCGGAAAAGTTTTTGCCACGGTTCCTAGAAGTAGTTTACGGAAGAAAGTTTTGTATGTCTAGTCACACGCTGACTAGGCCTGCAAGTTGCCAAAGTTCCACAAACTTTAGCAGTGAGAGGTAAGTGCTCTCGGTCGGGTATTCACAGTACATTTATATTGAAGAAAAAGATTTAGCTGAAGACCTCTGTTTCTGGCAGTTCCTGCAGATCTCGCTGTTCCTGAGCCTGTCGTGGGGACAAGAGGGAGGGCGTCGGACTCCTGTATGGGATGGATCACAAAGCTGTCAAATTGGCAAATCTTCGGTAGCTGTTCTTAAAGCACAGAAGCTGGTGTCCTTCTCCCTGGTTAATCCTAACCAGCTCCGAGAATGGTATGCAGGTGGCTTACGAGTAGATTGGTCCCACCAACACAAAGGAAGAAGTAGTCCTTGAAGGGGCTTCTCTGTCGAGGTGAACCTGGTGATTCGGACCTGCAGCAGAGCTCCACTGGGCAAACCAACATTCCAGTAGTTGCAGCAGCCGTCCTCTTCCAGCTAGTCTTCGGTTCTTTCGTTCCGGTGGTCGACTCTGCCTTTCAGTCCAAGAGACTCGCCTTTTAAACAGTTTTCTCCTATTCATTCCAGCCTAGCTGCCACTCACCCAGCAGGGTGGCTGTCCTTGCCAGACAGTCAGCCTGCCAATCACGCCAGAGTGCATTTGGGTCTCCTTTGAGACTAGGCACAGGGAGTTTCGGGCACCTCACTTAATTCCTGCCCACCCCAGACACTCGTGCGCCAGCGACGGTCGGCAGGCCTGAAGCCCGCCAAAGGCATAAAAGCGAAGGGACAGTTTGTCGCGCAGAGACAAACTCCAGAAGGACCTTTCCAAAAAGAAATGGCGAAAAAAGACTAGGACCTGTTTTAAACAAAGGGGGCTCAGACACCATCTTGAAAATCATGGGTCCTGTGATTTTTAGCTACCGGTGTTCGCGGTCAGGAAAACTCATGGTAGTTTGTTGTAAAACCACTGCCACAAGCCATTTCGATTGGAAAGGGTAGCATTTGACTGCTACATGAGTTTCTAGACAGTTACTAACCCCTCCAGCAATCTATTGTAAGATGGTGTGTGCATGGTCTAGGAATTTCAAAAGATTAGTAAAGGGAATTTAACTTTACATTCTCTGAGAAACAGTCTATCCCAGAGAAGGTATTTAAACCTTGGGACAGCCTAGAAAGGCTTCCCTGTGCCACTGCACTGAGGGTGCTGTGTAACACACATGAAAAGATGATCCCTATGGAGTTGTCTTAAAACACCATGATCAAAGAACACAAGAGTAAAACGCACAGCAAAATACATGAGTGGGGGGAAAAAAGGCTCACACTCTCTCCAGGAAAAGAAAATCAAGTCCTCAAAATACAGCAAAGTTGCTGGGGGTCTCTAAGGTGAAGGGGGAATTAGCACATATGTGAGAATTCTCCCTAATACAGTGGTAGGAGGCGCTCCTTGGTGAGGTTGCAAGCGCATTATGTGATTGCAGGTGGTAGCAGGATGGTGGTGGTGGTGGTCTGTGGAGGGCATAATGGTAGAATGAAGGTGATAGTGTGGTGGTCAGACAAACGGTTAGTGGTATTGGCTGTGATGGTGGTAGTGCATTGGAGGTCGGCAAGCCAATCTAGTGTCATACAAATTCAGGGAGTCTGGCTGGTAACACGTGTGAATCCTAGAGAGATCAAGGAGCTGGCAAGATTGATGGCATTGTTGCCTGTGGGTCGTTAAAACCTAGGTTCAGGTCACCCATAATGAGTATTTTGGAAGTAGGTTTGACACTGCAGTTTATAACTGCCAGGGTCCGGCTTGCCAAAGTTCCGCTGGAGCTGATGTTGGCCCCACAGACCCTCACAGAAGTTCCTCTCTCAACCCTTAATGTGATAGCTGAGAACCCCAAGAAAGGCAAAGGGTATGTGGAGAAAATAAAAAACGAGATACTGCTGCCTTATGACCTTCCGGTAGGCTCTGGTGTCTGTGGCAAAACAAATATGCTTGGTTACTTATGCATTATGTACAATTCTGTTCCTTAAATGTTTTCAAACACATGCTCACTTATTTACCTGCTTAATCTCTGCTATGGCATAGAGGTTCAAAAATGTTGAAAACCCAACAAAAACTGTCTTGGTTCTCTTTATGAAATTTAATAGTCGTTTAAAATTATTAAAACTTGACTGAAGAGAGTTGCCCTTTGTTACAATGCAACTTGTAGTCTTTTTAAAACTCTCTAGTGAATAGCTCCTGTAAGTGCTCAACAGTCTTGGGTACTTAGCACACTTGCTTCCTAAAAAAGGAATTCCTGTATCAATTCCTGCAAACGTGGTGCCTTAGATATGGAATCTGAAATGTCTAATCTCGTATGCTTCAATGAATAAAGATTTCTCTTCCTTTATTGCTCCTGGTGAGATAGTCCTCTTTCTACTTCCATGAAAATGACTTTGTATGCATGCTCTCTAAAGACGTCTGTGTGAAGTTTGAATGGTGTCACTCTCCTGCAAGCCTGTTGATTTGAAATCTCCTTTTAAGGTAAGGGTTGTGCAAACACAGATATGTCTTACTCCTATGTCCCGTCCCCTTTCCTCCATACTTACGGGACATTCCTCCGTCCTGTCGGACGGAATCAGAGAACTTTGTAAAAAGCATAACATTTTCCCCTCTTTTTACGCGGGGTTCCACATGTGGCCGTAACCCCGCCCTCCTTGCCTCCGCCCAGCGCATCGTCCATCAATCCTTTTCTCTGCTCGATCGGGACTGCATGCACTTGCATCTTTGGAAGATTTTTTCCAGTGTCTTCCACTTCTGCTCCGGCTTAGCTGTCTTGTGGCATTCAGTCTATGCCGGTTCAGTTAGATTTTCCTATTTGTTCTTCCTGTGAGCGACGCTTCGCTAGGGCGGACCCCCATCCTCTTTGTTTAGAGTGTTTGGGTCCGGACCACCGGTGGGACTCGTGTTTTTACTGCGATTCCCTTTCAGTCCAGGCGCTTCAACGTCGTTTAGAGTGGTGGGAGGAGGTTTTTCAGTGCACTTCCCCTTCGCACTTTCAAACTTTCATCGACGAGAAAAAGAAAGACCCGGTGAGTTCTTTACTTTTTAGAACACCCTGGCCGGTGGACTCCTTCCCAGGGACTTCCCGTTCCAGGAGGAGCATCAAAAGCTGTTACCGGGGCTTGCCCTGAGGTGCCTTCTAGGCCTAAAAAGTGTACCAGAGTTTTCTCTGAGGGCCTCCGTAAAGGGCCTATTGACACCGGATTACAATCTGAGGCCCCTCCTGTGGCGGCTGTTTGTGGACCCAGTTCTACTGAGGCGGCGGGTACCAGAGCTTGCTTTGAGGTCTCCTTGACTGGAGCTTCCTGCAAAGACACCGGGGTACGCCCTGAGGCCTCTGACACAAACGGCCCGTGCCCTGGGCACGCTGCAACAGCGCCATCCGTCCTTTCGTTCCTCTGGAGGGAAGTCAGGCAGATCGGAAGGTTTCGGCAGAGGAATGTCTTTGTACTGCCACCCCTCCCATTCCACGACCCACGATTCCTGCAAGGGTCGTTTCAAGTCCTTCTAAGGTGGCCGCTGTCGTTGTCAAGGCTCCCAAGGTGGCGCAGAGGCCTCAGGCGTCGGCCCCCCCATCCCGGTGGGAAGCCGGCTGGCGAACTTCATCAGCGTGTGGGAAAACATCTCCGCTGATCGATTGGTGCTGAACGCACTTGCCCATGGACACACTTTGGAGTTGGTGTCCACGAATACCACCGCTGGCTCTGCAGGAACAACGCATCCCTCAGCTATGGCCATGTTAAAAACGGGTGCGATAGAGCTTGTTCCAAAACCGCTCCGGAGTTTACTCCAGATACTACTTAGTAAAAAAAGACACTGGGCTGGAGGCCCATTCTCTATCTATGACTCAAGTACATCAAGTCCCAAAAATTCAGGATGGTCCCGCTGCAGCACATGCTCGGCGAACTGGAGGAGGGAGACTTCCTGTTCTCGCTGGATCTAGAGGACGCATAACGCGTCCCCATATGTGAAAAGCATTGCAGGTTTTTACACTTCGTCGTACAGGGGAAGCACTACCAGTTCAAGGCCCTGCCCTTCGGACTGAAGGCAGCGCCCAGAGTCTTTACGGAGTGCCTGGCACCAGTGGCGGCCCTTCTGATACTACAAGGGATACATGTGTACCTATACCTCTACGACTGGCTCATCCACGCCAAGTCAAGGGAGATCGCTGTTGATCACCCGGAGAGGACCCTCCGGCTTCTGACAGATCTGGGGTTCTCCGTAAACTTTCTGAAGTCCTGCTTGATTCCACCACAAGACGCTTTGTTCCTGGGGTCCAGGCCCAACACAGTCTCTTGCCTGGTGGCTCTGTCGGAGGACAGGATAGCATCCATTCTGTGCAAAGTGCGACGACTGTTGGCTCTGAAGGTCGACCATCAAGTCGCTGCTCGGCATTTTGTCATCTATCTACCTGATCAGACTGTGCAGGTTGTGGATGCACCCCTTCAGGAGTTCCTGGACGCTCGTTGGATCCAGGTGTCTGAAAGCTTCGCCGACAAGATTGTCCTCGACGAGGAGTTCTGTTGAGCGATAAGGTGGTGGGGTGTGTGCTCTAACATCGCTGGGGGCACGGATTTCCAGAGCCCCTCCTTACCAGGAGACAGAGTACCGGAGGAGAAGGATCTACAAATCAATGTCCTAGAACTATTTTTGGGCCCTCAAGTCTTTTCTTCCATCCCTCAAGGACAATCTGTGGTGGTATTGTCCGTGAAGAACCTCAATGTTATAGCTTAAGAAGCAGGGGGGGCACCAGATCCCCAGCGCGCTCCAGGGAGTTTCAGGACTTGTGGCACTAGGCCGTCGCCCAGGGGATGTTGCTCATTCTCTTTCACCTGGCGGGAGTCAAAAACACTGTTGCTGACTCAGCAGGGAGCTGCGCTCTTGCAATGAGTGGGAGCTTCAGCAGGATCAAGTGGACAACCTCTTCCTCAGGTGGGGCAGATGCCAGTTCGCTCTATTTGCGGCGGCGACCACCAAATGGTTCACCAGCTGGGGAGCATGGGGGGCGCGTGTTCTCTTTTCCGCGGGAAGTCTTGTTCCTGTACACGTTCCCGCTGGTGCCTCTGCTACTACAACTGTGCCGGTGCAGGATGATCCTCGTCACCCCGGCGTGGCTGAGCCAGATTTGGTACCTGGACCTGCTCAGCCTGTCAACGTCACCTCCAGTCAATCTACCAGTGGTTGCGGAACTGCTTGCAAGGAGGTGCAATCTTGCACCACGACTCAGGATCGCTGAACCTGAAGTGCTGGCTCCTGCAGCCGTAGAGTTCGTGAGTCTGAGCTACCAGCGGACTGCACCAAGGTCCTTGCCAGAGCTTTGTCGACTCTTAAGTGCTACGGGCACAAGTGGAAGCGGTTTGCGATTTGGTGCCGATCGCAGAAGATCAACACTCTGAGGGCCACGGCCCCTCAGATCCTTCTGTATTTGTCTTTGGTTAAGGCGGGGTTGGCACACGCCTCCATCAAAGTGAATCTGGTGGCTATCTCTTGCTACACCAGGTCTCTTTGGTCACACCGTCTCATCAATGAGTGGGAACTCAGTTTTACTGACCAGGCTCATGGGGGGTGGGGCCTTTTCAAGCCTATGCATCAAGCTCCTCTTTCCTTTCATGGCAGACTGTGTTTCTCATGGCCGTAGCCTCTACCAGGATGGTGGGAGAGATCCAGGCCCTGTCCTGCAAGCAGCCTTATTTGACTTTCCACGAGACTAGGGTGGTGCTGTGGACGCACCCCTCCTTCATGCCTAAGGTTCGGTCAGAATTCCATCTCCACTAAACTTTAGTGTTGCCTGTGTTTTTTCAGACGCCTTTGTCGCTGACTGGAAGGACTTTGCACTCACTGGATGTGGCTTGAGCGCTGAAGTTCTATGGGGCACGCACACAGTTTCCGGAAGAGGTCACAACTTTTCGTGAACTTTGGTCCTGTGAACCTTGGGAAACCTTTGTCCAAGACTTCCATTTTCAGGTGGCTCTCCGGCTGTATCACTGTCACCGGTTGGCAAACCAACCGCTGCCTGGTCATCCAAGAGCCCACTCCACCAGAGTGATCGCTGCAACGGCATTCCTGTCTGGTGTGCCCCTGCTGGACGTCTGCAGGGCTGCTACATGGAGGTCTACGCACAGTCACGAGATTCTACTGCGTCGACTAGATATCCAGAGAGGAGTCCAGCGTCGGCCAAGCAGTGCTACGCAACCTGTTCGCTTGAATGTGAGCCTGGTGAGGAGGTAAGACATTAAGCTGGTCACTGTAAAGACCGGGGGGTGGGGGGGTCTGTACTTCCGCTCTCTATATGGTAGAGGAGAGGCACAGAAGACCCTTGCCAAGATTCTCTATTATTGGTAACTTAGTCGAGCAATCAAGGCCTAGCTTCTCAGGAGGTGATGCAGGCTGGTTCTTAAGTACATTGTAGTCCCCAAGCACCCACAAAGGAATGTCCACACACTGTATCGGTTAAAAAAGTCTTTATATAATATTCAAGGTCACATACACGATCACAATAACTCACTTTGTACTCCGAAAATCAACAATGGTAAATATACACAGTTCTAAAGTGGTACCACTAACGTTATCAGATCTCATTAAAGTGCATACGGTCAGAATGACACACAGATCAAAATAAAGAGGAAACCAGCAGTAGCGAGAGGAAGGAAGGCAAGATGGTTGAACAATTGGCAGAGTACTGGTCACTACCGTTAAAAACAGTTGTGTTGAAATCCCCCCCCCCCCCCCAACCTGGGCAACCTGTAGAATAAAGATACAAGCCCAGTCCATATATTGTTCTCAACAACCTTCCCAATAGTTCTGCAACCCCAAAGTACCTGGCGTTGTAGCGTTCCTCGTTTGGGAATCGACTGCCCTTCTTGAGTGTCCTTCCTTTCAGGCAGGAGTCACAGGTCGTCGAACGTCCGACAGAGAACAGGTCGAGCTACGACGGTGAAGTGGCAGCTTCGTTCCTAGCAGTGCTCGCCGACGGGGAAGCGTAAACATCCTGCAAGGAAGAGGCGTGCGGGGCACCTCTGTTACGCTCACCTGCTATCCACGGGGATGCCACCCAGCCCTGGTTGGATGATTTGCACACTCGAACCCTCTCCCGGTCCCTTGGTAAGGCCTCTGGTTAAAGATGGGTCTGCAATATAGGAGAGCTGGATTCAATACCAGATTGTCTTTGTTTTCCCACCTCCCTTTGCCCCAACTCCTTCCCCCTTGGGCCTTCTCCTCACCTTAATATTGTGAATGGTGGATTCTCCGTCCTGCTCCTCGTGGCAGGGACGTGTAGATGTGGGGGGCGAGCAGCGACCAAGTTACTTCACTGGTGCAAGCCCCACTGTGGGAATCCAGGCCTGCTGCGACTCTGTAGGTTTGCTGCTTTACAGTGTTAATATGCAGTTCTTATGTTCCTCTTAGTTCGAATAATGTCTTGCTTCTTTCCTTTTAGGTATGGCAAGGTATTTTGGTGTTGTCATGCAGTTTGAAGATGAGCATGGGCTGGTAGGCAAAAGCGCGGTGTGCGCAATGCTGTCCATTGAGTAAAGCGCGATGCACGGCACTATTTTGCCTTTTATATTGTGAACCTGTGTCTTTTCTCTCCTTGCAGGTTGCGATGTACCTCACCGAGCGCTGTAATGTTCCAGCAATGATACTGACCAGGAGATGACTACCCAGGTAAGAATTGTGTTGCTTTCTTCATTCGGGAGGAAACGTGAGGAAACGCTTACTAATGCTGTATTCCAGGATGCATGCGGTGCCGGATGATGGAGTTCGTACCTTCAGGTGAGTGGAACAGAAGTCCGCGATGGATTGTAGACCGGATACTGTTCCAGGTAAGTTTCGTAGTGTTCTTTCTTTCTCTTCGCAGGTCCTTGGTTTCAGATAAGCTGGCATCAAAGAACTGGATACGGTGAGCGTTAGGCTGCCCACAGCAGAATAACGCAAAGCATGTTCTGCTGTTTGGGTGTGGTTTAAATAGTCTCAGGTAAAGTAGTCCAGGTAAAGTAGTCCCAGGCCTGCCACACACAAAAGACTAGACCGCATAGCTCAGTTCCTTGTAACTGAGCTGTGTGTGTGCCTCCATGTTGGCTGAACATCCCCCCAAGTTAAATAGTCCCAAGTAAATAGTCCCATTCTAATGTTGGTCTTCATGATAGTTATGAGCCTGGCGGCAAAGGCGCCAGGACTGACTCCAAGAGTCTTGGATGAGGTTTTAAGGCCTTTGAACTGGCCCTAACTGGAAGGCTGACTTGCCAGTAAGGGCCAGGGGCAAGGGTCATGACACCTCGGTGTCGATAGTTCTGGACCGCAAAGAGTTTGAAGAACTGTGGCCGAGCAAGGGCGTCGAGTTGTCGGCGTCTCTGTGGTCTTTGGGTGGCGGGAAACCCACCGGTGGATGCTCCTCAGCACGTCGACAGGCTGTCTCCGGCAGGATACAGCGGCGATTATGCGGACGAGGGCGTCCTTGGATCCAATGAAGTTCTTAGCCAAACGGGAGCACGGCGGCTCCAGTCGGCGACGGCAGTTGTCGACAGTGGCAGACAACAGTCCGGGTGCTTCTCCTTGGAGTTCAGCAGCAGTCCCTGTTTCGGGTCAGCAGCCTGTCGAAGGTCTGTCTACCAGGGAGCTTTGGCAAAGATCAGCTGGTGCACGATGGTCCCTCAGAGCTCGGGAAGAGGGCGCCTTACCAGGTCCTCTCTGGGTCAGTCCTTGGAGGCACAGCAGCTTTCAGATTGCGAAGGAGAGCAACAGCAATTCTTCTCCTCCAGCAGGGCTCAAGGTCAAGCTTCAGTTACTCGTAGTGGACTTCAGCTTCTGAACACGATTCCTAGCAGTGAGAGGTCCCCAGATATGTTGATCTCCCATTCATTCCGCTGGGTCACACTCAAGCATCCAATCACGACTAAGGGCATTCAGGCAGGCAGCTAATCTGGCACACGAGGTATTCAGGCCATTCACTTCTCTCCAGACACTCACAACAAGTTATGGGTATTGGGACAAGTACCAAGCCATTCAACACTCCATACTGCATTCATATCGGTTTCGGGCAGGGCTGTCTCAGTCATTGTGTCAAACACCAGATACTAGACACCCACAACATAGAATGCGTATTCGACACACACTCCATTCGCCCAGGTCCCACGCACAGGCGTACCCACAACATACGGTCGTTGAGAAGGCTCCAGCCAGTCTGGTCGGCACTTCCCCACACTACCATATACGGAACTTCCACCCAACAGCTAGTCGGGGGTAAGGGACAGAGGCAGGGCTTCCCGGGACTTCGGGAAGATCAAGGTAACAGGTGATGGAAGGCAAGAGGCCATGGGGGCCATTTTGTCTCCAACAGGAATCTACCGATTCCCTTGACAGGGCCTGGGTATCCCAAAATGGAGGACGCTCAGGGCACCAGTCATTTCAGCACGGAGCTGCCACCAGCCCGTACCCTGCTCTGTGGGTCACACACAGGTGCCCAAAAACATACACTAGGGGCACACGGTTGCACCCCTACCCATGGGTGCCATAAGGGTTTCCCATGGGTCTGTTCAAACCGAGAGAGCTGCACCGCCAGGAGTCCCACACGAACTCCTGCGTGGAAAACACGACAGAACACACGATAAAAAGCAGTAAAGGACAAGCATACAGAGGCCCTGTCTCTCTGATGCATTTCCAGTTTCACAGTCACCATCAAGACAGCCTTACTAGTCTCTTACCTCGGCTCGCAGAGTCAGTGAGATCCAGGCACTGGTCGCCTCTGAACCATATACCACCTTTCACAAAGACAAGGTAGTCATGCGGACGCACCCGGCATTTCTGCCCAAGGTTCTATCTGCATTTCACTTGAACGAATAAATAGTCCTCCCTACTTTCTGTCCTGATCCCAAGGATGAAGCACAGAGTGCTGCACTGCCTGGATGTCAGGCGTGCCCTAAAATTCTACTTGGACAGGACCAAGTGCTTCCGCAAGTCGGACCTGTCACTTTCAGAGGCTCGAGACCAGGCTATCGGGCCTCCATATGCTGCTGGATGGTCTCTGCCATCAAGGAAGCGTACAAGGGCCAGCACAAGCTGCTCCTGGCTAACATGCATCCCCACGCAGTCAGGGCCAAGGCAACGGTGATCGCATTCCAGCGCCATGTCCCTTGGCAAGTCATAAGCAGGGCGGCCACTTGGGCCTCTCCCTCAGCTTTCTGCAAGCATTACTGTTTGGATGCCGGCTCTAGACCGGATGCGGCTTTCGGACAGGCGGTTCTCAGGACCCTATTTGCTTAAGGTGGTCTCTTCTCCACCCTGGGGCTACAATCAGTTGTAATCGCTTAGACAGTATGGAGGAAAGGGGACAGGACGTAAGAGTAATTATAAGAAGTTAATTGTCACAAATCACCTTCAGTGCAGTGACCCAGGGAGGTCCTTTAGATTTCCCAAGGTTTAAATACCTTCTCCAGCATTGGATCTTTCATGGATTCACATGCTTAGAATATTCCCCGTCGTCAGACTGGGAACCCTCGGTACACATATATAGTCGTTTCCTATAGGAAAAAACCTCTGACACTTGTGTGTCCTATCCACATCCTCTCTGGGGCCGTTCACGCATGCCCCGTAGGACGTAGCGGTATAAAAGCCCCGCCCCCGCGGGTCCCGTCAGATTTCAACCGTCTCCAAAGATAGTGGGATCTCCTCGCGTAGTCTCTACTTTCTAGGTTATTGTTGAAATTACTCGTTTTTGATCGAAAGGTTATTGGTTTTACCAGGATGTCGGGCAAACCGCTCTTCCGCCCGTGCGCCACGTGCGGATTGAAAAAGGGTTACGAGGGGGACGGCCATCTAGATTGTATATATTGCCTCCACCCTCACCATTCGGCAGACCAGTGCGAAATATGTAAATGTTTTTCCCAGAAAACCCTGAAAGATCGGAGTCGGCGACTGGTGTCGTGGTTAAATGACGGGGCGGGAGCATATCCTCAGTCGGAGGTTGGCTCCGTGCGCAGCGTGGCCTCGGCGAAAACATCGGGGGCCCCGCGCCGTTCAGCCTCGTCGGAACCACCGGCAAAGAAAACTCGACCGGCGGAAAAGGATGTTACACGAGGCCACTCTTCCAAAGACTCTTCAAAAGAATCTTCAAAAAAGTCTTCATCGTCGAAAAAACATGGAAAGGAAAGGCCAAAATCCTCCTCGGGCGATCCTCATAGATCTGCCACGAGTAGAGTCGGAAAAGCGCAGGGAGAGCTCTGTGAAGGCGGGACCGCCTAAGCCACCTGCAGGCCCACCGTCGACGACGACGAACCAGTCCGTGTTCTCACTGCTGCTAACGCAGTTGGTTTCCCCCGTCATCAACCCGCTGACGACGACGGCGACGATGTCCTCGTCGACCGAAGTTCAGGCCTGGAGAACAGAGGTTTTTGATCTGGTGTTGCCGGACACGTTGCTGCAGGAACAAGCAGCGTCGATTTCCTCGAAGGAAGACGGCTTCAGGATTGCGGGCCCGGAAGATCTTGGGCTCCGAGCCAAGTCACCGTCAGGAGCAACCTGGTCTCAGGTGTTTGCCCAGTTTTCAAACTCACAATCGGCCCTGTCCATGGAGGTCCTGTCCTCATTGCACTCGCTGCTGAAATCGTTGGATGAAAGGCTTCCACCAGTGAACCCGTCAACGCCTCCCGTCGACGAGCCAGGCCCGTCACATCGTCCAACCCAAACGACCAGAGTTCCGGTGACTCCAGTGGTCCACGAGGAGGGTGAGCTTGTCGGACTCTGTATCTGACCGAGGATCGGTATCGGATATCTCCCTGTCTCCATTTAGGGATCCATCCTGGGTATCGGATGTTGAATTGGAAACACCAAAGAGCCCCACTCACCCGTCTCCACCAGACGATATTGGCGCTTTTCATTCAATGATGGAAAAGGCATGCAAGGAATTTGGCTTGGTCCAGCAGGAGGAGAAAAAGGACTGTTTTCTGTTCGACCATATGGGTAAGAATAGACGTTCAGTATTCTCAATACCCATTTTAGATCATGTCTGGAAAAGAGGGTGTTCAAACCATGCGTCGCCCGTTTTCTGAACCGGCCGTCAAAGGCCGCATTGAAAAGAAGTTTAAAGTTCCAGACTCTACCCCGAAATGTCTTTCGTCCCAACCTACACCTGACTCAGTGGTGTCGGCCGCAGCGACAAGGAAAGCGAGGGCCCAACACAAGTGCTCTACCCCTCCGGATAATGAGGCAAGGCGCCAAGATGTGTTTGGTAAGAAGGTACTATCCGTGGGTGCTACAACTGTGAAAGCAGCCAACTCTTTGGCTATTGTCGCCAGGTACGACAGGGAAATGTGGCACAGACTAGCCCCTATACTGGACCACCTTCCGGAGGAACATCGAAAAACGGCTATGTCTCTGGTACGAGAGGGCGAAGAAGCGTCGAATCATGCAATTAACATAGCGGTGGACCTGGCGGAGTCGGGCTTTAAACAAGTAAACAACGGGGTTGTTCTAAGACGCCAGGCTTGGCTTAATGTCATGATCTCTGCTTCCAAAAGGTCAGGGTTTTCCCAACTCCCTTGGAAGCAGATCCATAACCCAGGTTCCGAGTGCCAACCAGTCCCAATTGGGACCTTTTGGACCCAGTCCTGGCGCCAGTGGCACCAGGCTCATAAATATGCCCAGTCCCAGCGCTGGAAGCGCCGGGCTCATAATGCTTGGGTGGACTTACCTTCAGCAGACCATGCTGCTTACTTGCCTGCCAGTTGAGCCTCTGATCCTCTTCTGTTTGGAACTACTTTTCCTGTTGGATGGGGCAGGAGCCACTCCCTAGATTCAGAACACTGGAACTCTTCTGGAAAGCAGGAACTCTTTTCTTAGGCGTGGCTGTGGAAGGAGACACCTAAGCACTACAGGAGGCTATTTAAACCACACCCGATGGATGAATCTTGCTTTGCGTTATTCTGCATCCTCTGCAGCAGAACGCTCATCGTGTCTTCTGCATCTGATCCTGGGCCTAAGGAAAAAGGCTTACCATCCTGAATCCAGTCTTTAGCAACACCTATAAAGACAAGAAAGAACAGGTTAGCATTACGGTCTTCAGTGACAGCTCTTCACTTACCTGGTCCATCGGCTGTCACCAACGCCTTGCGCTGTATTCCGGCATCTGAAAGACAAAGGCTTACCTACTCTTCGTGCGCTCCGGAGGTCTTCACACTGCATTCCGGCATCTGAAAGACAAAAGCTTACCAACTCTTCGCACGCTCCGGAGGCCTTCAGCGCTGCATCCCGCATCTGAAAGACAAAACAAGGTGCGTTTAAAGACATTGGGGAACTTTAATACTCACGTGCCATTACTCCTTTCCACATCTAACCCAGTGGGTATTCCGGCACCCTGCAGCCGCTCCGAACTTTTACCTGCACAATAAAAAGACAGAGCGCATCGTGAAGCAGGCAACAAGCGCTTACTTACGTGCTTCCAGGCGCTTCTATTCATCACACGGGCTCCATCTTCAACTCACTTCAGCCCGTCATCCGCCATCGCCGGAACCCTGCAAAACAAGAGACATCATTACTAAAGACTTTAAAGACATTAGAATTACTCGAAACTTACCGTTCGTGCAGTAAACGACGGACAGCAGTCCTCTGAAGTCAAGAGGCCTGCTCCCCTTATCCAGTGAAGAAACTGGTTACAGCACCCTGCCCCGAGGCAGATGGAGAGCACAGCGTTCACTTACCTAAGGTGAGAGCGTTAACCTTTGGGGTTCTACAGGAGAAGAGAAAGGGAAGAAGAGAGAGACATTCAATAACCCAGTTCCTTAATCCCATATTTTCTATCTGCAGACATCTTACCCTTCAAGTCAGACATACAGTGCACAGAGGTCCAGCCCAAAGAGCCAGCCGTGTGTTACACATCACCTTTGAAGATACGGTATACGCCCAGTCAAGACCGGCGCCTCTACGGGAATCAGGTGAGCGTTACACTTAAGTGCACCAACTTCAGGCCCGAGGTGCAGTATAAAGTATTGGACATGCCCTTCGAAGGTGACCTTCTTTCTCCAGCATGGGGTCTGGCATGGATTCACATGCTCATGAATATTCCCCGACTTCAGGCTGGGAATCCTCGGTAAAGGAAAAAAAAAACAGTATCAGTTTCGTTTCTGATCTGTCTTTCGTAGTAATAACCAATCACTGGTCTCTGCGTCATACTGACCACAGCCAATGACTGCCCTCTACCTAAGCACCGCCTCTGGCAGCCATCTTCAGATTTTTACCGCACGTTCATGTGTTGGGATCCTCGTGCTATTGCTCTCGAGCGTTAGTGCTATTTTTTTCACGTTTTTTCTCAAAAACTTCGTTTTTTCGGTCAAAAGAGCCTCAAGCTCCACCGACTCTCCATCCGATCAACGGGGACCCGTGTCGGATTCGTCTGCGCCCCTCAAGGGTGAAGATTTCGTCGAGCTACGCTTTTGGAGGACTCCAGAAGCTTCTCAGGCCCGGACATGGCCCAGGAGAAGGGAAGCTCGACGCCCGGAAAGCTGTTCAGGATCTGCCCTGGATGCCAGCTGCAGAACGTCTTTAAGGAGGACGAACACTCCTTTTGTCTCTACTGCTTACATGAGGACAAGACGCACGTGGAGAAGGACTGTGCGTTTTGCGGCAATATGTCGGAGCGGACCATGAAGGACCGCCATCAACGTCTCTCCAACTGGCTGGAAGGGAAGAGCCCGTCAGGCGAGAAGAAGAGGAAGAAATCAGAGTGGTCTTCTAAGACCTTTGAGGACGCCCCGGCGACGGGGGTCCAACACAAGGCGAAGCACCGCGAGTCCGCTGGCACCGGGAGCGCCGAACGGTCGGGCTCTACGTGCGCCAGGCAGGGCGCACCCTCCCCGGCACCTTCTGCCACGAGCCAACGCTCTGGGTCGGGTAAGAGGAAGGGCGAGCACCCGGCGAAGCTCCTGGAGAGGCCCCGGTCGAGCTCGAAGGCCCCATCGGAGGGGGAGCGAGGCAGTGTCCCCCCCTCAAGGATAAGGCGGTGAGCGCACCTAAGGTGGTGAAGGCCTTAATCCATCCGGCCAAGCCCTCTATCGATACTGTCGCGGCGGCCCTGGCTCAGCCTGTGGAGGCTACACCAGTGGTGGCGACCTCGGGACTCAGTCTCCCTGCCACCTCGGAGGGAGTCCTCTTTTGTGCCCATCGATAGGACCCCCGTGAAATCCCCGGCGGGGAAGAAAAAGGGGGGGCAGGGCGTCGTCGTAGATTCGGCCTCAACTTTGGAGGAAGAGCTGATTGAGGTCTTAAGCCACGGCCTTGGCTAGGAAGAAGACCGGCCCGTCGGGATGGATCCCGACGCAGGTGACGACGACATCGTCGAGGGTGCCGACGGGGCCCCTGATCGCCCGTCAGATTCCCCTCTGCCAGCGCCGCAAGACAACTCGGCGGCCATTTTGTTGGCTATACAGTTCTTATGTTCAGAGATAAGGACAAGACTACCGTTGCCGACGGAGGAACCTCTCCCGTCGGGGGATCCGGGACCTTCTGGTGCTCCCCCGCCCAAGAAAAGGATTCACCCTCCACCTCCTTTTCATCCGTCGCGGCCCGTCCAGCCCTCCTCCCCGTCCACCCGAGGGGATGATACGGGGACTGACACGGCAGCGACGGGTACGGACGACGAGGTATACGACGAGGATCTACCGTCGTCACCTCCCACCAGGGCTTCTCCGCCTGACGAGATTGGATCGTTCCACTCCATGATCGCCAGGGCATCTGAGCTTTTCCAACTCTGCCCTGAGGAGAAGAAAAAGGAAGGATTCCTTTATCAACGGCGCGAGGCCAAGAGGAAGACGGTCCTCGCGGTGCCTCTACTGGACGACATTTGGGATGAGGGCCTCGCCCTCCTCAAGAACCCTTCCACGACGCCAGCTAGAAGAGACCGGTACGAGAAGAAGTACCGGGTCCCGGACGCGGCCCCCCTGTGCCTCCGGGCGCAGCCTACCCCGGACTCCGTCGTCTCTGCGGCGGCCTGGAAGAAAGCGGGGGGGATGCGGCCTCCACATCGACTTCCCCACCGGACGGCGAGGGAAAGAAATTGGACGCTATGGGACGCAGGGTCATCTCGTCTGCAGCGACGACGATTAAAGCGGCCAACGCCTTGGCTATCGTGGCCCGCTACGACAGGGAGCTATGGTACAAACTGGCTCCCCTGCTGGACTTCCTACCGGACGACAAGAGGGCGGATGCCCTGGAGATCCTACAGGAAGGTGAGGTGGCGTCGGACCACGCCATCACTATTGCGACGGACATCGCCGACACTGGGTTTCGCCAGTTGGGCAACGGCGTGTGCCTTAGGCGGCGTGGATGGCTCAAGGCTACGGACTTCCGTCAAGACGTACAGACCAGAGTCCTGGACATGCCGTTCGATGGGAACAACCTGTTTGGGAAAACTGTGGACGATTCCCTTCAGGCCATTAAAGCGGACACTGAGATGGCCCGGGCCCTTGGGGTTCTGCAGCAACGACGGACGCCCTTTCGGAGCAGCGGAGTCAAGGGCGCCTCCAAAGGTTCCGGCGGCGGTTTCTCCACCTACCGTCAAGCGGCCCGCTCGTCGTCTCAGGAGGCCTACAGAGGACGAGGCAAGTCTGGCGGACCCCGCCGTCGTCGCCAAGGAGGTCAAGGCGGCAAAGCCTTGTCTAAACAGGATTGAACCGGCCGTGGGGTCGGGCCCCCACCGAAGCACCCCGGTGGGAGGCCGGCTGGCGAGCTTCGTCAGCGTGTGGGAGTCCATCTCCACCGACCGTTGGGTGCTGGACGCCTTAGCCCGGGGCCACGCGCTTGAGTTTCAAAGAAGGTGCCCGCGCGTCCCCCCCGTGGCCAGGAAAGAGCTTCACGTCCCTCAGCTTCTCTTGGAGGTAAAGGCGATGCTCAGGAAGGGCGCCATCGAACTCGTCCCAAAGAGGCTTCGGGGCTCCGGAGTTTACTCGAGATACTTCCTCGTGAAGAAGACTGGAGGATGGCGCCCCATCCTAGACCTGCGACGTCTGAACAAGTTCATCAAGGCGCAGAAGTTCCGGATGGTCACCCTCCAGCACGTCCTGGGTCAGCTGGAGGAAGGAGACTTCCTGTCGTCGTTGGATTTGGAGGATGCCTACTTCCATATTCCCTTCCTAAAGGGGCACCGAAAATTCCTCAGGTTTGTGGTCCAAGGGCGTCACTACCAGTTCAAAGCCCTCCCCTTCGGACTACGGTCGGCACCCAGGGTATTCACCAAGTGCCTTGCACCGGTGGCGGCGCAGCTGCGCCGCGAGGGGATCCACGTCTACCCCTACCTGGACGACTGGCTCATCCGAGCCAAGACGAGGGAGCTCGCCGTGGAGCACACGGCAAGGACCGTCCAACTTCTCACGGACCTGGGATTCTCCGTGAACTACGCCAAGTCCCACCTGGTACCCGCGCAAAACGCACTGTTTCTGGGAGCGAAGCTCGACACAGTGTCCCTTCTGGCCTCCCCTTCGGAGGAAAGGACCAGGTCCATCCTGGGCAAGGTACAGCGGATGTTGGTTTCCGACGCGGCCAAGGTGAGGTCCATCAAGTCCCTCCTCGGAATGATGTCTTCTTGCATCTACCTCATTCCCATGTGCAGGCTCCGGATGGGCCCGTTGCAGGAGTTCCTGGACGCGCGCTGGATCCAAACGACGGGCGGCTTCGAGGAGAGGATCACACTTGACGAGAGTTTCCGCCGAGCGGTCCGGTGGTGGGGCAACCGCGCGCATCTGACGGCGGGCATGGACTTCCAGACCCCAGACCACCAGGAGACAGTGACCACGGATGCCTCCCTGGAAGGGTGGGGAGCGCACACCGAAAATCTGCACGCGAGAGGCCTTTGGCTCCCGACGGAGAAGTCCCTCCATATCAACGTCCTGGAGCTCCGTGCAGTGTTCTGGGCCCTCAGGTCCTTCCTTCCGTCCCTCAAGGGCGAGGTGGTGAGGATCTTCACCGACCACACCACCACCATGTTTTACATCAGGAAACAGGGCGGAACCAGGTCCCCAGCACTGTCCAAGGAGGCGCAGGACCTGTGGCATTGGGCCGTCGCCCAAAGGATGTTTCTGGTGCCGTTTCATCTGGCAGGGATAAAAAACACCATCGCCGACTCACTCAGCAGGGAGCTGCGCTCGTGCCACGAGTGGGAACTACGGCAGGATCTAGTGGATCGCCTCTTCCGACGGTGGGGCACACTCCAGATCGACCTGTTCGCGACGTCGACGAACTCCAAGTGCCGGAGGTTCGCCAGCAGGTTTCCCCAGGCGAGGAGCATGGGCGATGCTTTCTCGTTCCCCTGGGAGGGCCTGTTCCTCTACGCGTTCCCTCCTTTGCCACTGCTAATCCGGCTCGTCAACCAGCTCAAGAGGTCACGGTGCAGGATGATCCTCGTCGCACCTGCGTGGCCGAGGCAGATATGTTTCCCGGACCTTCTGGACTTGTCAGCGTCCCCGCCAATCAAGCTGCCGGTGGACGCGGATCTACTCTCCAGGGAAGGAGGCGCCATCCTCCACCACGACCCGAAATCGCTGAACTTGCAGGCCTGGCTCCTGCAGCGCTAGAGTTTGGAGGATACGACATACCGGCCGACTGCAGAGAGGTTCTTGCAAAGGCCAGGGCGTCCTCGACTCTTAAATGCTACGGACACAAATGGAAGAGGTTCTCTGTCTGGTGCCACGCACAGAAGATTAACCCTCTACGGATTACGGCTCCCCAGGTACTGCCGTACCTGCTGACGCTGGCCAATGCTGGACTGGCACACGCGTCCATCAAGATTCATCTTGCTGCGATCTCCCGATACACCAGAACCACGGGCCGGACGTCCTTGTGGTCTCATCGTCTGGTGAAAGAGTTCATGAAGGGACTGTTCAGATCGTTCCCGCCGGTGAAGGCTCCGGCCCCGGCGTGGGAGCTCAACGTGGTGCTGACCAAGCTCATGGGACCTCCGTTCGAGCCTCTGCACTCGGCCCCGTTGAAGTTTCTGTCGTGGAAAACAGCGTTTCTTGTGGCCATCACCTCCGCACGATGGGTGGGAGAGATCCAGGCCCTTTCCTGCAAGGCCCCGTACTTGACTTTTCACGACACGAGGGTAGTGCTCAGGACGCACCCCTCCTTCATGCCCAAGGTACCGTCGGACTTCCATCTCAACGAACCCTTGGTGTTGCCTGTGTTCTTCCCGTCGCCTTCGTCGCCGGCTGAGAGGACTTTGCACTCGCTGGATGTGGCTAGAGCGCTGAAGTTCTATGTGGACCGCACGAAGTGTTTTCGGAAGACGTCACAACTCTTTGTGAACTTTGGACCTGTCAATCAGGGGAAGGCTCTCTCGAAGGCTTCCATTTCCAGATGGCTCTCCGGCTGTATCATGTACTGTCATCGGTTGGCAAACCGACCGCTGCCTGGCCGTCCAAGAGCCCATTCCACCAGAGCGATCGCAGCTACCACGGCGTTCCTTTCTGGTGTGCCCCTGCTGGACATATGCAGGGCTGCTACGTGGAGGTCGACGCACACCTTCACGAAATTCTACTGCGTCGATCGGGATTCCAGGGAGGAGTCCAGGGTCGGCAAGCAGTGCTGTGCAACCTGTTCGCCTGAGGTGAGCCTGGTGAGGAGGTAAGATGCTTAATGTTGAGTTTGATGTACTGCTTAATGTTGAGCCTTTGCCACCTCCCGTGGTTGTGCATGTGTGTTACTGCTATGTATTCTTTATTCATGAGCATGTGAATCCATGCCAGACCCCATGCTGGAGAAGGAACAAGTTACTTACCTGTAACTGTTGTTCTCCAGCATGGATTCACATGCGAACCCTCCCGCCTACCCCTCTGCGGCTCTTCACTTGGTCATACTGCCACTTCACGTGCTTCCAAATCTGAAGATGGCTGCCAGAGGCGGTTCTTAGGTAGAGGGCAGTCATTGGCTGTGGTCAGTATGACGCAGAGACCAGTGATTGGTTATTACTACGAAAGACAGATCAGAAACGAAACTGATACTGGTTTTTTTTTCTTTACCGAGGATTCCCAGCCTGATGACGGGGAATATTCATGAGCATGTGAATCCATGCCAGACCCATGCTGGAGAACAGTTACAGGTAAGTAACTTTCTCCTTTTGGAGAAAAGGTGGATGAGGCCCTGAAAGGCATGAAGGAGGACTCGGATACGGCACGCTCGTTGGGTGCCCTTCAAAGTGGGAAAAATGTTCGATCTTTTCTTCCCTTTAAAGGGGCATCGGACAATTCAAGATTCTATGCATCCAGGGATAGATCCTTTGGCAGATCAGCATACCCTTCCCAGGGATATAGACGCGCCTCTCAAAACTCAAGCCGGCGCAGAAATTTCCAGTCATCCGTCGACGAAGGATAGGCCGGTCGTCTCTTGAACAAACAAAGACCAGCAATGACGGGAAGCGCACCGTTCTGGGAGGAAGAGTGTCAAGCTGCGTCAAAGAATGGGAGGACATCACAACAGATCAGTGGGTGTTGGACACAGTGAGGTACGGACATTCGCTACTATTCAAATGCAAACCTCCAAAATGTCCACCGGTATTCCTACCCCAACCACATCTGAGCGTTTTGCTGCGGGAAGTAGCACTTATGTTACAGAAAGGTGCTATAGAAGTGGTTTCTGCATCGCAGAAAGGCCAAGGGGTATACTCGCGGTGTTTTGTGGTAAAAAAGCCAAACGGAAAGTGGCGTCCCATTCTCGACCTGCGCGACCTCAACAAGACCTTACAGAGCCAAAAATTCAAAATGCTCACGCTGCAGGAAGTAATCAGGTCAATTTAAGTGGGAGATTTTTTGGCGTTGCTGGATCTACAGGACGCGTACTTCCACATACCTATGTGTCAAAAACAGAGTTTCTGAGGTTCATGGTAGGTCGGACACACTACCAATTCGCAGTGCTTCCGTTTGGTCTCAAATCCTCCCCAAGAACGTTCACAAAATGTTTGGCACCCGTGGCAGCCTGGCTGAGAAAGAAAGGGCATCATGTATACCCGTACCTCGACGACTGGCTTGTGAGGGGATCCTCCTCGGCGTCGACCAACGACAGCGTACAGGCTACCTTACAGCTTCTGCAACGACTGGGGTTCGCAGTGAACTTCGAAAAGTCCTCTCTAAGGCCATCAAAGAACTTAAAGTTCTTGGGAGCTCAATTCGAAACCCAGTCGGGAATAGTGAAACCTTCCCTAGACAGAATGTCAAAGATCAATCGACTGACGAGTCAACTACGTTTACATGGCACACTCTCAGTGAGAAAGTATGTGGCGATCCTAGGTTCCATGGCTTCCTGCATCCATCTAGTAGCCAACTGTCGATTGTTCATGAGGCCACTTCAGGAATTCCTAGCGGACAGATGGAAGCTGGCCACGGGTCGGTGGTCAGACAGGGTAACCGTCGACGACGACATCATCCGAGCCCTCCAATGGTGGAAAAGCGTTCACAACCTGGACAGAGGGGTACCTCTACAAGAACCAGAATTTCAGCGAACCATCATCACGGACGCATCCCTGACAGGCTGGGGAGCACACATGGACAACTACCAAACCCAGGGCAGATGGTCCCCGACCGAATCACTCCTACATATCAATGTACTGGAACTGAGGGCAGTGAGATGGGCCTTGAGGTCATTCCTTCCACATATCAAGGGGTTGAGAGTAAGAGTGCTGACAGACAACACGACAGCCATGTTCTACTTGATAAAATAAGGCGGCACGAGGTCCAGGACCCTGTCCGGGGAGGCTCAAAAGGTATGGCATTGGGCTTTGAAACACAACATATCTATAGTGGCTCATCATCTTCCAGGAGTGAAGAACGTACAAGCGGATTCCCTAAGCAGAAGCATGGCCCAGATACACGAGTGGGAGATGGACACCATTCAGCTGCAGAAAATCTTCAAAAGATGGGGTCACCCCTCAGTGGATCTCTTCGCAACGAAGGAAAACAAGAAATGCGAGCAGTTCGCGAGCAGATGGCCTCAGAAAGGATCCCTAGGGGAAGCGTTCTCATTTCCATGGACAGACAAGTTCTATACGCCTTCCCTCCGTTTCCCCTTATACGGAGAACTGTACAGTGGATATGCAGATACAAATGCCGGGTCATTCTAGTGGCACCGTATTGGCCGAGACAACCTTGGTTTTCCGACCTGCTGCATCTGTCGTTGGAACAACCGATAACATTCCAGAAGGTTCCGAATCTCCTGTCCAGGGACAAGGGAACGGTGTGGCATCACAATCCGGACAGCCTCAACCTGACGGCCTGGCTCCTGACTTTTCGGAATTTGGCACTTTGAAAGTTTCGTCGGATTGCCGGAGAATTCTACAGGCGGCTAGGGCTCCTTCCACCAACAAGTCATACATCTGCAAGTGGCGAAGGTTCTGTATGTGGTGTCAAACGCAACATGAAATACGGCCTTTAGAAGTAACTCCAGACAAGTTTTACCGTATCTTCTTCACCTGGCGGAGAGTGGGTTATCCTCGTCATCCATAAAGATGCACCTGGCGGCCATCTCAAGGTTCACGAGGAGGAGACAGTCCTCTCCGTTATTCAGCGACAGACTGGTGAAACATTTCATGAGGGGTCTTTTTCGAACTTTTCCCCCAACGAAGCGGTTCCCACCAGTATGGAGTCTAAATGTGGTGTTGGCGGCCTTAATGAAGCCACCTTTCGAGCCAATGTCCTCTTCATCCATGCAGTTCCTGTCATGGAAGCTGGCTTTCTTAATTGCCATTACATCAGCTAGAAGAGTATCGGAGCTACAGGCATTGGTCATAGACCCCCCATATATGAGATTCTTTAAGGACAAAGTGGTGCTATCAACTAATCCTACTTTCGTCCCGAAAGTTCCGACGGTCTATCACAAACACTCGACCATTGTCCTCCCTACTTTCTTTGCGACCCCGTCATCGACGGCGGAAAAGGCTCTTCATACTCTAGATGTGAAAAGGGCGTTGAAATTCTATCTGCAAAGAACACAAGAACTCAGAACTACCAGACAGCTGTTCATCGCATACGGTCCGTCGACGAGAGGAAAGGCAATTTCCAAGCAAGGACTGGCTCGATGGGTCTCGTCGGCGATTGCTTTTAGTCACTCCAAGGCCGGGAGACCCCTACAAGGGCACCCTAGAGCCCATTCCACAAGATCGACAGCCTCTTCCACGGCGCTGTGGGCAGGAATTCCTCTGACAGACATCTGCCAGGCGGCGGCATGGTCAGTCCCACACACGTTCACACGCCATTACTGCCTGGAAAGGCAGCATGCGGATGAAGTACAGATGGGAAGGGCAGTTCTGCGCCATCTGTTTCAATGAGGTAAGCCAAAAACGGTTAAGCTTTTGTCTTTTGCCTTGTCTATTCTGGTTCTTTAGTGTCTGTTTTGAGCAATATATATATGTATGTATGTATGTATGTATGTATGTATGTATTATGAATATGTATATATCAGAAAATATGTTGCTGCTTACATGCCTATATATTAGGTTTTGGGGTGTTTTTTGTGGTGTATGTTACATTGCATTCTCACCTCCTTCTTTTAGGATACTGCTATACAATCTATTCTAAGCATGTGAATCCATGAAAGATCCAATGCTGGAGAAGGGAGTAGTTTCTTACCTGTAACTCCATTTCTCCAGCGTTGGTATCTTTCATGGATTCACATGCACCCACCAGCCTCCCCGGAATGCAATGTGCAAGATATGTGCATAAGCAGGTTCTCCTTTCTACTTTGGAGGGGCCGAAATCTGACGGGACCCGCGGGGGTGGGGCTTTTATACCGCTACGTCCTACGGGGCATGCGTGAACGGCCCCAGAGAGGACGTAGATGTGGATAGGACACACAAGTGTCGGAAGTTTTTTCCTATAGGAAACGACTATATATGTGTACCGAGGGTTCCCAGTCTGACGACGGGGAATATTCTAAGCATGTGAATCCATGAAAGATACCAACGCTGCAGAAATGGAGTTACAGGTAAGAAACTACTCCCTTCTAAGGGATCAACTATTTCCCAGCACACTGGAGTGAAATTGACTTGACTTAGTCCTGTAAAATTCTAGACTACCATGATTTACTGTGAACTGTTCGGAGCTCCGGTAACGTTAAATCGCGGGAACCATGTTTTTCAAAATGGCGCTGAGCCTCCTTTTGTTAAAATTGTCCCCGGTCGTCTTTTTTTTGCCATTTCTTTGTGGAAAGGTCCTTCTCGAGTTTTTCTCTGCGCGCCAAACCAGGTTTGGTCTTTGTTCATTCGCCTTTGGCGGGCTTCAGGAGTGAAACCCGCCTCTGGCTCCAGAGTGTCTGGGGTAGGCAGGAAGTGAGGGAGGTGCCCGGCTTAGTCTCCTAGGAGACCCAAATGCACTCTGTAGTGATTGGCTGGCTGACTGGTCGGCAAGGACAGCTTCCCCTGCTGGTTGAGTTCCAGCTAGGCTGGAATGAATGGGAGAGAACTGAATAAAAGGCAAGGCTTTTGGCTTGCAAGGCAGAGTCGACCACTAGATTATGGAACCGAAGAAGAGCTTGAAGAGGACGGCTGCTGCAACTCCTGGACCGTTGGTTTGCCCGGTGAAGCCCTCCTGCAGATCCGAATTGCCAAGTTTGCATCGACAGAGAAGCCCTGCAAGCACGACTTCTCCCTTTTGAGTTGGTGGGACCAATCAACTCCCAAGTAAGCCACCTGGACACCCATCTCAAGCTTGTTAAATTTCCTCAAAGTTGCTGCAGGAATCTGTAGCGCCAGGGAGACGGACACCAGATAGTGTGCATTGCTTGTAAGCTGGCCTAAAGCTTCTGGAAGATCCTCCGGACTCCCACGAAGCAGGACTATCCAAGCCTGACCCCCCTCAATTAGTGCGGGACCTCAGATGTGAGGAAAGTCCAGTTTAGCAGCCAGGAACCACGCTTATTGCAATTTGCTGTACTGCAAGGAGCTGAAATGTGAAACAGCCACTGAAAGTAGTTTGTCTGTTGCCAGCTTTGAAGGTGCCAATACAGTGCAAGAGTCCCCCGACGTCCTCCCTCAGTGAACAGTGAGATCTGCAGAGCTGTACAGGAACAGAAGTCTTCAGCTGAATCTTTTTCTTCTTTACTAAGGTACTATAAAACTAGCCTAAGAGAACTTGCCTCTTACTGTGGAAGTACTTTTAACTTCTGCAACTCGCAAGTCTAATCAGCTTATGGCCCTACATTTGGTGGTTCTTTTTTATCAAATACTTGTGCAAATACTTTCCATTTACTTAAGTGCTGCATCCTAGGCAAATACTTTTTCCCATTGACTTTGGCTTAGCTGATTGAATTGAATGACTCTTCTAAGTGCTTTCTGAAAGTATTTGCCCTGCTTATGAATATTTGTAATTTCTTGTGTTCTAATAACCTTTGCCTTTTACAAACTATTGAGTATTCTGTATGCCAACAGTAGGGTATTAATGTCCCCAGCACCCTTGTTACTGAAGTCACCTGTGAGTGTAGGTTGTGTCTGTGGGCAATCCCCAAAGGGCCTGGTCTGATCCAGAAACTAAGTGTACAGTATTGAATTATATTTGGGTTACTAGTCTATTGCTCCCTTCTGAAGTAGGCTTTATTTCGAGGGGATTGGGTCCTCCGACGTATTCCATATCTGACATGTAATCGCCACAGCTGTGCTGCTTCGGAAACTTTTTTCTGCGTCCTGTCTCGATGACGTCGATGCGCCGTCGTCGAGGACCTCCTCCGACGTCATCCGATGTGATAAGTAGGACGCACGTCGCCCATAGCCTCAGTTCCGTTTTTTCCGCCAACGTGTTGCTTCGTGAATCTCGGTTTAACGCCTCGACTCTTTGGAGTTCTGTTCTTCGAACCTGTTCGTTTTTGTGAAAATCCTTCGTGTGAAGAGGTCTTCTACTTCTTGAAGCCCGGACGCGGGGTCGAACACGAAGTGCGGGGAGTGTGGGTCCAAGATGTCGGTGACGGACTCGCACGCCGCCTGCCTCGGGGAGGCCCACGACACGGATGACTGTATCAACTGCCAGTCGCTCACGTCCAAAGCCTTACGCGAACGTAAGAAGAAGTTGTCGGTAGGTCGGGTGTCCAAGCCCCGGAAGTCAAAGTCTGTGGGGCTTTCGACGGATGATTCGAGGGGTGACTCTCCTCGTCGGAAGTCTCGTGGGTCTCCTTCTAGGAGTTGGTCTCGCCACTCCTCAGCCTCTTCGAGGCATTCTCGGAAGCGCCGACCCCGGTCGTCTTCCAGGTCCTCTTCGGAGGACTCTGCCCGGCACGTCGCTTACCCCACCAGCCGTGCGACACCAGAGGAATGGGCTTCCTTCGGGAAGAAAATGCTGGCGATTCTTGAGTCGCAGGGTACTAAGCCGTCCGCGCCCCCGTGTGGGGTCGGTTGTGAGAGGTCGAGAGACACAGCTCGCAAGAGTGGTCGGCACGAGTCACGGGAGAGGTCCCGTTCGGACAAGGGGACTCGTTCTCGACGTACCCGTTCCAGGTCCCGGTCCTCGATGCGTTCGAGACCGTGTACACCTGTGAGGTCTTCGAGGAAGACATTGACGTCTGAGGCGTCGAGGGCGTCGACGGGCTTTCTCGAGACTCCGGCTCCGAGGAAGTCGTCGAAGCCGTCGACGCTCAGGTCGTCGAAGGACACGCTCGGGGCTCCGGCTTTGAGGGCTGTGTCGACGCCGCTGATGCTGGCGGCGCTGCATCTGACGCCTACGCCGATTTCCTCGACGCCGATCCCTGTTCTCTCAACTCCGGCGCCGATTCGCTCAACGCCTTTCGTGTCGGAGGTACCCCGTGGCACGGGGGAACGCCTTAGGAAGGCTCTGGTTAAGAGCAAGCACTCTCGGGTGCCTTCTTTTCGCCACCTGGAATATATTTCAGAGGCGGATGAGGATTCTGATGGCCTGGTTCCTAGTCAGGTTCCAGATGAAATTGTCTCGGGCCATAGTCAGTTTGACGATTTGAGGCAGTCACTGCATGATGCCAGTGGACTGGACACCTCTCCGGAGGTGGAGTTTTGTAGGCCTGAGCCTGGCTCTCATGTCGATTCTTCGTACCGGCGCCTTATGGCTAGGGTTTCTGAGTACTTGGGATGGTCTGCTCCCCGAGGGGAGTTTGTGCAGGATGATCTAACGGACATCCTTGATGTTGGTCCCCCAACTGACCCGGTACTGCCGTTCCATATGGCTTTACAGAGAAGGGTGGCGGCGACTTGGACTGCTCCGGAGAGTCTCCCGTCGGTGGGCAGATCCTTGTCGCGAAAATACCGTCCAGCCAGTAGAGACCCCTGCTACTTGACCAGGCACCCCACTCCGGAGAGTTTGGTGGTGCAGGCGGCCACGGCCCCGGCAAAGCAGGCGTCGTACCCTACCATCCCTCCTGATGGGGACGACAAACGTTTTGATGGCTGGCCGAAGAAAGTGTTTTCTTCTGGTGGTATGGCGCTTCAGGCGGCCAACTCCATTTGTGCCTTGTCTCGTTTCACACACACTCTGTGGAACTGTGTTGCGTTAGATGCTGAAAATATTCCCGAAGGGGACGAACGGGATGGTTTCCTTGCTATGGTCCAGGATGGTAAGGATGCCATGTGTGAGTCCGTTCAGTCGGGTTTGGACTTCGCTGAATGCGTCAGTAGGTCCATGGCGGCGAGCACCGTGATACGCAGGTTTGTGTGGTTGCGGAAGTCGGGGTTTGCTCCTGATGTGCAGTCCCGGCTCCTCAACATGTCCTTTGACGGTGAACACCTTTTTGGCAGCAAGGCTGACAAGAGCCTTGAGAGGTTGCAGACCTCAAAAGCTGCAGCGAAGTCGTTGGGCGCTGCAGTTCGCCAACCTCCGCCTTTTCATCCTAGGGGACAGCAGTGGAGGAGTGGTTCCTTTCGCTATTACTCGTCCTTCAGTAAAGCGAGAGGAGCTGGCAGTCAAAGAGGCCAACGCAGGGGTACCAGAGGTGGACGACAGGGTACCCGTGGTGCCAAGGCCGCTCGGGCAGTTGCCTCTTTGCCCTCAGGTAACGCCGCAGCCGCTCCCACTCAGACATGAGGCCATGTCCCATGGTTCGCCGGTTGGGGGAAGGCTGGCGCAGCATCTTGTAGAGTGGCAAGCCATTACTTCAGATGTGTGGGTTCTGGAGATCATAACCCACGGCTACTGTCTTCCCTTTCGGCACAGGCCTCGCGGCAATCCACCGGGGAACCTCTTTGCAGAGTCCGGATCCGCTCCTTGCGCAGGAAATTCAAGCCCTGCTGGAGAAAGGTGCCATAGAACTGGTGCCTGTAGCGGAGAGGAACAAGGGATGGTATTCCCCTTATTTTTTGATTTCGAAGAAAGACAGGGGATTGAGACCCATCATGGACTTGCGCAGTTTTAACAAACTCCTCAGGAAGGACAAGTTCAAGATGGTTACTCTCAAGTCCTCCAGGCCCTTCAGCTTCAGGACTGGTTAGTGTCCCTCGACCTCAAGGATGCTTACTTCCATGTGCCAATCCATCCCAAGCACAAGAAGTACCTGAGGTTCACGGTTGGCGACTCGCACTTTGAGTTTCGGGTCCAGCCGTTCTGGTTTAAACCTCCACCCCAAGGGTTTTCATCAAGTTCATGGTGGTGGTGGCAGCGCATCTCAGGCAAGGGAGGATTCACGTCTACCCCTACCTGGACGATTGGTTGATCAGGGGGAGCTCTCCCGAGCAAGTCCTGCATCATCTGTCCGTCACCTGCCACTCCCTTCACAGGCTGGGCTTCTCCCTCAATTTAAAGAAGTCCCATTTGACACCAACACAGCGGCTCCAGTACATCGGAGCAGTGTTCGACACTTCCCTGGGGCAGTGTTTTCCTTCCCAGGTGAGGGCTCTTTACATTCAGCAGATGGTGCACAAGTTTCAGCATGCCCAGACGCTCCCAGCGTTCGAGTGCTTGAGGTTGCTTGGCCTCATGGCATCCTGCATTCTTCTGGTGCCAGAGGCTCGCCTGCGTATGAGATCTTTGCAGTGGGCACTCAAGACGCAATGGTCGCAGTCCTCCGGCAGGATGTCGGACCCGGTTGAGGTGCCGCCCTCGGTCGCCCGGGACCTTCTGTGGTGGGCCGTCGAAGGCAACTTGATGAAGGGGGCTCCATTTTGGCTTCCCTGGCCGGAGGTGACGATCGTGACGGATGCATCCCTCATGGGATGGGGAGCTCATGCCAACGGGCTGACAGTCAGCGGTCGTTGGTCTCCGTCGGAGTCCAGACTCCATATCAATCTGTTGGAGCTGAGGGCCGTCAGGCTAGCCCTGAAGGCTCTTCTGCCGACTGTGCGAGGAAAGAGTGTCCTGATCCTGACGGACAACAAGGTGGCCATGCACTACCTCAACAAAAAGGGGGGGGGTAGGGTCACTTCCTCTGTGCAGGGAGGCGATGCAGCTCCAGTTCTGGGCCATCCAGCAGGAAGTTTCGATCTCGGCAGTTCATCTGGCCGGAGACGAAAACGTGACGGCGGACGCTCTGAGCAGGCAGAGCGCGATCTCTCACGAGTGGAATTTGGCTCAGGAGATTCTCCTGGAGATCTTCGCCCTTTGGGGGACCCCTCAAGTGGATCTCTTCGCCTCCAGTGTCAACCGGAAGTGCGAAAGGTTTTGCTCGTGGGAATTTCCTCCAAAAGGAGCCTTAGGAGACGCGTTCGTGGTGGAGTGGTCATTCCCGCTGCTGTACGCGTTTCCTCCAGTCCCCGTCATCCCGCAAGTGCTGCGGAGGTTACGGAAGTTCGGTTCCCGGATGATCCTCATTGCCCCGGCGTGGGCTCGGAGGACGTGGTACCCGGACCTTCTCGACTTGTCCATCTGCCCTCCACGTCGTCTTCCCTACCGAGACGATCTGCTCTCACGGGAGGGGGGTTCAGGTTCTCCATCCAGAGGTCAGATCCCTCAACCTTCACGCTTGGCTTCTGAAAAGTTGAGGTATAAGGATTGGGACCTCCCTGAAGACGTGATGGAGGTGTTGCTTTCGGCCCGAAGGCCAGCAACAAAGTCTCTGTGCCGTTGGCGTAAGTTCTGCGACTGGTGCAGAGTTCAGAATGTGGATCCTTTTACATGTGACATCCCCATGGTTCTGTTCTTTTTACTTTCTTTGGCCCACAGGGGCTTGCAAGTGGGTACCATTAAAGGTTACCTGGCGGCGCTGTCCATCTTTAAGCGCTCGTCTGAAGAGTGTTCTTACTTTAAAATCCCTTTAATTTCACAGTTTCTGAAAGGGCTCACTAATGTGTTCCCTCCGTCACCTTTCCTGGTGCCCGGTTGGGATTTAAACCTTGTTCTTAGGTTTCTTATGGGTGCTCCGTTTGAGCCTTTACATTCTTGCCCTTTGAGGCTGTTAACTCTGAAAACTGTGTTTTTAGTTGCGGTTACTTCCGCTCGCAGAGTGAGTGAGTTACAGGCACTTTCAGTTAAGCCACCCTTCACTGTATTTCACAAGGACAGGGTTGTCCTTAGAGTTCGTCCTTCTTTTCTCCCGAAGGTAGTGACGGAATTTCATTTGGCCCAGAAGGTTGTTCTTCCGGCATTCTATCCTCCTCCGCATCCAAGTAAGCAAGAGGAGAGGCTCCATAGGCTTGATCCTAGGAGAGCTTTAAGCTTTTATGTTTCACGCATGTCCCGGGTCAGAGTGGACGATCAACTCTTTATTGGTTACGCTGGAAAGCGTTTGGGGCAAGATGTGACGAAACAGACTTTGTCTCGCTGGATTATTTTGGCCATGTTAAGGACCCACCGGCTGGATTGCGGACCCATTCTATCAGGGGTATGGCTGCATCTACTGCCCTGCAGAGGGGTGTTCCTATTCGCAACATCTGTGATGCGGCCACCTGGGCTTCAGTACATACATTTGTACGTCACTATTCCCTCGATTCCATCCGAGGACAGGATCTGGCCTTTGGCAAGGCGGTCCTTTGCTCTGCTATTTGATTGGCTATTCTAAATTTTGATTCTAAATTCTTTCCCTCCTCCTTGCTCTGGTACTGCTTTGGGAGTCTGTCATAGATATGGAATACGTCGGAGGACCCAATCCCCTCGAAGAACAAGTTACTTTCTTACCTGGTAACATTCTTTCGATGGGATGGTCCGACGACGTATTCCATATCGCTCCCACCCTGACTTCCCCGCTGCAGAATTTCTTTTGCGATTGCAGCTTACGTTCCGCAAGGCTTTGTGTCTGACTGGCAGTTGACTAATGTCACACGTTCTGGGGGAAAAAACTACAACTGAGGCTACGGCGTCGTGTGTCCTACTTATCACATCGGATGACGTCGGACGTCGGAGGAGGTCCTCCACGACGGCGCATCGACGTCATCGACGCAGACGCCGAAAAAGTTTCCGAAGCAGCACAGCTGTGGTGATTACATGTCATAGATATGGAATACGTCATCGGACCATCCCATTGAAAGAACGTTACCAGGTAAGAAAGTAACTTGTTCAACTGACTGATAAATAAATTGTTTATGCAAGAAACTTGAGTGTAAGAGTTTATTTGAATACCTGTAACTGTGAATCTCTAACTCCACTACAGCTCACATTTCCCCTCTTGAGATGAGCCTGGCTGCTCAACACACTACCAAAACTGTGTAGTACAAGCTTATACCAAATGTTGGGTTGCCTGTACCTGTAGTCCTAGTTGTTTGTAGTGTTCCCAGAGGTACTGCATGCAAACTTTGCCTAACACCCACTCCCCGGGCATCTTAATAATGTAGTCACAACATACACATCTTCCACTTACAATTACATCAGCCCCAATGACCTCGGAGCACTCTTCTTGTTGCCGGTCTCATCTGCATCTATAGTTTGTTTCCTATCGCCTCCTGTGCAGTCTCCGCCGTCAGTCATCTTCACTTCTAGTTACTTCCCATAGCGCAATAAATAACAGTGCTGCTCAATGGCACATCTATAAAAAGGCGACCCTTTTCCGCCTCTGTATCTTCCCTCCGCACCGCATACCTCCATTGTGCTTCCTGTTTTAGGTGTGCGGCGTAGAAGGATCCTTTCCTCAGACTGTGGGTTTCTCACCTTCTATGTCATACTAAACTCTTCTCTTCCAGGGTGCTCACCCGTGGCGTTCGGTGATGCGATCCAGGAATACTTTATACCCGCAGAGGCGACACGCGCCAGCACTCAACGGCGTCCTTCGCCATCACAAGCTGCTATTATGCGCCGTCATCAGTTAAAGCTCCGGAACGGAGTGAAGCACATCTCCAACCGTTGAACAGCTGGTACTCTGTTTACCTTCCACATTTACGTGTAACCCACAACTCCCATGTTACTTTCACCACTTAGCATTTCGCTGCTGCTTTATGCCCACGACGTTCATGTTGCCGAGGCTTCATGAGTCAACTCAAATCCCTTCACTGGGGATTTTCCTCCCCCATGCGCTTTAATTTTTCTCATTTTTCCATAGAGGTCCGCACAGGACTTTCTTAGGAGTTTCTTATCCCATTATGGAAGTTTACTCTTCTCTCTTCTTGGCGCCTTGGGTATTAGTGCTACCCCTGCACTGGGCTCTCCTGCTTGCCCATTCCCCCTCTTTATGGGACGGGCATTCTTTTCCCTATTCTTTGTGCCCTGTGGTTTCTCCTGTGATATTTGGACAGCTTGTACCTCCGCCCCTTTTTCCCTGGGTGATGGGACTTACTTTCTTCCTTGGGGGGCCAGTGGTGGTTCCTTCTCCTCTTCTTCGTCTGCTCCCCACTCATAAGTCTGCTTTTTCTTCTGTTTCAGCATGCATGCTTTTGATTCCACTCATCCTTGTCGCCATTGAAGTAAAGTAACCTCTGTAGTCTTCTTGTAGGTTCACTTAGGGTTTATTACAGGTTACATTAAGATCTTACAATAGAGGACACCACTGGGACCCATCACCCAGGTAGACCCAGCATCAACTTGACATTGCAGAACCTTGGCATGCATTCACAGACCAACATTCCACATCAACACAAACATTCTCATCCCATGCATTCACTAACCCACTATACAACAGTCCCTGTAACAAAATTGTTAGTTTTAGTGGGAAAGGGGATACATTGCATCTCCCCAGCACTCCACATAAGGTGGGGTGTGCTGGTTTCACCAAATAAAATATAAAGGGGATCCCAAAATCCTTTCTACCATTGGGAATTGTCGTTCTCTCAAGTTTAGGCCGAGAAAGTTAAGAGGAGCCCCTCGGCAATCCACCAACAGCAGGCACCTATTGCCAAAATGTTATCAAAGCGGATAACTTTTAAAAGACACTATGGCGAGTCTAAAAAATGACACCTATAAAGAGTAAAATATTCTGTGGGTGTGGAAAAAGGGTCCCACACAGAGGTATAAGGAAAAAGAATCCACCAGTAAAGCAAAAAAGTTCTGGGGTTGACACAAGTCAGGAAGATTTACAATTACTATGAACATCTTACCCAACAGTCGTCTTTGAAGTATTGGCTCTTTAAGACTTTTATGTAGCCAAACAGTATAGATGGCAGGATTATTCAAAGCGTGAGAATCTGTTAAAATAGCAAATTTCACAAATAGCGTTGAAGTAAAAAAATTGTTGGGCTCTGCATCTGAAATGGGTTTCATGTTTAGAGGCACCCTGAGTGTCTTAACGGTGGAGCTGAATTAATAACTCATTCTAAATGGTGCTACCTGCATCTTTTGCCTCAATTCTATTTTTCAATAGTTCGATTAGGCATGAACAGACTACAAGTGCATCATAGCGACGTGTGTTAATGGCTTTCCATCACTTGTTTGCATTTGTATGTGGAAATAAAACATCACTTTTCCTTTTCTTTCAGCCATTTTCCTTGTCATTAGGAATGTTCTCAACAATCCATTCTTTACTAATTTGAGCTGGCTTCTCTTCAGGATGCTCCACACTAGGCCATGATCCATTTTCACCTTTAAAACATGCAGACACTCCCATTAATACTGCTGACATGAGCATCTGCATCCATTTTAAAAAAAGAAAACAGTTTAAGGGGAAGTAAATTACTTGGTGATGCATGTTAAATAAAATGTTGCTTTGACCAGCCCTTAGCCTGCTAGGCACAAAAGATTGCTTAATCAAGAGACCTTTTTTCTGCTTTTTTCAAATAAATATTGAAAGCAAAGTAAGACATCCGTCTGTAGTTATGTTAAAGGTATTTGTACCATGCACCATCGCTAATGAAATTGGTCCACATGCGCATCTGGAAACAAAAAGAGGGGATGGGAGGGTGGGTTAATTGGTTGAAGAGGGAGTAGGAAAGTGAGAAAGGTGATGTCCTGTTGGCAGCTTCAGTTTGGTTTTCACTGTGTGCTGAGCTTTGGTGTGAATTATCAGATCGATACGTGTCCTTGTGTGCTGTTGGTGCGAGTTGTTGCGGTGAAGTGCGTGCGGTTTGCCAATCGAAAAGGTGGTTGTGTGGATTTTTGTGTGAGTTAAGTATGCATAAGTTTGAGCTTTTGGGGTAGTGGGTTATGTGTAAAAATAAATTAAAACAAATGTTTAAGAAGTGAGAACTGCTGATTTTCTGTTAACTTGCACTGCGCACATGAATGTTGCTCACTTCAAATCTTATGAGATTTATTTTATTTTTTTAGAACAATCTCGACGAGATGATTTGGAGTCATTGGGCTATGTGTTAATGTACTTCAACCTGGGCTCCCTCCCATGGCAGGGTCTGAAAGCTGCCACAAAGAGGCAGAAATACGAGCGTATAAGTGAAAAGAAAATGTCCACGCCAATCGAAGTGCTCTGCAAAGGGTATCCTTGTAAGTCCTGTTTTCTCTAGTTTTGTTGTCTGTAAAGGCACTTGCTCATATTAACACCACCTCATTTCGTAAGTAGTTGCACAGCATATATTGTGGTATAAAGTGAATGATAGTTTGGAATGAAGGATTGGCAGATTGTTTTCTAATGTGAACGTATCCTACCTGCCGTGATAATGGTGAATGACTTGCTTAGTGGAGAAAATTGTGAACAAACCTTGCCGTCCATTCCAGACAGATCTTGCAACATTTAATCTGACCTGGAGCCCATGTTTTTGGTATACTCGTAGTACAAGAGGGCATCTGAGCACTAGTGCACAGCATGGATTTCTTTTAGGGAGATTTTTCCACAGATGTGAGGTGTGAGATCTGTCGTAATAGTGAACACAGTGTGCGCACCAAGGTAGATCAAATCATTCGGAGGATGGGATGTGCTTACAGCCAGTACAGTAGATTACATAAGACACTTCATCTACTGAATTATTTTTATAGTTTTACGCAAAGTAGTTCAAATAAGCACTATAAACCAACCCACACAAGTTACTGTATATTGTAAATACAGGTACAGCCTTTGCCTCTCCTAAAGTCAGTATGAGGCTAACAACCTGTTAACCGAATATCCTGGGGAGATGGGGGAGGGGTAGATTCATAGGCAATAGATAAGTGACCTGCGCATAGTCCGAGAATAACAAAATTCCAAAATGTGGGTTGAGCACCGATTCAATACCTCTCAATATCTTGCGGATTCAGCGCCTCGCAAACTGCACTGATGCAGAACGAATATCTCTGTACTTTCCTTGCTTCCTCGGTCCTGGACTCTGTTTAGGGGAACTCTGGTGAGGGATTTCGTGATTCAGGAGTGTCCTTGGGAGCCTCTTGGCGCTCCTGGACACTCGACCCCTGGCATTGGGCTTCTGCAGCATTGGAGGGGCACAGCAAGTCGGGGATTGCGCCAGTGGAGTTCTTCTCGGGGTTAGTTGGTCCCACTAACCGAAGGGAAGAAGTCGTCCCGTCCGGAGCTTCTGTCGATTGAAAGGAGGTCCGCACAGCAGCAGAGCTTCACAGGGCAATTCAACGTCCAGGAGGTTGCAGCAGGCTGCTCTACACAATTTCGTCTTTGGCGGTTTCTTCCAGTAACTTCTAACCAGAGCTGTTCGTTTGTCTTTGGCGCTGAAAAAAAGGTGCCAAAAAAACAAAAGGTTACTGAGCCCCTCGAGTGCTGCTGCAGAAGCCTGTCAGACGTCCTCCCTTTTGTCACCATGACTGGGACCAGGAACAAGTGTCTGCTACACTGCAACAGGAAGGCATCCTGCTGTAACAAATTCCTCAGTTCAGTTACTGCGGGGCCTGGGTAAAACTCCCTTTTGCCAATTGTGGTGCTGCCCAGCTTGGTGAGTGCTATTTTGAACACTTTTTAGTTGACCTCAACTCATTTGCACTGGCCTCCCAGCTTGTGCTTCTTCAAGGTGGCTCCTCTTGAGCTTCTGTGATGTTTTTTTTTTTTAAAAACATTTCTCTATTGAACTACTCACTATTTGAAAACATTTTCTAAGAGCATCAGAACTTTGAACTGGCCCTTTGAATTTGGCTAACCTGGCTACCTAAATGCCCCCTTCTGAACCTATTGGCTTTGGCAGTGCTTGTTCCCTTACAGGTTTAATTGTTGATCACTATTCTTGCTGGAATAAGACTGCCTACATCCCTCTGGGAGAATCTTTTTTTAAGTACAAAGTATGTTATGCGCTGATTAACTTTTTCCCTCCTTAAAACTCAATATTGCAATGGTGATCACAAGTGTTATCACTGACCTCAAATGACGTCACTCATTGTGCTAGAATATATATAACACATGAAAAGTTACTCACCTGCTTTATTGCTCTAGTTGAATTGAATTCTTAATTTGGGATTAATGTTACTATTAGTTGCTGTTTTTTAAAGATGGTCTAATTATATATATATATATCTATATCTCCTGTGGAATCTGCTTAGATCACATGCTGTGCTTAGGCCGACATCTAGTGGAAGCTGCGGAGTATTACAGTTTGTTTTTCAAAACTTGAAAATGGGCGTCGACCCAGGGCGTGCCAGTAATACTATCCCTAGTGTGACGTCCACTTTACCCAAGATCCCTCACGCGTGTAGGATCCTCAGATTGTTTTTTTCCGCCATACTGGTCGGAAGCATTTTGCGGAGTCCCCTGGCCTTAGCCATACTTTTGCTAGAATTTAAAATAATCTATTGACATCCTTCCCCACCCCAACGTCGAACTTCGACACTCTATGCCGGCTGGAGAAGAAATCGACCGTCGGCTGCTGCACAACGGATTTGGGCCTCGGAAGGCCGCTGGCCTCGGCCCGGGCCTGGTAGGCCGCTGGCCTCGGCCCTGCAAGTAGGGAGAGTGGGGGGTGGTACATACTCTACACTCTTGGTTTATAGGTACACCTTATACATTTCCTACACTTAACAGCCCGCTGCCTCAAGGTGCGTATGGAGGGTACCCCTTTTCAATTCTGCCCCAAGTGCAATCGCAAATACCCTTGGGTCGACGGGCACGCCACGTGCAATCTCTGCTTGCCGAGGGACCACCCCGAAGCGAACTGCAGAGCTTGTAGTAGGTTTAAACCTAAGACACTTAAGGACCGTTCGACGAAGCGTTGGGCCCACCACGCCAGGCAGGCGACCATGGCAGCGGAGGGCGCCTTCAGCGATGGCAGCGACGCCGTACTTTCGGACGGCGAGGGCATTACGGCGTCGAAAGACAGCCGAGCGCAGGTCCCCGACCTCGGAAGGTCGTCCGGCTGGGCGGCTATGGGGAAGACCCCCGGCGACACAAGCGCTTCACATACTACACACACTAAACACACTAAGTCCAACCGAGACTCGACGACATCGAGTTCTCGGAAAGAGGCACAGACAGAACGGTCCGATTCGGTGTCCTCTGGGCGCTCTTAATCAAGATTGCTGCATGACTCCAGGCAATCATCCACTCTTGCCAAGAGTGCCTCGCTCCCTAGGCTAACAGAAGTTCGATCGTCGGAAGACGAAGACGACTTCCACCCCCAGGCCGCGCTCCAGGCGGGAGTCGGAGCCCGCAATTAAAGCCAGCGAGGCCCACGCTCGAAGGACAGGGACACTTCTCCCGATCCTCGACGCCAGGCGTCGAAAAACTCTGGAGCCACTAAGGGACAGGGAAAACATTTTTCTACGCACGGGGAGGGGGGAAAACAGCAGAAGAAACTACCTGTACATTCTTCCACACCTGTGAAACACTCCACCCCCCTAAACAGACAGACAAGCCCAGGTCTGCTGATAGGTCCACAACCAGTAAAGCTACTCAAGATAAATCCCATAGACTTGCTGAGAGAGTCATTCCCAGTTCCAATAAATGGTCCAGTGAAGACATAGATAGGGTCATGTCAAGAATGTCTTTGGCTGATTTTTATGATAAAAATCCAGAACATTTTCTCTCGTATGATCCACAAGGGGCCACACCCTCGGGCTTGACTGATCCTATCCCCCCGAGTAAGAAGGCCCGGTTTGAAACTCCGATGAGGTCCGAACCCTTCGAGGTACAACCTTACGCAAGACCATACTCACGGTATCAAGGAGAGGCTTCCTTTTGTGAAGACCAAGAATTTGGGTTGATAGAAGAGCAAACCGGGACGGGCTACTATGGGGATGAGGACCAGGAGGAAGAAGAGGATGACCCGGAAACATACAGAGTAGATTCCCCGGTAGAGATCGAAGCCCCGGTTACCGACTCCCCGGTCGATAACCAACCCCTCCTAAATGAGGTTCTCGCTCGCGCAGCAGAACATTTCCACATTGACACCCACGGTGTACAGGAGGAAAGGGACTTCGCAGAAGAGTTAGTGGGAGAAAGGAGGCCTGTTGCCCAGACCATCCCTATCCTTAAATCCAAGAATTGGATTGGGAAGAATTGTGTTTTTTTTCTCACTCATATTTAGGACACCATACAAATACATGCATTGAGGATCCATAGTTAACAGGGAAAAACAGGCCTAGTCAGGACTGCTGATAAGAGTGGGGAGTATGATATTTATGGAGTAAAAAGGCAATCCTCGTAATGTTTTTTGGATAGTAAAAATATATTTTTACTCTAAAATAGGTACCTTTTTTGCAATTCATACTCCTTTGCACATAGAAATTCATGCAAATTAAAAGATTAGTTTTTACCACTGATGCAAACATATCCATGGAGCTGTGCAGGAGAAGCATGGGGGGTTTACTCGTACGTGACATTAGGAATTGTTTGTCCCTGTTCAAAACCTGTTTTTTATCCAGTAGTCAAAATACTATTTTGCATATCTTCAATACAGTACAGAAAAACCAAGGAGAATTTTTGTCACATTCTCAGAAACATTCGATAACAGCAGTGGGTCCTGGGGACTAGGGACATCCAACATCAGCGAGAGCGGTGACTTTATGGGAAATACTCGTTTTCTTATCCAGGAGAGCGGACAGGGGCTGCAAGAGGCAGTGGTAACATTCTTTACCCACAACACAAATCCAGACAAGTAGAGGCATTGGTGGATAAGAAAACCAAATTTGGCACCGGAACAAGTGGTTTTGAATCTTTCTTCTAAAAACATGATGCCTCAAGAAATAAGCATGCTCATGAAAGGGCTTTGATTTGTCCCAACCTACCAGACGGATTTTGCAAATTTGAGAATGGAAATATCTGCGAAAAATAAGATTGGAATTTTTCTTTAAAAACCACACACATGAAGAAGAGGGCAGAAATACTGCCTGAAACCTAAATCCACCTTTTATCCCCCCCAATGAAACTATGTCCCGAGATTATTAGTTTTCGAAAATCGGATTTGGTCAGAACTCAACCTAATTGAAAAAAAGAAAATACTGCCAAAACCTGCCATTAATAGAGAGGAATGAGCAGCACTGAAAACGTGGCACTACAATCGCAGTTTTTTTAGTTTTTTATTTGATTTAATATTTAGAGATTTGATTATTTTTGAGAACACTAATGGGAATCAGTCAATAGGGTCCAAGTTACCTTAAAATACGCTGAATTAAATATTTTAAAGGTCAACCTTAAGAAACCCACACAGTCAGAATTGCATTAAGGTTTATCCACACTTTCAATACGAATTCCATAGGGCCAACCCTTACAGCCCCCACAAGAAACATGAGAATGAGTTCTTTATGACAAGCAAATACTGGGGCCAAAGACGGTAACCTTAACAGTCTTTCTTAAAATGCAATTGGACTCCTTCCAATAGATCACCCTATACAAAGCGCAAATCGCTGAGCCGTACACACCAACAGAGTTCATCTTAGATTTCTTAACATAAATGTAATGAGCTGGGCCTTACAGTGCTTGGCAAGTTTAAGAATTCCCTGAATGTCCTTTGACATACACGCCAATTGTTTTTCTAGATTATTTTTCCTGTTTAGGCCATATGAAATCTCTTACCAATATCATCATAAGATTTTACTCTACCAATGATTTCATGGTTGGTTTAAAAGTATATGATGACCAATTACGCATTAACAAGTGGATTTGAAGAATTCATTTTAGGCCCAGATTTACCACATATGCAGTAAAGATATGTATAAAGGTTTGTAGGGAATATGACGGCCAGACTAACAAGACGCCATTATCTGCAATCGTCTAGTAACACCTGCAAAGCTTTGTCCGCTGGGGTGGGCCTGTCAATCCTGCGATCAGATCTGTCCACCTTGGGGTTCATTACACAATTGAAATCCCCGCCCCAAATAACCGCGCTTCCCACACACATACTAAGGTTGGTGCACAGAGTCCTGAAGTATGCCGCCGTGTTATGGTTGGGGGCGTACGCATTTACGATGCATACCTCTTTATTCTCCACCAGCCCTCTCAATATAACCGTCCTCCCGTCAGTTTCCGCCACCTCCTGTAGTAGCTGAAACGGGACATGCAGCGCCACCCAGACAAGCACTCCCCTAGCATAAGCAGAGTATGACGAACCCACCACAATCCCTTTCCATTTTTCCCCCACTAACGCCAGCTTCTCCCGCGTCAAATGCATCTCCTGTAACAATGCAACATCTATCTTTTGCCTTTTCAAATACAGCATGACCTTATTCCTCTTCATATAACTGTTAAGTCCCCTGACATTCCCAGTTACTATCCTGAGATCTCCCATAGCGCACTGATATCTTCCTCCCCCATTTCCGACCGAACCCTCCTGGTCATGCTATGCAGATACAACCGTTCAGCTCTTCCATGTAGGCTCATGTTTAAACTTAAACTCCCCGAAACTATGTACACCCCAAACTTCCCACCTCCCTTCCCTCCCCCCACCCAACCCTTCCCCACCAACTCACCCTCCAACTGTTGCCCAGCTCCATCCCTGGATCTCTGGCACCCCCACATCTAGCCCCGTCCAGCACAAACTTATGCTCAGGGCTCAGTAGGGTAAAGTCGCCCTAATGGCCACTTAACTATTAGTATTTCGGGGGTGGGTTGCTTCCATCCTATTGCTCCTATTTCCAAAATTATTACGCATTGTGTTAACCCTATGCAGCTTCCAATTACATTTTACCCACTATATTCCAGTCCATGCCGAGCACAAGGCCCGAATCCTATCCAGTGTGCAACCAGTCTTGCTTCCCGGTATAATCTGGTACCCCCTCCCACTTACCCCCCCAATGTCTGTGGCACCAATTTTTCAGTCGTCCTGTTCCTGCCGGTCACGGTCCACTTCTTGTTCCGGGCAGCCTTGCAGATCCAGCCACGTTACCACCTCCTCTGGAGTGTAAAAAAAAAGTGCTCTGCTCTTATGTAGCACCTTCAGCTTTGCCGGGTACAGGAGCATGTACTTGATGCCTACTGCTCGCAGTCTCCTCTTGACGGCCACGTAGCTGTATCTCAGTCTCTGCACCAGCATCGTGTAATCCGGGTATGCTGTAATGTTGGCGGATGCTTTCTGTATTGTTCCACCTTTACGGAAATATTCCAGGATCTTCTCCCTATCTCTATAGTTGAAGCTCCTCGCGATGATGGGTCTCGGCGGAGCCCCAGGTCATGGTTTCCTCATTAAGGCACGGCGCGCCCGCTCCACTGTGAATCCCTGCGAAAGCTTATCTGCTCCGATTTCTTGTAGGATCATGTTTTCCACATCGTTTGTAGGGTCTTGGCCTTCCTCCCCCTCCGGCAGGCTGACCACCCGTATGTTATTTCTCCTCGCTCTTCCTTCCGCTTCTTCCACCCGATTTTCAAGGTTAGCAACCTGCTGTTTGAGCACATGAACTTCCATTGCATTATTTGTGCTGACATCAGTATTGGTCTTTACGGCACTCTCCTGCCCACTTGTTCTCTCCGCCAGCCCCCTGACATCTTGCCGTAACCGGGTAAGTTCAGTCCCTACCGCATCAATTTTGCCCCCACGGCTGTCTGTAACTCCGCCATTGCCGCGCCCCAGTTGGTGCTCAGCTCCGATATAGCCTCCAGGATTTGGTGCTCATCTCCTTCTGTGGCTTCTTCAGCAGTAGTCGTGGCCGTGCTCCACTCCGATGTTGTGGGGGTCCTCTGCGTTTTCGCGAAGACCTCCATTGTGGGATGTTTGGTCTTGGTTCTCAGACTTTTCACCGACATGATGCAACCTTGCCCACGTGTCTGGTTCTGGCCCGGTGCTTCTTAGTTGGTGTTCGAGTCGTTGGGGTCTCTGTATATCAACCTACACCAATTGTTACACGTGAAATTGTTATTCGGGTTGATTGTAACTTTCCGCGTCACAATTTCCTCTCAGTGTCCATGCCTGTTATCAGCAGGGTGCCGTCTTCTGCATCTTCGATGCTTCTTTCTGGTCTCTGCGCCTGTCAAAGGCTGGTGGTACATACAAGGTGCATATACTCATTTGCTGCGTCTGCGGGCCGCAATGGTCGATCTAGGCAGCATATGCGTCCCAACCCTTACGAGGCCGCTTCACGGTCCACCAGTGTAATCCTTTGTTCAGGATCGGTCACCATTTTGTTTCGGGTGATACAGGTCTCGGCGCCACTTGTTTTGTCCGTATTTGCTCTTCCACTCCTCGGTGCGGCTTCGGGTGCATGCTCATCGCTTCCAACCTATTGTGGGAATGCTGTCATTCCTCTTGTCCGTTTCGTGTATACATCGTCCCGGTCCAGTGGGAGCGCCGAGGATGTGCCGCCTACCTCTCAACCAGGTGGCCCAACGCTGTGTACATCCTATCGTCAGTCCGGGCTACTTGTAAGCTTCTCTCCGGTAGTCGGCCACTCACTGTTCCATCAGCCGCTGCACGCCTGCAGCCCAATCACTGCCCGCCTGGCACCCGATTTCAAGTGCCGCCGGGGGTCTCTTTGTGTTGGCACGCCGCCATCTTGGTATCAATTGCACCGCACCCGGATCGGGACACAAAGTGGCCTAATTCCCTCTGCTGTGTCCACTTTCTCCCGCCGATACGCTCATCTGCTGCCTGAGGTATTCACCCAGATACAGTTTCTTTTTTCTGCTGGAATCAGCCGTCAACACATGCGGTTTGCTTCGGATCAATAGGTCGGATCACGGAGCTCCAAGGAATCTACTCCATGGCTGCTTGGCCACGTCCCGCCATTTAATATATAATTTATTTTTAACAGACCAGGTAAAAAAAGAAGAAAGGCCAACAAAGGACACAGAGGAAGACAGTCTAAAAAGGATAGAAGTGAAAATGGACATACTAAATGACAATTTTAACAGTTTAAGGCAATTTGTGGAGGAATTTGTGAGAGGAAAAATATGATATCACTGTCCCACCTGTACCTGCCCCCCCCTCTCCATTTCCCAGTGAACCATCCCCAAACCTTCAAGAAGAAAATAAACGTTTTGATGAAACATCCATCCCTTCATCCCCTCACAATTAATCCCCTCACAACCAGCCTGTGTTAAACCCTAGTTCCCCTATATTCGTTTCAGTATCTGCTTCCCCCTGTATTTCTCTTGATTGATGTGTGTGTGTGTATTTGAAATTGTTTTTATGTTAGTTGTAGTGAAATGGTGTGAGGCAAAACATTTTTTTTAAAAGAGTTAAAATGTCCATGGACAACGCCTCTTCGGGCTGGCCGTAATCAATATAGTATGGATGTTCGAGAGGCAATACACCTACCCGTAGCAATCGCAACCAATTTGGACCCAATGTTATAACGCAGCAGGTGTCCAATTTGTCCGCAATTGGACACAATGGGGGCGTCCTAAGGACATTAGACTGCTCCGTACTGGTCACAACCAACATAAAACATGTTCTTAGAACACACCAGGTGTCCGGGTTTGTCTGTAAATGAACAAAATGGGAGTGTCCTAAGCACAGTATACCTATCCGCACCGTCCGCAGCCAAGATGGAAATGTCCGCAGAACAGTCGTGGTGTCCAGCATGTCCGTAGTCAAACAAAATGGAGGTGTCCTAACGACACTGCACCTGGCCGTGCAGTCAGCAGATCATATATGCCCATGCGCACCACACCCATAAGTACTGCGAACATCGCGCCTGTCCCTAACTGTCCGTCTCACTTGTGTCGCACTTTTAATTACTTTCAGGACCCGAACACTGTCCGTAGAACACCCGCGCGCATGTCCGCTACTCTGCATTTGGTGTCCAGAGGGCAGCCATTTCCTTCGCGGATGTGTTCACAACGTCATCATGTGACTGCACCCACGCTGAGCGTGTGTACTAATTTGCGCAGTTTGTCTGCTTCCGCAACATTTCAAAAGAACTTATACAAACATGGGAAATTATTTTACAGTAGAAAATCACAATTTCACATGTCCCATACAATGGCCCAACCTTTCAAATTATTTTTTAGAATTTTTGCAACGCTTTTGAGTGATCGATATGGTCACGAGCCGCACCCCTCGACCCCTATAAATGGCCACACCCCCGAGCTCATCTTCATTGTGCTTCTGGCTATAGCAGATTGAGTTGTGCTGCCTTTACTGCTGTAGCAAACATTAGCCGAGTAATCCTTATGGCATCCATGGCTGCTGTTGCTTCATTAGCCTCAGCACCACCCCCAAACCCTCCACCACCACCACCTCCCCAAGAGCCTGCAGAGGGAAATACGGGTGAGGATGTAGTCAGCGAGGAAGAAGATGAAGAAGGAACAAGTTACTTACCTGTAACTGTTGTTCTCCAGCATGGGTCTGGCATGGATTCACATGCTCATGAATATTCCCCGTCAGGCCGGGAATCCTCGGTATAGAAAGAATAGGTATCAGTTTTGTTTCTGATCGGTCTTTCTCAGTAATAACCAATCACTGGTCTCTGGGTCATACTGCCCCCAGCCAATGACTGCCCCTCCCCTGGCAGCCATCCTCCGATTTGGTAGCACGTGAAGTGGCAGTATGACCAAGTGAAGTACCGCAGAGGGGTAGGCGGGAGGGTTCGCATGTGAATCCATGCCAGACCCATGCTGGAGAACAACAGTTACAGGTAAGTAACTTGTTCCTTCTCCAGCATGGGGTCTGGCATGGATTCACATGCTCATGAATATAAGAATACATAGCAGTATACACATGCACAACCACGGGAGGTGGCACAAGGCTCAATATCAAGCAATACAACAACTCAACATTAAGCAACTCTTACCTCCTCACCAGGCTCACCTTAGGCGAACAGGTTGCGCAGCACTGCCTGGCCGACTCTGGACTCCTCCCTGGAATCCCGGTCGACGCAGTAGAATCTCGTGAAGGTGTGCGTCGACCTCCACGTAGCAGCCCTGCAGATGTCGAGCAGGGGCACACCAGACAAGAACGCCGTAGTAGCAGCGATCGCTCTGGTCGAATGGGCTCTCGGACGGCCGGGCAGAGGTCGGTTTGCCAACCAGTGACAGTGCATGATGCAGCCAGAGAGCCATCTGGAAATGGAAGTCTTCGAGAGAGCCTTCCCTTGATTCACAGGTCCAAAGTTCACAAACAGCTGTGATGTCGTCCGGAAACTCTTTGTGCGGTCCACGTAGAACTTCAGCGCTCTAGCCACATCTAGCGAGTGCAGAGTCCTCTCAGCCGGCGACGAAGGCGACGGGAAGAAAACTGGCAACACCAAGGGCTCGTTGAGGGGGAAGTCCGACGGCACCTTTGGCATAAAGGAGGGGTGCGTCCTCAGCACCACCCTCGTGTCGTGTAAAGTCAAGTATGGAGGCTTGCAAGACAGGGCCTGGATCTCTCCCACTCGTCGTGCAGAGGTGATGGCCACGAGGAATGCTGTCTTCCACGACAGAAACGTCAACGGAACTGAATGCATAGGCTCAAATGGAGCCCCCATGAGCCTAGTTAGTACAACGTTGAGCTCCCACACCGGGGCAGGGGCCTTCACCGACGGGAATGATCGGAACAATCCTTTCATAAATTCCTTCACCAGACGATGGGACCACAAGGACGCCCGTCCTGTAGTTCTGGTGTAACGTGAGACGGCAGCCAGATGTACCTTGATGGAGGCGTGAGATAGGCCAGCCTTGGCCAAAGACAGTAGGTACGGCAATACTTGAGGGGCGGTAATTCCGAGAGGATTAATCTTCTGTGCTCGGCACCAGACAGAGAACCTCTTCCATTTGAACCCAAACCTCACCAGAGCAGTCAATCCCAGGGTTGAAAATCTTTTGAGGGTAGCACAGTCTGACCCTCTCTATATAAGAGGACATCTGAAACCAGACTCCCTAGTTGTCACCAACACTCGTAAGAGGGCTGGCACTCCCTTGTCTTCGTCAGAAGCTCCTCCCGACAAGGAGAGCAAAAAACTATACGGTTTCGGCAGGAAGGTAGCCTCAACGTCCGCCTTTCAAGCAAGGATTGCTAACTCCACCACACCGTTGGCCAGCTACAACTGCCATCAGTGGAAAGAAGTCGCGGCTCTCATAGCCTCTGCTCCTGAACCATTAAAGGGCCAATTAGCTCGTATTTCCGCAGAGGGTAGAGCCATGTCTGGTTGCATTTTGAAAGCAACCTTTGACGCCGCGGACAACGCAGGCAGATTGATAGCAGAAGGTACTGTTATCAAGAGACATGCATGGTTACGGCAGTCTGGTTTTAAGGCAGAAACTCGGGCATCATTGTTAGACAAACCGGTGGAAGCCGATCTGTTTGGTAAGGCGGTCGAAGACGCACTGAAAAATGCCAAGGACGAATACGAGACACTCAAATCCCTTGGCCAGTTAACCAATAAACCCCCTAACTAGAGAGGGAATAGTAATTTTCGTCGCCCACACGGCCAAAATTCCCAGAGAGGATCTAACTATTCCCAGGGGCAGGGTACACAGTGGAACAACCAACAGTCTACCCAGGGTTACGGCAGAGGTAATAAGAGAGGTCGTGGTAAAGGCAGAGGCAGCCCCAGCAAGGGAGGCGGCACGCCCCCACCAAAGCAGTGACGCTCAGTTCAGGGCCCCTTCTCACGCAACCCCAGTAGGGGGACGCATTTCAAACTTCACCCAGGCTTGGGAAGGGATTACATCAGACAGATGGGTGCTGTCAACAGTATCCACGGGATATTGTATAGAGCTACTGCAGCGTCCCCGGAACCATCCTCCACGACAGAGTACACTCCTTAGAACATCAGAAGATTCTCCTCGAGGAGATCGCCATTCTTCTCCAGCATGGGGTCTGGCATGGATTCACATGCTCATGAATATTCCCCGTCGTCAGGCTGGGAATCCTCGGTAAAGAAAAAACCAGTATCAGTTTCGTTTCTGATCTGTCTTTCGTAGCAATAACCAATCACTGGTCTCTGCGTCATACTGACCACAGCCAATGACTGCCCTCTACCTAAGCACCGCCTCTGGCAGCCATCTTCAGATTTTTACCGCACGTTCATGTGTTGGGATCCTCGTGCTATTGCTCTCGAGCGTTAGTGCTAATTTTTCGCGCTTTTCACAAAAAACTTCGATTCTTCGGTCAAAAGAGCCTCAAGCTCCACCGATCCTACATCCGATCAACGGGGACCCGTGTCGGATTCGTCTGTGCCCCTCAAGGGTGAAGATTTCGTCGAGCTACACTTCGGAAGACTCCAGAAGCTTCTCAGGCCCGGTCTCGGAGATGGCCCAGGAGAAGGGAAGCTCGACGCCCGGAAAGCTGTTCAGGGTCTGCCCTGGATGCCAGCTGCAGAACGTCTTTAAGGAGGACGAACACTCTTTCTGCCTTTACTGCCTTCATGAGGACAAAACGCACGTGGAAAAGGACTGTGCGTTTTGCGGCAACATGTCGGAACGGACCATGAAGGACCGTCATCAACGTCTCGCCAACTGGCTGGAGGGTAAGAGCCCGTCTGGCGAGAAGAAGAAGAAATCCGAGCGGTCTTCTAAGACCTTTGAGGGCGCCCCGGCGACGGGGGCCCAACATAAGGCCAAGCACCGCGAGTCCGCTGGCACCGGGAGCGCCGAACGGTCGGGCTCTACGGGCGCCAGGCAGGGCGCACCCTCCCCGGCGCCATCAACCACGAGCCAACGCTCTGGGTCGGGTAAAAGGAAGGCCGAGCACCCGGCGAAGCTCCTGGAGAGGCCCCGGTCGAGCTCTAAGGCAGAGGAGGAGCGTGGCAGTGCCCCCTCCCTCAAGGATAAGGCGGTGAGCGCACCTAAGGTGGTGAAGGCCTTGATCCATCCGACCAAGCCCTCTATCGAAACGGTCGCGGCGGCCCTGGCCCAGCCTGTGGAGGCTGCACCAGTGGTGGCGACCTCAGGGCCCAGAGTCTCCCTGCCTCCTCGGAGGGAGTCTTCTTTTGTGCCCATCGATAGGACCCCCGTGAAACCCTCCGTGGGGAAGAAGGGGGGGCAGGGCGTCGTCGTAGATTCGGCCTCAACCTCAGAAGAGGAGCTGATCGAGGTCTTAAGCCACGGCCTTGGCGTGGAACAAGACCAGCCCGTCGGAATGGGCCCCGACGCAGGTGACGACGACATCGTCGAGGATACCGACGGGGCCCCTGCTCGCCCGTCGGATTCCCCTCTGCCAACGCCGCGAGACAACTCGGCGGCCATTTTGTTGGCCATACAGTCCTTATGCACTGAGAGAAGGACGAGGCTACCGTTACCGACGGAGGAACCTCTCCCGTCGGGGGATCCAGAACCGGGACCTTCTGGTGTTCCCCCTACCAAGAAAAGAAGGATCCATCCTCCACCTCCTTTTCAACCGTCGCGCCCCGTCCAGCCCTCCTCCCCATCCACCCGAGGGGATGATACGGGGACTGACACGGCAGCGACGGGTACGGACGACGAGGCATACGACGAGGATTTTCCGTCGTCGCCTCCCACCAGGGCTTCTCCGCCCGACGAGATCGGATCTTTCCACTCCATGATCTCCAGGGCTTCCGAGCTTTTCCAACTCTGCCCTGAGGAGAAGAAAAAGGAAGGCTTCCTTTATCAGCGGCGCGAGGCCAAGAGGAAGACGGTCCTCGGCCTCTGTTGGACGACATTTGGGATGAGGGCCTTTCCCTCCTCAAGAACCCTTCCACGACGCCAGCTAGAAGAGACCGGTACGAGAAGAAGTACCGGGTCCCAGACACGGCCCCCCTATGCCTCCGGGCGCAGCCTACCCCGGACTCCGTCGTCTCCGCGGCAGCCAGGAAGAAAGCAGGGGGGGGTGCGGCCTCCACATCGACTTCCCCGCCGGACGGCGAGGGAAAGAAATTGGATACTATGGGACGTAGAGTCATCTCGTCGGCAGCGACGACGATTAAAGCGGCCAACGCCTTGGCTATCGTGGCCCGCTACGACAGGGAGCTCTGGTACAAGATGGCTCCCCTGCTGGATTTTCTGCCGGACGACAAGAGGGCGGAGGCCCTTGAGATCCTCCAGGAAGGTGAAGTGGCTTCGGACCACGCTATCACCGTGGCGACGGACATCGCCGACGCGGGGTTCCGCCAGCTGGGCAACGGCGTTTGCCTTCGACGTCGTGGATGGCTCAAAGCTACGGACTTTCGGCAGGACGTCCAGACCAGAGTCCTGGACATGCCCTTCGACGGGAACAACCTGTTTGGGAAGACGGTGGACGATTCCCTCCAGGCCATCAAGGCGGATACTGAGACGGCCCGGGCCCTTGGAGTCCTGCAGCAACGACGGATGCCCTTTCGGAGCGGCGGAGGCAAGGGCGCCTCCAAAGGTTCCGGCGGCGGTTTCTCTTCCTACCGTCAAGCGGCCCGCTCGTCGTCGCAAGAGGCCTACAGAGGACGAGGCAAGTCTAGCGGACCCCGCCGTCGTCGCCAAGGAGGTCAAGGCGGCAAGGCCGCGTCCAAGCAGGATTGAACCGGCCGTGGGGTCGGGCCCCCACCGAAGCACCCCGGTGGGAGGCCGGCTGGCGGGCTTCGTCAGCGTGTGGGAGTCCATCTCCACCGACCGTTGGGTGCTGGACGCCCTGGCCCGGGGCCACGCGCTCGAGTTTCAAAGAAGGTGCCCGCGCGTCCCCCCCGTGGCCAGGAAAGAACTTCACGTCCCTCAACTTCTCCTGGAGGTAAAGGCGATGCTCAGAAAGGGCGCCATCGAACTCGTCCCAAAGAGGCTTCGGGGCTCCGGAGTCTACTCGCGATACTTCCTCGTGAAGAAGAAGACGGGAGGATGGCGCCCCATCCTAGACCTGCGACGTCTGAACAAGTTCATCAAGGCGCAGAAGTTCCGGATGGTCACCCTCCAGCACGTCCTGGGTCAGCTGGAGGAAGGAGACTTCCTATCGTCGTTGGATTTGGAGGATGCCTACTTCCACATTCCCATCCTAAAGGGGCACCGAAAATTCCTCAGATTCGTGGTCCAAGGGCGTCATTACCAGTTCAAAGCCCTTCCCTTCGGACTACGGTCGGCACCCAGGGTATTCACCAAGTGCCTCGCACCGGTGGCGGCGCAGCTGCGCCGTGAGGGGATTCACGTCTACCCCTACCTGGACGACTGGCTCATCCGCGCCAAGACGAGGGAGCTCGCCGTGGTCCACACGGCAAGGACCGTCCAACTCCTCACGGACCTGGGATTCTCCGTGAACTATGCCAAATCCCACCTGGTGCCCGCGCAAGTCGCACTGTTTCTGGGAGCGAGGCTCGACACAGTGTCCCTTCTGGCCTCCCCGTCGGAGGAGAGGACCAGGACCATCTTGGGCAAGGTGCAACGGATGTTGGTGGCCGACGCGGCCAAGGTGAGGTCCATCAAGTCCCTCCTCGGGATGATGTCTTCCTGCATCTACCTCATTCCCATGTGCAGGCTCCGGATGCGCCCGTTGCAAGAATTCCTGGATGCGCGCTGGATCCAGACGACGGGCAGCTTCGAGGAAAGGATCAAGCTCGACGAGAGTTTCCGACGAGCGATACGGTGGTGGGGCACCCGCGCGCATCTGACGGCGGGCATGGACTTCCAGACCCCAGCCCACCAGGAGACTGTGACCACGGATGCCTCCCTGGAAGGGTGGGGAGCGCACACCGAAAATCTGCACGCAAGGGGACTCTGGCTCCCGACGGAGAAGTCCCTGCATATCAACGTCCTGGAGCTCCGTGCAGTGTTTTGGGCCCTCAGGTCCTTCCTTCCGTCCCTCAAGGGCAAGGTGGTGAGGATCTTCACCGACAACACCACCACCATGTTTTACATCAGGAAACAGGGCGGAACCAGGTCCCCAGCGCTGTCCAAGGAGGCGCAGGACCTGTGGCATTGGGCCGTCGCCCAAGGGATTTTTCTGGTGCCGTTTCATCTGGCAGGGATAAAAAACACCATCGCCGACTCACTCAGCAGGGAGCTGCGCTCGTGCCACGAGTGGGAACTACGGCAGGATCTGGTGGATCGCCTCTTCCGACGGTGGGGCACACCCCAGATAGACCTGTTCGCGACGGCAACGAACACCAAGTGCCGGAGGTTCGCCAGCAGGTTTCCCCAGACGAGGAGCATGGGCGATGCTTTCTCGTTCCCCTGGGAGGGCCTGTTCCTCTACGCGTTCCCTCCCTTGCCTCTGCTAATCCGGCTCGTCAACCAGCTCAAGAGGTCACGGTGCAGGATGATCCTCGTCGCACCTGCGTGGCCGAGGCAGATATGGTTCCCGGACCTTCTGGACTTGTCAGCGTCCCCGCCGATCAAGCTGCCGGCGGACGCGGATCTACTCTCCAGGGAAGGAGGCGCCATCCTCCACCACGACCCGAAGTCGCTGAACTTGCAGGCCTGGCTCCTGCAGCGCTAGAGTTTGGAGGATACGACATACCGGCAGATTGCAGAGAGGTTCTTGCAAAGGCCAGGGCGTCCTCGACTCTTAAATGCTACGGACACAAATGGAAGAGGTTCTCTGTCTGGTGCCACGCACAGAAGATTAACCCTCTACGGATTACGGCTCCCCAAGTACTGCCGTACCTGCTGACGCTGGCCAAAGCTGGACTGGCACACGCGTCCATCAAGATTCATCTTGCTGCGATCTCCCGATACACCAGAACCACGGGGCGGACGTCCTTGTGGTCTCATCGTCTGGTGAAAGAGTTCATGAAGGGACTGTTCAGATCGTTCCCGCCGGTGAAGGCCCCGGCCCCGGCGTGGGAGCTCAACGTGGTGCTGACCAAGCTCATGGGACCTCCGTTCGAGCCTCTGCACTCGGCCCCGTTGAAGTTTCTATCGTGGAAAACATCTTTTCTTGTGGCCATCACCTCCGCACGACGAGTGGGAGAGATCCAGGCCCTTTCCTGCAAGGCCCCGTACTTGACTTTCCACGACACGAGGGTAGTGCTCAGGACGCACCCCTCCTTCATGCCCAAGGTGCCGTCGGACTTCCATCTCAACGAACCCTTGGTGTTGCCTGTGTTCTTCCCGTCGCCTTCGTCGCCGGCTGAGAGGACTTTGCACTCGCTGGATGTGGCTAGAGCGCTGAAGTTCTACGTGGACCGCACGAAGTGTTTTCGGAAGACGTCACAACTCTTTGTGAACTTTGGACCTGTCAATCAGGGGAAGGCTCTCTCGAAGGCTTCCATTTCCAGATGGCTCTCCGGCTGTATCATGTACTGTCATCGGTTGGCAAACCGACCGCTGCCTGGCCGTCCGAGAGCCCATTCCACCAGAGCGATCGCAGCTACCACGGCGTTCCTATCTGGAGTGCCCCTGCTGGACATATGCAGGGCTGCTACGTGGAGGTCGACGCACACCTTCACGAAATTCTACTGCGTCGACCAGGATTCCAGGGAGGAGTCCAGGGTCGGCCAAGCAGTGCTGCGCAACCTGTTCGCCTGAGGTGAGCCTGGTGAGGAGGTAAGATGCTTAATGTTGAGTTTATGTGATGCTTAATGTTGAGCCTTTGCCACCTCACGTGGTTGTGCATGTGTGTACTGCTATGTATTCTTTATTCATGAGCATGTGAATCCATGCCAGACCCCATGCTGGAGAAGGAACAAGTTACTTACCTGTAACTGTTGTTCTCCAGCATGGGTCTGGCATGGATTCACATGCGAACCCTCCCGCCTACCCCTCTGCGGCTCTTCACTTGGTCATACTGCCACTTCACGTGCTTCCAAATCTGAAGATGGCTGCCAGAGGCGGTGCTTAGGTAGAGGGCAGTCATTGGCTGTGGTCAGTATGACGCAGAGACCAGTGATTGGTTATTACTACGAAAGACAGATCAGAAACGAAACTGATACTGGTTTTTTCTTTACCGAGGATTCCCAGCCTGACGACGGGGAATATTCATGAGCATGTGAATCCATGCCAGACCCATGCTGGAGAACAACAGTTACAGGTAAGTAACTTGTTCCTTCACTTGTATTAGCTAGAGCAAGCCGCATTTTATGCATCGTGCGGAATGTATTTTGCAGTGAGGCCTAAACATTCCTGCCATGCTCCCATCTTCAACTTTACCACTGAGCTCCGGGGGGTAGCGTGGGGGTTGTAGTCACAACTGTCATTCCTTCACAACGGCCAATGCACACTTACTATGGTGCTCACTTCCCCTGTCCGAATACTGTGCACAGGAAGTAAGCAGCACACCAATGTGCTGCGTCATTGCTAGGTGCAGATCCAGCGATCCTCACCCATTTTGGGTGGGGGAAGGGGGCCACCCCCTTTCCATTATGAAAATGACTGCTGGTTTCGGGTGCCTCCCCTAAAAACACGCCTATTTATTTTTTGCCACTTACCTAGGGGCAGATGGGCACATTAATGTGCCCATCTGCCCCCAGGGTGGACAAAACCTACTGCTGCATCCATTGGGCCGCCCGTCACAAGTTTTCTGGTGCCCCCACCCCCAAATGGATGGGGGGGGCATCTCATGTTCCCCTTACTAGGGGCAGAAATCTGCTCCCAGGAAGGGCTACATGAGATGCCCCCATGATAACGCGTCCTTGGCACTTAACGGGTTAAAGCCATGAAGGCTGACTGACACAGCTAGGTCTCTCTCAGCCCTTCAAAGCAGGAGGTCCTTTCAAGGAGCCTCAGGCAATGCAATAGTCTCAGCCTTCAGAGACAACAAGAGCTTAATGAGTGGCAATTAATAACGAGCGACAGATGGGTGCAAGATGCAATCTAGTACAGCCACTTGTTAGTTTACAAGCGCCCGCAAATCCGATACCCCCTACAAAGGTATCATACCCACATCAGCAGGCCATCAAAAAAGTTCCTCTGTCAGCAAGAGGTAGGGAGGGGCACTGGTACTTTGTCAAAAAACAGTGGCACCCTATTTTGGATCTACGAAGACTAAACGAGAACATAAAAAAATAAATTCAAAATGGTAACGTTCCAGGTCATCCTAAAAGCTGTTCAGCCCCAGGATTTCCTTGCGGCCTTAGATCTCAAAGATGCATACTTTCATGTGCCAATACATCCAAGGCACCAAAAGTAACTTAGATTCGTAGCTGGTGAAAGCTATTGTCAATTTCGATACTGCCTTTCGGCTTGAAATTGGCACCCAGAACATTCACGAAGAACCTGGCACCAGTAGCAGCCTCCCTCCGAAAACAGGGCCATCACCTCTACCTGTACTTGGACGACTGGGTAGTTCGAGGCATAACGTACCAACAAGCCTTCTCTTCTCTAAACCACAGACGCTGCTCCAACAATTGGGCTTTACAATCAATTATACAAAATTTTGTACAGTTCCCTCAAGGAGTATGGTTTTCCTGGGTGCTAGATTCCTTATAGACCATAATCTGGTCAAACCTTCTGCAGAAAGAATCAGAAGATTGTTAACTCTAGCGAACTCATTCATGCCAAACAAGCTTGCCACAGTCTGCACATGCATGACTCTAATTGGGACCATGTCCTCTTGCATTCCTCTTATTCCTCACTGCCGCCTGCACATGCAGCCAGTGCAATCGTTTCTGGCTGCCAGATTGTCTGACTGGGAGCCCCAGGTTTGGGACCAAGTAACCATCTGTCAAACACACCGAAATGGTGGACATACCCCTGCAACATCGCGGACGAAATGCCACTGAGAGAACCAAAATTACCATCTTACCATTGTAACCGATGCCTTCCAGGTGGGTTGGGGGGCCTCATTTGGATAAGCAACAAGTCGAGGGTCTCTGGTCCCCCAGGAAAGCTGTCCTACACATCAATGTACTGCAATTACGGGTAGTGCACTTCTAATCAAGAATTTGGGGTTTCCGTCCTCGCCGACAACACAACCAAAATGTCTACCTACGGAAGCGGAACACGATCAACCTTGTCCGAAGAAGCGGACCATCTGGCATTGGGGTCATCCGGCACAACATTCTACTGCAGATCTGCCACTTGTCGGGGATGCAGAACAAGCAAGCAGACGCCCTCAGCAGGGACTCCGCACAGGCACACTAGCCGACTGCACAGTATTCAGAAAGCCAAAATGTCCTCACGGTGGGGGTCATCCCCCTCTGGACCTATTCGCCAGCCCAGACAAGCAGTGCCAGAAATTTGCCAGCAAGATTCTGCATCCCGACTCTCAGGGGGACGCATTCTCGTTCCCTTGCAACGGCAGGTTGCTTGCATGTTCCCTCGCATCAGGAAAATGATGCAGATTATACACAAAGGTTGCTGCAGAATAATATTGGTAGCCCCATACTGGCCCAGGCAGACCTGGTTCTCGGGTCTCCTTCAATTGGCAGCGGACGATCCAATTCATCTAGGATCTCATGCCAATCTCTATCCCAGAACAACCGGATGATCTTTCATCACGACCCAGGCTCTCTTGTTAACAGTGTGTTTCCTGACCACTCCAAATTCTGTCATTTGAATACCGCTCAGGACTGCCGGCGCATTCTTGCAGCAGTTAGAGCTCCTTCCACCAACCTTTCATATATAGCTGAAAAGGGAAAAGATTCTGTGCATGTTGTGCAGAGCAGCCTGACTTCTAGCCGCTAGCTATTATCATCGGATCCTTCCGTATCTGCTATAGTTAGCTACAAAATGTTTGGCGATCTCTTCCATCAAAGTATCCAGAGCCTGTTCTGACCCTTTCTTCCATCCAAGACGACTCTGACCTTAAAGCTCGTGAGACTCCTAGTCTTGAGAAACCGCATCGATCGACATGCTGCGACCTCGCTGGGCTGCAAATCGCCAATGCCGGGGGACCTGGAGCCTGAGTGCGGTGCATGGTCTTCCGAAGTCTGATTTTCGCTGAAACTTTGGACTCCTGCTGACCTTCAGAGACACTATTTGAATTCTTTAAATCCACTCACCTAATTACAGGACCGGATTAGCAAGGATAATCCAACTAGCAACAACCATCTTTCATCTGGTACCTGTAAAAGGGCACCAAAACCAGAGCCGCGAGAAGCACCAAAGACTCCTTTGTTATTTATCTGTAAAGCGCTTATACACAAGTGATGTACTTTAAAGTGGGAAGGGAACAAGGGGCTTTAGTCGTCATTCTTAGTCCTTGAAGATTCTGAATGAGTTAACAGTAATAACTAGCATACTGGGCGGTCCGGTTCAAGACGGAGAGAGCCAGGTAGGCTGTTTCAGAAAGAGGCGCCAGCAGAGGATAAGGATCTACCCCCAAATGCTCCTCACCCGCACAGAGTTGGAGGCTGAGCGGAGGGATCTGGAAAGAGTTTGTTTAGGAGGAGAGCATTGTAGATGGTAGAGGACCCCGCCCCAGAAAGCCTTGTGGCCTATGTAGAGGGACTTTAACTTGATCATTACAACCACTGGGAGCCAGTGAAGGGATTTCAGTGCTGGAGAGATGTGGTGCCTGGGCTTGTGGCCAAGAATAAGTCTTGCGGTTCTGTTCTGGATAATTTGAAGAGGTCGAAGAGTAGAGGTGGGAAGATTGAGAGAGACTGTTGCAGTAGTCCAGTCTGGAGAGAACCAGGGCTCTGGAGACAGTGAGCCTCTGGGGAAGGTGAGAGGAAGTATAATACCTACCTCCGAGGAGGTGCAGCGGGTAGTTGGAATTTTTGGCCATGTCCGAGAAGAGGCAAGATTAGAGTTGAAGATGACCCCCAGATTTTATGCCTCACTAGTGGGTGAGGGTGCACGACCAAGGGTGGTCGGTCAGATTGAAAGTAGGAATACGGGAGCAGGGGTCCTTTGAGGACGATCTGTAAGGCAGAGCTTATTAGCAGCACACCAGGACTGAATTGCGGATGTAGTCCGGGATGAGCAAGGAGGAAGAGGCCGAGGGTAACCTGAAGGAGAGATGTGGCATCCGAATAACACAAAGTTGGAGGTGAAGGCAGAGTCCATGTGGGTTAAAGGGACCATGTAGACATTGAAAAACCAGGGAGATCTTTTACACCCCGGGGGGACACCACAAGTAGAGAGTGATAGTGGAGAGAAAGGAACAGAGTTCTACCTGGGAAGGACGGTGCGAGAGAAGGGATGCTAGCCACGCCAGGGCTTGATCAGTGATGCCCAGGGTCTCACGGAGACGGGAGATCAGGATGTTGTGGTTTGCCCTATCGAAAGCAGAGGAGAGGTCAAGAAGAATGAGGACAGAGGGAGAGTTGGTCAAGGTTTGAGAGCACGTCTTCATGGGTGTTCAGAAGAGCAGTTTCCATGCCTCTGGATGCTCGAACGCCAGACTGATGGTCATGGAGACAACTGTGTTGGGAGCCTTTCCTGTCGACTACTGAAAGTTCCCACCCAGTGTTTATTCTTTTGTCACCACAACCAAGAATCCAGGTACCAGGAAGGCGTCGGTCTGAAAGCTCTTCTTCACTGCTAAGGTACTGTGTTGACTTGGGTAATAATTACCTTGGGTTTTGTGTCGATCCTGTGTGGATGAGTGGGCGAGTTGTGTTTTTGGGAGTTCATTCGTAGCGTTCACCCAGGCCTAATGCTGGGACGCATCTAGGGAGTCTTCCACGAAGTCACTGAACACTTTCTACTAACTTTGAAGTTTGTATGTACTTGTTGAAGGAGATGTCCTCTGGAACTAGGACTTTCCTGCATCCTGACCGGACTACTGTTAGCTCCTAGACCACTAGGGTCCCTCTTCTGCCTCTATCACTCATACCCTAGAATAAAAAGTATAAACATCTGCCTTGGAAAGATGTACTTAACTGTATCTCTGAAATAGAATAAGTTACAAAAGTGTCAAAGTTCTTACTGACCTGTGAATTGCCTAATGATATTCTTAAAAGTATAAGGTTATTTACTTATCTTGGAATTGTATTCCACTTTTCTAGAAAGTAACTGATTTGGTGTTTTATCATTCTTGAAACTGAATAATTGTAAAAGCTTACCAATGGGGATTATTCACCTTGAATAGCTGTTGCCATTCTAAAAGTGTACTATTGGGTTTTGCTTACCTTGAACTGTTTAGTGCATTTCTAACTCCGTCTTACTGAGTTGTTAATTTGAACTGTTGATTGCCTTTGTGAAAAGTCTGCTACAGTTCTAGAACTGACTATTGCTTTAATAGAAATAGTTAGTTTGACAAATGGGGTTTTACTCCCTTTTATAGCTGCTGACATTCCAAAGTGTAACATTGGGTTGTGCTTACCTTCAACTGCTTAGTGCATTTCTAAAACAGTCTTACTGAGTTCTAACTTATCCATGAGTAGCTGACTACCCCTCTAAAAAGTATGAGTTACTTTAACTGTATCCATTCTTTAAGAAGATTAAGTCACATGCGTTGCAAGAGACTGAGGACACTGGATTTCTCAAGTGACCCGATGTAACCGGGTAAACTAAGCAGGCAGGCAACATTGGGTTGCAGTTCTAAAGCATCCTGTTTCCAGAGCACTTGAGTGCAGGTAACAAACCGATCCTGAGGAGTGTTACAGAAGTCAATCCGCCAGGCACCTTTAAGGAATCCTTTGTACGTTAAGACTCCTGGTCTTAACTGCAACCCCTGGCCATAGACTGCATCTTTCTGTTACTGGAAACCTAGAGGCAGGGAATTGCACTGCTGCACCATACCCTGAAGTCAGCATTTTTGTGTTTTCGTTCAACACCACATCAAGTGGATATTTGATTGTCGAGTTACCTACATTGCCCCATCATCCGCACCTGTTTAGGGCCATGATCATTTTGCGCAGGCAACTTTTCCTGATACGCTTTTGATGTCAAGCCTGGCCTGTTTTTATGCAAGTGTCCCCATTGCACTGCACTGAAGATGCTGTGTGTAATCTAAAAATACAAAATGGCCAAAGGGAAACGGTTCCCCAGTACTGATGGTCTGAAGGACTGATCTGTTTCCCCATAAATGAGCAAAAGGCAAGAGAAGTGAAGCTGAATGTTTCACCTCCCTTCAAAAAGTCAAGACCGGATTAAAAATGGAGAATAAAGAATGGGGTTCCTTAGGAAACTATGGAGGTAAAGTTGCAATAGGAAAATCGTTCTTAATACCGACACACAAATAGTTTACAGTAATTCGAACCACCCTGCCACTTACTAAGGATTGCCCTGGACTCCTAAGCCACCACTAGGTGAATCCAGGACACCCACCTAAGCAAGAAGGGTCTGTTCCTCCCACCCCACTAACACAGGGCTGATGTGTCCTACCTGGCAAAAAGGTTGCTATGTTGTATGATTCAAGAACAATTTGTATATTAAGGATTATCAATGGACACTACTAGGGTCTCAAAGCTTTGGATTCCATGTCATCGGTTATTATATGTGGGTTAGGGGCCTTTCAATAAGCCAACAAACACTGAATTGGAAATCGATTTACAGATAACCTATTTGTATCTTCCCTAAAGTATGAGTGTGGTGATACTGTTGCAAAGAAAATCATCACACACTCCTAAAAGTTATTTTTTCTTCTACATCCAGTTCATTCGCTCAGACCTCTCTGAGCTGATAGAAATTCAGGTCTAACACCTACTGCAGTTAGAGGCTCCTACAACCTGAAAAGCAGCTGCAACAGATCAAATGTATATTTTGTTATGGCATGCGCCTCCCTACCCATATTGGTAATATTTGTGTTGTCTATAATATTAGATAATCACTAATGGTTCTTACTGGAGTGTTAGGCAAGATTGTATGCAGTACTTTTTGGGTGCACTGCAACAACCCTGACCTGGCAATAGAAACCCAACCTTTGGTATAAGTCTGCACTACACAGGTTGGTAGCGTGTGGAGCCGCCAGGCTAATCCCAAGCGGGGTCAATGTGAGCTGTAGGGGAGTTGCACAGAGATTCAGTGACAAGTATTCCAACTAAACTTACACACAAGGTTTCTTGATAAAAACAATTTTAATTACTAATCAGTTAGAATAAGCCTTCTTTAGAAGCAGGCAATATAAAACAGCAAACATACTTCAAAAATACACACTCTTATCTAAATCAGCAAATACTCATTTGCGATGACACACGGGCACTACCTACACCCTCGGGTTACTTCAATAGCTAGGGTGCGGTTGGCATTAATAGATCACTGTTGCATTTAGAATATGCTTAGGAGTAGTGTTAAAGAGAAGAGTTCAGAATGGAACATGTATTCAGTTATTCTCCAGCAGTTAAGTACTTTCAATACAACCCCCAATGCAAAGTCAGTTAACTCCTGGAAGGAAGGCAAAAAACGCAAGCAGCAGAGAGGAGTCATTCAGGGAGACTAGGCCAGCCAATGTTAAGGTAGCACTTCTTGCAGGTAAGTAGAAAGTCTTTTCCAATGTCTAAAAAAGTATTTGTAGAATAGAAGAAAATCAAAGTAGGGGCCACAAGCTGATTAGGCTTGTGAAGTAAAGAAACTGGCAGCAACTCTTCACATGCAACCATGCAAGTCTCCAACGAGGAGAAGTGGCTTCACAACAAAAGGTAAGTTATCTTAGACTTTACAGTACCTTTAGGTTGAAGGAAAAAGTGCAGCAGGTTTCTGTTCCTGTGCAGCTCTGCAGTCGCTGTTCCTGGGCCTCAGTCGTGGGGACAAGAGGAGGACTTCTGGGGACTACTGCAATGGGACGGTCACCGCTTGCAACCGGCAAAGTGGCTGTTCCCTGTTTCTGCACCTTGCGTCTACCGCAAATAGCAACACTGCAGTTCTGGCTGTCGAGATGGGCTTTCCTTGCTCCTGGAGTCCCACACTCTGACGGGCTCAGGCTCTGTCAGTCCTGCTTCCTGGGAGTCTGGAGGATCTTCCTAGAGCTCTTGGCCAGCTTAAAAGCAACACACACAAACTGGTGTTCCTCTCCCTGGCTATCAGGTTCCAGCAGTGACTGCAGTGGATACTCGACTCGACCAGCTTTGGCGTATGTCCAGGTGGATTACTTTGGAGACGATTGGTCCCACCAACTGAAAGGGAGAAGTCGTCCTTGCAGGAGCTTCTCTGTCGATACGAATTTGGAGTTTCAGCACAGCAGCAGGGCAAACCAACGGTCCAGGAGTTGCAGCAGGCGTCTATTCCAAATTCTTCTTCGGATTCCTTTGTCCAGTGGTCGACGCCTTCAAACCAAAAAGCCTCGCCTTTTATGCAGCTTGCTCCCATTCATTCCAGCCTAGCTGTCAGTCACCCAGCAGGGTGGCTGTCCTTGCCGGACAGACAGCCGGTTAATCACCACAGAGTGTATTTGTGTCTCCTAGGAGACTTCACACAGGGAGTTTCGAGCACCTTCCTTACTTCCTGCCCTCGCCAGACACCCTGGAGCCAGAGGCCGATTTCACTCATGAAGCCTGCCCAAAACAAAACTAACAAAGGGACCAAACATGGTTTGGCGCGCAGAGTAAATCTCAAGAAGGACCTTTCCACAAAGAAATGGCAGAAAAAGAAGACTGGGGCCATTTTGAAAAAATTGCACCCATGGGTGCTTTACCGTGGCTGCGAACGCAGCCCGCAGTAAAATCCCATAATGCTAGTAAAAAGTAAACCAACTCCAGCAGCCATTCAGCGAGGAAAGGGTAACATAAAAATGTTACATTAGAAGCTAGACAAAGGGGATACTAAGTAACCCCTCCAGCACCCTATGGTAAGATAGTGTGTGCTGGGGCTAGAAAGTTACAAATGTAAGTAAAGTCAATTTCACTGTGCTGCTCTGGGAAACAGTAGTTTATACCAGAGAAGGTATTTAAACCTGTGGGAAATCTGAAAGGCTTCCCTGTGGAACTGCACTGAAGGTGCTGTGTGACACCATGTAAAAGATGCCGCCTATGGAGTTTGTCAGACTCCACAAAAAGAGTACAAAATCACATCAAAACACGAGAGAGTGGGGAAAATAGGTCTCACTCTCCAGGTTAAAAAAATCAAGTCCTCAATGTTAGGCAGAATTGCATGCAGTACCCTCTGGGACCACCACATACAATTGGGACTACAGGTGCAAGTCAAACCAACCTTTGGTATAAGTCTGTACCACACAGTTTCTGGTAGTGAGCTGAGCAGCCAGGCTTATCTCAAGAGTGATTGTGAGCAATGCAAGCAGTTACACAGCGGTCTTTCAATCCCAGTGGTTCAAGTAGACACTTATAGTCAAGCTTTCTTGGTAAAACACTCATTAATTTATTACACAATCCTTTGGAAAACATTTCACTAGAAGGCGGCAACTTAATATTATAAACAAATGCACTTCAATGCAAAACTATAAGATTTTGCAACAGTTAGAGCACCCCTGAAATAGAAGCAAAATAGCAGTTCAGTTACTTAGAAGTGAGCAAAAAGAGCAAGGTAAGTAGAATAGATCACATATACTTTTAAAACAGTGTAAATAGTTTCAGTTCACCAGAAGAGTTCGATTCAAGTCAATAGGCCTATGCCAAAGTCAACGGGCTAGTGTTCTGGATAGGAAAGAGCATTTCTGGTATCAAACGATAAATTCTTTGCAAGAGTTCTTAGAAGTAGTTTAGGTGAAAAAGGATAATTTGTGGGGTCACAAGCTGATTAGGCCTGCAAGTTAGGAAGGTTTCACAAACTTTCACTGCGAGAGTGGCGTTCTCTCAATCGGGTTGGCACAGTACCTTTGTATGAAGAAACAAATGCTGCTGAAGTCACTGGTTCCTGGCAGTTCCTGCAGCTCTCGCTGTTCCTGAGCCTCAGTCGTGGGGACTCCTGCACTGCACAGGATCGTTGAAGAAAGCAAACAAGATGGAGTCACTTCAGTTCCAGTAGCTGTAGATTCAAGAACACACTCTCCCTGGTCCCTCTCCCTGGTTAATCCTAACCAGCCTTGAGAATGGTATCCAGGTGTCTTATGAGTTGATTTGGTCTCACCAACTCGAAGGAAGAAGCCGTCCTTGAAAGAGCTGCTCTGTCGAATGGAGTTTAGCAATTCGGACCTGCAGCAGGGCTTCGCCGGGCAAACCAACGGTCCAGGAATTGCAGCAGCCATCCTCTTCCAGCTAGCCTTCGGTTCTTTCGTTCCAGTGGTCGACTCTGCTTTCCAGTCTAAGGGACTCTCCTTTTAAACAGTTCTTTCCCTTTCATTCCAGCCTAGCTGTCATGCACCCAGCAGGGTTGCTGTCCTTGCCAGACAGTCAGCTGGCCAATCACGCCAGAGTGCATTTGGGTCTCCTAGGAGACTAAGCACAGGGAGTTTCGGGCACCTCCCTCACTTCTTGCCCACCTCCGACGCCAGAGGCGGTCTTCACTCCTGAAGGCCCGCCAAAGGCACACTAACAAAGGAACCAAACCTGGTTTGGCGCGCAGGGACAAACACTAGAAGGACCTTTCCAAAAAGAAACGGCGAAAAAAGACCTGGACCCGTTTAAACAAAGGGGCTTAAGGCGCCATCTTGGGAAACATGGCTCCCGTGATTTTAAGATACCCGTGTTAATGGTCGGGAAAAATCATGGTAGGTTTTTGTAAAACCACTGTCACCAGCCTTTTCAATAGGAAAGGGTAGCATTTGACTGCTACATGAGTATTTAGACACAGGGGATACTATGTAACCCCTCCAGAACTCCGTTGTAAGATGGTGTGTGCTGGTTCTAGGAATTTGGAAAGACTAGTAAAGTCAATTTCACTTTATATTCTATGGGAAACAGTAGTTTATCCCAGAGAAGGTATTTTAACCTTTGGGAAGTCTAAAAGACATCCCTGTGTCACTGCATTGAGGGTGCTGTGTAACGCACATGAAAAGATGATGCCTATGGATTTATGTAAAACACCATCTTCAAAGAACACAAGTGTAAAACACACATCAAAACGCACGAGTGGGAAAAAGGCTCACTCTTTCCAGTTAAAAAAAATCAAGTCCTCAAAATTCAGCAAAGTTGCTGGGGGTCTCTAAGGTAGAGGGAATTCGCAAATTTCTGAGAATTCTCCCTAACATGCAGTTTTAATTCACCCAGTGGTTCTAAATAAATACTTTATTCAGGATCATTTGTTTCCTGTTTTTTGGTGCATGATTATTTTTAAGGCTGTAGAATTTAGATGTTGGTGTTGACTTGAATTTAATGAAGCCCAAAAATGTTATCAATTGGGATTTATTAACTTATCATTTTCTTTACAGCGGAGTTTGCCACATACCTCAACTTCTGTCGATCGTTACGATTTGATGATAAGCCAGACTATTCTTATCTGAGGCAGTTGTTCCGCAATTTGTTCCACCGACAAGGCTTCTCTTATGACTATGTATTTGATTGGAACATGCTCAAGTTTGTAAGTACCTTTTTAATGGCGGTGTCTTCAATGTTCCACATAATGTAGCTTGCAAATACTGATAACCAGTCAAATATGCTGTTGCTAACCAGTTTGTCTGAATTGCATAGTTTTATAATCCTGGGGCTGACTGGTTTTCCACTGCGTTTCATGAGACTGTCCTATGCATATTTAGTTTAGTGCGACAACAACGAGGCCGATATGTATACTTCCATGGCCTTTGGGCCGTTCTCTGAATTTGCTTGGGGCCCTTCCAGGAATAACATGTGTACATTGGTAAATTATTCACCTTACATTTTTTGTTAGCTTTAGTAATTGCATCAGTGCTTCTGCACAAAATGTTGGGAAACACATGTGAATGTCAAGCATAGTTAAGAATATGCATTATATTATACCGCTAATGAATGTTAACAATGGTTCTTTTTGGTTCCCTTGTCTCTTGCTCATTTTGTGGGGAACCTGGCTTGTCCTTCAGACTCAGTACTGAGAAACCTTCTCTTTTTTGGATTCTTGTATTTTTAAGGGCAATGGGATACTTTTATCTTCCTACATTTTTATATTTGTTTTTTTTTCTCATGGTTAAACCATGTACAAATGTATTTGAAGATGTTAAATCTAGAAGATTTTTGGAGAAACTAGCAGCGTATCACTATAGCCGGTAAACAAATGCCTATTGATGCATCTGCTACTCCAAGCAGAGTTATGGGGGAGATCCTTATCCTCAGCAGATGCCTCCCTCTGGAACAACCTCCCTGCCTTTCTCTGTCTTGAACCAGAGCACCCAAAGTTCCAGAAACTCCTCTAGACCTTAGTCTTTGCTGCCTCCTTCTCTCTAACCCTCCAACCCACCTCCTTTCCTCCTTCTTGCTCTCTACACTCCCTGCTCAGTATTGCGACTGGCTGCTTGGTGCACCTTCAGAGTCTCTCGGGTCCCTAGCTTTCTCGCCAGCCTTCCTGCACTTGCCTCCTGGCTCTGCTCTACCACAGCACTTCTACACTCGTGTACTTTAGTTTACAGCCCACTGTGGGTCTGCCGCCCAGCACTTAACCCATGGTCGGGTGGACTGATGGCACTTGTTCTCATTACCCTCCCCCCAAGTACTTCCATTTAGACGACACAACCTAAATGTACCACGCCTAGTAATCGCGTGCCGTGTTCTCCCTTGCCTTCCCCTCCCTTGAATGGTTGCGTTTTGAAACACTCACTGTATGGGCCAAAATGTGACAGTGTCTTAATCTTTCCATGGGTTTTAACTATTTGTGTATATATAAAGACTAGCGACCACATGGAAACATACTTGAGCACCATGGATGGACCGATATCCACAGAGCATTATATCAGAAAATGCAACTTGGCATTTTACCCTTAGTTAATTGCACAGCTCAGTGGAAACGTGGTGGCACAGTCCCCTGCCCATTTTACCAGGACATATCCGAGTCTTTACAGCATTTACTTTTCAGGTACCCGATGTATGTTGTTCGAAGAAGAAACCCAAATCACCTCATGAAAAGTAGGCATTTATTCTACAGTACTTGCCGAAGAGGTTTGTAAGAAAACCAGTTCAATTGATATAATTAATGCTGTTTTGACATATATGGAGAGAGCATGGTGGAGGAGGGAGAGACAACACGGTTTAAGAGGAGACAGATGAGGTCGGAGCAGTTTGTGGATTAGAAATTCACTCAGCAATTGACTTGTCACGGACATAACGCATTGCCGCTTCATAAGTGAAAGCGATGTTGACAAAAAGACGAGCTGCGAATGTACGAAGTACGATCGATCAACGTGAGGCTTAATTTCCGTTGACAAAAGGTTTTGAGTGGTCTGACATAGATGTTGGGACCCTCCCCTATTGTACCGTGGTTAATTGACACTTTTGGAGTGACACGGTCAAGAACTATGTTTGAAGAATATTCAAAATTGTAACTTTTGAGTGTCACTGAGGGTGAAATAGAGAGCTAAAGGGTACAGATGGTCCCCCTGATGAAGTTCTTGAGCACTGTATTGAACTGAATTGTTGGACGAAACATGTTGGGCAATTGAGTAGTATTGTGAGCTAGTGGCAATACATAAATAACATTGCAAATTCAGTTGTGATTAAACCCCCGAGTAGCATAATGAAGGGTATTATTATACAGAGTAGAAAACACGAGGTATCCAGTATTTAAAGGGAACCTGTGCGCTACCGACCATTGTGCTTTCTTTAGGTAGAGCCATGTCCTTTTAGGTACTATACACTATTTAGTTTTGTATAGGCAGGAGGTTACAAGGTTGAATAGAACACTGGGTTTTGTATGGTACTGTATGGTTTTGTAATTGTATTTTATGATATTTGTATAAGGTTTTTTAGGAATTTGTTACAATTTTACATTGTTTTAGATACTGTGTGATGCATATGTAATAAAATTGTGAACTACTGTTTTTGGTTTAGTTTTGTCAAAGTTTTTTTTAAAATTAGTACTTATTTGTTCAAAGTACTAAGATATAGTGACCTGGGTAGGACAAGGAAGGGTAACAAGTAGACGTGATTGATCCTTGGTCCAAGGATTGTCCAGTATTTTTTTGTGTAAAGAGTCAGGTCAACACATCGGTAAATGGCTTAATGTCTGTGGGGTTGATGTATGGAGGAGGGAGAGATGCCTAACCATTGTTTTCCTAATTGGTGTATAGAATGTGTATGTTTTGCTGCTGGAACCCACTCCTCCCTAGCGATCTGATTTTCGAGAGAGTTCTCTTTATAATACTAGGATATGCTGATTTTTATCAGCATACAATTTTACAAATGGGCAGATCCACTACTGCAAGTCTCAAGTGAGAACTCAAGCTACAGACAAGAGGTAAGTACCCCTTAGTCAGCACAGTACCTTAGGTTAGAAGAGGATCCAGCTGGCATCTGTTCTAGTTGCAGTTTGGCAGATCCTGGGTTCCTGAGCCTCAGTCGTCTGGACAAGAGGGAGGATGTCTGGAGGACTCCTGCACTGCAGTTCGAAGGACGTCTGCGGCTATGTGCTCTTTTTAGTCCAGCGCCACTTCACGGTTTCAGGTACCAGCAAATAGCACCACTGCGGATGTTGGACACTTGATGGGCCTCCTTCACTCCTGGAGTCCAGCACTCTGTTGAGGGGACTCGAGCTTGGGTTGTCTTGCTTCAGGAGGGTCCTCGGCAACTCCTTGGAGCTTCTGTCCGGCTTATGCACTCGACTACAGATTTCTCAACTCCTGGCACTCAGTTCCAGCAGCAGCAAAGAAGTACAGCAAGTTGGGAAAGGTCTTCCAGCAAAGTTCATCTTGGGGTTAGTTGGTCCCACCAACCCAAGGGAAGAGGTCATCCTCTCCAGAGCGTCTCCAGGAGGATCCAGCAAGCTTCTCTTCATGATTCCTTCAGATGTTTCGTCTAGTGGTCGACTGTGTTCTGTTCAAGAATCCTCGCCTTTGATGCAGGTTGCTCCCATTCATGCACAGCTGTCACTCACACAGCAGGGTGGCTATCCTGCAAGGACAGCCAGCCAATCAGCACTGGGTGCATTCAGGTAACCAAAGAGACTATGGACCGGGAGTTTCGGCCACCTCCCTCACTTCCTGCCCTGCCAGACACACTGGAGCCAGAGCTGTGTATGAAAAGGTTTGACTTCCCTAGAACTACTGTTAGGTGTTCCAAATAAGGTTTATGCTTTGGTCTGTGAACCTTCAAGCATAGTGTTGTGTTTGTATAATTGTGATTACATATAATGTTAAAGTACTTATTTCCTCTAAGATTTATCTGGGCCTACTTGTATTTAAATATACCATTTTATTTTTACAATACATAGTGTTTCAGTGTTTTCTTTGGACCATTTGTATTACAATTTCATTTGTACCGATTCTACAGGCCTCTCTTCGCTCCTAAGATAAGCCTGGCTGCTCTGTCTACGCTACCAACAAACTCGGGTGGTACAGCTTTATACTAAGAGTGGTGTCTTGTACTGTCTCAGTTGAATGGTTTTGATGAGGTTGGGTAGAAATTCAGAAAGACTGCCTTAACACTTCTTAAAAGATGATCTTATGTTCAACCAACCAGAGCCTTGTGCTCTAATAACTCTCATTCACTATATGAACCTCGCTTTTGCCAAAAAAGGTTTGGCGGCACTTGCTTCGAGGTTTGTGCGCCCCAGGAATGGAATGCACTCCCTTCTGCTTGCAAACTATCTATCATCCTCAACTAAGGTCTTTAAAAAGGCCATCCAAACACTGCTCTTTAACTCTGCTGATTATGATTCTATTTTTTGTTTGCTGTCTGATTGCCTCCTTCTGATCTGTCACTTTTGGTCTTGGTTTGCGCACTGAGGCCCAGGGGCGTATAGCACATTAAAGAATTAAAATAAAGGTTCCGGGGGTCTAGAAGAATACTTGGATCCCTTAACCAACACACATCGGATTACTTACAAATGCTTTTCAAAGCCCACTGCTTACCGAGTTTGAGACTAATGACAGTTGTACCGAATTATCGGTACGACGGCCCAACTCGCGCCCAGACAGTTATACAGTAATTGTATTTAGTTAGCAAAACCACAAAAGATAGTCTTTTAGGAAGGAAAAAGGTTGGTTAGTTAAACAGTAACAGAGCTTAAGGTTCTAGAGGTGTTATCTCTGCTAACTAAACCTTCAGAAGTCTCTTCCCTAACTGTATCCAAGAGTCAGATTGGAGAGGGCTCAAAGGCTTACGAAGAAGCAGAGCAGCAAATGTTCCTGTGGATACTTGCAGTCTCTAGTTAAGGATGCTACCACAAAGGTGGAGACCATGTTTAAGGACTCGCAAAAGGGACACAAGCTGAAAGCTTGAGTCTGAGGTAAGAGTGGACAGATGCCCTGGACACATTTGTGCACTCAACAATCTGGAGTGACTTCTTGGTTTAAGGTAAGAAATACCTTTTCACCCTACTGTACCGTAGGTTATAAGAAATGTTTGTGTCTGGATTCTCTTCAGTGCAGCAGCGAAGGACCTGGTCTCCAGATTTCTTGGTCTGGTGACGAAAGGCAGTACACTAAACGGGATGTCTCGGCAGCATTCTCGGGAGAGAGGTGTCTGACACAGATTTCTTCAGCTTTTCTGGTCAGTCTGTGCTTTTGCACCGTTTCTGCAGCATTAACAAAGGACACTGTTCGCCCGGTCAATCTTTTTACATTCATGGAGTCCTGCACTCTGGTAAGGGGACTTGGATGAGCCAGATTGTCTCTGGAGGTTCACCTGGAGCTCAGCAAATGCAGATTCAGCCTCGGCAAGATGTTGCACTACAAATGGGTCGGAGGTCTCCTGGTATTCGCGGTCTGCATCTCTGGAAAGGCTCTGTACCTCGGGTGATGTTTCAGATTGTAGTTCATCTCAGGGCTGTTTAGTCCCAACAGCCAAAGCGAAGTGGTCCTCTTCACAGTGCCTGTGTTGCCTAGAAAACTGGGTCAGGACAGCAGTTGTTGCTTCAGTGTCTTCTAGTGGTTGACGTGCCTTTCACCTCAGGAACCTCGCGTTGTATTCAGTTTCAGCACACAATTCTCTGCAATCTTGCTCAGCTGTTTATAGAAAGGGGCAGGTGGCAGCTCAATCAGGACAGCCAGACCCCCAGTGGGCACTGGTTCCATTAAAGCACTCGGGCAGACAAAGGGCAGGGTAGAAAAAAACTCCTGCCCCACTTCATGCCTGCCCAGACACACTGGAGCCTAGGCGGGGACACCCAAGGGTTCTTGCTAAAGCCAAAAAACACACACACCACACACACACCACACACACACACCGCCCTCCCATAAGGGTAGAAGGGCTGACAAAGAACCATGCTAGAAATGGCGAAAAAAGAAAGCAAGAAGCCACCATTTTATTACATAGGTGACCGTATTGTGCACAACTGAGACCGTGAATACAGTCTGCGGTAAGAAATAGTACAATAGTTGGTAGTACACATCTACTGCCACCAGCCATAAATCGAGGGTTATGTGACCAAAAAGTCACTGGAGTACAGAGAAGGGGTCAGGGCCACTAGGTATCTCCCCTTGGCACTCCACATAAGGTGATGTTTGCCAATCTGAATATAAAAGTTTAGGAGGGATATAAAGTATCCTTCTATCCTTAAGAACCATAGTAAGGATAAAGGAAAAAAGCTCAAAGGAGAACCCAAAGGGTTCCCAGCAACACTGCCCATAAGCAGCTGTGTGCTCCAAAAAGGCAAATGGATGCTTTAAGAGATATGGAGGAAAGTAGACTCCATAGTAAAAGTGAAACACGGAGAACAGAGTTACAAAAGACAGAGCCCATAAGAATGAATGAGTGGAAAAAGGTTCCACTCCTTCAGGATACAAAGAAAAAGGACCAGCAAATAGTGCTGGGGGACTCACTAGGGGAGGGGATGAAGGATCAAAATGATCTCGAACAGTGGAAAAGTGGTCTAGACTAAGTCTTGTGAGGTGGTGTGCTTTTAAGGGGCTCCAATGAGCACACAATGGAAAGTCAGGGAACACACTTGCAATCAGCTATAAAAATGCGTATTTCTCCAGCATGGGGTCTGGTATGGATTCACATGCTCATGAATATTCCCCGTCAGGCTGGGAATCCTCAGTAAAGCAAGAATCAGTTTCAGTTTTGTTTATGAACTGTCTTTCTACTAATAACCGATCACTGGTCTCTGGGTCATACTGCCCCCAGCCAATGACTGCCCTCTACCCAAGCCCCTCCTCTGGCAGCCATCTTCAGATTTTTACTGCACGTTCAAGTGTTGGGAGTCCTCGTGCTATAGGTCTCGAGCTTTGACTGCGTTTTGCGTTTTTTCGAAGAGTTTACTCTTATATTTTTGGTCAATCAAGCCTCCAGCTCCATGGATTCTACTTCCGATCAACGGGGAACAATTTCAGAATTTTTCTACGCCCGTCGAGGGTGAATTTTCATTGAGTTTTCACTTCTTGGAGGATTCCGGAAGATCTTTGAGGCCTAGCGTGCGTGGTCATGTCCCAGGACAAAGGAAACGCGACGCCTTTTGGATCCAAGCTGTTCAGGAGCTGCTCTGGATGCGCATTACAGAATGTATTTAAGGAAGATGAGCACTCTCGGTGCCTAAACTGCCTTCACAACGACAATTCACACGTGGCGAAGGACTGTGCGTTTTTGTAAGAACATGTCCCAACGGACAATGAAGGATCGTTGCGTTCGACTCACCAACTGGCTGGCGGGGAAGAGCCCAGCAGCAGGTGAGAAGTTTGAGTGGTCTTCTAAGACCTTTGAGGGTGCTCCGGCGACGGGGGCCCAACAAAAGGCAAAGCACCGTGAGTCTGCGGGCACTGGGAGCGCTGATGGTTCGGGCTCCTTGGCTGCCAGGCAGGGCGCGTTGTCACCGATGCCATCATCCACGAGCCAGCGATCTGGCTCGGTGAAGAGGAAGTCTGAGAACCCGGGTATGCTTCGGGAGAAGCCCCAGGTCGATCCCGACAGCGACTGCTGAGGGGCAGCGAGACAGCGACCCTCACCCTAAGGTGAAGGCCTCGGGCGCGCCCAAGGTCGCGAAGACCCTGATTCATCTGGCGAAGGCCTCGATCGAAGGAGTCATGGCGGCCCTGGCGAAGCCTGTGGAGGCTACCCCAGTGGAGAAGACTGCCGGGCCTAGAGTTGCCCTGCCACCCCGGAGGGAATCATCTTTTCAGCCTATCGAGGACCCTGTGAAACACCAGGAGGAGAGAGGGGGCGGGGTGAGCACGGTAGCCATAACGGACACAGATGCCACCTCCAAGGATGAGCTGGCTGGCGTCCTGGACAGGAGGTTCAAGTAAGTCGGGTCCTACGGGAGGGATCCCGATGAGGCAGACGAAGAGAGCAACGGTGGAGCCGACGAAGAGCTGTGGATGAGACGGAGGACCCCACTCCCCAGCCGTCGCAGCCTATGCCACAGGACAACTCAGGATCAATCTTGATGGCTTTCCAGACCCTGTGTACGGAGATGAGGACAAGGTTGCCCAGCGGACGATCCAGACGTCTGGACCGCCGGGAAACCCACCAACCAAGCGGAGGTGAATCCATCCTACCCCTCCTTTCCAGCCTTCACCTCCTTCCCCTTCACTGAGGGATGAGACTGAGACGGATGACGATGGTGGTGACGACTGGATGGATCTCCCATCACCCCCTGCCCGGACCTCCCCTCCCGACGAAATTGGCTCCTTTCATGCCATGATCGCCAGGGAATCAGAGCTTTTACAGCTTTCCCCCAAAGAGCAGAAGGAGGGTTTCCTCTACCAACAGTGGTGGGCCAAGAGGAAGACCTTCCGCTCAGTACCGTTACTGGACGACCTCTGGGACGAAGGACTCGCTGCTCAAGAACCAGTCCATGGCTCCTGTGAAGAGGGACCGGTATGAGAAGTACCGGTTCCCAGATTCCGCCTGATGTGCCTTAGAGCTCAGCCGTCCCCGGATTCAGTGGTTTCCGCAGCGGCCAAGAAGAAATCTGCAGGGGCGACGGGGATCAACTTCACCACTGGACGGTGAGGGGAAGAAGCTGGACGCCATGGGACGACGAGCCATCTCGGTGGCGATGACCATCAAAGCGGCCCACGCGATCGTGGCGCGCTACGACTGGGAGCTGTGGTTAAAGATCGCTCCCCTCCTGGATTTCCGGCCACATGAGGGCGGAGGCCTTTGAAATCCTACAGGAAGGCGAGGTGGCGTCGGACCACGCCATCACGGTGGCCACGGACATCGCCGACACCGGGTTTCGATAGATGGGCAACAGCGTTTGCCTTCGCCAACACGGTTGGCTCAAGGCCTCTGACTTCCGTCGGGATGTTCAGATCAGGGTACTAGACGGGCCCTTCGGGAACAACCTGTTCACAAGGCAGTGGACGAGTCACTGCAGGCCAAGGCGGACACCGAGACAGCCCGGACCTTGGGTTCTCTCCATCGACGGCCGCCCTTTCGGACCCCTGGAGGCAAGTCTCAAGGTGCCTCCAGGATTTGGTGGCAGTTTCTCGTAATACCAAGCAGCCCGCTCATCGTCGCAGGAGGCCTACAGAGGCCGCAGCAAGGCCGGAGGACGTCGCCAAGGCGGCAAGGCCTTGGCGAAGCAAGATTGAACCGGCCATGATGTCGGGGCCCCCACCCAAGCACCCCCGGTGGGTGCCGGCTGGTGAAATTTGACAGCGCGTGGGAGTCCATCTCCATCGACCGTTGGGCGCTGGACGCGATGGCCCACGGGCACACTCTGGTTAAAGTAGCATCGCTCACCCACAAATGCCTGAATAATGCTGCCCCACGCTATCTGGCAGACAGAATATGCAAACACAGCCCCATCAGACCCACCAGAACCTCCAATGCTAATCTGCTCACCGTCCCCAGGTTTAAACGCACTAAAATGGGTGGCAACAGCTTCCAGGTGAAAGCACCCCAACACTGGAACTCCCTACCACCATCGCTCAGAACTCCCCAACCTTACTCACTTTTTAGACGCAACTACATCCATTGGTTAAAGAACACGAACCACTAACACCTCTAACACCACACGGCTGCTCTCCGCGTTGCATGCTTTAAGTGAATCTGTAAATTTGTAATACTAAACTTGTATATATTTGTAATTCTTTAAATACATCTACTGCATTCTCTCCTGCCAAACTGTACACATGTTCCTTCATCGTCACACTGTAATTATGTAATGTAAAGTATAATTATGTAATGTAAAGTATAAGCATCCTGTAACCAAGCTTTGAATCACCTTGCTGCTCATGCGCCCTCATACCCTCGGGTCTGGTGCGCAATACAAATGAATAAACTAAACTAAACTACTTTGTTGCCACTTTTAGTGACGTGTTATAACTTTGGGACCTTTTTATCCTTGTACAATGCATCTTACAATGCAGTACAATGGGGTACACTGGCCACCAGGCCAGAGTATAGAAAATCAGTCCTAACGCTGGAGACCTAATCCATGGAAGTGGCATCTGTACTTGTGTAACTGAACGTGGGTTGAATATGGTTTGTATTGTTAGACTGCACCAAATGCCATTAGAAGAATGTTTGTCCTATCTGTTTGAAGTATTGTTTTCTTTTACTTCCTCCTGGGTTAATTATGTGAATTTCACCCAATCACATTTAGTTTCCTAATCCGAATACCTTGCTTATAGCGACTACTTTTGGAGACCTAAAAAGTGCCATTCCTCATTGGTATACTATGCTGATAGTAAGGGGCTCCTTTTGTCCCTCTAAAAAGTCGACTTCTAGAGCTTTTATTATGAGTCCTGGGGATGGCTGGACTAGATCGAAAAGTAAACTTTGCTTCGGGTAAAAATGTCTGGTATATGCCTTTACAGAATACTTAAGTCCCTTTACATACTGAACAAATCTAGTTTCCTGGACATAATTTACTCCCATTTATATAACGGAAAGACTGTAAGGGGCTGTGCCTGGAAGTGGGCAATCGCAGGCTTCCTTCGTTTAACAATAAGGGAGCCTGAGATTGCTCACTTCCAGGCGAAGTGGCTGCCTTGCTAATGTGCCTACGTTGTCAAGTGACTGAAGTGCTAGTACAGCTGTTAACAGTTGAGGAACATCAATTGTTTTTAAAGAATGTATCCTCACATGCTTGTTTTGGAAACTGTATTATGGGATCAGTGTTTCAGACAAGTAATTTTGATTTGAATTTTTATTTTGTTCTTGAATGCTAGCCGCCTCACTTGTGTATCTGTGCTGTTATTTTTAAGGGTGCCAGCAGAGCAGCTGAAGATGCGGAGCGTGAAAGGAGAGAGAGAGAGGAAAGATTGAGGCAAACTCGAAATCCTGCCGTTCGAGGCTTACCCTCCACTGCTTCCGGCAGGTTGAGGGGGTCCCAAGATGTAGCTCCTCCAACTCCCCTTACCCCAACCTCGCACACTGGTGAGTTTGCAGCAGTATCGACTGTGCTTTCTTCAGCCAAAAAAGTTCCTTAACTTGGGTTCTCCAGCAATATATGTTTGAACAGATTTACGTGTTCGGATTGCTCCCTGTCGGCATTCTTTTATTTCTTTGCATAAATGAACAGCAGCATTAAATCGCATTTATGCATTCGTATTTATTTGAAGAACGTGGATGTCATTCTAGATCAGAAATAACATTTATAGATGGCGGAAGCATTCCCCAGAAAGGGTGACTGGACACAAGTGGTGAGCCAGTTTGAGAGTGTGAACAAAGTGGGACATAAACAAGTGAGAAGAGAACTGCATTAAAAAAAGCCAATAAAACTGTAATACTCTGTACATACCATTAGATGGCGGAATATGCACAGCATGTAACTCAGAACTGATATAAGCACCAGAAACACTATTACTGTTTAACATTTTTTGTATATGAGGGATCATGGGTACAATAGATGCAGTGCTCCAGATAATATTATGAAGTGGGAATATTTTACTCCCTATTTTTTTAAAGCTGGGAGTAAAATTATTTTTTTATGGAGTAAAAATGTATGTCCAATTCCCAATGGGAGTATTTATTTTTATAGACGTGTAAAAATGTAACTGGAAAACGGAAATGCTTTTGAATTTATTTCTTTGCACCAAGTTATTCATGCACATTAGAAGATACAGGTTTACTTCTTTCCATCAGACAGTTATAATGGTTTCTTCTTGTGGTACTACACGCACTATTGGTCCAAACATATCCCTGGAGCTGTGAGTAAATGCAGGGGCACACATCGGTTTCCAATTTATTTATCCAGAGTATTTTTGCTCCTTATTTTACTTTTTTGGGAGTATTTGCCTATTTTTAGGGAGTGAAAGTGGCTGATGCACCCCATATCAGTAGGGCTGTCTAGTAGTCGTTTAAAGTCTTAGAACAGTATATTGCTGTTACTTGATACTTCATTAAGGATGAAAGAAGCAAAAACCACAGCCAAGATCTGGAATTGTGACCTGCAGAGTGCACATTGATTTTTAAAGATTTGGCGCATTGACCCACTCAACTATGTGCCTCTGATCAAATATTACATCATGACACCAAAATTGCTTATCCCATGCTACCTGGTGGAATTAAATATGCAATATCCACAGGTTGGAAAAAGGTTGTGCCATCTCTCTAAATGATGTGCATAAATATATTCAAAAATGGAATCCATTGATCAAATATCTTAATGCCTCCTCAGCGGAGTCTTTAATTTGCTACTTCAGTTTTAGTTTTGTCTCAATGTGTCTGTCTGTTCTTGTGTGTTCTTGTGGTCCTTTTTAAGTTTCTCATCTATTGATCCAATGTATTCTTCTGATACAGCTTTGCAAATTAATTTCTAATGACTTCATCAATCACGTTGTCTTTCTTGCACTTCTTGAAAACTTTATACGCTGCTTGGTTGCTTTCTAATTGTTCAATTTACTTGTTTATCTTGGATTATTTGACTGGCAATTTTTACAATTGTTAATCGCTGAATATTATATTCTGTATTTGTTCATTATAAACACTTAATAAAAATGACAGCAAAAGAAAATGTAAGCCCAATTCGCATTAGGAGTAATTTAAAAGCGAGTAAAAATGCTTTAACTGGAAAAATGTTTTTGTAATAATTATTCTTTTGTTCCTAGTTATTCATACGCACTAAAAAAAAATACATGTTTACTTCTTCAAATTGGGCAGTAATAGTAGTTTCTTCCTGTGGTACTTTGTGTACTACTGGTACAAACATATCCACTTAGCCGTGTGAGTGAAACCAGGAGCACAAAGTATACTATTTTATTTTAAGTGAGTATTTTTATTTTTTGGGGAGTATTTGCCTATATCTAGGGAGTAAAAGTGGCCGAAAAACCCCTTATCTATAGGGCTGAGTAGACTTCACTCTATGGATAATATTACAAACACGCCCAGTCGACGTCCCTTTTTTGAAGTTTGAAAACATATGCAATACTTTTCACTACCACTAGATATCGGCCTATGCGAACCATGTGAATCTAAGCAAATACAAGCATCAGATAAGATTATGCTAAGTAAAATTATTTGTAAAAATTGTACTGAATTATATTATTACTCATCACTTGAGTGTTCAAGTTGGGAGGGTCAGGGGGGTGCTAACATGGAAAACGGGGAAGACACTGAGCGGTTAATCAAACTCAATCAAGGTGTGAGGTAGCTGAGCAGCAAGGCCTGGTCCCAGGATGGGTGTGGGAATGGTCTATGGCTTCATTGAGTCCACACAGAGCAACACCAGTAATTCCATTTGGAAAGTATATTAAACTTCATTAATTAGGCCTTTAATTTACATACTAAGCAGGTGAAAATACTAGGCAAATATTGTCACGCAAACCTTACAAAACAGATTTTTGAGGCTTGTGGATCTGCTTAGTATCACATACTGTGCATAGGCTGACATCTAGTGGTAGGCACAGTGAATTGCATTCTTGTTTTCGAGTTTAGAAAAGTAATGTCGACTGGCCGTGCTTGCAATACCATCCCTGTGTGACGTGCATTGTATTCATGAGTCTTCATGTGTCGACCTCCCACAGATAGTTTTTTCTGCCATTGTGGTCCGTCGCATATAGAGCTTGTAGACTTCCTACTAAGATTGCAATTAAAGAATAATTCATATTAATTTCGTTATGTCGCCGGTTGTTTTCGACAATCAATCTTCCTACGTCCGGCGACTAACGTCTCCTTCTCGCTTTCGGGTGCAGCCTTCACCAGGCTATGGCCTTGCAGTAGGGAGAGTGAAGGTGGTCATTCCCCAAAACGCAGAACCCAAATTCAGAATAAATGGACACACCCCAGTAGGGAATGAGACCAGGAGAAAGATTGCAAGTTGAACAAAGTTTGTCAGGTAAAAGATGCACACAGAGGACTCTGCTGCTCTGAGAGCGCTCTGCCCAATAATACATGAACAGTGCATTATAAAGCGAAAATACGTCATGACATACAGTGTGAAACTAACAATCGTTCATTGGTGGGCCCCTATGGCCTATTATGTAACCATATGCAGTGCCCGATTGCCAGGGCATCCAAGCTTTTCCAGCTCTGCCCCGAAGAACAGAAGAAGGAAGGCTTCCTCTATCAACGGCACAAGGCCAAGAGGAAGGCGGTCCTCGCGGTGCCGTTGCTTGACGATATCTGGGACGAGGGACTTGCTCTCCTGAAGAACCCGTCCACGACGCCTGCCAAGAGGGATCGGTACGAGAAGTAGTACCGGGTCCCCGATTCCACCCATTTGTGCCTTAGGGCTCAGCTGACCCTGGATTCGGTCATCTCAGCGGCGGCCAAGAAGAAAGCGGCGGGGGCGACGGCTTCAACTTCAACCTCCGCACCTGACAGTAAGGGAAAGAAACTGGACACCATGGGACGAGTCATCTAGTCTGCGACGACAATTAAGGCGGCCAACGCCCTAGCGATTGTGGCCCGCTACGACAGGGAGATGTGGTACAAGATCGCTCCCCTGCTGGAATTCCTACCATACAACAAGAGGGCAGAGGCCCTGGAGATCCTGCAGGAAGGTGAGGTGGCGTCGGACCATGCCATAACGGTGGCCACGGACATCGCTGACACTGGGTTCCGCCAGTTGGCCAACGGTGTTTGCCTTTGACGGCTGGGATGGCTCAAGGCAATAGATTTCCGCCAGGACATGCAAACCAGAGTTTTGGAACAACCTGTTTGGAAAGCCAGTGGATGAGTCACTTCAGGCCATCAAGACCGACACAGAGACGGCTCGGTCCTTGGGAGTTTTGCAGCAACGACGGCCGCCCTTTCGGAACTCCGGAGGCAAGCAAGGTGCCTCCAATGGATTCGGCGGTGGCTCCTCTACGTACCGCCAGGCAGCATGTTCCTCGTCGCAAGAGGCCTACAGAGGGCGTGGAGGCCAGGGCGGCAAGGCCACCTCCAACCAGGACTGAACCGGCCGTAGCGTCGGGGCCCCCACCTGAGCACCCCGGTGGGAGACCGGCTGGCAAAGTTAGTCAGCGTGTGGGAGTCCATCTCCACTGACCGTTGGGTGCTGGATGCCCTGGCCCACGGGTGCACTCTCAAATTTCTAAAGAAGTGCCCCGCATTCCTCCCGTGGCCAGGAAGGAAAATCACGTCCCTCAACTGCCGTTAGAAGTAAGGGCGATGCTCAAAGGTGCCATCAAGCTCGTCCCGAAGAGGCTCCGGAGTGTACTCAAGATACTTACTCGTCAAAAAGAAGACGGGTGGTTGGTGCCCTATCCTGGACCTGCGCTGGTTACACAAATACATCAAGGCCCAGAACTTCAGGATGGTCACCCTTCAGCACATGCTGGGATAGCTGGAGGAAGGAGACTTCCTATCGACGCTGAACTTGGAGGATGCTTACTTCCACATCCCCATTCTAAAAGGACACCAAAAGTTTCTCAGATTCGAAGTCCAAGGACGGCACTACCAATTCAAGGCCCTGCCATTCGGATTGAAGTCGGTGCCCAGGGTATTTACCAGGTGCCTAGCACCAGTGGCGGCGCGGCTGCACCTGCAAGGGATCCATGTTTACCCCTACCTGGACGATTGGCTCATCCGAGCAAGGACAAGGGATCTCGCCGTCGAGCACACAGCGAAGACTGTCCAACTGCTCACGGATCTGGGATTCTCCATCAACTTCCCCAAATCCCACCTGGTTCCGTCGCAGGTCGCACGGTTTCTAGGTGCCAAGCTCGATACAGTGGCATGATTGGCTTCTCCGTCGGAGGAAAGGACGAAGGGCATCCTGGGCAAGGTGCAGCGCCTGCTAGGGTGAGGTCCAGGTCCCTTCTCGGCATGATGTCCTCTTGCATCAACCTGGTGCGCCCATGCAGGCTGCGGATGTGTCCTCTACAGGAGTTCCTCGACGCCCGTTGGATGCAAGCGGCGGCTAGTTTCGAAGACTAGATCCCGCTCAACAAGGTCTTCCGCCAAGCAATTCGGTGGTGGGGCACCCGCGCACATCTTGCGGCAGGCACAGACTTTCAGACCCCAGCACACCAGGAGATGGTGACGACGGATGCCTCCCTTGAGGGATGGGGAGCATACACCTGATATCTTCACGCTAGAGGCCTTTGGCTCCCAGAGGAGAGGTCACTCCACATCAACATCCTGGAGCTCTGAGCAATGTTCTGGGCTCTCAGGCAGTTTCCCCCGTCCCTCAAGGGCAAGGCGGTGAGGATCTTCACCGACACCACCACCACAACGTTCTACATCTGGAAGCGGGGAGACCAGGTCCCTGGGCCTATCCAAGGAGGCCCAGGATCTGTGGCATTGGGCCATTGTCCAGGGGATGTTTCTGGTGCCCTTCCATCTAGCAGGGATAAAGAACAGCATCGCCGACTCGCTCGGCAGGGAGCTGCGCTCATGCCACGAGTGGGAACTGCGTCAGGACCAAGTGGATCAGCTTTTTTCCGACGATGGGGCAAACCCCAGATCTACCTATTTGCAGCGGCGGCGAGCGAACTCCAAGTGCCAGAGGTTCGTCAGCAGTTTTCCCCGGCTGAGGAGCATGGGCGATGCTTTCTTGTTCCCCTGGGACAGCCTGTTCCTGTATGCGTTCCATCCCTCCCCCACCCCCCCTCCCCACGTTGGTTGCTACTGCGATTCGTCAACCAACTCAAGAGGTCCCGGGGGAAGGATGATCCTTGTCGCACTGGCGTGGCTGAGGCAGGTCTAGTTCCCGGACCTTCTGGACTTGTCAGCGTTCCCCCCCACCCCCCAGTCAAACTATCGACGGACGCAGATCTTCTCTCCAGAGAAGGAGGCGCCAATCTCCATCACGACCTGGGGTCGCTGAACTTGCAGGCCTGGCTCCTGCGGCACTAGAGTTTGGAGGGTACGATATCCCGGCGGTCTGCAAGGAGGTGCTTGCAAAGGCCAGGGCGTCCTCAACTCTTGTGCTATGGACACAAATGGAAGAGGTGCTCTGTCTGGTGCCGTGCACAGAAGATTAATCCTCTGCGAATGACGGCCCCTCAAGTGCTGCCATATCTGCTGTTGCTGGCCAAGGTGGCGCTGACTCATGCCTCCATCAAAATACATCTGGCGGCGATCTCCCGCTACACCAGAACTACGGGACGATCATCTCTGTGGTCTCATCGCCTGGTGAAGGAGTTCATGAAGGGACTGTTCCGTTCATTCCCGCCGGTGAAGGCTCCGGCCCCGTCGGAGCTCAACGTGGTGCTGACCAGGCTCATGGGGGCGCCTTTCGAGCCTCTGCATTCGGCATCGTTGAAGTTTCTTGTGGCCATCAACTCCACACGAGTGGGAGAGATCCAGGCCCTATCCTGCAAGCCTCTATACTTGACTTTTCACGAGACGAGCGGGGTGCTGAGGACGCACCCCTCCTTAATGCCAAGGTGCCGTCGGACTTCCATCTCAACAAGCCCTTGGTGTTACCAGTTTTCTTCCTGTCGCCGGCCGAGAGGACTTTGCACTCGCTGGATGTAGCTAGAGCGCTGAAGTTCTACGTGGACCGAACAAAGGGTTTTCGGAAGACATCACAACTGTTTGTGAACTTTGGACCTGTGAACCAAGGGAAGGCCCTCTCGAAGGCTTCAATTTCCAGATGGCTCTCCGGCTGCATCATGCACTGTCAACGGTTGGCAAACCGACCGTTGCCCGGCCGTCCGAGAGCCCATTCGACCAGAGCGATCGCTGCTACCACGACGTTCTTGTCTGGTGTACCCCTGCTGGACATCTGCAGGGCTGCTACGTGGAGGTCGACGCACACCTTCACAAGATTCTACTGCGTCGACCGGGATTCCAGGGAGGAGTCCAGAGTCGGCCAAGCAGTGCTGCGCAACCTGTTCGCCTGAAGGTGGGCCTGGTGAGGAGGTAAGGGTGCTTAATGTTGAGCCTTGCCACCTCCTGTGGGTGTGCATGTGTGTACTGCTATTTATTCTTATATTCATGAGCATGTGAATCCATGCCAGACCCCATGCTGGAGAAGGAACAAGTTACTTACCTGTAACTGTTCTCCAGCATGGGTCTGCCATGGATTCACATGCGAAGCCTCCCTCCCTCCTTCCCCTCTGCGGCTCTTCACTTGGTCCTACTGCCACTTTACGTGCTAGCAAATCTGAGGATGGCTGCCAGGGGAGGGGCTTAGGGAGAGGGCATTCATTGGCTGTGGGCAGTATGACCCAGAGATCAGTGATTGGTTACTACTAAGAAAGACAGATCAGAAACGAAACTGATACTGATTTTTTCTTTACCGAGGATTCCCAGCCTGACGGGCAATATTCATGAGCATGTGAATCCATGCCAGACCCATGCTGGAGAACAACAGTTTCAGGTAAGTAACTTGTTCCCTATCCTCCGTTCACTAGTCCCTTCACAGTTGTTAGCTAATTGCAGTAGCTTGTAGCGTGTGAGCTGCAGCCATTTTGCATTGGCTGCAGCTTGCACTCTTGAAAGTAGAAAAAGGTAAAGACTGTAACTGCCCAAGAAAACAGGCGGTACTCATCCGGGATAGCGGCCAAATCGTCAGAACCTTTCCTTGAGAAGTAGTTACACTTTTTTTTTTTTTTTTTTTATTTGTATATAGTTCAATGAACCTTTACAAAATAGAACATTATTACAAACAAAAATTTCAAATAACCAAACAAAATGCAAAACATCTCCATAAAACTGATAAAAGTAGAACAAAGCTTTAACACAATTTTCAAAGGAGAACAACCCAATAACAAACAAATTTAACACTGAAATAACAAAATCTCTTTCTCAATTACTTTCAAGAACTCTACTAAGGCAAAGATTAATGATCTCTCGTTTCCTTGCATCAGTCGAGTCCAAAGAGATATCATACAATCTGCATAATTCACATTTATAAATCGTAGAAAAAGCTTAGTCCGTACATCTCTAAAATATGGGCATTCTAAAATCAAATGTTTTAGCGTTTCCTTCTGTTCACTACACCTCGAAAATCGACACTTTGTGGCGCCCGAGTTAGTTCCTGCAATTCCCCAGAATTTTGTTCGTTCTAGAGTATGAAATTGATTTAATCTAAATCTCATATAATACATTCTGGTTTTATTACATGGAAATAATGCTATATAATCACAACAGCCATCTCTTTTGTGTAGGAATTTTGCATATTCCTTATAGGTACTCAAATTTGATATTTCCTCTAGAGTTTTACACCAGTCGTACGCAAATAATTTATGTTTAACATAGTTAGGACGTATAAGCAAATCATCACGATCAGTGCCCAAATTGTTTAAAATTTTAGCCATGGTTTCAAGGTAGCTAGTAAACTAAGTGGATGAGCAACCCTTAGTAAATTCAAAAAGATCCTGATATAAAGAATTATCAGGATAGTTAAGTATTTTGGAATAGTTAGAGAGAGCCCGCCAGGTAAACCTAGTAGATAAAGAAATCAATCCCAACTCATGTCTAATAACACAGTTCGGGATTGATATAGATAAACATAAAGCTCTCTTCACTAAAGTACCCTGTATGGAATCAAGTTGCTTGTGCAAATTACCAACATAAATATCCATCGCGTATAAAAGAATTGGCTCAACCTTTAATGTAAGAAACTCTAATAACGGAGTCATTGAAAACTTACACAACTTATAAAAGATAAATTTCATCTGACTTAAGAGTGGTCTGGCTTTCAACTTTAGATATTCCACCCATGACTTTATACTATTCACATTGCTCAAACGATATCCTAAGTAAATGGATTCTTGTAATTCGCACAAACGAGTCCCCCCTATATTCCAGTTGAACTTCTTAAGTTTCTTATTTGATTTAAAAATCATTATGCATGTCTTGGATGAATTAGGTTGTAGATTATGTTCATACGCAAACTTTATGAATGTATTTATCTTAGCTTGAAGACCAGCAGGAGTTAGATCAAAAAAGATAAGGTCATCTGCAAAGGCTAGCCAGTGTATTCTTAGTGAGCATAGCCTTGCTGGTAACATCAGAGTGGATTCCCAAAGTTTATCTATATCAGAGAGATAAAGATTGAACAGTAGTGCAGCAAAATTGCAGCCCTGTTTTAAACCAAGATGAAGTTGCACAGATTCAGTTAGCGAACCACCCTGAGTTAGACGAATTCTACTAGATGTATTGGTATGGAATTTCTTAATCCAATAAATCAGATATTCCGGAATTCCCAACTTACGCATTTTGGTCCATAATACATTCTGCACAACAGTGTCAAACGCAGAAGACATGTCAATGGACGCAATGTAGATTGTGCTCAATTCATTATTATTCACTCCGGCAATCAGATGTTTCATTATAGTGGCATTTAGGGTTGTTCCCATTTGACGTCTAAATCCCACTTGGCATTTCGAATAGGTCTTATAAGTTGCTAGATGTTTATCAAGCTCATAGATAACTAAAATAGCGAACACCTTTGCCGCCGCGTCTGTTAACGATATCAGTCTATAATTCTCGGGCAGTCTAGGATCACCTTTTTTATACAATGGGATAAGAATGGAAGTGACCCATGAAGATGGAATAGTGCCACTCATTAAAATATCGTCAAACTTAATTTTTAAGATCATACTCCAGAAAATCGGATCGGACCGATATACGCACGATGGGATCCCATCGGGGCCAGGGGCACGAGAATTAGATAATTTTTTGATAGCCCACATAATATCAGAGGTAGTCCATACAAATTTTATGTCAGTGTTTGATAGCTCTACATCATCTTGGTTTTTAACAAAACGAACTGGTAGTTCATATTTTTGCTTAACATAAGCTGTCCAAGTTTCAGCGTTAATTATAGATCCATTACGTATATCCGCCGTATCCCCTTTTTTAAGGGCAGCCCAGATATCGCGGGAATTTCTACTACAAATAGCTTTGATCATATCACAATTTTCTTTGTTGTATTGCTCTATGTGTACTCCCTTCACTTTAAATTTGTATTCTTGGACTATACTCTTCTTTTTTAATGAATAAAGTTTATCAGGAAGATTCGCTAATTCAAGCCTTCGTATATCGCGATTTCTAGTTTTTTTCAGTATTTTAATCTTATAATTAAATCTATGTTTGTGATTTGTCACAAAAGAAGCTTGTTTTATTCCAAATTTATTAAGAGCTTCTTTAATGCTATCATTGATCATCTGATTTAAATATTCTATAGAGTATAATTCCGGCATTAGAAAATTGACCACATGTTTTAGATGATTTGATACATACTCTACTAGTCTCTTGCATAAGGTAGGATTCCATCTAAGAGATACATTTTCTCTTTTAATCTCAATGGCATGCATACACTGATTAACATGCCATTGATTCGTAACAATAGAAGTATTAATGGTAATGGGAGCATGATCGCTATAGATTATATCCCCAATTGTAACAGCATCAATGCATGATAGCAACGAGTCAGATACACAAAAAAAATCAATCATTGAAGTAATATTGCCCCTTTTCCAGGTATATTTGTTTGAATCCATATCCAACTTCACAAATGACATACCCCAGTCATCGAAATAATCCCGAAATATAGTTCCTCTCTTAAAGCTGTTTGAATTTACCTGTTTATGGTCTTTATAATACACTGGTGATCCAATACATTGTGAATTAAAATCGCCACCGATAATAGTATCATATTTAGAGTAAAATGTTGACGCTTGTCAAAACAACAATCTATGTCATCGAGTATATCCGACAATTTGTATTTCAAATGATTGCAATATACATTCATTACTAGAATAATCCCTGTGTCAGATTTGTTTAAATTTAAGAAGACCGCTAGAACATGTATAGATGAATATACCAAGGTTATATTACAAGCAATGGAATTATCGACAAATTGTTAGCCCACCAAAAGGTCTTCCCTCAACCCCTTTACTGGCAGGAGAACAATATGATCGATAGTCAGGGATAACAAGTGGTTCAATTTTCATTGTTTCTTGGAACATGAAAATTGATGGCAATTTAACAAGAGTGGAAAGCCAAGTCTCAATATTTTTAAAGCCACATGAGTTCCATGACAGTACCGTAAGTACTGTCTTATCCTTTACTTATGAAGTAAATAAGTTAGGACTTGCCGCAAATACCGTTTTTAATAGTGGTTCAATCCACGCCATTTCACCATTGGTACGAGCAGTCGTCAATAGTTGTGAAATACACATTTTTTGATATCCTACGCTCGTCGTCAAGTCTCAGTTTATATTTTGCTCAGAGGATACGGTTTTTTGATTATCAAATAGAAATTCTCCTGCCAACTTTTCATCATTGAATGTGAATAACGAGAAACCCATTTCATGTAGTTCCGTTCTAAAGGACCAAATAAGTTTCAACACATATTCAGAAAATAAATGACATGTCATACGGTAATTGTTAGTTGGAGCCAAAGAAATACAATCAATATCACTAGACGCAATTATTCTCAATGATGGAATTGTATATAGAAGATCCAAAAAAAATCTCCTATTAATACGTGCATCACCTAGAATTTCTTGCTTACCTTCCAGGCCCAATATATTAATGCATTTCTTACTATTTACCATAGTGTGACAGGGCAGATGTCCGGTATTTTTACCTTGTTCCAGTTGCAAATTATCCACATTAGCATTTGCTAAACCATTAGACCTTACCATATGTTCATCTAAATTCAACACACTTTTCAAATTATTTAGGGTTTCATTATGTTGTAGTTACTCTAGTTTTCTTCTCCTGGCCATTTTGCTTTGTTTAATTTGATGTGCCATGTTCCCCTGCAGTGCAACCTTCATGGCAGTGCTATTTTGAGGCACCACACGTGCAGGGCTGTGCAAGGTGTCGAGGGCACACACTCCAGTCTGGCGGAAGCTGGGCATATGCTCTGGATCCGCAGGCCCACCACAAGTGCAGCCTTGTGGTGGGCCTGCCCCTTGTGCCATCTCTGCATTCTGCAAAACCTTGGCGCAGCTTTGGTTCAAACCCCACCAGTCCTTCATCACGACATTTTTTCCCCTCATTTGTCGCCATACCACACTGCTCCCTCTATCTGCATCAGCAGCCTAGTATGACTCCAGGGGTGTCACTTTCCTTCTGTAGTTGTCCTTTGTATCCTTTGTATCCTTTGTATTCTTTTATGATCCTCCATTTATAATCCCTCTTCATATTTTTATAACTTTATGCTTTGTATTCTGATTTTGGAGCATTTCTGTTAATTGGACAGAATACTTAAATATTTCCCCTTCATCCACCCAGTGAACCGCTACTTTCATTCCTTGGAACAAACTTTGAGTTCTACAAAGAGACATGGGCATCTGGCATCCAGCCTCCTCATGGGGCATAGCTTGGGGCAGAAGAACTTTCTACATACCACATGTGGAATGAGAGCACACGGAACATGTGCCATTTACTCTCTCCCTTCCCACATGCAGCATCTCATTGTACCAGACATGGCCTGTTAATGAATGTCTTTTTCTTGGTAGGCAAAGTTTGAATGCAGTACCCTCTGGGAACACTGCAAACTCACTACAGGTATAGGCAACCCAACCTTTGATATAAGCTTGTACTCCACCCTTTTGGTAGCGTGTTGAGCAGCCTGGCTTATCTCGAGAAGGGAAATGTGAGCTGTAGTGGAGTTACTAAAGATACAAAGTTACAGGTATTCAAATAAACTCTTACACACAAGGTTTATTGCATAAACAATAAATCTGTCAGTTATAAAGCCTTCTTTAGAAGGGAGCAATATACTAGTAACACACAGATATACTTTAATACTTTACACTTTGAGTTTCTGAATCAGACCAGACCCTTTTAGGATGGCCCACAGCCACAACCTACACCCACAGGTGACTTCACTAACAAAGGTGCTGGGGACATTAATATCTTACTGTTGGCATTCAGAGTACTCTTAAAAAGTTGGTAAAAGGCAAAGGTTATTAGAACACAAGCAATTACAAATATTCATAAGTAGGTAAAATACTTTCAGATAGCAATTAGAGTCATTCAATTCAATAGGCTAAGCCAAAACTCAATAGGCAAAAGTCTTTGTATAGGATTCAGCACTTCAGGTAAGTAAATGGAAAAGTCTTGGCATAGGTTCTTAGTCTTTGATAAAAAGAAGAATCAAATGTAGGGCCACAAGCTGATTAGACTTGTAAGTTGCAAGCACTTCCACAGTAAGAGGTAAGTTCTCTTAGACTTGTTTTACAGTACCTTGGTAAAGAAGAAAAGAAGCATCCGATTTCTATTCCTGTGCAGCTCTGAATATCTCACTGGTCCTGGGCCTCAGTTGTGGGGACAAGAGGATGACGTTGGGGGACTCCTGCACTGGGACTGTCAAAACTGGCAACCGGCAAACTTCACTTTCAGTGGCTGTTTCGCGTTTCTGCTTCTTGTGATACAGCAAATGGCAATAAGCGCGGTTCCTGGCTGTCAAGGTGGACTTTCCTTACATCTGGGGTCCCGCACTTGACTTAGGGGGGGGTCAGGCTTGGTCAGGCTTGGTCAGTCCTGCTTCATGGGAGTCCGGAGGATCTTCCAAAAGCTTTAGGCCAGCTTAAAAGCAAGGCACACAAATTGGTCTCTATCCCTGGCTATAGAGTTTCCTGCAGCAACTCTGAGGAAATTCAACCAGCTCCGAGATGGGTGTCCAGGTGGCTTACTTTGGAGTTGATTGGTCCCACCAACTCATAGGGAGAAGTCGTCCTTGCAGGGGCTTCTCTGTTGATATGAACTTGGCAAGTTGGCACTGCAGCAGGGCTTCACCGGGCAAACCAATGGTCCAGGAGTTGCAGCAGGCTTCCTCCTCATACTCTTCTTCGGTTCCTTCGTCCAGTGGTCGACTCCGCCTTGCAAGCCAAAAGACTCGCCTTTTATTCAGTTCTCTCCCATTCCTTTCAGCCTAGCTGTCACTTACCCAGCAGGGTGGCTGTACTTGCCGGACAGTCAGCCAGCCAATCGCCACAGAGTGCATTTTAGTCTCCTAGGAGACTAAGCACAGGGAGTTTCGGGCACCTCCCTCACTTCCTGCCTACCCCAGACACTCTAGCGCCAGAGGCGGGCTTCTCTCAGCCTGCCAAAGGCGAAAAGAACCAAGAGACTAAACTTGGTTTGGCACGCAGAGAAACTCTCTAGAAGGACCTTTCTACAAAGACCTGACGAAATAAGACCGGGCACCATTTTAGCAAAGATGGCTCCCGCGGTTACTTTACCGGAGCTGCGAATGCTCGCGATTAGTTCAAAACGAAACCATTTCCTCCAGCCAGTCATTTGAGGAAAGGGTAACATATAATATGCTACATATGAAGCTAGACAAAGGGGATACTAAGTAACCCTTCCCGCACTCTATTGGAAGATAGTGTGTGCTGGGTCTAGAAAGTTACAATGCCAAGTAAAGTCAATTTCACTTTACTGCTCTGGGAAACAGTAGTTGGTCCCAGAGAACGTATTTAAACCTTGGGAAATTTGGAAGACTTCCCTGTGTCACTGCACTGATGTTGCTTTGTGATACAGTTGTAAAAGATGATGCCTATGGAGTTTGTTAGATTCCATAACCAAAAGAAAGTGTATCGAAATCACATTAAAATACATGAGTGAGGGGGGGGGAGAAAGGGTCTCACTCTGTCCAGGTAAAAAAGTAAAGTCCTCAAGTCCAGCAAAGTTGCTGGGGGTCTCTAAGGTGGAGGAAATTGGCACATTTCTGAGAATTCTCCCTAACAGTCTGTTATCGTTTTTACAGCACACTCCTCTTCTGCTGCTCGTTTTGCCGGTTTCAGTAAAAATGTCAATGCAGTTACAAAATGAAAGGACATTTCGGTAATACTCCTCATGTTGTGCTTTAGGAGACCATCCCTTTGTCTCTGTGAACGTCTGTAATTTGGACCCAGCCGCGCTGTCCCCCTAGCTTGACTGCTGTCGGTGTCGGGTAGATGACTGTTTGCGGACCAGTGAAACAATTCGCTTTCTACTTCAGTATATGGTTTTTGATGAGCACTTGGTCTCAAGAAAAAAGAGAGGTTCTGCTTTAGGAAATAGTTTGTTCGCATCACTTGATTGTTGGCATGGATTTTTAGGCCTTTTCTGTAATATGTATGTAAGGGACTTGGTAAGTTCTTTGAGATACTGATCAAATGCCCCTCCCAGAATACCAGAAGTAGAAACAGCTTGAGATTGTACGCAATGGTCGATTTGGTGCATGCATTCCCTGCCCTGTAACAATCTTGTGAAGGGACAAGTGATTATCTCCTCCAGGTGTATTCTGCGGCAAGCAGTGCACACATGATTTTTCAAGCATTTGCATAAGCTTTGCCTGTCGCATTTTCAGCAGTCCATTAATCTTCTTTACCAAATTGTTGGCTTGAGGATGGTAAAGCATGCATAGTTTGCCTGATTGCCAGGAGAGTTGTAATTACCTTAATGAAAACTGTCATGATTCATGCCCCTGGTCATCATGGCCAAACCAGCCTTTCGGCTGGGGCCAGGTTACAGGCTTCCATGGTGGCCTCAAGGGCCACAAAACACCATCAGGGACTCTCTTGGAGCCAGTCCTGGCGCCTTTGGCGCCAGGCTCATACTGTTATGTGAAGGACAACATTTGGATTGGGACTTCAGTTAACATGGAGGCACTCGCATAGCTCAGTTGCACAGAACTGATCTATGCGGTCTAGTGTTTGGGTGTGGCCGAGCCTGGGACTACTTTACCTGGAACTACTTCACTTGGGCTATATAAGCCACACCCAAACAGCAGCACATGCTTCGCGTTATTCTGCAGTTAGCAGTGTAACGCTCGCCGAGTCCAGTTCTGATCTCCAGTGTTTCTTGCATCCTGCCACGTGCTGAATACTGTATCTGGAAGAACACCACCATTATTCAGCGCTTTCCTGTAAGTAGCAGCCTGGCTTTGGTCTTGAATCTTCCATCTTCAAACTACCACCAGCTGTTCACCTGAATACACGCGATCCAGGGATTCTTCATCACGACGCTGCATCCATCTTCAGAACACTGCAGCAACCTGAAATAGACAAGAGAGACATTAGTGAGCACTCGCACACGCATGGGCAACGAAAACCACTTACCAGGTGCAGTCTCTCCTTGATCTCAGAACATCACAGCGGCCTGGAACATCATAACGACCTGCAAAGGAAGCGGCGCAGGCACAGCTTAACAAAAAGAAAAGGTAAGAAGGCGCCACGCACCGTGCATTTACTTACCTTGCTGGGATTCTCATCCTATACAGCACGGCAACGCCAAAACACTCCAACTCATCTGAGGGAAAGAAACTAGAGACATTAATAACAACAAAGACTGTACAACAGTAGTACCTATCTCATCAAGCAAATCTGAGTCACAGCAGGCCTGGATCCGAACACGGGGCAACGCACCTGTGAAGCAACTAGGTCGCAGAACGCCCACACCTCCAACACGCCTCTGCGCAGAGAAGCAGGACGGAGAGCAGACCACATCTAATATTAAGGTGAGGAGAGAAACTAGACTTGGGAGGAATTTGAGGCTGAGGGAGGTGGGAATCCATCCAAGAGAGACGTTAAGCCTTATATCCAGTTCTCCTGTATTGCAGGCGCTCTCCACGTTGAACACATTATCAAGGGATAGGGTTCGAGAGTGCTAATCTTCCAGCCAGGGCTGAGTCGGGTCCCCGTGGATATCAGGTGAGCGTAAATAAAACATTAGCTAAGTGCTGCCCATTATCGGAGCGAATTTCATCTGGAATTCCCCACCTTGGGAACACCTCCCTCACCAAGAATTTTGTCGCAGAGCGGGCAGCGTTATGGGCACAAGGACCTGCCTCAAGCCAACGTGAGAATGGACACACCACTACCAGCAGGTACTTGTATGAAGTAATCCTCTTGTATATCTAGGTAATGAAGTAATCCTCTTGTATATCTAGGTAATCAATATGCAAGTGCCGGAAGGGGCCCCTCCAGTTGCAGCACAGTTCCCTGTACAACTCTTAAAGTATGACCTGTTGGGTACTTATGGCACACCATACAATTGCACACATACTCGCATTCATACAGATTTGGCACAAACCAGTTTTCACCTATCCCTGCAGCCACATGCTCTTTAGATATGTGGGAAAAATAGTAATGCTGTTCCAATGCCAATTGTAACACTTTCCTTGGCATAGCCTTTCCTGTGCTATCATGTCACCAAACCAGATCCTTCAGATACAGGGAGCACCCTCTCTTCCACTGATCTTTTTCAGCATCTGATGATTCCCCTTGCTGCTCAAGTATTTGTAAAATTTGAATTGCATTAAAACAGTCTGGCAATGCATCGATCGCTTTGCTCATTTTCAGTACTGCTATTAAGGGTACCTTTCCTTGCCAGGGTACAGCGCATGTGATCCGTCTGGCAGATATGCCACTTCTTTTACTGCTCTTTCGTTTCCTAGTGAGCTAAAGTCTTGCCCTCCTGTATGGGCTTTGTATTTTATTAATGGCAATTCTACTGGGAGTGGTAACACTTCCAGTAGTTCTCTCAACAATGCAGCATGTTGATCAGGTGTGCTGTCAGAACTTGTTTAGTGCGGTGTAAAGTCTTTTCACAAACATTTTTCCTCGATGTTTCACTGAAAAACTTTAATTGAAAGGTTTTTTTTCTGAGATTTTTTTCAATGAAAAAATCTTTCACTGAATTCTTTTATCATATATGTATATATGTTTGGGTGGATAACATTTTGAAAATGTGGGTTCGGGGTGGGACCCCAGATAAATTAAATTATTATTTGGGGCTGTATTTAAGGGTGGAAAACGGGGATTTTGGGAAGGCCCTCAACCAAAAAAATGTTTAAACAAATTTCTGTAGATTTTCGGCGAATAGTGTTAATCTACATTAGGTGAACATTTTTCAAAGAAATTCCGTGAAAAGACGTAGAACCGTTTAGTGCTTCAATTAGAGCCACTAATTCAGCTGTTTGTGCAGAGTAATGATTTGGTAATCCTGTTACTCTCCCGTCCCCTTTCCTCCATACTTGTGGGACATTCCGTCCTTCGGGACGGGACCGGAGCACTTTTGTCAACAAGCATCAAAAATTAAATTTTTGTCCTTTTTATTTTTATGCGAGGTACACACACGTGGCCGTAACCCCGCCCTGCGCATCGCCTTTCAGTCCTTTTCTCCGCATGGTCGGGGCTGGACGCACTTGCATCGCTGGGAGTTTTTTCTTTTTTGCTCCCATTGTCCTTCCTTCTTGCTTCGGTTCCTCGGTTGCCAGTCCTCAGTCTATGCCAGAGCGTCTGGGATTCGCTTCCTGTTATTTGGGCAGTGTCGCTTCACGGGGGTGGATACTCATCCTGTTTGGAGTGTTTAGGCCTGGAACATGGTTGGGACTCGTGCCTTACTGCGACTTCCTCTTCCTTCGGGCACTCCAGCTGTGTCGTCTTCGGTGGGAGGTCGTGTTCAGCGCGTTCCTCCACCGCATTTGCAGCTTTTCATAGACGAGAAAAAGCGCCCGGTGAATTCTTTAATTTTCTGGGCACCCTGGCCGTGGGACTCTTTCCCGGGGTCCTCTACGGCAGGGAGGGGCTCTAGTAGCTCTGTCAACAGGTATTTCCCCTGAGGTGCCCCAAGGGCCTAACGGGCATACCAGAGATTCCTCTGAGGGTTCTGACAGACTTGCCAGTACGGACATCGTTCCGAGGTTCACCTTCACGGTGCTAAGGTTAAGCTCAGTTCGGCTGGGGTGTTAGGATAGCAGGGTTCACCCTTAGGTCTCCGTATCTGGAGCTCTCCCCGCTGATACCAGGGCACGCCCTTAGTTCTCCTCTTCTGGAGTTTTCTGTACTGAGTTCTGACTGGAGCCCCCTCTTAAGGGAGCTTTATGTACCAGGTTGAAACCTGAGGTTCCTCTTGTGGAGGCTAACGTCTGTACTGACAGATCTGAGACGCCTTCTCAGAAGGTCTTGTCAGTGAGGTATTGTTCTCAACTGTCCCACGCTCGGGGTTGTGGTGGTACCGGTTCTGTCGAGGGGGCAAAGGGGTTTCGGGGGGAGTCACGGACCGCATTACCTCTGGTACTGGCTCGTCCCAGGTTCCTCTGTGGAGGCTAATTTTGAGACTGGTTCGGTGATGTCCACTAAACATCCGAGACCATCCAGTACCGGCTCTGCCGAGAATCCTTGGAAGGCTAAAGTGTTAAGTCCCCTGAGGAGACAATTGCCTCAGCTAGGCATGTGATGCAGTTCTCTTCAGGTGGCGACAAAATGGCGGCTCAACCTACATGGCCTATGGCAGCCATTTTGGATACCCCTTATACCTACGCTTAACGTCTGGTGCTGGGGGCATTCCTTTCAGGGCTCGGTAGCCTTTTTTCATACCACGTGGAGTCGAATGGCGTGCACGGGCACCACTGCCTCATGCTGCTGTGCACCGCTCCACTGTTCTATGCGGACCCGGCCGGTGGTGGTCCCTCCTTGCGTTTTTGAGGGTAGTCCCCTTACTAGCGACTCTTCCTCTCCCAACACCTAAGCTCTCGGCTGAGTTCATTTTTTGAGAAGTTTCAGATGCTTGTGCACTCTGACCCAATGAGGACGTATTTCAAGCGTCTATTCACTACTGTTCCACCACCGGCCCCGGCTGTTCAGATTCAGGTTCCGGTGGTGCCATTCCCTCCACTGCTTCCTTCTGGACCTCCTCATTCCTTTCTCCTCTGCCCCATTGTCTCCTATAGAGAAGTCAACGGAGGACCGGGGCAATATTTTTGAAACCTGAGGCGGTAGGTGTAGTGGACCAGTTTCCGTTCCCACCTCGTTGGATGAGCCTGAAGCGGATGAGGACTGCTATGAGCAGCCCCGATCGGTGAGAGCACTACATGACCAGGAGGGGCTTGTGTTACCAGGGATTCCCCTGAGGTGCCTTAAAGGTCTAATGGGCGCACCAAAGTGTTCTCCGAGGGTCCTTCAGAGGACCTGCCAAAACCGGACGGGGTTCCGAGGTTCACCATTTCAGTGCAAAGTTTTAGCCCAGTTTTGTCTGTGGCTCTGGATACCGGGGTTCACCCTGAGGTCTCCATTTCTGAAGCTTTCCGCAGTGATACCGGGGTACGCCCAGAGTTCTCAGTTCCTGGTGCTTGCACGCCGAGTCAGAGCTCGAGCTCCCTTGAAGGGAGCTATATGTCCCGGATTAAAACCCAAGGTTCCTCTAAATACAGTACCGACAGAGTTGAGGGATCCTCTGAAGGTCCTGTTGGTAGGATACATTCCTCAACCGACCAGCGCTCGGGGTCGTGGTGGTACCGAGTCTGTCGAGGGGGCAAAGAAGGCGGTCAAGCAACATGCCTTCCAATACCTGCTCGGCCGAAGTTCCTCCACTGGAGGCTAATCCTGGAACAGTTCCTAGGATGTCTACTAAACACCCTAGATCTGCCAGCACCAACTCAGCCAAAGATACTTGTTTCAAGACTAAAGTGTTAAGTCCCCTGACTCCCCTGAGGAGACAGTTGCCTCATTTTCTCCTTGACGCAGTTCTCGTCATTTATTGACAAAATTGCGGCCGAACCTCCTTGGTCCTCGGCCATTTTGGATACCTCCCTTACACAATCTTTCATGACGTCTGGTGCTGGGAGCATTTCTTTGGAGCTGAGCAGCTTTTCTACACTATATGGACGACGGAAACCTGTTTATCAGTCCTGGCGAAACCTTCAGCTAAGGCCCCTTATACACAGAGGTCAGGGTCCCAGGTTCGGTCCTTCTCTGGATTGAGGGGGTTTCAGGGTCACCATGCGTGCCAATCTGAAGCTTCGGTTGGTGGCCCTGCCTAAAGCAGCAGTGGCAAGGTGGTTGGTTTTTCTCTCAGCAATCAGCCTCCTCTACAGGGACAGGTAGTCTCCCTGCTGACAAATCACGCAAGTTATTTTTTGTGGGTCTCACGACTCCGGTGGGAGGACGGATCTGGTTTTGTCCGGAAGGGTGTCAGACAATCACCAAAGACTGGTGCGGTTTGTCCATCCTTCAGGCTGGGTTTTTTCGCTTGCCTTTTCCTCAGAGCAGAGGTACAGAAACTTCTATTCCTCAGAGCGATGGAACCTGTTCCCCCTCAGAGCGGGTCATTACGCCAGTTTTCTTTTCTTTCAGTGCTCAAACCCAACCCGGCTGGTCAGCGCATGATCTTCGATCTTTCCAAGCTTCTCTTCGGATGGGTGACTGGCATTCTGATGTGGAACCTGCATGTGTAATATCGGCACTTCTACGTGGGAGCAGAACACTTATATCCAGTACTCCCTTTTTGGTCTCAGCCCTGAGAGACGCACCATAGTTTCCTCTGAGGGCCCCCGCAGTGGGTCTGCTAATACCGGATCTTCTGAGGTTCTGTTCGGAGACTTGGCTCGGGGCCCCTCTCGAGGTGGCTATATGGACCAGGGTTGAACCTGAGGTTCCCCTTCCTGGGCTAAATGAGACGCCAACAGAATTAAAGGTCCCTCATCGGGGTCTTGGCTGTAAGGTATATCCCTCAGCCTTCCCACTTGCACAGCTGTGGCGATACCAGTTCTGTTGAGGGGGCAAAAGAAGGTGGTCGCGCACCACAGGCCTTCCACTACTGGCTCTGCCGAGGATCCTCCAGTAGAGGCTAATTCTGGGCAGCCCCTAAGGTGTCGAGTAAACACCCTAGATCTGCCAATACCGGCTCTGCCGACGTTCCTCTTTTCAAGGCTAAGATGGCACGCAGGGCTCCTGACTCCCCTGAGGAGACTATTGCTCACTTGCTTCTGTGACGCAGCTCGCCCAAGGTGTGTGGAAATGGCGGGCCATGGCGGCCATTTTGAATACCTCCCTTACAGCAACAGGGTAGTTCATGTTCTCAATGACAATTAGGTGGCAATGTTTTACTTAAACAAGCAGGGCGGCACGAGCCTCCTCTCCTTGTGGATCCTGCCATGCAAAATTGGGCTGGGCCATCCGGCATATTGTTTGGCTCCAGGCTGTACATATCTCGGGTCACCTCAATATGGCCACAGATTTACTCAGTCCCCAGTTGGCATCTGTTACGAGTGGGACTTGAACAGTATTGTCCAACATTTTCCATCAATGGGAAACTCCAGGACCTCTTTGCAACTTCTTCAAACTAACTGCCCATAGGTCACTCTGTAAGCCCAGGAGCACATCGAACTGCACTCTTCTGTTCAAGGATCCTAGGTGGCCAATCAGATTATCCGTTTCTGAACTACAGCATCTTTCGGTACTCCCTCAGATTGCCGACCTGCTTCACCAGAGCATTCACCAGATGTGGCACCCCTCCCCACAATCGTTCAGCTTGGTGGCCTGCGGCCTGAGTTCAAATCGTTAACACAGTTCGATCTATCCGAGGACGGTGTGCGCATATCCAAGCGGCCAGGAAGCCCTTTACGAGGGGTCTTTACAGGAGAAAATTACTCCGGTGTTGCCATTGGTATTTAGCTAAACAGCTAAATCCCAGGTAAGCTTCGGTTGACCCAGTTCTATCTTTTGTGTCTCATCTGGGCGTTTATGGCGTCCATGTTCTGTTATGCAGAACTTATTTATCCGCTATTGCGGCCTATCTGTCCGTGTCAGTGGACAGCTGTTACTTTTCATTGACTGATCCAGTCATCAAAAGGCATTTTGCTGGTCTTTTCATCTCTTCCCTCCGGGGCGTTATGCTACAAGCTATTTGAATACTCAGCCACTATCTATCTTTAGTACCTTTCTTGGAAGGTTGCCATCTGTTCGCAATGACATCGGCAAGGCGAGTAAGTGAGCTTCAAGCTCTTTCTGTGAAACATCCGTTCCTCCCTTTTTACAGGGATAAGGTTATGCTTCGCTCTCATCCTTCCTCCCTGCCTAAGGTGGTTGCCGATTTTCATTTGAACAAGGCTGTCTGCTTTCCTGAACTGGCATCCCATGCTGAGAGTTGTACATGCCAGGCGAGCCCTGAAGCTTTACTTTGATAGGACTAGTAAGCTCAGAAGCCCCTCACAACTTTCTCACATTCTGAGACCTGAAGGGGAAACCAGCTTCCAAAGCAATTATTCCCTGCTGTATGGCCTCCTGTTTTTCAGTAGCCTAAAGCTTTCAAGGCCTTCATCACCGAAGAGTATCCATGCTCATCTACTCTATGGCAAAGAGACTGCTGATGCCCTCCAGAGTATGTCCCTTGGGAGTCCATCGCCAAGGCAGCTCTGTGGGCCTACCCATCGGCTTTACCTGAGCTCCAGGGCTGATGCCCAAATTTGCTAGGTTGTTCTTAAGAACTTATTCCTGTGAATGCGTTTTCCATCCACCCGTACTACCTACGTAGTGTGCTTGGGAATGTCCCACAAGTATGGAGGAAAGGGGACAGGACGTAGGAGTATAACATAGTTACTCACCGTAGGGACTACCTTACTCCTAGTCCATAGTCCTCTTTCCTCCATACGCCCGCCGTCCCCTCTAATTATGGTCTCAGACCTGGTGATAGAAAAGTACTGAAGGACGGTGCGCGGGCAGAGCTCAGGAGGGCGAGGTTATGGCCACGTGCAGTACCCTGCATAAAAATAAAAGGACAAATTAAATGTTTAATGCTTTTTGACAAAAGTGCTCCGGTCCCGTCCCAAAGGATGGAATGTGCCACAAGTATGGAGGAAAGGAGAATATGGACTAGGAGTAAGGTAGTCACTACGGTGAGTAACTTTGTTATTGTGAGTACACTATTAACTCCTACCCCTTTTTTACTCCCCTTCCATACCCCACTACTGCACACCCCGATTGCCTTCGTCCCTTGTTTGATCAATGCTAAAACTCCCTTCAGTGAAGATCATGTGACCCCCCCCACCTTCAATCACTTTTTCCTTAACTAAAGTGTTACCTTCGCTCCTGTCAATGCACACTACAGAGTCACGCACATAGTTGCCTTCTATTTTTCTGCAATGAACTCTGCTTGGTTTATTGTTCTGCACCTCACCACTTCTATTGCTCGGTTGGATAGTATTACCTCATACCCTGAAGTCCTTTGGGTAGTCACTGTTGATTCCGTTTTCTCCAGTATAGCAAATAATGCATGTTCCACCTACTGTATACCCCATGTTTATTGTGGAAGCCTTTTCGATAGCAAATGCAGCAGCGGGACGTGTCCCTGCATCACTGCATCCAATGACCCACTGTTAAAAGCGAGTGGCTTGTGCCCTGTTAGGGAGAATTCTCATTTCGAATGGATTTGCCCTCCCACATATTCCTTATCTTAGATATTCGTATCTTCCAACTTTGCTGCTTCGGGAAAAAAATGTCGCCAGAGGCTGCTGTGCTCGAGGTTGCAGCGTTGATGTCCCTTGAGGGCTGCCGTCAACGTCATCCGTAGTATAAAGTGCTCGAGCGCGCCCATTGGCTATAGTTCAGTTTTTCCCATAGCTACTGCTTCGTGTCACGAAAACGGTACTTCAGGTTTTTCTGCAAAATGTCTTACTCGTCGAATCCTTCCACGCCCAAAACTGGATTTAAGATATGTCAGAAGTGCGGGAATATGTCGATCACTGACCCCCATCGAAATTGCCTCTACTGTTTTGGCCCGGACCATCTGGTCAACAAGTGCGGTTCCTGTCAGGCTATGAACAACAAGGCTTTTAAAGAACGTAGAGATAAACTGGCGGTGGGGGAGGAATCCTCGGTCGCCTTCTTCGAGAGATAAAGAATTGAGTGAAAAATACGGGCGTAGGTCGAGGAAATGGAGATTGAGAAGTTGTTTGAGGAAATCTTCATCTAAAAAATCAGATAAAAGACACAGATCTCCTTCGGCCTCTTCCTCGTCGGCTTATGCAAGGGTCAGCCCATACCCTTAAAAACATGTTTCCCCAAAAAATGGGAGGCCTTTAGGGCTTTGATTTTCGAGAATCCGGCCCAGACCTCCTCGAAAAAGCCGCATGGAGACAATGTCCCATCTCACTCCAAAAGTGACCGTGAGGTCAAAGACCAGACGCGCGAAATCCGACAAGTCGTTGAGAGTGTCGTCAGAATAAATTTCCTGACACCTCGTAAAGAAAGATCAGACCTACCGGTGCATAAATCGGAGATGGCGACTAACAAGATGGCGCCGGGAATCTACCCGCCATCAAAGTCTGTCGAAGGATACTTCGCATCTGTCGAAAGCGCTCTCGAAGCCGACTTTGAAGTGGCGTTGACGCCTTCCTCGACTGTATCGAAGGCTCCTTCGACTTTGTCGAAGCCAGTGACGATGACTATTGAGTCATCCAGAAATATATACCAACTGCGGCAAGACTTTTTCAGGTCTGTCGTCCATTTATGAGGAGCATTCCTCTGAAAAGGACATTACTCCAGCTGGAGTGAAATTTGGGACTAGAGATATCCCTGAAGAATTAATAGACCCTAGATCTAAGATAGATGACCTGTATGAATGCCTACAAACAGCCAGTGGCCTGAACTTCTCCTGAAGTAGATTTTGATGGATCCGACCCTGCAGACTCAGTACAGAAATTTGATGGCGTCATTGAGTTTATGGGATGAAAAACTAGTTCCTCTAATTTTGTTCAAGATGACATGACAGACATCCTTAATGAAGGCCCTCAAAAGGACCCTGTCCTCCCCTTCCATAAAACATTACAAACAAGGGTCATGGCCACATGTGAAACCCCAGATTGTGGCCCAGCTATAAATAAATGTTTAGGTAAGTACAGGCCTTCCTCTTCTGACCCAGAATACCTAGCAAAACATCCCTCGCGTGAGAGCTTGGGATGCAGGCGGCCACATGTACTAGGCATTCGTCCTACCCTTCCAATTTCCCCCCGTATAGGGACGACAAAAAGATTGATGCCTGTGCCCAAAGGTTTTTTTCTTCGGGCAGTATGGCCTTAAAATCGACGAATGTGACTTGCACCCTTGTAAGGTTCACTCACACCCTGTGGGATTGTATGACAGCAGCAGCTGGACACCTTCCTGTGGGATTGTATGACAGCAGCAGCTGAACACCTTCCTGAAGGCAAGGAACCGGAAGGTTTCCTTGCAATCAGAGATGGAAAGGAAGCTATGGGGGAATGCCTCCAATCAGGATTGGACACTGCTGACAGCATAAGCAGGTCCATGGCGTCTAGCACAGTCCTGCGCAGATTTGCTGTCATGATCTCTGCTTCCAAAAGGTCAGGGTTTTCCCAACTCCCTTGGAAGCAGATCCATAACCCAGGTTCCGAGTGCCAACCAGTCCCAATTGGGACCTTTTGGACCCAGTCCTGGCGCCAGTGGCACCAGGCTCATAAATATGCCCAGTCCCAGCGCTGGAAGCGCCGGGCTCATAATGCTTGGGTGGACTTACCTGCAGCAGACCATGCTGCTTACTTGCCTGCCAGTTGAGCCTCTGATCCTCTTCTGTTTGGAACTACTTTTCCTGTTGGGTGGGGCAGGAGCCACTCCCTAGATTCAGAACACTGGAACTCTTCTGGAAAGCAGGAACTCTTTTCTTACATAGGCGTGGCTGTGGAAGGAGACACCTAAGCACTACAGGAGGCTATTTAAACCACACCCGATGGATGAATCTTGCTTTGCGTTATTCTGCATCCTCTGCAGCAGAACGCTCATCGTGTCTTCTGCATCTGATCCTAGGCCTAAGGAAAAAGGCTTACCATCCTGAATCCAGTCTTCAGCAACACCTATAAAGACAAGAAAGAACAGGTTAGCATTACGGTCTTCAGTGACAGCGCTTCACTTACCTGGTCCATCGGCTGTCACTAACGCCTCGCGCTGCATTCCGGCATCTGAAAGACAAAGGCTTACCTACTCTTCGTGCGCTCCGGAGGTCTTCGCACTGCATTCCGGCATCTGAAAGACAAAAGCTTACCAACTCTTCGGCGCTGCATCCCGCATCTGAAAGACAAAACAAGGTGCGTTTAAAGACATTGGGGAACTTTAATACTCACGTGCCATTACTCCTTTCCACATCTATCCCAGTGGGTATTCCGGCACCCTGCAGCCGCTCCGAACTTGTACCTGCAAAATAAAAAGACAGTTAGAGCGCATCGTGAAGCAGGCAACAAGCGCTTACTTACGTGCTTCCAGGCGCTTCTATTCATCACACGGGCTCCATCTTCAACTCACTTCAGCCCGTCATCCGCCATCGCCGGAACCCTGCAAAACAAGAGACATCATTACTAAAGACTTTTAAAGACATTAGAATTACTCGAAACTTACCGTTCATGCAGTAAACGACGGACAGCAGTCCTCTGAAGTCAAGAGGCCTGCTCCCCTTATCCAGTGAAGAAACTGGTTACAGCACCCTGCCCCGAGGCAGATGGAGAGCACGGCGTTCACTTACCTAAGGTGAGAGCGTTAACCTTTGGGGTTCTACAGGAGAAGAGAAAGGGAAGAAGAGAGAGACATTCAATAACCCAGTTCATTAATCCCATATTTTCTATCTGCAGACATCTTACCCTTCGAGTCAGACATACAGTGCACAGAGGTCCAGCCCAAAGAGCCAGCCGTGTGTTACACATCACCTTTGAAGATACGGTATACGCCCAGTCAAGACCGGCGCCTCTCCGGGAATCAGGTGAGCGTTACATTTGCATGGCGGCGGAAGTCTGGCTTTGCACTGTATGTGCAATCCAGATTACTCAATATGCCTTATTGATGGCTTGAGGTTGTTTGGCAACAAGGCGGATGAAAGTTTAGAAAAGCTGCAAACCTCGAAAGCAGTAGCTAAATCACCTACCGTCTCTAAGACCGCCTCAACAAGACTCCTACTCAGTCATCTTCCTGGAGGAACCGTCCTTTTCGATTTTACTCCTCATTTGGTAGAGGGAAAGGACAGGCCAATCAAAAAGGACAAAAAAAGAAATGTCCTCGTGGTGGAAGAGGAAAGTGTTAGATCAGCCCCAGTAGCGGCAATTGTACCCTCAGCCGCTGCTGCAGCCGCTCTGAGGCCTTGACCCACAAGACCCTGGTGGGAAGCAGAATCACTCTGTATCGGAAAGAATGACGGGGCATTACTTAAGATGCCTGGGCACTAGAAACAGTGGCCCGTGGCTGTCTTCCATTTCAACAAAGGCCTCGGGACCATCCACCGGGAGCCAGCTCTATCAAAATTCCAGACCGACTCCTTGTGCAGGAGATTGTAACCCTGCTAGAGAAAGTTGCAATAGAACATGTACCTGTAGCGGAGAGGAACAAGGGTTGGTACTCCCCTTATTTTCTCATTCCCAACAAGGTCTGAGGATTGAGACCCATTTTGGACTTTTGGTCTCAGGAAATTAGAACAGTTCAAGATGGTGACCCTTTCTCAGATCCTTCAGGCTCGCCAACTCCAAGACTGGTTGGTTTCATTGGACCTTCAGGATGCTTACTTTCATGTGCCGATCCATCTCGAGCACAGAGTACTGGAGGTTCGCGAATGTCTGTTGTCATTATCCGTTTCGAGTTCTCCCATTTAGGGTGACCTCCGCCAGGGCGAGTTTGCACCAAGCTGATGGCTGTGGTGGCAGAGAGTCTCGGGAGGGGGGGGGGGATTCACATCTACCCTTACCTGGACGATTGGCTAAGAAGGGCAAGTTCACCCTAACAAGTCTAGGAACATCGGACCATGAGCTGCCACTTCTTGCACAGACTGGGCTTCTCCCTCAATTACAAGAAGTCACAAATGATTCCACTCCAAAAGCTCCAATTTATCGTAGCAGTCCTGGATACTTCCTCGTGCAAAGCCTTGCCTCCGGGGAAGAGAGCTCACCACATTCTGCAGATGGTAACAAGGGTTAGAAATGCCCAACATCTGCTGGCCTTTGATTTTCTGAGGTTGCTCAGCCTCATTTTCAGTGTCCAGAGAAATGGGATTGAGAATTAGATCCCTTCAATGGGCCCTCAAGACTCAATGGTCCCAATTTTCGGGGGATATGTCAGATCTTCTGCAAGTCCCGGCCAGAGTGGCTCAAGATCTTCTATGGTGGGCTTGCAAGGAAAATATCCTCAAGGGAGAATCTTTTTGGCAACCATGGCCGGAGATGGAAGTTCATACCAACCATCTGACAATCAGCGGTCGTTTGTCTCCATCGGAGTCCAAACTAAACAACCTTTTGGAGCTGAGGGCAATCAGACTAGCGCTGAAGGCCTTTCTGCCCTCTGTATGGGGAAAGAATGTCCTGATAATGACGGACAACAGTGTCCATGTACTATCTCAACAAGAGTGCGTAGGGTCAATACCACTGTGCAGAGGCAATGCAGCTCTGGTTCTGGGCAATGAAAGACTCTCAGTGGTTCACCTAGCTGGAGAGCACAACAGAGGCGGATGCTCTGAGCAGGCAGAGCAGTTTCTCACGAATGGGAACTAGCTCAGGAAGTCCTTTAAGAGATCCTCGCCCTTTAGGGATCCCCTCAGGTGGATCAGTTCGCGACCAGTGTCCACAGGAAGTGCAAACTGTACTGCTCAAGGGAATTGCGTCCGAGATGAGCTCTAGGGGACGCGTTCGTGGTGGACTGGGATTTTCCACTCCTATAAGCGTTTCCTCCAGTCCCTGTGATTCCTCATGTAATCAGGAGGTTGAGAAAGTTTAGGAAATCCATGATCCTAATTGCCCCGGATTGGGCCAGGAGGACGTGGTACCCTAACCTTCTGGACATATCCATCTGCTTTCCAATACGTCTTCCACAAAGAGGATCTTCTGTCACAAGAGGAAGGTCTGGTATGCCATCCAGAGGTCAAGACACTCAGCCTTCACGCATTGTTTCGGAGAGGCTGAGATACAAGAATTGGGACCTCCGGATGACTCAATGGAGATTTTGCTTTCGGCCAGAAGGCCAGCAACAAAATCCTTATTCCAACGACACCGGTAAAAGTTCAGTAACTGGTGCAGGGATAAGAATGTGGATCAATTCGAATAATCATACAGTACTTTCTTTCCTTTTACACTTGGCCAATTTGCGGCTCCAAGTTGGTACAATAAAAGTATTTCTGATGCTTGTTCATCTGCTTAAAATCACATGCTGTGCATATAGTGATAACTGCAGAGTATTGCATCTTGTCTTTCGAGAATCGAAAGGGGGCGTCGACATGGGCGTGCCTTTAACACTATCCCTACGTGACATGTAGTGTACCCAAAATCCCTCGTGTGTCGAGGTCCCTCAGATCGTTTTTTCCGCCCAGTGTACTGGTCGCCTTATGCGGAGCATGTCCAGAGACATTGTTATGGTCATCCTCGACCTTTGGCCGTATATTAGTTATTGAATATTATACTACCGGCCCTTCCATCGACGGCTGTTTCCAGATCTTCGCCGAAGACGGTTCCACGGATCTTCGACGGACAGTGTTCCGGTCTTCGCTGCCGACCGTGTGGCCGGCCTTCTGGCCGGCCTACACAGTAGGGAGAGTGGGGTCGGGGTGGACATTTCCTTTCCTAAGAATACCTTTCCCTTTCCTCTTTGTTCCCCCGGTCTTTTCGTCACTATTTATTTCCTCAGCTATGGAGAGGGCTCAGTTTAGGTTTTGTCCTTATTGTTAGGCCAAATTTCCCTGGAAGGATGAACACGAAGTGTAATCGGTGTTTGCCCCTTAATCACGACGAGACTGTTTGTGCGGCTTACAAGCTCCTGCGTCAGAAGACACTGAAGGAGCACCATGTTAAGCGTTGGGCGACCTACGGAATGTCGCAGGCTGAGTCTGGTTCTCCCACTGCCACAACCGCAGATTGTGACGAGGGGCTGAGTGACGAACAGGCCTCCGATTCGGAGGTGATTGACCTCTCGGCGGAGCATTCTCGCTCTCCGTAGTCTGTCCCTGGCAGCACTAGGCAAGACTCTGGTCCTGCTATGGGGACTGTACACCCCGGTGACAAAGACGCACACGCTTTACACACTAAGAACGCAACCCCAGGGACGTCTTCGACGAAACAGTTGAAGCGGTCCATAGTGCCAACGGGCACACCAATAATTGTCCGGATCGGCAGCCCTCTCGGCAACCGCAGGTGTGCCTTGCGACTGGGCCCTCTAAATTGAATGCCGCTGCCCCCAATATTCAGGAGTCAGTCGAGACGCATCCTAAGAAAGCGTCCACGGCCGAGAAGGCCCTAGTTCTGCTGAAAGTAACCGCGCAACCGCAAGCCTAAACTTTACAACTTCCCGACTCTGAGGTGATTACCAAAAGCATCGCTAGGATTAATTCGGCGGATGGTCCGAAGCAACGGTCCGAGACTCAAGGACAAACTCATGGATTCGTTGAAATCCAGGGATAGGCCGAAGGATTCATTGTAACCCACGGAGAGGCCCAAAGACAAACAAAAGGACACACGTCAACTGTCGGTCCCCCAAAAGGACTTTTCGGAAGGCACTGGAGGGATTTCTTTAACGTTTGGCGACAGATCCATTACAGGAGCCCTTTCCATCCCTGGACCTCTCTGGTTCATCTGTTTGGACCAGGGAGAAATTTGAGGGATGTATGGAGAGGCTAGAGAGGTTTGTAGAACGCTCTGAGAAATCCATGGCCAAAATACCTAGAGGAGTGCCCCCCCCCCCCTTCTCTCTGTGGCTAAGCTTTATAAAGTCTTTGACTCTTCTCAAGAGGAAGAAGACTATATTTATACCTCTGAGGAGGAGGTTCTTGTGGACCTATTCATCAAGATGAAGATCCCTTTGCTGACACTGAAGACGTTTGTTTGGACTCCACAGAGGGTTGGGGATACAGCCCCGGCCCAATTGATCTTCGGCCTTGGCCGTCGCCTACTCCAACACCAGAAACGGATGGCTTGTGTGCTTGGATTCCCCCCACATCCCAACCTCACCCACTAGACAAGCCTCCCCGGTCGACGACCAAATGGCATACACGCCATATTAAGGGAAGCAGCGGAACATTTCCATATTGCTAGCCAGGAGGCTGTTCCAGAAGCTGATTTTGTGGAGGACATCCTAATAGAAAAACCACCGGCCAGCCAAGCTATTCCTGTTAAATTCGATCAAGAAGCGGTTGGCCACTTCTTTATTGACGCCTGCCCTTACTAGAGCAGTAAATCCTAGGGTAGAAAAATAGTTTCGACCCTCCCCCTCTGATCCCCTTTACATCAGGGGTCATGCTACTCCAGATTCACTTGTAGTAACAACAACCAGGAAGAGAGCAGGGGTTTGCCTTTCAACTGGGGAGGCACCCCCTGATAAGAGTGTAAAAGGCTATATGCTGTAGGGGAAAGGGTCACGGCAGCTGCAGCTTTTTCCAATTGCATCGCTAATAATACCTTTTTGGCCAGCTATTCGATGCACAATGGACAATGCTACAGGAGGGCCTTCAAGAAGTCCCTGAACCGCTGCGAGCTTGTCTGCTCTCCCGTTGGCTGAAGGCAGGCATGTTAATCAGAGTATCCTTAAAAATACTTTGGATGCGGCAGTGACAGCTGGCAGATCCTTGGCTCAAGGTACCCTCCTACAGAGGCACACATGGTTACGCCACTCTGGTTTTAAACTAGAGACTCGAGCCTCATTAATAAATAAGCCAGTGGAGGAGACTAATTTATTTGGAAAGGCGGTTGACGAAGCACTCGAAACTGCTAAGAAAGAGCATGACACCCTCAAAACCCTGGATCATATCACCCAGACTTTTCCGAGGAGGGGGAGTGGTTCTAAATGTTACTTTCGTGGTCCACGTTTCCCTCGGAACCAAGATGGCTCGGGAAATAATTGGTCCTCTACCCAAGGAGCCTACACCACCCTGTATCCCCAAGAGCCAAACGATGTGACAAAGGAAGGGGTCGGAATTCTAACCCCGAGGCTCCCCGGCCTCAGTCCAAAAATGACCCACAGATCCGGGTCTCCTCTCATGCCTCCCCGGGGATAAGTACAGGCCAGTGGGTACTCAAGACCGTTGCCCATGGGTACTATAGAATTCGGCCAGTGCCCCCAATTCAGACCTCCACTAGCAAGACGCCTGACGCCAGAACATCTGTGTCTCCTGCTACGAGAAGTCGAGACCCTGTAGGAAAAGGGCGCCATAGAAGTCATGCCTTTTCTACAGGTAAACAAAGGTGTTTATTCAGTGTACTTCCTTGTACCCAAAAAGAACCTCACCATGCCCCCTGTACTAGATTTGCACCCAGCAAACAAATTTGTCAAACCCCAAAGTTTTGCATGGTCACTCTGCAGGAAGTCATTCCCCTGATCACACAGGGGGGATTACATGGCAACATTTGACATGAAAGAAGTATACTTTCATATTTCAATGTTGCCGGTGCACAGAAAATACCTCTGATTCATAATACAGGAAGCACTATCAGTTCAAGGTACTACTCTTCGGTATAGCTTCGGCACCAAGGTTGTTTACAAAGGCAGTGGCAGCAGCACACCTGCACATGTTATCCATCCCAGTTTATCCTTACCTCGACGACTGGCTCATAACAGGGGATTCTTACGAAACATGCCTATCAAATACCCAAAAGACGATGGACCTCTTACTCAGCCTGGGATTCTCCATCAACGAGAAGAAGTCCAGCTTAAACCCCAGTCAAGTCAAGCAGTTCCTAGTCGCTCTAATTCGAAAAAAGGACGGCCTCGTCTTCCCCCTCCGAGAGGGTCCAAAACATGCTGTTTCAGATCCCTCAATATGTAGCCAGTTGAGAGGTGACGGTACGCAAGGCTATACGACTGTTATTTGGTTTCTCACGCGCACTTGCGCATGCGTCCAATGTAGGAGTGGCTCAACAGCCAGTGGTGTCAGGCCAGTGGATAATGGGACCATCTAGTGGTTGTCTCGCCAGCCCTCGTTCTCTCGCTGCATTGGTGGTCGAGGGAGAACCTCTTGAAGGGAACATCCTTCACCACCCCCGCAGTGGAGGCCACTTTCACTACAGACGCATCTCTCACAGGCTGGGCAGCTCACCTGCTTCAACAGACAGCGCACAGTTTGGTCGTCAGACATGGCATCCAATCACATAAACCTGTAGGAACTGTTAGCAGTATTCAAAGCACTGAAAGCTTTTCAAACTCAACTGCAGGGGAAGACGGTCCTGATCCTCACAGACAGCCCCACAGCCATGTACTAGCTGAACAAACAGGGGAGCACTCACTCTCCAGGGCTGTCCAAACTGTCCCAGAACATTTGGAAGTGGGCCCTCAAACACATGTTCCTGTTATTATATGTTCCAGGGGAACTCAATCTTCTGGCAGACGTACTCCGCAGAGATTTCCCACTACCCGGGGAGTGCAAATGGCGATTACACGAAAACAATCTCCAACGTTTTCGTAGAATGGGGCTTCCCAGAGATCGACCTGTTCGCAACTCTGGAGACCGCTCAATGCCTAGATTACGTCTCCAGGTACCCCCAGAACCGGTCCAAGGGGAATGGCTCTGGATCACATGGTCAGGGAAATTTGTTTACACTCCCGCAAACCCCTGCACCCCGACTCCTCTACTAAACAAGATGGGGCACAAGATGCACCAGGAACAACCAGTCACCAGGATATTGGTGGCCCCCATGTGGGCCTGCCAACCCTGTTTATCGCTCATCTGATGGAGATGTCTGTCTCCACCCAGTGAAACTACCTTGCCCGTACAACATGTCTCAACACAAAGGGGAGACACTTCACCCATGCCCGCAAACATTGAACTTTTGAACTTGGTGGCCTGCCTCCTGAGGTCATAGAATTCGGACACCTACAACTCCCTCAGAGATGCATGGACATACTTAAGGAAGCGAGGAAACCTAACACCCGATATTACTATTCAAGTACAGTTCTCTTCACTAATGCAGGGTTTATGGCTTTTAATAGTCTAAGATGATGCATGCATTTCTTTTTTAACATATGCACTTTCGGCATCAGCACTCATAGATGCCTCCATGGTCATACCCAGTGTCTTGACCTTTCCTACAACCGGTATTGGGAGTTCCTTTATTGAAGGATTCGTATTGAGGGGTTAGTTTGGCTCGCGCTTGATGGGAGCCAATGATCACTAGCTCTGTTTTCTTGGTGTTAAGGCCTAACCAGTTTTGATACATCCATGATTCAATGTGGTTGTATACTGATGTAACTGAATTGCTGTCCTCTGTGTAGTTTGCACTTAGTTCCAATACCAGCTGGATGTCTACTGCCTAGTTGGCGAAAAAGACCTTGATGTTGTCCAGGAGTTCAGAGTAGTCTTAGGTAAAGGTTGAATAGTAGAGGAGATATGCTGGCTCCCTGTGGGAATCTGCAAAGAATGTCAATTGTGTAGGAGACTTTATCACCCCAAGTAACTTTAGATTTTCTATTGGAGAGAAAGGAGAAGAGCCATCCAATTGCATCCTCTGAGCAATTTATTTTTCAAATGCACAAGGTCAAAAGCAGCGCTCTGATCAAGTAGTATAAGAAAACCAGTCTTCCCTTTGTCAACGATATTCAGCATGTGGGTCTAAAGGTCCAGTATCGTAGTTTCCGTGCAGCACAGAACCCGGATTGTTGGTGGTGTAATATGTTGTTGGACTCCACGTAGGCTTGTAGTTGGATGGTGGCGATCTTGTCTAGCACCTTCAAAATGAAATTACACTTGGTGATGCGTCTTAGGTTGGTAGGATCTCGATCATGGTTGGACTTCTTTACTGGAGGTGGTGACTGTCTTTATACTTATAGGCACAACCTTGTCCCGGAATGATATGTTGACAATTTTCATAAGTAGCGGTGCGAATAGGTCTACATTCTCTAGTATTATTTTGGGCGGTATGTTTTCTGCACATGCAGTGGGCTTCATGGTAGCTAAGATTTTCTGTATGACTTCTAAAGATGTTTTTTGGAACTTGAGATGTTCAATGGGGTTAGATGTGGCCCTTTTAGGTGATTGTACTGGAGCGGTCTGGTCAGTTTGAGCTCTTGATATCATGTCCCTGACCTTTTTGATTTTATCGAAGAAGGCAGTTTGGCCTCTCAAACTTCCTGTGAGGGCGTAAAAGTGGGTATAGTGTTGGGTTTTTCTGTGGATTTCAGGATTTTGAATAATTTGCCAGAAGCACCGCCGGCGGATTTAATTTGATTGTTGGACATTTTTCTTTGCCTGCCGAATACTTTCTCTGTAGGTTTTTTTCCGATTCTTTCCAGCTATCCTTGTTTCTGGAGGTTGGTTCTTTAAGCCATTTCCTTTCTCGATTTCTTTTGTTTCTTTAATGACGTGAGGTCAGAATTGAACCAATTTTGCTGGTTGTTTTTCGGTCAAATGAGTTTGTATGTTAATGGCGCCTTCTGGTCGACTAGCACCCTTGCGTGGTGCAGGAAGGTGTCCAGGATGAACTCGCAGGTTCTTCTGTGCTGTCCATTAGGGTATATTTGAGAAGTTGATATAGTTGCGTTCTCTCAATTTTCTTAAAGTTGTGGCTTAGTCTTCTTGGGGCACATTGAGGAGTTTCGGTTTAGTAGACCGCAGGGTGAGAGTGAAGGATATTCTGAAGGGGTCAGACCAGATGCATGGAGTTGTCATATAGTCGTCGGTTTCAAGGTTATGGGTGGCCACCCAATCTAGTTGGTTACCATAGGACGTGGTGAGGGCTGCATTCATGACCTGGTAGCTAATACTGTTGAGAGCCTTGCTCTCAACATGCGGTGGAGGACTTCCTGGACAACTTGGATCTCTCAATAAACACACAAAATCAAGTATTGGTGCTGAATGGGGAGGGGAGGATAAACAGAGAAACCTATCCTGGAACTTGAGGGGCTGTTGCCTTGAGGTATTTAACATGCATCTAGGGCCCTTCGTATGCAACAAAAAGGGGAGGATAGACCCAGTAATTGACTTCAATGCAAAGTTCATGGCAGCTAGAATACAGCTTCGACAGTTTGTTCGACTACAAATTTGGCATTCTCATTTCTTCCAGTTTTAAAGCTGTTTAAACAGCAAATGGTGCCAAAATTAATTTTTGGGGCACAAACAAGGTATGAGGAAATCGCATGGTTAAAACTGGAGGCGAAACTCTGGAGAGGGGTTTGCGTCTCCCGTCATCAGTGCCACTGGAGGAGATATTGTATGAATTAGGGCAGCTTCCTATTCAAACTTCAATTGACAGGGGAAAGTTGCACATTTGGTAAGTATTTTGTCCTCTCCAGTTGCGTCTATATAGCCGGACCGATAGCACAGCGAGTAGAGCGCTCGCTTTGACATCCATGCAGAGCCTGCTGATGCAGGTTTGCATCCCGGGGAAACTTCTGAGGTAGATAAATGAGCATCACACACTGTGGGTAATAATAAGCAGCGCTCAGATACCTGAGGGTTTGTAGCGCTATATAAATGCTAAATTATTATATGAGAGACTTAGTGAAGCATGGCACAAAGGCTTGTGTAAGGTTTTGATGGAATGGGAGGTAGATTGTCTGCAACTATTGTCAAAAATAGGTTTTATTGCAACGCCACATGGTGAAGCAGAAACTGTTTAGATATGTGTGGATTTGTCTAAGCGAGAACTTATTGAACTACCAATGCTTTGGAGATCACTTAGTTTGGACAATTAAGAATTACAGTAACGTTGCCCCCTATTTGAAAAAGAATCCAAGTTTATTTAGGGCTCAAATTTTGAGACTAAAGTTACTTATTGCCAACTAAGGAGGTTTTGGGCAGACAAAGGTTATTAGGTATCAGAGACTTTGTCAGCATTGTGTTCGGGGGGTAGAGGCCCCAAACACATGTGTGCAATATTCCGCTTTGTGAGTGTCAAGGGGGCATATTATGCAACTGACCAAGATCTGTGGATTAGGATTTTAAAGACCAATGAAATGTCACTGTCAATTAGGCTGTTCTTTTTTTAAAGGCAGGTTTAGCAGTTTTTCTGGGATATGTATGCTCTAATATGCTATTAGATTGTAATTAAGAGTGGTACACTTCATGTTTTGTTGAATCTTAGCTACTTAGCTTACCTTGGTGGAAAAGAATGTGTATGTTTTTAAGGAATTTGTTAGATTTGTGAGAATGTGTGAAAAGCGCAAATTTGTACTGCAACGCACAATAAAAAAATTAAAAGGATAGAATAGGTCCTCCCCATATATGCCTACAACTGAAGTTGAGGTATCTGACCAAACCCTTGAACCGGATTAGTAAGAAGGGTTGCCAGAGGTATTCAGTCCCCATGATCACCTAGAACTGCATACTTAACTTGCACAAGGGGGGACCGTCTAATGAAGAATTCGGTCCGGATTAGTGTGTTCATCTCTGAAAGCCCCCTGTAAGCCCTTAGGAGAGAGGCCTGTTCCCAATCCGAGGGAGAATCCCCTGGGAAATATATGATCTATTGGAAAGGTGGGTTAGTGTAGTGTGAACAATTAGTCAACTGGAGATCATAGGAGGTTGGCGGTCCCTTAGTATGCAATACCCTTTCTCCTTCAGTTCACACATGAAGTACCACTTGCATGTCATCTTGGGACCAAGAGGACTAAGGAATGGTTATCGATGCATTTCTACTTGCTTAAAATGGGGGTTCAAGTAGGAAGTCACTCCAGGAATTGCACAACTTGGCAGTTGAATGGCAAAAAGTGGAACAAAGATCAGTGCTCCACTGGTACCACTTCTGTAGTGGGTGTACCATTGAGTGCGTAGGGATTGAGGTTCCCCTTGATCCGCCAACATCCTCTCGCAGCAGGTTTATCCTGATGATTATTGACCATGCCATCTGATATCCTGAAGCCACCTCACTCAAAACGGTAACTAATGCCAGAGCATTGTTGGGCATCTTTGCTAGAGTTGGCTTCCCTTAAGAAGGTGTGTTAGACCGAGAAACAAACGTTGTCTTTGTTGGGGAGAATTCTCAGATATATGCTAATTCCCTTCTTCCCTAGAGATCCCCAGCTTTTTTTGCTGGACTTAAGGACTTTTAATTTCTATCGTGGAGAGAGCGAGACCTTTATCCTACCCTCTTATTAATTTGACATTGTTTATTTTGATTTTGGAGTCTGACAAACTCCATAGGCATCATCGTTTTACATTGTGACACACACAACCTTCAGTGCAGTGACACAGAAGTGGCTCATATTTCCCAAAGGTTTAAATGCCTTCTCTTGGATAAACTATTGTTTCCAAGAGCAGTGAAGTGAAATTGACTGTTTACATTTGTAACTATCTTACAATAGGGTGCTGGAGGGGTTACTTAGTATCCCCTTGGTCTAGTTTCTCATGTAACATTTTTGTTACCCTTTCAAAAATTAATGTCTGGTGGCAGTGGTTTATTTTTTCTACCATGGAGTGTTTCTATCTCGGGCTTCAATTGCAGCTGCTGTAAAGTACCCGTGGGTGCCCATTTCGCCAAAATGGCCTGTCTTCTTTTTTCGCTATTTCTTGTTGGAAAGGTCCTTTTTGAGATTTACTCTGCACGCCAAACAAGGTTTGATCCCTTTGTTCGTTGTCTTTGGCAGGGCAGGAATTGAGTGAGGTGCCTGAAACTCCCTGTGCTTAATCCCCTTGGTTACAGAAATGCACCCAAAGGTGATTGGCCGCCCTGCTGTGTGAGTGACCGCAAGGCTGCGAATGAATGGGAGAAACCTGCATAAAAGACGAGGTCTTTTGCTTTGAAGGCAGAGTCGACATGCTGCAACTCCTGCACCGTTGGATTTCCCGGTGAAGCCCTGCTGCAGTGCTGAAGCTCCAAATTCACTTCGACTAGAGACGCCCTGCGAAGGACGACTTCTCCCCTTGGGTTGGTGGGACCAATCAGCCCCAAAGCAAACTCATCTGACATCCTCTCGTAGCTGGCTGTACTTCCATTGCTGCTGCAGGAACCGATTGCCAGAGAGAGGAACATCAGGATAGAGTGCATCGTTTTAAGTCTGACCCGAGCTACAGGAAGATCCTCTGGACTCCCATGAAACAGGAATGACCAGACCTGAGCCACCTCAGAGTGCTGGAACCCAGATGCGAGGAAAGCCCATAAGGTATCCGAGAACCGCAGTGGTGCTATTCGCGAGGAGCTGAAACCGCAAAGTGCAGCTGATCTGCAGTTTGCCCATTGCTGCCGCCAACCTTCAAACTGTAGTGCAGGAGTCCCCAGACGTCGTCCCTCTTGTCCCCACGACTGAGACTCAGGAACAACAGGATCTGCAGACCTACAACTGGAGCAGAAGCCTGCTGGAACCAATGTTTTCAGACCTAAGGTACTGTAAACTAAGGGGTTCTTGCCTCTTGTTGTGTAGTCTTGATAGCTCGCAGTTGAGACTTGCCTTGGTTGCCTTTTGCAGAGTTGCTTGCAGCTTTGCCCTTTACAAGCCTCCCAGCTTGTGGCCCTACAGTGATTTCATTTTCTACAAACATTTCTAAAACATTGTGAAAGACTTTTTACTTACCTTCAAGAAGTGCTTCAGCTCCCCTTGACTTTGCTCTATTGACATTCGCTGTAATGACTCCCTGAAAGACTCTCCTCACCTCTGACTTTGTGCTTAAACTGTCCCTCAAAAAAAGTCACACATTCTATGACTTGTGTAGCTGGGAAAGGGTTAATTTACTTTGCATTGGGGGTTCAAAAGTACTTACCGGGTGAAGAATATTTGTTGACCATTGTTTTATTCCCTCATCTTTTCCTTTTGAGACACACCTCAGTATTGCTTTAGATGTGCCAGTGATATATCAATGTCCGCAGTGTCCTAGTTATTAGTCACCTCAGGGCGTAGGAAGTGTGTGCCATCCCAAATGGGTATCTACTGATTTAAAGAAACTGAGTGCATTTTGAAGTACATTTGTGTTACATATTTGCCCCTTCTAAAGAAGGCCTATTCAGCTGACAAATTAATAAATAATTGTGTAAGCAAGAAACATTGAGTGTTTATTTGAATACCTGTCACTGTGAATCTGTTACAACCCTAAAGCTCACATTGACCCCTCTTGAGATGAGCCTGGCTGCTCAGTCACTCTACCAACTTGTGCAGTACTTGCTTATACCAAAGGTTGCATTAACTATTACCAAGAGTACAAGGCTGGTGCAATCTCCCACAGGATACTGCATACAATTTTGGATAACAGTCTTACTATATGCAAGCCATGTGGAAGTATTGTGGATGTCCTATACATCTTCATCCACTTACCATCCACATACAAATGGTCTAGTAGAGCGATTCAATAGTGGGACCTTCTCCCCTGCATGTTTGCCTACAGAGAGGCCTTTCAAGAGGATGATGGCTTTAGCACCATTGAACATCTTTTTGGTCACCCTATCCGGATACCCTTAGCCATAATGAAGGAAGGGTTGCTCCCCCTGTCCACCATACTTCAACTACCACAAATGTGGTAGATTGTGTTATGACTGAGGAAAGAGGATGGCACGTCTGATGGATTAGTCCAATGGCTATTTGAATGCTGGTCAATCGCTGGGTAATCACTAGTATGACCGGAAAGATTTGTTCATTTGATCCCAGGCCAAGAAATCCTAATCGTGGACCATATAAGGCCTAGAGCCTTACAGAACAAATTGACAGGTATTTACGAGATGGGTGCAAGAATTTGTGAGATGAGCTTTTTAGTGGACCTTGTAAGACCTAATCAATCTCCCAAAACGTTCTATGTAAATAGGCTGAAGGCATTCATCCTAAGGGTTGAAATGGGAGCCCTGCTTCTGGTTTCAGATGGGGGAAGAAGAGGAATCCGAACCCATCCTTGACCTGTTTCCAGGCATTCCTTCTGTTGGCTCCATTGAGGGTGTGAAAATGTCCCCTCAATTTATTCTGCAACAAGGTGAGGTGAAAAATTTGCTTAGGCAATATTTGCCAAGAGGATTCATGTTCCTGGTATTTTTAAAGGGCTGTTCATTTCTATATTGTTGTACTTGGATGTCTAACTGAAATTGGCGGTTTTCTGTGTAGACCACTCTCCCCATTGAGTTTATTGGGTTTATGTATACTGAAGTCTCTCGTGTTCACCATAATAGGTTGGCCTCCCCGAATCCACAGGCTTTATGCAGGGACCGAAACTGAGATTGGATAAGCAGGAGCTCCAACTAGCTCCTGGGTATCCATCATTAACCAGTGACCAGGAGCTACCACTGGAGATCCAGGTGCTTGTGCAATGCGTTCAGCAAATCAAACTTCCACATAAGATGCCAACTTATATGTCCCTTATTTATGACCTATCATGCTTTAAATGTAATTATATAGATGTGTCCTAATGGTTATAGTTTGTCCCATATAAACTGTTAAATTCAAATAGGTGGGTTTGTTCGGCATTAGTTGGCCTGGGGAGCCAAGAGTGACTTCTGGTGTTGGTGTCAAGCTAACCAGGCTCTTCTAGTCTATAAGCAAGAGCTCCATGGCTCCCAGCACCCCTCAATTTCAAACCTTTATGGGTTGCTTTGTAAATCCATCTTAACACTGAGGAATACCAGTCTTGGGCCTGAGGGCACCAAGCCTGCCAGCACTTCCTCAAAGGTCTGCAGGAGTACCGAGCAGCGTCTCAAGGGTTCAATGACCTCTCCTGGAGGCTCTGTACCTTTGTCAGAGAGGCCCCACATTCCTTGTGGTTCAGCCTGGGTGCCTACAGATGAAATGATAGCTATGCCTGACAAAGTGACGGATAAGTGCAAAGGCTCTGTTCCTCATGTAGCAGAGTTTCAGCACCTGTTGCCAGTGGAATCTTCCCCTCAGGAATTGATAATCCGAGGGGGGGGGGTGGGTAAGACAAAGGCGACTCTCATTCAACCCACACCTCAGTCAGGCACAACATTTCTCCCTGTCTGGAGGTGTGGGTGCCCTGTACAGCATACTGAGAATCCTTACGTTACTGAGGCGTGGGCTTACCAATCCCGACACGCTACTTGAATGACACCCACTGCAGCTTGGATGCTGCCTTCGGTGAAAAAATAACTCCTGCCACCAACTTGTCTTTAGGCACATTTAAAAGCAACCAATAAATCCCAATTGTTGTCTAGGGTGATACAAATGTATCCCCTTTTCAATGCATTGGATGGTATGTCTGCAATAGTAAAAAGTTACACAAACAGGACAAAGTGCAAAAATAAACGCGTGAAGTTTGGCGGTCCATAAAATATGTAAGAAAAGTTACTCCCGGAGAAAGCATTCCTAAGAAGGGAAAGCAGCTAAAAGAACCTTGTCTCAGCTGGGTTAGCTTGGTTGATGTTACCGTGCTTTCAAGAAAATTGCTTGTTGCTAAGCGGGGCTTTTGCAGAAGCCAAATGCATATTTTAATGTCTAAGGTAGTAACTGCGTACTAGGCTAATATTTTTGTTATAGAATATTTGTAGGGCAGTCACATAGTGTTTGTCAGGCACTTTTACCAACCATTATTGTGGTGATGCAACAATGAAATATACTTGACTTTTTTACCTTCTGACCACTCTCCCAATAGTTGAAAGATTTTGTTGAGAATGTGTACACACACGTTTAACTTTTACTCTTATTTTGGAAATAGTCCCATACCACCCACTACTATTGCAGCTGAGTCGTTAAATCTGTTGTAAAAAGTTATTAATACAAAAAGACATTCCACTTTTCATAAACTGTTTAAATGTAATGATGGAGTGTTCACAGGGGGTGTTATTTGAGGCTGTTCACATTACTGGTGCCCCATTAATTGTGCTCATGTGGATTTGCCATTTGGAAATTAACTAAATGGGGACATTTCTGAGCCCAAACATAAAGTGAAGCCATATGCCACGCATGCAACAACTGCAGAACTACTGTTACAGCTAAATAGCCAGTTTATCAGGATATGGTTGTGAAGTGGATCAGGACTGTTTAGCAGTGTCATTGTTTTTTCATTTCTTTTCCATGCCCAGCTAACACATCTCCTCGGCCAGTCACCGGAGTGGAACGTGAACGGAAAGTGAGTATGAGATTGCATCGTGGTGCCCCTGTCAATATCTCTTCGTCTGATTTAACTGGCCGACAAGATACCTCTCGCATGTCAACCTCACAGGTACAGGATGGGCACTTGCGGGCGGGTACTGGGCGGGAAGTGCTTGTTTAAATCTGACAATGTGAGCGGTGCATCGAGATATAACTATAACTATTGTGATTTAAGTTTTAGGTGTTCAAAAATGGAACTGTTTATTTGGACAGCTTCCTCTTAAATCATTTCATTGCATATAACAAAGGTGTTGCATTCAGCACAGATCCTAGGTTTCGTCTATCTGCTCTTTCCGATTCCAGTGAATGGTCCGAGTCCACTGAAAGCTTATTGTCCTTTGTGTTGCTTGAAACATTGTAGTGTCCTACAGGTAGCCTGCCTATTTGCTGACTGCTCTGTTGCTCCTGTTGTGTTGTGGGAAACCGTACCTTGGACAACACTTGTTCACTTTCGATCCCCTGTGCTCCCTGCGGTTTCCCAAGATACTTCTCAGTCATGAAGTATTCTGTGTAAAACGGGTCATTTCGATGTCGAAAGCGGTTGTCGAGGTTGATTGCCCGGAGCCAAATGAAAGGTTTTATAATTTGAACAAACTCCACGTGTGGTGCCTAACCTTATGGCAGAAACAAAAGAATCAGGACGTTGACACTTGAATAGGTACTGTACATGTAATCATAGGGATCGTGTTGGAGGAATGCCCCTGACGTCTGTTTTTGACTTGAAAACAAAAACCTCATGTAATACTCTGCACCAAACACTAGATATTGGCCTATGCAAATCTTGTGATTCCAAGCAGATAGAACAGACTATTACTGGGTAAGTAATGTTTGTCATATGTTTGTCATATGCATGAAAGGAAGTAGATTGGTCTGTTTTTCGCTGCGCTTGTTCTCGGGGCTCTGCAGTTATCACGTGGTTCTGTCTGGGTCTCGAGCAGTACACACCTTTGCCTGCCATTTAACAAAAGTAGCCGAAACGAAGCAAGACCTGCCGGTAAGCGATGCATCCAATGTATTTGGGCCCTCCTGACTTTTGGCCATTTCAGTTACAACCGCAGTGCTACAGTGTGTCCTTGGGCAGGTTTCTTTTTCACCATTTTGTCAAGGTTTGTGGTAGAACATCCTGCTTACTTACCCAATAGAGCAACCTGCAGCGCTCCATATTTTGACTGACTCGCATAATCCTTAATCATTGACTATGCGTACCAGGGATCATGATGGTTGTAGTAAAAAAAAAAAAAAAATCTGGAGAGCCATAGGTTGCAAACCCCTACAATAGCCAAAGCTACAAATGGAGCATGCCATTGTTCGTGTGCATGGAATAAACCATTCTATTTAGGTAGCTTCCAGCATACTCCAATTACTTGGCTGGCTCCTGAGTCTTTAACCATAATCTAGAGCATAAGAGATTGACGTGAAGGAAGTGAATGGCAAATTTCTGTGACTTTTGAACTACTCCGAGAAGGTCTAGTCCCAGTGGTTGGAGTTTGTTATGAGCTCTTTGTTGCATAATTCGAAGACTTTCTTGAAGAATCATTTATGAAGTTCTTCTATGCTGAGTCATTCAGATGTTTAAGATGAAGAGAAGGTTGAAGTTGGGGGATTTGCAGGATGCAAGAAGCAACTGACTTTTTTAGCGAAACCCCAAGCACAGTGAAATTTGGCATCTTGCACTTGTTTTGAGCCTGCCATTCACATTTTTGCCCTTTTTATTTTGGAAATCTTTATTACATCGTAATACAATACTTTTCACAGGTCTCGTTATGAAAGCTTTATAAACAGTAATTATTCCCCAATTTTTCCACCCCCTTACTTTTTCCCACCCCCTTCCCATGGCAACGCGTCGCTGTGACTCTACAGCTGCAGTGCCTCAATTCCCAAGAATTTCTATAGCTTATCAACTCCCAGATCTTTTTTTCTATATTTTATTGCCTTGTCTGCAGTATCCCCATGGGTGTCGCGCCCAACCAGCACGTCTACAGACAGCAGTGTCTTGGACTCTCTGCTCCGTCTTTTCCATATATCTTCCAAAAAAGCAGACCATTCCATTTCCTCGGATGGATGTATATCATGAAGTCCTCTGGTGAGCGAGGATGATATTGTCTTGCTGTTGGGAGAATTTTCATTCCTGTGACAATTCCCTTCAACCTTAGAGACCCCTAGCTCTTCTGCTGGACTTGGGGCTTGTGACTTTTTCCACCTGAGTAAGGGTGACTTTTTTTTTCTCACTCATGTGTTTTACTGTTTTATGGAGTCTGACAAACTCCATAGGCATCTGCTTTTTGTATAGTGACACACAACCCGCTCAGTCTTCAGTGTGTCTGTACAAGCAGGAAGTCAGGGAGGGTCCCGAAACTCCCCTGTCCTTTGTCTCTAGGTGTGCATGAGCAAAACCAGTTCCTACTGGCCGGACAGCCACCCTGCTGTGTTATTGACAGCATAGGCTGTGAATGAATGGGAAACCGCATAAAAAGCGAGGTGTTTTTGGGGCTAGAGACAGTCGACCACTGGAGAGGAACATCTGAAGAAGGGACGAGATGCCAGCAGCACCCTTCAGCGAAGCCCTGCAGTTGTGCTGACCAAGTTTTCATAAAGATTGGGAAGACCCGTACGGGACAACTTCCTCCCTTAGGCTGGTGGGACCAACTAGTCTCAAGACAAGCTTCCATTTGGCGCAACACCCGACGTGCTGTGCCTCACCAGAGCTGCAGAAGCCCAATGCCAGGGGTCCTGTGACCATTGCCAAGTGAATCGTCTTGCAAAGTTAGAATCCGGCCAAATCTTCGTGGGCATCCAGAGGACCCTACAGAGACTGGAAATATTGATCCAGTGTCCCCTCACCAGAGTCGAGGACCGAGGCAGCAATCTTCTTCGAACCAGAGATATTCGTTATTCATTGATGCTGAGGAAAAGGCGCCTAAACACTGAAGTGCCACTGAAACAAAGGAAATCTTTAGCTGAGGAGTCCCTCTCCCGAGTACTGCCGCAGTAGCCCGCCAGGCGTCCTTCCTTTCGTCACCACGACAAAGGTCCAGGAACAAGGGTCTGCCAAGCTGTAGGAAGGAGGAATCCAGCTGGAACTTTTTTCTTCGAATCACAGGTACTGTGGGGTTTGGGGTGTTCACCTTTTAGCCATAAGTTGTGCTCCTCATCTTGTGAAGTGCTTTTGTTCCGCTTTTATGTTGATACCAACTCTCCTGGACTGGTCTAAATAGATTGTGCTCTCTACAAAGTAGCTGACTTGAGTTACTGTGATTTCTGTTGAACTTACTAACTTTGTCAAGACTTTATCTAAGAAGTGCATCAGAACTATTGACTTTGTCCATGGCTGTTCTAGCTCCCTAAAGACACTTCTCTGAACCTACTGACTTTGGCAGTACTTGTTCCCTTACAGGTTATAATTGTTGACACTATTATTGCTGGGATAAAAGTTTACTTGCCTAACTTTAGGAGATAATATACTTTCAACAGTTGGTAAAGCAATTATAAAGTCTTATTCTAACCTTTCCTTCCCTTACAACTCAATGACTGAATTGGTAACTGAAAATAAGTGCAATACTGACCATAACTGAAGTCACTCCATGTGCTGGAATATGTGTTTGCATAAGAAAAGTATTTAACAACTTTTGTTATGTTATTTGGACTTATGCGCCGGAGCCCACAGGCATCGGAGCGCGAGAATGAAAAAAGCAGACATAATTAAGAAAGATCTACACCAGAGAGGGTTCAACCAAAAACAGTTTTGATTCCCTTTTGAAACTTCAGGAGATCTGCTTCAGCATGAAGGGACAAAGGCCAGGTTGTTGCACAAAGGGGCAACCTGCAAAACAAAGGACCTGCCCAGCCCTCTAGCTCTTACTCCTAGGGGTCGAAATGCAGAGTCCTTGACAAGATCTAGTAAACAGTTGGCGTAGAGATAACAGTTTCTATATGATGATTAGGGGCCTGCCCATTTATGCACTAGTGTCAAGGCCTTAAACTTAATACGAGCCTACACAGGGAGCCAATGAAGACTTCTTCTGTGAAGCGAAATAGGTTCGTGTCTCGGAACATTCTTCACAATGCGGACCCCGTCATTCTGAAGTACATGGAGTCGTCTGAGGTTGTTACTGCTAGAGCCCAGCATGAGGACATTACAATAGTCCAGCTGGGGCATCATGAGGGCATGTACCAAAGTAGCGCAGTTTGCCTCAGAGACATAAGGTTTAACTAACCTTAAAAGCTGCAGTGTATACTGTGCCTTGTTCACTACACTCCCGGTGTTAGCATTTTATTGTCTCTTACAAACTGAATCCAAGGAGGTTACTAGTGGATAACTCCTTTTTAAAGAATGCTTATTTAAACCTTGTGTATAAATGTTTCTGAGACTTGTGGAATCTGCTTCGATAACCTGCTGTGCATAGGCCGACATCTAGTGGAAGCTGCTTGATTTTCGAAAAAAGGAGCGTCGAACTACGGCATGCCAGTAATACTATCGCTAGTGTGACGTCCACTGTACCCATGATCCCTCATGCATGTAAGAACCTCAGATTGTTTTTTTCCGCCACACTAGTCTGAAGCATATCGCGGAGTTACCTTGGCTTTAGCCATTTATCAATATTATTACAAAATGTCCTCGTGTGCTCCCACCCTACGCTGAAGATCGACGTTGGTGAATCAAGATTGAGGAAATCAGCCGTCGAGACTACACGACAGACTTTGGGCCTCGGCCCTATGCAAGTAGGGAGAATGGGGCTTGGTCATACATTAGTTTCCTACATGTAATTGCCCTCTGCCAATTAGTACCATATGGAGAGTACTCCCTTTAAATTCTGCCCAAAGTGTAACAGGAAGCTTCCCTGGGTAGACAAACACAATACGTGTAACCTGTGTCTCCCACGAGACCATCCCAATGCTACCTGTAGAGCTTGTAAACTCTTCAAGCCCAAAACACTCAAAGACCGCTCGACGAAGCGCTGGGCCCACTACGCCAGGCAGCTAGAGGCCACGGCAAGGGCACAGGGGTGACTTCAGACACCCACGCGCAAGCCCCCAACCTCGGAGGACTGACCTGCGGTTCACTTATGGGGACAACACCCAGCGGCAAGAGCGCAACACACCACTTCCACCAAGCACATTAGCCCCAGCCGAGATTCGACGCGCATGTCGAGCGATCAGCAACAGAAGGCATCGAGGGAGCGGTCCACCGATTGTGGCCTCTGGGCGTTCCCAGTCACGTTCGCCTCACGACAAACAACCGTCCACGGTTGGGAAAGGTGCCACATTACCAAAAGTCATTGAGGCCCGGTCGTCAGAAGACTAATACGACCGCTTCCCCCAAGTAGCACGTTCGACGTCTACTTCCGAGATTCAACGCCCCTCTTTCAAGACTTCAGAATCTCGTACCACCACCTCCGAATCTGACGCCAGGCATCAAAGCACTCGGAAAACCCTAAAGGTTCAGGAAAATATTCCTCTAGTCATGGGAAGGGGGAAAAACAACATTTAAAAAAAACTCAGAACTCCAGGTTCAAAAGGAAAAACAAAACAACCCTAAATCTTTAGGAAAATCCAAGGTCCCTGACCCTGTCACCAAGGGAAAGATTGTGTACTCCTCATGATATGGGCATGGATGAGGAACCACAGCAAGAGAGGGTTATTCCCATTTCCAAAGAATGGAACTCAGAGGACATTGATAGGGTAATGAGAAGGATGTCCTTTTTTGTACAAAAAGGACCCCAATTATTTTCATAGCTATCAAAATACACCAGCTACCTCTGCCGCTTTGGGATCCAAGGACTCTTAACCCCCCCTACTCTTAACCCCCCCTACTAAAAGGCTCCGTTCTGAGACTCCAGCGCAGGGCTTGGTTTCAGACCCTTTAATAATTCAGCCTTACCATCCAAAGTCAAATGATGAGGAGACAGAAACACGGATGCTGGATGACCAGACAGGGGTTGATTACTATGGGGATGATGAGGACCAGGAAGATGAGGCGGAAGCCTACAGTCTTGACTCCCCTATTCTGAAAGATCCCCCAGAATCACCGGTTGATGATCAACCACTACTAAATGAGGTACTAGCTAAAGCTGCAGCCCATTTTCAAATAGACACACAGGGTGTCCAAGAAGAGGGATTTCGCAGAAGAAATCCTAGGGGACAGGAGCCATTGCCCAAGCTATCCCCATATTAAAATCAATCCAGCGCAGAATTGATCCCTCGCTGGTAACCCCTAATCTTACTCGTGCAGTTAATCCACAAGTGGAAAAATTATTTCGGGCCGATCCCTTGTACATAAGGGGTCAGTTAAAACCCGACTCATTGGTAGTAACCACCACCAGAAAGAGGCCGGGCACACCACTAGCTTCTTCAGAAGCACCCCCGATAAAGAGAGCAAAAGGATATATGCTCTGGGGAGGAAGGTGGTATCCACGTCAGCATATCAGGCACGTATTGCTAACACTTCCACTCTGTTAGCAAGCTATATCTGCCACCAGTGGGAACAAGTAGCTGCTCTAATAGCCTCTGCACCTGAACCACTAAAGGGCCAGTTGGCCCAAATTGCATCAGACAGAAGATCTGTGTCTGGATGCATCCTTAAAGCAAACTTCGATGCAGCAGATAATGCAGGAAGATTAATAGCAGAAGGCACAGTAATAAAGCGCCATGCTTGGCTAAGACAGTCCGGGTTCAAGCCCGAGACCCAAACCACCCTCATAGACATGCCGGTAGAGCCGAACGTTCTATTTGGGAAAGCAGTGGAAGAGGCACTAAAGACAGCTAAGGACGAATACGAGACCTTAAAATCTCTCGGCTAACTGACAAATAAGCCCTCAGGTCAAAGGGGAAATAATAATTGTTGTCGCTTTTGTGGCCAAAGCTCCCAGAGGGGTTCCAACTACTATCAAAATCAAGGAACCTCATGTGGCAACTATCAATCCCATGCTACACAGGGTTTCACCAGAGGTCAGCGCAGGAGCCGCACTAGGGGTAGAGGCAGCTCCGGTATTGGGTGGCGTACCACCTCTAAACAGTGATGTTCCGCTCCGGGTCCTTGCCAATGCATCCCCAGTAGGGGGGTGCATTTCCACCTTCACCCACACATGGGAAGGGATCACTTCGGACAGATGGGTGCTGTCCAGTGTCCGCAGGATACTGTATAGAGCTACTAGAACGCCCCCGCAACCATCCTCCAAGACAAAGTACACTCCTTGGAGCACCAGAAAATCCTTGAGGAGATCGCCATTCTACTTGCAAAGGACGCAGTAGAACTCGTCCCGGGCAACCAGGTAAACAAGGATGTTTATTCAACCTACTTCCTTGTGCCAAAAAAAATTGAACGATGCGCCCAGTATTAGACTTGCGCCCTGCAAACAAGTATGTCAAGCCACAAAAATTCAGCGTGACTACACTCCAAGAGGTAATCCCCCTACTAAAAAAGGGGGATTACATGGCAACATTGGATATGAAAGATGCCTATTTTCAGATTTCCATGTTCCCAGCGCACAGAAGATTCTTGCGTTTTTCCGGTCGCCAAATAAGGGTACGCAAAGCAATGTTTGCTAGGCATGATGGCATCTTGCATTTACCTGGTTCCCCACGCCGCCTGCGACCCATGCAGGAATGGTTGGCGAAACAGTGGTCTCAAGCAAGTGGTCAGTGGGACGATCCAGTGGCCGTTTCGCCAAAACTAGTACAAAGTCTTCACTGGTGGACAAGATAGAATCCTACAAAGGGGAAACCCTTTTACGATCCAGAGATACAAGCTGTCGTCACAACAGTCTCCTCCCTGGCAGGGCGGGCAGCTCATGATCTTCACCACACAGCTCAGGGTCTCTGGTCACACACAGTGGCTCAGAATCACATCAATCTGCTAGAACTTCTGGAAGTCTTCAGAGCGCTTTGGGCATTTGAACCCCTCTTATCCAACCTGTCAGTGCAAATCCTAACAGACAGCACGGCGGCGATGTTTTACTTAAACAAGGGGGCACTCGTTGGCCAAATCTGTCCAAGCTTGCCCAGAAAATTTGGAAATGGGCACTCATGTACCTGTCATCACAACATGTTCCAGTGGATCGCAATTCACTAGCGGACGCTCTGAGCAGAGGAACACGAATGGCGACTACACAAAGACGTCGTAGAAGAGCTCTTCTCTCAGTGGGGTTTCCCCACTATAGACCTATCCGCCACAGGCGAAAACAGACAATGCCCAGACTTCATCCAGGTTCCCCCAGCCAGGCTCCAAGGTGAACGCTCTATGGATGAATTGGTCATTGATGTTTGCCTACGCTTTTCCACCAACCCCTCTGATGAGGAAGGTGGTCAACAAGATACACAGGGAATCGATGACGCTCATCCTAGTTGCTCCTATGTGGGCGAGACGACCATGGTTTCCACACCTACGCAAACAGGCGGTGTGCGACCCCATCAGACTCCCGTGCTGGTACAGCCTACTCTCCTAGCACGAAGGACAAACCATGCATCCTCAACCCAACTCGAACCTGGCAGCATGGCTCCTGAAGTCCTAGAGTTCGGCCATCTCAATTTACCCCAGAGATGTATGAATATCTTAAGAGTCAAGAAAACCTAACACAAGGCACTGTTACTTTGGTAAGTGGAAAAGAATTAATATTTGGTGCCAGAATAAACAAATCAACCCAATTGATTGTACTCCTTCCACTATTGTCACCATATGCTCCACCTACTGGACACAGGGTTAGTATTTAATTCACTCAAGGTACACCTGGCGGCGCTGCCAGCCTACACCACCTCCCATAACTAGGTGTCATGGTTGAAAGTGCCAGTTGTCAAGGCCATTATGGAAGGGGGTAAAGCGACTCCCACCCTCCAATTTCTAACCCACCCCCAGGTTGGGACCTTAATGTGGTGCTTGCTAAACTCATGGGACCTCCCTTTGAACCCATGCATAAAGCTAGTCTAAAGCACCTGATTTATAAAACTGCCTTCTTCGTAGCCATTACATCTATAAGGGTCAGTGAAATTCAAGCTGTCAGTGCAGGATCCTTTCTTTACTGTTCATTAGGATAAACTGGTTCTATGCACTCACCCTAGGTTTTCACCGGAGTTAATTTCAAAATTCCATGTTAACTAGTCCATTGAGCTACCGGCCTTCTTCCAAGAGCCCCAAAACTCTGCTGAGGTGAAACTCCACACACTAAATGTGAGGAGAGCGGTCCTCTACTATGCAGACAAGACCAAACCGCTAAGAAAGACAGATCAACTGTTCATCTCCGTAGCTCTATGCAGAGAAGGCGATCGCGTCTCTAAAGGTGCCATCTCTAAATGGATAGTCAGATGTATCCAACTGTGCTACTCCCTTTCAGATAAAACACTGCCTTTTACGCCAAGGGCCACTCTACAAGAGGTACTGGGGCCACTCTGGCTTTCATTGCAAATGTACCCCTTTGACACCATTTGCAAAGCAGCTAAATGGAGCTCTATTCACACCTTTACTCAGCACTACTGCATTGACACTCATTCCAAGACAGATACTCAAGTGGGACGAGCGGTTCTAAGACATTTGTTCGCTCATGACCCTTCTCACATCCCACCTCCTCCTTCTAACACTGCTCACTAATCTATGCACAGCATGTGATGTAAGCAGATTCATCAAGCCTCAGAAGGGATACATTACTCACCTTAATTGTATTTCTGATGCTTGTTTCTGATGTTTGTTAATCTGCTTAGAATGACATGCTGTGCATAGTCCAACATCAAGTGGTCACTGCGGAGTATTGCATTTTGTTTTTCTTAGTTGAAAAGGGGACGTCGACAAGGCATGTCTGTAACACTATCCCTATAGTGACGTGCATTGTACCCACAATCCCTCACGCATCAAGGTCCCTCAGATTGTTTCTTTCCGCCCAGATATTGGTTGCCTTAACGCGGAGCTCATTCGGGAGAAATTGCAAAACATTTACTCGACCCTTTGGTCGTTATTTATTATACATTACATTAGATCCCCCCCCTTCGGCGAAGTTGTTTCCCCGCCAAGTAAGAACTTCGACGGCGGTGACTTAGGCAGAGGAGATCCTTCGGCGCTGCCGAACATGTGGCCCGGCCTCGCCGGCCTAAGACAGTAGGGAGAGTGGGGGTCGTGGGACATTTCTTTCAAATGCCTTTCTCTTTCACCCCCCTTTCCTTCAGGATCGTTATCACTTTTAATTGTATCCTCAGCTATGGAGAGGACTCAGTTTAGATTTTGCCCACGCTGTAAGGGCAAATTACCATGGAAAGATGAGCACAAGCGGTGTAACCGTTGCTTACCACTCTACTACAACGAGGACAGCTGTGCGGACTGTAAACCTCTTCGCCCGAAAACTTTAAAGGACCGCAGGGTCAAGAGGTGGGCAGCCTACACTGTCTAGAGCTGATTCCTTACCTGCTGAGTGTGACGAGGACAGTAATAACCCGACCTCCGTTTCGGAGGTTGTAGACCTCTCTTAAGGAGCGTACCCACTCCTCAGGTCTGTCCCCGGCCCCGACAAGTTCGGCTCGCGCCCTACTTATGGGATGAACACGCCAGCGACACTGACGAACACAGAAAACATAAACCTAAGCACACAACCCACGGCACTTCTTCGTCAAAGAGGAAGAAAGCCCTAGCGCCAACGGAGACGCCGGGCCCACTGGCGTCCTCCACCGACCGTAAGGGTTGCAAGCCCTCCCGCCAGCGCGACTAGCGACTGGGCTACCTGCAGACAAGGGCGCTACCTCAAACGCCAGGCGAGGCCTCTCGTAAGAGTGCAACCGTCGCTGAAAGAGACTCGGCACTGCCCATCACAACGCCAGACGAACCCTCGACGGAGAAATTAATTGTCGAGTGCTTGGCTCGTATAGTTTCCGCTGACAGCCAGAGACGGACTGCGAGTGATATGCCGAAACCCACTCACAAGGCCAGGGAGACGCTGAGAATGCCGGAAGGGAGGTAGGGACCGCTCCCGCCATCGAAGGAAGGGCCTGCTCCCGCCATCGAAGGAAGGGCCCGCTCCCGCCATCGAAGGAAGGCCCTAGCCTACGAGAAGGTTTCTCAGAAGGCGAAGGAACTTTACCCTCCACGTTATGGGACAGATGTAGACGGCTACAGGCAGAGGAGCCTCCTTTTTCGCCTCTGGGTGCCTGCTCTGGGTTACCACATTGGACATTTGAGTGATTCCAATCATGTATGGACAGGCTGGATAGATTTATGTCCACTCCTGAACATACAACACCCAAAAGGCCAACGGAAGTACTTCATGAGGACCCCAGGGCTAAATATCCTAGACTCTTTGACCCCCTGCAAATGGAGACGAATACTTATGACCTCACCGAAGAAGACTCTCACTTCCAAGGGGATGATGAGTTCTTAAATAGTGAAGACCAACAGAACCTCAAGGTTTTGTGGAAAACCCTGACATAGGTGGGGTGGGGGCTTCGAAGAAGACCCAGATGAAGGTGGCTCACAGCCTTGGCAGTCCCCAACAGCGTCTACAGACCCTGAGGAACCCGTCACCTATAGATGACCGACCAACTTTCAACGCGCTACTACGGAAAGCAGCAGCGCACTTTAAAATTGAGACTGGGGAAATTACTCCCGATATTGATTTTGTAGAAAAAATCATTAAGGAAAAACCTCCCACTAGCAAGACCATTCCCCTCCTCGCCTCAGTTAAGAGACAAATCATCTCATCGCTGTCTACACCTGCATTGGTTAGAGTGGTCAACCCTAGAATTGAAAAACTGTTTACTCCCTCTCCTTCGGACCCATTTTACATTAAGGGTCACTCAATACCAGATTCCTTGGTGGTAACTACCACAAGGAAAGGGGCAGGGGTTCCGCTATCAACTAGCAAAGCAACCCCAGACAAGGAAGGAAAGAAACTCTACGCACTGGGTAAGAGAATTACAGCCTCGGCAGCTTTTTCCACCAGAATTGCCAATAATACCTTACTGGCAAGTTATGCTGATGCCCAGTGGGGAAAGTTACGCCAAGACCTTGAGGAAGTCCCTGAGCCCGTAAGAACTCGCCTGTTAACCACTGTAACAGAAGGATCTCTGGTTAACCAGAGCATCATTAAAAACACACTTGATGCTGCAGAACCGGCTGGCTGTTCTTTAGTCCAGGGGATACTTCTGATGTGTCATGTCTGGCTCCACAACTCAGGTTTTAAGCCAGAAACCCAGGCGTCACTCATTAATAAACCAATAGAGGATTGTAACCTCTTTGGGAAAGCGGTGGACAACGCACTGGAGACGGCATAAAAGGATTTCGACACCCTAAAGACTTTAGACCAGATCTCAAGGCCTCCCAACAAGCGAGGATTCGGCAACAAATGCTTTTTTCGAGGCCAACGTCAACAACAGCAGTACACTGCAGGCAACTGGTCCTCTACTCAGGGAACCAGTGGCCAATACACTCAGAGGACAACGCTGTGGCAAGGGTAGAGGTCGGGGCACCACTCCCAGAGGTTCCCCGGCTACCAACACCAAATGACCCGGGTCCCTTACCATGCATCGCCGGTCGGGGGCCGGTTAACATCTTTCCTACCTGCATGGGAGGTAATAACATCAGACCGCTGGGTATTGTCAACAATACCCCGCGGTTACTGCATAGAATTCAGTCGATCCCCCACATACAGACCACCAAGGGGACGACACCTATCACCGGAGCACCTCGCCATCCTTCAAGAAGGGGAACTGCTGCTACTAAAAGGAGCCATAGAGTTTGTGCCTCCATCAGAGGTAGCGGAAGGTATCTATTCAGTGTACTTCCTTGTAACCAAAAAGGATTTAACCATGCGCCCTGTATTAGATCTGCGCCCAGCGAACAAATTTGTCAAACCTCAAAAATTTCGCATGGTGACCTTACAGGAAGTAATCCACATGACAACATTAGACATGAAAGATGCATACTTTCATATTTTAATGTTGCCAGCGCACAGAAAATACCTTGGGTTCATGATAGAGTGCTACAATTCGGCATAGAGTCGGCGCCGAGGGTATTCACGAAAGTACTGGCAGTGGCAGCGGCCCACCTGCACAGGTTGTCCATCCCAGTATACCCTTACCTCGACGATTGGCTCATAACAGGGGATTCTTACGAGACATGCTTCTCAAATACCCAAAAGACTGTAGACCTTTTGTTCCAACTGGGCTTCTCCATCAACAAGAAGTCGTCCAGCCTAGACCCCAGCCAGATCAAACAATTCCTAGGGGCTCTAATTCGAAAAAAGGACGGCCACGTCTTCCCCTCCAACGAGAGGGTCCAAAATATGCTGTTTCAGATCCCTCAATATGTGGCCGGTCGAGAGGTGACAGTACGCAAAGCAATGCGTTTGCTAGGAATGATGGCGTCATGTATATATTTGGTACCTCACGCGAGCCTGCGCCCAATGCAAGAGTGGCTCAACAGCCAATGGTGTCAGGCCAGCAGACAATGGGACGATCTAGTGGTGGTCTCGCAGGCCTTGGTTCTCTCGCTACGGTGGTGGTCGAAGGAAAACCTTGTAATAGGGAAACCATTCGCCACCCGCGCAGTGGAAGCCACTCTAACCACAGACGCATCCCTCACAGTATGGGGGGCTCACCTATCCCATCAGAGACTGCACATGGAGTTTGGACTCCGAGTGTAGCGTCCAAACACATAAACTTGCTGGAACGGCTAGCGGTCTTCAAAGCACTGAAGGCTTTCCAGGCACACCTGCAAGGGAAGACAGTGATGGTCCTCAGATACAGCACCACACCCATGTACTACCTGAACAAGCAAGGGGGCACGCACTCTCTAGGACTGTCCAAGCTGTCCCAGAACATCTGGAAGTGGGCTCCCAAACACATGTTCCCGTGTCACAACATGTACCAGGGGAACTCAATCTGCTAGCAAACAAACTCAGCAGAGACTTCCCTCTGCCCGCAGAGTACGAATGGCGGTTACGAGAAGACGTCGTCTTTGACCTTTTCACACAATGGGGATTCCCAGAAATAGATCTGTTCGCAACTCTGGAGAACTCCCAATGCCAAGATTACGCCTCCAGGTACCACCAGAACCGATCCAAGGGAAACGGTCTCTGGATAACATGGTCAGAGAAATTTGTTTACGCTTCCCCTCCCCCCCCCCCCCAAACTCCCCATCTCAACAAAATGGTGCACAAGATGCACCAGGAACCAGTCACCATGATACTAGTGGCCCCAATGTGGGCCGGCAGCCATGATTACATCACCTGATGGAGAAGTCTCTATCTCCACCGGTGAAACTACCCTGCCCGTACAACATGTCACAGGGCAGGGGCAAGGCGATACACCCATGCCCACATACCATGAACTTAGCAGCCTGGCTCCTGAGGTCATAGAATGTGGACATTTACAGCTACCTCAAAGATGCATGGACATTCTTAGGGAGGCTAGAAAACCGAACACTCGTTACTGCTATTCTAGCAAGTGGAAGAAATTCGTCATCTGGTGTAGAGGTAAGAGCATCAACCCCGTTATCTGCTCTCCCACACAGATTGTTCTTTACCTGACTCACTTATCAGACTCAGGATTGGTCTTTAATTCTATTTAAGTTCATCTAGCTGGAATGAGTGACCTTATTCTCACACTCGTGTGTTTACCTGATTTGGGGGTTTGGCGGGGTTACCTCGAAGCCTCTCATGTAACATTTTTTGTCACCCTCACTACTTTAAATGGCGTGTGGCAGTGTTTTTAATTTCTTACCATTGTGCTTCTCTACTGCACGCTGAAACAAGGGCTGCAGTATAGCACCCATAGGTGACCATTTTGTGTCAAAGTGGCCCCGGTCTTTTTTTCGCCATTTTCTGTTTGAGGTCTTTCTTGGGTTTTACTCTGTGCGTCGAGACAGATTTGAGCACTTTGTTCGTTTTTCCTTTAGCAGGCTTCAGCCCTGAGGCCTGCCTCTGGCACCAGTGGCTGTAAAGGCAGGATGTGAAGGCGGTTCCCGAAAACCCCCTGTCATTTGTCTCTAGGAATACATGAATGTGACCAGTCCTGATTGGCCCACCAAGGCTGTGCATGAATGGGAGAAACCTGCTTAAAAGGCAAGGGTTTTGGATCTAGAGGCAGAGTCAACCACTGGGAGAAACACCCGACTAAGAAAACGTGAATCAAGCTTGGTGCATCCTCCTGGACTTTTGAATTGCCCAGTGAAGCCCTGCTGCTGTGCTGAATCTCACTTTTCAATCAACAAGAGAAGCTCCGAAAGGGACGTCTTCTTCCCTTGGGTTAGTGGAACCAACTAACCCTCAGACTAACTCCACTGGACTGTCTTCCCTGATTGGCTGTACTTCGCTGCTGCAAGAACAGAGTGCCAGGGGTCGAGAAATCCATAGACTAGTGCAACGTCTGAAATCCAGCTAGAAGCAGCAGGAGTCTCCCAAGGACCCTCCTGAAGCAGGACGACCAGATCCAACATCCTCTCACCAGAGTGCAGGACCCAAGGAGTGAAGGAAGCCCAACTGGTATCTGAGATCTGCGGTGGTGCGGTTTACCGAGTGCTGAAACCGCAAAGTGCTGCTGAACCGAAAAGAGGTCGTAGCTGCCGACTACTTCCAAATTGTCTCTGCAGGTGCCCTCCAGATGTCCTTCCTCTTGTCCCCATGACTGATGCTCAGAAACACCAGGTCTGCATTGCTGCAACAGGACCAACTCCAGCTGGACCACTCTTCTAACCAGAGGTACTGTTTAAACTTGGGGTACTTACCTCAGTCTTTTTAGCTGTGCTCCTCTCAGTTAAGACTTGCATTGGCTTACCTGTAGAATTGATTCCAACTCTTCTTTCCACAGGCTTAACAGCTCTTGACCCTACAAGGGATTTCTACAAACTCGCTAAACCTTGTGCATGACTTTTATTTAAGAAGTACCTCAGCCCATAGACTGCTCCCAATTGACTTTGGCTGTGCTGGCTCCCTGCAGACTTCTCTAGCCCATTGACTGTTGATGCTGGGAAAGGCTGGTCTAGACTTCATTGGAAGATTTTAGTATAGTCGCATGTACTGAGAACCTGTTTAACCTTTTTCCTTCCTTCAACCTTTCCTTTCTGCAACCTCAGAATCTGCAAAGTATAACCAGTGGGATATATAAATACCCTTACTGTCCTCATTATTAAAGTCGCCCCAGGGTGTAGGGATTGTGTATGAATCATATCTAAAGAGTATCCACTAACTTGTGCTGATCCTGAAAAGTATTTTAAAGTATATTTGATTGCTACATAAATTGCCCTTTTAAAGAATCTTCATTTAAAAATTGATGTTAAATAACTAAAACAGAAACCTTTAGTGTTACTTGGCTACGTGTAAGTACGAATTTCATTGCTATAGCTCACATTTACCCCTCTTGAAATATGCCTGGCTGCTCAGTCACACTACCTAATTGTGTAGTACAGACCTATACCAAAAGCTGGGTTACCCAATACCAAGCAGATAAGTCTTGTGTAATCTCACACAGTGTGACTACACCAATTCTTACCGAACATGGCCTTACAGCTTGTGCTTTCAAATGGTGGCTCCTTTTGAGATGTTTTGATTTCTCTGTTGAACACTGAATATATAAGAACCTTTTTCTAAGAGCATCAGAACTTTAACTTTGCCCATTGACCTTGGCTGTCCTGGCTTCCTAAAGGCCTCCTTCTGAGCCTATTGGCGTTGGCAGTGCTTGTTCCCTACAGGTTTTAAATGTTGAACACTTTAATGCTGGGACAATAGACTGCCTGCATCCATTTGGGATAATCTAACTGTTCATCATCTGTTCTGATCTAACCATAAATAACTCAATACTGCAAAGGTGATGCCAATATAAATGTTATACTGAACTGAACTGATGTCACCTCTGGGTGCTGGGACATGTGTAACATATGATGAATTACACACCTGCTTTATTCACTTTTCGAATTAAATCCTACCTTGTGATTAACTGCTTTTTAAAGAATGCTTTCAATATCTTTGTGCATAAATAATTTATATACAAGTGTGTACGGGTTTACTTGCATACTTGTATTTATTGATTTCATTGTACAGCTCACATTCCCCCTGTTAAAATAAGCCTGGTTGCTCAGTCACACTACCAACCTGTGTAGTAGAGGCCTATATTAAAATGTGGGTTACCTAATACCAAAAGATGAGGCTTGTGTAGTCCCACACCAGTTGGACTCCACTAATTCTTACCTAACACTCGTTAACCGTAAAGTGTGGCTGTGTTCAGACAACTGATTTATCTACCTTAATGTTGGCATCAACCATGTGTGCTGATTCTCTTGCTCCAATTCATTTGGTTAGAACACTGAAGCTTCCAAACCAACCTTGCTTCGCTGATCTTAAAGCACTGTGCTTAAAGTGCAGGCAAGCCGAGCGTAAATGGTTCTTCAGTTACCATCAGATTGACAGGTTGGCCTTTCATAGAGCATCTATTTTATCATTATTCTATTCGCAAGGCTAAAGTGCCGTTTTTCAGGAGAAGGTAGAACAAGCTTTAAACCAGCCAAGGTAGTAATTCTCCATGGTGCGCTCACTGTCAACCAATGCTAATCTCTCATCTAGTGTAGTTACCTCACCGGCTCTATGCCACTCTTTTGTTCATACAAAAGATTGACATCCGCACAAAAATGTCTGCGTCTGAGCTTACAGTGGGTGCTCCTGGTGGGTTCACTTCTATATTTAGCTCTTCTCGATCTTCTCCTTTTTCCTATGAAGCTTCAGGAGACTTTAATTTCACCCTTGCCCTGTCAGTTTCGGGAAGACTTTTATTTATTTATTTATTTTTTTTGTTTTGTTTTTGGGTAGCTTCCAGTCTGGTTTTCAGCCTGATCGAAAGACGAGAATTTTCTTGTCAGCTATGGATGATCTCGTGTGGCTGTCCGATCAGGGTCGAGTGGGGGGGACGCTAATCTTAGTTCTTTCAGCAGCCTTTGATATGGTGGACCACGCCAGCCTGTTGAACTGCCTTGTCTTAGCTGCACTCTCTGGCCTGGTACTGTCATGGCTTTCCCCCTCTTTCAGATGGTGGACTAATTCTATCTTTTTTCATTCTTACTCCACCTCTTTTCTGTGGTGCCTTGTCCCCAATCCGTTTTAATGTGTATATGCAACCGCTGGTGGGCCTCATTCACCCCCACAGCTTTCGTTGCTACTCCTATGCTGATGACGCACCGATTTTAGTCCAACTGAATCTCCTGCAATCTGACCAGTCATCCTGGCTTAGGAGTTGCCTGGAGGCAGTGGGGCAGTGGATGAGTGCCAACCTGGGTAGAGGCTGCCCTGCGGGACACAGTTAAGAGGAGGACTGAATCAGAGGAAGGGGAGCAGTGCAGGAAATATAGCAGGAAAGAGGTCGCCAAAGAAAACCAGATACGGGAGAAGCCTGGAAAGTTCAAAAAAGGTTGAAGGAAATGAGAAATGGAGAAATGAGTGGAAATGGAGGCAGAGGCCTGGATAGGTAATAAAAGGAGGAAAGGAGCGAAAAAGAATGAAAAACTGCAAAAAGGGGTGAAAAGGAAGGCCGAGGGCACATAGCGGGAAGGGAACATGTGGCCCAGACACAAGATGGACTGGAGCTTAAATGAAAGTCTGAAAATAAATGAGTCTGACGCGACCTTTGGCATAAAGGAAGGATGAGTCCTTAGAATCACTTTTGCTGGGTGGAATGACAAATATGAGGCTTACATGAGAGCCTGGTTCTCCAGCTCTCCTGGCGAGGCAACAGCCACGAGGGAAGCGGTTTTCCAAAAAAGAAACTTCAAGGGAGCTCAATTCATAGACACAAATGTCAGCCCAGTGAGCTTGGAAAGTACCAAATTAAGCTCCCAAGCAAGAGCTTGCACTGATGGAAATGTCCTGAAGAGGCCCTAAAGGAACTGGCAAGTCTGTGACCACATGGAGAGCTTGCCCGGAGTCTGGTGTACTGGGAGATGGCGGTCAGCTGTACCTTGATTGATGCATGGGCCGGAGCGCACCATGGAGAAATCTTATTGGACAGGCACCATACTGAAAGGCATCAGTTTGTGCTTATAACAGTGTTAAGGGAGTTTTCCTAAAGTCCACTTGAGGTAAGACTTAATAAAACTATTCCTTGGCATACAGGTCCCAACTTAGTAGAAGTCTGTCCTATTCAAAGGATCTTGGTAGAACGTCAGAGCAGCCAGCATTCTCATAGGTGGAAGATGTGAGTTGTAGGTAATGCACTGGACCCAGTAAATACCATAGTTGAAAGAAGCATTTAAACTTTAAATGTTATATTAAAAATGTACTTCTACAGCATGGGGTCAGGCATGGATTCACATGCTCATGAATATTCCCTGTCGTCAGGCTCCTAACAACCAATCACCGAGTCATACTTCCCTCTAACTAGCCCTCTACCTAGGCCCCTCCACAGGCAGCCATCTTCAGATTTTTACAGCACGTTCAAGTGTTAGGAGTCCTTGTGCTTGGCTCTCAAGCTTTTACTGCGTTTTTTGCTTTTTGGAACTGTTGTGCTCATTTTCAGTCAATCGAGCTTTGTGCTCCATCGATCATCCCTCTGATTAACGGAGACCCATTTTTCAGATTCTTCAGCGTCCCTCAAGGGCGGATTTCATAGTTTATATGCCTGTATCCAACGCATAAGGAGAAGGATTGAGCGTGTTGCTGTGAACTCTCGAAACGCACTTTCATCTTCGTAAACGGCTGGATTGGCTAAGGCCTCTGCACCGGGTGGTTTCCAGGAGCATGCCAATCCCAGAAAGCAGAGCAGGCTTCTAGGTCCTTTGAGGCACCCCTCCCGTGGGGGGGTCCAACCAAAAACCAAGCACTGTGAGTCTGCTACCGTCGGAAGCCCTGTTGTGATGGGCTCCTCGACATTTCCAGCTGCATCGGTCTCCAGTCAACGCTCTGGCTCTTCATCCAAGAGGAAGTCTGATCACCTGGGCAAGTTAAAGGTGGCCCCAGAGATGACCAAGAAGACCAAACTGGGTATGGCGTCCAGCCTACCCTCTGCAGAGAAGGCTGAAGGGGACGGAGCCTCTGACCCGACCCCTAGGGAAAAGGCCAATCAGGACAAGGGGTCTGGTCTGACCGTGAAGGCCCAGGTGCACCAGACGAAGGCAGCGCCTTCCATCGAGATGGTGGTAGCGTCACTTTCAAAGGCCGCAGGGGTGGACCTGCAGAGCGCCTTTCCGAAGGCAAGTGTGTCCATCCCTCCCAGGAGGGAGGCTTCTTTCCAGCCCATTGAGAAGACCCCGGAGAAGAGGATGCCGATCATCTCCCCGAGACCATCCCCTCTGGATGCGAAGAAGGGGGGGGGGGAGCTGAAGTCCTCCAGGGCACAGATATCTCCTCGGAGGAGGAACAACTAGTCTACCTCCAGATCATCCATGAAGATGATGGCAACGAGGGAAACGCCCGAGACATGCCCCACAACGAGGGAGACTATGAAGATGCTGTAGAGAATGGCGACGGAGGGCCTCCGGGCGATGAGGGCCCTGGACCTGCTCCTACGCCCCAGCTGCCTATCCCAACGCTACAGCTGCCACCTCGAGATCTTTCAATGGACATTCTCTCCACCCTGCATACACTGGTATCCGAAATACAGAAGAGGATGCCGGCGATGCTGCAGCCTGCTCTCCCAGCAGCACCGGTGCCGACTGCCACACTGAGGACTGGCGGACAGCCATCCAAGAAGCTGAAGAGGCACTTGCTGCCTCCTTGCCACCCTTCGCCTCCTTCTCTGTCACGGCCCCACAGGTGAGACTGAGTCGCACACAGCGACGACTGGCACGGACGACTATGACGGCGGGCTGGGGGCCCTCGTGTCACCTCCGCTCAGATCCTCTCCGTCGGATGAGATGGATCATTCATGCGATGATCTCCAGAGCATTAGAGCTCTTCCAGCTCACTCTGGAGGAGATGGATGGCCTCTTATACCAGCTTGCGAGGCGAAGAGGAAGACCATCCTTTCAGTCTAACTCTTGGAGGACATTTGGGATGGACTGGCGCTCATGAAGAACTCTGCGTGGGGATTGGGTCCTCCGACGTATTCCATATCTATGACAGTAATCACCACAGCTGTGCTGCTTCGGAAAATTTTCGGCGTCTGCGTCGATGACATCGTTGCGCGGTCTTCGAGGACCTCCTCCGATGGTCAACATCACCCGATGTGATAAGTAGGACGCACAACGCCCAAAGCCTCAGTTCCGTTTTTTCCACGAACGTGTTTGCTTCGTGAATCTCGGTACGCCGAGTTTCTGTTGTTCATCTCGGTTCTTCGAACCTGTTTGTGTACGATTTCTTCGTGAAGATGTCTACCTCGTCTTCCACACCGCGTCCGGGCTTTAAGAAGTGCAGGGACTGTGGGTCTTAGATGTCGGTCACAGACTCGCACGACGCCTGCCTCTGGTGCCTCGGGAGGCCCATGACCCAGATGACTGTCGACTGCCAGTCGCTCACGTTGAAAGCCTTGCGGGAGCGCAAGAAGTTATCGGTAGGTAAGGTGTCCAAGCCCCGGAAGTCGAGGTCTGCGGGGCTTTCGACAGACGACTCGAGGGGCGACTCTGTGTCGTCGTCGGAAGTGCAGTGGGTCTCGGTCCCAGAGTCAGTGTCGCCACTCCTGTCTCTTCGAGGCACTCCCGGAAGCACCGTCATCGTCCAAGGGGAATCGTTCTCGGCATGCCCGGTCCTCGATGTGCTCGAGACCGCATGAACCTGTGAAGTCTTCGAGGAAGACATCGCCAGAGGTCGTCGACGGACTCTCTCGAGGCTCCGCCTCCGAGGAAGTCGTTGATGCCGTCGGCACCCAGCATGTCGAGGGACACGCTCGGGGCTCCGCCTTCGAGGCCTGTGTCGATGCTGTCGGCGCCGCATCTGTTGTCGATGCCGATTCACTCGCCGCCTTTCGGGGCTGTGTCGACGGGGGTACCCCGTGTCTCGAGGGAACCACCTAGGAAGGCTCTGGCCAAGGTCAAGCATGGCTTTGGTTCCAGTTCTGTGCCTTCTTACCGCCATCTGGAATTCATTTCAGAGGTGGATGAGGGCTCTGATGATGGCATGGTGCCTGACACGATTCTCTCGGGCCATAGCCAGTTTGAGGACCTGAGGCAGTCCCTGCATGATGCTAGTGGGCTGGACACCTCTCCGGAGGTGGAGTTTTGTAGGCCTGAGCCTGGCATTCATGCTAATTCTTCATACCGGTGACTTATGTCACGGGTCTCTGAGTACTTGGGGATGGTCTGCCCCCCCAGGGGAGTTTGTTCAGGATGACCGTACGGATATCCTCGACATTGGTCCACCAACTGACCTGGTACTGCCCTTCCATATGGCTCTGCAAAGAAGGGTGGCAGAGGCTTGGACTGCTCCGGAGAGTCTCCTGGCAGTGAGCAAGTTTTTGCCGCGAAAATACCGCCCAGCCAGTAGTGACCACTGCTACTTGTCCAAGCAGCATACTCCGGAGAGTTTGGTGGTGCAGGCGGCTACGGCCCCGACAAAGCAGGCGTCGTACCCTACCATCCCTCCTGATAGGGACGACCAGCGTTTTGACGGCTGGACGAAGAAAGTGTTTTCTGCAGGGGGTATGGCGCTTCAGGCGGCCAACTCCATTTGTGCCTTGTCTTGTTTCATGCACACTCTGTGGAACTGTTTCCTTGGCGGCTGAACATATTCCTGAAGGGGATGAACGGGATGGTTCCCTTGCCATGGGTCAGGATGGCAAGGATGCTATGCGTGAGGCCGTTCAGTCAGGTTTGGACATGGCAGATTGTGTCAGCCGGTCCATGGCGGTGAGCACCGTGATACGCAGGTTTGCGTGGTTGCGGAAGTCGGGGTTTGCTCCTGATGTGCAGGCCCGGCTCCTCAACATGCCCTTTGACAGGGAACATCTTTTTGGCAGCAAGGCTGATGAGAGCCTTGAGAGGTTGCAGACCTCCAAAGCTGCAGCAAAGTCGTTGGGCGCTGCAGTTCGACAACCTCTGCCTTTTCGTCCTAGGGGACAGCAATGGAGGGGAGGTTCCTTTCGTTATTACTCGTCCTTTAGTAAAGCGAGAGGAGCTGCCAGTCAAAGGGGCCACCGTAGGAGTGCCAGAGGTGGAAAACAAGGCACTGGAGGTGCCAAGGCCGCTCGGGCTGTTGCCTCTTTGCCCTCAGGCAACACCGCAGCCGCTTCAGCTCAGTCATGAGGCCATGTCCCATGGTGCGCCGGTTGGGTGAAGGCTGGCGCAGCATCTTGCAGAGTGGCGTGCCATTACTTCAGATGTGTGGGTTCTGGAGATCATAACCCATGGCTACTGTGTTCCTTTCCGGCAGAGGCCTCGGGACAATCCACCGGTAAATCTATCGTTGAAGAGTCCGGATCCGCTCCTTGCGCAGGAAATTCAATCCCTGCTGGAGAAAGGCGCCATAAAACTGGTGCCTGTAGCGGAGAGGAACAAGGGATGGTATTCCCCTTATTTTTTGATTTCCAAGAAAGACTGGGGATTGAGACCCATCATGGACTTGCACGGTTTGAACAAACTCCTCAGGAAGGACAAGTTCAAGATGGTTACTCTCGTCCTCCAGGCCCTTCAACTTCAGGACTGGTTGGTGTCTCTCGACCTCAAGGACGCTTATTTTCATGTGCCGATCCATCCAAAGCACAAGAAGTACCTGAGGTTTGCGGTTGGCGACTCGCACTTTCAGTTTCGGGTCCTGCAGTTTGGATTGACCTCCGCCCAAGGGTCTTCACCAAGCTCATGCTAGTGGTGGCAGCGCACCTCAGGAAGGGGGGATTCACGTCTACCCCTACCTGGAAGATTGGTTGATCAGGGCGTGCTCTCCCGAGCAAGTCCTGGATCATCTGTCAGTCACCTGCCACTCCCTCCACAAGCTGGGCTTCTCCCTCAACTTAAAGAAGTCACATTTGACACAAACTCAGAGTCTCCATTACATCGGAGCAGTGCTCAACACGTCCCTTGGGCAGTGTTTTCCTCCTCAGGTGAGGGCTCATCACATTCAGCAGATGGTGCACAAGTTTCAACTTGCCCAGACTCTCCCAGCGTTCGAGTTCTTGAAGCTGCTCGGCCTCATGGCATCCTGCATTCTTCTGGTGCCAGAGGCCAGTTTGCGGATGAGATCTTTGCAATGAGCACTCAAGCTCCAGTGGTCTCAGTCCTCCGGCAGGATGTCGGACCCTGTTCAGGTGCCGTCTTCGGTCGCCCAGGACCTTCTGTGGTGGGCCGACAAAGGCAATCTGATGGGGGGGGGGCTCCATTTGGGCTGCCCTGGCCGGTGGTGACGATCGTGACGGACGCATCCCTCACGGGATAGGGAGCTCATGCCAACGAGTTGACAGTCAGCATTCGTTGGTCTCCGTCGGAGTCCAGACTCCATATCAATCTGTTGGAGCTGAGGGTCGTCAGGCTAGCCCTGAAGGCTTTTCTGCCGACTGTGCGAGGAAAGAATGTTCTGATCCTGACGGACAACACGGTGGCCATGCACTACCTCAACAAAAGGGCGGGCAGGGTCACTTCTTCTGTGCAGGGAGGCGATGCAGCTCTGGTTCTGGGCAATCCAGCAGGAAGTTTCGATCTCGGCAGTTCATCTGGCAGGAGACAAAAACGAGACGGCGGATGCTCTGAGCAGGCAGAGCGCGATCTCTCACGAGTGGGAGTCGGCTCAGGAGATTCTCCTGGAGAGCTTTGCCCTTTGGGGGACCCGTCAAGTGGATCTCTTCGCCTCCAGTGTCAACCGGAAGTGCAAGAGGTTCTGCTTGCAGGTATTTCCTCCAAACTGAGCCTTAGGAGACGTATTCGTGGTGGAGTGGTCATTCCCACTGCTGTACGCGTTTCCTCCAGTCACCGTCATCCCGCAAGTACTGCGGAGGTTGCAGAGGTTTGGTTCCCGGATGATCCTCATTGCTCCGGCGTGGGCCCAGAGGACCTTCTCGACTTTTCCATCTATCCTCCACGCCGTCTTCCGTACCGAGATGATCTGCTCTCACGGGAGGGGGGTCAGGTTCTCCATCCAGAGTTCAGGTCCCTCAACCTTCACGCTTGGTTTCTGAAAGGTTGAGGTATAAGGATTGGGTCCTCACTGAAGACGTGATGGAGGTGTCGCCTTCACCCAGAAGGCCTGGAACAAAGTTGCCGTTGGAGTAAGTTCTGCGACTGGTGCAGGGTTAAGAATGTGGATCCTTTTGCATGTAAAATTCTCATGCATCTGTCTTTTTTTGCTTTCTTTGGCCCACAGGGTCCTTCAAGTGGGTACCATTAAAGGTTACCTGGCGGCGCTGTCCATATTTATGCACTCGTCTGAAGTGTTCCTATTTTAAAATTCCTTTTTAATTTCTCAGTTTCTGAAAGGGCTCACTAATGTGTTACCTCCGTCACCTTTCCAGGTGCCCGGTTGGGATTTGATCCTTGTTATCAAGTTTCTGATGGGTGCTCCGTTTGAGCCTTTGCATTCATGCCCTTTGAGACTTAACTCTGAAAACTATTTTTAGTTGCGGTCACTTCCGCTCGCAGAGTGAGTTACAGGCACTTTCAGTTAAACCACCCTTCACTGTGCTTTCTAAGGACAGGGTTGTCCTTGGAGTTCGTCCTTCTTTTCTTCTGAAGGTGGTGTCGGAATTTCATTTAGGCCAGAAGGTTGTTCTTCCGGCATTTGATCATAGTAAGGAAGAGGAGAGGCTCCATAGGCTTCATCCTAGGAGAGCGTTAAGCTTTTATATTTCACGCATGTCCCGGGTCAGAATGGATAATCGGCTCTTTATTGGTTACGCTGGAAAGCGTTTGGGACAGGCTGTGACAAACAGACTTTGTCTGGCTGGATTATTTGGGGTATCTGAGACCCCCCGGTCGGCTTACGGGCCCATTCTACCAGGGGTATGGCTGCCTCTACTGCCCTGCAGAGGGGTGTTCCTATTCGAAACATCTGTGATGCAGCCACCTGGGCTTCTGTACATACTTTTGTACGTCGCTATTCCCTCGATTCCATCCAGGGGCAGGATCTGGCCTTTGGCAAGGGTGTCCTTTACTCCGCAATTTGATTGGGCATGCTAAATTTCTGTTTTCTAAATTCTTTTCCCACCTCCTTGCATTGATACTGCTTTGGGAGTCTGTCATAGATATGGAATATGTCGGAGGACCCAATCCCCTCGAAGAACAAGTTACTCTCTTACCTGGTAACGTTCTTTCGATGGGATGGTCCGACGACGTATTGCATATCGCTCCCTCCCTACCTTCCCCGCTACAGAATTTCTTATGTGATTGCAGCTTAGGTTTCCGCAAGGCTTTGTGTGTCAGACTGGCATAAGACTGGTAGCACACGTTCTGGGGAAAAAACTAGAACTGAGGCTACGGGCGTCGTGCATCCTACTTATCACATCGGGTGTCGTCGGCCGTCTGAGATCCTTGAGGACGGCGCGTCGACGCAGACGCCAAAAATTTTCCAAAGCAGCCCAGCTGTGGTGATTACTGTCATAGATATGGAATACGTCGTTGGACCATCCCATCGAAATAACGTTACCAGGTAAGAGTAACTTGTTCTTCGACAGCAGCAGCGAAGAGGGACCGCCTAGAGAAGTACAGGGTGCCGGAGCGGCCTGTCGCTCTGCGCTTAAGTGCTTGCAGGCCCAACCTTCGCCAGACTCAGTTTCTGCAGCAGCCAAGTAGTAGTAGTCTGGCTCTACGTCTTTGGCAGCATCCACCCCTCCTGAAATTGAAAGCCATGGGAAAGCGAGTTATCTACTCTGCAGCGACTACCATCAAGGCTGCCAACGCCCTCGCGATCGGAGCACGCTACGACCGGGAGCTGTTTCAAGCTCGCACCTCTGCTGGACTTCTTCCCCGACGATAAGAGGTCAGAGGGGTTGGAGATTCTACAAGAGGGCGAGGTGGTGTCGGACCACGCCATCAGAGTAGCCATGGACATCGCAGACGCGCGTTTCCACCAGATGGGCAATGCCGTTTGCATTTGCTGCCGTTGCTGGCTCAAGGCCTGTTAAGGATTTCAATCACGCAATACACCCGGGTCTCAGCTTAGCATGCAATGCACAAATGAAATATTTATTGTGTCTATAGGTTCAATATATATCACACCCCTTCTCAAAATACCCCCAGGTCACAATGGACCAGGAATCAGGCTGGTTGGTAAAGGTAATATTTATTTAAAATTCAATCAAACATATGTTTTAATATATGGGGCAGCGATCACCAATGTGGTGACAATATAAATCAGAAAGTAGGTAAGGCAGTTGAAGACACTTATAGCAACACAGAATATAAAACACAGGGAAAAGACGGCTTGTTGAAAAGATAGCGCTTAGGTTAAGATTTCTCCCAGCAAATTTCTCAACTCACAAAGAAGCAATTCTACACAGATGTAAGTAAGCAGCAGGTATTCAGGAATATAGAACAGTGTATAGGGTTTGAATACAATCTTCCCTCCCAAAACAAGAGAAAAACGTTTTGAAGATTTTGCACTTTTAAAATGACATTTGAAAATGGCTTAGGCAAACAATGAAAAGTGTGCAAAAATCCTTAAATTTATATAAATTCCTATGGGAGCAACACTGAAAAGATCCTAACAAACATAAGCTGCAAGATGAGCCACAGTACACACTTTGAATCAGAATGGAAGTTTTGAAATACTTTGAATGGGAAAACACACGTGTAAAACTTTTGCGAAATTGCGAATTCCCAGCTAAATTCCATTATGCGATTTTTGGATTTCTTTATTTTTTTGAAGAAAAACTGGTCAGATACAGGACTCGGCACATCCATTTTGGGCTGTTCCTGTCCCTATTTGTAAAGTGATGCAGTGGTGAAGTCGGGTACATGGGATTTTTCTTTCTTCTCATGAAGAACACGGGTTTATTCCGGTGTAAGTTCTTCTTCCCTCAGCGAATTATGCAACACGCTCTCCTCGCTGGCTCTGGTTGGAATAGGAACGATACCCCCGTCTTCTCTTGTGCTTTATTTTCTGGTGTGGGGGCGACACTCCAGATTTCTTTGGTTTTTCCTTCGGGGTCCCCGAGGAGGTTCTCCTTGGTTGTTTGTTATGATTTGTGCAACTATAAAACGGAACACAACCCAGTTATGAACATTTTCGCACTACTGCCTCCAATAGGGATGAGAGCCGTGGGATATACATATGCATTCATTGACAATTTACAATATTCCCTGCATGTATTTAATGAAAATTTAAAATGTTCCTAGGTTTCATCATTCTCTCCCTCTGGCTTTTCTGTAGGCTCTTCTATTTGCCGCAAAGTATGCCTGGGATGGCAACTCTTTAGCTAGTTGATGTGGACCCACTTGTTTTCTTCTGTCAGGTTGCCCTTGGGGATGCAGCTTCTGGAGGCGACTGGTGAGATTTTGTCCACAATTTCAAAAGGTCGCCGTGAGCTGGGCAAAAAAAATGTGCGCTCCTTGGCTTGGTTCCTTTGGAAATTGTACAAGTAGACCCTGTCTCCTACTTGATATTCCTTTTTGGTTGTCTTAAGGTCATAGTGGGTCTTCATATGTTTAATGTATTTTAGTTATGCTGTAAAGCGCTTTGGTGTAAAGCGCTATATAAATAAAGATACAAATACTGTCTGCAGATCTTTCTAGATTCCTCTGAGCATACGCAAAAACATGTTGAAGGTGTTTTCTCAGACTCTCAACATACTCCTGAGTTGTGGAGGCATTTATCAATGTATGCTCTTGGGTCCTATAGAGCAGATGCTGGGGTAGCACCATCCTTTGTCCAGTCAGCTCAAATGGAGACATTTTAGTTGCAGAAGAAGGGGTAGATCTGATGGCCATCAGGACAAGGGGTAACCGAATATCCCAAGTTGGTCCAGAGTCTGGCACAAACATTTTTAATATGCTCACAATGGTTTTATTGTACCTACTAGAGGTGATGTTACTACCTCGGTCTGACTCAATCCTTTGGGGTAGTCCAAAATGCGAGATTTTATTGATCATCAGGTCAACTGCTGTTTCTGCCTTGCATTTTGGGGCCGGTAGACAATCCACCCATTTAGTAAGCAAGCATGGTATGGTTAACATGTAATTGTTCCCCCTGGAGGAGCGAATCGCGGGCCTGATGTAGTCTACTTGTAAATCTGACAAGGCAGTGTTTATCCCCTTCTTTTGGAGGGGAGCATGGGGTGTGAGTGATGTTGGCTGAAATTGTGCGCACACAAGACACCCCTTCAAGTATTGGTCGAGGTCCTGCCCCATGTGTGGCCAGTATGCAATCTCTTGCAAGATTTCTAATGTAGTATGAAACCCCTGAATACCGGCTGTGGCTGCATCATGGGTGTGACTTAGCATCAGGCTTCGGAATGAGGTAGGGACCACCCACTGGTCACAGCCAGATATGGATCTCCTCGCCAACAGTCAGTCTTGGATTCGGAACATTTTTGGACATTTCATCAGCACTCTGAGTTCCTCTTTCCCAATGCAATCGGTATCCGTCAGGGGAAAGTTCTCGGGGTCCTCAATGTGTTGCTAAAACGTACCAATTATTGGATCCCCTTTTTGAGCTGTGATTAAATCGGCATCTGGGGTCTCCTTACTCCACTGGGCAGTTGAGAGTTCATTGTGAGCATTCTTCTGGGACCTAGTGACAGCAGTGGCCTGGGCTTCCCCCAACAGGGACTCTATCTCATGGAGATTCCCTTGGATGGCTCCGGTATTGGCCAACTGATCAGCTAAATCATTTCCAGTTTTGTCTGGTCCCTCTACTTTGGCATGACCCTTGATCTTTTTCCAGTAGATGGTCATCCCACTAGAGGTTACCAGATCATCAATATTTTGTATGAGCTCACCATGTTTTAGTGGTTTGTTAGCAGATAGCATGCCTCTGGTTTCCTAATTAACCAGGTGCTTGACGAACCCGTTCCGGACATAATCTGAATCAGTGATTATGACCAGTTCGCGGAGTTGGTGTTGGACAGCAGTGAGGATGGCTTGATGAACTGCCATCAGCTCTGCCACCTGACTACTACGGAGACCACTTTTGTACCCAGCGGAGGGTTCCGGGGCATTAACCCAGGCATTCCCCACGCCAGCCACTAGTTCCTTTTCCCCGTTGTCAACATGGTTGGAGCACCCATCCACATAGACAGTGGGCATTCCCTCACACTGGTCTACTTCATTGACTTTATGCAGGGAGTTCAGGTACGCCTCCATGTTTTCCTGGATTTTAAGACTTTCGTCCTCGATAGTTTTCTCTGGCACAATCCTGTGAGTCAGCCAGACCTTGCGCGAGGGGACTCTTCTTGTTTTGGCCATATCTGACCTCCACAGGAAAGCCTTGCAGTGACAGAATCCAGGAAGTAATTCTGGAATTACTCACATTTCCGGCCCGGATTCTGTCACTTTGAAGATATTGCAGAGGCTGGTGTGGAGTCTCCACTAGGATGTGTTCCCCCTGGATGAACGGGTGGTAATTCTTCAATGCCCACACCGTTGCCAGGAGTGCCTTCTCACAATCATTGAATTTTTGCTCCTCAGAGGAAAAAGTCTTCCTTTATTGACCTTGTCATGCTTTTGGTATAATACTGCGGTCAAGCATGTATTTGAGAACCCTGTCTCCAAGAAGAACTTGTATGTGACAGGGTAAGCTAGACAAGGCGCTTGTGAGAGGCTTCTTTTGAGTTGCTTTACTGCCTCAGCTTGTTCTGGACCTCACTCCCACTTGACCCCCCGGCCCCCTTTAACAAACGGATCAGGGGTCTTGTGATCTCTGCGTAATCCTCAATGAACTTTCTACTGTAAATAGTCAGTCCAAGGAGGCTCCTTAGCTCACGCAGAGTTGTGGGGTCTTTTAGTTTCAGGAGTGCTTCCACTTTCTTTTCCTGGGGACAGAGACCCTCAGGAGTTATCCCATGCCCAAGAAATTGACACGGGTCCTGCACCACTGTGCCTTTTGGATAGATAGTTTTGCTCCGGCAACTCTCGACTGTGTCAGAACATAACGGATTTCCGCTATGTGTTCCTCCACAGTTGAGCTTTTGATCAGAACATCTTCATAGGCCAGGTTACCCCTTTCACCCAAGTCGGGCATGGCCTTGTGTAAGAAGATATTAAATTAATTGCCGGAGTTGATGTATTCGAAGGGAGTCCGGGTCCATGTGTACTGCTGCCCCCCGAAGGTAAAAGCCAGCTTGTATTGGTTCTCCCTACTGACAGGTACAGTCCAGTACCCAGGTCAATGGCAGTGTATACCTTTGACCCCTGGATTTGGGCCAGCCCTTGGTCAATGTAAGGAAGAGGCCATCGGGATGTGTGGACACGTTGGTTTAGCTCACTTAGGTCAGCACAGTCTCCACTGGCCTTTCGGTTTTAAAATCCCCAGCACCTGATTATTAAAAGTGCTGTGGACTGACGAATTATCCCACGGGACTCAAGGTTTTTAATTATTTCTGAGGTACTCAATGGATGCGAGAGGCAAGCGGTATTGCTTCACAAAAACTGGAGTCATGCCAGGGTCCATGGGAATTGTTGTGTAGATTTCGGTGCGACCAGCCGTGAGTCTACCGCAAAGAGATCCTGAAAATCTAAGAAAACTTGTTTCAACTTTTGCTTTTGCTCCAGAGTCTCACAGGCATCAGCTAGGTTGACTCTCTTCAGCCATCTGCCTGAAGCCCGGAAATACTTCTGGTTTGGCTATCTCAGCGGCCTCCTCCAGCTGGGTGCAGAAGTCCCTGGTTTAAGTATTGACCTGGATTGAGGGTTTCAGGTAGGGAAGGCAGTCCTTGTTGACTTGGAAATTCACCTCATCCCTCCTGAAGTCACAGGTCACCTCTTCCTTACCACAAGGGCAGGAAGAGTACACCAGGAAATTTCCCCCATGCCGGGTGAAGATCCTGTCTGGTGTTGTCATTGTCGCTATCACTGTCAAAACAGTCATTGGGGATTGGTCATATCAGTTCATTACCTAAATCCATGGAAAAATGTCGGTCATCAACCACCATTCCAATAAGGGTGCCTGCGCCCAGAGTGATACTCCGAAGGTCGCTGTTATCCACCAATATTGGAATGGTGTTGTGTTCTGTATTGACTAATGGTGTTGGGTTTAACCCCAACCCTTGCTGTTGGAGATGGGCGTTGAGGTGAACATATGCGTCAGGATTTTGCAGTTTGTCTTTTTTTAAAGAAACATTTTTTTACTTTAAGTGAGAATAGTCTGGTCCGTTCTGGGATGGTGACTTCCTCTCCAATTTGAACTGCATACGGCAGCAATTGGGCTGACCGAAATGCCTTTTCTGAATCATCAAAGTCCATGGGATTACCGCCTAATCAGGACCAGGCTTTGAAGTTTATCAGGTCCAAACTAATGGCAAAGCGATTGAAAATGTCACTGCTTGAATAAAAATGCACCAGGGACATCTTGCACGACCCAACAGTTATGCACTATACTTTTGTTGCCTATCGAAATTTTGAACCTACACCTGCTAGGCAGGAGATGTTTAGAATTGGGAGTTTCCAGGTCCATTTCCCATTTGTCTATCAATTTAAATGTGGGAATGGCTGGATCTTTAGGGAGTTTTTGGAACATGGCTTCGCTGATGAAACTCTTACCGTTGTTCACGCACACTCAGGTGAGAATAGATTCCTTCCCCTCATTTAACTGAATAGGGATGTATAACTGTTCTCATCTTCTGAATGTCCACTAAACCTTAAGCTGGTTTCTCATTTTGGACTATGGAAGTGGGATTTTCTGATTGTGAATTAGTATAGAATTTCAGGGTATTTCCTTCTAGTGTGGAATGCCACTTGAAACTGGAATGAAGGTTGATTTTCAGAAATGGAGAGGAATTCCCATCACCAGTTTGTTGTCCTACTGCAATTACCGTCACGTCAGGGATTTGGTTGTTTTGAAAATGGAACTCAATATGATCCTGTTTTTGTTCAACCATGTGGCATGTGCCATTTAAACTAACATGGTTGACGCTATGTTTTAACTTTATTGGTCGGTTAGTCTGGGTCCAGAGGACCTTGTTTACACAGTCTATTAGGGGAAACAATCTGCACAGGATATCATTCCCCAGTAAACCTGGTGTGCCCTCCGGAGTCACGACTATGATCGGGTGTTTGACCTTGTGTCGCCCAATTTTAATTTCCAAATCCGCAAGTCCCCTCAACAGGAATTTCATTCCCATCAAAGGTCCATTTCACATATTGGATGCAATTGAGACTATCTTTCAGATGAAAAGTATCCATCTCTTCGTACAATTCAAGGTGTTCCCAGACTGAATACTTGGCATTTTTGTGATAGGGAGTTATAACACTCCTAATGGCCTTGATCTGCTTCACAGGATCTTTTTTGCATAGCCCTCTTGATTTTATTTGCCTTTTTGTTCTTAGTTACCTCAGTCCACTCCTCCTAACTGATCTTTTGGTAGGTGGTATTTTGAAGATCCAAGTCCACTGACTCTCCCCTCATCTGAGTCCTCCTGGTCAGAGATATTAGCCCTAACATTTGGGGATCTGTATAGAGACGCCCGTCCATCAATTTCTGGGAGGCGCTGATCTGTCAGTGCCATTTTACAAATTCTCGAAGTCTACCATGGTTCATATGTGCCAGTGGACATGAAGGTGGTGGTACCGAAGGGGTTAGAGTCCCTGAGTACAGGGATCCTGATGTGAGGATCAGGGGTTTCTCTATCCCTCTCTACCTTTTGTCTTTCAGCCCCTATTCCCTGGTGATATGCCAAAATCTGAATCTTTTGTTCCTCTATCAGGGCCTTACTGCTCTCAATAATTTGCTATTGCATTGCTATCTGTTTGTGGAGCACATCATTATTTTCACAGAGAGCCTCATTGTCTCTGCGCTTCCTGCCTGGTTTGGAAATACTGGGCCAGTTTCTGCTGCAGGAGACTCACCTCCCGAGTTTTAGCATCATTAGTCTTGGTGTTCTTTTCCAGAGCTTCCTCCACCCGCCTGGTGTGCTAGTAGCTTCTCATATTCTGTTTTTACTTCATTGAGCTCCTGGAGGGCAAGCTTTCTTCCCTCTAGATTGGTTTTTAATTGGCTTACTTCCTGGCCTAAGCCGTCCCTCTCCTGACTTGGGGTGCCCCTCTGTTCAGCCAAGTCGTCACTTTGTTTTTTAAATGCACTGGATTTCTGGCGCTCCTCATCAAATTCCTCCCGAGTTCCTCCTGAGAGTGGAGGTCTTTAATAATTAATTTATTATTTTCCTCTTTCAAGGATTCTATGTGGCTTTGTAAGGTGACTATCTGTTCTGCGCATGCTCTATTATAATGTAACTGTTGCACCAGTTTCTGTTGACTCTTTAAAGACACTCCTCTTTCGGTGCCTGTAATTGGGTGTCTTGCTCTGCATTCTGCTGTAGGAGAGCCAGATCTTTTAATTTTGTCAGATACTGCCTAGATTCTGTCTGATTCTTGGCTCTTAGTAGCATTTGCTCTGCAGTCTAGATCAGTCTGGATCTTCTCTAGTGTTTCCACTTGATTCTTTGCCAGAACTGTTTTCTGCATGCTTTTCCTGCATCACTCCTATGTGGAGGTATAGGTAGGGCGCTGTTATGGCAATTTTACTCTGCTCCTCTTTCGCTTTTGGGGCCATGTACAGTTCACTAAGAGCTTGGTGTAATGGGCCCTTGTCCTGTCATGTATCCAGGTCCATGGCAGTGACCTGTTCTTTGATTTCCTGCAGCCAGACCTGTTCATTCTGTTCTGGCCACTCACCCCTGACAAACAGTTTGTGCATGAGGTGTTCCCTAGCCATATTGATTTCTACTGGGATCGCCATTTTGGAACCATCAATTTCTTTATGAATTATTTTAGGGTTAATTTGCATTTACCAACAGGCCTGATTTTGGAGTATTTATTTTGAGAGGTCCTTGCAGAGCACACCAACCAAACAAGGTGTCTGTACCCTGCAGGTTAGTCTGCTGTTTTAGACTGTCCCGGGTAATCACGGCACAAGCCCCCAAATCTGTTTAGGATTTCATATCGGGCAATACACTTGGGTCTCAGCCTAGCATGCATTGCACAAATGAAATGCTTATTTATTGTGTCTATAGGTTCAATATTCTGAGTGATATACCACTCATATCACACCCCTTCTCAAAATACCCCCAGGTTCCAGTGGACCAGGAATCGTGCTTGTTGGTAAAGGTAATATTTATTTAAAATTCAATCAAACATATGTTTTAATATATGGGACAGCAATCCCCAATATGGTGACAATACAAATCAGAAAGTAGGTAAGGCAGTTGAATTCACTTATAGCAACACAGAATATAAAACACAGGGAAAAGACAGTTTTGGCTTGTTGAAAAGATAACGCTTAGGTTAAGATATCCCCCTGCAAATTTCTCAACTCACAAAGAAGCAATTCTACACATAAGCAAGTAAGCAGCAGGTATTCAGGAATATAGAACAGTGTATAGGGTTTGAATACAATCTTCCCTCCCCAAACAAGAGAAAAAGGTTTTGGAAATTTTACACTTTTAAAATGACATTTGACAATGGCTTAGAAAATCAATGAAAAGTGTGCAAAAATCCTTAAATTGATATAAATTCCTATGGGAGCAAAACTGAAAAGATCCTAACAAACATAAGCTACAAGATGAGCAACAGTACACACTGTGAATCAGAATGAAAGTTTGGAAATACTTTGAATGGGAAAACACGTGTGTAAAACTTTTGCAAAATTGCGATTTCCCGCCTGAATTTCACTATGCGATTTTTAAGAAAAACAGGTTGCAGTTTTTCGTTGGAGATATAGCTAAAGGTCTTAGGTTTAAGTCAAAGTTGAAATTAAGTCTTTAGCTATTAAATTGAGGAAGTTGTGCAAGTTTGAATGAGGTGTTTTTAGAGAAAAATAGAACCGAGAAAAACAGAAAATTGGTTTTAAAATGACAGGTTGATTTTATTTAAACTAGATTAATGGCTAAGAAAAAGAGAATGCCACCCGTGAATCTCCACTTACGCACGGCCGCTTGTAACCCTTCACGTGGTGGATACCCCGTTCTTTATGGGAATTATTTTACTTACTCAAAATCACTAATGACTTATGTTCAAGAAAAACAAAAAGGAGAAAATATCACTAACACTCGGAATCACAGATAGGGTTGCAAGCATGTTCTGACAATATTATAGGTTAAGTTAAAGATGGGATAGGTTATATATTGGGATAGGACAAGGCAATATATGCTATGGTTTACTATGATTCCTATTGATACTTACAGTCCACTTTAAGATTTGGACCGTCAGGGTTCTGGTCATCCGGATCGGGTCTACAGACAGCAGGGCACTTCTGGCGGGATAGGTCAGTGAGGCGGTTCTGGTCAATTGGACTGGCACCTCAGACTGGACTGGATTGGATTGGCCCTTTTGGTTGCTGGACACTGTAGATCAGTGGGATAGCGAGGTTCAGCAGGCAAGCCTTAATGGTAGCAAGCCGGACTGGATCAGAATTATTTCCCTTAAGTTTTGGGATGGTTTCAGGATTTGGGCCTAGCTGAAGAAGAGTTCAGCAATGCTGAGGCCTTGGGTTGGTGGTGAAATCTGGAATCGGGAAAGAGATGAAGAATTCAGGAACAGAGTTAGGAATCGGTGTATTGTGAGGTTTCCTTATTTATCCTGCCAAATGACATCACTAAGTTTATGGTGGGGCAGACTTGCAACCCACACCCACAATGCTATGATTGGTCAACACACTGTCACGATGCCCGCTCCCGGGGAGCCGGCTCAGGCCCTGCGTCCCCGAAAGCGGACATCAAGTCCCCGGGGAAGGTCCCAGCAACCCCTTATAGGGGCCCTTTGGACAGCAACCTGGCGCCTGTGGCGCCAGGCTCATAGAAAACGTCAGTCCTGGCGCCATAGGCGCCAGGCTCATTATGAAAGTGTTTGGGTGCACCTACCTGATGCAGACCATGCTGCAGAACCCCGGCCTCCTTGAGGCCTGAAAGGAACTACTTTACCTGTGGGACTCAATTTACCACCCGGGCGTGGTCGGGGAAGGATACATACCTGATTGGAGGAAGGACACATTCTAGGAACTTCTTCCAAGGCTATTTAAACTACACCCGATCAGCCACACGTGCTTCGCGTTGTTCTGCATCTAGCAGCTGGACGCTCACCGTGTCTGCTCCTGCATCTTGACTTCTGCCACACCTGCCAGCATCCTGAATCACCTGCAAAGGAAGGGAACAAGAGAACAGAAGAAGGAAAAGGCCTCACCTGCTAAATCTGCATCCCAGAGACATTTAGCCGACAATCCTGAAAAGGAAGACATTTATTTTTAAAAGCACATCGCATCGATCGCTGCAGTGCCGCATTCTACTCACCTTTACAGGGCGCCTCCATGTTCAGCAGCGACCATCAGGATTCGCAGTCGCGTCCCCGCGCCTAGGGAGAAAAAGACAAGAACAAAGGTGAGAGAAAGAAGGGAAAAGGGAAGCTAAAACTCCATGTCAAGACTTACCTGTTGGGTCATTCCCTTTTCATTTCGGGTCCGCGCCACATCCAGGCATTTTCGGACCCCGGCCCCTAAGGGGAAAAAGACATCAGCGTTAATGAGTGAATGACAAGACATTACCAAAACACTCATTAAAGACTTACCTGATTTCCACAAGGATTTCACCGCTCACCTCGGGTCGGTGCCTGTTCCCCGGCATTCCGTACCCCGGCCCCTATGGGGAAAAAGACACTAGCATTAGAACATTAATGCATGGACACAAGGGGAACCACTTATAGAAAACTTACCTGGAAGCCAAGCAAGTTTGGTTCTCACCCATCCGAAAATCCAGTGACGTAACTGGATACCAACGCGCCCCTGCATCAGAAGCAGGATGGAGAGCTCGTCCTTCCAGACCCTAAGGTGAGACGCTACGGGGAAGCACAGAAGGGTTTTGAGGAGGGTGAGAGGGGTAAGTGGGAGGCCGATTGCATTACCCCGCAGACAGTTAACCCCATATTCTCACCTACAGAAGGATACTTCTGCGAGTCAGACAAGCCAGATCTGGGGCCCGGTCCAGTCCGTCTTCCAAACCCTGCGCATCACCTTAGACGAGGTCACAGCAGCGCGAACCAGGCCAGCGCCCCCGTGGGAGTCAGGTGAGCGTTACAGAACGCGAAGCCTGCCTACAAATTCCCACCCAGGCGCTATGGAAACTTCAGAGACTGATCAGTTGGCCCAATTACTGGGGGAATTACGGGCCGAAGTACATGCCGCTCGTCAAGAGACTAATGCCCTCAAGAGGGAATTAATAATATCAAAGGAAAGAACTGATGACCTGGCCAGACAGCTTTTGCAAGGTCAAGCTGGACAAACTCCTCTACCCTGTTCCGGAGGGAACCCCGCTCCTGTGGTTCCCAGTAACCTGGAAACATGCCGCTGGCCCCACTTGAACGCTTTGCTGGGGACCCCAAACGATTCGCCGTATTCATGAATCAGTGTCGTTTGCACTTCCTATGCAGACCTGGGGCCTTCCCTAATGATCAGACCAAAGTAGCCTTTGTATTGTCATATCTCAGCGGCTGCGCTGCCGATTGGTCAGTTCCACTGGTTACTCAAGATGACCCGATTCTCCGTGATTTTCAAGGATTTCAAGCAAGCATGGAAAGGTTATTTGCTCGACACTCTCAGGGGCAGGCTCTGGATGACGAACTTCTATCCCTGCGACAGGGCAATCAGGACCTCCTATCCTATATTGCAACCTTTAATAGACTAATTGTGGAAACGGGATGGCCAGAGGATAAAAGAGTCACATTATTTTATCGAGGTCTACGCGGAGAACTTAAAGATGTCTTGGCCCAAGTTGTAAATCCGCCCCAAGAATGCACAGAATATATAGACTTAGTGGTCCAATTGGATCACAGACTTCAAAACAGAAAAACAGATCGGTCCAGGTTTGAGACCCGGGTGTTGGTCAAGACCCATGCTAACCCCAAGGGAGTTGATGTCTCTGAGCCTATGCAAATTGGAGGGGTTAAAGAACCCTTAACTCAAAAGGAACGTGAAAGGAGGCGGCAGTTAAAATTATGTCTTTATTGTGGGAACTCTGGACACTTTCTACGAGATTGCCCGGCAAAACCGCCCCGAAAAGCGGTAGGAGCCGCTGATAAAAACCATGAAGACTCTGTTTCGGCAAACGACTCAGCCCGACAAGCGTAGGGTTCCGCTTGCCGAGCTTGAAAACTAACTCTCAGACCTTGCATTTCATTGTGCCAATGGTTCTCGTAGATCCAGAAAAGCCTAAGCGGTTGCATGCAATAAAGGCATACATCGATAGTGGGGCTATTGGAAACTATGTGGATCGTGAATTGGCCTCTAGGATTAACCTCCCTCTCCGTCCTAAAACCAGCAAAGATGTCATCACCACAGTCGATGGAACTGAAATTGCCTCTGGACCGGTAACACATTCCACTACTAGGGTGACTCTTATTGATCCTGACGGCCATCGGGAGGCAGTTGTGTTTGATGTAATAAGGCTCCACAGTTTCAGGTTATTCTTGGAATTCCTTGGTTAGAGACACATAATCCTCGAATTGATTGGCGAGCTAAGAGAATAACCTTCCCGGATTGTGCACAAACATGCTACCCAGAAAACCTGAAGATTAATCTAGCATCTGTAACCTCTGCCTCCATGCAATTACCTCCGGAATACCAGGACTTTCAGGACGTCTTCCAAAAGGAACAGGCCAACACGTTACCTCCTCACCGATCGTACGATTGCCAAATCGATCTGGTGCCCAACCCCCTTGTAGCAGGATTTATTCCCTTACCGAACCTGAGAACCTGCATTTGAGACAATATTTGGATCAATACCTCGCCAATGGTTTTATTCGCCCGTCAAAGTCCCCGGCATCCTCGGCTTTGTTCTTCGTGCCTAAAAAAGAAGGCGACCTTAGAACTTGTATCGATTACCGAGCCTTGAACCAAATAACGGTTAAAAACCGTTATCCTCTGCCTCCGATTCCTGAACTCCTTGACCAGGTGAAGGAGGCTTGCATATACACCAAGTTAGATCTCCGGGGGGCATATCATCTGGTGCGAGTAAAAGAAGGCGACGAATGGAAAACAGCCTTCCGTACAAAATATGGATTATTCGAATACCAGGTAATGCCTTTCGGGTTGTGCAATGCGCCTGCTGCCTTCCAATTCTTCATGAATGATGTCCTTCGGGAACTCATCGATGTTTGTGTTGTCGTCTATATCGATGACATTCTAGTGTACTCCTCTTCGGAATCTGATCACAGAAAACACGTTAGGGCAGTTCTGGAAAAACTGCGCCAACACAAACTATTTGCTAAACTGGAGAAATGTGTTTTCCATACCACAGAACTTGAGTTTCTCGGTTTCATCCTGACACCCAAAGGAGTCCGAATGGACTCAAGAAAAGTGGATGCCATCCTCAAATGGCCATCACCTAGCTCTGTAAAAGGGGTTCAAAGCATGCTCGGCTTTGCCAATTTCTATCGCAGGTTTATCCCGGAATATTCACGCATAGTACAACCCATTACTGCACTCTTGAGGAAAAATAAACGTTTTGAATGGTCTGAAGAAGCCGAGCAGGCCTTCCAGGATTTAAAAGCTAAGTTTACCTCCGCACCTATATTGAAACACCCACGTCCAGATCTCCCATATGTCGTCGAAACTGACGCATCCAGCCTAGCCATGGGAGCAGTTCTGTCTCAAAGAGATCCTGAAACCAACCAACTGCATCCCGTAGCATTTTGGTCCAGAAAATTCTCGGCACCAGAGATTAATTACGCAATCACTGACAAAGAACTGTTAGCCATAAAGTCCGCTTTTAAAGCCTGGCGGCATTACCTGCTTGGCGCTCGACATACCATCACGGTGATCACTGATCACCGGAATTTACAGTATTTGAAAACCGCCAAAGGCTCAATCATCACGGCAGCTCCGATGGGCTTTGTTTTTCGCTGAATTTGATTTCGTGATTACCTATCGACCTGGCTGCAAGAACGGCAAAGCAGACGCCTTATCCCGAATTGGAATGGGAGAATCTGATACAAACTCAGAACCAGTACCAATAATTCCCGAACAGAGAATTCTAGGCATGACTTCGTTACAGACGCTTGAAGACATTCAAGTCAGAGTGAAACAACTCCTGGACCCTACAGTCCTACAGGATTGGATACAAAAGGGATCAGACTTTACCATAGATAATGGTTTACCTTATTACCAAGGACGCTTATTCCTACCGCACAAGGATTTACACGAACTAGTTATTGCAGGTTATCATGATACATTAATAGAGGGACACCCCGGTATTGCCAAGACAATGGAAAAGGTGAAACGACAATTCTGGTGGCCCTCTTGGCGAAAAGATGTTAAATCTTTTGTGATGTCCTGTGGTGTTTTCGCCCAAAATAAAGGTCAAAAGAAAAGACCAGCCGGTCTCCTTCAACCCCTAGACAAACTGCCAGCACCCTGGCACACCCTATCAATGGATTTTATTACGGACTTGCCTCCTTGTTCGGGATACAATACCATTCTGGTAATTGTGGATATGTTTTCCAAAATGGCCCACTTCATTCCTTTGAAAGGTTTACCTTCAGCTTCTGTCCTAGCCAAAGAATTCCTCGAAAATATTGTTCGGCTACATGGATTCCCATCTATACTAATCTCTGACCGGGGAAGCCAATTCATTTCCCACTTCTAGCGCAAATGTTGTCAAATGGCACAAATCGATGTAAGATTATCGACCAGTCACCACCCTCAGACCGATGGTCAGACCGAGAGGACAAATCAGACCCTTGAGCAGTACTTACGGTGTATGTTACAGCAATCTGAAAGCAACTGGAAAGACATTCTTTGGATAGCCGAATACGCATATAATAATTCGGTACACTCTGGAACTGGCCATAGTCCTTTTTATACCTTGTTTGGACATCACCCTAGAACCTCAAACCTCGACTCACCTCAGAACCTCGAAGTGCCCGCAGTAGAACATCTGCATTCTACCATTACCCGAGCCTTCAAAGAGGCAACCACGCATTTACAACAAGACAAGAGAAAATACAAGGAGAATGCTGACCTACATCGGAGTGAAGCACCTCCGTATCAGATTGGGGATCAAGTGTGGTTAGCTACCAGACATTTACCGCTCAAAGGGCCTCGAACTTTTAACCCAAAATATCTGGGACCTTATTCTATTACGGCAATAATTAACCCAGTAGCGGTTAAACTTGATTTACCAGCTAATATGCGAATTCACCCTGTTTTTCATGTGTCACTTCTGAAACCAGTGGTCCCCGGAACCGACTCCAGAACCTATTCAAATAGATGGGGAACCCGAATTCGAAGTGAACAACATTTTAGATTCAAAAATGTTTAGGTCAAAGCTTTTCTAACTAATTGATTGGAAGGGGTACGGACCTCAGGAGAGGTCGTGGGAACCCAGTGACCATGTGCATGCACCTCGATTAGTCGGGAAATTCCACCGACTCTTCCCAAACAAACCAAAACCCCCGTAGGGAACAACCTTGGGAGGGGCCTTGGGGGGGGGGGGGTGGGGGAGGGGATGGGGGGGAGTGCTGTCACAATGCCCGCTCCCGGGGAGCCGGCTCAGGCCCTGCGTCCCCGAAAGCGGACATCAAGTCCCCGGGGAAGGTCCCAGCAACCCCTTATAGGGGCCCTTTGGACAGCGTCCTGGCGCCTATAGCGCCAGGCTCATAGAAAACGTCAGTCCTGGCGCCATAGGCGCCAGGCTCATTATGAAAGTGTTTGGGTGCACTTACCTGATGCAGACCATGCTGCAGAACCCCGGCCTCCTTGAGGCCTGAAAGGAACTACTTTACCTGTGGGACTCATTTACCACCCAGGCGTGGTCGGGGAAGGATACATACCTGATTGGAGGAAGGACACATTCTAGGAACTTCTTCCAAGGCTATTTAAACCACACCCGATCAGCTACACGTGCTTCGCGTTGTTCTGCATCTAGCAGCTGGACGCTCACCGTGTCTGCGCCTGCATCTTGACTTCTGCCAAACCTGCCAGCATCCTGAATCACCTGCAAAGGAAGGGAACAAGAGAACAGAAGAAGGAAAAGGCCTCACCTGCTAAATCTGCATCCCAGAGACATTTAGCCGACAATCCTGAAAAGGAAGACATTTATTTTTAAAAGCACATCGCATCGATCGCTGCAGCGCCGCATTCTACTCACCTTAACAGGGCGCCTACATGTTCAGCAGCGACCATCCGGATTCACAGTCGCGTCCCCGCGCCTAGGGAGAAAAAGACAAGAACAAAGGTGAGAGAAAGAAGGGAAAAGGGAAGCTAAAACTCCATGTCAAGACTTACCTGTTGGGTCATTCCCTTTTCATTTCGGGTCCGCGCCACATCCAGGCATTTTCGGACCCCGGCCCCTAAGGGGAAAAAGACACTAGCATTAGAACATTAATGCATGGACACAAGGGGAACCACTTATAGAAAACTTACCTGGAAGCCAAGCAAGTTTGGTTCTCACCCATCCGAAAATCCAGTGACGTAACTGGATACCAACGCGCCCCTGCATCAGAAGCAGGATGGAGAGCTTGTCCTTCCAGACCCTAAGGTGAGACGTTACGGGGAAGCACAGAAGGGTTTTGAGGAGGGTGAGAGGGGTAAGTGGGAGGCCGATTGCATTACCCCGCAGACAGTTAACCCCATATTCTCACCTACAGAAGGATACTTCTGCGAGTCAGACAAGCCAGATCTGGGGCCCGGTCCAGTCCGTCTTCCGAACCCTGCGCATCACCTTAGACGAGGTCACAGCAGCGCGAACCAGGCCAGCGCCCCCGTGGGAGTCAGGTGAGCGTTACACACACCCACAATGCTATGATTGGTTAAAGGCGCAGTTACCGCCTTGTTTTTTGCTGGTAGGATGACAGAAAGGGTTGTCATATATTTTGTGACTTGGGAACCTCCCACAGTGATTTGGACCACATTTTAACTTTCCCACACATACATATTTATATAATTATGCCCTCTAATAAAATTGGACACATACTTTACATATTTTGTGGGTTACATTTACATCCAACTTCCAAGTCGGTGGGACCTGGTGTCTTTCTATTGAATTTTAGCAATTTTAATCAAAGGTTTGGCCTAACCATTCCTAATTTGGTACATATGTGCAATCACCCCTAGAACATGGGTACATAATTAGATTTGCAGCATTAATAGTTTCTGCGCAATTAGTCCTTTTTCATAACTTCAGTTCCTTACGCAGTAAGAACTCCTACCAAGTCTTCAAATGGCTAGCATAAGTTCAGATTTATATGCATGTATTTTTCACTTGTTTACTTATTTTGGCTGCCAAGTTAAATGTCATGAAGTTCAGTGGCAAATAAGCATTTTAAATCCAAAAATCACAAGTCCGTTTTTTTTTCTTCCTTCACAAGTGTGAGCAAATGGCCAGTCCTTTGAAGTTCAATGAGAAGGCTCCTCCAAGAGAATGGAACGGCCTGCCCCTCCCCTGTAGAGATGAGTGTTGAAGCGTGTCATTGACTTTGCCTGGGCCACAGACGAATTTCTAATGAGTACTTTGTCATGAGTGTGCAAGGCCTTCCAGCAGCAATTAGTCCTTTCCTGCTAGCATTGAAGTGTCCATCTTTCCCAGGCTGAGGACTGTCAAGGCAGAATTGTTTTTTTAAAATAGTTACTTAACTCCAACCTGGGTTACTTTAAGTTTTACCTACATCTTTCATTTAAACACATAAAATGAAGACAGTTTATGAAAATGCATTAAACTGAGTTCTTTTAAATCCGATTTTCCTATGCAGCTTATATATTTGATTCAGTATTATTTCTTCCCTTGAATACTGGGATTGTTTGCAGTCTGGATGCATGTATCCTGCCTTTGTTTAAAGTTTGTCTGCACAGCTGATTTTGTTACATGTTGCAATTTTAGCCGCGTTTTTCCCATGGAGCTGAAAACGCATGTTCCTGGGCAGCTTTTTCCTTAGATACTTTTCATAACTGCTGTCAGTCAATGAGGCCCGGTTCCTCTGAGCCCTACTAAATGATCCTGACATTTCAGTACCCTTTTTAATCTCAATGATTCAATGGACATAAATGGATCTAGCACCAAAAACGGCACTTCTGAAGGTTGCTAAGCTAACATTTTAAAGGCATTTTCGCTTTTCAGCACAATTCTGCTGCTCTGCTCCATATTGAATGTGGCACAGCCCATTGGCATGCTCCTGCAGTGATAACTCTGTTTTCACCCCCCCCCTCTTGACTGTGTGGCAGGGTGTACAGCTTTTTCCTGGTTGTGCACAAACACATTTTTGAAGATTTTGGCACGCACAGGAGTCGGCGCATCCATTTTGGGCTGTTACTTTCCCCATTTGTTAAGTGATGCAGTGAAGCACATTGGAATGGATCAAAATATCCCACAGGCCACCAACTTTCGACAGGAGGTCCAGACAAGGGTTTTGAACATCCCCTTGAGACAATCTTTTTGGGAAGGCTGTGGAGGAGTCCCTACAAGCCATCAAGGTGGGCACGCTACAGCAGCGAATGCCGTCCTCTCAGTCCTCAGGAGGAAAGTCTCCCCGATCTTTGATGGGTTACGGCGATGGTTCCTCTTCTTACCCTTAACCCTACTGCTCCTTTGCCCAGGAAACTGACAGGGGCGGCTCCAAGGCCTTCAGAGGACGAAGCTGTCGTCGCCAGGGTCCCCAAGGCGGCCTGTTGACCTACAAACAAGAATGAACCTGCCAGGATGTCGGGCCCACACCAGTGCACCCTGCAGGGAGGCCAGCTGGCAAACTTCGTCAGCATGTGGAAGACCATCTCCACCGACAGTTTGATGCTAGACTCTCTTGCCCACAGACACTCTAGACTTCCAGCGAAAGTGTCCCCAAATACCACCGGTGGTCCGGCAGGAAAAACACATCCCTCAGCTGCTGCTGGAAGTTCGGGCCATGCTAAAGAAGGGGGCGATAGAGCTAGTCCCAAAGCGGCTCTGGGGCTCTGGATTTAATTCAAGGTACTTCATTGTGCGAAAAAAGACTGGGGGCTGGAGGCCAATTCTCGATCTGCGACGACTAAACAAATTCATTGTTCCAGAAGTTCCGAATGGTCACTCTTCAACACGTGCTCGGACAGCTGCAAGAGGGAGACTTTGTCGTTGTCTTATCTGGAGGATGCGTACTACCACATCCCCATTCAGAAAGGACACTGCAGGTTTCTGCGCTTCGTCGTTCAGGGAAAGCATTACCAATTCAAGGCCCTTCCTTTCAGGCTGAAGTCGGCGCCCAGAGTCTTCACCAAGTGCCTGGCTCCGGTGGCAGGCTATCTGCAACTGCAAGGGATCCATGTCTACCCTTACTTTGACGACTGGCTCATCTGGGCTGAATCAACGACCTCCCCGTTGACCACACGGCGAGGACGGTCCGCCTACTGACGGATCTTGGGTTTTCAGTGAATTATGCAAAGTCCTGCCTGACGCGCTGTTCCTGGGATCCCGGCTCAACAGTGTCATGCCTGGCGTCGCTGTCGGAAGAGAGGGTAGCTGCCATCCTGGGAAAGGTGCAACGGCTGTTGGCCCTGAAGATCGCCACGTTGAGGGCCATCAAGTCTCTACTTGGCATGATGTCCTGCATTTATCTGATCCAGCTCAACAAGGGTTTCCGTCCGGCGATAAGGTGGTGGGGTGTACGCTTGAATCTGACCGGAGGTGCAGATTTCCAGGCCACACTGCACCAGGATACGGCTGGAGGAAAAGACGTTGCATATCAAAGTTCTGGAGCTACGAGTGGTGTTTTGTGGCCCTCAAATCATTGCTGCTGTCCCTCAAGGGTAAGGTGGTGTGGGTCATCAGACAATCCACTACAATGTTTTACATCAGGAAACAGGGGGGCACCAGATCCCCAGCGCTCTCCAAAAGAGGCGCTGGACTTATGGCACTGGGCCATCGCCCAGGGGATGTTACTCGTTCCATTTCATCTGCCAGGAGTACAGAACACTGTTGCCGACACTCTGAGCAGGGAGCTTTGCTCTTTCCCACGAGTGGGACCTTTGGCAGGACTGAGTGGAGAACCTTTTCCTCAAATGGGGCAATCCCCAGATTGACTTGTTTGCGACGGTGACTAACACCAAGTGCCGGAGGTATGCCAGCAGGTTCCCCCAGCAGGGGAGCACAGAGGGACGCGTTCCCATTCCCTTGGGAAGGCCTCTTTCTCCAGCATTGGATCTTTCATAGATTCAGATGCTTGAATATGGTGATAAAAATATTTATTATAAATATTTTCATATACACACATTGCTACATAGCAATGCATTTACATAGCCCATTATGACCTATGAGCCATTATATTGTTTGGTCCCTCCACCTCACTTTGGTCCTTCATGACCCCAACCAATGAGTTGGCAGGGCTTAAGCTCAGCCCCAGGCAGCCATCTTCAGATTTTTCACCGCAGTCTAATTGACACAGGGAATCCTCAAGCTCTGAGCTTTTTTCGAATTTACTTCAAATGTCAGTGGTGTATATATTTATATACTCTACCACATTCCCCTGGGTAGGTGCTATCACCACTGGTTTTTGGGGTTTTCAAAAAACTTTATTTTGACCCAGAATTCATCGAGTGAACTTTCCCTTCAGATGGCTGACTATCAGACTACCAAGAAGCCTTCCCTCTTCTGGAATTGCACAAGGTGAAAGAGAAAGGTAGTTTACATGAAAGATCCCCATGATCATTGTATATACTGTTTTTATCCTCATGACATCCGAACATTTCACATTTCCAAGTCTTTCAACTAAAACCCTACAAGACAGGCATAGAAGGCTTCTCCTGCATTTAGAAGCTAAGGAACATTCTTCTGATGAGGAATCTGCGAAGACCGCCCCAGTTCACTCCAGCTAGATGGCTGAGAAGCAAACTTCTAAAAGGGCTTCTTCAGTGGAAAGGAGCTCCTCTCCCACTCCCAAGAGGAAGCTGGAAATTATACCTTTCCTTCCTCCCCTGGACTCTACAAGCCATAGGATGGAGCATTCTACGGCAAAAACTACCTCCTAAATTAAGGAGGAGTTTGGAAAAATACAGGGGGGGGGGGGTGGAGGGACAGTCGTCCACGGAGAGGCAATCTAATAGCAGCAGTAAAGGTAGAGGCCCGTCGTCCACCAAGCAGTCGACGGCATCCTCATTGACGACCACCACACAAACCGCATCGTCCACGACTAAGTCCTCGTCGGCGAGTTTATCGTCCACGAAACAATCGACGGAGGCTCATCACTCGTCCACGAAGCACTCATACACGGAGAAGTTACCGTCCACGAAATCTTCTTCCATGCATTCGTCGACGGATAAAGGCAAGCCACCGTCCAAGGATCTGCCGTCGACAAACTTCGACCATGGCTCTGTCGCCGGCACAAAGAGTTCAGTTACCGACGGAAGATGTAGGGCCCAAAACGGCCCTTGCTGAAGCTACTGTTACACCAACCAATGAAGACCGTCTCCCTGAGTCTTTTGAAGCGCAGCCTCAGTTTGTAGACGCTCTTGAACCACAAGGAACGCAATTATATCCCTTAGGAGAAATGCCAGAGCTGCCTAACGTCATCCTGCAAGAGCAATTTTCAGACACTGAGTTTGTTGAGGAACACTGTCTTACACCTAAGGAACACAGTCCTCCTTGGCAACCTACTACAGAGATGCCTGCTGATCCTTATGATCCTGTGCTAATGTTATCAATGCAAAGGATCATTAAAGAGTTCAACAGATGACAAAATTAAAAAACGAAGGCAACTGTACTGAGCGAGTCTAACCCTCTGCAGAGGCATTTTTCACCTCAGCAAAGCACACCAAGATATTCACCTTCCAGGATTAGGCCACAAAAAAGGGTGCGTTCAACCGAGCCACTGCGCAGGTCTAGTAGCAGGACACTCACCGACAAGATTCCCTTCTGCGGCATTGTCGAACAGGACAAGGTCTCCAGCTAGAGAGCCAACGATTGTACCATCCTGTGTTTTTCGGTCTCAGACTGGCAGGAAGATCCTTTCAGAGAGTTTTCTGAGCCGGACGAAGGCGAGATCACGCAAGAACCGAACACTAGTGAATGGGAAGATTACATTGTTGAAAAGCCCAGAAAAAGATTCTCCGGACGGCTCGTCACCGCCGGATGATCTAGTCTCTTTTCATACTATCCTCGGCAAAGCTGCAGAATTGTTCTAGTTACAGGTCACATCAGAGGAGGAGAAGTCGGTGCTCTGAGCACAGGGACAAGCGTAGGAGAACTGCTACTACCATTCCTCTCCTCGACACCATTTGGGAGTACGGTTCCAAGATATTAGCCACACCCTTATCCACTCTGGCTCTAGTTTCCAGGCCAGAGTAAAAGTACAAGGCTCAGGAGTCTGCTCCTCTTTGTCTTTGAGGTCATACAAAATCGGACTTGGTTATCACAGTAGCAGCTAGGAAAAAGTTGACCAATCGAGCATCACCTCCCAGCCTCACCGGACAAGGACGGTCGCAAACTAGAGGCTATGGGCAGGAAAGTGTCCGCATCAGCATCGCTTACCATCAGAGCGGGCAACGCGCTGGCCATGACGGCGAGATTCGACCGCGAGCTTTGGCTCCGTATGTCCAAGCTGGCCAAACAGCTACCCGTAGAACTCCAGGAGGGAGCCAGGCCGATTATCGCTGATTGGGAAGCATCTTCGGATCACATGAATGACGCAGCAGTTGATGTGGCGGAGTCAGGTTTCCGCAGATGGCCCACAGCACAGTGCTGAGAAGACCGGCCTGGATGAAGGCTACCAATTTCAGACCTGAGGTCCAAGCGCAGATTTTGGATATGCCCTTCGATGGTCAAGAACTTTTGGGGAAAAAGATTGATGACCACCTCAAAGGAATCAAAACTGACGAGGCACGTGCCATCAGTTCCTTGAAAGACAAAGACGGTTGTTTCGTCCATTTCGAGGTTCATCCTCGAAGTACAGAGGTTTTAACCACCCTTCCTACGGCCAGAAGTCGCAAGGAAGTTCATACCACGACTCCAAATACCAATCTTCCAATAAGTACGCCCAGAGAGGAAGGCAGGACGCCGCTCAATGGAAGTCGCAGAGCAAGCAAAACTGACAATCTAGCTTCTTCCCCTCAACGTCACACCCCAGTGGGTGTAAGGGTGTGCCAGTTCTACTAATGCTGGCAGTCCATAACATCAGACAAATGGGTGTTACAGGTGGTGTGCGAGGGACACACCTTGGAATTTCTAGACCAGCCCCCTTCCTTACCCCCGGCTCCGCGCAATGTACATATGTTAAAGCAAGTCATGTCCGAAATCCAGAAACTGCTGCACAAAGCAGCGATAGAGCCAGTACCTGACTCTCTAAAGAGGAAGGGTTTCTACTCCCGTTTCTTCCCCGTCAAGAAGAAAAATGGTCAATGGCGACCCATCTTGGACATGAGAGCGCTAAACAAATATATTAAGCGCATCAAATTCAAGTTGATAACTCTGCAAGGAGTGCTCCCTTGGCTAAACATGCACGATTTCTTGGCCACTCTGGACTTGGACGCATACTTCCACGTACCGATCCATCCAGCACAGAAAATTTCTCAGGTTCACTGTGGGCGATCTTCATTTTCAGTTTCGAGTGCTCCCATTCGGTCTGAGATCAGCACAGATAGTGTTTACAAAATGCCTAGCACCAGTGGCTGCAAAATTCAGGAGGACAGGAACAGAAGTCTTTCCATATCTGGACGACTGGTTGATAAGAGCGAGTTCGCCTCAAGCGCGCGCTTGGCAGTTTCAAAGACAATAAATCTCCTAAGAGGGTTAGGTTTCGCCATAAACAAAGGGAAATCCTGTCCAGTTCCCAGCAAGACAGTTTCCTTCCTGGGAGCCGATCTTGATACCAACATTTCCAGTGTGAGACCGTCGGCAGAAAGAGCATCAGCAATTCTCCACTTGACTTTTCGTTTCTTAGGGAGAGAAACGACATTGGTGTGCTCTTAAAAGTCCTTCCTGGGCATGCTGTCCTCATGTATATTCCTCATACCAAATTGCAGGCTTCGCCTGAGGCCTGTTCAGGAGTCACTGGACCACCAATGGAAGCAAGCTCTCGGTTCGTGGGAGAACCTAGTCCAGATTCCTACAACTCTGCACAAGGCTCTTCGATGGTGGAACACTCCGCAGAACCTCTTACAGGGAATGACGTTTCAGGCACCAACGTCGACCCTTCTCTTGAGGACGGACGCGTCTTTTGGGCTGGGTCGCTCATCTTGGGGACCTACAAACCAAGGGCTCCTGGTCACCCCAGGAGTCGCAACTCCACATCTGTGTTGGAACTCAGGGCCATTCAGTGGGCACTGAAAGCTTTCCTTCCGGTAGTAGCGGGGCAGGTAATCACTGTACAGACAGACATGACCACAATGCACTACACAAACAAGCAAGGAGGCATAAGGTCAGATCTTGTCTCAAGAAGCTGAACTACTATGGGCATGGGCCCTGCATCACATAGTCCAAATCAAGGCGGAAAATCTTCTGGGAGTGGACAATGTCCTAGCGGACAAGCGGAGCAGGGGCTACACGTCTTCTCACGAGTGGGAGCTGGACGAGAAGGAAGCCCAGCAGATTTTCACCTTATGGGGCCATCCACATCTCAATCTTTTTGCCAACAGAGCCAACAAGAAATGCAAAAAGTTCGCCTCCAGGTACCCAGAGAGTCGGTCAGTAGGAGATGCGTTCTCAGTGGATTGGACGGGGAAATTCCTGTATGCCTTTCCCCTCATCTCCAGGATAGTACGCAGACTAAGAGAGCAGACGTGTTCTATGATCCTAATTGCACCGGACTGGGCACGGCAGGTCTGGTACTCGACCATTCAGCACCTTTCCCGATGGCCCCCGATTCGCCTCAAGGCGCATCAGTATCTATTGACCAAACAGAACCGCAAGGTCCTCCATCGCGATCCAGCGAGACTGTGAGCAGCGCAAACTGATGAATCTCAATCTGCCTGCGGAATGCTGGGATATAATCAGGGCCTCAAGGGTGCCTTCTACACGCATCACTTACACTAGGAAATGGACTAGTTTTTCCAAGTGGTGTGATACATATGCTATTGATCCTCATCGCTTCGGTTGAGCAAGTACTTCCCTACTTATTGCACTTAGCCAAAGCAGGTCTTTCGATGTCTTCAATCAAGGTCCACCTGTCAGCCATTATGGCATACACAATGGCCCTGGAGACGCAGTCCTTACTCTCCTTTCCGGCCGTTAAGGTCTTCCTTAAAGGACTTCTACGTACATACCCGCCTATGCCCATGCCGGTTCCAGCCTGGAGCTTGAACACTGTGCTAACAGCCCTCCTGGAGTCTCTTTACGAGCCCATCCACAGGTGCGACAAAAAAGTTCTTGTCATGGAAAACGGCTTTCTTAATAGCCATTACTTCGACCAGGAGGATCAGTGAGTTACAAGCCTTATCTTCTGAACCTCCCTTCACCTAGTTCCGGAAGGACCTTGTCATTTTAAGACCACACCCCAAGTTCCTTCCGAAGGTAGTATCGGAAATGATGCTCGCAGAATGCTGTCTTACCAACTTTCTTCCAGAATCATTCTTCGGAAGCAGAACGAACATTACATTCTCTGGACATAGCAAGAGTTTTAAAGTTTTATTTGCAAAGGACTAGAGTTCCGTTCTTCAAATAGGCTGTTCATCGCCTTCTCTAGCCATACAAAGGGCCAGCATATTTCCAAACAAGGTCTGGCACGCTGGGTCTCCTCTTGCATCACCCACTGCCATCAGACGAAAGGCGACCCCCCTTTCCAAACCGCCGTCCGCACACTCCACCAGAGGGAGAGCGGCGTCAACAGCATTCCACGCAGGGGTGGCCCTGAAGGACATATGCAGAGCCGCCACGTGGAGCACTCTGCACACGTTCGCTAAACACAACTGCCTGGCTGAAGATAACATAAAAGAAACTGCAGTTGGACAGGCAGTGCTCTGCCATCTCTTTGCATAAGGTAGGACCAACCTCCTTTTCCCACCCTTCCCGGAGTATGTAACCGTTGCATTGCTGCATGGTAAAGGTTTGATCAGAAATGTTTTGCTTTCTGTTCCACTCAAGTTTGTCGTGGAAAACTGCTTTTCTCATCGTCGTCGCCTCTGCACGAGTGGGTGAGAGCCAAGCCTTCTCCTGTAAACCACCTTACTTGACTTTTCACGAGACAAGGGTGGTGCTGCAGACGCACCCCTCCTTTATGCCCAAGGTGCCGTCGGACTTTCATATAAGAGAGCTCTTGGTGTTGCCTCTGTTTTTTCAGACGCCTTCGTCGCTGGCTGAAAGGACTTTGCACTCGCTGGATGTGGCTCACACGAAAACTTTCCACAAAGCTGAGAAGTTTTCTGAACTTTGGTCCTGTGAACCATGGGAAGGCCCTGTCCAAGGCTTCCATTTCCAGGTGGCTCTCTGGCTGTATCACCTACTGCCACCGGTTGGCAAACCGACTGCTGCCTGGCCGTCAGAGAGGCCATTACACCAGGGTGATGGCTGCTACAACGGCGTTTCTAACTGGTGTGCCTGTCTGATGTGCCCCTGCTGGACATCTGTAGTGCTGCTACGTGGAGGTCAACGCACACCTTCGCGAAATTATACTGCGTCGACTGGGGTACCAGGGAGGAGTCCAGAGTCGGCCAAGCAGTGCTGCGCAAACTGTAGGCTTGAAGGTGAGCCTGGTGTGGAGGTAAGAGATGGTTATGTTGAGCTTTGCCACCACCTGTGGTTGTGCATGTGTGTACTGCTATGTATTCTTTATTCATGAGCATGTGCATCCATGCCAGACCCCATGCTGGAGAAGGAACAAGTTACTTACCTGTAACTGTTCTCCAGCATGGGTCTGGCATGGATTCACATGTGAACCCTCCCGCCTACCCCTCTGCGGCTCTTTACTGCCACTTCACGTGCTACCAAATCTGAATATGACTGCCAGAGGCGGGGCTTAGGGAGATGGCAGTCATTGGCTGTGGTCAGTATGACGCAGAGATCAGTGATTGGTTACTACTACGAAAGACAGATCAGAAACGAAACTGATACTGATTTTTCTTTACCGAGGACTCCCAACCTGACGACGGGGAATATTCATGAGCATGTGAATCCATGCCAGACCCATGCTGGAGAACAGTTACAGGTAAGTAACTTGTTCCTTATTGCATTGCCTTAGTCAAGAGAGGAGGATATCTAAGAGTGCTATAGACTGCGTTTCCTCCTTTCTCTGTAATAGTGTGTGTAGAGTCAAACGGGTGGACTGTTTAAAACAAGAAGCAATAGATGAGCCATCCATGCGAGGGCCGTGAACGCCTTCACTCTTTAAACTGATCATTTAGCCAGATCTTGATCCAATAGTTCAGTACTGCCATTCATCCCCAGATTATCTTTCACCTAGACTAGGATGATTATCAAGAAAAGCTTTGCATTTCTTCTATCTTTACTCAAGTTACGAAAAAGATGACTGGCTTGGTTTTAACCAAGGGGAAACAGAAATGTTATGATGGCCTCCTCTACACTACGTAAGGAGATGACTATCTATCCCAAGGTTCCTTCATTATTTTTTTTTCTAAATCCCTGCCCTACGTAAGTCCAAGAGTCTTGTAATAGTGCTAGCATCCTGTTTAATCACAGACACACACTTGTTTGGTGTCATCTCAGTAAACCATTACCTAATGGCGCTAAGGCAACATAGACCTCTGATATCTGAAGAACATAGTGTTACCAATGCCCAGTCTTTTTATAAAGCCAACAATTGACTATTGCTATTCACTCTATGCCTGGTCTGCTAAATATGTTTTACAGCAGTTACTCAAACACTGCAGGCTATATTGTTCCAAACATTCGGCAACTAGATCATATATCACCTATGCTCGAAGCTACATTTGCGAACAGTTAAATCTAGAGTAGATTTCACACTGCTAAGCTTCGCGCCTCACTCATTGGCCAAGCTATTTGATAGTTAAAACGTCTTCAGTGGTGTACATCTTCGCATTTGCAGTAGGCTGCTACACATTGTACTGTCATTGCATGTTTTTGCAAGGCATGGGTCTTATTCAGAGCTGTATATCATAGCCACAAAATGATGGAAAAATACAGAATTATCAGCTTGTCAGGAACACAGTCAAGAGTGAAAAAATACAGTTGAGCAAAAAAGATAAACTTTCCCCTAAATGTGATTTGGTTGCGCATATATGTCCATTTGGGTTCTAGCGCCTAACTTCACATGCGCATGAATATTCCCCGTCGTCAGGCCGGGAATCCTCTGTAATCGTTTCACGTTCTCTTATAAACGGTCTTTCTCCTTTAAACCAATCACTGAGCTCTGGGTCATACTGCCCCCAGCCAATGACTGCCCTCTACCTACGCTCCTCCTCTGGCAGCCATCTTCAGATTTTTACAGCACGATCAAGTGTTGGGAGTCCTCGTGTTTTGCTGCGTTAGCTTTTCTACGTTTTCACGCTTTTTTCAATAAAACATTCTATTTTTGGTCAATTAAGCCTGTGTGCTCTTTGGCTCCTTTGATCAGAAAGCAGGGATCTGTTTGTCAGTGTCTTTCAATGCCCCTCAGGGGAAAGAATTGTCAAAGTTTAATCGAATTCCAAAAGGCCTTGGGGACCTAAACTGCACGGCGGACCATGTTGGAGGAGGAGAGGCGCTCCCTCTTCAAGCTCTGCTCCAGCTGTGGATTGAGAAACAGGTTTGTGGAAGAGACACTTCCAGTGCCTCCATCTCCATGTGGACCACAGGGAAGCCGATTGTGAAATCTGCCTTTGTTTTATCAAGCAAACCGGCAAGGATCGTCACAGTAGGTTGGTGGAATGGCTCAACGCCAAAGCCTCTACCCTGTGTGACAAGCAGGGGCATGCCTCACTTAGGACCGCCCAGTCCGAGGAGTGGTCTTCTAAGTCCTTTGAGGGCTCCATCTGTGGGGGCCCAAGAGAAGGCCAAGCACTGCGTGATCAGCTTCACCATCTGCCTCCATTGCCAGCCTTGATCGAGCTCCTCCTCAAAAAGGAAGTCGCCCAACCTGGAGGACGACTACTGCATGGGACCTAGTGTGCTGTCTATGCCAGCTCAGCCGAGAGATGTATCCCTGTACATCCTTTCGACCCTACACACATTGTCAGAAATCCAGAAAAGGATGCCACAGGCCCTGGTCCCTGCGGCTCCGGATCAGACTCGGGCTAAAAAAAGGTAGTGCCATCAGACGCGCCCTTATCAACCACCACCCTAGTGTCTGGTGCCCTCCCCCCGATGGACACAGGGACGGCGATGACTGACAACAGTGACATTGCTACAGTGACATTGCTACAGCGGATGGGTCACGGCAGGCGGATTGCCGCAACCGATTGCATCCCCACCGGATGAGGTGGGGTCGTTTCATGCCATAGTCGCCAAAGCTTCCAAGCTTTTCCAGCTGACGACCGAGGAAACATTCCTATACCGGAGGCGCAAGGCCCAGAGGAAGACTTATCAGTGCGGTACCCCACCTGGACAACGTGTGGGAGGAAGGCCTAGCCCTCTTGAAGAATCTGTGCATGGACCCCGCCAAGCTGGGTAGGCTGGGGCAGACTGTCAGCGGCTGCGAAGAAGAGGTCGTGGACATCGCCGACACTGGTTTCCGGCAGATGGGGGAATGGGGTCTGCCTCCATTGTTGAGGCTGGCTGGAAACCACGAATTTCCGCCAGGAGGTCCATACAGAGGTACTGGATATGACCTTCGTGGATAACCTCTTTGGGAAGGCCATTGACAAGTCCTTGCAGGCCGTCAAGACCGATACAGAGACTGCTCGAACCCTGAGCCCTCCAACAGCACTGCTCTTCATTTTGTGCCTTCGGAGGAATGTCGGGCAGATCGACTAAAGGTTTCTCACTGTCATACCATCAGCCTTCCCAGTCTACGATTCCAAGGCCTTCGGTGGAGGTGGGCTGCTCCGTTGTCGCTCCCAAGGTGGAATGCAGTTGCAGAAGCAGGACTGAACTCGCCAGGATGTCGGGCCCCCACCCATGCACCCCGGGGGGAGGCCGAATGACTGGATTCGTCAGCGAGTGGGAGAAGATCTTCACTGACAGATGGGTGCTGGACGCTCTCGCCCATGGACATATCCTTGAGTTTCAACGCGTGTCTGCGGATCACTCTGGTGGTCCGGCAGGAGCAGCACATCCATCAACTCCTGCAGGAGGTACGGGCCATGCTATGAAAAGAGGGGCCATGGAGCTAGTTCCAAGACGACTCCAGAGCTCTGGAGTCTATTGCAGATACTGCTTAGTCAAAAAGGACTGGGGGCTGGAGTCCCATTTTTTTAGACCTGCAGCATCTCAACTACCTCCAGTGCCAAAAATTCAGGATGGTTGCGTTGCAGCACGTGCTCAGCCAACTGGAGGAAGGCGACTTCTTGACGTCGTTGGACCTGGAGGATGCCTACTTCCATGTCCCCATTCACAGGAAGCACAAAGTTCCTACGCTTTGTGGTACATGGAAGGCACTACTAGTTCAAAGCACTCCCTTTCGGCCTAAAATCCGCTCCAAGGGTGTTCACGAAGTGCCTGGCACGAGTGGCAGCCCATCTACGTCTACGAAGGATACACGTGTATCCGTACCTTGGCGAATGGCTCCTCCGGGCCAATTCACGAGGAGGTAGCTGTCGAACACAGCTGCTGATCTGGGGTTCCATCAATTATTCAAAGTCCTGCCTGACACCATCGCATAACGCACTGTTCCTAGAAGCCAGGCTCAACATGGTCTCCTGCCTAGCGTTGCTTGCCCTCGGAGGGAGGTTAGCGACCATGCTGGGGAAAGTGTAACAGCTGTTGTCACCGAAGACCGCCACAGTGCTGACCGTCAAGTTGCTGCTCGGCATGTCGTCTTCGTGCATTTACCTTATCCGGCTCTGCAGGTTACGGATACAACCTCTTCAGGAACTCCTGGACGCTCACTGGATACAAGTGTCTGGAAGCTTCGCAGCCAAGATCTCCTCTCGACGAGGAGTTGATATGGTGATGGGGTGTAAACTCCAACATCGCCCAGGGCACAGGGTTTCAAACCTCATCCCCCTCGCTCCCCCCATACTAGGTCACCTGGTGGGATTCAAGAACACCATTGCAGACTCGCTCAGCAGGGAGTTGCGCTCTTGTCAAGAGTGGGAACTTCGGCAGGACGAGGTGGACCGCATCTTCATGAAGTGGGGCAGGCCCCAGATTGATCTGTTTGCTACGGCGGCGAATGCCAAATGCCAGAAGTTTCCCCAGCAGGTTCCACCAGCTGGGGAGCATGGGGGACGTGTTCTCCTTCCCATGGGAAGGCCTGTTTCTGTACGCGTTCCCTCTGTTGCCTCTCCTGCTGCGAGTCATCAACCTAAACAGTGCCTCCTCTCCCTGGCATGGTCGAGGCAGATTTGGTACCCGAACCTGCTCAGCCTGTCGGCGTCACCTCCGATCAAGCTGCCGGTGGTCGCGGATCTGCTCACCAGAGCAGGTGCAATCTGGCATCACGACCCAAGATTGCTGAACCTGAGGGCTTGGCTCCTGCAGCCCTAGAGTTTGGATGATACGAGTTGCTAGTGGACTGTAGGGAAGTACTTGCCAAGGCCAGTGCGTCGTCGACTCTTAAGTGCTACGATAACAAGTGGAAGTGTTCCCTAATGTGGTACTGGTCGCAGAAGATCACCCGCCCTGAGGGTGTCAACACCGCAGGTTCTTCCATATTTGTTGTCCTTGGCAAGGCGGGGCTGGCACATGCCTAATATCATGGTGCATCTGACGGCTATCTCCCGCTACACCTGGACTCCGGGAAGATATTCTCTTTGGTCCCACAGTCTCGTCAAGGAGTTCCTCAAGGCGCTGTTTGGCTCTTTCCAGCCGGTGAAGGCCCCTGCCCCGGTGTGGGAACTTAATGTGGTGCTAACGAGGCTCATGAGGCCCCCCCCCTGACCCCCTTCGAGGCTATTCACCAGGCTGCTCAAATTTCGCTTGTGGGAAACTGCTTTCCTTGTGGCCATCACCTCTGCCAGGAGGGTGGGTGAGATCAAGGTCTTATCCTGCAAACAGCCATTTCTGACTTCAACGAATCCAGGGTGGTGCTGCGGACGCACCCCTCCTTCATGCTGAAGGTTCCATCTTAATAGCACCTCAACGAGCCTTTGGTGTTACCTGTGTTTTATATGAAACCTTCGTCACTGGCTGAAAGGGCCTTGCACTCGCTGGGTGTTGCTCATGCTCTAAAGTTCTACGTGGCAGGCGCAAAGAGTTTTCAGAAGACTTGTCAACTGTTTGTGAACTTTGGTCCTGTCAACCATAAGAAGGCCTTATTCAAGGCTTCCATCTCAAGGTGGCTCTCCGGCTGCATCAAGTACTGTCGGCAGACTGGCTGTTCGGGAGCCCACTCCACCAGAGCATTCATTTACTAAGAATTGTGTGTCCCAGATCAAGTGAGATGTAATTGTTTTGGGTATAAAATCCTTGTTCACATTGTGTCGGGTACTGAGCATCATTCAATTAAGTATCTTTATTTAGTAGGCATATCCTTGTATAAAGCACTGATTGCGTGACAGTAGTGAAAGATGTAATTTCTTTAAAATGTTAATCCATTCGGGAATCCTTCCTCACACCGTCCTTGTTTGTAATTTGTGCCCCTGTATGCATACTCTTAAAAACGTTTAAAGGACATCTCGGCACGTCCTATTCTGGCAAAGCCGGTCAGATAGCACAGTGAGCAGAGCACTTGTTTATGACTTTGTCCGTAGCCTGCTGGCGCAGGTCTGAATCCCAGCGGGGCCAACTAAGCCCTTCATCCTTCCGAGGTCGATAAATTAAGTACCACTCAGTGGGTAATGATAGCAACTGTTAATACAGCGCTCTGATGCCCTCTGGTGAGCTAGTGCTATATGGAAACTGGTATCCTCCTTTCTCTGAAAGTAGTGTTCATATAAAATGCTTGCCCAGACACCGCAAATAAGGTTCTATTGCCTTCTTTGGTGCACCTGTAATTAGGTTAAATTAGAAAATAACGGTCTATACCAACCTAAAAAATGGTTCCTGTATTAGGTCAGTGTAGTGGCCATGGGTCCTTATACAGTGACAATCTGGAGCCCTGTATTATCCCTTAAACATCAGAATACAGGATGTCCATCTACACACTCATAGGCTCCAAATAATAAAAAATGCTTTAGCCAGGATTCTGCTTATAATGGATTGTAGAGTGCACCTGCATGTTTCAGAATTCTGCACTTTGTCATCCTCTGGTGTCTTAGATTTGATGCTTATTGTACCACAGTCATGATAGCCCAGTGGCTTTTCAGAGACCTGTGACGATCTCAGAAATGAGCCTGGGAGCCACATTCGCTTTTTGTTTGAGTCTTTCTTTAGATACTCCCCTAGAGAGATCTATCTTGATCACCACATGTTTTGGCTTGGGCTGGTTGCAAACATTTGGAAGGATGGAGGGCAACATGCCAAGTATGTGAATGCCTTCCTGGTCTTTATGGTACTTCAACCTTGCTCTCACCTTTCCAGCATGTACGTCAACATTCCCTTTGTGCATATGCTTTCTTCCAACCTTATGCAAGGGGTGGTGGTGGTGGAATGAAGCAGATTGCGTGGTGTAGGTATGTAGAAGGGGACACCTATTTTAGATGCTCTTGCTAATGGCATCTTGGTGATGTCCTGAAGGCCATTTTCTTCTTATTGATGTGCAGTAGGACCAGTCTGGTCAAGCTATTCAATGTGCAATTCTGTAGTGTCGGGTTTGGTTGGTCCTAGTGCATCTGCTAGTGTTTCTTGTCATAAATGGTGTTTTGGCTGCTTCCAATATAAGCAGGATACAACCCAAAAGTAGTGTCTGCTTTTTATCCATTTGTATTCTTGAAAATTCTGTATTTTGTCCTGTTGTACTGCATTAGTAACTATCTTGAGAAATTAGAGGTTAATGTGCATTAAGTGGCAAAAACAGTTCAGTCATTTTGCACCTAGAGCCAGCTTCCTTTCCCAATCTTTTGGAAACAGACTGCCATCTTAAGCAGCACTGAATAACTGAATTATTTACTAAAACATACTTGTCTGTATTTGCTGTACCTTGCCTTCACCTACTGTAAACGCACATACGTGACAATGCCATGCCCTTGGTTCAGCGCGTACTTTGCTGACTCTTTAAAATAGTTTTTAAGCGCCACCTGCACTGCCACCCCCACATGTTCCATACAAGTCTCTATCCTTTCTGCGTTTGTCCCCGCACGACCTGACCACATGCATGGGTCCACTACGTGACTGGCTTTGCCCATACAAAAACATGCATTCCTTGGCTTCAAGCATGCATTGCTCACCCATGTACATCTGTGTGCTTCTGGCCCTGCAAATTTTCTTCAATGCAGCTTACTTTGCTCAGTCACTCAAGGCACTGCCTCTGTCAATAAACAACCCACCCATAAACTGTTAAATTACACCAACGTTCCCAGGACTTTAAGCACACTTCATCTTTTTCCCCTGATGACCCTCCTGCCTCCTCCTTGGTAATTATTTTCACATATTCATGTGCCCATGCCCTCTGTATTCAAACCCTGTTCTCAGCTTCCAAACATGGCTAGCTGTTCCCATTCATGCCCCCTCATGGCTTTGTGTACAGTCGCACCCTTTAGAGCGTTCAGAGTCCTCTGTATTAAAAGAATATGTATAAACTGACAAAAAAAGTGCTTACTATCTTTAAAAAGCCACACAATTTATTTTTGTGCTTGCTCTTAATTGTGAAATCCTGATTCTTTGGACAGTGAAATTGTTATAAATGGCTGTCTCCCCTTCCACCTCCTTACTTCAGAATAGCGTTCCCTCTGAGCATGATGGCAAGTAGCCGCTCGTCACCTTACAAGGCCTTCCCTCGGTGAGTATGATGTCCATCGTGTCTTCTGACACCTTGTTTTAGTGGCTTTGTGAGCTTAGCTCATAGCATAGACTTCATGGCACTGGCTGTTAGAATCACCTGGATTCCCATTGCTTATCTATTCTCACACCCCCATTCAACACAGCAAATTGTACTTTGAGGATTAGTTAAGGTCCACGAAATGGGAATAATTTGTGATGATATGTTCTTATGGTGATTGGTTTGGGGTGCACTGCCCAGCAGAAGTTGGAAAAAAGCTGAGGGTGCATGTGTGTGAAGGCCCACATACCAGATAACTCCCAACCATCAGCTCCATTCTCTGCATGGGACGGAGAATGATCATCCTTGTCGACTGCATATTTATTTTGCTTGCTAGTTGTTTACCATTTGCAGCATTTCCATTTTTGCTGGTTTCCCTCTTTGCTCTGTTCCGAGGGTTGGCTGCCACTCTTGTTAGGTCATTATCAGTGGGCCCTCACCACTTGTCTGTGGTGTACATGCTGAATGCTTGATCTGGTAACTATTCTTTCTCCAGCATTGGATCTTTCATGGATTCACATGCTTAGAATATTCCCCGTCGTCAGACTGGGACCCCTCGGTACACATATATAGCCTTTCCCAATAGGACACAAAAGTGTCTGAAGTTTTCCTATCTAAGTCCTTTTAGGACCCGCCTACGCATGCTCCGTAGGCCGTCCCCGTATAAGAGGCCCGCCCCCGCGGTTCCCCTTCAGATTTCAACCGTCTCCAAAGTAGTGGGATCTCCTCGCGTTGTCTTACTATTTTGTACAAGGTTGCATTACTGGAATTTGAGTACATAAAATGTCCTCCGTGTCGGGAAAAGCGCTGTTCCGCCCATGCGCGACGTGCGGCTTGAAAAAAGTTTACGAGGGGGACGGACATATGGATTGTATATATTGCCTCCACCCTCATCATTCGGCGGATAACTGCGACATATGCAAAGGGTTTTCTCAAAAAACCCTCAAAGACCGCAGTCGACGACTGGTGGCATGGCTGAATGATGGAGCGGGGGCACACCCCCCTTCGGAGGTAGGCTGCACACAATCGGCAAAAACATCACGCCGCGCTACCTCGTCGGAACCACCGGCGAAGAAATCTCGACCGACGGAAAAAGAGTCGTCTGGAAGTCACTCAACTAGAGACTCCTCGTCAAAGAAATCATCTTCATCAAAGGAAAGGAAATCCTCCTCGGCGATCATCATAGATCGACCACCAGTCGAGTAAAAGCAAGCCAAGTGTGGAAAAGGAGGGACCGCCAAAACCACCTGCTAAGTCACCGTCGTCGACGGCGGCCCAGTCATCGGCCTCCACCCTGCCACAGGTGGCATCCACCGTCCCACCGACAACAACGACGTCGACGATGGCCTCGTCGACGGGGGTTCTACAGGAGGCCTGGAGGCCTGAAGTTTTTGATCCGATCCCCCCAGATACTATACTACAAGAACAGGCTGTGTTGCTGTCCTCGGAGGACGAGAATGAGAGAATAGCTGGCCCAGCAGACCTAGGGCTACGAGTGGCTGACAAGTCGTCGACGAGGGGATCCGTTATACCGGTATCTGCCCCTCTTCTCAATCCTCAATCTGTTTTGTCTTTGGAAATTCTGTCCACGCTTCAATCGTTGTTACAGTCGTTGGACCAGAGACTACCTCAGGCAAACCTGCCACAGTCACCCGTCGACGAGCCGGGCCCGTCCCGTCAACCTACGCACGCCAATCTCAGCACTGGCACAAGAGGAAGGTGAGCTGCCAGATTCGGAGTCTGACAGGGGAGCCATGTCGGATATCTCATCATCCCCCTCCAGGGATCCAACCTGGGAGTCAGAGGTGGAGTTGGAAACCCCTAGAAGCCCAGCTCACCCGTCCCCTCCGGACGACATTGCGTCATTCCATTCTATGATGGAGAAGGCATGCAAAGAATTTGGTTTGTCCCAGGAAGAACAGAAAAAGGACTCTTTTTTGTTCGACCACATGGGTAAGAGAAGGTCTGTGTTCTCGATACCAATACTAGACCATGTATGGAAGGAGGGGTTGCAGACAATGCGTCACCCGTTTTCAGAGCCGGCAGTGAAAGGACGTCTGGAAAAAAAGTTTAAGGCTCCAGAGTCTACCCCCAAGTGTTTATCCTCCCAACCAACGCCAGACTCGGTGGTGTCGGCGGCAGCGGCGAGGAAGGCGAAGGCCCAGCACAAGTGCACGACGACTCCTGAGAACGAAGCGAGACGCCAAGATGCCTTTGGCAAAAAAGTGCTATCCGTGGGAGCGACCACAATAAAGGCCGCAAACTCTCTGGCAATTGTTGCCAGATACGATAGGGCGATGTGGCACAGGCTAGCTCCATTGCTTGATCATCTTCCGGAAGAGCATAGGAAGGCAGCAATGTTACTCGTCCGAGAAGGTGAGGAAGCCTCAAATCACGCAATAAACATCGCGGTGGACCTCGCTGAATCAGGCTTCAAGCAAGTCAATAATGGGGTCGTATTACGTCGACAGTCGTGGCTTAAGTGTAACTACTTCAGACCAGAAGTACAATACAACGTTTTAGATATGCCCTTTGAGGGAGACCTTTTCGGTGAGAAGGTGGACGAAGCCCTAAAGGGAATGAAAGAGGACTCGGACACGGCACGTTCATTGGGTGCCCTCCAGAGTGGCAGAAACTACAAGTCTTTTCGTCCCTTTAGAGGGGCTTCAGGTAATTCAAGATTCTCTGCATCTGGAGACAGATCCTTTGGCAGATCTGCTTACCCCTCCCAGGGATACAGACGTGCCTCCCAAATGGCAAACCGTCGCCGGAACTTCCAGACTTCCAGAAAAAGACCATCATATCCGTCGTCGAGAGACAAGCAAAATAAAGATCAGCAGTGACATACAACACACCGTTCTGGGGGGAAGAGTTTCAGCATATGTCGACGAATGGGAACGAATAACGACGGATCAATGGGTGCTGGATACTATAAGAAACGGACACTCTCTACAATTCAAACACAGCCCTCCGCAAATTCCACCTGCGTTCACCGCTCATTCCCATCTGAAGATACTGCAACAAGAGGTAACACTCATGTTAGCAAAGGGCGTGATAGAATTAGTTCCAACATCACAGAGGGGTCAAGGAGTCTACTCAAGATATTTCGTCGTAAAAAAGCCGAACGGCAAATGGCGTCCCATTTTAGACTTAACGCGATCTCAACAAATCTTTGAAGAGCCTAAAATTCAAGATGCTCACTCTGCAGGAAGTGATCCGCGCCATTCAAGAGTGGGATTTTCTAGCGTCCCTGGATTTACAGGACGCGTATTTCCATATTCCAATGTGTCGGAAACACAGGAAATTCCTAAGATTTATAATAGGGCGGAATCACTACCAATTCACGGTTCTTCCTTTTGGGCTCAAGACCTCCCCCACAACGTTCACGAAATGCCTGGCTCCAGTAGCGGCCTGGCTAAGGAAGCAAGGCCACCATGTATACCCATACCTCGACGACTGGCTGGTAAGGGGATCCTCCCCAGCGTCGACCCACACAAGTTTACAAGCCACCATGCAGCTTCTACAACAGCTGGGATTCGCCATAAACTTCGAAAAATCCTCTCTGCAGCCATCGAGATCGCTGGTATTCCTGGGGGCACAGTTCGAGACCCAGTTAGGGCTAGTGAAACCTTCTCTCGACAGAACCTCAAGACTCAATCAACAAGCATGCCGACTACGGCGAAACACCAAGATCTCAGTGAGAAAATACGTTTCGGTCCTAGGGGCCATGGCATCCTGCATCCATCTGGTGGAAAACTGTCGCCTATATATGAGGCCAGTCCAGGAATTCCTCACGGTCCGATGGACGCAGACTCAAGGATCATGGTCAGACAAGATAACCATCGACGACGACAAGCTGCTTCGGACCCTTCAGTGGTGGCAGAGTTTCCACAATCTGAACAACGGCGTACCCCTACAGGAGCCGGAGTTTCAGCGAACCATAGTCACGGATGCGTCCCTAACCGGATGGGGAGCTCACATGGGTGCTCTCCAAACGCAGGGTCGCTGGTCTCTAACGGAGTCACTCCTACACATAAACGTGTTAGAACTCAGAGCAGTACGATGGGCCTTGAAGGCATTCCTACCACACATCAAGGGCTCGCGAGTACGAATACTGACCGACAATACAACGCCCATGTTTTATCTGAGGAAACGAGGAGGGACGCGATCAAGAACTCTTTCCATAGAAGCCCAGAAAACATGGCATTGGGCATTAAAGCACGAAATTTCCATCGTGGCTCATCACCTTCCAGGAGTGAGGAACTCCCAAGCAGACTCCCTCAGCAGAAGCATGGCCCAGATACACGAGTGGGAAATGGACACAGTTCACCTGATGAAAGTGTTCGAGAAATGGGGTCACCCCCCTCTGGACGCCTTCGCGACCAAAGACAACAAGAAATGCGAGCAATTCCCAAGCAGATGGCCTCAAGAGGGCTCCAGGGGGGAGGCATTCTCCTTCCCATGGACGGACATGTTCCTCTATTCTTTTCCCCCGTTCCCCCTCATACGGAGGACAATACAGTGGATACGCAGATACAATTGCCGGGTAATTCTAGTGACACCATACTGGCCAAGGCAACCGTGGTTCTCCGACCTGCTTCACCTGTCGCTGGAACATCCCATAGGGTTTCCGAAAGCCCCGAACCTACTATCCCGGGACAAAGGCACGGTGTGGCATCACGACCCGGACAGTCTCAACCTTACAGCCTGGCTCCTGACTTTTCGGAGTTCGGTGCTTTAGACGTTTCGGAGGATTGTCAAAAAATTCTGCAGGCGGCTAGAGCCCCTTCTACAAACAAATCCTACTCCTATAAGTGGCAGAGGTTCTGCGAATGGTGTAGGGGACAACAGGGCCTACAACCGTTGTCGGTAACGCCGGAACAAGTTCTACCTTACCTGCTCCTCTTGGCGGAGAGGGGATTATCCTTCGCATCGATAAAGGTGCACCTGGCGGCCATCTCGAGGTTCACAAGGAAAAGGCAGTCGTCTCCTCTATTTAGCGACAGACTTGTAAAACACTTCATGAGGGGTTTATTTCGAGCTTTTCCCCCGGAAAAACGTTTCCCCCCGACTTGGAGTCTCAACACAGTGTTGGCAGGCTTAATGAAACCGCCTTTTGAGCCTATGGCCACGTCCGACATAAAATTCATTTCGTGGAAGTTGGCATTCTTGATTGCTATCACATCAGCTAGAAGAATCTCGGAACTGCAAGCGCTGGTCGTAGACCCGCCATACCTAAGATTCTTTAAGGACAAAGTAGTCCTGGCAACTAATCCTATGTTCGTCCCAAAAGTTCCGACAGTGTATCACAAACACTCGTCCATTGTTCTCCCTACTTTCTTCGCCACATCATCGGCAGCAGAAAAAGCTCTTCATACCCTGGACGTTAAGAGGGCTCTGAAATTTTACCTACATCGTACACAGGAATTCAGGTCTACTAGACAACTGTTCGTCGCATATGGTCCGTCGACGAGAGGAATAGCAATCTCTAAACAAGGATTGGCTCGATGGGTCTCATCGACGATTGCGTTTTGTCACTCTAAGGCCGGAAGGCCACTGCAAGGACATCCTAGAGCCCATTCTACAAGATCGATGTCCTCCTCAACAGCTTTATAGGCAGGAATTCCGTTGACGGACATATGCCAAGCTGCGGCATGGTCAGCACCCCACACGTTTACCCGCCACTACTGCCTTGCCAGGCAGCATGCGGACGAGGTGCAGATGGGAAGAGCTGTCCTGCGCCATCTGTTTCAGTAAGGTAAGCTCCACGCTGTGGAGAATCCGTTGTCTACCTTTTTAATGACAGTTTATTTTAGGTGGGTAAGGTTATATGCGGTAACTTATTCCTACTGTACATATGCATTGTGTAGTATGTTGAGGGTATACTACATTACATTCTCACCGCCGTCTCAAGTGTTACTGCTATACAATCTATTCTAAGCATGTGAATCCATGAAAGATCCAATGCTGGAGAAGGGAATAGTTTCTTACCTGTAACTCCATTTCTCCAGCATTGGTATCTTTCATGGATTCACATGCGCCCGCCAACCTCCCCGGAATGTAATGTATTTAATTGATAAATTTAACCCTTCCTACTTTGGAGGGGCCGAAATCTGAAGGGGAACCGCGGGGGCGGGCCTCTTATACGGGGACGGCCTACGGAGCATGCGTAGGCGGGTCCTAAAAGGACGTAGATAGGACACAAAAGTGTCGGAAGTTTTCCTATTGGAAAAGGCTATATATGTGTACCGAGGGGGTCCCAGTCTGACGACGGGGAATATTCTAAGCATGTGAATCCATGAAAGATACCAATGCTGGAGAAATGGAGTCACAGGTAAACTATTCCTTTTTCTTCCATCCATGCTTGTGCAGTAGAAAGAACCATTTACTTTGCCGGTTCCCTCGCGCTTTCAGGAGGTATGATGTTGCTCATCTACTAAAAAGTGGCATTTTTCCCAACTTAAGAAGGGCTCTTGGACCTCCTCACTTGCTAGAGCATTCACATTAAGACTCTCCAAGCACCTCGTTTGTCACAATCCTGTGGCATGGTGTAATGTTAGATATCACTGGCGGGTTCTCTACTAGTTTCTTTTCTGGTGGCTCTAATGAGACTTTAAGACTTCCTAAAACCAGCAGCAGGGCTTCCTAGTGGGGCGCTGCCCTTACGTATCCAAAGGAACTGTTGCTGTCCTCACACCACCCTCTAGTTTCACTTGTGGATCTGGGGCTGCCGGCGCACCACACTTAACCATTATGATATATTTCCCTGCCTGTAACTTTGTCTCTTGGCCATGAGCCAGGCAACAGAGTGTAAAAGAAAAATACCTTTCCCGTAATGCCCCTCAGAAACAAAATCTACACCAGATCCGGAAACTGAATTAGCAACAGGGTAAACCTGGCAAATACCCAATTGCCCTTAAGCCACAGAAGAGATCAGAAAATCTGTTGCAGGACTCAGACACCGAAATTGTACAGACCATCTACCCTCACATGGACTACATCTCCTACAATGTCATTCTCTCCGAACCAGAAAACCCAGAATTAATCATGCAAATTAAAGTATCCATTCCAGGACAGGGAGTCTATAGGAACAATCCTCAAGGACAGTAAGACCATGGGGATATGTAAACTCCCCTAAAGCCCCCTAACATACTTGGCTTTCCAACAGCAGGGCTGCAGGATATCCTCCACACACTCCATGCACAGTTTCAAAACCGCTCTCACCTTATAGGGTTAATCCACCCCCTTTAGCCTCATTCTTAGCATCAGGAAGTGAGTGACCCCATACCTCACAGCCTTTAGGGGCACAGCTGCAGACCAAATTCCAGTCATGCACAGAGGGCATGTTACTATGCCAGCCCAGTTCAGTGTGGTAACTGACTGGAGTAGGCAGCTAGAGAAGTGGTAGCAGGAGGTAGGAGGCGATCTCTACAGGAGAAAGAGATTATAAGAATCAAAGTGGTGGGAAAGGGTGAGGAAGTAAAACCAGGAGCAGAGTGGAACTCTATAGCAGAGAAAAGGTGGGAAGTACTAAAACCAGGAGTAGACTAGCAGGAGACAAGCGCGAAGGAAATGAAGAACGAAATAAAACCTAAAGTGGATTTGAAGGATGGCGTACACTTGAAAGGCATGAGGAGGTTCCAGCATGTGGTGGCTAGTAGGGATTTCTTACTTTCTCCTGGCTGGCCCAACGAGATCTCTTGAGACCCCCAAGGGCCCTTCATAACATGAAGCACTGATTTAGTTTTGAGGTATGGCACCCCAGAAAGTCTGCACCTAGGCTCAAAGTAGTAAAATAAGCGCTTGGTACATCCTGGATCATGTATTTATATGGATGAGTGGGGTCACTTCTCTGGGACTTTCTAACCGTGACAACAAAGACTTCCAAGCCTAACCACTCAGCCTGAGAATTAGAAAAACAGACATTTCTGAAAGGCCATCTTCTATTTTATTTCTTTCAGGAGGATCTAGCGCTTGTGAATCTGCATAGATTCACATTCTTTCTCCAGCATTGGATCTTTCATGGATTCACATGCTTAGAATATTCTCCAGCATGGGGTCTGGCATGGATTCACATGCTCATGAATATTCCCCGTCGTCAGGCTGGGAATCCTCGGTAAAGAAAAAACCAGTATCAGTTTCGTTTCTGATCTGTCTTTCGTAGTAATAACCAATCACTGGTCTCTGCGTCATACTGACCACAGCCAATGACCGCCCTCTACCTAAGCACCGCCTCTGGCAGCCATCTTCAGATTTTTACCGCACGTTCATGTGTTGGGATCCTCGTGCTATTGCTCTCGAGCGTTAGTGCTATTTTTTCGCGCTTTTTCACAAAAACTTCGATTCTTTCGGTCAAAAGAGCCTCAAGCTCCACCGATCCTACATCCGATCAACGGGGACCCGTGTCGGATTCATCTGTGCCCCTCAAGGGTGAAGATTTCGTCGAGCTACACTTCGGAGGACTCCAGAAGCTTCTCAGGCCCGGTCTCGGAGATGGCCCAGGAGAAGGGAAGCTCGACGCCCGGAAAGCTGTTCAGGGCCTGCCCTGGATGCCAGCTGCAGAACGTCTTCAAGGAGGACGAACACTCTTTCTGCCTTTACTGCCTTCATGGGGACAAGACGCACGTGGAGAAGGACTGTGCGTTTTGCGGCAACATGTCGGAACGGACCATGAAGGACCGCCATCAACGTCTCGCCAGCTGGCTGGAGGGTAAGAGCCCGTCTGGCGAGAAGAAGAAGAAATCTGAGCGGTCTTCTAAGACCTTTGAGGGCGCCCCGGCGACGGGGGCCCAACATAAGGCCAAGCACCGCGAGTCCGCTGGCACCGGGAGCGCCGAACGGTCGGGCTCTACGGGCGCCAGGCAGGGCGCACCCTCCCCGGCACCATCAACCACGAGCCAACGCTCTGGGTCGGGTAAGAGGAAGGCCGAGCACCCGGCGAAGCTCCTGGAGAGGCCCCGGTCGAGCTCTATGGCAGAGGAGGAGCGTGGCAGTGCCCCCTCCCTCAAGGATAAGGCGGTGAGCGCACCTAAGGTGGTGAAGGCCTTGATCCATTCGACCAAGCCCTCTATCGAAACGGTCGCGGCGGCCCTGGCCCAGCCTGTGGAGGCTGCACCAGTGGTGGCGGCCTCGGGGCCCAGAATCTCCCTGCCTCCTCGGAGGGAGTCTTCTTTTGTGCCCATCGATAGGACCCCCGTGAAACCCTCCGTGGGGAAGAAGGGGGGGCAGGGCGTCGTCGTAGATTCGGCCTCAACCTCAGAAGAGGAGCTGATCGAGGTCTTAAGCCACGGCCTAGGCGTGGAACAAGACCAGCCCGTCGGAATGGGCCCCGACGCAGGTGACGACGACGACATCGTCGAGGATACCGACGGGGCCCCTGCTCGCCCGTCGGATTCCCCTTTGCCAGCGCCGCAAGACAACTCAGCGGCCATTTTGTTGGCTATACAGTCCTTATGCTCCGAGATAAGGACGAGACTACCGTTACCGACGGAGGAACCTCTCCCGTCGGGGGATCCAGAACCGGGACCTTCTGGTGTTCCCCCTACCAAGAAAAGAAGGATCCATCCACGCCTCCTTTTCAACCGTCGCGCCCCGTCCAGCCCTCCTCCCCGTCCACCCGAGGGGATGATACGGGGACTGACACGGCAGCGACGGGTACGGACGACGAGGCATACGACGAGGATTTTCCGTCGTCGCCTCCCACCAGGGCTTCTCCGCCCGACGAGATTGGATCGTTCCACTCAATGATCGCCAGGGCATCCGAGCTTTTCCAACTCTGCCCTGAGGAGAAGAAAAAGGAAGGCTTCCTTTACCAACGGCGCGAGGCCAAGAGGAAGACGGTCCTCGCAGTGCCTCTGTTGGACGACATTTGGGATGAGGGCCTTTCCCTCCTCAAGAACCCTTCCACGACGCCAGCGAAAAGAGACCGGTACGAGAAAAAGTACCGGGTCCCGGACTCGGCCCCCCTATGCCTCCGGGCGCAGCCTACCCCGGACTCCGTCGTCTCCGCGGCAGCCAGGAAGAAAGCGGGGGGGGGGTGCGGCCTCCACGTCGACTTCCCCGCCGGACGGCGAGGGAAAGAAATTGGATGCCATGGGACGTAGAGTCATCTCGGCGGCGACGACGATTAAAGCGGCCAACGCCTTGGCTATCGTGGCCCGCTACGACAGGGAACTCTGGTACAAGATAGCTCCCCTGCTGGATTTTCTGCCGGACGACAAGAGGGCGGAGGCCCTTGAGATCCTGCAGGAAGGTGAGGTGGCCTCGGACAACGCCATCACCGTGGCGACGGACATCGCCGACACTGGGTTCCGCCAGATGGGCAACGGCGTTTGCCTTCGACGTCGTGGATGGCTCAAGGCTACGGACTTTCGGCAGGACGTCCAGACCAGGGTCCTGGACATGCCCTTCGACGGGAACAACCTGTTTGGGAAGACAGTGGACGATTCCCTTCAGGCCATCAAGGCGGATACTGAGACGGCCCGGGCCCTTGGAGTACTGCAGCAACGGCGGACGCCCTTTCGGAGCGGCGGAGGCAAGGGCGCCTCCAAAGGTTCCGGCGGCGGTTTCGCTTCCTACCGTCAAGCGGCCCGCTCGTCGTCGCAAGAGGCCTACAGAGGACGAGGCAAGTCTGGCGGACCCCGCCGTCGTCGCCAAGGAGGCCAAGGCGGCAAGGCCGCGTCCAAGCAGGATTGAATCGGCCGTGGGGTCGGGCCCCCACCGAAGCACCCCGGTGGGAGGCCGGCTGGCGGGCTTCGTCAGCGTGTGGGAGTCCATCTCCACCGACCGTTGGGTGCTGGACGCCCTGGCCCGGGGCCACGCGCTCGAGTTTCAAAGAAGGTGCCCGCGCGTCCCCCCCGTGGCCAGGAAAGAACTTCACGTCCCTCAACTTCTCCTGGAGGTAAAGGCGATGCTCAGAAAGGGCGCCATCGAACTCGTCCCAAAGAGGCTTCGGGGCTCCGGAGTCTACTCGCGATACTTCCTCGTGAAGAAGAAGACGGGAGGATGGCGCCCCATCCTGGACCTGCGACGCCTGAACAAGTTCATCAAGGCACAGAAGTTCCGGATGGTCACCCTCCAGCACGTCCTGGGTCAGCTGGAGGAAGGAGACTTCCTATCGTCGTTGGATTTGGAGGATGCCTACTTCCACATTCCCATCCTAAAGGGGCACCGAAAATTCCTCAGATTCGTGGTCCAAGGGCGTCATTACCAGTTCAAAGCCCTTCCCTTCGGACTACGGTCGGCACCCAGGGTTTTCACCAAGTGCCTCGCACCGGTGGCGGCGCAGCTGCGCCGCGAGGGGATTCACGTCTACCCCTACCTGGACGACTGGCTCATCCGCGCCAAGACGAGGGAGCTCGCCGTGGTCCACACGGCAAGGACCGTCCAACTCCTCACGGACCTGGGATTCTCCGTGAACTACGCCAAATCCCACCTGGTGCCCGCGCAAGTCGCACTGTTTCTGGGAGCGAGGCTCGACACAGTGTCCCTTCTGGCCTCCCCGTCGGAGGAGAGGACCAGGACCATCTTGGGCAAGGTGCAACGGATGTTGGTGGCCGACGCGGCCAAGGTGAGGTCCATCAAGTCCCTCCTCGGGATGATGTCTTCCTGCATCTACCTCATTCCCATGTGCAGGCTCCGGATGCGCCCGTTGCAAGAATTCCTGGATGCGCGCTGGATCCAGACGACGGGCAGCTTCGAGGAAAGGATCAAGCTCGACGAGAGTTTCCGACGAGCGATACGGTGGTGGGGCACCCGCGCGCATCTGACGGCGGGCATGGACTTCCAGACCCCAGCCCACCAGGTGACTGTGACCACGGATGCCTCCCTAGAAGGGTGGGGAGCGCACACCGAAAATCTGCACGCAAGGGGACTCTGGCTCCCGACGGAGAAGTCCCTGCATATCAACGTCCTGGAGCTCCGTGCAGTGTTTTGGGCCCTCAGGTCCTTCCTTCCGTCCCTCAAGGGCAAGGTGGTGAGGATCTTCACCGACAACACCACCACCATGTTTTACATCAGGAAACAGGGCGGAACCAGGTCCCCAGCGCTGTCCAAGGAGGCGCAGGACCTGTGGCATTGGGCCGTCGCCCAAGGGATTCTTCTGGTGCCGTTTCATCTGGCAGGGATAAAAAACACCATCGCCGACTCACTCAGCAGGGAGCTGCGCTCGTGCCACGAGTGGGAACTACGGCAGGATCTGGTGGATCGCCTCTTCCGACGGTGGGGCACACCCCAGATCGACCTGTTCGCGACGGCGACGAACACCAAGTGCCGGAGGTTCGCCAGCAGGTTTCCCCAGACGAGGAGCATGGGCGATGCTTTCTCGTTCCCCTGGGAGGGCCTGTTCCTCTACGCGTTCCCTCCCTTGCCTCTGCTAATCCGGCTCGTCAACCAGCTCAAGAGGTCACGGTGCAGGATGATCCTCGTCGCACCTGCGTGGCCGAGGCAGATATGGTTCCCGGACCTTCTGGACTTGTCGGCGTCCCCGCCAATCAAGCTGCCGGCGGACGCGGATCTACTCTCCAGGGAAGGAGGCGCCATCCTCCACCACGACCCGAAGTCGCTGAACTTGCAGGCCTGGCTCCTGCAGCGCTAGAGTTTGGAGGATACGACATACCGGCCGATTGCAGAGAGGTTCTTGCAAAGGCCAGGGCGTCCTCGACTCTTAAATGCTACGGACACAAATGGAAGAGGTTCTCTGTCTGGTGCCACGCACAGAAGATTAACCCTCTACGGATTACGGCTCCCCAAGTACTGCCGTACCTGCTGACGCTGGCCAAAGCTGGTCTGGCACACGCGTCCATCAAGATTCATCTTGCTGCGATCTCCCGATACACCAGAACCACGGGCCGGACGTCCTTGTGGTCTCATCGTCTGGTGAAAGAGTTCATGAAGGGACTGTTCAGATCGTTCCCGCCGGTGAAGGCTCCGGCCCCGGCGTGGGAGCTCAACGTGGTGCTGACCAAGCTCATGGGACCTCCGTTCGAGCCTCTGCACTCGGCCCCGTTGAAGTTTCTATCGTGGAAAACAGCTTTTCTCGTGGCCATCACCTCCGCACGACGAGTGGGAGAGATCCAGGCCCTTTCCTGCAAGGCCCCGTACTTGACTTTCCACGACACGAGGGTAGTGCTCAGGACGCACCCCTCCTTCATGCCCAAGGTACCGTCGGACTTTCATCTCAACGAACCCTTGGTGTTACCTGTGTTCTTCCCGTCGCCTTCGTCGCCGGCTGAGAGGACTTTGCACTCGCTGGATGTAGCTAGAGCGCTGAAGTTCTACGTGGACCGCACGAAAGGTTTTCGGAAGACGTCACAACTCTTTGTGAACTTTGGACCTGTCAATCAGGGGAAGGCTCTCTCGAAGGCTTCCATCTCCAGATGGCTCTCCGGCTGTATCATGTACTGTCACCGGTTGGCAAACCGACCGCTGCCTGGCCGTCCGAGAGCCCATTCCACCAGAGCGATCGCAGCTACCACGGCGTTCCTATCTGGTGTGCCCCTGCTGGACATATGCAGGGCTGCTACGTGGAGGTCGACGCACACCTTCACGAAATTCTACTGCGTCGACCGGGATTCCAGGGAGGAGTCCAGGGTCGGCCAAGCAGTGCTGCGCAACCTGTTCGCCTGAGGTGAGCCTGGTGAGGAGGTAAGATGCTTAATGTTGAGTTGATGTGATGCTTAATGTTGAGCCTTTGCCACCTCCCGTGGTTGTGCATGTGTGTACTGCTATGTATTCTTTATTCATGAGCATGTGAATCCATGCCAGACCCCATGCTGGAGAAGGAACAAGTTACTTACCTGTAACTGTTGTTCTCCAGCATGGGTCTGGCATGGATTCACATGCGAACCCTCCCGCCTACCCCTCTGCGGCTCTTCACTTGGTCATACTGCCACTTCACGTGCTTCCAAATCTGAAGATGGCTGCCAGAGGCGGTGCTTAGGTAGAGGGCAGTCATTGGCTGTGGTCAGTATGACGCAGAGACCAGTGATTGGTTATTACTACGAAAGACAGATCAGAAACGAAACTGATACTGGTTTTTTCTTTACCGAGGATTCCCAGCCTGACGACGGGGAATATTCATGAGCATGTGAATCCATGCCAGACCCATGCTGGAGAACAACAGTTACAGGTAAGTAACTTGTTCCTTCCCCGTCGACAGACTGGGAACCCTCGGTAGCTTATAAAGCCATTTCCCGTAGGAAAACATCTACGTCGTTTTGGGCCACGCACGCACGCCCCACTAAATGCCCCGCCCCCGCGGCTCCCTTCAGATTTCAACTGTCTCCAAAGTAGTGGGAGCACCTTGTGTAGTCTATTTGGTTAGGTTGTGCTGTTGCAGTTATTCTCCTGATGTCGGGGAAAAGCGCTTTTCCGCCCGTGCGCTACGTGCGGTTTGAAGGTGTACGAGGGGGACGGACATATGGACTGCATATACTGTCTACACCCTCATCATTCAGCAGACAAGTGCGACATATGTAAGGGCTTCTCCCAGAAGACTCTTAAAGATCGGAGTCGCAGACTTGTGGCATGGTTGAACGACGGAGCGGGGGCATACCCGCCTTCGGAGGTGGGATCCACGCGCAGCGCAGCTTCAGTATCAAAATCTTCAGGGGCCCCGCGCCGCTCAACGTCGTCGGAACCCTCAGTGAAGAAATCGAGACCGGCGGACAGAGAATCATCGGAAGGCCATTCCAAGGACTCTTCTTCGAAGAAGTCCTCTTCATCCTCATCTTCAGCGAGGAAAGACGAAAAAGAATCTAAATCCTCCTCAGGCGATCGTCATAGATCGGCCTCGAATCGAGATGCAGAGAAACACAGGTAGAGTTCGGAAAAAGCGGGAACGCCGCATAAGCCTGCACGACCACCACCGTCATCGACGGTAGGGCAGTCGTAGACTACTTCTCTGCCGCTGACGCAGTTGACCTCAACCGTTCCTGGACCGCCCACGACGTTGATGACGGAGCCGACTATCGCTTTGTCGACGGAGATCCCGCAAGAGGCCTGGCGTCCAGAGGTATACGACCCAATTTTGCTGGAGACACTTCTACAGCAAGAGGCCTTGTAGGTGTCCTCGGGAGACGAGGATGTGAGAATAGCTGGCCCTGCAGACCTGGGGTTTACGAGTTACCAAGCCCCTCTCAGGGAGCATTCCGGGTTCTACCTCTCTGCTCAATCTGCAGTCACTTTCGTCATTGGAAGTCTTGTCCACACTGCAAACATTGCTGAAGACACTGGATGACAGACTACCTCGAGCAACTCCGGCCAGGTCGGTCATCGAGGACCCGGACCAGTCTCGTCGACCACCGCCTTCAACCCTTGCGGCAGTGCCGCCGTATGCAAACCTCTCTGCCCCACGCCGCGAGGAAGGGGAACTGATGGATTCGGACTCGGACAGCAGAGCCTCGTCAGTTGTCTCCCTTTCCCCCTCCAGGGATCCAACCTGGGAGTCCGAAGCAGAATTGGAAACCCCGAGGAGCCCGGCTCAGCAGTCTCCCCCAGACGATATTGGGTAATTTCACACCATGATGGCCAGGGCTTGTACGGAATTCGGGCTGGCCCAAGAAGAAGAGAAAAAGGACGGTTTTCTTTTCGACCACATGGGGGAAAAGGAGAAGGTTGGTGTTTTCAGTGCCCGTCCTGGATCATGTGTGGAAGGAGGGACTACAGACCATGCGCCACCCTTTCTCGGAACCAGCGATAAAGGGTCGTCTAGAGAAAAAATGTGAGGCCCCGGACTCTACTCCCAAGTGACTTTCCTCCCAACCAACTCCTGACTCAGTGGTATCGGCGGCGAGGGCCCAGCACAAGTGAACGACCCCCCCAGAAAGTGATGCCAGACGACAGGACGCTTTCGGCAAAAAGGTGCTGTCGGTAGGTGCTACCACAGTGAAAGCGGCCAATTCTCTAGCCATAGTTGCCAGATACGACAGGGAGATGTGGCACCGGCTGGCTCCTATACTGGAACACCTTCCGGATGAACATCGCAAAGCGGCTATGTTGCTGGTCAGTGAAGGTGAAGAGGCTTCCAATCATGCCATAAACATCGCAGTGGACCTCGCGGAGTCGGGGTTTAAGCAGGTGAATAACGGTGTGGTTCTCCGACGGCAGGCATGGCTAAAATGCACAAACTTCCGACCGGAGGTGCAGTACAAGGTACTGGATATGCCTTTTGAAGGAGACGACCTCTTCGGCGGGAAGGTGGACGAAGCCCTGAAGGGCATGAAAGAGGACTCCGACACGGCGCGTTCCTTGGAGGCCCTCCAGAGTGGTCAGAGTTTCCGGTCTTTGCGTCCCTTCAGGGGAGCATCGGGGAAATTCCAGATTCTCGGCATCGAGGGACAGATCCTTCAGTAGGCCAGCATGCCCCTCGAAGGGATGCAGACGAGCTTTGCAAGCGGCTAAACGTCGCCGGGACTACCAGGCCCCAAAGAAGAAAGCAGGTTACTCGTCGACGAGGGATAAGCAGACCAAGGACCAGCCATGACGGGCATCGGAACGTTCTGGGGGGCAGAGTATCATGTTACATCAACGAATGGGAGTTTATAACGGATCAATGGGTGTTGGACACTTTAAAATAAGGACATTCCCTCCAATTCAAAGGCAACCCTCCGCACATTCCACTGGCGATTGTAGCTCAATCCCATCTGAGCGTGTTGCAGCAGGAAGTAGCACTTATCCTACAAAAAGGTGCTATAGAATTGGTTCCGTCGTCGCAGAGGGATCAAGGGGTTTATTCCCGATACTTTGTGGTGAAAAAGCCAAACGGAAAGTGGCATCCCATCCTAGACCTGCGCGAGCTAAACAAATCGTTGAAAAGCATAAAGTTCAAGATGCTTACGCTCCAAGAAGTGATCCGGTCAGTTCAAGAAGGAGATTTTCTGGCGTCTCTGGACCTGCAGGACGCGTACTTCCACATACCGATGTGTCGGCGACACAAGAAGTTCCTAAGGTTTGTGGTAGGGCGGACTCACTACCAGTTCACAGTACTTCCCTTTGGACTGAAATCTTCTCCCAGAACGTTCACGAAATGCTTGGCCCCAGTGGCAGCCTGGCTGCGAAGGCAAGGCCATCATGTATACCCGTATCTCGACGACTGGTTGGTGAGGGGGTCCTCCCCTATGCCGACGCACAGGAGTGTGCAGGCCACCATGAGCCTCTTACAACGGCTGGGGTTTGCGATAAACTCGAGAAATCCTCCTTAACACCGTCAAGAAGCTTGGTGTTCCTGGGCGCACAGTTCGAGACCCAGTCAGGGTTGGTGAGACCATCCCTCGACAGGATCACCAAACTCAATCGATTGGCAGGTCAATTGAAAATCAATACCAGACTGTCGGTGAGAAAATGTACATCGATCCTGGGCGCTATGGCGTCCTGCATTCCTCTGGTGGGTAACTGCCGCCTGTTCATGAGGCCAGTGCAACAGTTTCTGGCGGACCGATGGACGCAGACTCAAGGCCTCTGGTCAGACAAGCTGACCGTCGACGAGCTCCTCTTAGCTCTTCGGTGGTGGAAAAGCGTCCAGAATCTATCCAAAGGAGTACCCCTACAGGAGCCGGAGTTTCGGTTAACCGTAGTGACGGATGCGTCCCTAACTGGCTGGGGGGCACACATGGGCACTCTGCAAACACAAGGCCATTGGTCTCAGAGGGAATCTCTCCTGCAAATCAACGTTTTGGAACTGAGAGCAGAGCACCGGGCCCTGAGGGCGTTCCTGCCGCACATCAGAGGGTCCACGATGAGAGTTCTGACGGACAACACCACGGCAATGTTTTACTTGAGAAAGCAAGGCGGCACACGATCCAGAACCCTTTCCATCGAGGCTCAGAAGGTGTGGCACTGGGCTCTGAAACACGATATATCCATCGTAGCTCATCACCTTCCAGGGGTAAGGAACGAGCAGGCGGACTCGCTCGGCAGAAATATGGACCAGATTCACGAGTGGGAAATGGACACTGGTCAATTGTCGAAGGTCTTCGAGAAATGGGGGCGGCCTCCGCTGGATCTCTTCGCCACGAAGAGGAACAAGAAGTGCGAGATGTATGCCAGCAGGTGGCCACAGGAAGATTCGATGGGAGAGGTGTTCTCCTTCCCGTGAACGGACAAGTTCCTATACCTTCCCTCCGTTCCCTCTGATACGGAGAACTCTGCAGTGGATACGCAGGTACAGGTGCCAAGTCATCCTGGTGGCACCATGTTGGCCGAGGGAGCCGTGGTTTTCCGACCTGCTTCACCTGTCAGCAAATCATCCAATAACTTTCCCGAAGGTTCCCAACCTCCTGTCCCGGGACGAAGGAACAGTGTGGCATCACAATCCAGGCAGTCTCAATCTCACAGCTTTGCTCCTGACTTTTCAGAATTCGGTGCCTTGAACATTCCCTCGGACTGTCGGAAGATCTTACAAGGTGCGCGGGCCCCTTCCACCAACAAGTCCTACAGGTGTAAGTGGAGAAGATTCTGTGCGTGGTGTCAAGGACAGACGGGAGTGCAACCTCTGAAGGTTACTCCGGAACAGCTTCTTCCATATCTACTACACCTAGCAAAAAGTGGATTGTCCTTTTCATCACTAAAGGTTCACCTGGCGGCCATCTCTAGGTTCACAAGAAGGAAGTCATCTTCCTTGTTTAGCGACAGGTTAGTGAACCACTTCATGAGAGGTTTGTTCCGGACATTCCCTCCGGTTAAACGTTTTCCACCGACGTGGAGCCTGAATATTGTGCTAGCAGGGTTAATGAAACCACCATTTGAGCCAATGGCCACATCGTCGAAGTTTTTGTCATGGAAAGTGGCTTTTCTAATGGCTATAACATCAGCTAGACGGATCTCGGAGTTGCAAGCATTGGTCATAGACCCTCCTTACCTCAGATTTTTCAAGGACAAAGGGATTCTGTCAAGTCCTCGTTTCATCCCGAAAGTTCCTACAACTTACCATAAGCACTCATCCATTGTCCTGCCCACCTTCTTCGCGACCCCTTCATCGGCTGCGGAAAAGGTCCCACATACCTTGGACGTCAAGAGAGCTCTAAAATTTTACCTTCATCGAACTCAACAACTTCGATCTACACAGCAACTCTTCGTTGCATATGGCCCTTCGGCAAAAGGAAAGGCAATTTCAAAACAGGGACTAGCCCGATGGGTCTCGTCGACGCTTGCCTTCTGTCATTCAAAAGCGGGGAAAACCGCTACAAGGACCTCTGAGAGCTCACTCAACCAGGGCGACTTCGTCGACGGCGTTGTGGGCGGGGGTACCACTGACAGACATTTGCCAGGCGGCAGCATGGTCAGTGCCTCACACATTCACCCGCCACTACTGCCTCGAGCGACAGCATGCGGACGAAATACAAATGGGAAGAGCAGTCTTGCGACATCTGTTTCAGTAAGGTAAGCCCTTTTTCAAGAAGGGTCTATGCTGATTTGGATATATATATGTATGAATATATCTATCAATATTAATGTGTGCTATGTATACTATTATAGCTTTATATGGATATTGCTCTGTGCAATTACTGTGGCAATCTTTAAAATCGAATCTTATGTGAACGTGATTCGCTAAATGCAGGATTGGTTGGGTACTGGATTGTATTCACACCACCTCCCTTTTTCAGGATCACTGCTGTGCATTCTATTCTAAGCATGTGAATCCATGAAAGATCCAATGCTGGAGAAGGGAATAGTTTCTTACCTGTAACTCCATTTCTCCAGCATTGGTATCTTTCATGGATTCACATGCGCCCGCCAGCCTCCCCTAAATGCAATCATCTTGTAGTTCTTGGTTTCACCCCATTCTACTTTGGAGGGGTCGAAATCTGAAGGGAGCCGCGGGGGCGGGCATTTATACCGCTACGTCCTAGTGGGGCGTGCGTGGGCGGCCCAAAACGACGTAGATAGGACACGAAAGTGTCGAACGTTTTCCCTTGGGAAACGGCTTTATAAGCTACCGAGGGTTCCCAGTCTGTCGACGGGGAATATTCTAAGCATGTGAATCCATGAAAGATACCATTGCTGGAGAAATGGAGTTACAGGTAAGAAACTATTCCCTTGCACAGGCCGACATCTAGTGGTTGGTGGCATATTACATATTGTTTCTGCCCTGCATGTACGGGCGGGTACCCATGATTGATCACGCGGTTGTGTCCACTGATTGTTTTTTTTCTGCCACCAAGGTAGGATTCTAAATGCACTGTCAATCAAACAACTGCAGATGCATACATAACCACGCTAAAATTCACATCTGAAAGAAGGGACTAGAGCGTCAGGGCAGCAAAAGGTCAAAAGTCTGGACACGTTGAAAGAGCAATGCAGTGGGGATAGTGGGGTGGATAACATTGCTCATATTTTTCAGTAACATTAGAGATTGCCTTTAAGCCCCATTGTGCATTTACAGATATTTAGCACGCTTGTTTCCAGCCATCCCAATTGAGAAACTGTTTAAATTTTGTCCACACAAATACTTTGAAGGACACACACACAAGCACCACATGTGTAGGAGCTGCCTTCCCAGGGACCACAGCGACTGTCGGGGTAAGGCCTGTAGGCTCTTTAGGCTGAGAAAGCTAGAGCGTCTAACCAACAAGGTGAGCAGCATGCGCTGTGCAAGCAGAAAATAAATTGGGGGAGTCGACCGTTATCACGGAAGACCTCGTGGCAGATGAAACGTCCAGCAATAATTTTAGTGAAGCCGGCGAGCAAGAAATTGAGGTAATGTCCAAGGTTTCGTCGCAGCCGGTGCCATGGGGCCGACGTCTGGTCGTGCTGTGGAGACCACCCCCGGCGTCCATAAGGCTGCACAAGACCCAAAAGGCTGGACAAATGCACACATTCGTCTGTCTCCTTCGTGACACAACGCCTAAAGTAAGTCCATCGAGCGGACACACTGGGCGGGAGACACACACATCCCTGCCCTACTTGCACCCCTGGTCAAAACCAAGACCAAAAAAGGCAGAAGCCAAAATGTTGAAGTCTACAGGATGGAAACTAACTCGGAAAGATTCAAATAGAGGTCAGAGAGCCCCTCTGCAAGAAAGAACACAGCATGATAACCTGTTCTGTGGGAATGTACCCACTCAGTCTGCAGCCACATATTTTAGCTCACTGTACCTTTCACAAAAGAGGAATATCCATTTGCATGTCAGTCTCTGTCCCGCCCATGTAAGCAGTCCAGCACCAAAATGTTAGGCAATTCTCCTTTCAACACTAGTACCAACAGCAACCACAGACATGTGTTTCAGCCTAGTCTGGTCTCACAGTGAAGTGGAGCTGTGCCTCTCTGAGCACAGTAAGCAAGAGATCCACGTCTGGATAACCCTAGGTAAGCAGGATGACCGACCCAAAGTTCTTTTTAAATTCAAAAAGAGGTCATCGTGCCCCTCTGCAAGAAAGAACGTGGCACGATAACCTGTTCTGTTGGAATGCACCCACTCAGTAACCAAGGAGGAAAACTATTTTCATATAAGTCTCCGAAAGATGTCAAGCCCAAGAAAACACAGAAGACGCACCACACACACTGTAGGTAGGCAAACACACACAGCTGTTGAAAGGAAGTGCACCTCATCTTCTGCCATGTAGAGATAGGATGCCACATGGGTAATAGAGAACACACACAGGACAACCATCACAGGAGACTCAATGGTCTCAGAGCAGATTGTCTACTCTTATTGGGGAACGTTGAATACTTTGTGGATTTCTGTTACTGTTCACAAAATGGAAGTGGGACTCCTTTTAGATAGAACTACTAAGAAGACTTAAATACTTCCTCAATCTACTCAAGAGAATCCAGATGAGGAAGTGTTGGGCACGATTGTATGCAGTACCTTGTGGTAGACTGCACCAGCCTAGTCCTCTTGGCAATAGTTAACCCAACCTTTGATATAAGCATGTTGTATTTAAGTTGGTAGAGTGACTGAGCATCCAGGCTTATCTCAAGAGGAGTCAGTGTGAGCTGTAGGGTTATAACATAGATTAACAGTGACCAGTATCCAAATAAACACCTTCAAGCTTTCTTGATTAAACAATGATTTATTAAAGTCAGTTGAAAAAGCCTTCTTTAGAAGGGAACAAAAATATGTATGGATTGGCACACACACTTTCTACACCCTTAGGTGACTTAAATAACTAGGACACTGTGGACATTCATACAGCACTGGCACATTTAAAGTAATAGTGAGGATGGTGTCAAAAGGAAAAGATGAGGGAATAAAACAATGGTTAACAAATATTCTTCAGCAGGTAAGTACTTTTTTGAAGCCTCCAATACAAAGTAAATTAACCATTTCCCAGCTACACAAGTTATCTAATGTGTGACTTTTGTTGAGGGATAGTTAAAGCACAAAGTCAGAAGTAAGAGTCTTTCAGGGAACCAGGACAGCAAATGGCAATTGAGCAAGAGACTAGGCGAGCTGAAGCACTTCTTGCAGGTAGGTAAAAAGTATTGCACAGTGTTTTACAAATCTTTGTAGAAAATGAAATCGCTATAGGGCCACAAGCTGTGAGGCTTGTGAGGGGGCAAAGTTACAAGCAACTCTGCAAAAGCAACCAAAACTAGTCTCCACTGCTAGCTAGCAAGGCTACACAAGAGATGAGCCACCCCTTAGTTTTACAGTACTTTTGGTTTGAAGAAATTGGTTCCAGCTGGCTCCTGTTCCAGTTGTAGGTCTGCAGATCCTGTTCCTGAGCCTCAGTCGTGGGGACAAGAGGGAGGACGTCTGGGGACTCCTGCCCTACGAATTGAAGGTCAGCGGCAGCAATGAACAAACTTCAGATCAGCGGCACTTCGCGGTTTCAGCTTCTCGCGGCTCTCGCAAACGGTACCACCACGGTTCTCGGATACCTTTTATGGACTTTCCTTGCATCTGCGGTCCAGCACTCTGTTGTGGTGGCTCAGGCTTGGTCAGCCTGCTTCATGGGAGTCCGGAATATTTTCCTGGAGCTCGGGTCTGACTTAAAATGATGCAATCGATCCATCGTTCTTGCAGCAGCAATGTAAGTACAGCCAGCTCCGAGAGGATGTCAGGACGCGTTTGCTTTGGGTTTGATTGGTTCCACCAACCCCAGGGGAGAAGTAGTCGGTTGCAGGGCTTCTCTAGTCGAGGCAAATTTGGAGTTTCAGCAATGCAGCAGGGCTTCATTGGGCAAACCAACGGTCCAGGAGTTGCAGTAGGCATCTCTTCCAAGTTCTTCTTCGTATTCCTTCATCCAGTAGCCGACTGCCTTTCAAGCCAAAAGCCTCACCTTTTAATGCCGGTTTCTCCCATTCATTTGCAGCCTAGCTGTCACTCGCACAGCAGGGTGGCTATCCTCCAAGGACAGCCAGCCGGCCAATTACCTTTTGGGTGCATTCCTGTATCAAAGGGGGTTAAGCACCCCCTCACGCTGGAGCCAGAGCCGGGCTTCACCAGAGAATCCTGCCAAAGACAAAAAGAACAAAGGGACCAAACCTAGTTTGGCGCACAGAGTAAATTTCAAGAAGGACCTTTCCAACAAGAAATGGTGAAAAAAGACAGGGTCATTTTGACAAAATGGGCACCCATGGGCATTTGCAGCCCATGGTAGGAAAAAGTAAACCACTGCCACCAGTAATAAATTGTAGAAAGGGGAACATAAAAATGTTAAATGAGAAACTTGACAAAGGGGATACCAAGTAACCTCCTCCAGCACCTATTGTAACAGTGTGTGCTGGTTCTAGAAAGTTACAAATGTAAGTAAAGTCAATTTCACTTCACTGCTCTTGGAACCCGTAGTTTAACCAAGAGAAGGTATTTAAACCTTTTGGCAATGAGTAATTCCCTGTGCCACTGCACTGAAGGTGCTGTGTGATGCAATGTAAAAAGATGCCTATGGAGATTGTCAAACTCCAAATTCAAAAGAAACTCAGTCCAAATCACAGAAAAATGCATGTGTGAAAAGTCTCTCTCCATGTTAGAAATTAAAAGTCCTAAGGTCCAGCAAAAAGAGTTAGGGGTCTCTAAAGTAGAAGGGAATTTGCACATTTCTGAGAGTTCTCCCTAACAGGAAGACCTAGTATAGGAGAAGGAAATCTACTCCAAAGAGATTATTGAAGAGGATGAGAACACAGCCATTGACCCAGATGACTATACTATACCATGCCATCCCCAGAAATAAATTAATCTCTTACCTTATCACCTCCAACATCAGTGTTGTATGCTGATTTATTAAAGAGAGCAGCAAAGAGATTTAACATACAGATTGAAGAACCACAAGAACAGACTGATTTCATTGAGGACGCCATGAAGGAAGGAAAGAAAGTCTGCCTCATAGGCTAATCCTTTATTAAAAAAGTGTAGTCAAGAGAATTTGCCCATCTTTGACTAATCTGGTGCAGGCAAAACCCATTAGTCCCAGAACTGAAAAGTACAGATCAGTGTTTACTAACCCACTACATATTGGGGGCTAGCACAAGATAGATTCCTTAGTAGCAACTACTGCTAGGAAAAGGGGGGGAACCAAATTCCCACCAGATAAGGAAAGCAAAGATGTATACTTTTGGGAGGACAATAGAAATTTCGACCTCTCATTGGGTAAGAATCACAAATTCAACAGCTCCTATGGCAAGATAAGATTGGGACCAATGGGACAAAATGGAACAACGTACAGGTTAGTTAGCAGAACCAACTAGATCAGCGATGTTAACAGTATTATCAGAGGGGGACAAATGCATCCAGCGCAGCGATTTAAAAACTCATTGGATGCTGCAGAAACAGCAGGCAGAATAAGGACAGAGCAACAATCCTAAAGAGATGCGCTTGACTTGGAGATTCTTGCTTTAAACCTGTGACACAGGCCAACCTCCTGGAAAAACCAGTCTAGAATGATTGCCTATTCGGGACAGATCAAAAAAGAACATGATACCCATAGATGTTTTTAAACCAGATTTCAGGGAGATCTTCCCACAGAGAAGGCATTTCGGAGGTAGGCGGCCCTTTCAGAGCCAGTCCTACATGATACCTAGTCAACAATTGACTTCAGGGTAGCCCCACCTTTGAAAGCAGCCAGTCATGGAACAAGTGGTCCGTCCCCCTCCCCCCCGCCCCTCTGTGCCATACAGGTAGAGGAAAAGCATGCGACGGACGACAGGCCTGTAGAGGAACAGCTCCTGCCAACCAAGGACTACCCAATAGCAGTCCGCTCCCATCCAACCACGATAGGGGGTCACATAAAAACATCATACACCCCACTATGGAAGGGTATAACTTCAAACAAGTGTGTCTTAAGAACTGTAAGAAAAGGGTACTGCAGCAAGCTTTTTAGAGAAACTGCAATCATCTAACCAAAAAAAGAAACCTCCTCCCGGAGCATCTAATGTTACTACTGGAGGATATGCAAGAACTGCAAAAAAGGAGCAATAGGAGTAACACCAGCACACGAAGTAAACACAAGAATATATTTGGTTTACTTCTAGTGCCAGAAAAAGGACTAATATGAGACCAGTGCTAGATCCAAGACCTGCAAACTGAAGCATGAAGTCATATCCCTACTAAAGGAGGGACACTTCATGGTGAAGGCGACATTAGGTCTGAAAGATGCATACTTTCATATTTCAATGTTCCAAATCCAAAGTCCTAGAGAAGTCCTTGCGCTCAAAATACTGAACAAACACTACCAATTCAAGGTACTGCCTTTTGGAATTACTCTTTACCTTGTGTTCATTACCATACATAAAAACAAGGTGGTTATGAGAACACATCCTAGATTCTCCCCGAAATGTATTTCTAAATTCCATGTAAACCTGTCAATTGAATTGCCGGCTGTCTTCCCAGAAACCCACAAAGTAGAGGAGAAAGATGTCTTCATACCGTAGATGTGTGAAGAGCAGTAATGTACTATCTTGACAAAACCGAGGTCATACGGGAAACACAATTCTTTGTGCCCATCACAATAGGAAGAGGGCAGGCAATTGCCAAGGAAGCTATGGCAAGGTGGATTGTTAAATGCATACAGATGTGCTGCTCTATAGCTAACAAAATATTGCCTTCCACACCGAGGGTGTACTCCACAAGAAGTACAGGAGCAACCCTTGCTTTCCTAGCAAATGTACCACTGAAAGGCATTTATAAAGCAGCAACTTGGAGCGCAGTATAAAACACTACTGCGTCAATGCTGTTGAGATGGATATCTACAATCTAGCCTGGTGGACAGATTTTAGAAGGCCCCCCGTGTTATAGTTAACATGTTAACTCTGTTAGCCAAAACCGATCATGGTAGCAGAGGAGAGCAGTCCAGGCTATTCAGGGGAGTGTGTGAGTGGGGCCAGCGGTGCACAATGAGTTCACACAGTGAAACGCACAATAATTTGTGTTATTGTGTATGTTTATCAAAAACCAGTGACAATATTAAACTTTGACTAAAAATGTAGATGGGTAAGAACAATTTTTATATTTGTTAGGCACAAAGCACACACTAGAAAATGAAGCAAGCAGGTGATACTGCACAACACTCAATTATATGCATATATGCAGTCACAATTGGTTCTTAAGAATGCATTCAATCACTTATTCAACAAACAGGAAGTGGAGTAGTGACCTGGTAGAATGGAACCAAGTAACAAGAAATAAACCTGAACTTTAGAGGTCCAATGCCTATGAAGAGTGAGGCTTGTGCCCAAGAGTCACAAAGCTGCTTCTCAGAAAAAGGGTTTTGTGTAGGAAGTTCTTGGCAAAATGTTCCAGAAGATATTCAACAGTTACTGGTAGGTAATATTATTTCTGATGCTTGTTAATCTGCTTAGAATCACATGCTGTGCATATGGTACGACATCCAGTGGTAACCGCGGAGTATTGCATCTTGTCTTTTGGGGACCGAAAGGGGACGTCGGTATAGGCGTGTCTGTAACACTATCCTATTGTGACGGTTAGTGTACCCAAAATCCCTCGGGCGCTGAGGTCCCTCAGATAGTTGTTTTCCGTCCAGATAACTGGTCGCCCTATTGCAGAGTTCTTACAAGAGACATTGTTTATCTTTACCGAGTCGTTAAGTCACTTCGGTCACAAGAACATCTTCGACGAAGACTACGGGGGATTAGTCTACGGCTGTGCATTTCAGCGCCTAAAATCCGGCAGCCGGATTTTCCACGTGGTCGGGCCCTCTGGCCGACCTATACAGTAGGGAGAGTGGGGTCGGGGTGGCCATATTGTCGGTATGTCTTTCCTCCTTCCCCTCTTTTCCCTTTTGGTCTGGTCATCCTTCCCTTTAGCTATGGAAAGGACTCCTTTTAGATTCTGCCCTAAGTGTAGGGTCAGATATCCTTGGAAGGACGAACACAGGGCGTGTAACGCCTGTCTCCCCCTAGAGCACGACAAGAAGCGGTGTGCGGCCTGCAAACTCCTTTGGCCTAAAACCCTTAAAGAGCGCTGTGTAAAGCGGTGGGCCGCGTACGGTATGTCAGGGGTGGAACCCCTGTTCCCCCACCGCACCCGATGAGTGATTGTGTACCTCGGATGACCAAACATCTGTTGCAGATGTTATATACCTCGAGGCGGTCACTTCTAGGTCTGCCACGCCCGTCCCCGACCCTTTAAGGCCTGACTCTGGTCTTGCTACAGGGACAACACTCGGCAACAGGGGCGTACAAACGCATCACACTAAGCAGACAAACCCCTACACCGTTTTCGTCGTCTTCGTCGAAAAAGGTGAAAGCGCCAACAGGGCCGCCCGAAAACTTTGTCAGTTTCCTCGGATCGTTCAGATCCAAAGCTTTCCCCGCATCCGCAGCAGCGTTTTGCGACTGGGCAATCAAAATCAAGTAAGGGCGCTCCTCCAAAAACTTCACATGTCGAAGCGCGGAAATCCGAAGCTTCGACGGTCCCGAAGGCCGCGGTAGGCCCGAAAACTACAGCTAGGCCGCTACCCGGAAAACCGACCGCTAGGCCCTCTAGCGCCTCGGAAGGTAGTACACCTACCGATAGACCACTGGACCTACTGTCTCACACCGATTCGGCGACTATCGAAAGCAGCATCGAAAGAATAACTGCGGCGGTGGGTCTTACCCCGGTTCCGCCCTAAGACTCTTCCGCGCCGTAGAGCGGAGAACGCCGTTCTTCCACCCGTAGGCCCGCTTGGGTCCACTAAATGGACTCCAGAGAAGTTCGAAGGGTGTATGGCTCGGTTGGAGAAGATTATCAGTTTTTCTGATCATCCTCCCCCAAAAAGGTCTTGGGTAGACCCTAACCTCCAATTTCCTTTTCAAATTCACGAAGATCAGTCTTCTGCCTTCGTTCAGCAGGAAGACTTTGTCCACATGGACTCAAATAGGGACTTTTATAATGAAGAGGAAGAATCTTCATTCCTACTAAGTTATGAGGAAGAACAGGATACTACAGACAACTGGGAAGAAACCCAGCAGGAAGGTCAGGACCCATGGACACAGCAAGATCAGGACACTGATGTTTTGTGCCTGGATTCTCCTCCGTCCACTCCGGCTCGCCAGGCCTCACCTGTAGATTACCAAATGGCATTCAACTCCATGTTGAAAAAAGCAGCTGAATACTTTAAAATTTCCACTCAAGAGGCTGTGCCTGAGCAGGATTCTGTAGGGGATATCCTTAAGGAGAAGCCTCCATCTAGCCAGGCCATCCCCCTCCTTAATTCTATTAAGAGAAGGGTGGCTCCCTCATTGGTATCACCAGCTCAAACCCGGGCAATGAACCCAAGAGTCAGTTATTTTGCCCTTCCCCTTCCGACCCTCTATACATTAGAGGGCACGCTGACCCAGATTCATTGGTAGTGACTACCACTCGGAAAAGGGCAGGGGCACCCCTTGCCATGGGGGAATCGCCGCCGGACAAGGAATCCAAGCGACTGTATGCTCTAGGCAAACGTGTCACTTCGGCGGCCGCATACACTACGCGGATTGCTAATACCACACTATTGGCAAGCTATGGTGACGCTCAATGGAACTTGCTCCAGGAAGGCCTCCAAGGGGTTCCTGAACCCGCCAAATCAAAGCTTCTCTCCATTGTAATGGAGGGAAGACCAGTTAACCAGCATGTGATCAAAAACACCTTGGACACTGCGGAAACAGCAGGCAGGTCTCTGGCCCAAGGGACCCTACTTAAGACACGCTTGGCTGCGTACCTCAGGTTTTAAACCGGAAACCCAAGCCTCCCTCATCAATAAGCCCATTGAGGAATCTAACCTCTTTGGGAAAGCGGTGGATGAGGCCTTGGAAACAGCTAAGAACGAGCATGAGACTGAAGTCTGCAGCAGATCACACAGAGGGGTAATAACTCTCGGCAGTCCTTTCGAGGGTCAAAACAACTACGGCACGGGGAACTTCAACACAGGGCAAAATTCAGGAAGCCCTGCATACTACCTTTGAAGGGGTCAGAAACGCAGCAAAGGCAGAGGTAAAGGCCCCAATCCCAGAGGAGCCAAAGCCTCTGGTCAGAAATGATCACCAAATCCAGGTCCCCACCCATGTCACCCCGGTCGGGGGGTGATTAACATCTTTCCTCATGGAACGGGAGTGGATAACTTCAGACCAGTGGGTCATAAAAACGGTCGCCCATGGGTACTGCGTGGAATTCGCCGACCTCCACAATTCGGACTGCCGCGCTCACGGCGCCTTTCACCGGACCATCTGCAGATCCTGAATCAAGAGGTGGAAGCACTGCTGGGAAAGGACGCCATAGAAGCCGTCCCTATTCAGGTAAATAAGGGTATCTATTCAGTGTACTTCCTTGTACCCAAAAAGGATCTCACAATGCGCCCTGTTCTAGACCTGTGCCCAGCAAACAAGTTTATAAAACCCCAGAGGTTTCGCATGGTAACACTACAAGAGGTGATCCCATTGCTGAAACAGGGGGACTACATGGCAACATTGGACATGAAAGATGCATACTTTCATATTTAAATGTTGCCAGCACACAGGAAATATCTAAGGTTCATGATCAAGGACAGGCATTACCAATTCAAGGTACTCCCATTTGGCATCACCTTGGCGCCAAGGGTGTTTACCAAAGTCCTGGCAGTGACTGCAGCACACCTGTGCAAGACTGTCGGTCCCAGTTTACCCTTACCTCGACGACTGGCTCATCACGGGGGACTCATTCGACGCATGTTTTTCGAACACCCAAAAAACAGTAGATCTCCTCTTCAGTCTGGGTTTCTCAGTCAAGGAAAAGAAATCGTCTAGTCCCCAGTCAAATAAAACAATTTCTGGGAGCTCTAATTCGGACGAAGGACGGTGTTGTCTTCCCCTCAAACGAGAGGGTTCAGAACATGCTTTTTCAGATCCCTCAATATGTAGCCAGTCGGGAGGTGACGGTGCGCAAGGCCATGCGCTTGCTAGGAATGATGGCGTCATGCATATACTTCGTTTCCCACACGCGGCTGTGCATTTGTCCCATGCAAGAGTGGCTCAACGGCCAGTGGTGTCAGGCCAGCGGACAATGGGAAGATCTGGTAGTTGTCTCGCCAGCCCTCGTTCTCTCTGCAGTGGTGGTCGAGAGACCTCTTGAAGGGGAAGACCTTCACCACCCCTGCAGTGGAAGCCACTCTCAGTACAGACGTATCTCTCACAGGGTGGGGGGGGCACATCTGCTTCAGCAGCAGGGCACAGAGTTCGGTCCCCTCAAGTAGCGTCCAACCATATAAACCTACTGGAGCTATTAGCGATGTTCAAGGCTTTGAAGGCCTTTCAGGTGCAACTGCAAGGGAAGACCGTGCTGGTTCTAACGGACAGCACTACAGCCGTGTATTACCTGAACAAACGGGGGCACTCTCTCTCCAGGGCTATCCAAGCTGTCACAAAACATTTGGATATGGGCTCTCAAACACAAGAGGTTTGTTGTCCCAACATGTTCCAGGGGAACTCAATCTTCTGGCAGATGTGCTCAGCAGAGATTTTCCTCTTCCCGAAGAATACGAATGGCGGCTACACAAAGACATTGTGTCCAACGTCTTCGCAGAATGGGGCTTCCCAAAGATCAACCTGTTCGCAGCTCAGGAGAACGCCCAATGCCAAGACTACACCTCCAGGTACCCCCAGAACCGATCTAAGGGGAACAGTCTTTGGATAACATGGTCAGGGATATTTGTCTACGCTCCACCCCCCCACCCCCCCGAATCCCCGTCTCAACAAGATGCACCAGGAACCAGTTACCATGATACTGGTGGCCCCCATGTGGGCCGCCAACCCTGGTTCGCTCACCTGATGGAAATGACCCTCCCCACCAGTGAAACTACCCTGCCCGTACAACATGTTGTCTCAGGACAGGGGGGAGACCCTACACCCATGCCCACAAACTCTGAACTTAGCAGAATGGCTCCTGAGGTCATAGTTTGGGCACCTACAACTCCCTCACAGGTGCATGGACATACTCGGGGACGCTAGGAAACCAAATACACGTTATTGCTATGCCAGCAAATGGAAACGTTTTGTTATCTGGTGCAATTCCAAGGGCGTCGATCCCATCGATTGCTCACCCACACACATTGTGCTGTACCTAACCCATCTGTTGGACACTGGGTTAGTCTTCAATTCCCTAAAGGTTCATCTGGCTGCACCACATCACAACAAAAAGTGTTGTGGTGAAACATACCAGTGATTAAAGCTTTTATGGAAGGGGTTAAGAGGATTTATCCTCCCATTTCTTGGCTCCAACCGACTATTGAGAATGGAATGGAATGAAATGATCAATCCAGCTTCTTCACAAACTTTGTAATGGAGGAGCCAGGACCACCAGTAAGCATTGCAACTACTCACTGCCTGTTAAAACGGATTTCTAAACTTTGGCCTGGTGGAAAGATGTTTAGGAGGCCACCCTTATTGTGAGCAGGGAGCATCTTCTGGGAGTTTAGCCAAACCAAGGAAGGTAGCATAGAGAGACCAAGGCTGAATCTCAGGAGAGGTAAGTGGGGTCAGTGGTCCACAATGAGTCCGAACAGTGAAATACCAGGGATTACACTTGGACAGTTATAAAAGTAACACATTTATTATAGGACCAGAAAACACATAAGTGACTGCTATTATCACAGAAAACTAAACATGTATACAGTTACTGTAGTTGGTGCAGAACAATTCAATTACAACCCCCACTATCCTCCCCCTGACAAACCCATAAAGGGAAGACCAATGGTTAGAGAGCGCACTAACTTTCCACAGGATTTACAAGCTCTCCTTATAAGTCAAACCTTAAGTTCCCACAGTTATGCACTGTTTAATAAGTCAGGAAAACGTAAGGAGAGGTTCTTAGGGATGTGGAGATGGCCCCAAAAGTTAGTTAAAGTAGTGTCTGGCACCAGCATGTCGATTGGGACCAGACAGTCCCAGCCCAATTTTGAGCCCATACACACATGGCATGCAATAGTCTGCGAAAACAGCTTTTCTGGACAAATACTTGATCATAAAAGGGAATTCCTGACCTGAGAAGGTGGAAAGGAGGCCAAAGAACAAAATAGAAAAAGCAAAAAAACCTTGTGGCATGTCCATCTTGGGACACTATGCACAATAAGCCAAACGAAGTAAACACGAATTGGCTAACTGAATGTGTATCAAAAATTATCAAAATACAACTGATGCCGCCACCAGCTTGTTTTTAGGCACATTTAAAAACAACCAAAAATGTCTGGTGCCAGTCTAGGGTGATGAGAAAGAATCTCCATTGCAATATATTGAAAGATGCTTCGTGCAATATGAAAAAGTTTACCAAACGGATAAGTCAAAAGGGAAACCTAGTTTCCCAGTACTGACAGTCTGGAGAACTAGTCAGTTTCCCCATAACAAATGAGCAAAAGGCCAGGCTTCACTTCTCTGTTAAGTCAGGATAAGGTGTAAAAGAAAAGCAAAATGTTTAAGGTGTCTGGAGGGAAAGTTGCTTAGAAGAGAAACTTTCCCAACAGTGAGGAAGACATGCAGAAGGCACCGATTCAGACATCTTCAGGACACTTCACCAGATGGGTGAAGGTGAATTCCAGTGACTGTCGCCGCATGCTGGCGCCATCAGGCATCTTTCCAGTCACAGTTGAAGACCATCCAGAGCAGGATCCCTTGACGCTGGGAGGCTCATATTTGGCAGGAAGTCGACTTACACCACAAGCTGGTGACTACTAAAGTTTGGGCGGTGAATGTGGAATAGTGATGGTTCTCGCAAAGGTAGCGCACTGGAGAGCTAGTCAGTCCAGGGATACTTTTGAAGGCACAGGACGGCTGTATCCTCAAACATGTCGAGACTGGTTGGTCCCGCCAAGTCCAAGGGTTGACGCACTGCTCAGGACTTTTCTAGATCAGGTAGTCCAGCAAGGTGATTCACCGGGCCATACACAGGAAGGGATGTTGTGCCTCTTCGGGAGTCGTCCGCAGATCTTCAGTCCGCTGCTCTTATACATAGGATACTTGGCTCCAACGCTGATCTGAAGAAATGGCTGCAGGAGCCCTTATCCAAGAAGCCTGAAAGCAAGTCCAAGCCCATCAATGATCTGCACCATTGAAACAGCCAGGGGTGGTCCAATCTGGGACCACTGTGGGTTTCACTCAAGCCACACAGAGTTTCAGGCGTAACGTATATGGAACGGGACCAGACAGTCCCACCCCCTTCCTGAACCATGCACACACAACGGTATCACTAGTCCACGATGATGGAGACTTTCCCAGGCATGTGCATAACTTTATATGGGAGTTACTAACCTGACAAGGCAGGAAGAAGGCCAAACAACATGGTCCAAGAACAAGGGAAAATCTTGTGGCGTTGTCATTTTAGGGCATGAACCAGTTCGTAGCCATATGCTGTAAACACAAATGTGCACACTAAAAATAAAACAAATTGTTTGAAAAAAAGTTTGCTTTCACCAGTTTGTCTGTGGGCACATAAAGTAACTAACATTCCCAAGTGTAAAAGACTAGGGTGATAAAAAGTATCCTCACTGCAGTTGCTTCTAAGATGCTGTGCATTTTTAAAATGTTACCAAAATGTAAAAGGTAAAAAGACAAAAGGGAAGTCTAGTTTCCCAGTATTGATAGCCTGATCAGTTTCTTTTCCATAACAAAATGAGCAAAAGACCAAGGGAGTGAAGCTGAAGGCTTCATTTCCCTGTAAAGTCAGGACGGGTTCAAAACAAAAGCAAAACGTTTTGAGGTCCATAGAATATGGATGTAAAGTTGTCAAAAGAGCATTCTTTCCTAACCCCTATGAAATCAGCACATTACTGGTAAGTAAAGTCATTCTAAAAACATACACCAATTTGGTGACATCAAAATGGGTTACTTCACCCACCTGGTAAAGAAATGTATACTAGCTAAAATTGGGCGTGTGGTGCGTTGGAACAGTTTTAAAAGCTTTAGGTGGGCTAGATAAACTTAATGCCACAAGATGAACACTTTCTTCTGAAGTCAACTTACAACAGTCCCATTAGTCTTCCAGTTAGTTTTTCACGAATTGATGGGGCAGTCTACAAGGCCATGAGGCGATAGAAGACTACTCCTAACCTAGGCTTCACTGACTTTGGCTCTGTAATTGTTAGGCAAAGTTTGTATGACTCTGTAAACACTACAGACCACTCTGACCACAGGTATAGGAAACCCAACCTTTGTTTTAAGCTTGTAATACACAGTTTTGGTAGCATGTTGAGTAGCCAGGCTTATCTCAAGAGGGGTCAATGTGAGCTGTAGGGGAGTTAGAGATTCACAGTGACAAGTATTCAAATAAACACTTATACACAAGGTTTCTTGAATACACAATTATTAATTTATCAGTCGGTTAGAATAATCAGTCAGTTAGAACAGGCAGCGTCCCAGCTGAAGGGCAAGAGCCAGGGAAGCACAGGTTGTACTGTGAGGCTGGCCTCCTCTACAGTGAACCTATTGAGTCTACCCCAGGAGACTACAGAAGACTTGTAGTACCCCCGGAGGCGAGTCCTCAGTTTCTAAAGTTATCCCATAAGATTCCTTTGGCTGGTCACTTAAGCTTTAAGAAGACCAAGGAAAGGATTTCTCTTTATTTCTACTGGCCTAAGATGGGGTCTGATGTAGATAAATTCTGTAGAAGCTGTCACACTTATCAGACATCTGCCAGGAATGTGGCACCTTTGGTGCCTTTCCCAGTTGTGGGACTCTATTTTGAGAGGGTAGGAATCGACATTGTTGGTCCCTTAGACCCTCCAACATCTTCAGGCAACTGATATATTGGTTGTGGTAGACCATGCTACCAGGTATCCTGAAGCCATACCTATGAGGACTGTTACTGCTCAGGCAGTGGCTAAGGCCCTACTTAGTATTTTTACCAGAGTAGATTTTCCTAAGGAGGCTATCTCTGACAGGAGATCCAACTTTGTCCCACTACATGCAAGCCATGTGGAAATACTGTGGAGTGACTTAAAAGTTCTCAACAGCCTACCATCCCCAAACCAATGGGTTGGTAGAGAGGTTTAAGAGAACTATGAAGAGCTTTAGAAGAACCCTTTAAAAGAACCCTTTAAAAGAAAGTATGACCACCTTCTGCCATATAGAAGTCCCTATAATCTTTGCTTATAGAGAAGTCCCTCAGCAAGGGGTTGGTTCCAGTCCCTTTGAGCTTCTGTATGGTCGTCCGGTTAGAGGTCCATTGGCCCTAATCAAGGATGGTGTGAAGAGTGTTCCTTCCCACAAGCCAGTGAGTCACTGACTATTAGGTCCCGGGAATGAGACACATGATGACAGAATCTTCAGATAACTTGAAAGCAGGTCAGGTTCTGGTGAAGCATTGGCATGACCAGAAGGCCAACATGGTTGAGTTTACTCTAGACCAGCTAGTTCTAGTTATGGTACCTACAAGGCAGAGGGCCTTACAGGACAAATAGATTGGACCCTTCAAGGTTGTGGGAAAACTTGGAGTGGTCAATTATTTCGTGGACTTAGGCAACCCTAAGGAGGCCCCCAGGGTCTTTCACACAAACCGCCTAAAGGCCTATATCTCTAGACCAGAACTGGGAGCTTTGCTTCCAACCTCTGCTCAGGAGGAGGAGAGTGAGCCTCGAGTTAATCTCTCTTCTGATCGGACACTGGACAGGAGTGCAAAGCTCTGATAAATCAGTTTGCCCCTCTGTTTTCACTATCACCAGGCTTGGCCCCTTGGGGCCAGCATGAGATTCTCACTGGTAACTGTTTACCTGTTAAACGCAGATGTTACAGAATGTTACACCATGTAAGAACCCACATAAAGGAAGAGGTCAACAAGATGCTTGATCTCTGGGTAATCGAGCCATCTACAAGTCCATGGTCTAGTCCATTTGTGCTAGTACCAAAGGCACTATGTGGACTATAAAGCTCTTAATGCAGTCACCGCGACTGGTGCCCATCCTTTACCTAGGACAGATGAGCTGGTGGACAAACTTGGTTCAGCCAAGTACTAAAAATAATTCACAAACAATCATCCTAGGTGACCTTAACTTAGGTCTTGGTGACCTAAAAGATCCCGTGGCAACTGACCTGGAGAATGTTCTAACTGACCTCGGCCTCAACTTATACATTCAAGAACCTACCCATATCAAAGGTAGAACACTTGACTGGCTAGCTGGCTCCAACTGCAATATTAAGGTTCTTAATACTCACACTCCCCTGCTAGGGCCCCCCCTCTAGACACTGCTAATGCCAAACCATTTGCATTCTCACCGCTTACCATTGCCGAGGTAGAAAATATCATCATGAGAATTAAACCATCCAACTGCCAAGGTGACCCTTGCCCAGCCCCTATTATTAAGGACTCAGCGCATGATCTGGCCCCATTCATTACGGCCTTCATCAACTCCTCCTTTAAAACAGGTATTGTCCCGGACAACCTTAAGGACGCTTGGGTGATCCCACTGTTTAAAAACCATCCCTAGACCCAATCATTCCCACTAACTTCCGACCTATCACCACTGTTCCGTTTCTGCTTAAGATTTTAGACCGTGCTGCATACCTTCAGATCCAAAACTATTTGGAATCCAACAACTTGCTAGGTCTACGACAATGAGACTGCTTTAATAGACCTAAAAACCCAAATTGAGGTATTAAAGGATCAGGGGAAACTAGCAATGCTACTACTTCTCGACCTTTCAGCCGCATTTGATTTGGTCAACCACCAGATCCTTTGCAAGCACCTCCACTCTGCTGCCAACTTCTCATCCTCTGCTGCGGCCTGGATCAAATCCTTTTTGAGCAATAGATCCATGAGTCTTTGCCCCATCCGCAGCCGCGGACCCTTCCCCCAATTCACTGTTGCGTACCTCAGGGATCTTGCTTGTCACCTACACTCTGTAACATTTTCACGAAAACACTATTTGATGTGCTTGACTATCTGGGTGTCTCCTACACTAACTATGCGGACGACACCCAGACACTCATTCCCATCGCAGGTGATTATCTAGCTGACACCAAGGCCCTTAACGACGTCTACCTGGTCATCCAAGCTTGGATGGCCCAACATCAGTTGTGCCTAAATGACGACAAGACGGAGCTCCTGATCTTGGGCACTGCACAACGCCTGAGCAGACTAGAATCGTCTTATCAGTCATTCACTATAGACGGTAACAACATTCGAGTCTCAAAAGATACTAAAACGTTAGGTTTCTACCTTGACGCTACCCTATCATTAACCCGACAAATGCTGTCAGATCTGCTTCTGCATACACATATTGCAGCCTGCAGACCATTTCTTACCACCTCCAACAGTGTCACATTAGCTAGAACCCTCATGGCAAAAATTGATTACTGAAGTGCTCTTTACCTAGGCACTAGCCAAGAGAACCTGAATAAACTCCAAACTACCCAAAACAATGCCATTCGTGCTGCCCTTAACATTCCCTGCAACCACCATATCACAGAATCTAGAACTAATTTAAAGTGGCTACCTGTCAAGCAGAGAATTTCACTTAAAACACTCACCCTTACGCACAAATGCCTGGCTAATAAGGCCCCTAACTACCTCGGCAGTCCCACTGTCTAGCGATCCCTAGATTTAAACTGCAAAAAGCGGGGGGCTCAAGCTTCCCTGTTCTAGCTTCCAAGCTATGGAACTCCCTTCCTGCTACAATCAGAGCTGAAGACTCTTAACACATTCAAAGCCAAAACTAGATCTTGGCTTTTCGACCAGCTTTAAGTCCTTCTCGGCGCCTTTGTCTTACATACCCTGACCTGCTGACCTCTGTTATTACTTAGCGGCACTGAAACCACTGTAATATATGTAGATAGAATCCTTGTTAAGTCGCCTATTTCTTTTTGTGTAAATTATGTAATGTTATCTCTGTATATATGCATATCTGTAACCTTATACAAATTGCGCCCTGATGCCTCCGGGCCTGATGGTCTGCGCGTTATAAATAAAACAAATACAAAATACCTCAGTACGTTTGACCAAACCTCAGGCTTTCAGAGCAAATAGCTCTGACAGACCATGCCAAGGAGAAAACTGCATTTTCAACCCCAGGAGGCCTGTACCAGTTTAAGGTTATGCCTTTTGGACTAAAGAATGCACCTGCTACATTCCAAAGGATGGTGAATCATGTTCTGAATGGGATGGAGGACTTCTGCATGGCATACTTGGATGACATTGCAGTGTTCAGCCCTACTTGGAAGGAACATATTGACCAGCTAGGATATGTATTGCAGGCTCTTGAGCAGGCCAATCAGACCATAAAGGTAAGTAAATGTCAAATTGGTCTACCTTGGACATGAGGGAGGAGGTGGTGAAATAAGGCAATTGCATAGCAAAGTACAAGCTGTACAGGATTGGGCCACCCCTACTACTCAAACCCAAGTGAGAGCCTTTTTAGGTCTCGGAGTACTATAGGAACTTCATTGAGTACTGAGACCATAGCTTCTTTCTTGAATGTGATTCCCTCAACCAAATTCCCCAAGAAGGTCCGGTGGAATGAGGAGTGCACTAAGGCATTTGAAGGACTTAAGCAAGCCCTTTGTTAAGCTCCAGTCTTAAGGGCTCCTGACTACAACCAATCCTTTATTGTACAGACAGATGCTTCCAATACAGGTATAGGTGCAGTGCTGAGTCAGCTGGATGAGAAAGGCATGGAACACCCAACCTGCTTAATCAGTAGGAAACTTGAATGTTTTGCCATTGTGTGGTCTTTGAAGAAAGTTTAGACCACACTTGTATGGATCTACTTTTGTGATTCAAACAGACCACCAACCCTTGAGATGTTTAATGCAGATGAAGGGACGAAAAATCCTAAATTGTTAAGATGGTCAATCAGCCTACAGCGGTTTGATTTTAACATAGAACACAGGTCAGGGTGTAATCACCAAAATGCTGATGGTCCCTCCAGAAAGTATGACCGACTGGAGTAAGGAGATTCATCCAGGGGTGGATTAAATCCTCCTGTCACTTAGTCTGGGGGGGGGGACACGTATTAGGGAGAATTCTCAGAAATGTGCTAATTCCCTCCACCTTCGAGACCCCAAACAACTTTGCTGGATTTTGAGGACTTGATTTCTTTAACCTGGAGAGAGTGAGGCCCTTTTTCCCACTCATGTATTTTAATGTGATTTTGAACTGTTTCTTTTGGTTATAGAGTCTGACAAACTCCATAGGAATCATATTTACATTGTCGCACAGGGAAGTCTTTCAGATTTCGCCAAAGTTTAAATACCTTCTCTGGGATAAACTACTGTTCCCCAGAGCAGTAAGTGAAATTGACTTTACTTACATTTGTAACTTTCTAGAGCCAGCACACACCATCTTACAATAGGGTGCTGGAGGGGTTACCTAGTATCCCCTTTTGTTTAACTTCTCATGTAACATTTTTATGTTACCTTTTCCTCACTGAATGGATGGTGGCAGTGGTTTTGTTTTAACTGCTGTGGTGTGCATTTACTGTGGGCTGCGTTCGCAGCTGCAGTGATGCACCCAAGGGTGCCATTTTTGTCAACATGGCCCTGGTTTTTTTGCCATTTCTTTGTGGAAAGGTCCTTCTTGAGATTTACTCTGCACCCCCAACAAGGTTTGGTCCCATTGTTCGCTTTGCCTTTGGCGGGATTCACGAGTGAAGCCCAACTCTGGCTCCAGGATGTCTGGGGTAGGCAACAAGTGAGGGAGGTGCCCGAAACTCCCTGTGCTTAGTTTTAGTCTCCTAGGAGACCCAAATGCACTCTGTAGTGATTGGCTGGCTAACTGTTCCGGCAAGGACAGCCACCCTGCTGGGTGACTGACAGCTAGGCTGGAATGAATGGGAGAGAACTTAATAAAAGGCGAGGCTTTTGGCTTGGAAGGCCGAATCGACCACTGGACGAAGGAACCGAAGAAGAACTTGAAGAGGACGCCCGCTGCAACTCCTGGACCATTGGTTTGCCCAGTGCAGCCCTGTTGCTGTGCCGAAACCCCAAATTTGCATCGATGGAGAATCACCTGCAAGGACCACTTCTCCCCTTGAGTTGGTGGGACCAATCCACTCCAAAGGAAGCCACCTGGACATCCTTCTCGGAGCTGGTTGAATTTTCGCAGAGTTGCTGCTGGACACCGTATAAACAGGGAGAGGAACACCAGATTGTGTGCGTTGCTTTTAAGTTGGCCAAGAGCTCCAGGAAGATCCTCCGGACTCCCAGGAAGCAGGAATGACCGAACCTGATACAAAGGTACTGTAAAGTCCTAGGGAACCTCTCATTGTAGAGTTGCTTGCATCTTCTACCACTCAAATGTCTAACTAGCTTGTGGCCCTACATTTGATTCTTCTTTTCTTCAAAGACTTCTAAAACATTGTGCAAAGACTTTTCTACTTACCTACCAGAAGTGCTTCATCCTATAAAAGAATTTTGCCCATTGTCTTTGGCTTAGCATGTTGTACTGAATGACTCTTCTTAGGAGATCCAAAAGTATGTGCCTGCTTAAGAATATTTGTGGTCTCTTGTTCTAATAACCTTTTCCATTTACCAACTTTTAACAGTATTCTAAATGCAAACCGTAAGATATTAATGTCCCCAGCACCCTAGCTGTTGAAGTCACCTGAGGGTGTAGGTTGGGTCTGTGAGCCATCCCAAAAGGGTCTTTGCTCATTTAGAAACTAAGAGTGTACGGTGTTGAAGTGTATGTGTTACTTTTTATATTGCTCCCTTCTAAATAAGGCTTATTCTAACTGACTGATAAATTGTTTATTTGAATACTTGTCACTGTGAATCTCTGTAACTCCCCTACAGCTCAAATTGACCCCTCTTGAGATAAGCCTGGCTGCTCAGCACGCTACCAAAACTGTGTAGTACAAGCTTATACCAAAGGTTGGGTTTCCTATACCTGTAGTCAGAGTTGTGTGTAGTGCACCCAAAGGGTACTGCATAAAAACTTTGCCTAACGGTAATGAAGCTACTTTTAACTTGAGGGCTTTATGGCCAGTGCATATCAATGGGAATCGAGGCATGCAAAGAGATTCATCTCAACCCCCGGACTCAGACTTGTAATACCACGGGACATGGATGCAGTGTGGCTATGTGCAGTTACATGTCAATGTCCGACCTAATGCAGGCTAAAACACGTTTGTTGCATCTTCAAAGACGTGGAATTTTGCATTCATGGGTGGGATCACCCTTTAAGCCATCCATGGCAAGTCCCCGCTGCATCTTCAGCTTGTTCTAATTTATTTGAATTTTTGTTAACCGTGCCACATGGCTGCAGGCCTCAGGGCGCACACAAAACAAAAATGCAACAAACTCAGTGAGTTAACACAGAAGTAGGGGTCAGAATTGCGTAAAAAGGTGGGATCATCCTACAGGGTAAGATAGCCGAGGGTTTAAATCAATCGTGCCTCTTTCCTACCCCTGTAACTGAACCCTCCCATGTTAAGCAGCCACCTTCCCCGTTGGCCCCACAAACAGCGGACCAAGTTCAGTTCCTTAGCGTATGCAGCACAGATGCTGCCCTCTTCCGGTGCAGTCTTCTGTGGGCAGCGTTTCATTGGCAGCCTGTTCATGGGTGATCAAGGAGACGCAATCCAAACAGAAAGGATGGATGAGGCTAATCGCAGGCTTTGCTATAGGTACCTCACAGCTTGCATCTTTGGATCAGGCTTAGTGATAACGCGATTGCTAATCCATGCAAAGCATCTGCAACCTACAGGCTGTAAAAGAGAATTGCCATTTTCCTGTAACAGTATTTTTGCAGCTTCTTACCAGTTTTAGATTTACATGGGCTCGACTTCCCCCACAGGTGGGTGTACAGTATTAGGTTTTTTTTATAGGTACGTACATGTGGCTTCTGAGCACATTTTGAGTTTTACTTTGGTCTAGTATAGCTGATGGCTATATCATGTACGTGTGTATTTTCTTATGTATTTTAAGAACATTCATGAACATAGACTATTTGGATCCTTGTGGGGCTACTTCATGAAAGTCCTATTACTGATCCACCCCTGTAAACACGGAACAAATAGCTTCGTAAACAAACTATACTATCCAGACCATTTACTAGTTGTACAATACCAAGCACGTGAATCTAAATACAATGCAAACTCTCGGAACATACCATGGCCTAGCAGACCGAGAGGGCGTGCTCTAATTGGTAATCTTCAGTCCACATTCATTTAGTAATTCTGCCTCTCCGGGCCCTATGGGCAGATGGGTGGTGGGGGGGCGGGTGGGGGTTGGATTGCTCCAAAAGCCATCACAGCTGTTTGCTCTGTCCTGCTTTCTGCTGGCTCGTTTGTTTGGGGCTGCTATTCCATCTTTCTGCCGGAATTTCTCCCTGGCACAGCCTTTCTGTGCTCCACTTAGTCGGTTGCCTGCCCTCTTCTGCGCGTTTACGACCCCCATCGCACAATCTCAGTGAAATGTATGCGTATTTACTCTTTTTTTTTTATTTCTCAAGATCTCTCGTGCACCGAGGGTGCTAATGGCGATAATGACAGTCGGCTCATGCAGAGCTATATTTTCCTCATTAGTGATTAAGAGTTAAGCACTTGCAGTCCATAAGGACAAACAACCGTACCTCATGACTGTGGTGTTTAAGGGCAGTGGGTTGGAGGTGTTGAAGCTGGTGCTTGTGTTTGGCACACAGAGTTCATGCGTGGCTTGACTGCACAGTGGCTTTCTTGTTTTTTTGGGGTTTTTTCTTTAAAAAAAAGGCTTTGCACAAAGTGTGCCAGTACTGCTGCCCAGGTTATCAATTCCCCAGGCACTATAGAAAGCAGTCCATTGCATTGTCACATGTGGGCCCGGTTTATGGCAAGATTCGGTAATTTAAGGCCACTCCTATTTGAGATGGGAGTGGGTGGTGTTCTTCCGCATTCATGATCAATGAAGCAGTGTGTATATAGTGAAAGATCTGTAAGGCATGTTTGTATTTGTCTAACCACGACCACAAGCCCTACTGTTTTAAATCTGCAATTTAGGTTGTCCCTACTTCATATTTTTGTCGCATTTGATAGTAGAAACCATGCGAAGTTCCCTAATTTTAACATCACTTGTTTTATGAAGGGTATAATTTAGTCCTTGGACATTTTCGTTCGCACACTCCAGTAATTTTACAGTTAACTGCAATTTACCTAACCTCTCTAAACCCACTGTGTGCCGTTTATTGTATGGCGCAGTCACTAAATTGCATGTTCAAATGCTGGCTATTGCTTGATCAATTTCTGTACCCATCATTTCGAACGTTTATTACTGTATAATGTCACATTGAGGTTTTGGCAGTTATTTCTTCTTTGGAGGCCAGTTTGTAAAATCATTGTGGTGGTGTTGGGTACCACCCTCCTAACCTTTTTCTCAATAGTCTTTTTGTTATGCCTGGGCCTATCTGTGCTTATTGGATCAGCGAAAGTCTGACTTGACCAGGAACTATAAGCGTGTACATGTGCAGTTTTTGAAATGTGCCAACTACCAGCATTTAGCCAGTTTCAAAGTGATCAGAATAATTTTGGTAGCTACAATAAAGAAACGTGGACACAGTAATATTTAGGTTTAAGCTACTAGACCGCACATCCTCAATAACATTATTTTGCTGGTTATTCAGTGGAAGGCATTCATTTTCCCATATCCGGCTAATCTCTCATTCGCATCATTATAATGTTCCTGCATTCCACGGCATTCTTTTTCCTCAATTGCCTCAAGGTTGTCATGCCTTGACATTTCTAATGTCTACTTTTGGAAAAGTAAGAAATATATTTTCTTGCAGGCATTGTTGAGCTGACTAGCTAACTTTCACGGGTGCTTTAAAATGCTTGGCTATCTGAGAGAACAAACCTTTGAGCATGGCTTCAAGGTGTCGCTTTCCTCCCAGCTACCACCCAATATCTGATCACATTTCACTTGATAAATCCTAGCATCACATTCCAACAGCTAGCCATCACATCAGAACATCTTGTAATCCAGATAAAAATGCATGTGGTAGGACAGGAAACATGTGTTGTTTGAGCAGAACCTTCTTTTGTGGGCACTGCATAAGTGACTGCTTTGATTTTTACTGATTTTAACGTGTTCTTTGACTCACAGATCCCTGGCCGAGTAGCTCCTAGTGGTCTTCAGTCTGCTGTACACCGATGAGAGCAGCTCTGCCACGGAGAACAGACCGTGCATGGCTGATCTAGTATCTTACCAATGGCTTTACAAGCAAAATAACAGGACCGAACAATGCACCTGGAGAGCGCCATGCCTTTTACAAAGATGCTCAAGGGACAATGGACAAAATAGCAGCTGCCATCACGGGAAGCTTTGACCAACCTTGATGCCCTAAAACGAAACTCTGTAGCAAGAGGGCTGCTAAAGAGGCATCCAGCATCGTTTTCCGCCGAATACAGAATAGCCATTTTAGTTCTCCACGGGCGGTAGATGGTAGCCCTTTTTATTGTTCTACTGGAACTATAAGTCTTTTACTTGGTTTAAGAGTTTTATATCATTTTGCTAAAGAATTTGAGCTTCTCTTTTACTATTCAATGTAAAAATCTAGAATTTGAGAAATCTGAAGTAAAGCTAAAATGACTTGAAATTTCTGGTAAATCATTTTACAGGAAGGGGAGAGTTTGTGAACTGAAGCTACCGGATTTTATTTAAAATGTTTACTTTTGTATGATCTACTTTTTCATATTTTTATTTTAAAATGTCGTCTTTATTACTTTGCATTTGGATTCTTCTTTAATTTTTGCAGTGGACTACCACAGATTGATGGAATCGTTCTTTTGCTCTTCTGTTCAAACATGAGCCCTCTTCATTGCGTCGCACAGTGCTGAGTAGCACGGACATTCTTTAAATAAACAGTATGTATGCTGTCCGTGGGATGCATGGGAAGAATTTAGTGCAGTTTCTGCACATCTTCGATTCTCTTTTAGTTTCAATGAAATCCTTTCCATAGAGTGGTGTAAGTGACAACCCATTCTAGTTGGTCAGTTTTTGTCATTCTGCAGTTTCAATGTATGCCCAGGGAATGTATCCCCTCGTTACCAAGATAAGTCAGGGCTGTTAGTTTGGTATTGAGTGCCAAGAACAAAGATCAGGACTCCTAAATAACGATCCTTCTCTGTGAAAGAGTGCGATTGGGGAAGACTCAGTGAACCTAATAGTATGTTCTACTATGAATCTAAAACCTGTACAAATGAAATTGCCTATTGGTATGTAATGTCAGTGTAGGTAACGCATGTTGAAAGTGAAGTACAGAGTTCTCAAAGTTGGGGACAGTAGCAGAAAAGTGATTCCAAGAAGTGGTACGCATTTGCAGAAATCCAGAGAAATTCCCCAGTCTAAAGAAATGGCTAAACACGCTCTCCACCGCATAACATGTGTCATGTACAGTTTCCATTTTGGGGAGAGCACTCTGCAATGGTGCATTATGGCTTTCAAAACCATAGTTTTTTCACCCTGCATACCAAAAGGTCAAAAGTTTCCTGAAATTATCTTACTGATTAGTAACTTGTGTTTTACAAATGTGTATTTTTTTCTATTGTTCCAGTGTTTGTCTGTTTACTGGCCTTTTCCTCACTTCGCACATTGAAGGCACAAATGAATACGGTCTGTCTTTTTCATTCTGTCTAAATATTTCAGCGTGTCACCTGTGTCCCTATGCGTGTGCAAGTTTGGGCTGGGATGCTGTTTGAGTGCAACAGAAAAATACTTTGGTTAGTTGGGAATTGTGCATTGATCCTTCATACAGAGTTGTGTTAACACTTTAGGCATGTGCACTAGCGTCGAGCGTGCTTTCTTTGTAAATATCTGTGACGTATGAGGTTACCCTCGCAAGAGATGTAAGGCAAACTTTAAATTCCTCCATGTAGTCAGATACTTAGATATGTGCTGTTTGAGTGGGCTCAAATGCAAGTCTAGAATTGTACTTGGTTGTGGACAGGTTGTGCCCTTCCACAATAGCTGAAACTCCACCTTTGCCACTTCCAGAAATGTAGGTAGAATGTATGTATAAACCTGTGTACTGTATTGGTAACTGATATCTCGAATAACCCATTTGTATTACCACTGTATTTGTGTACCTTAACAATTGTGTAAATAAATTCTTAATGACTTCTATCAGGCTTGATTTTTATTGTTTAAATGCTAATCCTTTAGTTCCAGTAAAGCAGTGTCCTTTTACATTAATGATTAAAGTCTTCGGATTATTTATATACTGTCCATGGTCATGCCAAATAGCTCAAAGCTTCGTAATGTTGTTGACTTGAGTGTCTGTAACCAGAATTGTGCTGACTTAAACGAGAGGTCCCGCAAACCCTTTCATTCTGTATAGTCACATTTCTCTGTGCTCAATCCACAAATTACCTGTGAGAATTGTAGTCGGAATTTGCTGACAAATGTATTTGGTTACCCATTTTTTGGTTCCAGCTGTGAGGATCAGATGGTGGATCTTTAACTGTGGGTTCCTTTGGAAATCATTGTAAGCCTTTGTGCAAGCTTTACAGTTGTGGAAGTCTGTAATATTTTGTCCATTTCTATAGGGAGGCCCCCATCAAGAATTCAACAAAGGAATGTCACTGAAGCGGAGAACCATCCTGGTAGAGGCTGCATGAAGGACAATTTTGTATGGGTTTTGAGCTAAACGCTGCATGGCAAGATTACACTGGACTTTCCCAATACGTGAAAAACATACCCTTTTGAGGATCTAGTGCTTTGCCACTTTGGGTGCACCATGGCTATGCAATGAACTTTTACTGAGCTGCAGCAATATACTGTTTTGCTTTTACTGTCCTGTCCACACCAGTTACCCCCACATCCAGCTACAATTTCATGTATTTTGCTTCTGCTTACCAATGTTCTGGCCTGCAGCAGCAGTCTTTAGTAGGTGGCTCATGGCAGTGACTGTTGGTTATCTGTTGATCCAGAGGGTAGAGCCCAATATTGGTAAGCTACTAGCTTTGATGCACCAGAAGAACTTGTGGAGGTGCTGTGAATAGTTGTGGCTGGTGAATGTTTAATTGGAGGAGCGTAAACCTTTCCCATGGGGGGAGGAAGGTTCGCTCGTGGGAAACGTGTTTGTCTTGGAAGCAAGACGACGCAGCACAACACATGTTCAAATCCCGATCACACGCTTGGAAACCACTTGGTATTAAGCACATTAATATAATTGTGCGCACGCGTAGCAACGAAGCCTGATTGAACAGAGGTTGGTTAGTGAGTTCCCCTTTAAGAATACTATTAAAATGGTGTGTTTTAATGCACACATTGTTCAAACCTGGAATGACCCCTTTTCCTTGCAGGCCACTCATCGAATCCCTTTGCAGCGAACAGATGTTACTGCATTTTACCGCAAATATATAGAAGGGGTTGTTGGTTTAGGCATTTATAAAGGTTGGGGTGTGTGGGGGGGGGTTGCAGGGGTGTCTGTCTCTCTCCCCCACTGCATTTGCATTAAAATAATTCAGTCAAAGGTTATTTGATTTGAGGAAATGGCATAGACCTGCAGATGCCAAGTAATCGGGAGCATTTGCCAATGCATTTTCATGATGCCCATATCCTGCAAGTGTAAAATCTTCTTGATGAGTTGTCCAAACATGGCCATGTGGGCTGTACGAATACATGCCTGTTTTGCCACGTAAGATCATACTTTGATTTGCTTTGACCAAAATGCCAGCAATGATACTAAGACTGTTAGGCATAATCCTGTGCAGTTCCCTTGGGGAACACTACAAAAAGATTGACTACAGGAGTAAGCAGTAAACCCAATTGGTAGCAGTCTGCACCACCCAGATTTACCTGGTAGCTGTGGCTGACCAGTCAGACTGCTCTCAAGAAGAGTAGGGCAGTATATACAGTATACACAATAGGGCTGAAAACACAGTAGAGCAAACAAACACTGACCAGAGCTTTGTATAAAAAGTATATAATTATTTATTTAAAACACACTTTAGGCAATATACTAGCAATCAAAAGCAAGTTAAACAGTCAGGTAAAGTATACACACCTCCCTTGATAACTATCAGACAAGTCAGAGTTAAAACCCCACGATTTGTTAAACAGATGTGAGCGCATAACCTGATGGCACTCCAATAGTTCAGTTAAAGGGAGAGAAAAAGACAGAGCATAGAAATAAAATCGGTCCCAACACTTTTAGGAGTTCTAGAACCAAAGTTCATAATCCCGGCCCACTTTAAATGGGGCAAAGCGAAATGTGCCCAGGACCACACGGTTTAAAATGCACTAAAAGTCTTTGCAGAATGTTCAAAGGAGGTTGGGGCGGTTCAAGAAGGTAAAGTTAGAAGGTCTGGGGCCAACCCAGTTGGAAAGCCAAGGATTTAAGGGTCACCTTGGTCAAACCGAAGAAAGGGAGGCCAGGCAGGACACAGTACCTTAAACAGAGAAGAAGCTCCAGCGGTGGCAGTTGTTCCTGGCAGTGGTTGCAGTGCATTGTTTCGACCAGGGTAAAAGTGGATCTCGTAGAGGAGGAAACGAGGAGTTGTTGCACTCCACAGGGATGAAAACAGCCGCGGAGTTCTTCGATAAAAGGTGCGTTCCTTTTATTTGCGGTCAAAGTGGTGAAGCTTGGCTATCCGGCCGCCGGGGTGCTTGGCACGGGCGATTCGACCAAGAGACGTCTTTGGATGGTGAAAAGGGCGAACTGGTTGGTTCCCACCAGCTCAGAGGAAGAAGACTCGTCCAGCAGAAGTTCTTCTCTTGTTGTTGGAAAGTGGTGAGTTTGTTGCAGCAGGGCTCCACCGGTGGTGTTGTTGCAGATGGCTCAGCTTCTTCCCTCTTTGGATTCTTAGGTCCTGTGGCGACTTCTGAAGTTCGAGTCCCAAAGGCCCTGCTTTTATGCAGGAAAAACCCCCATTCAACAGCCTAGCTGTCACTCAAGCATGCCAAGAGCACTGGCCCAATCAGAACAGAGTGCGACTTGCGTTGCTAAGGCAACGCAGTCCAGGGTGCCAATTCCCCTCCCCACCCATCCTCTGGAACCCAGACAGTGTGGCACCATTTGGAGGGCTTGGAACAAAGGGCTCGACCTTAGAGTTACAGAGACGGACACGAACGCCATTTTAGAAAAGAGTTCTGGCAAAAAGACCCAACCGTGAATTTAATAAATAAACAAAACGGCGGTATCTTTAACATTGCATCATAAAGTGGTGCGTTTAAAATCAATGGGAAAATCCCATAGAGAATATTCCGGTGGAATATTTTGCGTGGTAACCACTTCCACCAGGCAGAAACTCGACAAGGGGGGGACTGGACAGTGCCCCCTTGAAAACAGACCCAGGGGCAATATAATTAACCCCTTCCAGTACTTCCACAATATGATGGTTTGTACTGGTTCTGTTCACAATTTAAGACTAGTAAAGTCAATGGCGACTTTACATGCCCTGGGAGACAGTAGTCAGTCCCAGGGTATGGAGTCTGTTTGGGGATCACTATGACACTCCTGTGTTACTGCACTGAGGGTGCTGTGTAACACATACACAAGAAAACAGATGATACCCTATGGAGTAAAAGACCCCATAGCCTAAAAGTACAGAAACAGACATACCTCAAATCATGCCTAAGAGTGGGAGTAAAAGAGTCTCACTCTTAGCAGGAGAAAAAAACAAACCCCAGAAATCCAGCAATGCTGCTGGGGGACTCAATAGGTTTGGGAAATTAGCCTTATAAGAGAATTCTCCCTAACAAAGACCCTGTCCATGTGGACAGTATACGCTAGGCAGAAACCAGTGCAAGAACTTACTCCTGATGGCTTTGGAAATAATACCAGTAACAATTACCTTCCACGGTAAGAAAACCTGTCCATACTGACTGTACAAATGTAGGCCATTATGGCCACGTATGAATGCTCATTTTGATTTTTCCCATAATGCCAGCATTATGGACCTGCCACTGTATGAAAACCTTCCCATGCAGGTGTGGATCACCCACCAATCTCCGCCCTTCCCCATAGCAGCCCTGCAACTGCTTTTCAGTTCACAAACCTGCCTCCGTTCACATCCCACACTCCATTCTCCCATTCAAGCTTTCTTGCACACATTCAAATACACGCACACAATCCATCACACATTCACACTCCATTCCAACACCCACACATAAACTGTCCCTCAAATGCGGAGACACACAAATTCTAGTACTCTGAGGCACGGATTGAGCATTTCTGGTCAGGGGTTCGGAGCTTCCCAACAACCGGTTTGCATTTCGTTTTCTGGAGTTAAAAGGTTTGTAGTCCAAAGGAAATAACGGGGCAGACTCCATAGCTAGGCTGCAGTTACATGGTAAAGGAAGAGTAGTACCACATCTACCATGTGTACTTCGAAGAAGCAAACCACCCTAGGTAACATCTAAGGGAATCCCATTACAGAGCTCCAGCTACAGGTTTTGGGATCCCTTCAGCCGCTTAAAGATGGATGCAAAACGCAATTCAGTACAGTTAGGATGGATTTTTAGAACTACCAATAGTTGGGGGTTCTGGGACTAACCTAGTGGATGAGCAGGCACTTGTCACACATGGTTTTACCATACGCTCCTGGTAGTGTAGGCTGAGCAGTAAGGCAGACTCTGATGAGGGGTGTGATATGTGGATACAATTGGAACTAGCCAAGGAATAGAGGACCACATGCAGGTAAAGCTAATCTATAAATATAGATTCACTTTCTGTAGCTTTTGTAGCTCTTCACACTTCCATGCCTTGCATAGACAGCTATCTTGTGGTTTTTTTCAGGGTAGTACACGTTCCAAAGTCAAAAGGGTGTTGATGGAGCAATCCTGTCACACTATTGCTACCTTTTCAGGTACCATGATCATTCACACATTGACTTCATCAGATTATTCTTATATGCGGCCCACCTTTCCTCCCATTTGGGGAGGAAGGTGGGCACATATCCCTAAGCCGCTATAAGCCACAGACACTATTACTGGGAATGTAATGTCTGCCTTCCGAGGCTAGCTTTGTGTAAACTAGCTAGAAGAAACAGTAAAAGATGTTGGGTTAGCTGAAGGATCAGTATACCCAGTCTCATCAGAGTCTGTGCTTGTGCTTACACAATAGTGTTGGGTTAAAGTATGTATTGACCTCAAAGTGGCTAATTTTCAAATGCATCCAAATGGACGTTGGCAGTGAAAGCTAAGGCCCCCTCCTCCCTCCCTGTACTACTAGTTCAGTGAGCTTTAGGAGTGAAAGGAAGAGGCTAACAGAGTTGAATTCAAGAGGATAAACGGGGCGGTACAAGGGTTGCAGATTTGATAGTTGATGTAGTTGCCTGATTTGAGATGGTGGTTCTGGTCTATGCAGATGCAGTTCCAGAAGACCCCCTCCCAAGCTGGACAAGCAAGACACTTGGATTACCACTGCTACTGCCATGGCTGAGGACACTAGGACATGGCAGGCAAGGCGGTGAATAAATCCAGTTTGGGGTCTGCTGGTTCAGGTCTTTGCGGTGGAGCATAGGCTACAGATAACCACTTCTTCCAGGTGTTGAGCAGCTGCTGCAGGCGGGAGGATCTTGGGGCCACAAACTGTTCTGCCATGCTCCAACACAGGTCTGTGCCTCTTCAGTTTATGTCCAGCTCCCAGGTAGATCTAGCGCCACTTCTGAAGGGCATGGGACAGTTTAGGCCCACCGATTTAAGGGTGGGTGGATATGAAGCAGAGAATCGACAATGATTGCCTTGGGCAGTGCTGGTTGCTTCTGCTGCAGTTCTCTGGGGTCGTCTCCGCGCTATCCTCATCTGATTCTTGGCTCTGGTCGATGACTTTAATAATGGCTCAAGACGCTCTTACCCAAATTGCGGGCTAAGGGATGGGAAGGATCTGCACCATTGGATCTTTTATGGATTCACATGCTGTGAATTTTCCATGTTAGGTTGGGAATCCCTGGTTACCTTGACTTAGTAATTTTTCTATGGAAAAACCTAACACGTTGTGTCCCATCGTCGTGGATTCTTTTGGTCCAGACCAATAGGACATCAAGTGTATAGCTCCGCCCCAGCAGCTTCCTCTCAGATTTCAACCATCTTCTGAGCTATTGGGATTCCTCGTTTTCGTCTCTCCTGAGAGAAAATTGCCTTATTTAGAAAATTTATATTTCTTCAAGTAACTCCATCCTGAGCAAACGACGGCTATGTACACAGTCCCATTTATATCCAAGTAGACCTCGGGACCAAAGAAGTCCTTGTTTAGACCTTGTGACAGTTGCAGCCTGTGTGTATGAGAGCGATAGACCTACGGGATGTTGCTGGAGGATAGCTCGGGAGCAACGTGCTCGCCTTGGAAGCAAGACGACATGGAGCACCGCAAGTTTGATTCCCCCAGGTCTGCGCTTAGAAATCTCTGGGCATTAAGTGCTTTATAAATATCATCATATACGGGTTTTTCACAAAAACCCTTAAGGACAGAGACCGTCGCCTAATCGGAAGTGGGGTTGTCATGGAGTGGGAGAGCTACCACTCCCTCTGACAAGAGGTCACCATCGCAACTGAGATCAAGATCTGAAGAGCCGGTGGTAAAAAAAAAAACAGTGAGGCCACGGGTCACCATAAGACCAAATATTCTTTCCCTGTTGAAAAAGCAGCTAGTGGTGAGGGGGTCCCATATTGGGCCTAAGCACTCAGCCAAAGCCCTGTCGACGAAGACACCATCAGAAAAACTGAGTGATAAAGGCTCACGCCTGTCGACAAAACTCACGTCTGACCCGTCCAGGAGATGATCTCTGTCAGACAAACAGATCCAAATCGGCTACGAGGACACTTTTGTCTTTTTTTTTTTTTTTGGAGGGGGGGTCCCCCCAAACACCTGTTTTTGGTGTTAAAACCCATTTTTTTACCTATACTAAAGCAACAAAAAAAATATAAATTTAAAAAAACTTCGACCCTTTTGTTTTCGGTCAAATTGACTCGACCCTTTGGTCATTCGATCATTTTGGTGTCGAACCTTAGACCGGACACCAGATATCATGCCAGAAGAAATTTTGCAGCATGAAATAAAATCGCATCAGATTTTGAGCCGCCGCTAGAAGAATATCCAGGTGTCGCTGACTGACCCAAGGCCCATCTAGAGAGGAAGACACACCTCTAGAGTTTCAGCCACCTACGCTACCATCAATACCTGCGGGACTGGGCGGTATGAATCCACAATACCCCTTTATAAACCCACAATCCTTGCTTTCCCTGTAAGTGCTTACAACACTACAATCACTGATTGGGCAGCTTGATGCCAGGCTTCCGCTCCTGCAGGCTCAGGCGATTCGGGCATACGGAGAAGGCCAAGTTAAGCTGCAGCATCAAAGGGACCCAAGCCATCCCTTTAGAGTACAAGACACTTCCTAGATTTCAAACACCTCCTAGGCCTCCGCCTTCACGAGGATATAGTCCACATAAAAGAGAGCAAGAGGAAGAATGGAGGGGCGTGGCTAACTAGCCATGGGAATAAGTCATGCTAGTAGAGGAGCTCCTGCCGATCAGTAAGGATTCTAATTGAAACTATGCTAAAAACTGAACCTAAAATCCAGCAGTGCATGTGCAGGAAGTTCGCAGCAAGAATGGTGAAGTGAAGACACAGAAGTTTGTATGTAATAAGCTCAGAAAGAGACTGTTGCAGCTCGAGGAAGACAGAGCTAAGATGGCGCCGTGTTGAAGACCAAGGGACCGATCAAGGGGACAAGAATCATTGTTCACAATCTGGCTCGGTGCACACTGCGTTGATGCGGACAATCTGCATTTCGTCACAGCAAAATCGCTGCGTGGACGTGTGTTCCATATGGTAGCGGGTGCTTGGAGGAACAAGTGCAGTTATACGGACGTGCAGCGCAGAGGAAGATGGGGATCACAGAGAGGATTAAATAAAGAACGTGTGCCCTGTTTGGGCGCTGAAAAGACTGGATGCGAACTGGCCTAATTTGTTGGGTGAACAGCTGATCAATCACAGTGCTGCAGTCATGTCATGGCTACGGTAACAGAGAAACAAAGAAGCTGACTCGGGAACTGCGGGTGTAATGGTTTGAACGCTCCAAAAAGAACGCGATCAGCGGAGCTACTGGAGCAGCAGTGGATACAGTAGCCGGCCATTAGGAAGGTGTAAAAGCCCTCTGTGCCGCGTAAACACTGGAGAAAGTAGCAGGAGACACACTGCGCGTAGTACGAATGTCAGGCGAGATGGAGTTCTGAGAGGCGCTCATTGATGCCTGACAACAGCCAGCACTGTACGGCCAGGTGCAGACATTACACAGCTGCCAGTTTGTAGCATTGCAGGGAGAGGACGCACCGCGTGGTAAGGAAGTGGTCTGTGTCTCTGACAGTAACAATTCCAGGCCAGTACACATTATGAGAAGCAGATATTCAATTGAGGAGTACTAGTCAGTGGATGCCACACTCTCCGACAAGAAAAGGCAGAACTCAGACGAAGCTAGAGGTGGTGAAGCTTGGCAGCTATACACACATGTAAGGGGCACAGCAGCCCAGAGAAAGAGAAGCTGTGGTGGGAGGCTACACTGTGATTGTGCTATACCCTTCCAAGGCTTGTGCATTGACTGACCTGGCATTGAAGGTTGAAGTGAGGAGTAATTGGGTGAAATTGCAGCGCACCATTGGTGCCACACCGGGCTGCCACATAAAATGGCGGACGGTTTGGTGCAGTGATTATAGGGCATGAAGGAGGACAGTGCACATGAGCACACAATGGCTGCAAGTGAAGGGCCCCAGGAAGAGACTTGGAGTGGGACGGTAAGAACAACCACCCAGGAAGGTGGGGCAGTCAGATGGCGCTCACCTTCAGAGGCCCTCGAAGGGACCAGGCACAGCATAAGACACCTGGAGATCAATCAGAGCCTGTGCACAGACTACCATTGCACCACAGAGCAGAGAGAGAACAGAAGAACCGCAGTGTTGGAGAATGAAATGGCGTCCAAGCCAAATAAGATTAAGGGGAAAATCTTCTATAGCTATTTTTACAAAGCAAGAGGAAGAATTGGTTGACACAGACCTGAACACTGGTCTGCCAGATACAATCTCCACCGCCTCCTAGTCTCCAAGCAGAGTTGACACGTGGGACAGAGATGAGCCTGAGCAAGACGCACGAGGTAGTCCTGCTTAATCTTCATCTCCAGGTGACATTGAGGCTTTTCACTCCATGATGTCTAAAGCATGCTATGAGTTTGGTTTGATTCCGGAAGAGGAAAAGGATTGTTTCCTCTTCGACCACATGGGTAAACGCAGGAAGGCGGTGTTCTCCATACCCATCCTGGATCGCGTTTGGTAGGAGGGCCTCCGTACTATGAAGCATCCATTTTACAAAACCAGCAGTTAAAGGTAGACTGGATAAGAAGTTTAAGGCACCAGAAACAACACCAAAATGCTTTGCTTCACAACCTGCTCCAGAATCAGTGGTTTCAGTGAGAGCAAGCCGCAAGGGTCGTATGCAGCATAAGTATGCCACTCCTCCGGATAACGGAGACAGTCATATGGATGCCTTTGGAAAAAAGCTTCTCACCATTGGGGCAACAACTGTCAAAGCAGCAAATGCCCTTGCAAATAGTTGCTAGATACGATCGAGAGATGTGGCATCGGCTGGCTCCTATATTGGAACACTTGCCGGACCAACAAAGGAAGGAAGCCATGATGCTTCTGCGTGAAGGGGAGGAAGCCTTGCATTAATATTGCTGTAGAACTCATTGAAACGGGGTTCAAACAGATTGGCAATGGGGTAGTTCTCAGGTGGCAAGCATGGTAACGTTGCACTGATTTTTGGCGGGAAGTACAGAACAAGGTCATTGATATGCAATGTGGAGGGGGAAATATGTTAGGGGACAAGATAGTTGAAGCCCTTGAAGCCATGAAGGCAGATTCAGATACTGCTTAGGTCTCTTACAGCCCTGCAGGGCAGGCAGTCCTTTAGCTCCTTTTGAGGTAATTCAAGCTTCTCATCCTCTAGAGACAAGAACTATAGTAGCCCAGGATACTGCTCTCGGGGCTACAAGAGAAATTACCAATCCTCCCCGTGCAATAGAGAATACCATGAAGGGCAGCGACAGCGCGGATCAACCACCTCTCAAAGAGATGGGCAAAATAAGGCACAACAATGACTGCCTCAGGGGCAGACAGGTGGTCTTCCTCAACGAGTGGTAAACAATAACGAGGGACAAGTGGGTGCTAGATGTGATCCAGTATGGCCACTTGTTGGAGTTCAAGCGTGCACAAATCCTGATGCCTCCCGTTAAGGTATCTCACCCGCACCTTCAGGTTTTACAGGAGGAAGTACGCAAATGCTAAGAAAACGAGCCATCAAAAGGGCTCCTCTTTCAGCAAGAAGAAAAGGAGTATACTTCAGGTACTTCGTCAAAAGACCACACGGGAAGTGGCGCCCTATCCTGGACTTGCAAAGGCTGAACCAAAACATCAGAAAACAGAAGTTCAAGATGGTAACACCCACGAATATCTGGTGGCGTTGGATTTCAAAGATGCATACTTCCACGTGCCAACACACCGAAAATACCTCAGATTGGTGGTTGGCAAAAGCCATTGCCAGTTTCGGGTACTTCCTTTCGGCCTGAAGTCAGCACCCAGGACAGGATGTTCACGAAATGACTGGCACCTGTAGCAGCCTTCCTCTGAAAATAGGGCCACCAAGTCTACCCGTACTTGAACGACTGGTTGGTTCGCGTTTCAACATATCAACAAGCCTTGTGTTCTCTCAGACAAACTCTGCTCCAACATTTGGGATTTGCAATAAATTACACAATCTTGCACAGTTCCTTCTAATAATGTGGTGTTCCTGGGTGCTCAATTTCTCATAGATCAGTCTTGTTGGACCCCCATTGGACAGGATGAAATAATTGCCAATCCTAGCAAACTCTTTCACGCCAAACAAGCTGGTCATGGTCTGCACATGCATGTCTCCTAGGGACCATGTCCTCCTACATCCACCTAATCCCCCACTACAGGCTGCCCATGCGCCCAGTACAAAGGTTTCTGGCTACCAGATGGTCCCAAATTCCAGGTTCCTGGTCAGACAAAGTTACCATCACTCGGACTCTGTCAAGCACACTAAAATGGTGGACATACCCCTGCAACACCGCAAAAGGAATGCCCCTGGTTGAACCCAATTACCTTCTCAAGATTGTGAAGGATGTCTCCCTGGTGGGATGGGGAGCTCATTTGGACAAGCACCAAGTAAGTCCAAGGCCTTTGGACCCCCAAAGAAGCCGTTCTCCACATAAACGTGCTGGAACTGCGGGCAGTACATTGGGCTCTGAAATCCTTCCTCCAGCTAATCAAGAATGCAGTGGTTCGAGTCCTCGCGGACAACACGACCACAATGTTTTATCTGCGCAAACAATGTGGAACACGGTCAAACACTCTGTTCCAAGAAGCGCAGACCTTTTGGCATTGAGCCATCCAACACAACATTCTTGTTCAAATCGTCCACCTGCCGGGGATACAGAACAAGCAAGCAGACAACCTTGCAGAGATTCATCGCAGTCGCACGAATGGCAACTGCACAGCATCCAGATATCCAAGATTTTCTCAATGTGGAGGGGTGGGGGGGGGTCATCCCCCCTCTAGACCTTTTTGCCACTCACAAGTGCAAGAAATTTGCAATCCGGATTCTGCATCCCGACGCATTCTTGTTCCCACGGAATGGCGTGTTGCATATGTGTTTCCCCAATTTCCTCATCAGGAAAACAATACAGAATGATACGCAAGGGTGACTGCAAAATAATCCTGTTGGCGCCCTACTGGCCCAGGCAGACCTGGTTCTCGGACCTCCTGCAGTTGGCAGTGGACAATCCAATCCATCCAGGATCTCATGCCAATCTTCTATCCCAGAACAGGCGGTCGGCTCTCTCAAATTAACAGGGTGGTTCCTCACCACAGCGAATTCGACCATTTGAGCATCTCAAGACTGTGGGTGTATTCTAGCAGCTGCTAGAGCACCTTCTACTAACATTTCGTATAACTACAAATGGAAAAGATTCTGGGCATTGTGTGTGCTTCAGCCCAACCTGCATCAGATCCTTCCCTGCTAGAATTAGCCAAAGAAGGTCTAGCGATTATATTAAAGTACACTTATCAGCAATTTCTAGATTAACAAGAGAAAGATCTTCCCCTCTACAGTGACCGACTGATCAAGCACTTCTTAAAAGGTCTTTTTGTACATTTTCTCCAAAGAAACAAATTCAATCTGTACAGAGCCTGAACCTGGTCCTGGCAGGAATTAAGCCCCTGTTCGAACCTATGTCTAAAACACACATTTCTCACATAGAAGGTGGCTTTCTTAGTGGCCATTACTTCCTCTAGATGCGTTTCGGAGCTGTAGGTTTTAGTAGAGCCCCGTAACTACGATTCGCAAAAGAAAAGGTGATGCTCTCCACCAATCCACATTTCATCCCAAAAGTTCCTCCGGAGTTTCACAAAAATGCAACCATAACTCTACCTACATTCTTTCAAAATGCCACTTCACCAGCGGAGAAAGCCCTACACTCTCTGGACGTGAAGAGGGCATTGAAATATTATCTAGAATGGACAAAATCCTTCAGATCGACTAAACAGCTGTTTGTTGCCTTTGGCCCTCCAACAAGGCATTGCAAGATGGATTTCATCTACAATCTCCTTCTGCCACTCGAAGGCCAATACGAAGGTACAAACAGTGCCTTGAGCACACTCTACAAGGGCCACAGCTGCCTCTGCAGCTCTCTTGGTGGGAGTTCCCATCAGAGACATTTGCCAGGTGGCAACATCGGCAGTACCCCACACATTTAACAGGCACTACTGCTTACATCAGCATGCTGACGACATGCAGATGGGACAAGCAGTCCTTCAACGGCTGTTCCAGTAAGGTAAGCCCCGCAGCTTCCACGGGTTTTCCTTTCTCTACCTGCGTATGTATTCTTCTTGCATTAACGCAGAAAATGTGAAAGTATCTAATCTGTTTGCCTGGTTTATCACCTCCTAACATGTATACTGCTATAAAATCTAGTCACAGCATGTAAATCCATGAAAGATCCTATGATGGAGAAGGGAGTAGTTTCTTACCTGTAACTCCATTTCGAATGGATTGTGTCCTCCAACGCATTCCGCGTCTTTGACATGTAATGTCCACAGCTGTGCACTTTGGAAACTTTTTCGGCAGAGGGCGTCCATGTCCTTCGACGACCTGCGTCGAGGACGACGTCACAGGATGTTATAAATAGGACGCATAGCACCTGTAGCCTCAGCTCCGTTTCTTCCGCGAACGTGTTAACTTTGTGAGACTCGGGGCGCCTTGTGTGTTTTCTTCATTGAAGATGTCTTTCTCTTCGACCCCTCCGAGTCTGCAGTCTGGTTTCAAGACCTGCTGGGACTGGAAGTCTAAAATGTCGCTCCCCGACCCCCACCGCATTTGTTTGTGGTGCCTCGGCGAGTCGCACGACACCGACGACTGCTCGAAATGCCAGTCGTTGACTCCAGGTAGGTAGGGGCTCGAAGCCTGTTAAGTCCCGGACTTCCAAGTCCAAGGAGGTTTCTACCGATGACTCGAGGGGCGACTCTCTGCGGCGGAAGGATTCCCGGGGATCTCGGTCCCGGAGTGGTTCCTGCCACTAGTCTTCTTCGTCCCGGCGCTCATGGAAGCGCCGTCACCAGTCACCTTCCCCGTCCTCGGAGGATGGTGCCTCGAGGAAGGTTCTCCAGCATGGGGTCTTTCATGGATTCACATGCTCATGAATATTCCCTGTCGTCAGGCTGGGAATACTCGGTAAAGAAATAATCAGTATCAATTTCGTTTCTGATCTGTCTTTCTTAGTAACCAATCACTGATCTCTGGGTCATACTGTCCCCAGCCAATGACTGCCCCCTCCCTAAGCCCCGCCTCTGGCAGCCATCCTCAGATTTTTACCGCACGTTCAAGTGTTGGGAGTCCTTGTGCTTTAGCTCTAGAGTTTTTGCTGCGTTTTCGCGCTTTTTCAGCAGATTCTCATTTTTTTCGGTTTAATTGAGCCTCCAGCTCCACCGTTTCTACTTCAGGTAACGGGGACCCGTTTCGGAATTCTTCAACGCCCCTCAAGGGTGAAGTTTTCGTCGAGTCTACGCTTCTTGGAGGATTCCGGAAGATCTGCGGCCTACCTCAACGGACATGGCCCAGGACAAGGGAAGCTCGACGCCCGGATCCAAGCTGTTCAGGTGCTGCCCTGGATGCGGATTACAAAATGTTTTCAAGGAGGACGAGCATTTGCAATGTCTCTACTGCCTTCATGAGGACAAGACGCACGTGGAGAAGGACTGTGCATTCTGCAAGAATCTTTCGGAACGGGCCAAGCAAGATCGTCGTTCCCGCCTAGCCGCCTGGCTGGAGAAGGGCACAGCAGGTGAGAAGGCGAAGAAAAAGTCTGAGCGGGCTTCTAAGTCCTGTGAGGGTGCCCCGGCGACGGGGTCCCAACAGAAGGCCAAGCAGCGCGAGTCCGCGGGCACCGGGAGCGCCGAAAGGTTGGGCTCTTCGGCTGCCAGGCAGGGCGCGACTTCCCCGGCACGTTCAACCACGAGCCAGCGCTCTGGTTCGGGGAAGAGGAAGTCGGAGAACCCGGGTAAGCTGCTGGAGCGGCCCTGATCGATCTCGAAGGGACCCGAGGGGGAGCGAGGCGCTGACTCCCCCCCCCCCCCCCCCCCCAAAGGCGAAGGCCCAAGATGCACCTAAGGTGGTGAGGGCTTTGATACAGCCGGCAAAGGCTTCTATCAAAGTGGTTTCTGCGGCCCTGGCGAAGCCAGCTGAGACTACGCCAGTGGAGACGGCCTCTGGGCCCAGAGTATCCCTGCCACTGCAGAGGGAATCCTCTTTCCAGGCCATCGTTAAGACCCCCGTGAAGACCCTGGCGGAAAAAGAGGGGGGGGGCGGTGGCCATTACAGACTCGGAATCAGTCTCTGAGGAGGATCTGGTGGAAACCGTGAAGGGCCTCAACGAGAGGTTCGAGAAAGTTCGATCCCAGGGGAAGGATCCTGCTGAGGAGATCGAAGATAGCAACGACGACGAAGGCCCGGTGGAGCAACCGTCCCTCCCGTCGCAGCCATTGCCAGAGCCTCAGGATAGCTCGGTGGCCATTTTGTTGGCAATCCAATCCTTATGTACTCAGATAAGGACAAGGTTACCACGGACCCCGATGGAGGATCCTGAGCCAGGACCGTCAGGAAGCCCCCCGAAAAAGCGGAGGGGAGTACATCCCGCTCCACCCTTCGTGCCCACAAGGCCTGTGGACCCGTCATCCCCCTCGCCTGACCCTCGGGATGATACGGCGACGGATACGGGGATGGACGACGATGGTGGCGATATTAGACATTCCTTAATTGCCTCCCCCTCGGGCCTCACCGCCAGACGAAATTGGCTCCTTTCATGCCATGAAAGCCAGGGCGTCCAAGCTCTTCCAACTCTGCCCGGAGGAACAGAAGAAGGAAGGCTTTCTTTATCAACAACGGGAGGCCAAGAGAAAGAATGTCCTGGCAGTGCCGTTGCTCGACGACATCTGGGACGAAGGGCTGGCTGTCCTCAAGAACCCTTCTACGACGCCCGCCAAGAGGGACAGGTACGAGAAGAAGTACCGGGTCCCCGACGCCGCCCCCTTGTGCCTCAGGGCCAGCCTACGCCGGACTCGGTCGTCTCGGCAGCGGGTGCGGCAGCATCAACTTCCACTTCCCCGCCGGACAGCGAGGGCAAGAAGTTGGACTCCATGGGACGATGGGTCATTTCGTCGGCGGCGGCGACGACTATTAAGGCGGCCAATGGCCCGTTACGACAGGGAGCTTTGGTTCAAGTTAGCTCCCCTGCTGGACTTCCTACCGGACGACAAGAGAGCGGGGACCCTACAGATTCTTGAGGAAGGCGAGGTGGCGTCGGATCACGCCATAACGGCAACTTTCGCCAGGACGTTCAGACCAGAGTGTTGGATATGCCGTTCGACGGCAGCAACCTTTTTGGGAAGACGGTGGATGAGTCGCTCCAGGCCATCAAGACCGACTCCGAGACGGGCCGGGCCGGGCCCTAGGGGTACTTCAACAACGACGGCCCTTTCGGAGCTCCGGAGGCAGACAAGGTGCCTCCAAGGGATCCAGCGGTGGCTCTTCTACATACCGCCAGGCGGCCCGCTCCTCGTCCCAGGAGGCCTACAGAGGTCGCGGCAAGCAAGGAGGATCCCGTCTTCGTCGTCAAGGAGGCCAAGGCAGCAAGGCCTCCTCCAAGCAGGACTGAATCGGCCGCAGCATCGGGCCCCCACCGAAGCACCCCAGTGTGAGGCCGGCTGACAAAGTTCATCAGCGTGTGGGAGTCCATCTCCACCGACCGTTGGGTGCTGGACACCCTGGCCAATGGGCACTCGCTGGAATTCCAAAAGAAGCGTCCTCACATTCCTCCTGTGGCCAGGAAGGAGAATCGCGTCCCTCAACTGCTGTTGGAGGTAAGAGCGATGCTCAAGAAAGGTGCCATCGAGCTTGTCCCCAGGAGGCTCCGGAGTGTACTCAAGGTACTTCCTTGTCAAAAAGAAGTTGGCCCCCCATCCTGGACCTGCGTCGGTTAAACAAGTACATCAAGGCACAGAAATTCAGGATGGTCACCCTCCAGCAAGTGCTGGGACAGCTGGAGGAGGGTGACTTCCTATCATCGTTGGACCTGCTGAAGGATGCTTAATTCCACATCCCCATTCTAAAAGGACACAAAGTTTCTCAGGTTTGTGGTTCAGGGACACCACTACCAATTCAGAGCCCTACCGTTGGGATTAAAGTCGGCACCCAGGGTATTCACCAAGTGTCTGGCACCAGTGACGGCGCGGCTGCGCCTGCAGGGGATCCACGTCTACCCCTACCTGGACAACTGGCTAACCCGTGCAAGGACAAGAGAACTCGCCGTCGAACACACAGTGAGGACTGTCCGGCTGCTCACGGAACTGGGATTTGCATCAACTACTCCAAATCCCACCTGGTTCCGTCGCAAGTAGCACTGTTTCTGGGAGCGAAGCTCGATACAGTGGGGCAATTGGCCTCCCCGTCGGAGGAGAGGACGAAGGCCATTTTGGGCAAGGTGCAACGCCTGCTAGCCTCGGACGTGGCCAGGGTGAGGTCCATCAAGTCCCTCCTCGGGATGATGTCCCCATGCATCTACCTTGTACCCCTTTGCAGACTTCGGATGCGTCCGCTACAGGAGTTCCTCGACGCCCGCTGGTTTCAGGCGACGGGCTGCTTCGAAGACAGGAACCCTCTCGATGAGGCGTTCCGTCGGGCGATCCTATGGTGGGGTACCCGTGCGCACCTCATGGCAGGCACAGACTTTCAGACCCTGGCGTTTCAGGAGACTGCGACGGACGCCTCCCTGGAGGGTTGGGGAGCCAACAACGGAGATCTCCACACAAGAGGCCTTTGGCTCCCGGAGGAGAGGTCTCTCCACATCAACATTCTGGAGCTTCGAGCAGTGTTCTGGGCGCTCAAGTCGTTCTTTCCGTCCCTCAAGGACAAAGTGGTGAGGATCTTCACCGACAACACCACCACAATGTTCTACATACGGAAGCAGGGAGGCACCAGATGCCCAGCCCTATCCAAGGAGGCCCAGGATCTGTGACACTGGGCCGTCGCCCAGGGGATGTTTCTGGTTCCCTTCCACTTGGCAGGAATAAAAAACACCATCGCCGACTCACTCAGCGGGGAGCTGCGCTCGTGCCACGAGTGGGGAACTACGCCAGGACAAGGTGGATCGGCTCTTTTGACGATGGGGCAAACCCCGGATCGACCTCTTCGCGACGGCGACGAACTCCAAGTGCCAGAGGTTCGCCAGCAGGTTCCCACAGCCGAGGAGCATGGGCAATGCTTTCTCGTTCCCTTGGGATGGCCTGTTTCTATACGCGTTGCCATTGCTGCTCCGTCTCATCAACCAGCTCAAGAAGTCCAGGTGCAGAATGATCCTCGTCGCACCGGCGTGGCCGAGGCAGATCTGGTTCCCGGACCTTCTGGACTTGTCAACGTCCCCACCAGTCAAGCTGCCGGCGGACACGGATCTTCTTTCCAGAGAAGGAGGCGGCATTCTTCATCACGACCCGGAGTCGCTGAACTTGCAGGCCTGGCTCCGGCAGCACTAGAGTTTGGAGGGTACGATATCCCGGCTGACTGCATAGAGGTTCTTGCAAAAGCCAGGGCGTCCTCAACTCTCAAGTGCTACGGACATAAGTGGAAGAGGTTCTCTGTCTGGTGCTGTGCACAGAAGATTAACCCTCTGCGGATTACGGCCCCTCAAGTACTGCCGTACCTACTGTCGCTGGCCAAAGCTGGACTGGCTCACGCCTCCATTAAAATACATCTGGCTGCCATCTCCCTATATACTAGGACTACGGGACGGGCGTCCTTGTGGTCTCATCGCCTGGTGAAGGAATTTATGAAGGGACTATTCCGATCGTTCCTGCCGGTAAAGGCTCCAGCCCCGGCGTGGGAGCTTAATGTAGTGCTGACCAGGCTCATGGGGGCCCCATTCGAGCCTATGCATTCGGCGCCTTTGAAGTTCCTGTCGTGGAAGACAGCGTTCCTCGTGGCCATCACCTCCGCACGACGAGTGGGAGAGATCCAGGCCCTATCTTGCAAGCCTCCATACTTGACTTTTCACGACATGAGGGTGGTGCTGAGGACGCACCCCTCCTTCATGCCCAAGGCATGCTCATGAATAAAATTATACATAGCAGTACACACATGCACAACCACGGGAGGTGGCAACAGGCTCCACATTAAGCAATACAACTCAACATTAAGCATCTCTTACCTCCTCACCAGGCTCACCTTAAGCGAACAGGTTGCGCAGCACTGCTTGGCCGACCCTGGACTCCTCCCTGGAGTCCCGATCGACGCAGTAGAATCGTCGGACGTCCACCTCAACGAGCCCTTGGTGTTACCAGTTTTCTTCTCGTCGCCTTTGACACCGGCCGAGAGGACTTTGCACTCGCTGGATGTAGCTAGAGCGCTGAAGTTCTATGTGGACCGCACGAAGAGTTTTCGGAAGACGTCACAGCTGTTTGTGAACTTTAGGACTGTGAATCAAGGGAAGGCTCTCTCGAAGACTTCCATTTCCAGATGCCTCTCCGGCTGCATCATGCACGGTCACCGGTTGGCAAACCGACCGCTGCCCGGCCGTCCGAGAGCCCATTCGACCAGAGCGATTGCTGCTAACACGGCGTTCCTGTCTGGTGTGCCCCTGCTGGACATCTGCAGGGCTGCTACGTGGAGGTAGACGCACACCTTCACAAGATTCTACTGCGTCGATCGGGACTCCAGGGAGGAGTCCAGGGTCGGCCAAGCAGTGCTGCGCAACCTGTTCGCTTAAGGTGAGCCTGGTGAGGAGGTAAGAGATGCTTAATGTTGAGTTGTATTGCTTAATGTTGAGCCTGTTGCCACCTCCCGTGGTTGTGCATGTGTGTACTGCTATGTATAATTTTATTCATGAGCATGTGAATCCATGCCAGACCCCATGCTGGAGAAGGAACAAGTTACTTACCTGTAACTGTTGTTCTCCAGCATGGGTCTGGCATGGATTCACATGCGCACCCTACCCCTCTGCGGCTCTTCACTTGGTCATACTGCCACTTTACGTGCTACCAAATCTGAGGGTGGCTGCCAGAGGCGGGGCTTGGGGAGGGGGCAGTCATTGGCTGGGGACAGTATGACCCAGAGATCAGTGATTGGTTACTACTAAGAAAGACAGATCAGAAACGAAACTGATACTGATTTTTACTTTACTGAGGATTCCCAGCCTGACGGGGAATATTCATGAGCATGTGAATCCATGCCAGACCCATGCTGGAGAACAGCAGTTACAAGTAAGTAACTTGTTCCGTACGTGCCCTACGAAGTCCTCTACCCTGGGCGAATGGGCGACATTCAAGAAATCCATGATGGTGATTTTTCAATCGCAGGGCACTTGTCTGGTCGCGCCTTCTGACGAAGCCGGCCAGGATCGGTCTCGTTCCGTGGCTCGAACACCTTTGGGGCTCGGGTTTGCGACATGACACACATAGGGAGCTGTCCCGTACGGACAAGGAATCTCGGGGTCGCAAGAAGTGTGTCTCGGTCTCAGTCCTCGTCCCCAGCGAAACTGCAGCTACAGATGGAGGGCTTGATGCTGGTGTAGACTCGGTCGGCACTGTTTCCGTCCGACTCGGACATTGACGCTTTGCCATTTTACCAGCCCACGGCGCTGTCAGCACGTGTCAACATCGATGCCGAAGCCTTCAGCGCTCCCGGCGCTGAGGTTGTCAACGCTCTCGACATCGAAGCCTTCAACGCTTTCAGCACCATCAGGGATTTTTTCTGAGTGTGTGCCTTTGGAGTTCCCGGACATCGGTGATCCTCCGAGGAAGGCAACATCGAAGTCTGTGTGGCCAGTTGTGGCCTCCAGGTCCTCTTCTGTCACTGGATCTGCATTTTATCTCCATCTGGCTGACATTTACGAAGAAGAGGAGAGGTCTGAATTTGAGGACTCTGGTGTACTTGGATGAGGAGTCCCCAATTTTATGGTGAGTCAGTTGGAGGAGTTGAGACAGTCCCTCCATGATGTCAGTGGGTTGGACACTTCCCCGGAAGTGGACTTTGGTAGACCTGAGCCTGGGGCTCATGCGGAGTCTTCGTACAGAAGGCTCATGTCGCTGGTCTCGGAGTATCTGGGCTGGTCCAGTCCTCCTGAGGATTTTGTGCAGGATGATCTGACAGACATTTTGGATCAAGGTCCGTCCTCTGACCCTATTTTGCCATTTCATCTTACCTTGCAGAAAAGGGTGGCAGCTGCTTGGCAGTCCCCGGAATCTCTTCCGGCTGTGAAAAAAAATCTAAGAAATACCGCCCTGCTGTTAGCGACCCCAGCTATTTATCTACTCGCCCCACTCCTGAGCGTTTGGTGGTTCAGGCGGCTACGGCCACCTTGAGACACGCGGCATACCCTACCATCTCTCTGGATAGGGATGAAAAGCGCTCCGACGGTTGGGCCCGGAAGGTATTTTCTGCTGGGAGTATGGTCTTGAAATCGGCTTAGTCCACGTGTGCCTTGGCAAGGTTTTCACACACACTGTGGGATTGTTTCCTTGGCGGCTGAGCATATTCCCGAGGGGGAAGAAAGGGATGGATTCCTTGCTCTCGTGCAAGACGGCAAGGATGCCATGTGCGAATCCCTTTAGTCGGGTTTGGATACGGCCGACGGTGTTAGCCGATCCATGGCTGCAAGCACGTTATATGCAGATTTGCGTGGTTGCGGAAGTCTGGGTTTGCTCCGGATGTGCAGGCCTGTCTTCTCAACATGCCCTTTGATGGAGCACATTTATTTGGCAGCAAGGCTGACGAGAGCCATGAGAGGTTGCAGACCTCAAAAGCTGCAGCGAAGTCTTTGAGCGCCGTGGTGCGTCAACCTCCACCTTTTCATCCTAGGGGACAACAGTGGAGGGGAGGTTCCTTTCAGTACTACTCCTCCTTTGGTAGTACGAGAGGGGCCACCAGTCAAAGGGGCAAGCGGAAAGGTACCCGTGGTGGACTGGGAAATCGTGGTGCCAGAGCCACTCCGAGCAGCTGCCTCTTTACCTTCAGGCACTGGCAAAGCCGCTTTTAAACAGTCATGAGACCATGTGCCATGGTTCGCCGTTTGGGGGCAGACTCTCAGCATCTCGAAGACTGGCGGGCTATTACTTCAGATGCGTGGGTGTTGGATACCTGGACCCACAGCTACTGTCTTCCCTTCCATCAGCGGCCTCACGACAATCCACCGGGGAAACTCTTTGAAGCTTCCAGGTCCGCTCCTTGCGCAGGAAATCTTGTCCCTGGTGGAGAAAGGCACTATACAACTGGTGCCTGTAATAGAGAGGAACAAGGCATGGTATTTCCCTTTTAATCCCAAAGAAAGACTGGGGTTTGAGACCCATCTTGGACTTGCGTTGGTTGAACAAACTCCTCCGGAAGGACAAGTTCAAGATGGTCACTCTTTCTCAAGACCTCCAGGCCCTTCAACTTCAGGATTGGTTGGTGTCTCTGGACCTCAAGGATGCTTATTTTCATGTGCAGATCCATCCCGCGCACAAGTACCTAAGGTTTGCGGCTGGCAACTCGCATTTTCAGTTTCGGGTCCTGCTGTTCGGATTGACCTCCGCCCCAAGGGTCTTCACCAAGCTCATGGTGGTGGTGGCAGCGTACTTCAGGCGAGGGGGGGAATTCACGTCTACCCCTACCTGGACGACTGGCTGAGCCGGGCGTGCTCTCCCGAGCTAGCTTTGGATCATCTGTGTCACCTGCTGCACCCTCCACAGGCTGGGCTTCTCCCTGAATTTCAGGAAGTCTCACCTGACACCATCCCAACATCTCCAGTACAACAGGTCTGTGTTGGATACGACCTTGGAAGTGTTTGCCTCCCAAGGACAAGTTTCAACATGCCCAGAGTCTCCCGGCTTTTGAATTCTTAAGGTTGCTTACCTCATGGCTTCCTGCATTTTTCTGGTGCGAGAGGCCAGGCTGCGGGTGAGATCCCTGCAATGGGTCCTGAAGATGCAGTGGTCGCAGTTCTCCGGCAAGATGACAGATCTGTTCAGATCCCACGCTCGGTCTCCCAAGACCTTCTGTGATGGGTGAACTAAGGGAACCTGATGAAGGGGGAACCGTTTTTGCAACTGTGGCCGCAGGTGACTGTAGTGACGGACGCTTCCCTCACAGGATGGGGTGCTCATGCCAACAACTTGACCGCCAGCCATCGTTGGTCTCCGTCGGAGTCCAGACTCCACATCAATCTGTTAGAGCTCAGAGCCATCAGGCTAGCCCTGAAGGCGTTTCTGCCCTCGATACGGGGGAAGTGTGTCCTGGTCATGACAGACAACAGTGGCCATGCATTACCTCAACAAAAAGGGGGAGCAGGGTCACACCCGTTGTGCATAGAGGCAATGCAGCTCTGGTTCTGGGCGATCCAGCAGGCAGAGCAGTCTCTCACGAGTGGGAGTTGGCTCAGGAAGTCCTTCAGGAGATCTTCGCCCTTTGGGGAACCCCGCAAGTGGATCTCTTCGCCACCAGTGTCAACCGGAAGTGCGAGAGATTATGCTCAAGGGAATTTCCTCTAAGAGGAGCCTTAGACGTGTTCGTGGTGGATTGGTCATTCCCACTGCTGTACGCGTTTCCTCCAGTCCCCATCATTCCTCAAGTGTTCCGGAGGTTCAGTTCCCACATGATCCTCATTGCTCCTGATTGGGCCAGGAGAGCGTGGTACCCGGACCTTCTGGAAATGTCCATCTGCCCTCCACGTTTTCCCCACCAAGAGGATCTGCTCTCGCTCTCTCTCTCTCTCTCTCTCTCTCTCTCTCTCTCTCTCTCTCTCTCTCTCTCTCTCTCTCTCTCTCTCTCTCTCTCTCTCTCTCTCTCTCGGGAGGGAGGAAGGGAGGGAGGGAGTCCGTCAGGTTCTCCATCCAGAGGTCAGGACTCTCAACCTTCACGCTTGGTATCTGAAAGGTTGAGGTATAAGGATTGGGACCTCCCAGATGACGTGATGGAGGTGTTGCCTTCGGCTAGATGGCCTGCAACAAAATCCCTGTACCGTTGGCGTAAGTTCAGCGACTGGTGCAGGGAACACAATGTTGATCCTTTTCAGTGCTTTCAAGTGGGAACCATTAAAGGTTACCTAGCGGCGCAGTCTATCATTAAGCGCTCGTCTGAAGAATGTTCTTTAAGATTCCTTTTGATTTCTCAGTTTCTTAAAGGACTGACTAATGTATTCCCGCCGTCTCCTTTCCAGGTGCCGGTTTGGGATTTGAATTTGGTTTTGAGATTTCTCATGGGTGCTCCGTTTGAACCTTTGCACTCTTGTCCTTTGAGGTTACGGTCCTTCAATTCAAGACTGTGTTCTTGGTTGCGGTTACTTCCGCTCACAGAGTGAGTGAATTGCAGGCACTTTCAGCTAAGCCACCCTTTACTGTGTTTCACAAGGACAGGGTTGTACTGCGACTACGTTCTTCTTTTCTACCTAAGGTAGTCTCTGAATATCATTTGAGTCAAAAGGTGGTTCTTCCATCTTTCTTCCCTCCTCCTCATCCTGGTAAGGAAGAGGAGCGTCTCCATCTGTTAGATCCTAGGAGAGCTCTTAGCTTTTACATTTCTAGGATGTCCAGGGTCAGAGTGCGGGGTGTTCCTGTTAGGAATATTTGTGATGCTGCTACTTGGGCTTCAATCCATACATTTGTAAAACATTATTCCCTGGATACCATTCATGGTCCGGATATGGCCTTTGAGAAGGTGGTTCTTTATTCCGCAATCTAATTGGGTATTCTAAATTCTTTTCCCTCCTCCATTTACTGGTGCTGCTTGGGGAGTCTGTCAAAGATGTGGAATGCGTTGGAGGGCACAATTCATTCGAAGAACAAGTTACTTACCAACTGCTAACGTTCTTTTGACTGGATGTTCCTCCATTGCATTCAACATCGCCCTCCCAGCCTGCCCTTCAGGAGAATTTCCTATGCGATTTGCAGCTTCCGTTTCTGCAAGGCTAAGTGCAGTCCAGCAGGCATCAGACTGGTGTCACACGTTCTGGGGGGAAAAAAATTAAACTGAGGCTACGGGTGCCGTGCGGCCTATTTATGACATCCTGTGACGTCATCTACAGTGGCCCTCGAGGGACATGGACCCGATGCAGGACACCCTCTACCGAAAAAGTTTCCGAAGTGCACAGCTGTGGACATTACATGTTAAAGATATAGAATGCGTTGGAGCATCCAGTCGAAAGAACGTTACCAGTTGGTAAGTAACTTGTTCTTCGAATGGATTGTGTCCTCCGACATCTTTGACATGTAATGGCAACAGCTGTGGTGCTTTGGACATTTTTCGGCAGAGGGCGTCCTGCGTCGATGGCGTTGGGTCGATGTCCCTCAAAAGCCTCTGTCAAGGGTGACGTCATTGAATGTTATAAGTTGCATGCACAGCGCCCGTAGCCTCAGTTCCATTTTTTCCGCAAACGTGTTTGCTTCGAGAACTCGGCGCGCCTTGTGTTATCTACTTCAATAATGTTTTCTACCCCGTCGAACCCGCGGTCTGGCTTCAAAAAATGTCGGGACTGTAAGTCCAAGATGTCCATCACGGATCCGCCCCATATCTGCTTGTGGTATCTGGGCGAGAGCCACGACACGGATGACTGAAGTGCAAGTCAACTGCCAGGGCCTTGCGGGAGCGTATGGGGAAATTGAAGGTAGGTCGGCTATCCAAACCCCGTAAATCCAAAAATACTACTGGTCTTTCCACTGATGGCTCGATGGGGGACGCTCCCCGTCAGAGGGAGTCCAGGGGATCTTGGTCCCGGAGTGGTTCCTGCCACTCGTCCTCGTTGAGACGCTCACGGAAGCGCAGTCACTGTTCGCCTTCCCCGTCCTCGTCGGACAATGGCGCTGCGAGGAAAGTGGCTTGCCCCACTAAATCCTCTACTCCGGAGGAATGGGAGGCATTCCGGGAGAAAACACTGGAGATTTTTCAATCTCAGGGCACTGTTGCGTCCGCGCTTTCAGTTGAAGCCAGCAGGGAACGGTCTCGGCACAATGCTTGCGTGCCCTCGGGCCCTGGCAGTCGCCACGTTAAACATCGGGAACAGTCAAGGTCTTGTTCGGATATGGCTCCGGTAGATCGCCAGAGACGTGCCTGATCCAGGTCACAGTCTTCATCCCCAACGGAACCATCGAAGTCTGGAAAGGTGTCGAGGAAGGCGTTAGCGCCGTGTCCATCGAGTGCGGCTTTCGGGGCTTTGCCCTCAGTCAGGCCCTCGGAGCCTTCGACGCCGAAGCCATCAGCACCCTCGACACCATCAGGGCCTAAAGGCCAGAATTTGCCTTTGCAGGCCCCTGTGGCTGTGGATCCTCTGAGAAAGGATCTAAGACTGTGAAGCCTATTCTTGAATCCAGGTCTGCACCTGTACCTAGGCAGGAGTTCTTTCATTCTCTACAGAACATAAATGAAGATGAGGAGAGGTCTGATGTGGAGTTGGAGCCTTTTGATATTCCTGGTGAAACACCTGAAGCGCCTGACATTGTCTTTTCTGTGGACAGTCCGATGGAGGATCTGTGTCAGTCTTTACATGATGCCAGTGGCCTTGACACACCTCCTGAGATGGAGTTTGGTAGGCCAGAGCCTGGGGCTCATGCTGAATCCTCCTATAGGAGGTTGATGGGAGATAAGGAGTACCTAGGGTGGTCTGGCCCTCCAGTTGAATTCGATCAGGATGACCTGACTGACATTTTAGATCAGGGTCGTCCACGGACCCAGTGTTTCCTTTTCACATGCTGTTACAGAAAAAGGTGGCTGCTACTTGGAACACCCCGAAGTCTCTTCTGGCAGTCAACAAGTCATTGAGCAAGAAATACCGCCCATCCAGTAGTGACCCCAGCTAGGTACCCACACACCCCATTCCTGAGAGTTTGGTGATTCAGGCACCCACGGCCACTTCAAGGCAGGTGGCATACCCTACCATCCCTCCTCATGGGGACGACAAGCGATTCGATGGATGGGCAAGCAAGGAATTGCAGCTGGGAGTATGGCACTGAAATTGGCCAACTCCACCTGGCAACATTTTCGTGCACTCGAATTCTTTCTGGCGGCTGAGCATATTCCCGAAGGGGAAGAAAGGGATGGGTTTCCTGCTATTGTGCAGGATGGCAAGGATGGCATGTGTGAATCCCTTCAGTCTGGGTTGCACACGGCTGATCGTGTCAGCTGGTCCATGGCTGCGAGCACCGTGATACGCAGGTTTGCATGGTTGTGGAAGTCTGGGTTTGCACCGGATGTGCAGGCCAGTCTTCTCAACATGCCCTTTGATGGTTCTCATTTATTATTTATTACATTTTTTATGCGCCCAGACCCGGAGGTATCACAGCGTACTTACAGACAGTGGATAAATACAATCTTGAAAGATGAAAAACAGTGGAGTCACGTGGAGGAGAAACCAAAACATTACATGTGCAAGGTTGTGGGGTGTCTGGTCTAAGTGGGTGGGGTCATAGTTCTCATTAGTATTGGTTGAATAACCACGTTTTCAGTGATCTTTTTTTGAATTGTGGGTAGGATGTCTCGTTTTTTTAGATTAGTAGGTAAGGCATTCCAATGTCTGGGGCCAAGGACTTTAAAGCTACTACCTCCCGATTTGTCTCTTTTGTATCATGGGATTTCGAGGTTTTCGTTGTTGTTGGATCTGAGTAGTCTAGTAGGATTTTTCTTTGCAACTGTATTGAGGAGGTACTTGGGAGCTTTGTTAGCCATGCATTTATGAATGATACTTGGGGGTTTTTAAAAGTATCCTGGCTTTGATAGGGAGCCAGTGATTGTCTCTCCTGATGTTTGAGATGTGTTCGGATATTTTTATGCCTAGTGCAGCTCGGAGAGCTTTGTTCTGCATCAGTTGGAGTTTGGCTATATTATAATTAGAGGTGCCAAGGAAGAGGATGTTGCAATAGTCGTGCTTGGATAGTATAAGCGTTCTTGCTAACGTAACGCAGTTATCGGTTGTAAGGAATTTGCGGCTGAGAGAGATGAGTTTGGATGTGTAAGATGTAGATGATGCTAAGGTTTTGACTTATTTGGACATCGTTAATGTGGCGTCTAGGTAGACACTGAGTGTCTTGACTTGTTTGAGTACTGGGATTGCGGTGCCATCAATGATGAAGGAAGTGTAGGCAGGCTGAAGTGACTCAATTTTGGAGGAAGATCCTAATATGAGTAACTCAGTTTTGTCGTCATTGAGGCAAAGGCTATTGTTGGCCATCCAGTTTTGGATAAGTGAGTAGATTTTGTTGATGAGCAAGGAATCTTGCTCATCGTTGCCTGTTAAAGAGGATGAGGATCTGGGTGTCATCTGCAAAGCTAGTGTAGATGACACCCATAGCATCCAGAGCTGCAAAAAGGAGCTTGGTGTAGGCATTTTAGAGGGTGGGAGATGGGCATGAACCTTGCAGGACGCCTACAGGAACTGCTATGGGGTCTGCAGATTATTTGCCAATGGACACTCTTGAGGTCCTGTCTGTGTCATGATGCCTACCCCCGGAGCACCAGGCCAGGCCCAGCACCCCCGGGAGCAGGCATCACGCCCCCGGGTAAAAGCCCAGCGGCCCTTTATAGGGGCTCTTTGGACTCTGTCCTGGCGCCGTTGGCGCCAGGCTCATGTTGGACATCAGTCCTGGCGCCATAGGCGCCAGGCTCATAAGGGGAAGTGTTTGATGCACTTACCTGAAGCAGACCATGCTGCATGAAGAACCAAGCCAAATGAGGCTTAGGAGGGACTATTTTTCCGAATGAACTATTTGTTACTTGGGTGGGGCTGTGGCAGAATACTCACCTGGAACTTCTTCCAAGGCTATTTAAGCCACGCCCGGACAGCCACACGTGCTTCGCGTTGTTCTGCATCCCAGCAGCTGAACGCTCACCAGGTCTGCTCCTGCACCTGGACTCCAGCCACGCCCGCCTCGAACCTGGAACACCTGTAAGGGAATAAGAGAAGAGAAAGGTGAAAACCAAGAACTTATTCAACCTTCTTACCTGCATCCGGAATTTTCACGCCAGCATTCCTGAAGGAAGACTTCCATTTAAAAGCACCGCGTTGCTCGCTTCAGTGCCGCGCTTCACTCACCTGTTCCCGAGACGCCGCCCGGCTCCATCGCGGCTCTCGGCACCGGTCGCCACATCTCTGCACCTAGGGGAGAGAAGAAGAGACAAAAGGTGAGCAAGGGAACACAAGAGGAAAGCCGAATTTTCAGCCATATTACTTACCGGCTTTTCTTGGTGAACCATTCCACATCTCGGGTCGGCGCCGCATCTTTGGCAGGTACCGCACCCCGGCCTCTATGGGGAAAGGACAAAACACATTACTGGGGAATTATAAAGACATTTAGAGGGGTCGCCCTCATCACTAACTCACCTGATTTTACCACCAGCAATTTAACCCCTCAACGCATCGCCTTCGTTCTGCACCTGAAATTAAGGACAGAAAAAAACAACATAAAAGGAGGCTCACACTTGAACTTTTACATCTTCATACTTACGGCGTATCGCTCAGAAAAGTCAAGTGGATTTGCCAGCGCCATTCTGAAAACCAGTGAAGTAACTGGACGAACGCGCGCCCCAGCACCAGAAGCAGGATGGAGAGTTCATCCTTCCAAACCATAAGGTGAGCTTAAACCGGGGGTTTTTGGAGGAAGTCGGAGAAGAACGAAGGGGGAAAGGGGAGAGCAAGCACACTATTCAGCAGACAGTTAATCCCCTTTCTCATCTGCAGAAGGATATTCCTACGGGCCAGACAAGCAAGATTTGGGGGTCCTGTTCAATCGGTGGTCCGAATTCTGCGCATCACGCTTGAAGAGGCCACAGCAACCCAGACCAGCGCCTCCGTGGGAGCCAGGTGAGCGTTACAGTCTGCTAGGAAGGATTTGATCCAATCAGTGGCATTGTTGGACAGTTGAAAGTTATTGGCTAAGGTGGTGCAGAGTTTGTCGTGGTCGACCAGATCGAATGCCGCAGAGGGATCCAATAGCATTAGTAAGCAGTTTTCCTGCTTCTCTGGTGGCATCCATTTGGATCTTAAGGTCGAGTAGGGCTGTTTCCATACTGTGGTTAGGACGGAATCCTTATTGTTGGTCCCCCAAATGTTGGTAATGTTCTAGATGGTTTTGTATTTGAGAGTATGCTATTTTGTCGATTATTTTCAGAAGAAATGGGACTGTGGTAATTGGTCGGTAATTAGTGGGGATGGAGGGATCCATGGTTGTTTTTTTTTAGTAAGGGTGTTACCCAGGCTTTCTTAATGCTGGTAGGGACTGTATTAGAGTTAAAGGAGGCGTTAACAAATTCGGTAATGATGGGTGATAGAGTGGGGGCGCAGAGTTTGACTAGATGGGATGGGAAATGGTCTTCGCAGTTTAAGGCTTTGAAATGGCTATTGTCTAACACTTTGTTTGAGACTGGGGTGAAGTGGAAAGGAGTGCATGGAGAGGTGTTGGTGGGGGCGGTGGCGATTCACTGTTATGGTAGGGAGTATTTTTTTCTGGTAGAGATTTTTTACTATCAATTTTGTTTTGTAGCAACAGTATTTTAGAGGCTAAAGCGTCTTTTATTGTAGTGCACCATCCTTTGCTGGCGTTGTTGGGTGCTATGACTTGACATGGGTTCTCTAGTTCTGAGGATGGAGAGCAACTCTTTATTGTCGGAGTTGGCATTGTTGATGCGAAGGTTGAAAGCATTAGCTTTATGGGAGATTATAGCTGATTTGTACTTTTTATTCGCTCCTTCAAAGGCCTTTGCTGATTCAGGGGTGTTAGATTTTCTATGGAGGTGCTCGAGCAATCTTTTTATGCGTCTATGGGAGACCAATTCTTCGTTAAACCAGAAGCAAGATGTTTGTCTGGTTTCCGTGATTTGATGGTGATGGGGGCGAGTGAGTGAATAGTGTGGGTAAGGCTTGGTTGGTAGCATTCTGCTAGGTAGGCAGGATTGTTGGTATTGGGAATTATGTTGGCTAAGGCTGTGCTGAGGACGGGGAGAGGTTATCTCTTGAGATTTTTGATGTTTCTAGTTTCAAAGGGGTCTAGTGACTTGGGGATGGTCTGTTTAGTGGTGTTATGTTCCAATGAAAAGCGGATGACGAGATGGTCTGACCAGTTTACTGGGAGGATAGTCAATAGTAATTTGAGAGTTGAGTGCGAGGATCCAGTCCAGAGTTCTACCTTTGGAGTGGGTGGGTTTATTGATCATCTGAGTGAAGTTCATGTCTAGTATAACTGCATGGAAGGCAGATGCGTCATGATCTAGGGGATAACTAAAGCCTAGGTTGATGTCTCCAAGGATGATGCATTTGGTTCTGGGCTTGATGATGGGAGTTGGCAATGAGGGGATGTCCAGATTAGGGTGAGTATTTTTATTTGGTGATCTGTACGCTATCAGGATATTGGTGGTAGTTTTGGAGTTGGAGGTAAATTTAACTAAGAGGAGTTTGTAGTCCAGTATTTGTTCCACTGGACACGCTCTGATTTGCAGTGTGGTTTTGGCTTTGAGGGCAACTCCGCCTCCTTGATGGTTGATTCTGTCTGCCCTAAGGATGCTGTATCCTGATGGGATAGCAATGGCTAGGAGTGGGCCTGCGACGGGGTGTAGCCAGGTTTCGGTGACTACCAGAATGTCAAGTTGTTGGTACACTATGAGGTCATGGATTTCTATGGCGTGTGCTCCAAGGGAGCCCGTATTAATGAGTGCGCCTTTGACCATGGAGGTAGGGTCTTGAGGTGGTGTATTTCCTAAGTTAGGTGTCTGATTAGAGGTTTTGGTCTTTATTAATGGTTTGAAGGGTTTTTTGGAGAGGTCTTTGACTTGGTGGTTATTAGATGTGATGTTGGGTTTGGTAAGAGTATCTGAGGTTGTGGGCTTGGTAACTAGGTGGTTGGTTCTGGTTCTGGATCGAAGTCTGGTGAGTCTGGCGAGGCCCTCGGAGGGTATTGTCTTATTATTGGTCTCGATAAATGGGGGGGAAAGGGGGGAGGGGGTCTCCGAGTTGTAGCTAATGGTCGGAATGGTAGGTACTGCTAATTGTGTAACGTTATCCAAAATATTTTTGTGTGTAGTGGAAGTGGGGAATTGTGGGGAGGGAAGGAAGGAATGGGGTGGGGCAGGGGACTGGGTGGTGGCGTAGGCATCCCAGTCTAGCTAGTCCTTCATTGACCTTGATGAGTGGCCTCCTGTGCAAGGCACAGAATGGGGCATTATGCAGTAGGGGAACATTATGGTGGTTAGCAGAGTCAACATTATTTGGGAGGATTTAGTAGGTGAATACATATGGTAAGTGATGCAGAGGAGTTGGGTCAGTACAGCTAATGACCGGCAGCATGAAAATCAATTTACACAGTTGGGCTGGTGCAACTAGTGACTGGTAGCATAACAATCAGTTTACACAGTTGGGTTGGTGCAACTAATGGCTAGCAGCATGAAAATCAATTTACGCAGTTGGGCTGATGCAACTAGTGACTGGCAGCATAACAATCAGTTTACACAGTTTGGCTGGTGCAACTAGTGACTGGCAGTATAAGATTCATGATTGTATTGCCTAGAGATATTATGGCTTATGCGGCAGTGGAGCAGATACAGGGATACTTGTGCATATGGCGAGAGACTTTACAGGTTGCTGTGGTACAGGGGAGGAAGTTTGACGAGGTGTACTCACAAGCAATTGTTTGGATGTCCGTGCTCAACTGTAGAAAGAAAGCAGTGCGAGATTGTTTGGATCTGTGGCAGCAGCAGGGCCTAGGGAGCAGGTGATAGGACCGGTATTATGGCCATGTGCCCTTTGTGCCCTGTGGCAAACGGGGCCTTTTTCCACGCGTGCCTTCTCCTGCATGGGCCGGCTTCTGCCTGCCGGCGGGGGTAGTTATGGGAAAATGTATACAAGCGTTGCTTGGCAACGGATCACGGCCTCACTGTGGTGCCGAGCATGAGATGCAGGCGGCCATTATTGAAGCAGGCATGCTTCAAAGGAGATTGCAAATGCCGTAGTGAAGATTATCATTGGGAAGGCACAGGGCTTCCTGCTCTCGATGGGTGTGCCGAAAATACAGGCATTCTGATGGCTGATCACTTCGTGGACAAAGGCATCAGCTGATTGATGCTCTTGTAGCGCTGAGGGAGGTAGCAGCGGGCTGCAGATGGAGGGAGCAACTGGGTAGGGCTTTGTTCGGCAGCAAGGCTGACGAGAGACTTGAGAGGTTGCAGACCTCCAAAGCAGCTGCTAAATCTTTGGTTGCAGCTGTGCGTCAACCTCCGCCTTTTCGTCCTAGGGGACAGCAGTGGAGGGGTGGTTCCTTTTTGTTACTATTCTTTTGGTAGTACGACGGGAGCAGACAGCCAAAGGGGCCACCGTAAAGTTCCTCGTGGTGGACGGGGAAGAGGTGCCAAAGCCGCTCAAGCAGCTGCCTCTTTGCCTTCAAGCATTGCCGCAGCTGCTCCCAAACAGCTATGAGGCCAGGTCTCATTGTTCGCCGTTTGGGGACACTGTCTCAGCATCTCGAAGAGTGGCGAGCCATTACTTCAGATGCGTGAATTCTGGAAATAGCCCACGGCTACTGCCTACCCTTACTAAGTCGGCCTCACGACAATACACCGGGAAGCTCTCTTTGAAGATTCAGGATTCGCTCCTTGTGCAGTAAATCTTGACCCTGCTGGAGAAAGGCGCTATAGAACTAGTCCCTGTGGCGGAGAGGAACAAGGGCTGGTATTCCCCATATTTTCTGATTCCCAAGAAAGACGGAGGACTGAGACCCATCTTGGACTTAAGTTGCTTGAACAAGTTCCTCAGGAAGGACAAGTTCAAGATGGTCACCTTCTCAGGTCCTTCAGGCCCCTACGACTTCAGGATTGGTGACACTGTACCTACAGGATGCTTATTTTCATTTGCCGATCCATCCAAAGCACAGAAAATAACAGAGGTTTGCGGTTGGCAATTTGCACTTTGTTTCGGGTACTGCCATTTGGGTTGGCCTCCCCCCGAGGGTCTTCACCAAGCTCATGGTGGTGGTGCTAGCGTATCTCAGGAGGGGGGGTGGTTCACGTCTACCCCTCCCTGGACTGGCTGGTCTGAGCGCATTCTCCCAAACAAGCCTTGGATCATCTCAGCCTCACCTGCCACTCCCTTCACAAGCTGGGCTTCTTTCTCAATTTAAAGAAGTTGCATATGACACCTTCCCAATAGCTCCAGTACATTGGGCTGTATTGGAAACCACCCAAGGTGAGGGCTCATCACATTATCCAGGTTGTCAACAAATTTCAACATGCCCAGTCTCTCCCGGCTTTCGAATTCTTAAGGTTGCTCAGCCTCATGGCATCCTACATTTTTTTGGTGTAAGAGGCCAGACTGAGGATCAGATCCCTTCAATCGGCTCTCAGGACGCAGTGGTTGCAATTCTCGGGCAAGATGTTGGCTCTCCTTCAGATTCCGCTCAGTCTCACAAGATCTTCTGTGGTGGGCCAGCAAAGGGAATCTGATGAAGGGAGAGCCTTTTTGGCAACCGTGGCCAGAGGTGACGGTAGTGACTGATGCTTCCCTCACAGGATGGAGAGCTAACGCCAACAAACTGACCACCAGCGGTCGTTGGTCTCTGTCCGAGTCCAAACTCCACATAAATCTTTTGGAGCTGAGGGCCATCGGGCTAGCCCTAAAGGCTTTTCTGCCGTTTATGTGAGGGAAGAGTGTCCTGAGCATGACGGACAACACAGTGGCCATGCAGTACCTCAACAAAAAGGGAGGTGTAGGGTCACTCCCGCTGGGAGGGTGCGGGTTCTCCATCCAGAGGTCAAGACTCTCAACCTTCACGTGTGGTTTCAGAAAGGTTGAGATATAAAGATTGGGACTCCCCGGATAACATGATGGAGGTGTTGCTTTCGCCAGGCATCTGGCAACCACATCTCTGTACCATTGCCGTTGGCGTCAGTTTTTTGCGACTGGTGAGAGGACTCAATGTCGATCCTTTTCAGTGTTCCATTCCGATGGTTCTTTCTTGCTTTCTTTAGCCCACAAGGGTCTTCAAGTGGGTACCATTAAAGGTTACCTGGCAGCGCTATCTATTTTCAAGCGCTCGACTGAAGAATTTTCTTATTTTAAGATTCCTTTGATTACCCAGTTTCCAAAAGGGCTCACAAATGTGTTCCCGCTGTCCCCTTTTCAGGTGCCGGTTTGGGATCTGAATTTAGTCTTGAAAATTCTTGATGGGTGCTCAGTTTGAAGCTTTGCACTCTTGTCCTTTGAGACTGTTGACCTTCAAGATGGTTTTCTTGATTGTGGTTTCATCTGCTCGCAGAGTGACCGAGTTGCAGGCACTTTCATCTAAGCCACCCTTTACTTTGTTCCACAAGGATAAGGTTGTACTGAGGGAACGTCCGTCCTTCCTACCTAAGGTAGTGCCTGAGTTTCATTTGAGCCAGAAAGTGGTGCTTCCTGCTTTCTATCCTCCTCCTCATCCTGGTAAGGAAGAGGAGAGAGTCCATAGGTTGGACCCTAGGAGAGCATTGAGCTTTTATATTTCTAAGATGTCTCGGGTCAGAGTGGACGACCAACTTTTTGTGGGGTTCACTGGACACTGATTGGGCCAGGCTGTTACCAAACAGACCTTGTCCAGGTGGATTATCCTCACCATTGCTGAATGTTAGATTGGCTGGGAAGGACCCTCCTGAGGTTTTTCAAGCTCACTCCATCAGGGGCGTGGCTACATCCACATCCCTGCAACGGGGAGTTCCTGTTAAGAACATCTGTGATGCTGCAACAGGGTCTTCTATCCACACCTTTGTCAAGCATTACTCCCTGGATACTTTCCATGGTCAAGATATTGCCTTTGGTAAAGCAGTGCTTTATTCTGCCATCTGATTGGGTATATCTAAATTCTTCTAACTCCTCCAATCACGGATACTGCTTTGGGAGTCTGTCAAAGATGTGGAATACGTTGGAGTGTGTTGAAAGCGTTTGAGAGATCCATCCCATACAGCACCCACCCCCTCAGAAGCCCCCATAACTCCCCCCCCCCCCCCCCCCCGGAGCGCAAGACCTCACTGAGCAGGTGAACTGACCTTTCCTGAAACCTCTTTGGGATTTTGATCAAATCCTGCTACCTGAGGACCAACCCTCCAGTTCCCTCAGAATCAAGTGGCCAAATGTTTTACTTTCTGCATCCTGCGGGGTGATAGGGCAGTAATTCCCTGGGCCTGCCCGGTCGCTCCCCCTTGAAAATCAGAATAATTATCGATTTCCAGGATTCTGGAAAACTCCTCGCCCTAAGGATCTCTTCGAAAAGTACCATCAACAGCCTGGCCCATGTGTGTGCATTGTTCTTCATAATGGCATTAGTCCGACATTAGGTCCAGAGGCCCTGGAAGGAGAAGATTTGGCAAGAATCAAGTTGTCTGAGATCTCCACCGACCAAGGGGTATCCCCCATGATTGGAGTAGTCTCCTCTAGAGATCTATTATAGATGGAGGTGAAGTGAATACTCCAATTCTTTTTGCCCACCATATTACTCTGGACCAGTGATTGCATAGTTATAAATGTTGCCAGACGGTGTCCCTGTAATTCCTCACCGAATGTGGTTGGGATTACAAAATAAAAACACAAGAAAATGACTGGGAGTAACTTCTTAGATTCAACAAAGCCTCCATAACATGTGAGCTGCACAGACTTAAAAGACCTCACCAAAAGTAGCCAAGATACTTTTAGTAAATATTTCTCTTTTAGCAAATCCCCCCCTCCCCTCCACCCCCCCCCCCCCAACCTCCCTCCAACAAGGCCTTTTGCGTATTTTGTTTTGGGTAAACTGATCAGCCCTTCAAACTATCGGTACTGGGGAAACTTTCCCTTTTGCCTTTTTAACTTTTTGGGAACAACAGTGAACACAGCCTCTTATTGTGCAGTGATGATAATTTTGTATCGCCCTAGTCTTTTACACTTCTGATTTCTGGTTACTTTTATATGTGCCTAAAGACTGGTGGTAGCAATTTCATTTTTACAATTTGTGTGTATTTCTACTGTGCATATTTGCATTTGCCGCCTCTGGCTACTAGACGTGGCTAGTGTTGTAAAATGGCTGGGCCATGAGATTTTTCACTTTTCCTTTGGCCTTTTTTGGCCTTATTCCTGCCTTCTCAGGTCAAGAAATCCCATATGTCGTGCACTTGACCACTGCTGCTTTTGCGGCCTAGTGATGCCTTTGTGTGTGCTTGGCGTAGGAAGGGGATTGGACTGTCTGGTCCCATTCCACATCAGTTGTGCCTGAAAGTCTAGGTGTTGTGGCGTGACTGAAACCCACAGTTGTCAATGATTGGACCACTGCTGGCTATTTGAATTGTGCAGATTATTACCATTGGTGGGCTTGCTTCCAGACAGATTTAGGATAAGAGGGCTCCTGCAGCCATTTCTTCAGATCAGCGTTGGAGCCAAGTATCCTGTGTAGACTAGCAGCTGACAAAAGATCCGTGGATCAATCCCGAAGAGGCCCGGCATCCCTTCTTGCATTTTGGCCCTGCTGGACTACCTCATCTGTGACGGCCCTGAGCGGTGCTTGAACCCTTGGACTGTTGGGACCAACCAGTCTCAATGTGTTCTCAAGGATCCAGTCGCCCTGAGCTGGATCACCCAGTGGTTTGACCAGCTCTTCAGTGGGCAACCTTGGTAGAACCTTGTTCTGAGTTTTCAGGTGGAATTTCAGTAGTTGCCAGCTTCTGGTATAAGTCGCCTTCCTGATGAATTTCAGCATCCCAGTTTCATGGGGTCCTGCTCTAGAAGGTCTTATTCAGCTGCGACTGGAAGGATGCCTGCAGACATCTGTGTGCGGTAGCCATCTCTGGAACTCGCTTCCCCCCTCCACCCCGTGTCTGCTGATGAGATCTGCATCTGACTTCTGCATTTCGTGTTCACAAAGGGATGCACTGTACTCCTGGAACCGACCTGGAAGAATCCTTGCACCCTGTTAGGGGAGTTTTCCTAAAGTCCCCTGGAGTTAAAACCTCAAAACTATCCCAATGGTATAAAGGTCCCCAACTCTTGGCATCAGTCTGTACTACTCATGGAACCTTGGTTGAGTGGCAGAGCAGTCATGCTTATAATAAGAGGAAGATGTGAGCTGTAGGTAAGTACACTGAACCTAGTTAGTAAAGCAGATCAAAACAACGTACACCAATTAATGTATATTAAATTCTGGCGCTTGTGGATTTGCTTAAATCACATGCTGTGCATAGTCCACATCTAGTGGAAGTCGCAGAGTATTAAAAGAATTGTTTTCGAAACGCAAACGGACATTGACCGGGCATGATTAGTAATACTATCCCTAGTGTGACGAGTAATTGTACCCATGGTCCTTCACGCGGTGAGGTCCCTCAGATTGTTTTTTTCCACCATAGAAGACGGTTGCAAATGCAGAGTTCTCTTCTAGGCTGATGCTTTTCATTTACTAAAGTTATATTGGGAGAAGGTCTTACTTTCCTTTATTGTTAGTCTCGCTGCATGACTGCTCATCCACTTGACTCCTGATGAACACCCACAGCATCGATGACTGATGGATCGACGCCCAGACTTGGCCTTGCAGGCCTCTTCGGGCTTTGGCCCATTACAGTAGGGAGAGAAGAGGGAGGTTCTCTATACTGACTCCTTTTAGAGAATGTTTATCCCATTATCCCATTTCTTCTATTTTTTGCCCTCTATAGCCAGGACCAAGATCAGTAATACGATGATATTTATAAAATACAGTCACAGGCCCGCAGGACCGTTGCAGACTCGCCAGTTGGCAACCAACTACAGTATAACAAATTGTTACTGTAGGCGGCGAAACATTTCAACATGGACACTGAGGAGACACAAGTCGATGAGGACTTTTTGGAAAACAACCTGGGGGACAGGAAGGTAGCTACACAATTCATACCTCTCCTGCAGTCAGTCCAGAGACATATTCTACCATCACTCATAACACCTCATCTTACAAGTGCGGTCAACCCAAGGATAGAAAATCTTTTCAGGCCGCACCCATTGACCCCCTGTACATTAGGGACCAGCTCCAACCAGATTATCTGATAGTTACGACCACCAGACAGAGGCCAGGCACTCCCCTGGCGTCAGCAGAAGCCCTGCCAGACAAGGAGAGTAAAAAGATTTACACGTTTGGGCGAAAGGTAGCTTCCTCTGCAGCGTACCAGACAAGGATTACTAACAATACAACCCTGTTGGCTAGTTACAGCTGCCAGTAAGCTGGAACTACTACAAGCCGTCCCGGAACCACTAAGGGCCCAATTGCTTAAGACTGTTTCAGACCGCATGCAAATCTCAACCTGCATCCTGAAAAACACCTTCATGCGGCGGACAATGCAGGACACATCATAGCCGAAGAGACGCTCATTAAGCGACATACCTGACTTAGGCAGTCGGGGTTTAAGCTAGAGACCCAAGCAATCCTCCTGCACCTGTCAGTAGAACCAAACGTCCTGTCCGGAAAGGCCGTAGAGGACGCCCTAAAGAGTGCCAAGGAAGAGTATGTCCCTTGGGCAGCTGACTGACATACCTTATTCCCAATGGGGTTCCCCAAACAGTGAACACTGTTCTCGGGCTACTCTCAGGGAGGACAGTCCTCGTTCTGGAACCAGTCTCAACGCCCACGTTCCTCATCCAGCTTTCACAGGGGGAATAAGAGGCAGAGGTAGAGGCAGCTCCTCACCAGGGAGAGGTTCAGCCCCTCCCAAACAATGACACGCCATTTTGGGTCCTGTCCCATTCCACTCCAGTAGAAAGCCGACTCACTCAATTCACCCATGCATGGGAGGGGATAACATTGGACAAGTGGGTGTTGTCCACCGTGGCAGGTGGGTACTGCATCGGGTTGATTCAGAAACCACCATACCACCCGCCAAGACCAAAATGAACAGCAGAAGAGACAGCCATACTGCTGGAGGAAATAAAGGTGCTGCTCGAGAAAGACACAATAGAAATCGTCCCGGCAAACCAGGTAAACAAGGGTATTTATTCAACATACTTCCTTGTGCCAATGAAAGGCCTTACCATGCGCCCAGTACTAGAGCTGCGCCCTGCGATAAAATGTCAAACCACAAATGTTTTGCATGACCACACTTCAGGAGGTGATTCCACTCCTGAAACGGGGGGACTTCATGCCAACATTGGATATGAAAGATGCATACTTTCATATTTCAATGCACCATGCACAGAGAAAATACCTGTTTCAAGATGGTGGGAGTACACTACCAGTTCAAGGTACTCCCATTCGGCATGCCCTAGGCACCAAGATTGTTCACCAAAGTTCTCGCAGTAGTGGCAGCACACCTGTGCAGAAAGTCCCTCCCGGTATACCTTTATCTGGATGAATGGCTAATCACTGGGGAATCTCCTTACATTTGCAAGTTAAATACACAAAAGACAATAAACCTCTTCAATCTGGGTTTCTCTATCAACGAGATAAAAATCAAGTTTAGTCCCCAGCCACATAAAGCAATTTCTGGGGGCTGTCTTAAACACAAAGGAGGAGCTTGCATTCCCCTCAAACGAAAGAGGACAAAATATGCTGTTGCAGGTACTTGGTGATCATCCATTACGAAAGGACAATGCAACTGCAAAAATTATGAATTAGGACAAATTGCTCTTACCATAAATCTGTTAATTGAGAATTCCATATTGAATGCGGTCTTATTTCTTTAAAGAGTCCAGGGTTTGAATCCCACCTGCAAGGCATTAGTTATGTCCTACAAATCACTGTGTCAAGTCAGAACCTCTGTAAGAGAAGTCGAGAAGACCTTTGAGAGCACATCTGTGAAACTGGCGTCAGAAGGTCTGGTAGGTCTAGCTACCACTCAAGCAATATTCCATTTGCTTTTATAATTTTTGGTTGAGACATAGCACTAATTAGAGCTCCTTCAAGAGGTGCTGGAGCAAATAGCATACGTAGAGGAGACATGCCAAAAATGATACTTTTAGGAACAACAGCGGATACTGAGGAGTTATCGCATAGACTTAACCAAAATTCTTTAACTGTAGATACTAATACTTCGCTCTTATTGAGTTGTTTAAGAAAAATCTACTTTCCCATAATTCTGGTATCTGGATACCTTTTAGGTTTGTAGGGGTGGACCTTTAATCACCTTAACCCAAAACAGGCCACCACTTTAGAAGCGGGTACACAGTTTTACATAAAGCAAGTTTATTGTACAAAAACTCCGGGGAGCGGTTAGATGGTGTTGCAGCACCAAACTAACCCAAGTCTCAACAGTACATTGGTTGGCAGTTTATATACTTTTTGCATTTAAAACCCCCCCAGATACTTTTATTAGCCTCAATCCTCCAAATATGGTTGGACAAAACCTCTTCAAAGAAATCCCATCTTTCCCCAATTCTTCCATTTTCATTGGTTCATTATTATCTTCAGATCATATTCAAAACACAACGCTTCTCAGGATTCGTTATAGTAGTTCCTGACGTAGGTGCATGGTTTAAACAGTATTGAAAACATAATTAATTGCTCGTAATAACTGGCCTGATACGTTTAACTTTATGTATGATTGCACATGGTCTCGCTTACATATTTGAGCAAATAGAGGACGGTCTGCTTATACATGATTTTCCTTGAACTATAGATAGCCATCTTCATTCCACAGACTTCTGGCGCCTTAATCTAATATATTCTGACACATTTAACCTCCGATGACCTGGAAACGCACTTAACCGTCAGACCCTGGCCTCCGGCCTGGTTTACTACCACCAAACAAATGATGAATCCCCTCTAAAGATTTTAATACAAGGGGCCAGATAACATCTGTTCCCTTGCAAGCACTGTGAACCTTGCCCTGATCGTACAACCTTATTACTAGGAAACCAATTATCTTTCCCGTCAATGTTCCTGCTACTTTTAGAATGCCTGTGTAACAACTAATCATGTAAAGCAAACCACCCCATTGTCTGGGTTTGTGTGGCATTCACTGCTTTAATATTGTATTTTTGTACGTGGGTGAAGATCTAATATGTATAAACTCTAAATGATCCACCACATTTTATTCCACTTGGCACATATGGCTTTGCAACATTGGCCTAGTTTTGCTGTCATTCCCCTCCTGCCATCAGTATGGTGTGCGCAACATGATGTCCTCACAATAAAAGGAACACTCCATGACCACCCCAACAGGTTCCCCACCCATCTGTGCCAGCCCCTTTCTCAGCTGTGGTACAAACCCCTGCTGGTTTGTTATATACATGACAGTTTCCATCTAGCTGTTGCTCGTCAGTTTATCTCCCACCTCCCAAGCCTAGTTTCAAAATCTCCACCTGATAACCATTCTACCACAAACTGTGCCCTTCACCCACTCGATAAAATCCTAAACCTGTCAATTCTCAGATATGTACTCTTCGCCCTTAGCCCCGACTCTGTAACCAAATGTTTTGCCACTGAAACATGACACGTTATCCGTGCCCAAGCCATCTCCCACTTACTTTGCTACCATAACAGTGCTGTGTATCAAACTCACCTGCACTGGCACACCTGTGGCCTTCTGCACAGTTGAGGTTCCATTCACCTTAACCTGCCTGAACAAACCCATCTGCACCACCCATGAGGGGCGACTCTCCGCATCATCGTCGGAAGTCCAGTGGGTCTCCTTCAGGAGTCGGTCTCGCCACTACTCTGCTTCTTCGAGGCATTCCCGGAAGTGCCGGCATCAGTCGCCTTCCCCGTCCTCTTCCGAGGACTCCGCCCATCGGCAGGTCGCTTATCCCTCCATGCAAGCGATACCGGAGGAATGGGCTTCCTTCGGGAAGCAGATGCTAGCGATTCTTGAATCGCAGGGCACCGGTCTGTCCGCTGCAGCTGACGTCGATGCCGATTCGCTCGCAGCCTTTTCTGTCGACGCTGGCGCCGACTCGTTCGGTGCCCTCAACGCCTTTCGAGGCGGTGGTGTCGGAGGGGCCCCGTGGCACGGGGTTCGCCCCTAGAAAGGCTCTGGCTAAGGTCAGGCACGGCTTTGGTCCCCAGAGGTCTTCCTCTCCCCACCTGGAGTACATTTCAGAGGGTGATGAAGGCTCTGATGACGGTTTGGTTCCGGTTACAGTTCCAGATGAGCTTATCTCGGGCCATAGCCAGTTTGATGATCTGAGGCAGTCGCTGCATGATGCCAGTGGACTGGACACCTCTCCGGAGGTGGAGTTTTGTAGGCCGGAGCCTGGCACTCATGCCGATTCTTCATATCGGCGCCTTATGTCTCGGGTCACCGAGTACTTGGGTTGGTCAGCTCCCCCAGGGGAGTTCGTTCAGGATGATCTCACGGACATCCTTGATCTTGGTCCCCCCACTGACCCGGTTTTGCCGTTTCATATGGCTCTGAAGAGAAAGGTGGCGGCGGCTTAGACTGCTCCGGAGAGTCTCCCGGCAGTGGGCAAGTCTTTGTCGCGAAAATACCATCCAGCCAGTAGCGACCCCTGCTACTTGTCTAGGCACCCCACTCCGGAGAGTTTGGTGGTGCAGGTGGCTACGGCCCCGGCAAAGCAGGCGTCGTATCCTACCATCCCTCCGGATAGGGACGACAAACGTTTTGACGGCTGGGTGAAGAAAGTGTTTTCTTCAGGGGGTATGGCGCTTCAGGCGGCCAACTCCATATGTGCTTTGTCTCGTTTCACACACACTCTGTGGAACTGTGTTGCATTAGCGGCTGAACATATTCCCAAAGGGGACGAACGGGATGGTTTCCTTGCTATGGTTCAGGATGGCACGGATGCCATGTGTGAGGCCGTTCAGTCAGGTTTGGACTTGGCGGATTGTGTCAGCCAGTCCATGTCGGCGAGCACCGTAATGCGCAGGTTTGCGTGGTTGCGGAAGTCTGGGTTCGCTCCTGATGTGCAGTCCCGGCTCCTCAACATGCCCTTTGACGGTGAACACCTTTTTGGCAGCAAGGCTGACGAGAGCCTTGAGAGGTTGCAGACCTCCAAAGCTGCAGCGAAGTCGTTGGGCGCTGCAGTTCGTAAACCTCCGCCTTTTTGTCCTAGGGGACAGCAATGGAGGGGTGGTTCCTTTCGCTATTACTCGTCCTTCAGTAAAGCGAGGGGAGCTAGCAGTCAAAGAGGCCATCGTAAGAGTGCCAAAGGTGGAAACAAAGGTACTCGAGGTGCCAAGGCCACTCGGGCAGTTGCCTCTTTGCCTTCAGGCAACGCTGCAGCCGCTACCACTCTATCATGAGGCCAGGTCCCATGGTTCGCCGGTTGGGAGAAGGCTGGCGCAGCATCTTGTAGAGTGGCAAGCCATTACTTCGGATGTGTGGGTTCTGGAGATCATAACCCACGGCTACTGTCTTCCTTTTCGGCAGAGGTCTCACGACAATCCACCAGGGAGCCTCTCTTTGAAGAGTCCGGATCCGCTCCTTGCACAGGAAATTCAAGCCCTGCTGGAGAAAGGCGCCATAGAACTGGTGCCTGTAGCGGAGAGGAACAAGGGATGGTATTCCGCTTATTTTTTAATTTCAAAGAAAGACGGGGGATTGAGACCCATCATGGACTTGGGCGGTTTGATCAAACTCCTCAGGAAGGACAAGCTCAAGATGGTGACTTTCTCAAGTCCTACAGGCCCTTCAATTTCAGGACTGGTTGGTGTCTCTCGACCTCAAGGATGCTTACTTCCATGTGCCGATCCATCCCAAGCACAAGAAGTACCTGAGGTTCGCGGTTGGCGACTCGCACTTTCAGTTTCGGGTCCTGCCGTTTGGATTGACCTCCGCCCTGAGGGTTTTCACCAAGCTCATTGTGGTGGTGGCAGCGCATCTCAGGAAAGGGGGGGGATTCACGTCTACCTCTACCTGGACGATTGGTTGATCAGGGGGAGCTCTCCCGAGCAAGTCCTGGATCATCTGTTCGTCACCTGCCAGTCCCTTCACAGGCTTGGTTTCTCCCTCAACTTAAAGAAGTCCCATTTGACACCAACGCAGCGGCTCAAGTACATCGGAGCACTGCTCGACACGTCCCTGGGGCAGTATTTTCCTCCCCAGGTGAGGGCTCTTCAAATTCAGCAGATGGTGAACAAGTTTCAATTTGCCCAGGATCTCCCAGCGTTCGTGTTCTTGAGACTGCTCGGCCTCATGGCATCCTGCATTCTTCTGGTGCCAGAGGCTAGTCTGCGGATGAGATCTTTGCAGTGGGCACTCAAGCTCCAGTGGTCTCAGTCCTCCGGCAGGCTGTCGGACCCTGTTCAGGTGCCGCCCTCGGTAGCCCAGGACCTTCTGTGGTGGGCCGTCGAAGGCAATCTGATGAAGAGGGCCCCATTTTGGCTGCCCTGGCCGGAGGTGACTATCATGACGGACGCATTCCTCACGGGATGGGGAGCTCATGCCAACGAGTTGACAGTCAGCGGTCATTGGTCTCCGTCGGAGTCCAGACTCCATATCAATCTGTTGGAGCTGAGGTCCGTCAGGCTAGCCCTGAAGGCTTTTCTGCCGACTGTGCGTGGAAAGAGTGTCCTGATTCTAACGGACAACACGGTGGCCATGCACTACCTCAACAAAAAGGGGGGGGGGCAGGGTCACTTCCGCTGTGCAGGGAGGCGATGCAGCTCGAATTCTGGGCCATCCAGCAGGAAGTTTCGATCTTGGCGGTTCATCTGGCCGGAGACGACAACGAGACGGCGGACGCTCTGAGCAGGCAGAGCATGATCTCTCACGAGTGGGAGCTGGCTCAGGAGATTCTCCTGGAGATCTTCGCCCTTTGGGGGACCCCTCATGTGGATCTCTTCGCCTCCAGTGTCAACCAGAAGTGCAAAAGGTTTTGCTCGCGGGAATTTCCTCCAAAAGGAGCCTTAGGAGACGCGTTCGTGGTGGAGTGGTAATTCCCACTGCTGTACGCGTTTCCTCCAGTCCCCGTCATCCCGCAAGTACTGCGGAGGTTCGGTTCCCGGATGATCCTCATTGCTCCGGCGTGGGCCCGGAGGATGTGGTACCCGGACCTTCTCGACTTGTCCATCTGCCCTCCACGTCGTCTTCCCTACCGAGACGATCTGCTCGCACGGTAGGGGGGGGGTCAGGTTCTCCATCCAGAGGTCAGATCCCTCAACCTTCACACTTGGCTTCTGAAAGGTTGAGTTATAAGGATTGGGACCTGACGGAGGTGTTGCTCTCGGCCAGGCGGCCGGCAACAAAGTCTCTGTACCGTTGCTGTTGGAGAAAGTTCTGCGACTGGCGCAGAGTTAAGAATGTGGATCCTTTTGAATGTGACATTCCCATGGTTCTGTCTTTTTGCTTTCTTTGGCCCACAGGGGCTTGCAAGTGGGGACCATTAAAGGTTACCTGGCGGCGCTGTCCATATTTAAGCGCTCGTCTGAAGAGTGTTCCTATTTTAAGATTCCTTTAATTTCGCAGTTTTTGAAAGGGCTCACTAATGTTCCCTCCGTCACCTTTTCTGGTGCCCGGTTGGGATTTGAACCTTGTTCTTAAGTTTCTTATGGGTGCTCCGTTTGAGCCTTTACATTCTTGCCCTTTGAGGCTGCTAACTCTAAAAACTGTTTTTGGTTGCGGTTACTTCCGCTCGCAGATGGAGTGAGTTACAGGCACTTTCAGTTAAGCCACCCTTCACTGTTTCATAAGGACAGGGTTGTCCTTAGAGTTCGTCCTTTTCTTCCGAAGGTGGTTTCGGAATTTCATTTGAGCCAGAAGGTTGTTCTTCCGGCGTTCTATCCTGCTCCGCATCCTGGTAAGGAAGAGGAGAGGCTCCATAGGCTTCATCCTAGGAGAGCGTTGAGCTTTTATATTTCGCGCATGTCCCGGGTCAGAGTGGACGATTAACTTTTCATTGGTTACGCTGGAAAGCGTTTGGGACAAGCTGTGACGAAACAGACTTTCTCGGATTATTTTAGCTATCTCCGAATGTTACCGCTTGGCGGGGTAAGGATCCTCCGGCTGGCTTGCGGGCCCATTCTACCAGGGGAGTGGCTGCGTCTACTGCCCTGCAGAGGGGAGTTCCTATTCGTCACATCTGTGATGCAGCCACCTGGGCTTCAGTACATACTTTTGTACGTCACTACTCCCTCTTCCATCAGAGGGCAGGATCTGGCCTTTGGCAAGGCAGTCCTCTATTCCGCAATTTGATTGGGCATGCTAAATTTGTGTTCTAAATTCTTTCCCACCTCCTTGCTTGGTACTGCTTTGGGAGTCTGTCATAGATGAGGGAAGGCAGGGAGGGAGCGATACTGAATACGTCGTCGGACCATCCCATCGAAAGAACGTTACCAGGTAAGAAAGTAACTTGTTCTTCTGTTATAAATGACAGATTGTAGAACATCGCTTTTTTTCTCCAATATCAATAACACGTATTGGTACCAGAGAAGGTTGCAAAACCATCCACATTACCATGCTTCATTTATAATTAATCCTCCCCATGTAGATGTGGTGTTGTGGGTTCATCTCATATTTAAGGCAAGGTAAGTTGCATCAGTATACAGCTTTGTTTAGTGAGGCTTTGCAATTAATTTAGAACGGGCAGAATATTGATTCGTCCACACTATGTATACTACTAAGATTATGATTTTCTGAAAGGAAACCAACTATCCCCCCAATTCCCTAGGATGATGAGTGTATCCAATTTGAATCTCTCTCTTCAGCACATAGGGCAACATTACAAGTTTGACGGTAATTTGGAAGTAAATCTGTCTCATTACCGGCAAACTCGATTGCCACAATTGCCACTTGATTGCGCATATTTACTGTGTGATTGCAAGTGGTAGTAGGGCAGTGTTAATCCTCATTTTCAGTCTCCATGGTGATTTTGGCAGAATTACGACTGGCAATATTTCCTCTGGCTGATTTTTGGCAGTAACATGAAAGATTGATCTCCCTTTTTCTTGCTGTAGGAAAATCCTCCACCCTATCACCAAGCTTGTAGTATGGTGGTGTGGTAATGCAGTTTTAATGAAATTAACGCCGCATAACCAGTGTTTTTACCTGCACCGTCAATTCTGTAATGCTGCCCGGAGTCATTGGTAAAATGCTACTGTTCATTTGAAATTGCATCTTTTCTATGGAATTGCAAATAACCCATACTCCCTTTCATCCCGATATGTCTTTTTAAAATATCGTTTTCACAGGTCAAAATATATCAATCGTGGAAAGGTGGAATGCTCTATCCCATTCCACAAATCCAGTGAAAGAAATGCATGGCTTCAATTTATTTGACTGATTTACACAGTCACCCTTACCTGCTAAGCCACTGGGTTGTATTCCTCATTAATTGGAGACCTTTCCTAATACCTATTGGAGAAACTAATTTTAAAGATTGAGGTTAAACTTATTCCCTGCAGCCGAAATAATGAGCATTGTCAATAATACAATTATTCCAGCAACTTGTCAATATTGCAAAAATTTCACTTTAATTCAGACATTAAGCAGTGAAATGTCCCTTCTTACGAAATCGGAATCTGAGGATTAAAATATTTCAGAAAATTCTACATAATGAAGATTGGATTAATGCAGAAGAATGTTAAATTCATAGATTGGATTAAATGATTACCCTAGAATGAACAAATTATTGGAGTTAATACCCGCAGGATAAATGTAATGGAATTATCTCGAATCAATATCTGTGTATTTTATGTTGTAGTTGATGCCTTATTGAGTATTGTACATGAAGGTTATTGCTTGATGAATTGAGATGTATTATAGTATAATGCCTGTGTAATTGGTTTTATTTAATGAATTAATAGCGAACTATACAAACCCTTGTATGATTTTTCTTATTTCTGTCTTTTACTCTTCTCTTTTAATATTTGTAAGGTTTAATTTCACATTGTAAAAATGATTTACAGATTGACTTTTCTGTGCCCTTGACTAACGCATGTTCTGTCATTACATTGGCTGATTCAAGGCCTCTACATCATGTCCTTTCTGTCTTTTTATATCTGGTAAACCTAGACAACGCTAACGTCTTGGGCTTTTAGTCCCAAGCAGCCCACTAATCCTAGTTTTAAAACAATAAACAATGTCTCTTGCTTTTTTCTATGTATCCCTCACAGATCAGGGATCCACATTCACACACGTTTGGGGTATATTGTCCTCTGCTCTCCTCAATCCTGTTGAGGGTTACCTGCTTTGAGTTTTGATATAGAGTAAGCTACTTTTGGCTCATCAAGAGGTGAAACAGTACACCTGCACAGTATGTTCGTTCATGAGAATGGTACATGTTTTTACATTGCAGGGTCCTGTATTCAGCCCAAATGAAAGCGGTCTACCATACACAAAACTGCCGAAATGTGGACACCTTTACTAATGTATTCATTGCTTAGTAATGGATATCAGGAGCAGCATGAACCAATATGTTGCACATTACTGTAAATCCAAAATCAGACAGTGTGTTCTGTTAATCAATGTGTTATCTAGAATTACTGTATGTCAGATGGAACCATTTTGAAGGACACAACTAGTTAAATGTTTTTTGATAACTAGAAGTGTTAACTAATTACTTCCTTTGTTACTTTTCTGTTCCCATTACCACAACCCTTAACTCTCCATTTATAAATAACTGGCATCCCTCCTGGACTTTGCACCCAGGTCTACTGTACCTTATGGGTTATTTCTCTCATCCATTTCTTCATGATTTACAAATTGTAACATGTTTTTAAAAAGATGAATTGCATGCTTAAACTGTAATACTACAAATGGTTGTTTATGAATAAATTGTGTTTTATTCACACTATCAGTTCTTAGCCATATTATACAGGTGGTCAGGGGGTGACTTGATTCTCGAGCCACAAAACCAGAATTCATGCTTCTAATTGAGTATTAAGACTCTGGTGGAAGACTTGTGGTGTTAATTTGAAACTAATACTCATTTTAAAATAAAGGTGAGTATCAGAGGTCGAAGTAGGTGGGAAATAAAGGGAACGAATGACTAATGTTCTACTGTTATCCAATTTGCCGAGTTAGCAGCAACCTGCAGAGTTAAGCTAACCTGTATGTTTCTTGCTTGCTTAATTACTAGACTTCAGTCCTTGGTTTAAGTGCCTGCTCTTCAGTGCACTGCGTTTCCTGAACCCCCTTGTATTGGCTGAGTTGGCAGCAACCTACCATTTCTGTAACTATTTCCTGATATTCCTAGAATGAAAGGATTCTGCGTTTCTGCGTGGCAACTTCCCTTCCCTGCTAGTCTCTGATACCTGTTCTGGTAGGTCAGAAGAAGGAGGCAGATCAGTATTTGTCATGATAAACAAGTAGTTTATTTAAATTATAATGAAAAGGCCTTTCGATCTCTATTCTATGGGTTTCCCTACCTAACAAAACTAACTAGGTTTCTCGTCAGTAGTAAAGTCCAAAAAGTAAACAGTCTGTCAATCTCAAAGCTAGTCCATCCTGACCCTACTACTAAGAGAATGACTCCCTTCTCCTGGATAGGCTTTCCTCAACCTTAGGAGCTTATTCTTAATAGTTTGTGGCTTTTTCTTGGATTCATTTGTACAGTTCCTGTTCGGGGACATTGCCACCTTTCTGGTGTCCTTCTTTCTTCCTTTTTACTTTGTCCATTTGCTGTGTTTGGGATTTTATCCCCTTGTATTATGTTTTCTTGAAGTGTTTGCATTCTTATTGTTCCTTACTTCTGCATAATCAATACATCTCACATCACATTCATCTTGTTCTGACAACCTGCTCTTCTCCTTAAATCGAATGCAGCTGTCCAAGCAACTGTTTTCTCCCCTGTTCAATTCCTGTCCTTTTATACTGAGTGAGACAGGTTTGACTGTGATTTTCCTTATTATGGGTATTAGAACCTCCATTGCGATGAGTAAACTGGGTCTCTGAGTTATTCTCACTTTTATAGGTACTTGTCCTCTCACTGGGACGAGTCGGTTGATTGTTGTAGTGGTCTGTGCTCTTTTGAACAAATATTCTTTCTCTGGCATGAGTAGGATGAATGCAGTAGTTATTCTCACTCTTACAAACGCTTGTCCGTTCAGTGGGATGACTAGGCGGAGTGTTGTAGATATTCTCACTCTTACAAATACTTGTCATTTTACAGGGACAAATAGGCTGTGTGTGTGCTTGGTCCCAGCATTCCCGCCTGCCTCTCCTGTTACCTTCTTGTTCACGGGCCAGTGTCACCGGGTCTTTCCCCAGGATTGGAATGACACTTGGAGTCTGAACTTTTACTGCGTACATTCCCATGCTTCTTGGTGCTTTTTTGTGGCTGGCAGGGCCAGCGTAGTAATGGTCTTGGCGTTGTTCTTGGACTGAACAGTCCACCTTCCACTGGTCATGCCAGCGCTCGCCTGGTTCTCCTTCGATCTGGGTTCTCTTTCCATGCACGGCTCTCCGCTCTCTCTGTGCCTCCTTGTTACACCCAGAGGCCATATCCTCCTGACCGAGGATTGTCCTGTTCTCCGCAGCTTCTATGTCTTGGCTGATTCAAACTTCCCTGGTTTCATACACTTTCTGTAGCCCTCCTTCCCTTGTTATATTGGCTTTTGGGGTCTTTGCCATGGCAGCATCAAAGTCCCTTTTCTTTCTGCTGAGCATTCTTTCTTGTTCTTTCGTTCTTCATTAAGGTCATTTGGTTGGTTTCCAACCATTGAGCAATCTGCATTACTCGCTCTTCCCTATTCTTCTCAGTATTTTTATCAAACATTTCTTACATTTGTATGTGTGGTGAAATGTTACAATAACAACCAGTGGTTTGTTCTAATGTATTTCTCTGACTCCTGATTGGTGCTAATGGCCTACCAGGAAGGGTTCCAGGGAGTTCCTCGAGGGAACGGCAGTCCTTGTCCCCTAAAAGGGAGTCCCTCCCTGTGAGGTCCCACATAACACCCCCGTCGGGGGAGTGTTTAATATTCGGCTCACCTTCCTACCCTCACAAGGAAAGAATCCCATCTGTGTAGAAGTTGCGAATTCCTGTGATTCGTCACGCTGTTCTGATTTTCTCTGTACCAACATTCCCATATGCATTCTAAGTTAGTGCTTCTAACTTAGAGACTGTAGACAGATTACGTCCAAAGCCTCTGGCAACAGACTTTGTTTTATAGGATGTTTAATGGTCCTAAGTTAATGGGCCGAAACTAAACAGGCGAGTGTTTCTGTGTATATGTGTGGGTTTGGTGTGTGTTGTGGGAAGGCAGTAGGATGGGGTTTGACATAAAAACCAGCAGGAGAGGGTGGGGTGGGAACGTTTTAGGGGGGAGGAAGTCATATTGCCGCATATAAAAGCCAACACAAAAAAGGCCGAAAAAAATCAGTCTTTTTTGTGTTCAATATTTTAACTGCAGTAATATCACATTTTAATTGGGCGACATATAACTCGGGAGAATTTTCCACCCAACGCAAATCGGGCACACACTATTATTATTTGTTGAATAAAGTTGTTTTTATGCACCTGGGACACCAATTTAAAAATATTGATTCCCTACAGCCTCCTTCCCCTATCGGAACAAGAAAAAGACAATGTATGTATCACTAAAATAGAAATCAGTAAATCAATTTATTTATAAACAAATTATGCATCTATGCAATTCCAATTTCTGTAGTGACTACAATGAAAAAAGATCAATACACTGGTCACATCACTTTCCAATGTTAGCTTTATCTTAGTTATAGGCCTTCACACACACATCACCATATATACATTTTGTTTACCCTGGGTGCACATGCTCCATTGATCGAAAAATGCATGATAAAGCTTTCATTTGTTAAAAACCAAATTAAATTAGAACTTCCAATCTAAGTTTCTCTACTTCCCCTTTTTCTGAAAATAGATTTCACCTCCTCCCCCGCTCAATGGACATGTCTGAATTTCAAACAGTGTTCCTGAAAACTCAATTGGAGCAAGCTATTTAACATTCCTGCAAGTTAATCACTTACAAAATGAAAGCGTATGTTTGCTACATTCCCTTCAGTGGTGTTTCTATTGCATTCATGTGTAAACGTTTACAGGTGGGAAATGGGTTGCAGTTAATAACACTTTCCCTTTTATCTTGAGCGGTCCAACTCTTAAAACAGGATTTTGTTCGGTGATGTAAACAGGAAATGAATTAAATTACCTTATTTTTCTCAGTATGTACACAGAGAGATATCCTTTTGGCTCCCAGAATATTTCTTCTGTGTTTGATCACTACATAGAGGAGGAGTCAGGAGATCTCTCAATATACTCACTATAGGACCCAAATTATCAAATATTGAGTTCCAGAAGCACATACACTTCTGAAATATTCCCTAAGTTCTCAGGATATACAGCCAATTTATGTACACCCACCATGCTTTAATCCATTCCCCCTTAGACTATCACTTCCCTCAGAATTATTTCCCATTAAAATGATAACCGCATGGAATTATTATTTTTGGCATTCTCACAGACAAGTGGACACCCTCTTAATGACTGGTTCAATTCTGCCCATCTGGAACATGTGAGCAAGATGGTGTCAGCTTCCTTCTACAGTCTGATTGCCTTCTTCCTGTATTTGGGTCCATCTGTTGTCTTTCCTACTGAAGGAGACATAGGCCGCTAAGGCCAGATAGGCCTCTGTTGCAGTGTACATCTTGTAACTAAAAATGGGTACAAAAGGAAAGCAATCTATTCCATTCTCCTTTCTCTTATCAATTCTCCTTTATTTCCTTCTGTTAGTCAGTGAGAGAGCGAGTGCCTTCCCCCTACCCCAGCGTTGAAGGGTTTGGACATTTATAGATCAAAATGTACTCCCTTCAGAGGGGTGTATCATTTCTCTAATCTAATTAGGCAGTCTGGTGGGAGTTACTTGCAAACCCAGTTTCCCTCCCGTTTGATGTGATACCATCTTAGAGATTTCTACAATAAAACATTGCAATTTTCTCAAACACCATGTTCCGCACATGTGATAATGTTACTAATCAGTTCATCAGATTGTGCTCACACAGGCGAATCGAATTATGCTAGTCTGATCTCGGCACAACGGGTGCTGTATGTTTTACACATTTTTGTCTTTTGTACTTTGATACTTTTTACACAACAATTCCATTGCCAGCTCAGACTAATGGCCTAACTTGCTCGACTGATATGTGAATCAGTGACATGGAAAGTCTCTGCGAGAAAATATCCACATTCATCTCATTTACATAATGAAATAAACATTATACATTCAACTAAGTTTTTCACCCTGAACATTTTATAAAAAATGTAAGTCTCTAGAACCATTAGTTCAAAGGTTACATGCACAAATATGCCATATGTAAATTTTAATGGGATGAATCCAAATCTGAAATGCTAAACCATCCCCTGCCTGAACACAGAACAGCTGGTGTCTTAATGTTAGTACTTTAACATCTGTGCCATTTATGTTTGCTGAAAATGCATGGTGCATTGTTCTTTGAATTGCAGAGCTGGCAGGTACATGTGTGACTAATTACAGCCCTTTTCTATTATTTCAGTCAGTCTCCAAGTCTTTGCTGATGCAAATGTTCTTCCCCCTGAAAGAGCTAGCTAATGTGAAGGTCAGATTATTGTAGAGGAGACCACTGCTCGGACCCTATATATTGTAGATTTAAGAATGTTTGGCCTAAGCTCAGTGACGGATGGAACTTGTAAACGGGGTGCTTTTGCCTTTTTTGTATCTTTATTGCAAGGCTTACAGATTGGGTATTTTCGCTAAGTTTCGTTTTTACGGGGGATCAGTTTTTAAACGGGAAAAATAGTTAAAGCACAGCACAAAACAAAAACTGACTTCCCCCTTCTTGGTCCAAAAAGATTGCGAATATTGGTGCTACACAAAATGAATCACAAAATGTTTTATCTGACACTTTTGTTTTCCAATTTTAGGAAGTCATCACCATGAAACATCAGAAAATCCTGTATTTTCCTCTATAATTCCAATTTTATTGAAAACACATAAAACTGTTTTTTCAAAAACCAAAATTGTCGTATTAAATCAACAATCCTTAAACTTACAAAGCCATATAGTACACCACATTAACCGAACTGAACATAGTGATAAACAATGACAAACCAAAAATTGGAGTGTACATAGAAACATAGGCATACATTGTAATGCTCTATCAATTATTGGTACATCCAGATATTATTATAGAAACAATTTTCAACACAATACGAGGGAGTAACTATTGCAATCTTAATCCCTCTTTCTTGGCATTCTCTTCACACTTTAGTTGGAGAAAGAGACTATTCACATTACAATTGGGTTACCTATCATAACCGTGTTTCTAACGAAAGACAAAAGCTGCATTTTCTATTTAAACGCAGAAAAACACAAAACCGCCTTGCAGATTCTGTGGGATCTTTTAAGATAGTCGACGTGTTTCGCCCACTTTCCCAAATGAATACTATCTCTAATATCCTATGGCGTTATTCTGCTGGCCTTCTTCAGGACAAGGACATTTCTTTCAACATTGTATTAATCTTCAATACCCCAATGGTATAAAAACGGACAACACTATAAAAAAAAACAGGAAAAGACAGATTTTATGAATTGAGGCGGGATTCTGACTCGATTTTTAAATTTCACACACATATTCAGAAACATTCCTATCATTACAGAGTTTAATTCTGTAAAACCGTTCTATGCACCAATTACAAAGATTCTGCATTCAAAAGATTGAGACCGGAGGATTGATGCCAAAATGGCAATGAAGGATGGAGAATACATTTCCCAGTTGTCTTATAAAAAAGACACTCCCTAAATATTTATAGTATTTGCATTTGCTTCATTTAAAAAAAAAGAATAGCACCAACAAAACTTTACCTCGTCAGTGTCTTATACTGATACTTGATTGTATTTTTCAATTTTTCGAGAACTCAGGTAATTATTCTTCATTATTTTGAGGAGAGGTGGATGCATACACCTTCCATATTCAGACTTGGCTGTATCACATGTATATGTCTGCATGATGACACCAATTATGCATTAATACAAATATATATTTTAACCGTGAGCTGATCACATCATCCCAAAATAGGATTACACAAAGTTAGTGGGTGTAACTTCCTTCATCTCCCTTTAAAATTTTTATTTAAGAAAAGTTTTGCCAGGCTGCCTATCTAACCACAACTACGGCATTCTTTTTAACTTTCAAAACAATTTCTTCGATTGTCTAGATATATACACAGTATCATTCTTAATATAGACTTACTTTTTTTCTTTTTTTTTCTTTAGATACTGTGAACCAATTTTCGTGTGTATTCGCCATGTCCCGCGCTGAAATATTGAGCCCGGGATCCAAGCGGTTGTCTTTTTATATTCTACACAATCTGCTGCAGAAAACGACAAGGTGTTACTTCAGAGGGACACTTTTCGATTTAATTTAGCTTTCTTTATTTAAGTTATCCTATTGTGTCACCCAGAGAGTCCAACTAGCTAAATGTAGCTTTCCTACCCTCTGGTTATCACACGTGCGCCTACAACTGCTGAATTTCTCCATGAGTGTTATTTTGACAAACCAAACGTAACTGAATTTTTGGATTGCTTACCTTTTCCTTTCAAAAACTCCACATCTCGCGATTTCAGCTCTTAGCATCTTGCAGACTCGAATAACCAACCAAGGCTTAAGAGAGGTGATCTTATATACTTTCTCCCGTCACGTGATATTTGAATGTATCACATGAATTTTCATCCATGATTTTGAGTACTAGTATTTTTGAGCAGCCATATTGAAACTAGGTTGTTTCAATATGCTGTTATAAATCCCATTTGTTTTTTTCTTTTTGTTTTACTGAATTTCTTGTTTATACTTTGACTTTGATTACATGCACCCGTAGACATTGCATGCATTCGTTTATGATGGCATAACAAGGTATATTTACTAAACCGCTTACCCGATATGCCTGGTCTATCAAAAGTCAACTGGACAGGGTGAAAAACAATAACTGGACTTTTTCCCTGTCCATTGGACTTGTACTTCTTTATTAATTTCCTCATACATCCAGTGATCTTCATAACTCCGGATTTCATTTTTCTTTTTATGATTTTGTTCCGTTTGATACATGTTGTATTCAAACCCAATGTTTAAATGTTTCTGAATATTTGTGTGAAATGTAAAAATCGTCCGAATCCCACCACAATTCATAAAATCTCTTTTCCTGTTGAGTGTTGCCCATTTTTATACCATTGGGGTATTGAAGTATTGAAGATTAATACAATGTTGAAAGAAATGTCCTTGCCCTGAAGAAGGCCAGCAGAATATCGCCAAAGGATATTAGAGATAGTATCCATTTGGGAAAGTGGCCGAAACATGTCGACTATCTTAAAAGATCCCACAGAATCTGCAAGGGGGTTTTGTGTTTTTCTGCGCTTAAATAGAAAATGTAGCTTTTGTCCTTCGTTAGAAACAAGGGTGTAATATGTGAATAGTCTTTCTCTAAAGTGTGAAGAGAATGCCAAGAAAGAGTGATTAAGATTGCAATAGTTACTCTCTCATATTGTGTTGCAAATTGTGTCTATAATATCTGGATGTCAATAATTGGTAGAGCATTACAATGTATGCCCATGTTTCAATGTACACCCCAATTTTTGGTTTTTCATTTTTTATCACTGTGTTCAATTCGGTTAATGTGGTGTAGTATGTTTTTAAGGACTGTTGATTTAATACCATTTTTTTGTTTGAAAAAACAAATTTGTTTTCAATCAAATTCTAATTATAGAGAAAAATACAGGATTTTGTGATGTTTCATGGCGATGACCTCCTAAAATTCGAAAACAAAAGTGTTAGATGAAACATTTTGTGATTCATATTTATCAGCAATATTAGTATTCTTTTTGGACCGAGAAGTCAGTTTTTGGTCTTTATTGCAAGGCCAGGCTCAGAACCTACTCCAGGCAAAGTCATAAACGTTTATAGTTGAGCTTCAAAGCCAATGGTCTCACACTTCCTATTAGAAAGCATCCCCCATGTTTAGTAGTTTGTTGGTTGATGTTTGAATCTTCGCTTTCCAGGCAAAGAGGTTTTATTCATCAATGCAGCTTTTAAAATTCGTTCCTTTTCCCATGTTGTAATTGTCACTTTAAACAAAAAAACGTTATAACATCTTTGCAATCAATGTCCTATTAACATTTATATCTTTTAATGTCTCTGCAGGTTTCTATATATAAAGCTGCTTTGTAGTCCTGTAATGAAAAATGTACACAATGAAGGGCCCAGTTCAGTTTTCATTTTTCTATGAACTGCTGTGCTTTTCATCCCAGATTGGATTGTTTTTTTCGAAAGATTGCTTGATTCTGCCATGTGGCTGAAAAGAGTTCTTTTGGTGCTTGTCTTTTACTTTGGACATATGCTTGTGTTTTAGATGGGCTGCTAACATTGTACATTTTTTAATTTTTTATTTATGAAATATTTCTAAAGTGCCTATACGGCAAAGAGTCTGTCCAGGCGCAACAAGACAAAAGGGGGAATGGGGACAAGGGAGATAACAATAACGGTTCTACTAGGCCTTGTTACATTTGGATCATGCAAGTGCAGTGCAGAGAAGTGCAAGAACAGGTGGGAAGGAGGGGGTGGGGGAACTGCATAGAATGCAGAAGGGGCCCAAGGGCTCAGCAAGTGCTGAGGGGAGCCCATGGGGAGAAGTGCCAGGGGTTGCTGTGGGTGAGGACCACCAACTAAGGGGCATGGGTGAATCAGGAAGGGAGGCACAAACCACCCAGCCTGGTTATGGAGGGGGCCCGTAGTGGCAGTGCTGATATGGGGGATTGCTGGTATAGACTGGTCAGTGAGGCCTGGTAACATGTAAGACTCATAAGGGACCAGGCTGCCAGTTGCAGCGGCAGATGGGGACGTTGGCTCCCATGTACCATTTTTCAGATGCTGTGAGCAGGCTGCAGCCCACATGTTTATTTTTAAATGTAAAGATTTGATTTGCATCCTCCTAGTTTGCATTGATTTCCATACATAAACTCCGACCTTGCTCCTGCTCCTTCCGGCAATAAAAGGAGGGAGGGCAAGGGATTTTTTATTTTTATTCTGGGTTCTTTCTAGGTAAATATGGATGATTCTTTCAGTCTCTCCGTTTTGGAGCACAATAGAGGTTCTTTGTCTGGCTCTTCTTCCCTCACTAGTTTATTATTGGAAGGATGCTTCACCGTCCCTCAGGCCCTGGAAATAAATCTCCAGTTAGTGCGCTTAAGAGTGTGGTAGAAAGGCTGATTTAGTAACACGTAGAAACAGTTCTTTTTAAATAATAAATCAATCCTATCCTGCTATTTTCACATTTGGTCATCAATTGTCCTTAATACTAATAATTTCATCCAGTCATTTTCTTGCACTCTAATGTTGATACATACCAGTTTTTATCCCTTTTTACTCCTTTCCTTTTTCTGTTCTAAAGGTTTCATTCTTCAGAATGTTCTTCAACCCTAAGTTCAGATGGCTCCGCAGTCGTTCACAAACTGGACGAGGATGACTGCTTGTCAACTGATTGATGCCCCTTTTTCCCTCAAACAGATCTTCATTTTGTATGCAGATTTTATAGGCGACAGGAGTACTCTTATCAATGATCTCAAAATTGCTTCGCCAAGAAGATAACCTTTTCTCCGTGGCTTTGTTCCTTTGAAAATTATAGATACCTCATACTCCTTTTGTTTTCTTGAGGTTGCAGTACATCTTCACCCCTTCAGCAGACTTCTGCAGATTGCATTGGCCATATGCAAAAGTATGCTGTAGGATGCTTCCTCAAATTCTCAATGTATTCATGAGTAATGAAGGCGTTTATTGATGTCTGTTCCTGAGTTTGGGAAAGCAGATGTTGAGATAATAGCATTAGTTTTCTTTATTATACATGGTTTAAAATATTGAACAGAAAAATCAAATTATATACAATAATTCCATAATATTTCTATTGACTAAAATCAATTAATAAAATATGCATAATCAAATAAAATATAACATTAATTTCCCTGATATACTAATTGCATATCTCCTAACAATCTACTAATAACTATCACCAGTGCAATCTGACTGCCAAGTAGAAGTTTATTACAAAATTGACCTGATTCAATATGTGTGCAACATTATGTCAATTAAAGTGCTTTGTGCGTCGATGGTGCAAATTAGGAGAAACAATTATTATATGCTTTATGCTCTCCGTTTCTTGAGTGGATTTACAAAAGTGAAACAGTGACAGATCCATTGGTACTCTGTTTCGAATACACACAGTTTTGTTTGTAGCAGGTTAACTCTAAACCTCATAGTGCAACAGCCATTTTGAAGTATGAACTTTCATTAAGTATGGGGCCACAGTACCCACAGTTTTATGCTTCAATATTAAGTGAGATAAGAAATGATAGCATTTGAGGAGCATGTGTCAATACAATCTTTGTTTAATGCTTTTCTAACAAAATTAGTATTATAAATGTGTGTCTGGCAACTTGTAAATCCATTAGAGCATTACAACATTTTGCCATAAAAATGTTGAAATTACATCAAGGATTAGATGATGATTCCGCTAATAATTGCAGGCAAAGTGACTTTAATGGCGGATCAAGACATTTTCTATAAAACTGCAATTGTTTCCACTTGACATGCCCCTTCAATGATTGTAAACCGAATTCAAAGCACAAAGTGGCAATAGGGACACAGTTGGGAATTGACAAGTTCCTCCTCTACAAATTAGCCACATGTTTGTCCAAATCGCTGGGTTCCCTCTGTTGCATTATTTCTAATCCATATGTCAGTTTTGGAATTACTTTTCCCAAGCAGAATTTTATAATTGGCACCAGTGAGAATCTCCCATATGTTCTTCATTTGCGCAGATTAAATATTCACTGTCCTGCCTAAAGACTCAACTATGAGGTATTTATTAGGTGTGAAATGATAAGAAAACCTAAATAAACCAAGTTTCAAATACTATTTTTCATTCAGTCATTAACTCAAATGGAGACATCTTGGTGGCAGAAGAAGGTGTAGACCTGAGGGCCATCAGGACAAGTAGCAATTTGATGTCCCACCTTGGTCCAGAATCCACCGCAAACTTCAACATAAGAGAAATGTCACTGCCAGCATGTTTTGTTTCCTCTGAAACAATAAGTGAATGGTCCAATGAAGTCTACTTGCAAATCGGACCATGGTAACGTCATACACCTTTTCGGTATAGGTGTGTTGTGTGCGGGAGAATTCAGTTGGAACACACATGAGACACTTTTAAATATGTACTGAGATCCTGGCCCATATGTGGCTAGTAAGTAACTTCTCGCAGTATCTCTATAGTCTTTTGAACTCCCCTTTGACCAGCGGTAGCTGCGTCATGGGCATAGTTTAACATCAGATGTCAGCATGAGGTAGATACCACTCAATAGTCCTATCCAGATTGGAGTTTCCTCCTCAACAGTCCATCTTGAATCTTGAACAACATGTGAAATTTCATCAAAACTCGGTCTTCTTTTCCTTGATAATCTGGTTCTGTCAGAGGAAAACTGATTGGATCTTCTAAATATTGATAAAAATTTGCCAATGCAGGAGTCCTCCTTTTGAGCAGTGGTCAGCTTATCAGGAAGATGCACCCTGAGAATACAGCCATTCTTTTCAATGGGACCGAATATTTCAGCTTATGTCTGAACAATTTTAAACTCAAAATCACATGTTTTCCTTATCTCCTCGTAGCCACATTACACATTGGTGATGTATTGGATATATACACAAATATGATTAGAATGATAGTGTGCGGGGGAGCTGGCATTTTATGATTTTGAAGTACTTTGCTCTAACTCATACAGATATGAAGTTATGTCAAAAACTTTGGCTTGCATCCTAAATTTCGTTTTAATGTGATGAGATGCATTTCTTTAAAATTGGGGATTTGAAAACGCAGGTCTGGGCTTGTCCTATGTTAATTATTAATAGCTGACAGAGGCTAATTTTGTTTCTTCTTCCATTAACATCTGGTGGATAATTCTGTGTCAAAGATAACAATTTAAATGCAATTGGCTGCATTTGAGGCACTGGACCTGATTACAAGTTTGGTGGTATTTCTGAATTACCGGCAGATTCCAAGTGCCAGTAAGGGTAGTGCCAGTAAGGGTAGTTACTCCTCGTTCCATGGAGTCCCATGTAACTCCATGGGGGGAGTAGCCAGTATTACCGGCTGGTGTTACCAGTGCCGGTAATACTGGATTTTTTAGTGGTGGGGTGCCGGAATTACCTGCAGCTCTGAGCTGCAGTTAAATCCAGCAACCCTACCAACAAACTTGGAGTGTGCGGGTGCGGTAACATGCCGGTATGGCGTAATACCGGCACATTATTACTACACCTGTACACTCATAATGAGGCCCACTGAATCTGAAAAACACAGCTTCATGTTATGTGGTCAGTTTAGTTTGTATTTCTTCACAGGACTATATTGCAGGCCCTTCTGGAATCTATTTAAATGCATTTTTTAAAGAATGTCTCTTTAGATGAGCTGATGTGGGTGGGAGCAGCCCATTACTAGGAGTATGGTATTCATTTGTAGTGCAGGACAATTTGGTTCTTTGGTAAAAGATAAATAGGTCCGTTTGTCTTCTGATGGCCAAGCAATCTCATGATGCCTTAAGCCTTTCCACATCAACAATGTATTCTGGGTTGAACAGAGGTTTAGCTTGAAACAAACTCACTGGAGACTCTGAGAAAACACGCATTGGCCACACAAAAATAAGAACTGCTGTCTGGCCATGCAAATAAAAAGTAACCTATGTGTATAATTTCGAATAACTATAACACTTAATACATTTACAGGAGGCTCCTATTTGCATTTATATGTGTGTCTCAGTATTTTTCTGAATAGTCCACCTGGATTTGACTGCTGTTGGAAAAAGAAATGCATGGTGTTTTGGTTTATGAAATTGCAGGTAAATACATTGGCTGGTGTGGTTTTCAAACAAGGAATTTCAGTGATATAAACTGAGCTCTCTAAATACTTGACTCTGTTTTCAAGGTAATGTAAAAAGGTGCTATTTGTAGGGAACGAAGATATATATTGTTTAGGTAAAATGTTGCTCTGTATGTCACAGGCTCCATATGTCTTGTTTGTAGAGTTATGTGAAGTTTCAAACAACAAATGATCAGGGCGAGCCCGTAAACACAGTAACCCTTAAACAATACAATTTAGATTTTCTCAAAAACAATACATTTAGTAGTTCATACAATTAAACCATGTCTATAGATCAGTGAGTACTGACACATTCCCAACATTTAACATACACTGTGATTAATGGTCATAGTGACACATAGTACATATATAGAGTTTATGGTAACTCATTTGTATAACCCCAGAGGTTTAAACAGGAGAAGAGTGTGTACAGGTTTTTACAACAACATATTAAGTGCCTGGTCTCTAACAGGTACTGTGCGGTATAAAAGTCGACACAACTGTGCTTCGGCCTAGAGCCTATCCCGTTGGCTACAAGTTAGTTGGCCTTCATCAGGACGGGGAATTGCTGTCTGGTCTCAGGCTGACTTGTGTGGTGGTGTTGCGGTTACCGTGCCTCAATGCTGAAGCACGTCGGATCAATGAATTAAAGGATGCCAGTGGCATTATGGCTGACGATCCACCAGCAGTGGGTGTCCATCTAGGAAATCTAGAATTAGACATAGAAGCCAGCAGTCAGTTGGTCCCCTAGCCAGTGGTTATCATATATGCACACAGTTCTGAGGGAACAGGATAATGCACTTACCCCACTGTAGAGTGGTATTGAGCATGAGGAATCTTGTGCAGGCACCTAATAGTGTCCAATCCTGGGGGGTGTCCTATTGTGATCCATGTCTACCAACACCGGCTGATAATTCTAAAAAATGACTTAGGAGAACATGAGCGGTTCGTTACGTCCAGTAAAATATTTTGACCCACCAAGGAGACATGAAGAATCCTAGTTTCTTTGTCTCATATCTGATGCAACTCATGCACCTTGCATGTGGGTGTGATCGAGATCGTCCATGCTAATATATATTGCAGTTCCAATGGTAATGTGGAGCTGCATACCTGGGCACAGGGCAGTGTTGTCCTCGCCGTCCCAGCGCGTGCCGAATGCTGGGGTGTTTTAGTTAAGAATTATCATAACCGTCTATTGACAAGGGGGGATAACGTTTAATCTTACCTTCGTGTGTGGAGATACAGCTGATCTGTGCGGCCATGCTGGTCTGGTGGAGTTGCTGTAAAAATGTTTGGGGGGGGGCATCATGGCAATCGCAGATAGTGCGACGCTCTTGCATGCCGAATGGTGGCGGCCATCTTGGAATGTGCCGCTCTGTTATTCGAATCGGCGCTGCGCAAGTGAAATAATCAATAAATACGAGTGAGTTGTTCTCAAATCACCCCGAGAATTAGCCCCTGTGTAAATGGAAGGGTCGTCTCCAGAAAGAGAGACCAGGGACTGCTCGGTGCAGCTAAATGGTCCCCCGTGGCCAGGCGTCTGTATAGCCCATATGCTGAACTACTACTCAAGTGTTTGGTGCCCCGCTGATATCTAGAACAGTCAAATGACTCCATTGTAGCATAACTCCACCCAGTGGGTGCCTTGTACTGGACTTTGTGCAGTGGTGAACCAATGATGCATACATGATGGTGTGCAGCATATCTAAATGACTACTGTGTTAATATGGCTCTAGTCACTGGGAGGTGGTTCTGGGACCCATGACGCCGAATTGGACTGCGGGCAAGAGTACATGGATCATAAAATTACATCAACCTAGAATTCTCCATGTCTCCTTTATGGGTCAAATTATTTGACCGGACATGGCGAACCACTCATGTTTTCTTGTGTCATTTTTTAGACTTATCAGCTGGTGTTGGTAGACTGGGATCACGAAAGGACATCCCTCCGCATTGGACACCAGTAGGTGCCTGCACAAGATTTCTCGTGCTTAAAACCATTCTACAATGGGGTTAAGTGTATTGTCCTGTTCCCTCAGACCTTTGTGCATATATCGTAACCCCTGACTAGGGGACCAACTGACTGATGGCTACTATGTCTAATTCTAGATTTCCTAGATGGATACCCACTGCTGGTGGATCGGCCATCATGCCACTGGCGTCCTTTAATTCATGTAACCGACATGCTTAAGCATTGAGGCATGGGAAGCGTGCCCCTTTGAAGGCCCTTTTTGCGACATATTGAGCACTTAAAGAAATGTCCTGTACACAGACCCACACTCCTCCATAATATATTTGCCTTTTAGAACACCACCACAGGAAATTCAGCCTGAGACCAGACAGCAATTCCCCTTCCTGATGAAGGCCAACAAACTTGTAGCCAACTGAATAGGCTTTCGGCTGATAAACAGTTGTCGACTTTTATACCGCACAGTACCCATTACAGAGGACGCGCACTCACTATGTTGTTGTAAAAACCTGTACAAACTCTCTTCTCCCATTTAAACCTCTCGGGATATACACATGAGTCGTCAAACTCTTTATAAGTACCATGTGTCACTATCGCTATTAATTAATGTATGTTAAATGTTGGGAATGTGTCGGTACTCACTGATCTGTGGACATGATTTAATTGTATGAACTACGAAATAGTGTTTTTGTGAAAATCTGAATGAAATGGTTTTTTCAGGGTCACTGTTTACGGGCTGGCCCTGATCATTTGTTGTTTGAAGTTTATAGTACCTGCGGCGATCAGGGAAAAGCCAGGTACCCCTATTTTTTGTACGAGTTCTGTGAAGTACCAATATTCAGATGCATGTGGACAGTTATATATAAAAGTGGCTTTCAGGATACTTTTGTATGTGTTTATACTTCGGCAGAACCCAGTCCTTGGGCTTTCTCATGCTTTCACCCAGGGTACAAAAGTTTATTTCCTTTTAATTTTTATGAAGCGCCACACGCCCATAGACCTCAGAGAGCACAGCGCTCAGAGCTGCAAGCTAATAGCCAGCCATGAAGTCACTAGCCACCTCAGTTCTATACATGCACACATTTCTTACTTACCAAGATTCAAAGCTCCCTAGTACTGGCAAGTGCAAATGTTGCACCCTGCTTTGCCCATGCAGTTCTATGAGTGTTCAATTTGTGGCAAAGTCCAAGCCATATAATAATAATAATTTGGCATTTATATAGCGCTACGAACCCTCAGGTATCTGAGCGCTACTTATTACCCACGGTGTGTGGTGCTCATTTATCGGCCTTGGAAGGATGAAAGGCTGAATTTGGCCCCGCCGGGATTCAAACCTGCGTTAGCAAGCTCTGCATGGATGCCAAAGCGAGCGCTCTACTTGCTGTGCCACTTGACCCGCTATGATGGGTGTTGTATGCTATGCAATAAGGTAACTACCCATATTGTACAGGCATATCTCTTCATGGTAGTTGAAGGAAAATACAACGCATGTGAATGCAGCAAGATACCATTCCAGCACCTCTCGCTTTAGATTCATCCAGTCTCCAATTATCTTTTCCCTATGTTATGCTATTTTGGCAGGAACATCGCTGGCATCCATGACTTTACATAGATATCTTCCTTATACATCTCTATTGAGAGACATCCTAGGTATGTTACACTTACAGCCTCTGAGACTAACTGGATGCTGTTCTGGATTAAATCCAGTCTTATCGGTTATTAAAATGATCACAGATGTTAGCTAGAATTCCCCTACACCTATTTGGTTACCATGTATTCAAAAAATGCCCTGTGCTAACATTGTCTTATCTAGATAAACAAATAATACGTATATGGATGTTCAACATGCTGTTACAATGTCTTATATCATAATGTAATACTGTGAGCTCAAACATGAATTATATCACATGAATGCTACAAATGACCTTCAGTGACAGTGTAACGTTGTCAACTGTAAACATGTAAATGATTGATAACAACACGTGCGGTTGTAATGGATTGTAGAAAAGTGACAAACAGAACGTGTTTTAAACAAGGATGATCATACATGGGCTGCTTTAAAATGCGGCTAACTCTCCAGCATACCGATGCAGATTGGGCTCCAATATACCTTTTAGATTAGTCTCTACAGACCAGTGCAAATTAGGCTCCAACATTGTCTCCCACATACCACTGCCAGCACCAATATCTACTCTCTAATGCAAGTGAAAGGTTACATCTGCGGCCAGCCAAAAGCAAGAGATGCTGTCCGCAGGGTGACCTAATGGCGAATGCTTGTTCCCATTGCACTGGGATCAAAGCAGAAGCAACATTTTCATCATTGTGTTGGTTTCATTGTTCTGCTGACTTATTAATAACAAGGGCGAATGTTTGTTTTGATGCTGTGTTATTTCTAAAATGCGAGGTACAATTAGGCGTGGCAAAAAAAAAATTGCAAGACTTTATTTTTTCAAAATGGATCCACTGTGAGCAATGTTTGTGGACCTAATAGAAAGAGCCAAGGTATTTAGGCTATTGGCCATATGCTATCCCCTTTAAATGAACTCTTTATTATAAAGTGTCTGTTTTATTTTTATTGCCAGAAAATGTCAAGTATTGACAAGAAGTTTGATGGGTTGACCGGAGAGTTCATTCTGTGAGACCTGGGTTGCTGAAGCGATGGAGGTAGGTGGCAGCTCCAGAGCCCTGTATGGTGTATCAGAGATATTGCTTTGCATGTATTGTGATTCAATCTGCCTGGCGACGAAAATCGGTTGAATCTTGAATTCGGAACCCTACTAATTTCACCACAGCATTCAAGAATTTGGCAAATTACTTGAGTCCACAGTCGGAGAAGAGCTTGTCAGGGCCATCAGGTGTACCTAATTCTTTTTGTACAAACAAACAAGCTACGGTTTCAGTCACTGGTAAATTGGTCAAAAGCCCAAAGGGCCTCATTACAAGTTTGACAGTATTTTGGTGGTAAATCTGCTGGAATACCGCCCACAGAATACTGTTACAGCCACTTGTTCCAGTGGAGTTACCACGGGATTACAAGTGGTGGCAATTCCCCATTTTTGGTATCCACAGGATTCAGTGGGTATTTTAGGTGGATTTACCACACCTGGTAAATCTGCCTGTTTTTGGAGGTAAAGTGAAAGATTACCTTCCGCAACAAGCTGGAGGTGAATGCACCAATTTTCCACCAGAAATCATCGCAGGATATACTGCATGGAAATGCTGTAAATCTGCCACAAATGATAATTTGACGGTGTGAGAAAAGTGGCGGTAATGCCACCTTTTCCAGCGCCTCCACGCCTGTAATGAGGCCCAAAGTGTTCTGCCTTTGACTAGATGTTGAGTACTGTCTTGAGGCCTGTATGTTGCAATCCTAGAGCATTATGTAATCCTTGCTCCTTCCTACTTTTCTTGTGTTAAGATCTCCACTGATTTGTCTGGCAGAAAAGAGGATGAGGGAAAGTAGACCCCCTAATTAAGGTGAGCCATGGGTTGCCATTCTGCCTGGTCCTCTGCACCTAAACAGGCCATACGCTGCAAACCGCTTTGTAGAGTAACTTGATGGTGACATGCTGTGACAAAGTCCCCGGCCTGACCTCCCTGTCAAAGGGTAGGTTTCCAAGGGGACTGTGTGCTGCCACAAACCAGATGATGCTAGGTCCATTGGTTGTGTGCGCAGGATCCCTTGGCTATCCCCACCATGTCAAGAGCGAAAGGCATGAGCTCATCACAGGAGTGGCTATCCTGGAAGGTCGGTCACACCTACACGCTTGGCCCACCATGTACAGATACAGAAACGAATTCAAGCTCACATTGACTGAGCCGGTCCAGAACCAGGTGATTTATGATTGGTTATTTATTACCCGCTTAATACCCAGAGGTTTCCAAGCGCGGACCCGGGGATTGAACCTGTGTTGCTCCATGTCGTCTTGTTTCCAAGGCGCGCATGTTGCTCTTGAGCTAACCTACCGAGAATGCAAGGAACTACCAAGTGCTCCACACACTTACAGCTAATAGCAGTTGCCCTAAGATAGTCCACCCCGTGGGATGGGCAAGGGTGTGTTAGACAGAGAGAAGACCACCCAAGGGGAGGAACGAGACAATCGCAAGATGCTATGGGAGAGAAAGACTGGCGTAGGTGGCTGGAGAACCGGGACCCTGAGGCGGAGGGAGGAGAGGTAAGAGGTCTAGGGTGTAACATGAAAAGACTATAGGGCAGCCTCCATTCTCCCTGTGGCTCCAGACCTTGTTTGAAGGCCAGATCCACCGCAGAACCACGTGCAGTGCCTGCAAACCGGCTCTAGTCTGGAAATGACTCTGGTGGAGGCCTCCCCTCCTGGGAGACATAGAGGAACGATGTGGGCACCCCATAAACCTGACACTGAGACCCATGCAGAGACAGACCCCTGAGAAGACCATAGAAGAAGTGTCAGATTGCCAAGCAGTGTGTGAAGCATGCTTTCACACACTTACACTGGCGCTCAATAAATATAACATCAGACTGTGAATGTGAAGCAAACTTTCGCACGTTGTCAGTGTTCTGTCATAATTGCCTATTTTCAAGCAGTTGTTAGGTGCAACATTTCTAAGCAAACACAAACCTCAGCGTGGTGCATGCAGCTAGACTGCAGTCACAGAGAAATAGAGAGTGCACTGCCCATTGTTTTACTACAGGTTGGTAGCTAGCGTGGCACTCTTCACACTCGGAGGTGAGACCTTTTCACTAGGATTGCCTGGAAATTCAGGTGCCCGTGTACTCTCTTTAGCACCCTTCCTCCGATTGGCAGTGGCGGCAAACACGTGGCCCTGACCGGGAGAGGGGGGCGAAGGCAGAAGCAAAGAGGTATGTCTTGAGGTGCGTCCAGAACCGGCTATAGTTCTCAAGTTTTAGAGTGGCAGGGAGGCTGTTCCAGAGGGAGGCCCCAGCCGAAGACAGAGATCTACCCCCAGCTCATTTCTTTGAGAAACGACTGACCCTGAGGAAATTGGAGGTAGAGGAGCAAAGAGCTCGAGAGGGGAAGTGTTTTTGGAGGGATAGCTGACCCAGGCCCCAGAAAGCCTTGTGGACAATGCAGAGGGTTTTGCATTTAATCCTTGCATCCACTGGGAGCCAGTGGAGAGATTTCAGAGCTGTAGAGATACGATCCCAGGGCTTGAGGACAAGGACAAGTCTTGCAGTCCTGTTCTGGATTAGTTGCAGAGGGCGGAGAGTAGAGGCAGGTAGGTTTAGAAAGAGGCTGTTACAATAGTCCAACCTAGAGAGAACCAGAGCCTGGGAGACAGTGAGTTTCTAGGGGAAGGAGAGGAAGGGCATAGTACCTCTGAGGAGGTGTAGTAGGATGTTTGACTTTTTTGAGACATCAGAGATGCGGGCAGAGAAGGAAAGTGTTATGACCCCAAGGTTCTTAGCTTCGCAGGTGGGGTTAGGGGGAGGGCCAAGGGAGGCCGGCCAGAGAGTGAGGGGAAAGGATGGAGAAGGTGTGCCAATGAGGAGGATCTCAGTCTTGCTGGCATTCAGACAAAGATCATTGGCGGAGCACCAATCTTGAATTGCAGTAAGGCAATCAGAGATGAGGGAGGAGGTGGCTGAGGGCAGCCTGAAAATGAGTTGCGTGTCGTCACCGTAGCACTGGAGATTTGAGCAGAAAATGGCAATGCAGTGAGCGAGAGTTGCCAGGTATTGGTTTAAAAGCCAGGGCGAGAGGTTAGACCCCTGGGGAACACCACAGGTAGAGAGGGAGACAGATGATAGGAAGGACTCCAGTATGACCTGGGAGGGTTGATCAGAGAGGAAAGAGGTCAGCTAGGCCAGAGCCTGATCGGTGATACCCAGCTTATCACGGAGATGGTTGAGCAGGATGGTATGGTTTACCGTGTCAAAGGCAGACGAGAGAGCGAGCAGGATGAGGACAGAGGGAATGTTAGTCAAGGTTGGAGAGCAGATCTTCACAGATGTTGAGCAGAGCAGTTTCCGTGCTTCTGGCAGCTCTGAAGCCAGATTGGTGGTCATGGAGACAGCCAACAGAATCAGAATGAAGGTTAAGCTGGGAGATGGCCAGCTTTTCCAGGAGTTTGCCTAGAGAAAGGGAGTAATGGAAATTGGGCGATAGTTTGCCAGACAGGAAGAATCAGCTGTGGGTTTCGTGAGAAGAGGGTGCACAAAGGGGTGCTTCAGATGGATGGAGAAGGATCCTGAGGCAAAGGAGTGGTTGCAAAAATCAGCAAGGGCCGTAGTAAGGGTGTCAATGTGGTCCTTGAAGGTTTTAGGGGAACATGGATGAACCTGTTTTGATGAGGCTTTCATAGATTGGACTTGTCTAGCGACCTCATCGGGGGAGAAAAGGGGAAAGGATGAGAAGGGGGGTGGGAGGGTTGCTGAGGGAGCGTCAGCAAGCACAGATGTAGAGGGGAAGGGGAAGAGAGGGTGGACATGATGTCCTGTTTTTTTTAAAAGTGAGATACAAGAGCATTGCAAAGAGCCTGGGAGGCAACAGGTGTAGAGAACTGCAGCAGGGATGGCCAGCTCCTTGCAGATTTTAAAGAGTTTGGCCGAGTTGTTGGATGCCGCCAAGCTACGGGCTTTAATGTGGACTCTCTTCTTGGTGACAGTTGGTATTGCCTTTGGAGCAGGCGACCGGCCAGTTTGTCAGAGGATGAATAAGAAGCCCTCCATTTCCTCTCAGCCGCCCTACACACATGTTTAAGTGTAGCTTGGTCGGAGTCATACCAGGAATTGCACTTGGCTTTGGATTTAAAGTGGATCCTCATGACAGGGGCAAGAGCATCAAGAGTATCAGAAATTGAAGAGTAGAGAAGGGATAGGGCTGTGTCCGGTTGTGAGTCAGCCAGAGGAAGGGGGGGGGAGAAGGTGGCAGCGAAAGCCTCAACTGACATGCACCTCATGGGCCGGATGTCTGAGAAGGTGGGTGTCGGTGTAGGGGTAGGCTTGGGGGGGGGGGGTTGAGAGATGAGAGGAGAGGAGGCAGTGGTCACTCCAGGAGAGAGGAGTGGTCAGAGGGATCGAGCGGGGGAGGCCAGAGGAGATCAAGACATCAAGTGTGTGACCTGCCGAATGCGCCGTGCCAGAGGGGGAGGATAGAGAGAGGGAATCGCAGAGGTTGCGAAAGAGCAAAGATGAAGGACAGGGAGAATCGAGATGGATGTTGAGGTCACCAAGGAAGAGGAGTTGTGGTTGAGGCCTGGAGGGAGGTGGAGAGGTCAGCCCACTCGGAGAGAAAAGAGGTGATTTGATCAGGGGGAAGATAGTGGGTAGCAACAGTAAGAGAGTGGCTAGGAGAGATTGAGAGTCTACAGACAAGGCATTTGAAAGAAGGGTAGATCTGAGTGGGAATGATAGTGGCAGGAATCACCTCAGGAAAGATCAAAGTTACACCACCTCCGGGCCGGGTGGATCTGGGTGCAGAGAGGATCTTGTAGCCATCAGGGAGGAGTGTGTCAAAGCTCGTGACAGAACTGGCCATGAACCATGTCTTAGTAAGACTGCCGACATCAAGGTCCAGTTCTTCGAGGAGGTGGCAGATGTCAGAGGAGTGTTTGACAGCAGAGAGAGTGGCAAGATGCAGAAGGTTGTCAGCCTTGAAGACCTTCCGAGGAGGGGTACAAATCAGAGGTACGCCTTGCGGAGGAGTGAAGGTAGCCTGAAGTGGGGCAGAGGAGGAGGAAGGAGTGGGCAAGGTAGCCAAGGAATGAGAGGAAGGGACCCCTGGAGATGAAAGGAAGTTGATGAGGCAAGGGAAACGCCTATTGAAGATGAGGATATTGGCCTGGGGACCTTGGACCATGACAGTGCCATTAAGATAGACATTAAGGATGACTCTGGAGGAGTCTAAGGAATCCATGAAGACTTCCCAGCGAGTGTCACTATTAATGGGAGAGGAGGAGAGAGGACAGAGCACAGAGATCATATGCAGGGCCCATAGATCCTGCGAAGGAACGACAAAGAGGATGTCGGTGAGGGTCTGTCTGGAAGAGGCACTGGAATAGGTATCAGCGATAGGGAGACCTGGGTTGGAGGCCAATATATCTGTTTTAAACTTCTTCTTTCCAGACTTAGTGAGAATTTTGAATCACTTGTAAACGTGCACACAACTAACTAAATTGTATCCTGGCGCAGATGGAACAAAACAGTGAAAAACAGAGAGCCAAGAGGACCAACTGAATCTATTGAATACAACACAGACTAAAAAGTAAGCCAGCTCTAAAACTCATCAAGGAGTTAGCTTTTCTCAGGTATAATGGGAGACTATTCCACAATCTGGGTCGGTCACCGAGAAGCACCGTTCTCCTCTAGAACTGCACTTCATCCTAGGAATTACAAGGAGGAGTTGATCCTCCGACCTAAGGGTACGGGTGGGTTGGTATCGTTTCAATTTGTTAGATATACTGGTACCATCTCATGCAGGCATCTATAAACCAGACAGCCAGTCTTAACTTTAATCCGCTCTTCGACCGTCAGCCAATGTAGTGATCGGTGGAGACCACTCACTCCAGCATTTTGTGCTTTCTGAAGACGATTAATTTGATTACTCAGTGCTCAAGCCAGAAGTCCGTTACAATAATCAAGATTTGAATTGACCAACAACCCCACCACTGCCGCCCGATCTGCTTTAGGCACATAGGGTAGAGCTTGGCGCAAAAGGCGAATGTTATAGAATACGGACTCCACCTTGGCTGAGACCTGGGCATTACATCCCAGATCACTCTGCCAAATACAGCCCAAATTCTTTGCCTTGGTGAGTATTTAAGGCTGGCTCCCAAAAACTGAGGGGGACATTTTCCTCCATCAAGCTCATGTTTAGGTCCAAACAAAATCACCTCTGTTTTCTTTGGGTTCAATTGGAGCCAATTTTCCTCCATCCATGTACCTATCTCCTCTAGACATCTGGTAACCAGGGCAAGAGCATCCTCTACATCATCAAGCCTGATGTACAGCTGAGTGTCATCAGCACAAGAATGAAACCGGAGATTATATTTTTCAGGATATTCATCAAGGCACGAAGATAAATATTAAGCAAATGTGGGGAGAGAGCCGATCCCTGTGGCACACCACAACACTGAGAAAGGATTTCTGAAAGACACTTTGCTGACGATATATAAGAAAAGATGTAAACCATTGAAGTGCCCCAGGGCCCACATTAACCAAATTATTTAAGCAATCTAACAGAATGCTGTGGTGCACCGTATAAAATGCGGCTGAGAGATCAAGCATTACAAGCGGGGGAAAGTTTCCCCGCATCCCCTGCCTGCAACATATCATCCCAGACCGCCATCAGTGCAGTCTGTGTCCCATGTTATGGATGGAAACCAGACTGTAAAGGATGGAGTAAGCAGTGTTCTTCAACAAAATCCTGTAGCTGTTTAGTAACTACTTTCACTAGGATTTTGCCAGGCCATGGGAGACCCACGATAGGGCGATAATTGCCATAATCTTCCAGACCCAGTCCAGCTTTTTTCAGCAAAGGAGTAACAATCGAGACTTTCAAAGCATCTCGGACTAATCCCTGGGCGAGAGAGAGAGGTTGACGAACTTAGTCATAAAAGGTGTAAATTCCAAACAAAGTCGTTTAGCAACCAAAGCTGGCAATGGAAAGAGAGAATTGTTTGTGGGTTTTAGTGTAATATCCTCATCTGAAAACTTGCCTAAAACTAAACTGAATTCTTGGTCCCGCATGATCTGTAGTTGGACTGATAGCCTAATGTTCCAGGATTTTATCTCGATTTCTAAGGGACCTGATGTTGTTTTGAATATTCAGAATTTTGCCTCTGAAAAAATTATTTAAGCCATTAGCATGATTCACAGATGAGGTCTTCACTGGTGCATATGTATTCGGATTAACAAAATCAGTAATGGTTTTAAATAGTTTTTGAGGATGATTTATTGCAGTTGAGATTTTAGTCGATAAAAAGTGACTTGGCTGTAAACAATGCTTTTTTATAACTAATTAAAGCTGTGTTTGCCTGATTAAGGTGTTCAATTAATTTTGAACGATACCATCTATTTTCATGGTATTTGTGTTCCTTCTTTAGCTCCAGAAGTGCTCTGGTGAACCGGGGTTTAGAGAGTTTCTTGGAGACCATATTTTTCATAGGTGCATATTTAGTGCAAATAAAGCGCATAGCTTGAGTACCTTCTTGAAAAAGGGTATTAGTCATTAGACTGAATACAATTAGTCAGTACTGTGCAGAGTTCCGTGCCAGGTATGGCATCCAAATCTTTTTTCCCCCATCTGTTTAATACTTGAGGAGACTTCAGAATGGGCCTTATACTGCTCTGTCTTAATGTGAAACAGCCTGAGATAATGGTCTGTCCAGTGGATAAGGGAGGGTATCGGCCAAACTGATCCCTTTTCCTCTTGCTAGCAATAAATCAAGACAATGACCTTTTATGTGGGAAGAGGCAGCAGCCAATGATATAACCTCATGTTGTGCTAAGACTTGATGTAATAGTCTAGTGTCAGGTTTTGTTAAATCATCTAACCATATGTTGGTCACCAATACACAACAAATCCTTATATTTACTGCCTGTAAAACTAAGTCATCTAAACCCTTCAAAAAGAGTATAGCTGACACGGGAGGCCTATATATTAATAAAATATGTACAGAGTGCTTAGGGTTCAAAGAAAAGGATAGAGTACCAATCCCTGAGGAGTTATACCAGTCTAGGCGCCTTAAGCAGTCAAATTGTAAATAGGAACAGTAGATAATAGCTATCCCTCCACCTAGTTTACTTGCCCTATTAATATACTGAATAGCGTGGGCCACCGGAACCAATTTGTGAAAAACTGAGTGAGAAGTATCAAGGAACCAAGTTTCAGTAATAAAAATACATCCAACTTGTGGGCCTCAATTAAAAGACGGATCTCTTCTGCATGTGCAATACCTGATCTGGTATTCAATAATCCTGCTGATATCGACAGCTGATTAGTTACATGCATCAATGTACTGCCACTCACCACTTTACTTTTTTCAATTCCTAAAGCACGTATTTTGGAAAGAGCGCGCATAGAAAGCGACCCCCTGTCTGCATTTAAATCCAGGAGTGACTTCTGAGAATACCTAACACATGACTTGTTTAAGAGATTCATAATACCATTAAGAGTAGAACTTCCAGCCCCAAAAGGTGGCTAAGTATAAAATTGAAGCATTACCTGCAACTAGAATAATTTGAAGAAAATGCGGCAGCGTTACCCGCCAACCGCCCTGGCCGAACTGGCCGAACTGGCCAAACAGGCTATGCGTCAGCGCTTTGCGCTGACGCGGGCCAATTGAGGCCTGGGACGCGTGAATGTCGCATCAATAGAAGGCGCAGCGCAGTGGGTATGCTGGGAAATTAAGTCAGCCAAGGCACCTGGCGCGGGGCTGCCGAAGTTCAGTATTCTTTATTTTTTTTAAACTATAAATTGTTAACACAGAAACAAGTACTTAAAATATAGCCTATAATGCTATTTACTTAAAATTACAATTTTATTTTCACAAAACCAATTACAGTGCTAAAGAGAGCAATACTCGAATATATATTTTCACTTAAGATTCGCTTCACTATTAAAACTTTTCTTCTTGCAGCAGTTAACTCATAAAACATTCGACATTTGCAAAACAGTGTACCCGCATTCAGCCAGGACCAAAAGCGGGACGCGAAGGGAGGGATAGTTGATAGAGAAGCTGTTGGAATAGATGGAAGAAACAGAAAGCGCCATGGGTGGGAAGAGAGCGGGAGTATGCAAGTACAGCAGTATGGAACAGTCTAGTCTCTGGGCTAGCAGGTTACAATCAATGGGCAAAGTTAAATGCAAAATACACCCAAGTTTGACTTTCATGTTACATGTATGGCCCTGTTAAGGAAATGTCACATACCACATGTCATACCTGCACACGTCTGCCAACCACCAGCGCTGGTCATTGCTGGCTCCGAGATCCGGCATCAGATGTCTCCCCGGATCTCAGACCCCGGCCTATCTCAGCCCTGACCAGGCTTTACCGAGCCCCCTGCTTCGCTGAGGGAAGATGGGGGCTCGGTGATCTAATCTGCTCTGTGCTCCTTTCCCCAGCCGTCATTTGCATGTTTGCATGCTAGGTTTGCTTGGATATACGTTAAAATAACGAGAAAAAAAAGGCTGAAAACACTGTTTTTACAACAACAAAAAATATATTGTACAATGAAATTTTTTTCCCCACCTTTTTTCTAAATGTAATGCAGTGGGAAACCCTCCACTCCCCACCCCCCCTGCAGCTTCCACTCCCACGTCCCCCAAACTTAATTTGTTCCCTAATTTAACCGACTGTCCTATTTGTTTCGAATAAAAATGTGCAAAAATTCCGAAACATTTGATTACAAATATTCGGTGTGTTCTGCCTCGTTATTTTGCCATTCGTTTTTTCCAGACTACACTGTTGCTGGGCCCTTTTTTCTTCCGGCCTGAAAGGGACACCACAGGAACCAATGGGCCATGACTATCACTGGGATGGAGGCCATCACTTTTAAAAGTAGGCTTTCTACATGATGGGCACTCAAGTGTAAAATGCACATTTGGAAAACAAAGTAATTTCCAAACTCAAAAATGCTGCTTAAACTTGTATTTATTGGTTTTCTTGGAAATGTTTCTTTTTTTGTCAGACTACGACCCAAATACCCTGTAATTTCTGTGCTCTTTACTTTGTGTTTTATCACAGGTTATATTTATAAAGATGTTACATGCTTGTTAAATTGCTGAACTACAAATAAATGCTTCTGTTGTGCTGACAGCAGTTATTAAGGAAATGTAAGTGTGCATTCACAGGTGCCAACTTTTGATTTTCACTTTGAATATAAGCAAGCGACCAGCCCAACCCATCCCCTGGCCAAGCACATTTTATAGCACTTGTATTTTATAAGGAATTGCAAAATGTCATACGATTAACAACCAGGTTTTACCTCTCAGCAGCAGTCTCTCAACCTGCTGAGCTACCATGGTAGCCTTCTACTATAGAGCGTATCTATGGATCTCTTAGTGTACAAAATGACTGCATTACCAACAGTATTTTGGGTGCACCACTAAAATGGAAGTGATTTAAAATGGAATTGTGGCGTTTGGAAAGAAGCAGCATGAAAGAAATTGCACCATTTTTAAACCATTATTTGAAAGTTTCCTTTGAGTGGATTTCAACTGCCACTTCGGCCCTCTCAGAACTCCACCTCCTCCTCCAAACTCCGCTCCCACCAGAGCCCTTGTGGATCCCCTTTAGATTTTTTCCATTTCCACCACTGCCGACCACTAAGCTAAAGATTGGCCCTGGTGGTGACCTCTGGTACCGCAGCTGCCTGGCTAACTGCTGCCCAGCTTGCTGCTGCCTATTTTAAAATTGCATCTGCTCCGCCGCATCCCCTGCCATGCAGTGCCACTCTCACCTGAGTGAGAGTGGCACCTCAGCCCTGCTCATCGGTTTGATGAACTCTGAATAACAATGAGAATTGCAGTCAGTCAGCCTTCAACCAGTGAGACCTTCTTGCCATCACCGTGACTGGGCGCGCACCCTGAGTCTGACCGTGAAAATCAAAGAATTTAGTGAAGTTGGCAAGAAAAGGCACCGAGCAGATTCTGTTCATGACATTGCAATTAAGGCAATAAACACCGTTCTGGAAAAATAATCCCGGGGCTCAGCGCTTACAATCAAGTCGTGAATTTCCTCAAGTAAGGCTCGCCCCATTCCACAGAAAGGTGGAGCCAGAGGCCTCGCAAGCTTGCAACAGACACGAAGCACTGCAGTGAGTGTCGCTACTCCCTCAGGCCTGCTGGAATGCCCAAGCCCAATATCACTACATCAGTTACATATGCGCAGTATTGTTGTTTTTATAAATTTTTTTCTATGTGCTTAAAGTTTTGTAAATTAAACCTAAATGCAAAATAAATAAAAAATAAATCAGTGAAAAGTACTTGTTCCTATCCCCATGACCCCAGCACCCACGGCAAAGTCTCGGGAGTGGGCAACACTCAGACCACAGAGATGTATTGACAGACTACTTCTAGCAAAAGCCCAAAACATCATAACTGTCCCAGTGGCTGCCCAGCCAGTTCAACCATACGCAGGATGTGTTATGGGGCACTGCATACCCCATACGATGTTCCGTGAGCCCCCTGCTACAGACTCACACACAGAGACGTCCGCTCGGTTCGGGCTCCCCGATCGTTTAAAGCAGCTCACATTAAAGGGCAGCACCACGCTCCTCCTTTTCCATGAGGACAAACAAACATTTTAACTATCACAATCAAACATTACTTAGTAACCAACTTAACCAAGTCAACCCACACAACTGTATCCTTCAAACCCCTTTAATCACAGCCACCCTGGGTCGCTCAAAACTATTGTTCCAAAACATTGTCACTGAGGCAAACCGGTTTCCTTCACCCTGTCCTGAGGGGGTACCTCCTGTTCGCTCCGGGAGAGGAGTTCCACCAGTAGCCGGCAGGTTGACAGGAGATCGAGGGAGGGGTCCGGCACCCCCACCCTCATCGGGTACGTCCACAACAGCCTGGTCCTGGGGTGCATCGATCCTAGGCTCCCCCAGTCGTTTAAAGAAGCTCACATTCCTTGTGACCGATGCCCGGCTATCCGAGGTGGTCACCATGGACCCCTTCACCACAACCACATCCAGTGGCTCAGGTTCGTATGTCAGGGATAGCTTCCCATGTGGGTGCCTGTTTCGAATTAACACCTCATCCCCAGGCACAAGGTGCTGAGGTCGGAGGCCTCTCCTCACGTTCTCCTGCTCGGTCCTCAGCCGGCAGTCTTGCTCCACCTGCTGATCGTTGATGACCCCCAGGTCTTTTTCTCCGACCTCGGGCAGCAGCCCCCTCGGGGACCGCTTGGAACAGCGCCTCATTGATCGAGCACAAGGTTCTGGGGAGTCCATGAGCAGCAAAGACCTTCTCCATAGCCACCACCACATGTTCAAAGGCTGCGGACTCGATGAATTCGACTTCCGGGTATCTGGAGTATTCATCCACCACCACCAGGAAGTGAGTGCCTTGCATGGTGGATCCAAAGTCCGCATGGACTACCTCCCAGGGGCGCGTGCCACAGGGCATGGCCTCAATGGCGGGCTCCCTCTGCGGGGGATGCTGCCTGGCACCACACACAAGGCCACATACTTGTCAACTTGGCGCTTCAGCTCAGGGAACCACACCTTGAGGTATAGGCGGGCCTTGGTCTTGGCGGCCCCTTGATGGCCCTAATGGGCCAGACCAATCACCTCTTGGACTTTGGCCTGAGGGACCACAATCCGATCACCCCTCAGTAGCAGCCCGGTTCCAGAGAACGACAGCTCTTCTCTCACTTTCCACAGCTGCTCGAGTGCCACCTTTGCCTCTTGCCTGTGCCCTGCCAGCGATTCCAGCACACTCCTCCAGGACCCTTGCTGCATGGCTGTTCTTAGAATGCGAAAGCATTCATCCTGTGCCGCTGCTGCCTCCAGTTGAACGTGGTCGTCGGCTTCTTCCGCACAGGTGTCCATCTTGCCATCAATGTCTCCCTTCGGATGGCGAGACAGTCAGCCGCGTTGTTGGAGCCAACGTGTTGTTGGAGCCAGGCCGGTAGACCAGCGAGACCCCAAACTCCAGTAGCGCAAGCATCCATCTTCCGATGCTCGTTGGTGATTTTGAATGACCCGGCCAGGATGAGGAGCAGGGGCTTGTGGTCGGTCACAACTGTCACTGGTCTGCCCAGAATGTACAGTTGGAAGTGCCTGCACCCCCACAAGACAGCCAGGGCCTCCCGCTCGATCTGGGAGTAGCGCTGCTCAGTCTCAGACAGCGCCTTGCTGGCATATGCCACCTGGCGGATGCTGGAGACGGGCCCGATCTGCGTCAGCACGGCCCCCATGCTGAACAGGCCGGCATCCACAATTATCTCCGACTGGAGGGCAGAATCAAAGAACGCCATTGTATCTTCTGCTGTGAGGGCGCTCTTAATGTCCTTGAAGGCCGCTTGCTCAAGCGGTCCCCACTGCAACACGGTCTCATTCTTGGTGAGGGCCCATAAGGGCTCGGACCATGGATGCCAGGTTCTTGATCAAGCGGCCACAGTAGGTCACCATGCCCAAGAAGCTCCTGACTTCTGATACATTTTCTGGTGGGCGTGCGTCTTTGATGTCCTTCACCTTTCAGGGATCGGGAGATACTCCTCCCTCCTTAAACATGAAGCCGAAGAATTCAATGGTTGTCTTCAGAAATTCACATTTCTCCCGATGTAGCGTTGGGCCCAACAACTGCAGCCGGTGGAAAGTCTTGGCCAGCTTATGTAGATGGTCCACTTCAGATTTAGCAAACACAAGAATATCATTGCTGATGTTCAGTACGCCGTCAAGGTCCGCCAATGCACTTCATTATATTTTGAAAAACCTCAGCTGCCGAAGACACCCCAAGTCTCTTGTACCGGTACAGGCCTCGGTGGGTCGTGAATGTTGTGATGTACCTGAATTCTGGGTGTAACATGACCTGATGGTACCTGTGCCTGAGATCAAGCTTCGAAAAGAATCGGGCCCCCTGCAGCTCGGTGATAATATCGTCTATGCTTGGTGTTAGGTGTAGCTCTCTCCGGATCGCCTTGTTGGGGACTCTCATATCTACACAGATCCTCTCCGAGTCAGGTTGCTTAGGTTTTCTGGCAACCACAATGGGGGACATCCATGGTGTCAGGCCATCCACTTTCTCGATGATATCAAGGTTAACCAGGTTGTCCAGCTCTTTGTCTACCAATTCCCTCAGGGGGAAGGGCACCTTCCAGTGCTTAAGGGCAATGGGCTGCACCGATTTGTCGATATGCAGCCTCACTGTGTCACCAGCCATATGCCCAATCCCTTGGAACAGTTGGGCATACTTGTCCAGTAAGGTTTGAATGCCCTCCACGTATACTGAATACGCAAAGTTTACGATTCCCAGGGCTTCCGCGCAGCTCAGCAGTGTGTTGGTGCTGACAGGCGTCACATAGAAGCGTGTTTTTATTCTCGAACCACCATGCCCCACCTCTGCTACAAAGGCACCATTCAGGGGGATTGGCTGGGAACCCCCGAACGCGAACATGCAAACCCTGGGGGCAGTGAGCCTCGGGGGGCATTCCATGGCGTAGTAGTGTTCTCTAGCCATCATGTTGGACGCCCCAGTGTCCACCAGCACAGGAATGGGAGACTTATTAACTACCACAATGCACCGCAGTTGCCTTCTGCTCTTGGATTTGTGGGCCTCTACGCTGGATACAAAGAAAATGTTCTCTTCTTCGTCTAGTTGTGCACCCTCCTCACCCTGATCAACCTGGGTGACATTGGGTGGGCGAGACTGTCTAAAGTAGCCAGACCGCACTGACCTCTGGGCACCATCACCGGCAGGGACGCTCTGCCTACCCGGGCGTAGTGGTCAGCCAGGCCGCACAGACCGCATGTTCTTCCTGCCGCTGGACACTCTGCAGGGTGAGGCAGGTCATACCCATACTTTAGGCATGCCTCCCCCGGCTTTCTGCCCCTGTCGCAGAAGATGCCAGTCAGCCTCCTGGCACCTCTGCTGCCCCGCCGGGGTGTGCACCTGCTTCCATCTGGACGCACGTACCTCCGATACTGCCTGGCAGCGACCCAGCTCGAGGATGCGGGACAAGGTAATCCCAGGTTCTCTCAGCACCTGTCTCTGCAGCTTTCCTGATGAACATGCTTGTATGAGCTGGTTCCTGAACATGTCGTCAGGGTTGTCCCATGCACATGCCACCGACAGCCGCCTGAGACGGCCATAGAATGTGTCCACCGTCTCATCCTCCTTGTGGAAGGTGGAGAGCATCACAAAGCACTCATAGTCTGTATTGGCCAGGGGCCGAAAATAATTGTGGAGAGTGGTCTTTGCTGTGCCATAGGATGCATCTGCAGGCTGGAGGGAGTCAAATATTTGTGCACTGCAGGTGCTGCGGCGTACAGTACTGTCACCAACTTGCTGTCATTGTTGGTTTCCATTGTAGCCCTAAAATACATGTCCAATCGATCAATCCATCGCCTCCACCTAGGCCCCAGGCTGGATGGAGGACCAGATGCATCAAATTCAGGGATAGGTTGAAGTGCCGTTGGGGGCCTCCTCTGGGCCATGGCTGGAAGTGCAGGTGGCAGCTGGCCTTGAGGCTGTTGTTGAACGGATCACTCATGGGACAAGCGCACAAGCACCCCTCCCTGATGACACAGGGGCCGCAACTCATATGACACACGTGCCTAATTGGGCCACCTTGATCTCCAAAACTTCCACACCAGGACACACTAAGGCACACCAATGCACGCCTTCTTGATCTTCAGATGTCCACACCAGTTCCAACTCCGGGCGTAGACTATGTAGAAGTAGTACAGTCAGAGTAGCTGGCCACAAAAGGTGTAAATTAGCCCAAAGTCAAGTAAGGAGTGTCCATAAATGGAGCCAGGGAGGTCTAGGGCACATACATGGAATAGCAGGTACCCCCCCCCCCAGCACCTCATCTTCACTTGATGAAAATCACCTTGAAAATGGAAAAAAAACAAAATTCCAGGGTTGTGTGGGCAGAGATAGCTGTACGCTATTCAAATATATCCAAAAATTAGGCTTGGATGGCATCCGTGGGCCCCTCTGGAGTGCCTCGATCATCCCGTGCCTCAGAGACAAAATGGCTGCCGCCGCGTGGTGTACACCCTCTCCTCGGCATGGAACGAGTGGATTCCGTCCCTTATTCCGATACAAAAATTCACTTTGCATTCACCGCCGGCCCCGGATGTATTACCGGCCTCGTCGCCACTGTTGTGGGGCACTGCATACCCCATGCGATGTTCTGTGAGCCCCTAGCCCCCTGCTACAGACTCACACACAGAGACGTCAGCTTGGTTCGGGCTCCCCGGTCGCAATGACCATCAGGGCACGCCCCATTATTTAAAGGCACGTGGCGGAGTGCAATGTCACTCCGCCGCATGCCGAAGCCCTTAAAGGGGCAGCACCACAGGGTGCACCAGCAATGCAGTCTTATGTTTTCGTTTTCTGAAGTGTATTGAGCACTAGTTGCACTTTCTGCACGGCAACACTTTCTTAAATTGAAATATAGGAATGTCCAGGATTAATAGGCGTGTCTCTTTCCATTTTATTGGTTTCAGGGAGCTTTATCCAATGCTTAAAATCCAACGCGGGAGCCGAGATCTCGCGAGAGTACTCCAGAAAGAGCTGGAGACTCGCCGGACTGGCAGCAGGGACCAGGAGGAAGGTCGTGCCTCAGCACTCCTCCTGGAAAGCGCTGAGAGTACTACTGAACTGCAGCCTGAAGCTCAAGCAGGTTCCCCTACACAGAGAGCGAAACTCCATGGCTGAAAGTAAGCCTTGTGGGAGCTCTGGTAGATAGGAGTTTTGAATACTAATTGTTGCATCCCCAGTGCGGTGCCACTAACGGCACTGCTATAATTGACACTAACGGCACTGCTATAATTGGACTGAACTGTGTGTGTCACTCCCTTAACTGAGAGTGCCTGTTTCCCTGTGTTTATACAAGGTGTCCAAATCAACACCTATACCCTCATCCAGTGTCCTGTGCTCATAGGGGCCACAACACAGCGGGTTAAGGATATGCAATTCTATGACAAGACAGGAGGCTCGCATTATGATTTACTTTCTTTTAATTCTGCCATACCAGCACTTCAACTTAACTTTAACTGCGGTCTTCTGCGGTCACTGTAACATTGTTCTGGAGGCAAAAATGCCAGAACTCTTTTGCGAGTTCTGCTAACATTCTGGATTTCGTTCCACCTAACTTGTTGATGTAGCGGACCGCTGAAATGTTGTCCATCTTGAGCGGGACACAACATCTTACTCTGTCCTTCGTGAAGGCCTGCACTGCGAAGGAGCCTGCTAGAAGCTCGAGGCAGTTTATATGGAGACGTAACTCCTCGTCGGACCATCTCCCTCCTGTCTGAATGTGTTCGCATCTCGCTCCCCAGCCTGACCTGCTTGCGTCTTCTATCTCTATCTATACATTTCTTGGGCTCTTCTACATTCCCATAATACACACAAATAAAACGGTACTCATCTGTAGTATGGCAGCCAAAAGAAAGAAGAAAGGATCTAGGGGTGAGAGAGTTTATACCTCGAGCTGGACTCTGATTGGTGCAAGGACAGAGGTCAGAACTACAGAAGGCCTCAGGAGGATGGGAGTTGTAGTTCTGGAACTCATTTCAAGTGGTTCAAGGAAATGAATCTTGTAACTTTATTTGATTCTTTTGTTTTTTCTGAGAAAAAAAAAGTTAAGTTGAAGTGCTGGTATGGCAGAATTAAAAGAAAGTAAAGCATAATGCTCGCCTCCTTGTCTTTAATAGAATGAAGACTTTCCTTAGCTGATAGCGTTGGCAATCTTTATTGCTTTTAACGTCTGGCCAGGCTGTAGCCCCTTCTGAAGGGACCAGGAACTAGACTGTGCATATCCAAGAAAAACACAAGAGAAAAACCATTACAACATGGCCACCAAGCACCTAACCCTCGTAGCAGCAGAATTTAAGTCTCTTCTCGCTTTTGGGACTGGAAGAGGATGATAGAGGAGATGAGTAGGCTGGGGAAAACATGAGGCGACTGGTAGGGTAGTTGTGACAGTGTGGTAGGTGTGGGATGGCGTTGTGGGGAATGGAGGGGTCGGGTCCGTCATGATCCATGGCCAGACTGCCAATCCTGATTGGCTGCAGGAATTCAACATTCTACGGCTGGTGTTAACAAAAGCTGTGAATGTATCACACTAGTAACATGAATGGACAGTGGAAATTATCTTTTTCTTAAAATGCTTGACATTTCAGGGGTGCAGACCTCTGCCAAGTTACGAAACCAAGGAATGCATATTATGTTGCTTTTTGAAGTTACATTTCCACAACGTATTTGCTGTACATTTTTGCTTTCATCAAGGCAACCATTTTTGTTCAGCTTTGTTCATGTTTTTTTTGTTCCGTGAGGAAATATTGCGTTCTTACATGACATTGTTGGGTGTAGCTCGACTGGAAAGATCTGGCTACAGAGGGAAAAACAGTACTTCTTGGGATACAGCAATGCCTCCTACTAGAAGATCTAAATATTTGGGTAAATAAAGAAGGTAACCAAATGGAATAATAGTTCACATCTCTTGTGTAATTCCCCACTCAGATTTGACAGCTCACTCTTGCTATTAACTATTTCTTCAGGAATTCAGGAGACTCGCAGCCTGCTATGGCCTACGACTTAAGTGCTACTCTTGTCGAGTATCAGTCAAGGTCACAGTATTTCGCTCGTTTTCTCAGTCTCATCATAAAATGTTCCATGTTTTCGCCTTTATCTTGGGTAGTTGGATGGAAAATGTCCCTTAATCTACGTTTCTCAGCGGTGCAAAATAATTATTCAGTGAGTCAATTACACCTTGAAATGGGTTGGTATTATTTTCTGGCATTTCGAATACAATGGGCCTCATTGCGACCCTGCCGGTCCGGAGAGAACGGTGGTGGTAAATCTGCTGCCACCGTTGTTTCCGGACTGCCTGATTCAGAGTCCTGCAGGCGGCAAGTGTCACTCCTGCCAGTCTGACCTGGCGGGTTTAACACCACCCGCCTGCAGGCGGACATGGAAACACTGGCATTGTCATAGACGGAACCAGTGTTTCCATGGTCCCCATCGGGGATGGGTATTTACAGAATTCTGCCTCCAGAATTACCGGGTCACCGGGGTTGTAATGCCCCAGTGATTCCGGCAATCACGGAGGCGGAATGGTAATACGGGTCCGGCGGCAGCCTGCTGGTTTTTCCGGCACGGCTACCGCCAGACTCGTAATGAGGCCCAATGTCTCTTACCACCGGGCCAAGCGAATGCATTAGAATTCCCCTTAAACAGCGTTCTTCCCAGACCCCTGTCGCACCAATATATATGTGTAGCTCCTTGAGCCACCTGGCCCATCAGGGCGTCAAGCTACTGGTGTTCAAGATGTCGAAATGTTGCATGGCCTGCATTTTTAATGAGTCAGTACCACTCTCTTCCCTGGGGGCAGGAGTGCAGGGAGGGGAGCTGGACTGAGGGCTTTGAGAGCTGATATCTGCCTAATTTCCTGACATGTTGGCGGTGTCCAGTGATTATTAAACTCTCACCTTGTGCTGTAGAAGCAATGTGGCACTGACGGTTGACTTGTTCTGGGCCTGTGCAGAGGCCTCTTTGCAACGATGTTGCTGTAAACTGTGCGGTTCTTTGGCAATAAACGGTCCTTTTATCCTCGTCGCCATTGTTATAATCTTGACGGGCATTCATGCAAGTTATGTCAGACTCTGTAATATAACAGGAAACAATAAGGCTCACAGAGACAATGGGGTTGCGTGCAAACTTCTTGAGCGCGAACTGGCGTGCGGGCGGAAACTCCACCCACATCAACAAGTGGGCAGCAACCCACAAAACATGACAATAGAAAGAAGACATGTCTCCTTATGGGAAGAATAATAGAAAGAGGACATTACACTCCCCCTTTCCAAATCTGCGAGGAAGAACCCATGACCATTACTTTGCATTTTAAAAATAAGTGCTATGGAAGCAAAAGGTAAGCATTAATAGCATTGCTTGTCCAGAGGGTAAAGCATGGCTGTGGGAACCAGCATACATAGCAGGCGATAGTGGGGTACTTCCTTATTCAGCATGTTAGCTGACATCGGATAAGTTACTCTTCTCTGATCAATTTAGCTTTATGGCATAACACAAAAGCTCACAGCCTAGAAACAACTACTTTACAAAGACGTTATTTATAAGTAATATTTCACTTATGTTCTGTTACTAGGATTTATGCTGTGCACCCCAGCCATGTGCATGGTCTCCTGTACTCTGGTGGATCTAAAAAAGGTGGGAAAGGGTCAGGTTAAAGGTGGGGAGGGAAAATGCTTTATAGCGTTTGTTAGGATTGGTGTTTGCACTGTTTGATGAGTGAATGGAACCTTTGAATAGAGAATGTGCAGATGTGGAACATAGTGGCGAGGCGGTTGGAGGAGATGAGGGTTGACGTGGAGGTCGTTGTTCAGAGAACTAATAAAGAAAATTCTTAAGTAATGACAATGGTGTTGCCGCCTCTTGTATGGATATTTATGTAAGGAAACATTACCTCAACAACTGGCGAGAAGCTTGATTGGAGCGACAGCCTCTGGATTGCATGGGCAGTGCAAGACGAGCCTTGCGCTCATGACCGGAGCATTGTGCAGCCCAGTTGGGTGTGTCTTGGGTCAGAGCAGTGGGCAAACGCTGCAGCAGACACAGTAGGAGTGTGAAGGTTGCGGGCACGGAGAGCCTTGAAAGTGCCATGGTGAGAAGTGCCGCACCGTGACAGCGTGAGCGGCGACCGCTAGTAGTGGCGGCCATCTTGGAAATAGGAACTCTCCGAAGGGCTGGTTGGACGCATTGAGAACCCTAGTGACCATCTTAGGGTCACCGATCTCAACCCCACAGGAGGCGATTATAAGGCAAGGCTAACGTTAAGAGGGAAAGTAAAGGAAGATAATTGTACAGCACTGAAGCGGAAATAAACAGACACTGTACAACGCTGTATGAACTTACTGTTACAGTTGAGAAACATCATATCATTTTACTGATAATGAGTTGGTGGCAGAGTTATGGCGAGTGTACCTTGTCACTTGTGTGTACCGTCTCCTAGAGAGCCGAGTGTTAAATGGGCTGATTTGAAGGATTGGTTTATAATATATGTGTTGGCAGTTTTTGACCCATATTATTCAAATGAAAGAAAGAAAGAAGGCTTTGTGATTTCACTTGTCTGGGCATAGCTGGACAGGGGGTACTCCGAAGTTTACCAGACCCAGTTGGCATGGGAGACCAGGGGTAGTTTGATGTAAGCATAGCAAAGTTGGACAGACACTATGAAGTAAACGAAAATAACATCTTGGCTCGTTATCATTTTACCATCAGGAAACAGAAAAATTGAGAAACCATGGAGGTGTTTGTTACAGCACTCCGAGGTCTAGCAATAAAATGTTTTGGCCATTGGGGAGGAAGGATAGCTCACGGGCAACGTGGGTGTCTTGGAAGCAAGACTACTCACCGCAACACCGGTTCGAATCCCCCCTCCCTCGCTGGTATTAAGCGTGTTTATAAATGAAAAATAAAAAATGTCAAGAGGAGCACATGAAGGAAGTATCAACAATAAAGTTTGAGAAGAACTCTGGAGGGAAAGAGACCCGAATCTGGATGGAGCCATTGAGATTGCAAATGATATTGAACATACGGAGTGTGGTTGTATTTAATTCTTTTAAGCCCTATAAACAATGCTAAAATGGTACAATCAATCAATGCATCAAAATGAAATTTTAACCAAAAACGAGTGAATTTGGACATAGTAGAGAGAAGATGGGTTTTGACAGTAGTGTGAAAGAGTGTAGGAACGGATGGCTCGAAAGTATACTTGTATGGCATTCCAAAACCTGAGTGCAAGAAGGCCAAATGAACGAAAAAACGGGACTGAGCGCAAGGGGGTTTAGAGGGTTCCATTTCATTTAATCGTGGGATGTTTTTTCACTGGTTTTTTTACAGCAGATGTTTTTTCCAAAAAACTCATCCACTTTTTCATTTTTTTATTTTTGTGGGGGTTACCCCCCAAACCGCCCAACCCCTTTAATTTTTTTTATATTCCCGTACACCCACACCCAAATTATATAAACATTTTTAACCCCCCCAAAAAGTTCAATGAGGTTTTTTTGAAAAAAAATCCACTGCAAAAAAACCCACGAAAAAACATCCCTGCGATGAAAGGACGTCGTACCATTTAGGGACGGATAGAAGGTGCTGGGATTTAGAGTGGGGAGGATGGGAGAGGATATAGATAGAAACCAAGGAGCATAGATAACGCGGCGCAAGCTATGGCATCATGGAATGAGGAGTCTGACAAAATGATGGTATAGTGATTGCTATTTATTTTCAAGTTTGTTTATTGGCATTTATCGTAACTTAATGACATATGGCGAGTCAACTGTGCCATTTCATGCAATACCTTTGATGTTATACATTGAGCTGTAAAAGCTGAATCAATAAGAAAGTAAAAAAAAATTTCAAAAAAGATTGAAATAAGAAAATGAAAAAGGGAGAACTTTCCCAACAATAACATAACATAACTGTCTCCTTGTTTAGACTTTGTTGCCCAATTAAGGGGTCCTCAGCAGGGCGTGGTGCAGGGGAATGGGGGGGTTTAGAGTACGGCAGTTTCCTTGGGTATTTAGGGGCCTCCCTTGTGGGTTTCCAAAATCCTGTAGTATTGCATAGTATAGTGATTGCTATAAACCTTTATTAAAGCAAAAATCAAACTTACCTATCCCTAACTGGAATTGGTTTCCTTACTTGAAAGTCCAAATCAAAAGTTCTTTCCTAGTCCAAACTCCTATTCTATCCCTACCACTTAAACAGAAATCCCAACCTAGGAAAACAAGTTCTTACTACAACCCAGGAGAATGACTCACTTCTCCTGGCTATGATTCTCTCAAGATGCAGCGTTCACAACATCACGGAATGTTCCAGTGTTCTCAAATGAAGGAAAGGATCTAACATCAAAACCAAATGAGACACATTTCCACTATATCCAGGTGGGGCTAGGAGAATGAATCACTTCTCCTAGCTTGTTCCGCAGTTCTCAGTAATCCTCTTTAGCAAATCTCGTAGTTCCCTCCAAGGAGGTTTCTCCTGCTCTCCACTTTCTCTACTTTTTTTTCACTTGCCCCACTGGGATAAGAAAGAGGCTTGTCGATTGGCCCTTTAGTCTTTCGAAGTCAGCATGTCTGGTGCAAGGTTGAAACAAAGAGTTATTGTCCTCTTTTGGAAAATACGTTGTGCCTTGTTGGTTTCAAAGGGACACTGACTCTTGGGGGGTTCCGGTGTTGTAGGATGGAAAAAAAGCAATCTCTTGTGTAACTGTAATGCGTAAAAAAGTGTATCCTCTGTCTCACAGACATGTGCTCAGGAGGCTGGCGGTCCCTGGGCTGTACACCAGGAGGATACGGTTCTCGCCAATTGTGCTCTCAAAGACCCCTGGGTCTGTGAGTTGATCTTCTCGAGGACAACTTCTAAAGGATCAGCTCTGCGGTAGGCCAGTGCTGCAGGTTTCGGCTTTGTTCTTGGACCGCACGCTCCATCTACTGCAGGTCACCAAACCACCACAATTATGCTGGTTCTCGGTCTACTGCCAAGATACTCTGGGTGTCCACGCTCAGTCTTTTCCACTTCACTCAACCTCTTCTTTATTGGTACACCTTTGTATCACCAGGTCTCCCTTTCTCAGGCTGGCAGGGCGCTGGACCAGTTTCGCCTTTGCTCACCCTCTCACTCGCCCTCCGGTTTCCACCACCTTCTACTACTACTATTATAGACACCCCACTGACTTGCAGTAGGCCTTCTCCACGTTCTACTGCTACTGCCGACATCCCCAACGGTCGTAATTTCCGACGAACCACACCCTGCACGTCAGCCCCTTTCTCTGTACCTGCTCGTCTTTGATTTCCGTTTCTCCTTTCGATCTCTCCTTCGCTCTCCCCGTCGTTTGTTTCTGACAAGTTTATATAACATGCTCCACCCCAGCGTAATATCCGTCTCATTGGCTGTGTGACCTCTCTTCATGCTTTCCAATAAGGGTTGGATGTTCGCCTTCATCTCAGTTGCTGCTACTGCTCTTAGTTAAGAAACTCACTGTTTTTGACTTCAGTGACGTTATCCAGACTTCAGGTGTCTTTGCTTGTGGTGATGTTGGGAGGTATGTAGGACCCCTTTCCAGATCAGCGTCCTTGTCCCCAGGTGGGAAGTCCCACCCCATAATCTTCTCCCTCATTTTACCACCCATAGTTGAACTGTTGGTTAGCTGCCTTACCACCCTAAACTGATAGGGAAGTTCGCCCACCCCCACCCCCGCCCCCTGGGGAGAAGTTACATCATATGAAGGAGCGTCACAAAGCCTATGGATGCATTTAAAGGTGGTACAAGGGAAATATAATTGAAGACGAGCATGGAAGGCTAACCAGAAAAGCTAAAGAAGAGCAGATGAAACTAGAAGAGTGAAGAGAAATAGAGCCAAAGCTGTGAACAGAAGAGTTAAAGATAGAGCGCAAGGGGGGCCAGATGATCAGCAGGAAGAAAAAGAAAAAGACGAGAGCAATAGTCAAGATGGGAGAATATAAGAGTAGTAATTAGCAGTTTAGTAGAATGGAAAGTGAAGAAAGAACACATTTTTATAATACTGAAGAGATGAAAGTGACAAGATCATGCAATGTTGGAGATATGTGAGGTGAAGGAAAGAGGAGTTGAAAAGGATGCCTAAGTTGCAGGCAGAAGAAGAGAAAGGAAGTAGAACAGGTGGAAAAGTGATAGAAGATGGACAAATGGGGGAGACAGTGAAGGCTGGAAAGCAGAGAATTTCCATCTTTAAAATGAAGAAAACAAGAGTGCATCCATGCTTGGATGGAATTATATATTCGGAAATAACTGAATGCAAAGGATCAGAAAAGGAAGAGGGGGAGATAAATAGTTTGGAGTCAGACGCATAGAATTGTGCCAACAGCCAAAAAGAAGAAACAAACACAGAGAGGGGAGCAGTGTATAAAGAAAAAAGGAGAGGACATAAGACTGAGGGACTCTGTGAGTAAGAGAAAATGAGGGGAATTAGAGCAATCAGAGAGATAGGACCTAAACCAAGACAGAGTGGTGCTAGAAAAACGGAGTGTGTGAAAAGCCGAGAGTAATGTGCAGTCATCCAGTGTCAAAAGCCGAAGAGAGATCAAGAAGAAAAAGGGTAGGAAAGAATTTAGAGTGTCTAGCAGATAGCAAAGAATTATGGACAGAAGGAGGCACTTTTTCCGTAGAGTGGAGTGGGTGGAAGCCAAATTGAGCATTTGTGGGAGAGAGTTAAGATCGAGAAAAGGTTAAACCTGAGTGTTAGACAGTGTGATGAATCGGACAATATCATTACTCCTTTCCCTGAGATTACCCCCTCTCCCATGTGGCCAGGGGATGGCAACCGCTATCTGATCCTGACCCTGGGGTGGCTATATGAGGGAGGACCACCTGGGGGGAGGTGACTCTTGGGGAGACCAGATGATATCATTGGAGAAAACCACATGAGTGTGATTCCCTTCCAGGGATGTTTCATCAGTCCCCCATGGTTTAATGGGATATTGTTACACTCACCCTCCACCTACTAATAGATCAATTGTGATTAATCCCCAAACTTCCATTAGGGAGAATATGTTGACAGCTAGGATGAGGAAGTGGCAGGGAGTAGTCAGGATCACTTCCCAGGAGGCTTATTATCAACGTCATTCAGAAAGCAACTCCATAATGACTGACATGAAAAAGAACCGAGAAATGAGGATCATGAGGAACACAGCAGTGTAGTTGTTGGCACATCAGTAAGCAAGCCGGGAAGGCCAAATACAGCTCGGCTGCAGCTGATTATGAGAAGCAGAGAGGAGAGCTGCAGACGCCAAACTGCCTCGCACCCTGGAATACTGCTGAGCCCCATGTTGAAGGCAAGCACGCTGTGGCAGGCGACTTAAAGGTGAATCCGATATGGGAACGGAGAAACCATTTTGCGGGCAGTTCACTGCTGAAAGAGGTAGAGAAGCGGGAACTGCGCACCGCTAAAGCCGACACGACGAGTGTGCAGTGCTTAATGGGGTGCATGCAAAGCCAGTACACCACAGCAGGGGAGAGTGCAGAAATAATGGAGACAACCGGCAAGCCCTGGGAAAGAAAAAGGGTTACCAGGTTGCCGGAAATTATATTTTGCTCTGCAGAAGCAACCCGAAACAACTGGTGAACCTAAAAGGAACAAGTGAGTTAACTGATGGCCAAATAAAGTTTTTGATTAGTTTTGGCGAGCACTCCGTCCTGCTGCTTCTGGCAGGGGCGCTTGTATGATCTGGACCGAGTTCCTTCACTGGTCTCTTGCACATTTTTAGTCCAGTCCTGCTGCGATTAAGCCACTATACTTCAGGTAAGTTCCTGTTTGCCTTTGTCTTTCCTCGTCTCTTTTTGTTGTATTGTAAAGTTTGTTGTCTTGTATTGCTGTCTGTTCCATTTTTGATGTTTGCTCTTTTGCTTTCTTCCCTTGCAGGTGATGTTGCTGGCCCGGCAGAAGCTGCGGAGCTCGAGGCGGCAACCGGAGGGAACGAGGAACGAAGCTGCAGTGGTACAGTAGCTGGTAAGTTGTTAACTAAGGGGCGCGCGGGGTTCAAATGCAGCACAGCCCTAGGATGGATGTTCTAACCTTGTCTTTCTTCATCTTCATAGGGTCCGAGTTCATGGATGTGGAGCGCGGTGCTGCAGCATCGGGATCAAGATCACTGGATGTCAGGAGATGAGTCTGCAGATGAAGTGATGGAGCACCGGTTTCCTGGAGGTGAGTATGCAGGAGAACGCCTGGTTTCAAAGGTAAGTAAACTGGTCCAAGCAGTGGTGAGCGTCACGTTGCACGCGAGTGCACAGTAAGATGAAGCACCAGCCTTAAGGATGGAGCAGCTTATATAGCGGAGCTTCTGAAGACACGCCCACCAGGTTCGGCCTGCCTGCCACACCCTGTCACCCAATGAGTCAGCAAATGAGGATGTATCAGCTCCTGGAAAGTTCTTGTAAAATAAAAGCACTCCTGCACTGAAATAAAGTAAAAGCACCCCTGCACTGAAATACTGAAATAAAGTGTTCTTGCTCACATCTCTATATGAGCCTGGCGCCAAAGGTGCCAGGACTGAGTCCAGCCAGGGCCCTGTGTTTATGAATCATAAAGGGACATGAGTCAGTCAAGTAACCCATTGCCCACATCACTAGATGGTATGGTTGTTGTGTTCTGTGGCCATGACACAATCTTGGGGTTCAACACAAACCGGTCGTGTATCGGTCTCCCCAACCCACCGTCTGTGTTGTTTTCACTGAAGTGGCTTTGTTCTTGATGCCAAGGACAGTACCACGGTGGCTGGTGATTCTCCCCACCTTATTGACGCGGGAGAGACCGGGTATCTCCGACACACAATGCAGGATTCGTCAGCCCGTTTTCCTGGTCTTTTGCTTTCCAATCTCAAGGACCCATGAAAGAAACGGGTCCTTATCGAAAAGATCAAGGGTACTTCCCTCCTCGTAATACCTTTATGTTTCGTCGTCTTTCTCCTCTTGTTAAGCTGCCATCTTGGAACTGCTGTTTCCTCGTGTGTTTTGCCTCGCTCAAAGTGTGCTCTTGTGCTCTGCCTTTTATCTGTGTGGGAAAGTGTAATGGAAGTCAGGTGTGTGTGATGGTCAGTAGTTGCCTGACCATTTTATTGGTACACGTCAGGGATACGGCTCAGGTGTTAGTCTGTTTTCCCTTAGAGCGAGCTGTCAGTGAGAAAGTGTTCATGTTGTAAAAAGGGTGGGGGTAGAGTTCCTACATATCCTACTTGGTAGGATGGGGTAAACTTGTTATAGGGAAGAGGATACTGTGTCTCACCATCCGGTGTCCCACTCCCCGAAGACCCCTCACCCAGGTGATCCTCCCGCACTGGTCCACCCCCAGGAACTGGATCCAAAAGCGATGGCAGTGTCCTAGCCACCTCGATGACAGATCCCCAGGGACCAGTGGGTGAGATACCTTCTGTTTTTTCTCAGATGATATCAGAAGTTTATGAAGAAGGTTCTGATGATGCTGATGAAGCAGCAAGGAGTGTTAGTATCCTCGTGAACGTGGTCTCAAGGAAATTGAAGATGAAAAAAAAACATGCTAACGTGCAAATAATGTACAGATTTCAATGTCTGTCGACAGTGGTGCTACATGCTAATAACTCTACAAGTGTGGAGAGACAAATTTGGATGTTGTACATTGAAGGAACCAAGCATAAAATCCAATGCATATGGTAAGGTTCCCATTGATATTGTGGGACAGCTTAAAGCAAAGCTTTAATTCAAGGGCAGAATGGCCAATGGAATTGTATATGCAGCAAGCAAAGTAGGCAGGACCAGGCTGAATTGGCCATCATGTTAGATCCATGTCATCCAAATAAGGTTTTGGTGGTATGGGATGCCTTGATATAGTATGCCAGCAGAACTAGCAGAAGTTATGATGCATCATTGTGGTTTCTGGAGGCTTTTGAACAAAAGAAGGGCGTCTAAAGTTAAGGCTGATGCTGTGTCATTGTCAGCCAAGGTCTGTTCTGTTTCTTTAGTTCTGAGGAAGGAACTGGAGTTGGAACTGAAGTAGATGGAGGCTAATGGAGTAAGTTAGATTATTGAGGCCTCAGAATGGGGAGCCTTATTGTGATAGTCCGGAAAACCAATGGTGCAGTGAGACTGTGTATCGATCTCAGAAATCTCAACAGGAATGTGGTAGCTCAAAAGTTTCCAATCCCAAGTATTGATAACCTGTTTATGAATGTGTCGAGAGCACAAGTGTTTTTGCTTTTGCATCGAAGGTCTGTGTACCATCAGGTGGAGATTCATTCAGACTCTATGGATCTAACTGCATTCATCTCACCGTTAGTTTTTTTCCAATGTAAAAGCATGCCGTTTGGACTTGTGTCTATGGCCAGTGTTTTTCAAAAGGTCATGTATAAGTTGTTGGGGCGTGAGAGTGGCGTAATGTTCTATCAAGATGATGTGCTGATATGGGTGTCGAATGAGAGTGAGCATGATGCAAGATTGAAAAGAGTGCTAGGGATTTTGAAAGACGCTGGCCTTAACATAGCCTTTGAGAAATGTTATGTTAGTGCATTTGTATAGTGCCTTATGTACCATTGGTATGATCTCAAAGCGCTGTAGATTGAACGCCCTCAGGCACCGTGGTAGGTATCAGTTGAGAGAGTAGTGTAGCATATAGTGCTGAGTGCACATGGTATGTTTGCAGCCGGTGCAGGTTGTGTGTGTTGGCTGCGTTCTAGAGCTAAGTGTAGTGCGGTGGATGTCAGAGGTCAGTGTTAATTGCGCAGCATGGAGGGTGATCTTCAAATCCGCATTCTGGCTGCCATGGGGCATGTGCAGACGATTATGTGTGCTGCTAGGCTGATTTGTTCATGCGGTATAGCTGCGTTCTACCAGGATGTTGAGGTGTTAAATGAGTGATGTATGTATATGTGCTGCTAGGCCAAATTTATTGAGGGGTGTAGCTGCATTCTATTGTTTGTTGGTGTAAAGTGGACGGTGAGTATAACAGTAGGAATGAGTGTATGCGTTTACCGGTGGATGGGACCATTGTATTCAATGAATATGGCATTAAGTACGCCGGGTAGTCTGTGCTGGAGGTTTGTGATAATGGATTTCATTCAGGAGCTGGCTTCGGGGGGGCTAGTTCTGGTTCCTTTATAGAAATGTAAGCTGAGTTGGTAGGTGATTGGTGGGTTATATCAGATTTCTTGAGAGCGATTGACCAAGCACAATTGTTTATTTCATGCCGGTACAGGGCTCATTAGTTAATCTTCTTGGGTAGATGTCGGCTCCATTGATACTATAGTAAAAGCAATGCTTTGGGGGCTGAGTTCGGTGCGTGTAGCTTTAGCTCTATGGGTATGAAACTAATCAATCTCCCACCGATTTCAATGTCATGACTGCACTGCTTTTCATGGTGTGAGAGTTAAATTATTAGTTGGCGGTATTCCATGGCCCACATGTAAAGTTTCAGGTCAGTGCTTGTTCTTGTTCATCATGGGCTTTGGTCATTGTGGATTGGTTTGTGGCATTTTTTAGCGAATCATTAATGGATGTGAAAAGAGCCATGTTTTTATTGCTTTACGGAAGGCCATGTAATCCTGAGTGTGACGAATATGGGGAGGTAGTGAATTCCATAGGGTTGGTGCCAAGGCTGAGTCCCTCCCAGTCTAGCTGAGTTGGCGGCTGGGATCCTTAGTAGGAATGCTGTGCTGGAAGTCATGGTGTGATGGGCGGTAGCATATAGTCTTCTCTTAGAGGTATGATGGGCCAGACTTGTGTACTGCTCGGTGTGTTTTGTATAGGATTTTGAAAGTGGCTCTTCGACTAATGGGAATCCAGTGGAAGGTGCGGAGATCAGGTGAGATGTGGCCTCTTTGTCCCAGAGCAAGCAGGAGTTAGCAGCAGAGATATGGACTCTTTGGAGTTTAAGCTGGTATGAGGGGGCGCCTAGGTGCATGGAATTCGCATAGTCCAGTTAGGGAATGACAATTGACATAATAGAGGTCAATCTGTTGGGGAAGGAGAGATAAGGGAAGATATGTCTCAGTAGCCTGAGGGGGTAATACCAGGATTTGGATACGTTATTGATCTAGTGGGACCGGGTTAGGCCCAAGTCGAGTATGCATCCAAGATTTTTGACTGTGCTGATGGTTGAGGGGGGAGTGCCGAGGGAGGGTTGCCATGGGAGTGGTTGAGGGAGTAGATCAGTGTTGCCATACCAGCATTTCAGTTATCCCCGGGTTCAGGAGGAGGTGGGTTCTAGTCATCCATTGGTCAATATCACTGAGGCACGCTGCTAGGTCTGGGGGGTGACCAGAGCTTGTTTTGGGGATTCTCCGGATAATTTGGGTGTCGTAGCACGTGAAGTTGTGTGAGCTGGTGATCTCTGGGAGTTGGGTCATGTAGAGGTTGAACAGGAGTGCAGAATGGCAAGCAAATTGGTGGACTCAGGTGTTCACTGGGCGAGCAGGGGATGTAAATGGGAGAAGGGTAGTGAGTTGTTTTCTGTTGCTGAGGAAAGCAGCAATCCAAGAGAGAGCCAGGTCTCGGATTCCAAGGGAGTGGAGTCGGATGAGAAGGATTGAGTGGTTAATGGTGTCAAAAGCTGCAGAGAGATCAAGGAGAATCAGAGCGGCACATCCTTCAGAGTCGGAGGTGACTTTAAAGTTGTCCCAGATCGAGATCAGTGTGGTTTGTGTTCCATGTCGGGCTCGGAAACCAGACTGAGCAGGGTCCAGCAGGCCATTGGATTCAGCGAAAAGGTTGAGCTGATAATAGGCGGAACGGGCGATGTGTTTTGCTAGGAATCTGGTGTTGGAGATGGGCCTGTAGTTGGATGGCTGGAGGGGGTCGAGGCCTGTGTTTTTCAGAAGGGGTTTGGCGTGCACAACTTTAAGGGGATCTGGGAAGGAGCCAGAGGTGAAGGAGTCGTTGAATATGGACCTAGCTTGTTCTCCAGCACAAGTGAAAGAGAAGATTTCTTTGAGGAGGGGGGCCGGGCAGGGGTCAAAGGGCGATCCGGCATGTCTGCTGTTGGAGAGTAGTTTGTGGAATTCTGCACTCGAGATCGGCTTGAAGGAGTTGAAGGACGGTGCTGCAGGAAGGGGGGGATCATGAGCATGGGGAGTTGGTAGGGTGGAGAGGTTGGAGAGTTTGGTATTAAGGCGTGGCAGTCCTGACAAGTGCTGTTTTGTAGAAATGTTGGGAGAGGGAGTCTCAGAGCGCTTGTGTGGGCGTGGTAAGGGTAATAGTGCAAGTGGGTTTCACAAATTCAGACATGACACTGTCCAGCTCTTTACTGCTGTTGTGGCAATTTGGGATTCTTTTATTATAGTAGGTCTTTTTGGATTTTCGGATCTTGGTTTTGTAGTTACGGTGATGGGGAGCGAACAGAGATTTGCTACAGGGAGTTTTTGTTGCATGCCATTTGCACTCATGGGAGCGGTTGTGTGTTTTGATAGGCTTCAGGAGGGGTGTGATCCATTTGGGGATTGGTCCATTTCGGGTGGGTCATGAAGAGTTGAGAGGGATGAGTGAGTCATTGAGCAGGAGTTGAATGCTTCAATAGGTAGAGGTCTGTCTGTGGTTGTGAGTGAGCGCAGCAGGGCTTCAGCTAGGTAGGTAGTACCTTGACCATGTTCCAATATTTGTGGTCTTTGGGTGTGATCGGGCGGACGAGGGGTGGTTGGGTAGGTGCATGGATAGAGAAGTGTAGGGCTGAGTGATTGGTCCAGATGATGGGTTTGGGGGTGGACACCGAGACGAGTTAAGAGGAGCTGAAGATTGCATCAAGGGTGGTGTGGCCTCTGGTGTTAGTGGGACCAGTAGAGTGCCAGCAGAGGTTGAGTCCCTCTAGGCAGTCGACCAAGGGTTGGATCATGGGGTTTTTAAGCCAGATGTAGAAGTCGCCCGGGTGGTTGACCAGAATGGTAACTAGAGAGTCAGAGATCATTTGCAAAGCGTCTGTCGTATCCCGGCAGCCTGTAGATGAGTATGAAAGTGTGTGAGGCCGAGAGGGAGAGTCGGAACAGAAAGGATTTGCAGTTAGCTGTGGATGGCTGGGTTTCGATGCGAGGTGGATAAGTTGGATTTGTGGAGTATGTCAATTCCAGCGCCTCTGGTCGCTCTGTTGTGGTGGATGAGAAAGTAGCCAGGAGGAAAGGCCTTGTGTGCAACTGGTTTATAGTCTCTGAACCATGTTTCAGAGATAAAGACGAGATCAGGGTTTTCTTTGGATCGAAGGTCGAAAATGTTGTGACGGTTTTTGGCCACAGAGCGTGCATTGAGTAGGAGGCAGGTGACTTGGTGGGGCTGGGGGGGATGATTAGTGGTGTGCTGGGTAGGTCCTCCGCTGTGTGGGGAGGAGGCATTGTGAGGGGTGTGGGTGTGATTGAAGTATGGCGTCAGAGTGTGGGAAGGTTCTGGGGATGGGGGTATGGATGTGTGGTGGTGTGGAGCTAGAAAGGCTAGCGAGGTAGAGGTCTGGTGAGAGCGTGACCAGGGTTTGGGGGTGGGGAAGGGTTCTTTAGGGTAAGATTTAGAAGAGTGCTAGAGATATTGAAAGAGGCGGGCCTTATCATAGCCTTAGAGAAATGTAGTTTCACGAAGGACAGGGTGACCTGCCTGGGTCACGAGATCACAAGACATGGGATAAAACCAAAGCATGACACAGTTCTGGTGATCAAGGAGATGCCTGAACAAATAAATAAGATATACGTGGCAGACATGGTGGCTTTTCTAGGTCTGGGGGAGTTTTACAGCAAATTCATAAGAGGTTTGGCAGATAAGACCAAGAACATGAGAGGGCTTACGAAGAAGGGAGTCTTGTTTCAGTGGTCTGAAACATGTGCAGATGAATTTAGATAGATGAACTGTTGTTTGATGCACGCTCCATTGTTGCCATGATTTAAGGAGGAGCAGAGAATGTTGGTTTATAGGGATGCAAGTGATTCTTGTTTAGGGGCTGTGCTGATGCAAGAGGAGAAGGGTGAGATGTAGATGTATATGATAGCGTTTGCCTCCAGAACGCTCTCGTGTGTGTAAGCAATCAACAACAACTTTAAACAACATAAACATGCAAAATAACAAATTAAATGTTACAAAACAACAAGTGTTTGTTACAAACAATTGCTTCAAAGGAAAAATAAACTTTTGAAAAGTTCCTAAGAAACAAAAGTTCACACAAAGAAAATCCATTGGCAACAGTTTCTTTTTTGCTTGATGAAGATTCCCTTTTTCAGTTCCACAAAGAAAGCAACAGCATCAATGGGGTTCCTGGACAAACTCCTTCCAGGAAAAGATGGACAAATTTGAAGAAATAAGTACCACTTCTGTATAACAACAACTCTGCTGCATACAACGTCTGCGGCGTCATTTACATACAGTTTGTCAGGATGCTTCAGTTGTAGGTTTACTCTCTCTCCAGCAACTATTTTCTACTAATGATACTGTGAGAGCAGGCTCCATTGCCCCAAAGTTGCCTTCTGCTTCTACTAGTTTTAACTGTTGCTGTCTGACCAGAAGGTTGATAACCACATCTCTGCTTCTGCTACTGCAACTTATAAGTTTAAGCAACTCTTCTTCGACCTTTACAGGTTGGCAAGGCACACTTCTCTCTTGAGTGATAAGAAATGGCAGCCTCTTTTCCTTTCCTTGTGTCTTGCAACTACCACACAGTGTCTGCAACTCAACATTTTAGGCAACTTCAAAAAGACTTCTTCGACCTCTACAGGTTGGCAAGGCACCCTTCTCTCTTGTAATCTAAGAAAGGGCCTCTATCCCTTTCCTTCTGTCTTACCGCTACCACAAAATCTGTCTCCATCTTCCAGACTATTTCTTCTGTACTGGAATAGTCTACACTCCTCAGATTTTAAATATAGATTTTTGAACAAGTACCTAGCCCCCTTCCCCAGCTATATACCTTCCTTATCTTTCAATAGTCATTCCCAGCTATAGTGCCACTTTTAGCCTTGGATAACAGTATCACTCTTGCACTAGAGGACTCTGGTTTAACAGCTTCAGCAACTTAAAAGTAACGGTATACAGTTCTTAAATGAGCTGGGTTCACTTTAACAGGGATGGGTCTGTTGGCTTAGGTAATACTTGTTCTCTGTTCTGCTTCAGCCACTTCTGCAACTTTTACTTTATTGTTCAGTATGCTACAAGATGTCAGTCTCCTAATGGAAATGAAATTAGGCACACTTGATTTAGTTTTAACCTTGAACTGCCACTTCAAACGATGTGCATTCCCACCTTTCGGTCAGCTTTAAGTTTCCAAGGTATTGAGGAAATACTGTTGCATGCACAACCTCTTCAGACATCAATTTGGGCTTGTAACATCTCAGGAAAGTCAATTCTGCTTTGTTTAAGTTTACCAGCAGTGTTCTCCTTGCTAATAAGAGCCATGCGACTGATAGGCAATCATCTACTTCTAACCATGGGGAAAAGAGATGCTTTTACTATGCGTGAGGACTTCAGATTGTTAGCATACGCACATGTTCCAATTCTCTTGCTAGGAAGCTTACCACTTCGTCAAACAACTTTTACTCGCTTTGAAGTATAAACGAGTGTGAATAAAGCTGGCTGCAATCACCAGCAATGTGTTTCTGTAGATTTGGAGTATGGAGCTTCCCTTTTCCATTCCCACAATCACAGCGACTGCAGGCTGCCTCTGCTTCCCGGCTTGGTTTCTACTACTACTACAGCGACGGGCATGCTTGGGGCCCACATCCCTTTGCTGCATGGGTGTCTCCGATCCGGCCTCATCAAAGGAGTCTTCCACTCTTCAGTGTCCCTCGGCTTGCTTCTGCACATGGGCCTTGGGTGGATGCACGACTTCAGCTCTGCAGTCACAGCAATTAGGTGCACCTGGAAAGACTGCCTGCTTCTTCCAGCCCCTTCCAATGCTGCCACAGTCAAAAACAGTATTTGTGAGCACAGGACCAACGCAGCGCCTGCAGGTGAAAACTGCTCTTCCTCTGCTCCGGCTCCCCTTCTGTAGTCACACTTTTTTGTGAACTACCAGCCTCATGCTCTGCTCCTTCTACTTCTGCTACTGCCAACCTTCCAGCTCCTGCTCCAGCTTCTTTCTACTGCTCCTCCTTGCTGCAGCCTTTTATGCCCCTCAGGTGGGTTAATTGGTTTCATGTACAGGCCCTAATTGCCTGATCTGACCAAAAGCTATTAGGCTTGCCTGTCTGACTTTGGTTTCTGCATGCCTCTTCAGACGACTTCTTCTTCACAGTCCCTGAGGGATTCTGGGACATGCAGTCCACTTGAGAACGATTCAATGTCTCTACTTCTTTAAAAGGTTTCATACTGGATTGTCCTCCTTTGATGGTTTTAATAAAGGAGTTGGAGGGTTTAACCTGTTTAAGAGTTAGATGGTACAGTAAAAGGCACATAGTCAACGTTCCTATTGGTATACCTTTGGCATTGTGGGAGGATAGGCGAACTTCTGGAGAGGTAATAATATCTTTGGACATTTTAATCCTAGATTTTACTGACTTAGTATATACCATAGACTGACATTCTTCAATAACCTCTCTTGGAATGATTTTACCATAATCTGAGGATCAAAACCATGCCTGACTCTGCGAAATCACCCCACTACCCTGGGCCCTGCTGTGAGAAACCTGAAGCTGTCTCCCTAGCTAGTCCCCGGGGATCTGTCATCCAGGTGACCAGGACACGGCCATCGCTATTGGGTCTGGTTCCTAGGGGTGGATCAATGAGTGAGGATCACCTGGAAGGGTGGTCCTTGGCGAGTGGGAGAGGGACACCAATGGGTGGGACGCGGCATCCCCCTTATTTCAACACCTTTTCCCCATGCTACCAAGTAGGATATTTCAAAACACTCCGTCCCCCCACCCCCCTTTTCCGACACGAACACCTTTGCACAACATGAAAGACAACGGACTAACACCAGAGCCATTTACCGGACATGTCCCAATACAAGGGTTAGGCAAAGTCAGGCAGTTGACTAGAATCACACACACCGGACTTCCCTTTCCCTTCCCCACAGGGATAAAAGGTGGAACATGAGAGCACAGGATGAGCAAGGTAGACTGCACGACATGAGGGCTAACTCAGCACGGCAGTTCAAGAGGAGGTGAAAGACTGCAAATACAGAGAGGGTGGCAATGAGAGAAATAACCTTGCCCTTTCTGATTAAGGCCCATGAAACCTATGCAGACTGAAACATAAGACCACGAACAAAGGCCAGCGTTTGTTGCAGCAGATGTCAACGGTACACGAGACCCTCCTCCACTGATAACCAAGCCGGGGAGAGACGCTGGTCTCCGTGGTACCAGCCTTGACTTGAAGAAGAAGGCTAAGTGGTTCATCACAGCTGGTGAGTCGAGGGGAGAATCGATAAGAAACCGAACTGTGCTGAATGAAAAGTAGCAAGCAGATCATCTGAACTTTTGACAGAAATAAAGAAACTATTGAGAAAGGAGGGGGAAAGCCAGCAACAGGGGTCCGACACCACGTGGGTGCTCACGCAGGAAACTGTGGGCGATTACCCGATGGTATAGACTACCATAACCAGAAGGCCTTGGCAAAAGGGGAGAAGAGGTCAAAGTGCTCATATAGGGGTCTCGTAAAGTCCTCTGTACTGTCAACAGTCTTTGACCGACAGATGATTGTGAAAGAAAGGTGAATGAATCCTGCTTGGTGAATTCAGTGCTTGAACAGAGTGTTGTAAAAGTTGGGGAGAGTGAACCCGGCAGAGGGAAGCCGACAATCAGTAATGTTGATATCGATTCAAAACCATTCACCCATCACCTTTTTAGTTCTATATGTGATAATAAACCAATATCTGGGGAGATAGTTATATTTGGCAAAATCCACCTGATGTCATTTTATTTTCAACTGGTTTGTAGTGAATTGTGCAACTGTCAGAGCTTTTGCATATGAGTCTGGGGGTGGATGTCTCACCCATAGCAAACGGATGGGGCCATCACTGAAGACCTCCTTTGTTACCTACTGAAAACGCTTGACATGTACATGACTTACCCCTAAGTGGTTCAAAGGAAAGGTTAGCCAGCACAATAGGGAAGTCACACCAGGGAGCTACTGACAGAAGCCTTTTTGATCTAAGGTAGACCGGGGGAGGATGGAGTTTATTGTTGTCCAGGAAAGGAGTTGTAGCTAAGAGAATGGTTGTACCATGTTGAAACTTCCTAGGAGACACACGCTTCCTGCCCCCTTCCCAACTTCCTGCTGATAAGGCACTCTGGGTGCTGACATCAGAAGGCACACATCTGCTTACAATAGCAGAGATTGGTCCGTTACTGAAGGCTTGGAATGGATGCATCTGCTGTGGCAAATCTACGATATAAATTGGTGATAGCCCGACTCCCACCTTAGTTGAATCATCTTGGGGCTCAAGAAGAAGGGGTTCTATGCAAACTTATTGGGGTATAGTCTGCCAAAAGACCTCAGCCTTTGAGGTGAAGATAAAGCTCATCAAGGAAGGAGCAAGTCTTTTCTCCCAGCCTCCCTAGTGGGACATTTGGAGTGACCTGCGGTTGGACAAGGTCTGCATGCCGCTGAGACATTCATGCACAGTAGTCTGCCTACTGTAAGTGGCAGCCTTGTAAGTGCTCTCTTGCAACCTTCCCACACAGGAAGAGCAAGAGAAGAGCTTGCCTAATCCTTTGAGTCCCTGGACAGAGTCCCACTACAAACAAGTATCAAAGGTATAGGTGTGGGCTCTGTTTCTTGCCTTGAACCTCTTCCAAGATGGCTCAACCACTTCTGAGTCACCTTGAGCCACTGCAAGACCCATAGAGCTGACAATCTGCACTTTTTGACTCTCTTCCATCCATTTTCGAATGGCTGACTTGACCTTTCCTGCCTGTTCCCCAGTTCCTTGGAAGTGACTTCTGCTATCAAACCTCACTGCATCATTGGATCCAGCGCCCAACTCGGTCATCTCAATGCCAACTCGACCCATTGGAAAGAGCACAAATAACCTTCTCGACGCCAGCTCGACCCATTGGGAAAAACATGACTGAACAGTCTTGGCGCCGACTTAAATCATTGGAAAGCATCTACAAGCCTTGTTTTGTGCTGGTGAGCCTAAAGAACAAGACTGAAAGGTATCCTTACTGCTTATGTCTCCCCGGCCTGGTTTTAAGGACTCTAGTGACAGTTAAAACTCCACGCTTTACCTTTTAAGGACATATGCTTAAAATGTGAACATTTCTGCAAAGACAATTGACTGCAATCCCCTGTCTTCATACCCGCAGTGCTCCTCTCTTTACAAAAGTCTCCATATTCTGTATATTCCTTTAAAGGGGTACTTGTATTGTGTATTTGTTCCCTCTGTGCTCCTGACATTAGCTCATCCTTCTTTTAATATGCCATAAGCCATTATTCAACTCTTCCCTCTTCATCATATCAGTGTTCTGGCTCACTATCAACCCACTGGTTCTCTCAACTCCTTCTTCCCATATCTATTGGCTTTGCTAGTTAAAAATGTCATGTCTCAGTAAGTAAACATTTTTAGACTGACAGCACCGACAGGGCCATTATGCCACATAAGACACTCATTATGTTGGCATTACTCTTGATGTCAGGAAATTATGCCATGCTACAGAATCAAAACATGTACAGATGAGCAGCACCAATGTAGACCAGAATGGCCACATGCATATACTCATGCCACAGTAAGAAAACATGTCCAGACTAGTATCACCAATGAAGTGAAGTGAGACTCTCCTCCACAAGTCTCCCATTTACCCAGGAGGGTCGCTGGCGTCCTTGAAACACAATGCAGCCTTCTTGTTTGGGCTTTGGCCTTCTCCACGTGTCTTTCACAGCCTTTTGGATTAAACAACCACTTACAGGGAACACCTGGTGTTCTCCACCCGTGGCTCTCGTCCTTCGGTCCATTGCTCTGCTCCAGTGGGTAGTTCTGCTCTTACTTGTGTTCCACCTTGCTGAGAGTGTGTCTCTATGTTCTGCCTTTTATCCGTGTGAGGAGAGCTAATTGGTATCAGAGTCATGGCACTTAGAGTCATGTGCCTAACTTTGCCTGGCCCAATTAGTGGGACATGTCCAATGAGATGTGTAAGAGTTAGCATTGTTACTCGGCCCAGTGTTTGTGTAGAAAGGGGGGGTGGCGGGAGTTGGGACACTGGAGAATCCTCCGAAATAGGAGGGATAATATGTACAGGAAAGGGGGGAATACCGCGTCTCACCATTGGTTGTCTCACCCCTACTCCCCAAAGACCCCTCACCAGAGGTGATCCTCCCACACTGGTCCACCCCCAGGGTCTGGATCCAAAGACGATGGCCGTGCCCTGGCCACCTGAGAGATCCCCGAGGACCAGTAGGTGAGACACCCTTTAATTGTTTATTTATACAGCACTTATACAAAGGTGGAGTGCTTCAAAGCGGAAAGGGAACACGGGAATACAGTTGTCAATCTTAGGCCTTGAAGTTTCCGAATGATCTAAACAGAAAAACTAACATACTAGGCCTGATGACATTTCTCCTAGTGCAAGAAGTGTTAAAGTTGCGACCAAGCTAGGGAGGGGAACAGAAAGAAGGGTGGGGGGGACAGGACAGACAAACATACTAGTCCTAGTACATTTAGGTATTGCATGCGTACAGACAGAGGTGCAGGGAAGGGGGATTGGGGGAACAACCGCTTCAGTCCAACAGGGCCCTGGGTTAAGTGCAGAGAGGTTGCCTCGCTCATGGAGCATAAACTGAAAGGTGCAGTAATGCTGTACCTAGTACAGTGGCCCGAGGCAAGTGCAAAAGACTGGGGGGGGAGGAGGTCTGGGACCTGTAAGGCTCTGGAGGTGAACCAGGCAACCATTCAGCAAAAAACTGAATTGAGTAGGGAGGCGAAGGAGGGAAGAGAGAAAAAGACTGGAGGTTAGCAGGAGAGAGGGAGAGAGGAGAAAGAGAAGAGGAAAGTCTTGAGGATTTTCCAGAATTTAAGGTGCTCTGACTCAAGACTGAGAGGCAGGGAGGTTTTTCCAGAGGGAGGTACTTGTAGAGGATAAAGATCTACTCCCAAATCTGTTTGTGAAACCGGTTCAACCGCAGAGAGTTGGTGGAGGACGAGCGGAGGGCTCTAGAAGGAGAGTATTTAGGAAGAGAGCATTGTAGATAGTGCAGGCCTTGGCCCCAGAAAGCCTTGTGAATTATGCAGAGGGTCTTGAACGTGAACCTTACAGCCACGGGGAGCCAGAGAGATGCGGTCCCTGGGCTTGAGGCCAAGGATAAGTCTTGCGGTTCTGGATGAGTTGTAGAGGACAGAAAGTAGAAGTAGTAAGAATGAGGAAGTGGCTGTTGCAATAGTCCAGCCTAGAGAGAACCAGGGCTATCAAGGTGGTGAGCCTCTGGGGGAAAGTGAGAAAAGGTAGAATACCTCTGAGGAGGTACAGTTGGTAGTGGGACTTTTTGGAGATGTCTGAGATATGAGCAGAGAAGGGGAGGGTGGAGCCGTAGATGACCCAACGGTTTTTAGCCTCATTGGTAGGTGAGGGCACAGGGCCAAGGGAGGCTGGCCATTGTGAGAGTGGGAAAGCAGGAGCAGGTGTCCCAATGAGGACGATCTCGGTCTTACTGGCATTCAGGCAGAGATTGTTAGCAGCACACCAAGACTGAATGCGGAAAGATAGTCATGGATGAGCGAGACGGAGGAGGAGGCTGTCGGGAGCCTGAAAGAGAGCTGTGTGTCATCCACATAACACTGAAAGTTAATGTTAAAGGTAGAGATCCTGTGGGCCAAAGGGCCATGTAATTGGAGAACCGGGGGACAGGTTAGATCCCTGGGGGACACTACAGGTAGAGCGAGTGATAGAGGAGAAAAAGGACCCAGGTTCCACCTGGGAGGGCCGGTCAGAGAGAAAGGAGGCGAGCCACGCCAGAACCTGATCTGTGATGCCCAGGGTATCTCCGAGACAGGTGATCAGGATGCTATGGTTTACCATATCGAATGAAAAAGAGAGGTCAAGAAGAATGAGGACAGAGGGAGAGTTAGGGTCAATATTTGAGATCAGGTTTTCAGAAGAGCCATTTCCGTGCCTCTGGATGCTCTAAAGCCAGACTGATGGTCATGGAGACAACCGACAGATTCAGTGTCGAGGGTAAGTTGGGTGATAGCCAGCTTCTCCATGTGTTTTCCCAGAAAAGGGGTGATGGAGATTGGGCGATAGTTTACCGGGATAGACGGGTCAAAAACTATGGTTGGTTTCTCACAGTGCCTAGTTAAAAATGCCATTCCACAGTAAGGAAATATGTTCAGACAAGCTGCACCAATGTAGACAGTACAGCCGCGTAAGGACACTCATCATGACGGCTTTATCCTCTAAGTCAGTAAAAATATGCCCGACGCCAGTAAGAAAATATGTTCACAATGGTTCCACCAATGTAGGCCATTGTGGCCACATACGAACACTCATCATGCAGGCTTTGCCCATGATGGCAGTAAAGAGTTCCATGCCACAATAGGAAAATAAGTCCAGACTCGCTGTGCTGCACAAATTGACCCCTCTTCACCCCCAAAGAAGAGTCCTTTTCACAGCCTAGTACCCATGCATTCATACAACAAACACTCATTCACATATGCACCCATACAGCAGTCCTGCATGTTCTCATTCGCCCACGCACCCAAACACACACACTCTCATGTACACGTGCACTTACAAAAACAAGCACTTGCGTGCACTCATACATCCATACATACATTTTATTTCCTGCCTGTAGCCACAGTCCAGATACCGTCTTACATGATGGCCTTCCGGCTCCTGCACAGCTGGAACAGGAACCAGGGTGAGCTTCCTGCGCATGTACGGCGGAGCAGGGGCACGTCCATCTTGCTGCCCCATTGCATCGGAATGTGTGGGGAAGAGCAGGAGCACTGTTTGAACATTCAGCACTGCAGTACCCCAGCCTGCACCCACAATGCATCAAGCAAGGCGGGGGAAGCAAATTGTCCCTGGCCTTGCATGGCCTATTTGTCATGCCGACTAGGGCACTGAAAACAATCAAAGGCAAGCCATGTGTCCCTGTGCAGTTAAAGCCAGCCCGGGAGCACTCCCTAATCTGGCATGCAGCTGAGGGAGCACTTGGCTCATCCATTATTGGTAGCTGGTGGGCACCCGTTGTCCATTATGGATGAGCCACGCCTGCTCCCTTCCTTTCCCTCTGTAGATTTAGATGGGATTCCTGCACCTGCATGAGGAGAGCTGAGCGTGCAGCCACGGCTGTTCAGTGGGACGGCCACACTTTGACGCCCCATTCAACGGGACAGTAGCTAGCTATAGCATATCCTATACACCCTCACACGTCATCATGTGGTTTCACCCCAATGAAGTGAAGGTAGTGAATAGAGTGCTTTCCTGTCCCTAGGCATAGAACAGGGGCAACAAGGATCCTTCTATTCTATCTGTGGTAGGCCTGGGAGCCAGACCCCCTCCAATTCTCACTTCATCCCCACCCCTTTCGTGATGTCATGTCTCCAGATGAGCTTGTTCAAATGAAAAAGACTCCTAGACTTGGGGGGCCGGAGGGGCACCTTGTTTGCTTGTACCAGAGCTTAGCCTATTGAAAAGCAGGCTTAGTACCATACTGCTTTTTTTTGTAAAATGATTTTATTAGCCATTTGTTACATTTCTACATTAATTCATAAAGCAACTGATATCTATGGGACACCCTCAATCCTTGACTTTGTCAATGTTAGCCATCTTTGGTGTTGGGGGAATGAATAATACTGTCAATAACAAACTGCATAAAATGCTTTGCTGCTTTACCATCCATGCACAAAATGTAATCCTAACCAATACTTCACCTAATATAAATGTCTGTCACTTAAATGTAGTGAAGTAAGTCTTAGGGCCTCATTACAGGCTTGGAGGTAAGGCAGAGGAAACACCTCCAGCAGACTGCCGCTGGTGGTAATACCGTCGAAATCCCCATGGAGTCCTGTGGACTCCGATAAATGGGGACTAACACCGACTACCACCCCTTGTAATCTGGTGGTAATACCGCTGGACCAATTCGTGGTAATGGTAATACCGTTTGGTGGTATCTGGCTGTATTTTATTTATTTTATTTTTATTTATTATATTTATTTGGATGAAAGCGCTATATAAACAAAATAAATACAAATACAAAATATTATCGCTGAGATACCACCAAACCCGTGATGAGGCTGTCAGTCTGAGCGACTGAGCCAGCTTAAAGGCCCCGTCCCACCTCATTCTCAGTGTTGTTACTCTGAGCTCCCAAGAAGCAATGGGTTTCAGCACATTAAGCTGCATACTTCTGTATTCCATAATTGGGGATGCTTCCATGTAAAGTGATCCACCAGATCCAGAGCCTAGTCTTCCTATATTTTTCGGTACATGCAATACTTTGTTTTTCTAGTTTTGTGGTAGGATAGATTTTCTTGCTGTGCCTCCGCTGTCTTTTTTGGGCATGTAAATCTTGCTGCCCACTGCCTAGAGTATAACATCTGATTATCCTCACTGGGCCTGAATCTTCTATTTTTGGTATCCACTCCTGCCAAAATGTTTTGAGGTCTGAATCCTGTGCCTCTTTCAGGAAGCCGAGCAGCCTGACCACATTACAGCTACATGTACGTTCTATTTTTTCCCCCAAGTCTGCATGCAGTAGCCGGCTGGTGATTGTCAACGCTTTTTGTTTTCCTCTCACTGCGCAGCACAGTCGATACGCATCCTAGTCTCTGGGGTGGTATTCTTTTCAAGTGCTCCTCTTGTCATACTTGCCATCGAAGGGCACTGCGCTCTTCTTTGCATCCAAGAGGTCCAATATTATGAACTTAAACGGGGCGAGCACTGCTGCTCATCACTCATTCTTAACACTCTCTACATGGCCTATCGTATGCGGATAATTACGCCCCAATTCCTCTTTTAACATCGGTCTTATTTGCATTCGTTTACATTTTTCTATGATCCTGAAGTGGGCGGTGTTGGGTGATTATTTGTTTAGTTCGATTGGGGCTCAGAAATGACGGTTTCCTACTTTCTACCCCTTGTAGTTTTCTATTGCGACCTCTCTGCATTTCCCCATGCCCAGTGGTATTGCCCCATGACCTGTGACATCCCTAGACCTTCGTGCAAAGGGGATCCCAAACAGGTCCAATGAGGGAAGTGGGTAAGAATACACACAAATGGCAAAATGCCACATGTGCCCTGTATCTGGGTGTCCTCCCACCTGCGCTTTCCAGCCTCTCTTCCCATCTATCCTCCCTGACTTTCGTTATTCCAGCACTCTCGGCAGTCTTCCCCATCATGTGGCTCCTAACTGAGCCATACCTACATCAACACCTGACTTCAGGATCCCATTCAACCCTTGTCTGACTTCGAAGGTGTCACTCCACTTGCCCCTCTGAGCTTTCGTTGATCCTCGCTTCGCAGAGCAAGCTTCATGGCTCCAAATTGAACCTTCTATCCCCGCTCAAGAGACTCTCGGCACTCCTTCTGTGCATCCCCTGCTGCTCCTGGTTCCTCCCTGGGTGTGTGTGCTTTTCACTGTTCTGCACATTCTTTGTATCGTTTTTGCCTATTTACTTACTCTGTTGGGCTTCTTACTGGTCCACATCACACCCCAAATGCTATATGAATACTGCTCTGCCTGTCTGTGCCCTTTTTGAGAGAGCTAAGCATTTGCTGCCATCTCAGATGTACCCCAGCAGCTCAACCTATATTTCTTTCATTGATGCTCATCAAAATAAAGGTTAGGACGGTGGTAGTGGTTCAGATCATGTTCTCCCTCCAGGTGGGAAAGTGCCTGTGAGCTGGGGAAGGGCATGACCAGTTCAACGTCCTCTCCCTTTTCGAGGTCTATCCTACGAGTCTTCACCAAGGACATGGTGGTGGCAGTCGCTCCTGGATCCAGTGAACTCCACACCTATCCCTACCTAGCCAAGTTGCGCTTTGAGCTTCTTTTTCTCCATAACGTGTTTATCATTTGTAGGAGGGGTTGAGATGGAAATGAGCCTATCCCACCCCCCTAAGCGCTTCCAGGTAAGGCGAACACCATATGAGGGGATGTAACGTACAAGGGGGGGACTAAGCCGCACGATCAGGCAAAATGTAGAGCCACTGTAGCGCTTAGAAGACGATGCACGGCCCTAGAAAACCCATAGCCCATGACTCCATTTTGCATTAGGCCCAAAACGGAGAAGTTGCAGACTCTCGCTGTTCACGTTCCTTGCTTCCTAGGCCTAATTTTCCAACTCTGCAGATCCCCGTTCCCATGGAAGTTCACTTCCCCCTCATCCCTCGAGTGTTGCAAACATTTTCTATCTTTCAAAGGAGTGCGCCCTGCAAGAGCGTGAGACAAAACAAGGCACTGCACTGCGTTCTTTCATCTCCACTAAACTGCCATTAGGCCTCTAACCCCCACCCAGTCAGTCCGGAGCCAGCCCCACACCACTGACCCAACCCCCACACCTTTGCATTCCCTGATAAGCAAGGGACGCCCCTGTCCACAGAAGATCTAAGCATGCATGGCTGCTTTTCTTTCAAGCATGAAAACATATCCCTTGTAACACAAAGAACATGGAGGGATAAATTAAAGATCAAAACCCTGGATGGAGACCTTGAGCGCGGGAACTGCAGTATCAATGAAGCCCTGAGTGTGTTGGTCAGCGTGACTGTATTTTATCCTCTCTTCCCCCTGGCACCATTTCCCGTGCCGCACCAGGTGCCTGCCGCAATGAGTTAATAACCATTTAGACAGAAACAATGTTTCGAGGGGATTGGGTCCTCCGACGTATTCCATATCTGACATGTAATCACCACAGCTGTGCTGCTTCGGAAACTTTTTCCTGCATCGATGACGTTGATGCGCCGTCGTCGAGGACCTCGTCCAACGTCATCCGATGTGATAAGTAGGACGCACGACGCCCGTAGCCTCAGTTCCGTTTTTTCCGCGAACGTGTTGCTTTGTGAATCTCGGTTAACGCCTCGACTCTTTGGAGTTCTGTTCTTCTCGGTTCTTCGAACCTGTTCGTTTTTGTGAAAATCCTTCGTGTGAAGATGTCTTCTACTTCGTCTTCGACCCCGCGTCCGGGCTTCAAGAAGTGCGGGGAGTGTGGGTCCAAGATGTCGGTGACGGACTCGCACAACGCCTGCCTCTGGTGCCTCGGGGAGGCCCACGACACGGATGACTGTATCGACAGCCAGTCGCTCACGTCCAAAGCCTTACGTGAACGTAAGAAGAAGTTGTCGGTAGGTCGGGTGTCGACGGATGATTCGAGAGGAGACTCTCCGCGTCATCGTTGGAAGTCTCGTGGGTCTCCTTCTAGGAGTCGGTCTCCCCACTCCTCGGCCTCTTCGAGGCATTCTCAGAAGCGCTGACACCGGTCGTCTTCCAGGTCCTCTTCGGAGGACTCTGCCCGGCTCGTCGCTTACCCCACCAGCTGTGCGACGCTGGAGGAATGGGCTTCCTTCGGGAAGAAAATGCTGGCGATTCTCGAGTCACAGGGTACTAAGCCGTCCGCGCCCCCGAGTGGGGTCGGTCGTGAGAGGTCGAGAGACACCGCTCGCAAGAGTGGTCGGCACGAGTCACGGGAGAGGTCCCGTTTGGACAAGGGGACTCGTTCTCGACGTACCCGTTCCAGGTCCCGGTCCTCGACGCGTTCGAGACCGTGTGCACCTGTGATGTCTTTGAGGAAGACATCGACGTCGAGGGCGTCGACAGGCTTTCTTGAGGCTCCGGCTCCGAGGAAGTCGTCGAAGCCGTCGACGCTCAGGTCGTCGAATGACACGCTCGGAGCTCCGGCTTCGAGGACTGTGTCGACGCCGGCGGCGCTGCATCTGACGTCGACGCCGATTTACTCAACGTCGACGCCGATCCTCTTGGCGCCGATGCCTGTTCTCTCGACGCCGGCGCGATTCACTCGACGCCCTCGACGCCTTTCGAGGCTGGGGTGTCGGAGGTACCCCGTGGCACGGGGGAACCCCGTAGGAAGGCTCTGGTTAAGAGCAAGCACTCTCGGGTGCCTTCTTTTCGCCACCTGGAATATATTTCGGAGGTGGATGAGGATTCTGATGGCCTGGTTCCTAGTCAGGTTCCAGATGAAATTGTCTCGGGCCATAGTCAGTTTGACGATTTGAGGCAGTCACTGCATGATGCCAGTGGACTGGACACCTCTCCGGAGGTGGAGTTTTGTAGGCCTGAGCCTGGCTCTCATGCTGATTCCTTGTACCTACGCCTTATGGCTAGGGTTTCCGAGTACATGGGATGGTCTGCTCCCCCAGAGGAGTTTGTGCAGGATGATCTCACGGACATCCTTGATGTTGGTCCCCCAACTGACCCGGTACTGCCGTTCCATATGGCTTTACAGAGAAGGGTGGCGGCGGCTTGGACCGCTCCGGAGAGTCTCCCGGCAGTGGGCAGGTCCTTGTCGCGAAAATACCGTCCAGCCAGTAGCGACCCCTGCTACTTGACCAGGCACCCCACTCCGGAGAGTTTGGTGGTGCAGGCGGCCATGGCCCTGGCAAAGCAGGCGTCGTACCCTACCATCCCTCCTGATAGGGACGACAAACGTTTTGATGGCTGGGCGAAGAAAGTGTTTTCTTCTGGTGGTATGGCGCTTCAGGCGGCCAACTCCATTTGTGCCTTGTCTTGTTTCACACACACCCTGTGGAACTGTGTTGCGTTAGCGGCTGAACATATTCCCGAAGGGGACGAACGGGATGGTTTCCTTGCTATGGTCCAGGATGGTAAGGATGCCATGTGAGTCCGTTCAGTCGGGTTTGGACATGGCTGAATGCGTCAGCAGGTCCATGGTGGTGAGCACCGTGATACGCAGGTTTGCGTGGTTGCGGAAGTCGGGGTTTGCTCCTGATGTGCAGTCCCGGCTCCTCAACATGCCCTTTGACGGTGAACACCTTTTTGGCAGCAAGGCTGACGAGAGCCTTGAGAGGTTGCAGACCTCAAAAGCTGCAGCGAAGTCGTTGGGCGCTGCAGTTCGCCAACCTCCGCCTTTTCGTCCTAGGGGAGAGCAATGGAGGGGTGGTTCCTTTCGCTATTACTCGTCCTTCAGTAAAGCGAGAGGAGCTGGCAGTCAAAGAGGCCAACGCAGGGCTACTAGAGGTGGATGACAGGGTACCCGTGGTGCCAAGGCCGCTCGGGCAGTTGCCTCTTTGCCCTCAGGTAACGCCGCAGCCGCTACCACTCAGTCATGAGGCCATGTCCCATGGTTCGCCGGTTGGGGGAAGGCTGGCGCAGCATCTTGTAGAGTGGCGTGCCATTACTTCAGATGTGTGGGTTCTGGAGATCATAACCCACGGCTACTGTCTTCCCTTTCGGCACAGGCCTCGCGACAATCCACCGGGGAACCTCTCTTTGCAGAGTCCGGATCCGCTCCTTGCACAGGAAATTCAAGCCCTGCTGGAGAAAGGCGCCATAGAACTGGTGCCTGTAGCGGAGAGGAACAAGGGATGGTATTCCCCTTATTTTTTGATTTCGAAGATTGAGACCCATCATGGACTTGCGCGGTTTGAACAAACTCCTCAGGAAGGACAAGTTCAAGATGGTTACTCTCTCTCAAGTCCTCCAGGCCCTTCAGCTTCAGGACTGGTTGGTGTCTCTCGACCTCAAGGATGCTTACTTCCATGTGCCGATCCATCCCAAGCACAAGAAGTACCTGAGGGTCGCGGTTGGCGACTCGCACTTTCAGTTTCGGGTCCTGCCGTTCGGATTGACTTCCGCCCCGAGGGTTTTCACCAAGCTCATGGTGGTGGTGGCAGCGCATCTCAGTCAAGGGGAGATTCACGTCTACCCCTACCTGGACGATTGGTTGATCAGGGGGAGCTCTCCCGAGCAAGTCCTGGATCATCTGTCCGTCACCTTCACAGGCTGGGCTTCTCCCTCAATTTAAAGAAGTCCCATTTGACGCCAACACAGCGGCTCCAGTACATCGGAGCAGTGCTCGACACTTCCCTGGGGCAGTGTTTCCCTCCCCAGGTGAGGGCTTTTCACATTCAGCAGATGGTGCACAAGTTTCACCATGCCCAGACGCTCCCAGCGTTCGAGTTCTTGAGGTTGCTCGGCCTCATGGCATCCTGCATTCTTCTGGTGCCAGAGGCTCGCCTGCGGATGAGATCTTTGCAGTGGGCACTCAAGATGCAATGGTCGCAGTCCTCCGGCAGGATGTCAGACCCGGTTCAGGTGCTGCCCTCGGTCGCCCAGGACCTTCTGTGGTGGGCCGTCGAAGGCAACTTGATGAAGGGGGCTCCATTTTGGCTTCCCTGGGTGTAGGTGACGATCGTGACGGATGCATCACGGGATGGGGAGCTCCAGACTCCATATCAATCTGTTGGAGCTGAGGGCCGTCAGGCTAGCCCTGAAGGCTTTTCTGCCGACTGTGCGAGGAAAGAGTGTCCTGATCCTGGCGGACAACACAGTGGCCATGCACTACCTCAACAAAAAGGGGGGGGCAGGGTCACTTCCTCTGTGCAGGGAGGCGATGCAGCTCGAGTTCTGGGCCATCCAGCAGGAAGTTTCGGTCTCAGCAGTTCATCTGGCCGGAGACGAAAACGTGACGGCGGATGCTCTGAGCAGGGAGAGCACGATCTCTCACGAGTGGGAGTTGGCTCAGGAGATTCTCCTGGAGATCTTCGCCCTTTGGGGGACCCCTCAAGTGGATCTCTTCGCCTCCAGTGTCAACCGGAAGTGCGAGAGGTTCTGCTCGCGGGAATTTCCTCCAAAAGGAGCCTTAGGAGACGCGTTCGTGGTGGAGTGGTAACTCCCGCTGCTGTACGCGTTTCCTCCAGTCCCCGTCATCCCGCAAGTGCTGCGGAGGTTACGGAAGTTCGGTTCCCGGATGATCCTCATTGCTCCGGCGTGGGCTCGGAGGACGTGGTACCCGGACCTTCTCGACTTGTCCATCTGCCCTCCACGTCGTCTTCCCTACCGAGACGATCTGCTCTCACGGGAGGGGGGGGGTCAGGTTCTCCATCCAGAGGTCAGATCCCTCAACCTTCACGCTTGGCTTCTGAAAGGTTGAGGTATAAGGATTGGGACCTCCCTGAAGACGTGATGGAGGTGTTGCTCTCGGCCCGACGGCCAGCAACAAAGTCTCTGTACCGTTGGCGTAAGTTCTGCGACTGGTGCAGAGTTCAGAATGTGGGTCCTTTTGCATGTGACATCCCCATGGTTCTGTCCTTTTTACTTTCTTTGGCCCACAGGGGCTTGCAAGTGGGTACCATTAAAGGTTACCTGGAGGCGCTGTCCATCTTTAAGCACTCGTCTGAAGAGTGTTCCTACTTTAAAATCCCTTTAATTTCACAGTTTCTGAAAGGGCTCACTAATGTGTTCCCTCCGTCACCTTTCCTGGTGCCCGGTTGGGATTTAAACCTTGTTCTTAAGTTTCTTATGGGTGCTCCGTTTGAGCCTTTACATTCTTGCCCTTTGAGGCTGTTAACTCTGAAAACTGTGTTTTTAGTTGCGGTTCCTTCCGCTCGCAGAGTGAGTGAGTTACAGGCACTTTCAGTTAAGCCACCCTTCACTGTATTTCACAAGGACAGGGTTGTCCTTAGAGTTCGTCCTTCTTTTCTTCCGAAGGTAGTGACGGAATTTCATTTGGCCCAGAAGGTTGTTCTTCCGGCATTCTATCCTCCTCCGCATCCTGGTAAGGAAGAGGAGAGGCTCCATAGGCTTGATAGGATTATTTTGGCCATCTCGGAGTATCACCGCTTGGCGGGTAAGGACCCACCGGCTGGCTTGCGGGCCCATTCTACCAGGGGTATTGCTGCATCTACTGCCCTGCAGAGGGGTGTTCCTATTCGCAACATCTGTGATGCAGCCACCTGGGCTTCAGTACATACATTTGTACATCACTATTCCCTCGATTCCATCCAAGGACAGGATCTGGCCTTTGGCAAGGCGGTCCTTTGCTCTGCTATTTGATTGGCAATTCTAAATTTTGATTCTAAATTCTTTCCCTCCTCCTTGCTCTGGTACTGCTTTGGGAGTCTGTCATAGATATGGAATACGTCGGAGGACCCAATCCCCTCGAAGAACAAGTTACTTTCTTACCTGGTAACGTTCTTTCGATGGGATGGTCCGACGACGTATTCCTTATCGCTCCCTCCCTGCCTTCCCCGCTGCAGAATTTCTTTTGCGATTGCAGCTTACGTTCCGCAAGGCTTGGTGTCTGACTGGCAGTTGACTAATGTCGCACGTCCTGGGGGAAAAAACTACAACTGAGGCTACGGGCGTCGTGCGTCCTACTTATCACATCGGATGACGTCGGAGGAGGTCCTCGACGGCGGCGCATCGACGTCATCGACGTAGGACGCAGACGCCGAAAAAAGTTTCCGAAGCAGCACAGCTGTGGTGATTACATGTAATAGATATGGAATACGTCGTCGGACCATCCCATCGAAAGAATGTTACCAGGTAAGAAAGTAACTTGTTCATTAATGTGTCCCAAACCTTCACCATGAGGGTGAGCCCAGCTGACCCACGTGGATCCGGACCAGCGGAAAAAAGAGATGACCAATTACTGCCTGGCATCCCCTATGGAGCAGACTCATTTGTAGGGCTCCAATCAGTGGTGCCCATTTGTACTGTATAGCATGACGCGTGTGGGGTTTTTAAGCCCCTGATTGTAACTGTAAGAGTTAAAGCACTCTCGAGCAGCAGAGTCCTTTCCTGATATTTGTATTCTGTACAATTAAACCTTGGTATTCTGGCAATGCTATCTCCTGGCCTATTTCCATAGCAGTGTGCGTAAAAAGGGACTTCAGAGGTGATGGATTTTCTCTTCGATCTGAACTTGTCATTCATGTGAAGTCTTTGCTAGTTGGTGAACCAGTTCATAGGTGATCTGATAGACAGAGTCATGGAAAAGACTTTGTTGCTCCTGGATATATTGTTGCCTTTTAAAAGCAGCATTTACCAGGAAGCTCTGTGGCCTATAGTGTCTCATCAGTCCATGTGACATTCTATGTATGCAGGTATGCATCTTAATTTTGGGTAGACCTGGAACAAGGAGCACTCTCGAGCCCATTTGGTCCCCATTTCTAAGCACGTTTAGCTTAGCTTCACTCAGTGGTTCAACGAGGATAAGTTAGTGTTCCCTTCCACCGCCCAGCTCGAGTGGTGTCGCTGCCCTTTTATTCTTAATAGTAGAGATGGGGAGCCGGTCTAGACTCCCTGCAGGTTCACAATGTATGCGTCATTTGGAAGAAGGCAATTTCCCCCCTCAGGATCAATGTTCGTGAGTGTATATAAACTTAATTCGCCAAAAAAAGAGGTATGCCATTAGGTATGGCCCACGTCAATTACTGACTAATCCAGCTATTTGTACACCTCACTCTATTATGTTGGGTCACTAGGTATGCTATATTTACATTATTAGAAACATGGGGGGCTGACTGTGATGTTGTGCCGATGGTAGCACAGCCCATCACTGATGTTGGGTTGGGCGGGGCCGCATTCAGGCCAAAGGGAAAGGAAGTGATGCGGACTAGGGAGGGGGTTCCTGGCTCTGGGAAATGTCATGTTAAACTGGAAAATAAAGAAGGTGTACACACGTAGCTGGTGTCCTGAGCAATCATTGGTGACAGAGTGGTCCTCCGTCGCCGTACCAAGGTCGCAACGCTACACTGACCGGTTTCTTAAGATCAGTGCAATAATCAGCCTGTCATTTTTCATACTTTGCCAACTGAAGGAGACCCTTCCATGTGTCCCTAGAGAAATGCATGATTGGGACCCTCATTTACACAAAGCTTTATTATGCTAATACCATTTCTGTAGGGTTGACCGTGAGGTTCGAAACCCCACTCATGCAATGTTCAAAATGTGGCAGTCCGATTGTTTTATGGTCTCAGTAGATTTGATTTTTTTATCATCTTGACCACAAGAACGTCACTGGTTTCCTGTTGAAGACCAAACAGCAGATCTTAAGCACAATGCACTTGTTAAGTGCCTGCATGGACATGCTCTAGACTACCTGACCTATACAATGTGCCCTTAAGTTCCAGAGCAAAGGCATATATACCACCAGAGTTAGTTAGGAGAGATGTTTTGCAGGGGTGCAGCGTCTTTGACTCTGGACTTCTCTATCTGACTGGCTTTGTCTGCTCCCACACTCAACACTTTTGTGGAGGAATCTTAAGGCTGATCTCTTCAGTTCAGTCTGAGGTTCATTTTATTTTTCCCTAAGATATTGTGTCTGGGGGCAATTAAGTTTGCTTGGCATGCAAGAACCTTCCGCTAGGCATACGTATTAAAATCAAATTAATATCACCAAAGATAATGATCTATTTCCACTGTATGTCTTTTGGATGAATATGCCAGGAACTCATCCATGAGATTTCAGTCCAAAAGAAACTGGCCAACATTTACCACTGGATGTTGGAGAAGATCAACCTTCTTGGCTGCACTTTGGACCAAATCCCTTCTTTATCGTTGTACTCAGCCAATCCCATTGCAATGTGTGCAATCTGCAGACTCGCCCTTATGTCTTTTGGGGGTATGCAGGAATGTTGGCAAGCAATGCTTGTTGTTTGAGTGTAAAGATGTAGATGCATTTTGATTTTCTCCTTCACTCATGTCCCCCTATTTGTAGACTACATCAAGATTGGGATATAAGAGTTGTTTCGTTTGTGCATGCTTATAAGCCTCTCGAAGGTATGGCTTCTAGTGATGCCTATGGAAACTTCATGCTACCAGCATTGCAATCATACAAACCAAGTACAAAATGGTTCTCCAGATTCATCAGGCCTTGCTCCTTAAGGTCTCATCTGATTTTCGATAGAATCAAGCGGTGCAGTTCCTGATTTGTTTTTATTACTAACCTCTGCTCCAATGTAGACAGGACTGCATGTTGTGTTCATCAAGCAGCCCCTTGGGTTTATATGGGATGTATTAGGTTGGTCCATTGTTGTAGAAATCTATTTGTTTTTCCTGTGGTGGTGCTGATCTGTGAAAATCAGTATCCGAGATTGCTATTTTCACTGGGTTGCATCGTATGTACTGGAATATTACCTTTAGAGTTTTCTTTTGCCATGCAGGTATTTATGCTTAAAACATTATGTCTACTGTAGTACTTGGACTACGGTGTATACTTTTCTGAAAGCACTCTTTGCTACATACCAGCTCTAGAACGGATGCACCGCTCAGCTTGGCCAAGGCATTCTGCGAAACATCCTTTGATGTGCTCAAACCCCTCTTCTCAATTCTACTTATGCGTATAATCCTGATAAATAGAGGGAAAGGAAGTGGATAGTGGAGACTGAGAAGGTCTGTGGGGCACATGGCGTGGCTACTTCTCTTCTCGTGCTATGGATGTGCGCCCAAGGCTGTATTGGAAGGACCTATGGAGAGTGACGGGCTAAGAGTGTCGCTCACTTGGATTGGAGATGAAATCTAAGTGGGCTGCCATTCATGAGAAATCTGTGATAGCATTGTTTGCAGTCATTGACTGGTGTCCCAAATGGGATGCAGGTTATTATGAGTTCAAAAAAAGCACTTGAACAAAAATGGGAGAAATGGGACTGGTGTAGTAACTTTACCCATTTGCAAAAATGTAAATGATATGCTCACGTGCCTGTGATGATATACACTCATGAGAATTTGCAACCCTGCTTGACACTATGTCCTTCTAGGGATCTGGGCAGATTTATCCTTCAATTCCGTATAAACAGGCCTTCCATTGTCAGTAACGGGCCCTGTGTTAAAAAGACCTCTGGAAAAAAGGAGCTGTCGTATGTGTAAGAATAAGGAGGCATTAGAGTCTACTAAACATGTCCTTATGGAATGTCCGAAATTGGGACCAACTTACATGCGATATCTTGGGGAATACGTTCATCACCTAGAATCAATTAAAGGTTTACGCTTGTGGAGATATTGTATGGAAACCAAGAGTAGCACTTTACAGAGTTTGGCTGACCGTGATGCAAAACCTTAATTAGATTAGACAAAACATACAGTGCAGGAGTTTTTTAATAATCGACAGAAGATTTTTAGGTTGTAATTATGTATTAATTTGCATCTTTTACAGTGCATTGTGTGTGACTTATGAATTGGACTGTTTTATGAATTGTTGTCTTTTATCTGAAATGTGTAAAGTCTGAAACTATAACATATTATAACAACATAAATAAAAATGTGTTGCTTACTATGGTCAGTAGAAAGAAGGAGGAGGTCGGGTGTAATGTGGTCAAATTGCAACTTTGAACGGAAAACCCAGTAATAGAGTGTAAATTAGGGAGGAGGATGTGTAGGGATATAAATACTTAATATGGTTCAGAAACTCTTTTCAATTTATTCAATAATCACAAAAATGACATAAATTCATTGCATATACAAAAGGTTAAAAACACCTACAAACAACATAATTCCAATAACACACTGAGAAGTGCTGTTGTGACAATGTCATATCCTGTAGAATAGTCTGCTAATAGTTGCAGATCAAATCACCTATGATAGATAATAGACTCAAAGACCCTAATCTTTGAAAAGAAAGTGCTCACTGAAATAGGGCAGATGGAAACCAAAATGGGCCATGCCTTTAAGAACTTTAACAAAAAAGAACAAATTGCAGCCAGATCATTGGCTAATAACAAAGCGATCCTTATAAGAAAGTCGATAAAGGCAGGGGCATTGTTGTGCAGAACAAGTCTGACTATGTAAAAGAGCGTCTGAGATCATTTCTAGACACCAATAGTTATGAGGTTCTTGCAACAGACCCAACGCAATCCCTAAAAAAAAAAAGTATAGAGCTTAAGGTAAGTAAAGCCGAAGAAAGGGCTGGATTAGAAAGCAAGAAGCCTCTTTTCTTTGCAAGGAAGATCCCGCAGTCCCTACTTTCTACTGTTTCCCAGAGATGCACAAGACCCTGCAAAACCCTCCGGGTCACCCCATTGTATCTGGGATACATTCAGTATTAGAATCTCTTACTCAATTTGCAGATTACTACCTAAAAGGTTTCGTAAGTACAATTAAATCATTCCTAAAAGACACCAGTGATGCCGTCAGGAAGTTCGAGAATCTCAAACTACATACTAAGAATCACCATTTGAAGTTCATTATGAACCACAGTATTGAGGAAGTACATTTTTTAGATATTACCATCTATCATACAAATGGCAAACATTTGATTAGACCGTTCCAGAAGCCTACTGATAAAAACTCTTTGCTTGCTTGATTATAATAGCCATCATATTAAACACCTCTGGGATAAGCTCCTGTTTGGACAATTTCTGCGCATCAAAAGAAATAGTAGTACTAAAGAGGCTTTTGAAAATGAGGCAACGATCTTGTCCAGAAAATTAAGAGACAGAGCCTACCCCAAGAAAGTGGTTGAGAAGGCAGCCAAAGAGTCTAAAATAATCATTGGGAATCATTATTGGAGAACCACCCCAAAAGGCCAACTGACAACCGACTAGTGTATGTGTCCACCTTTACCATCTTTACACAATATTATATGCAAACACTGGTGGATCTTTGAAAAAGTAGGAATACATGTGGAATGCTCTATATTTGCATACCAAAAGAGTACTTCGATTGGTAACATTGTGAGCAGTAGAAAGTCTAAAGAAAGCAAAAAACCATGCACTCTCTTTAATGCCGCCTGGGGCATGAACCCTATTACAGGGCAGTATCCGTGTGTAAAATGCAGGGAGTGTAAACTAACTAGTAAATCAAAAATGGTGGATATTGGTTTGGGAAAACCCTGGACATTAAACACGTTCACGAATTGTAATTCAGAGCATGTGATCTATTTGGTCACATGCCCTTGTGGACTAAATTACATAGGCAAGACCAATAGAAAAGTGAAGTCACGCATTATTGAACATCGCAGCTGTCTCAAGAATAAAGTAGAACAGGCCTCCATGGTTGAACATTTCATAGAGAAACACTGTAGGTGGGAGGACTTCCACTGGACAGTGTTGCAAAACATTCATAGCCCTAATATAAAAGAAAAAAAAGCCAGACTATTCAGGAGAGAACAAGAACTAATTTTCCTCACTCAAAGTGACACTAAAGGCCTAAACGATGAGGTAGAGTGGCATAACATTAAATGAGGTATTTGGAAGGTATTGTCTACTGTTTGGAAATTTCTGCAAACTATTGCAAGCCATAACCAGTCACATCACATGAAAGGCCATAGGGTCTCATGGGTTGTGGAACCCACCATCTTCCATTTTTGGCCTCCAATTTTGTAAGTGAGTCCACCTTTTGAGAGTTTTTTTTAAAATTAGGGATTCTAATTCGGGGTATCACGTGCCCTCCTTTTTTCAATTTAGTTAGGGCACCAAGAGACAGGATTTTCCCTGGGCCCTTCATTCTTCATTCGTTTTCTCCACATTGTGGCCGCGATATTCTCCATCTTAAGATTGCTGCTGCGTTTTCCAGCTAGCATAGTATAGCATACAAGTTTGGTTTCGGGCGCAGCTGTTCGATTTTAAGTTGCACACCGGCAAATCAAGTGCCTCTACACAGGACCCTGCCAGACTGACCCGTGAGGCACTACATCTCACTAAAGGTAATTGTGGTCCGATATTATATTGACTGCATGCTTTATCACTGCAGAGTGTAGTATGACCCTGTAATATTTCACTATTTGCAGCAATGCTAATTGCTTGCGTTTGCTTTGTTTTAGATATCCGAACCGCGGGTTTCCACTTGTACGTATGCAGTAAACCCCTAAGAGATTTAGTCTGCGAATTATCCATGGGGCTATAAATGGACTGATGCAGTCCAATCGTAGTTTAGCCTTCATTTCACCTTAACACTATCATGCATATCTTTGTACCATCAAAATAAACAGCCTAAGTGAGAGAAGCCACAGCTACATCCTTTCGTCTCTCCCCAGGCTTGCTTTAAAGTCTGGGCAAGTCTGGCAATTAATGATGCCATAAGGAGAGAGTAGTGCAATAAAATCCAATAAAACAACCCCCCAGTGACCCACTGTTACAAGAAGGGATACTTCTGGCAGAACCATGTCGGTGAGTGAACGGGTCTGCGATAGAGACTAACATGCAGTGAAAAAATGAAGAAATAATGGTTCTAATACACTTTTTGTGTATTTTCTATAGGTGGAAGTGAGTCTTTTGAATTCTGATGTGATTAATACACAGCTCTAAACATGAACCGCCAAACAAATTCTGAGAGGTAATGGTGAACATTTCGTAGGAGGTTTGGGTAGGGTTTCTTTTTTTTCCTCCCCTCCCTCTTTTTTTCTCTTTTACAGGGGTCATTCACTTCGCCCTGAAGAAGGCGGCTATTACAAACACTCAGAAGTTACGCTTATTTAATTGAAACTGCTAGATATTTGCCCCCGAAACGCACTTTGGACAAGGGGGAACCAATGCAACAATATTAAAGTTGACAAACCTGGACTCTTGGAGACACTGTCAACCGCTATGCTTTGGACTTATTTAGCTGTAGCGTCAGCAAAGAATGTCCTTTTTTGAGTAAATAACTAACAGATACCAGAGCTTAATAAATAGTGGACCTAACTTACTGATGAATAACGAAGGATAGCACCAGGGTGAGTTATCACTTTGTGTTGGAGAGATCCAACTGTCGCTTTTTGCAAACAAGTCGAATTAGAGACCTGGTTTGCTTGTTTGGCTCTTCACAACCTTTTTTTATATTCACTTATTTCAATGTTTATGTATTGTGAAAAATTAACCCAAATCAGGCAAAGAATGTTTTTTTGTGTAAATAACTAATAGATACCATTGCTCAGGTAACAGCGGACCTTACTTCCTGGTAAAAACCCAAAGGGTTAAACCAGGGTAATTTATAATTTACTGGAAAAAATTGTTCTAAAACCAAGTTCTTTTTCAAATATAACCACATTAATTTTATGCTCAACCCCTCTCTGTGTGTTTCTTTTCGGACTACCTTTAAAGGGTTTTTGTGTTTGATTCATTCAATCTGGAACACCAAGGGTCCCCAACTGAATTTGTTTGAATATGATCATTGTGGGTAGGACCCTTTGGTAGCAGTACTTCCCCTCTTTTGTTTAACCTCTCTATCCACCCAGCATTTTAAGTACCGCCCGAATGGCTATTTTGTATGTCTGTCTTTTTACAGTTTCGGGGAATGCACAGGTTCGGAGGAGAGCAAAAAGAATGACCCCTCTTCGGTCCCAATCTATACAAATTAATAAAAATAACGGTGGAGTGAAAAATACTGTTGTATTAGAGATTAGTGACTGTTAAAAGGGCTCCTGAAGAATGTTCACCACCATTAATTAGGACACAAGTACCGAAACATGTTAAGCAGAGCAAGAGATTAGTCTTTGAGTCCATTTTCTATCATAGGTGATTTCATCTGCAAATGTTAGCAGACCAATATTATGCACTATATGATATAGTCACAACAGCACTTTTGTAGTTTTCAGTGTGTTATTGGAATGATGTTGTTTGTATGTGTTTTTTGCATAAATCATACGTACAGAAATTAAGCAGAAGGCAATTAATTCAATGGTGAATACAGTCACTTAACAGCCAAGTCCGCCCTAACTGATTTGATTTATTAGATCACGGCAAGCTCCGAGAGGCCCTAGACACAGCTGGAAATTGCTCTAAGGAAGCTATCGATTGGATTTCATCCTTCTTAGAGGATAGAAATTCTAAAATTACATGCACTCATGCCCAGTGGACTGTGGCGTTCTACAAGCAGCTAGTTTTTCCTCCTTGCTTTTTAATCTGTATATCCGTTGTCTCTGCACCCTTCTCACTCATCTAGGGATCTTCTTCACCAATTTTGCAGACACACAGCTCATCATGGAACTGTGCGGGAACCATGCTACTGACGACAACAGATTATCAGAAATCTATAATACTATAGAAACATGGATGAAATCACACTGGATGTGCCTTAAAAGCACTAAAACAGAGCTCATGACATTTGGCTCCACAAAAGCCTTAAAAAACCTAGGCCCTGATTACACATCGTTTTGCATAAAAGACTCGCCCATCACGGTGTCTAACAAAGTTAAAACACTCGGCATATACCTACAATCATCTCTAGGTCCCAAAGCACAAACCGCCTACCTAAAACAGAACTGTCAATATTACCAGAGGCTCCTCTGCCACATTAGACCACTTCTTGACACCAAAAACAGTGCCACACTAGCCAGAGACACCATCTTGTCACGATTGGACTACGGAAACGCCTTATTACTGGGTGCCAGTAGCAAGCAGTTGCTTAAAGCAATGTCAAATCATCCAGAACAACGCCGTCCGGGCCATTGTAGGAAAGTCCAAACGCTAACACATTACAACAGACCGAAAAGACCTACACTGGCTGGAGATCACTGACCGTATCATTTGCAAATCATTGACACTGGTTCACCGCTGCCTTAATGGAACAGCTTCAGTATACCTGAAGAAAGAGTTCAACTGGTACGAGCTAGGACGAAGCTTGAGATCTGCTAAACAAGGATTGCTCAAGCCTAGTCACCCCAGAGCAAAACCTACAGGTCTAGGCAGAGCATTTCCTAGCAAGGCCATATCCTACTGGAATGAGCTACCTCAGAATCTCAGGCACGAAAGCAATTTGCTTTTGTTTAGGAAACAGTTGAAAACCACGCTATTTAAGTAATAAATCCCTTATCACTTACTTTCTGTGACCATGTAGAGCCTGATCCTTCCTGTTTTCTGTTCTGTCCTGTCACACCACCGTCACTGTGTCTTTGTCGCGCCCTGATGCCTGCGGGCTTTCGGCGCGTTATAAATATATAAATAAAATAAACTGTGGATGGGGGTGTTCTACTGGTGGTAAACAGAAAGAGGATTCAACTTGGGAATCCTCCCGTCCCCTGCACACTTTCAAATGTTTGGATTAATCCAATACAGTTGTTTAAACTGCGTTATATGCATTGTACATACATTTGTTTCTAACACATATGGTCAGACACAGGAGTGTGAGATAAAAAAATATATATCTTTATAGTCAGGCTGTATTATTTTCAGCAAGAATTATAGTTCAGACAAAGATTATTTACAGTGCATAGAAACAGTATCAATAGATAAAGCTCTTATAATGTTGCATGGATTACAATGCATATTAGAACATGTTACATTGTTTCAATTCCCTATTTTTTAGGGACAGATTAATGTTCTAAATACAATTAATGCCATTTATTTTTTAACTGTATACATTTAATATGACATGAACAGTCTATGCATTGTGCTTACAAAATTTTCTTTACTGAATTTATGCTTTCCTTTTACATTAAGAGTCCAAGTGTGGCCTTATGAAGAAGAGGAGAACTTCCTCGAAACGCGTCGCTAATCAATTTGGACTCCATTTTTCTTCAATTTGAGCTTTATCTATTGATACTGTTTCTATGCACTGTAAATAATCTTTGTCTGAACTATAATTCTTGCTGAAAATAATACAGCCTGACTATAAAGATATATATTTTTTTATCTCACACTCCTGTGTCTGACCATATGTGTTAGAAACAAATGTATGTACAATGCATATAACGCAGTTTAAACAACTGTATTGGATTAATCCAAACATTTGAAAGTGTGCAGGGGACGGGAGGATTCCCAAGTTGAATCCTCTTTCTGTTTACTGTTTATTGTCGGGGTCTTGTGCCATGACCTCAGTTTTCCCCCCCGCACCTAAAAGTTTATACAACATAATCCTCGAATCTCTTTACTAATCTTACTTACTATAGGTGTGCGCCTCTATCTAAACCCTTCGCGGTGTTCTACTGGTGGTCACCGTTGGGGGGGAGAGGCAGTTGAAGGGGGGAGAGAGAAGGGAGAGAGAGAAAGAAAAAAATAAAAGGGGTGGGCTTTTTCATTGCTCGTCCAACCATTTACCCCAGACCTTTTGGAACTTGCGTGGGCAGCCTCTTGCTGTGTAAATTCGCTGCTCCAAAGAGGCACACCTGGTGACCTTGTTCGACCATCGGAGTAGGTTCAGTGCTGCAGCTGATCCCCAGTTTGCTGCGATTAGTCTCTTGCCCGCCCCCAGTGCCACGGCCGTGAACTGTTTCTCATGTTTAGTGAGGCCCAGTTCTCCCCATATCCCAAGCAGTATCAACTTTGGGTCCAGAGGTACTTGGGATCATACTGTTGCAGAGATCGTGCGCGTGCACCCCACCTAGAAGGACTGTACTATTGAGCACTCCCAGATTATGTGAAAAAAGGTGCCCCTTTCGCGTTTGCATCTAAGACAGGCTTTCGCCTCCTCCCCACTCCATCTAGCCAATGTGGTGCGGGAATAATAGGATTGGTGCAGTATCCTGAGCTGGATCAGGCGAAGTTTCGCCTCAATAACGATTTCGCGAGGGAACATCAGGGCCTCCACCCATTCCTCCTGCTCCAGCCTGCCCATGTCCCTTTCCCATTTCCCTTTGTGTAGTGAGCTCTTTGGTGCCGAAGGAGTTGAGGGCCTGGTATAGCGTGGAGGTGACCCTGGAGGGGATGTGCTCCGCAAGGATGTTTGTTTCCAGGGGGGAGCAAGCCGGGACCTCTCCCATGTCTGGGAATTATGAGTTCATGATGTGGACCAGTTGCATGTATCTGAAGCGGTCACCCGGGTCCAGTTTAAAACGTTCCTTGAGGGTGTTCCAGTGTGTGTATCCCGCGTTTTTCCCAGTTTCCCAGGCGGCCCATTTTACGAATTTCTGGAAGATGTGTATTATGCCAGATAGGCTGGGCCAATGTAGGCCTAGAGCCCCAGCCTACGTGTTTGTGTGCTTCTTCCCATGTACGGTTAATATGGAGTGACATGCGTGGGGTTTTGGCCGTTTCCTCCCGGGGGTTGTACAGTACTTGGAGGGGGAGAGCGGGTGCATGCCGGACAGTTCCATGTGAATGTGGGGGAGTGCGCTGTCACCGTGCAGCGCACAGTGTTGCGAGAGCGATTCTGGGTTGTTCCTTCCCCACCCCAAAAGGAGACTCTGTATGTATCTGTCAATGGATTTAAAGAATCCTGCGGGAATGGGCAGTGGGGCATTATGTAGAACATATAATAACCGCGGGAGTGCCAACACCTTAAATAGTGCGGCCCTACCCATTAAAGACAATGGTAGGCCTTGTCAGTGGGATATGTCTGTTGTGAGCTTCTCAAGGACCGGTTACAGGTTCAGTTTGAGGAACTCCTCCAGCAAGGCGCTAATCCGTATACCCAAGTACAGGAAGCCGCGGACCGAAACCTGGTATGGACAGGGGTCAGGAATCGCACCCATTCCGTCCTGGATTGGGAAGAATACCTTTTTATGGGTGTTCACTCTGAGGCCGGAGAACCCTTGGTAGTCCGTGAGGATTCGGGACACCACTGGGCATAAGACCACCGGATTGCTGAGATAGATGAGGAGATCGTCGGCGTACAACGAGACCCGGTCTTCACTCCGCCCGGACCATACGAATCCCGACCATCCACCGTCCCCCCCCAGCCTGATCTGAAGTGGCTCTATTGCGAGGAGGAACAGCAGGGGAGAAAAGGGGTAGCCCTGCCAAGTCCCTCGCCTCAATGGAAATGTTTGTTTGTGTTTTTAACGTTGTGTATGTGTGATGAATTTGTCATTTTTGTGATTATTGAATACACTGAAGACATGTTTTTAACCATATTAGGGTATTTATATTTATAGACATCCTCCTCCCTAATTTACACTTTATTACTTGGTATTCCATCAGAAGCTGCAATTTGACTACATTACGCCTGACCTCCTTCTTTTTTCTATTATTCAAAGTCTGGATAAAGGTCAGGTCTATACAAACCTAAATATAGGTGTGGTCCGGAGTTTTCTTTTATTATACTGGTTACTATGGTCAGTTACATATTGGAAGTAGAATGTAAGCTGGTTATCAATAAATGTTCAGAATGCTGCCCTGTTTCTCTATGTTGGCATTATCATATATGTCTAAAACACTTGCGCATTATGGTTTGATAGAAGAAAACAAGCTACCCACCTCCACATCTTTTTTTTTTTTATCTTACTCGTCATTTTCTTCACTGGTGACTAGCCTTCATGCTCTGTGTGCAAGCATACGGCAACCTCTCATACTAACAATCACATTTTAACTTTATAATTTGAGATCCAGACAAACTGCACAGTGAGGATGCTGAGCGTACTAACATGTTGGGCATTATCAGTTTGCAAATAGCTCTCCAGGGACTAATTGCCTTCTGGAGAATTACCGCCATTTTATTTTTGTATTACCCATGTTTCAGGTTATGGCATCATAATTATTATTATACTTATTTAAAAACCACTTAACACCAGAGATTGGTTTCTAAGCGCGGGATCAGGATTCGAACCTGTGTTGCACTGCATTTTCTTGCTTCCAGGACAAACGCGTTGCCACAGAACTATCCCCCCTCACCTATTCCAATTCCAGTTTTGTTGATTGGCTAGATAGCAGGAAGCTGTGAAAAGAACAAAGGAGAAGTGTACAATTGTAGGCATCTTCTGCAGTTAGAGCCTGGATTACACTCTTTCTGATTTTATAAAAAGAGAAGAATAACATGCTCTGCTAGGCATTGTTGTGGCATTAACACCCCGGGTAACCAAAGTGGTAACCTGGGGTGCTAAAAAAAGGATTTTCCTTCCTACAACAGGATGCGTGCCTCGGCCCGTTGTACGAAGGAAAATCCTTTACCAACATGGCCACCATGGAAAGTTAAGGCGGAGCTCCGTATGGAGCCCCTCTTCCTTTTCCATGGCGGCCGTTCTGCGCAGACAGGAAGGTACGGCTGCGGCGGAGAATGCTGCTGCAGCCGCAATAAGGTAAGATGGTGTAGGAGGGGTTACAAATAAAAAAAGGGGACGGGGTGGAGGGAGACGGCCGCCAGGCGGCTTGGAACATGGGCTTACACCCAGGGCCGTCATCAGGGGAGTGGAGAACGGGGGCAAACTGCCCCGGGCCTCGCACTTGCGGGGGGCTTCACGACTGCCTCTCCTAAGGAGAAGGCAGCAGTCACCCATATCCTTTATTCACACGGCAGACTGTGCTGTCTGCTCTCTGCCCCTGCAATGATTTTGCTGTTTTTTGCGAAGCCGTTTGGCTCCGCAACAAACAGCAAAATAATGGGAGACAGCAGGGCTCAGAAGTGAGCTCTACTGCTCCCGTTATTCAGATGACAACGTGGACATGCTGAATGACGAGAGAGGACTCCTCTCCTGTCAGTCAGTGTGTTCATGTTGCTCAGCTTGACCACGCTGACTGATGGGAGAGGAGTTCTCTCTTGTCAGGCAGCATGTGTAGGCTGCGTGGATACATTTGAAGGGTGAATGGAGGTAAGGTAAGTGTTTTTTATTTTAAATTAAATGTGTATATATGTGTATTTACATTAAATTAGTATGTATGTATGTATGAATGCATATGTGCATGTTAATGTTTGTGTCAATGCTGTGTTTGGCTTCATGTATGTATGCATGCATGAATGTATGGAGTTGTATAACTGGTGGATGAATGCATGGGTGAAAGTGTTTGATGTGAATGTGTGTTCAGCCCCACCCCTAAATTTAGCCGTCCTGGGGGCGACTTCATTAAGGGGTGGGTTCATGGCATCAGAGATGCACCTAGGCTAAAATATCAGGTGCGTGGGGGGTTGAGGGGGGGAGAATAACACTTCAATGTTGGGAGAGGTGATCACATCAGAGGCTGTGAGGGAGGGGCAAACTTCCTTGTGTGGGGGCATCTAACATCTTTTCACATTTGAATGAGACTATTCTGGTGAAGCTTCAATGTTACAAGCAGCTACCTCTCGCCTTCATTTCTGAAACGTCACACTTAAGGACTGCTGTGAGAATGAGATGTCTCATGTCACCACTTCCCTTCTAATCACTCCACTAGCATGCAAGTGCTAACCCCACATCACAATTTCAATTACCTTAAAATGTATGCATATGAATGCAGGTGCTAACAGCAAAATGTTTTATGTTAGTAATTGCAGGGCCTTTGTTAACAGTGAGCCAAGGCACCATTTAACATTTGTGTTCTGTTTGGTCTGTCCACAGCTCTGTCGGTCAACCCGGCAGGGGCTGGATGACCGTTTTGAAAGCGGATAGTGAGTGGGGCCAATAAACCCATTGCACTTTCGGTCTCCCCCCTGAGGGATGGCATCTGGGATTTTCACCTTTTACAGTTGAAATGGGCCCCCAAGTAGCTGCCCCCATGTTGGCAGTTTTATGACACAGAAATCTACTGATAATCAGCCTCATTATTTTGACTTCAATATTGATTTAAGCACTCCACAGGTGCCTTGGACCATTGTTCCAATCAGTAATGGGTGCCCCAAACATCAAAAATAAATGGGACCCCACCAGCCCTGAAACATCTTTAGCCAGCCCTGCTCCCATTTCCCTCTGAATTCCCTGAGCACAGCTAGGAAGATGAAAAGCTATTTCCCCTTCCCTTTGGCCACTAGTCGTACCTTTCACCCCAATTCGGCTGTTTACTTTCATAGTGCTATGCTAATCTCTGGAGAGGTGGGCCATCTAAAAGCTGACACCAGAATTTAAGACTTTGGCTTTATCAAAGTGAGTCTGTTGATATTGCATGGATAGGTTTTTGTGTTCTACATGTTTGATGCTGCTCCTTAACGACTGCTACGGGCTGGTGACGCATCGATAGAGGCCTTCTGCCTCAAAGTGGCCAGAGGTTGGTGCCGCCCATGCAGCCAGGTTTAGTCAACAAAACCCAACATTTCAGGAAGGGCCTAGAGCCCGATCTGCTCAATGGTGTTGCACCACTGCATGTCATTTATTTTGTTTGGGTTATTAGGTGTGCCACCAGTAAGCCAAAACTATTGCTTTAGCGAACATACACTGGTGGAAATAGACTTTTTTCTGGGGCATCCCTCCTACCGCAGTGAGAGAGGCCGGGCCCAGCGAAGGGAGGATTAGGAGGATTAGGTGGGTGTAGGGCAGGTATTTTAGTCACCCCATGAACATTTGCCTCTTCCTCTCAGAGGATTTATCGTCAGCAAAGTTCAAAATCTGCACCCCTTTTAAACCTAAAAAAAACACATCAATATTTCCAGTACAGTGCACCATTGACAAGGGATTTCACAGGGCTCCCGCTCAGACCCTCATGTGGTCTTGTGGGGAAGTGTCTCACTTTGGAACCTAGCGGCCACGGTTTAAATCCCTGCCCAATATAGTTTAAAGCACGAACACACCAGAGCATTCTAAAATAAACATATAGTGCACACATTTCCCAGATTGTGGAGCTGTATTTCCAATCTGGTAAGTAATTATTTGCTAGATCGTGGATCTGGGAAGATCCGTCCCAATGATAACATTGAGTACAGATAGGAAGAAATGCAATATGAGGAGGGACTTGTAGATGTTGTTTAGTTATTTGCTCACTCATTGACTTCTCATGGCCATGATAATCCCTATGGCAATTCTCACCCAGTTCCTGACCTCCCCACCCAAAACACTGCCTCACTGGAACTCTTTAAGCTAGCTTTAAACACGCCTTGCCATCAAACGTTGCGCTCAATGTGCCTGCAAGTGTTTTCTGAGAGTTCATGACTTCATTGGAGTTGTAAACACAGAACTGGTTTAATAAAAATGTCTTAATCAGGTCTGCCTTTGGCCACTCGATTTTAAAAACACCCTGCGTGTCTTTTTCGCTGAAGTCCTGATAAAAACAAGCACTGGCAAAGCCAACAGTGTTGCCTTGTGTATAAGTGTTAAGCATTGCCAGGCACTGCTATTAGCTGCTCAGGTACTCAAACCATTTTGCAACGGCACTATTAATGGCCAGCTAATACCAATACAGAAGTGTCTTCCCCATGCCTACACGAATGCCAAAACTGTTAGCATTGCCAATGCTTTTTTTGCTTTCCCCTTGATGCACAGGACTATGCATCAAGGTTAAAGCAAACATACTACTTGGCTAAGTTGACCCACATTGAATGTAGGCCATTCTAGCCAGTAATAACACTTATGGTACACAGTTAGCCTGGATATACTTTCTGTGGCATGGCATTTTTACTGGCTGGCAGTCCGTACATGGTAACAATGGCATATATTGATGCAGCCTGCATGGACATACATGAGAACAACCAGCATGAATATATTTTTATACTAGCATATCTTGTGTGGAAAGGTGGCATGAAATGTATTGAAATATGTTCCTGTGCACGGTTTGTGATTTGCAACTATTGGGATTTTCTATGTGCTTCCATACAAAACCAATTACAAACTGTATGGATTTCTACCCAATTTTGCAAAGAAAGTGCGGTAAGATGCATAATTTTAACCCAATGTTTCAAACATTTTTTTGGGAGTGAGTACCCCTGCTCAGGCAACCCATGTTTGGTTTGGGCTCCCTCACTGTGCTTTGTTGATCCTGCCCAATTGGCACAAACGTTTAAGCCTCTTAAGTTCAGAAATGTACCAGCCCCCACTGTACATCATTTGTCACTGTGTATGATGTGTGTTTTAATGCGCACACAGGGGCAGTGTGCTCCTTAATGATATGATATGGCATTTATAACGTACCTGTACACAAGTGTTTCTAGGCGCAACAAGGCAAGGAGGGGGAAACAAAAGCATAGGACAAAACACAGATCTTGCTAGGCCTTGTGTCATTCAGATCGCGTAAGAGCAGGGAAGGGGGAGGGGAGATGTGCCGAGGGTGGGTTAGGATGCAGAAGTGCAGGAACAAAGGAGAAACAAGAGTGCAGTAAGTGTGGGTACTCATAAGTGCAGCCAACGGGTGGAGAATAAGTGCAAGAGAGGGACTGTAGGGTTACAGATACAGACCACAAGTGCAGGGGAGCCAAGAGGCAGTGCAGGATTGCAACAGGACAGGCAGGGACCTGGGCCCGAATTCAGAGCTTGACCAGGTGACCAGTGCATGGATCAGGCAGGTGATCAGCAAGGGAGAGGAAGAGAGAAGGCAGAAGCAAAGAGACAGGTCTTGAGTTGCTTCCGGAACCTGAGATGGTTCTGCTCAAGTTCAAGAGAGGCAGGGAGGCTGTTTTCAGACGGAGGCCCCAGCCGAAGAAAGAGATCTGCCATCAAATCTTTGCTTGGAAAAGTGTCTGACCCTCAGAGAGTTCGAGGTCGCGGAGTGGAGAGCTCATCCCATCCTATATATATTTATGCATATGATACAAAAGTTAGTCCGACATAAGCCTTTCTTCAGTAAAGAAATCTAACTTTGCTGTATTTGATTTGGAGTTGTATTAATAAACCATATTTGGAATCCTGCACACAAACTCAAAGGGAGATTTCTCGAATCTCCTCTTTGCGGAGGTGCTGCCGCTGGCTGAGTGCAAAAAATTGTAAGGGGGCCTCACCAAAAGTTTTGCCCCGGGCCTCGCCACATTTTCTGACAGCCCTGCTTACCATGGGTGTAATTTTAGGGGGTGCGGGGGTGTTTGTCCCCCCCCAACTTTCATGGCACACTATTTTATCCCCATCCATTTGAATGGGGCACTTTTTCTTCAGAGGTCATATCCCCCCAACATTTTCAGCAGAGTTTCTCCACTGCTGCTTACACCAGCAGTTCAAGCCTGCGTTCCTGGCTCCCCCCGCCAGGGTGCTGATGTCCTTGAACTTGAAGCTTTGGAAATAAGTGTCAATGTTGATAATCTGATGCAGTTGTTAACAGAGACAAGATCTTTACGCAGAGCACTGGATAGTTCCACCTTGCAGAAAGTTGCTTCAGCATGCTGGCATAAAGGCTGTGCATCTGTTTTTGCCTGGGGTGGGAGGGAAAGAGAGAAACAATGGGGTCTAGTGGAAGATATACATGTTTATAAGTTATGAAAAGAGGGTCGATGGAGATGGATTTACTGGCTTGTGTGGAACAGCTTAGGTGTAGACCGCTTCACAGGCTCTGCTTCTGTTGAGGCTGGTTTACAGGCTCAGGTGAAGGCAGCCTTGCGGGCTCAGGTCGGAAAACTCACAGAATCAGGCAGAGAACACCCACATATGTATGTGAGGATAGATTGTGGCGTGAAGATGTGATGACTCAAAACAAAGGCTCAGGAGGGAATGGCTAGAGTCCTGGGAAGGGACGGCATGGGTGGGAATGACCCACACTCATATTGGAAGAACAGCTGTGCTGGGAAAGGGGGTATTCTAATGGTTGTTGGCTATCGATTGGGTTTCTGATGGTGCTATTGGCAAAGCCTAGCCTGGGGAGATCGAAACGTTGGGGTAATAAGGGCAGATCGGTGACGTGACCCTCATACATCCTGCCACGTGCCCCTTCTTCTCTGGCCTTTGCTCTGCCATTTTGTATACTATCTAACTCCTGCATCTATTGCTTAGGCAACTCAGAATAGGTACGAACCATATATTATTCCTTCTGACTTTGTTGTTAGCATTCCAAATGATATGCCCTATGTCACCTCTGGCAGCTGGGTCCTGCTGCCCCCTCCCCCTACTGTGCCTGACAGACCAGGAGTCAGACATTAGAACAGGAAAATGGAAGAGAGAATGAAAGCTGGAATTTCTGATTTACCTGTGCAAACAGAAATGTCAATATGACCTGCCAAGAAGAGTGGGAGGTCGGCTTACTGCATAGTACAGAAGCAAGGGAGAATGTGGCCAGCACGAAGCTCGCCCATGCATATCCAACTCTCTACGTGCAGCACAAGGCATATCCAAAAGAGAGCGCATCACTGCTGCTAGAAAGCATCCCACTGGCTCCCCATAAAGGAGAGGATCATCTTCAAAGCCCTGACCCTCACCCACAAATGTATCCACCTCTCTGCACCAGCATATCTGTCTCAATGAATCCACCCTGCCGCCTCCACAAGACCAATTAGGACCCCCTATGCCAACTTGCTCACTGTACCCAGGATAAAAAGAGCTAGAGCAGGTGGCGCCAGCTTCCCCTACCTAGCCTCCCTGCACTGGAATGCCCTCCCCACTGTCCTGCAAGCCGAACCATCACTCACTGCCTTCCGTAAGGCCATGAAAACCATCTTGTTTGCCTAATCACCCACCTTCAAATATGACGTCCATCCCTTCCCCGAGATACGGCAAATTGTGTACACTTTTATGCATAACATGTATAACATCCATGCTCTCCAATGCACTGAAAGTATGCTTACTGTAACTAAGTCTCGTACAAGTAACAGCACCACAATGCCCGTGGGCTGTCTGTGCGCTATATAAATGTAAAAAATAAATAAATTATATCCGGGTAGAATGTTGAGGAACATGCCTCTCTACATGCTTTGTTTGGGGAATTGATTTCATTTGCTTCACTGAACTCCCAGGAGCAATGTGAACAGTTGCTGCAGATGGTGGTTGGCGGGTCCCTGCTGCACAACACTGGCTCAAGAAGGGAGTGGGTGCCTGAAAGCATAGAGGCAGAAAAATGACATGCCAAGTAGAGTGGGTGGGTGGGGCTAGAGAGATTGGTGCTAGGTTCGGTGGGTTTCGGTAGAGAGTGAGGGTGGTTGGGGATACAGAGAGTAGTTGGGGTGTGTACGAGTAGAAAGAGTGGAGGTATGGTAGAGAGTGGAGATAGGTTAGGCAGGTGGGGTTAGACGGAGTGGGGTGGGAGGGGTAGAGAGTTTGGGGTAGAGATGTTGGGGTGTGGGGGCTCATGGTAGAGAGAGTGGAGGTAGGGAGGCTGGGGTAAATAAAGCTGTGGGTAGGGAGGGTGAATGTGGAGGTAGAGAGTTGGGATAGTACGGGTGGGTGTAATTAGAGTGGGAGGCGTAGAGAGGGTACAGGTAGTGAGAGTGGGGGGTAGCTGAGAGTGGGGGGAGGATTAGAGACGGTGCAATCAATAAGAGCAAGATAGGTTGTGATTGAGAGGGTAAGAAATAAAGCGAAAATGTGAGGGTGAGAGGGTTAGAGAGTGGGGGTGGGTGGATTGTGGTTATAGTTGGATGGGTGGGGGTAGAGAGTGTGGGGTAGGGTGTGTAGGAGTAGGGTGTGTGGGGGTAGTGACAGTGGGGATAGGGTGGGTTGTAGAAAGGTGGGGGTACAGTGGGTGGTAAACAGATGGGGTAGGGTGGGTGGCTGGGGTAGAGAAAGCAGTGGTCGTTTGGGTGGGGGTATGATATGGCATTTGTAAAGTGCCTATACACAAGTGTTTCAAGAGATTGGGGTAGGTTGGGTGGGCTTGGGTAGAGAGTGGGTGGATGGGGATACAGTGAGTAGTTGGGTGGGTACGAGTAGAGAGAGTGGAGGTATGGTAGAGAGTGGGGTAGGGTCGGAGGGATAGAGAGAGTGGGGGTAGTGTGGGTGTGTGTATAGGGAATGGGGGATGTAAAGAGAGTAGGACTAGGGTAGGTGGGTGGGAGTAGAGAGATCAGGGGTAGGGTGGGTGGTTGGTTTTAGAGAGAGTGGTGGTTGGGTGGGGGTAGAGAGTGAGGCGAGGGTGGGTGGCTTTGGGTAGAAAGAGTGCAGGTAGGATGGGTGGGGTAAATAGAGCAGTGGGTAGGGAGGGTGAATGTGGCGGTAGAAAGAGTTGGGATAGTGCGGGTGGGTGTAACAAGAGTAGAAGGAGTAGAGAGGGTGGGGGTAGGGAGAGTGGGGGGTAGAGAGATTGGGGAGAGGTTTAAGGAGGGTGCAATTGATGAGAGGAAATAAGAGCCAGAAAGGTTGCGAGAGGGTAAGAAATAAAGCGTAAATGTGAGAGAAAGAGTGAGAGGGTTAGAGAGTGGGGGTTGGTGGGTTGTGGAGATAGTTGGACAGGTGGGGGTAGTGATGGGTTGGGTGGGTTGTAGAAAATTGGGTGCAAGGTGGGTGGTAGACAGATGGGGTAGGGTGGGTGTGTGGGGTATGGTGTGTGGGGACAGTATGGGTAGGTGGAGTAGACAGGGTTGGGGTAGGGTGGGTGAGGGTAGGGTTGGTTTGGTTAGGGTGAGTGTAGAGCGTGGTTGTAGGCTGGGTGGTTGTGGGTAGAGAGAATGGGTGAGGGTATAGGGGGTTGGGGTTGAGGTAGAGTTAGGTGGGTGGGGTAGAGTGGCTGTGGGAAGGGCAGGCAGGATATAGCGGGTGGGCATAAGGTGGGTGAGTGGAGGTAGCGCAGGTGGGGATAGAGATGGTGGGGGTAGGGTGGGTGGTTCGGGGTAGAGAGTTTGGGTGGTGGGTGGGGGTAGTGAGTTTGCAGAGTGGGTGGGTTTTCGTGATGTGTGCAGTGTGGAGGGTCATGATAGAGAGAATGGAGCTAGAATGGGGGTAGGGTGGGTGGATGTGGGGGTAGACAGAGTTGGGATAGGGTGGATGGTTGTAACGAGAGTGGGGGTAGGGAGAGTGGGAGGAGTAGAGCAGGTGTGGGTAGAGAGAGTAGGGTTAGGGTGTGTGGGGGTATGGAGAGTGGGAGTAGGAGAGTGGGAGTAGGAGAGTGGGAGGAGTAGAGAGGCTAGGGGTAGAGGGTGGTTGAGGGTAGGGAGTGTGGGGGTAGAGAAAGTGGGGGGAGGATTAGAGAGGGTGGCAAGAGGAAATAAGAGCAAGAAAGGTTGTGAGTGAGAGTGTAAGAAAAACAGTGCGAATGTGATGGAAAGGATGAGAGGGGTAGAGTGTGTGGGTGGGTGTTTTGTAGAGATAGATGGATGGGCGGAGCTAGAGAGAGTGGGGATTGGGTATTTGGGGGTAGAGACCAGTGAGAGAGGATCACCTGGATGGGGGGTCCTTGGGGAGTGGGACTGGGACACTGACAGGTGAGACACGGAATCCCCCTTCTTTCAACACCTTTTCCCCATCCTACCACGTAGGATATTCTAAAACACTGCCCCCCACCCCCATTTTCCGACACAAACTCTTTTGCACAACACAAAAGACAATGGATTAACACAAGAGCCGTTTACCTGACATGTCCCAATACAAGGGTCAGGCAGAGTCAGGCAATTGAGCATAAACGCACACACCCGACAGCCCTTCCCCTTCCCCACATGGATAAAAGGTGGAGGACAAGAGCACAGGACGAGCAAGGCGGACCGCACAACGTGAGAGCTAACTCAGCACAGCCATTCAAAAGGATGAGAAAGACAGCACATACAGAGAGGATGACAAGGAGAGAATGGGCCTTGCCCTTTAAGACCAAGGCCTGTAAAACCTCCACGGAAAGAATCATAAAACCGCAAACAATAGCCAGCGTGTGTTGCATAAGATGTCAACGGTACACGAGACCCTACTCTGCTGATTACCAAGCCGGGGGGAGAGACGCTTGTCTCTGTGGTACCAACTTTGATTTCAAAGAGAAAGAAAGCCAAGCGGTTCATCACAGCCGGTGAGTCGAGGGGCAAGTCGATAAGAAACCGAACTGTGCTGAGCGAAAAGTAGCCAACCGCTAATTTGAACTTTCAAAGGTTTAAAGAAACAATTGATAAGAGGGGCAAAACCAGCAACAGAGGAGTCCGGCACCACGTGGGTGCTCACGCAGGAAACTCTGGGCAAGTACCCGATGGTAGACACTACCGTAACCAGAAGGCCTAGGGGTAGGGTGAATGGGAGGGGTAGAGAGGGTGGGAGCAGTGTGGATTGGTGGTGGTAGAGAGTGTGGGGTTAGGGTGGATGGGGTAGAGAATGTGGAGGTGGGGTGAGTGGGGCTAGAGGTGCTGTTGCTTGTAGAGAGATGGGTGGTTGTGTGTAGAGAGAGTTGGGGTAGGGAGGTGTGTGATGGTAGTTGGTTGGGGCAGGCAACACGAAGAACAAAGCAGCCTCGGGAGGATTCGTCAAAAGTAGCCCAACCAAAACCCAGCCATCACACACAATGTCGTGGGTGGGGCAAGATGGATGGGTTTTGTTTGGCTACTTTTGATGAATCCTCCCGAGGCTGCTTTGTTCTTCATGTCGTTTTCCCCCAACCAACTACCATCACACACCTCCCTACCCCCACTCTCTCTACCCACAACCACCAATATCTCTCCAAGCCACAGCAGTTCTACCCCCACCCACCCCAGCTCCACATTCTCTACCCCTATCCACAGATGGGGCTACATTGAATTGAATTGAGTGTTGCTGGCAATATGTACACTGGGATTTTGTTCGTTTATTCTTTCATTTCATCTATTTTGTAGATTTAACAGAATTATGGACATTGGCAGGTGCTCAGGTTTGAATGAGGTTCAACATTTTGAAAGAGCTTAATAGCTCAAAATGTTGAACCTCATTCAAACCTAAGCACCTGCCAATGTCCATAATTCTGTTAAATCTACAAAATAGATCAAATGAAAGAATAAACTAACAATGCCATGCGCATCATCATTTTCTGTTCTTTTTTTTGGACTGCTGTGTCTGTCCTGCTATATTTTGATTTCATTGTCTATTATGGGTTATCATGTCCTGCTCGTTTATTTTATTTGCACTCAATCACTGGTTGGTGTGATGTATGGTTATGTTGAACATGGAAGGTCACCCTGAAGCTGGACCTGATCTGAAATGCATCGTGGATCTCATTTCATGTGCACTGTCCTCCTGAAATCAAGGAATAAACACTCTGCCCATTATTTTTCTTATTTTTATTTTTTAAAACTTGTGCTACTGTGTTTGATTACCAGTTGAATAGTGAGAAATACATGTTTAGAAATATGCATTTAGCTCCATGAGCATACGAGGTAGAGCATGCGGTTTCCTAGGACGGATTTATATAGCTTTCTTGCTTCGATTGCTGGTTGCCATGACAGCCAGATATTGTCAGTTTAGAACCCCTATTCGCCCCTCTTTCTACTAGAACAATGGTTTCAGCTATTTTGTAGCGCAAGCGCTGCAAACATTCCCCAAAACCAAACCGTGATACTGAAGGCCTGCAGGAAAAGGGGCCACTGTGGCTACCGACGTAAACCAACAAGCACACACTGCTCTCAGAACTGTTGGTAAAAGCTGTATGACCATCCCCACTGGCACTTCACATTCTAGTGTTGGTCTGTGTACAAAATAAAAACGTTCTGCCAGCCAAACGGCATCTCATTGGTTTAATTCAACTGACCTTCTTACCAAAAGCAAGGAAATATTTCTACATACCTTCAAGCAGGGCCCATGTTGGCTTAGCCAATCCTTTCCAGGGGATAGATTACCTATCCTGGTGCCCCTCCTTTTCTCAGTATTTTTCCATCAAGCGCTTACGGTTTAATCATCTTCCACCAGAAACTGCCAGTAGGTAGGCTTTCATCAATTGCTAGGGCCCAGCCTGACCAGCGCAAACATAGCCACCAAGGACCTGTATTGGAACACAAACATGAATTCCACTCCTTAAAAAAGGCCTGCTTTATTAAATCGTGTGGTGTCCTGAGTTAGAGCGTTTTCATGGGTCCTTAAGTCTTTATCATGGACCTGTATTTATGTAAAGAATAGTACTTGTCCTCATAAGGTTTCATATGCTTTTAAATCTTATATTTGCAAATAAACTACAACAGCGACGCACAAGAATGCCCACACCGCTAAACAACGATGAATAAAGATACCCGCCTCGGTCACTCCTAAAATGGACATGCACAGAACCCAAAGAACGGACCCCAAGACAGACCATAAGACATTATGAGTAATAGCCAAAAAAGGAGGACACTATAGACTGATCACATACTCAGACCTAGACGAAAGCCCTTAAATTACTTATCCACTGCCTCCCGGCCGTACCATGTCCAAACTCCTAGCAGACACATTTAGATAGAAAGTTTGTAAGAGACCACAACACCTGCTCCAACAGCCAAGGAGAATAGACACCCAATCCACAACACTTACTCCATCAGAATCAGAACCCTTACAGAGCGCGTTAGAATAGCACAAGGAGCGCGTCACACAAACCCAAAACCCTCCCAGGTGTAACCCCTTTGCCCATCCTGACGAGATTGGGAGGATTAGCGAGCCCCACACTCGGACAGAGTTCTGAATGTTAGCATGTTAAACTTCATATAACCCACTAACAAAAAAACTCAGCATTTCTGCAGACTTGTCTCACTCAAAAATCTCACACAACCATTTCTCGCACAGCAACCCGCACGCACTTCACAACACTGCAACAACACATAAGCCGCACCAACAGCACACAAGGACTGACATCGATCCGATACTCGCACCAAGGCTTAGCACCCGGTGTAGACCGAGTGGAAGCTGCCAACAGAACACCACTCCTCTCACTATCCTACTCCCGCTTCACCTACTAATGCATCCCACCTTCTCGTTTGCAAATGCACCAGAGCACCTGGGGACCAACTCCATTGGTGACGGTGCGCGGTACAAATACCTTTAACATTTATAGTGAGTGAGTGAGTGAATGGGCGAGTGCAGAGACAGTGAAGAGGAGATATGGATGACGTGCTGTAGGCAGATGTTTTAAAAATGCCATCAGGCAGACTTTGAGACATAGCACTGATATGTTTGGGTCACAGCTACTGGCAGTTTATATCCAATTACAGATCAGTGGCTGTGTAGAGGACTCTCTGCCATGTATTGCATGCAGGCCATTTGTAAGATGGGGTAGCTATCCTGCAGCACCTCTCTGCATGAGAGTTCAGTGTGGCTCTGAAACTGGCTGACAATTGGATCACAAGAATGTGTAAAATAAGCACAGGCCAATGAGGTGTAAGCTTTGGTAAACGTCACTCGGTGTGGCTGAAGCACAAGGCGCGACCGTAGTGAAGTACCGTGGAAGTACCGCTTAGCCGCTGGACCCGCTGAGCTACTTGTCTCCCATTACCAACTCTCAAGTGCTCATTTGTATTGCTTTGTTGCTTAGTTTACTAAGCCCCACCCACCTTTCACAGAATCCTATATTAACAGCAGTCCGCGCGCACCAGCCTACTCGACTCTGTAATTGAGCATTCTAAGCGCTCATACACTATTTTTCTTCAAACAAGTCCAAATGCGCGAAAAATCCTGAAAGGTCATGTAACCAACCAAAGAAAACGAAAAACATGAGCAAATCGTCTCAATCTTCCAATTCTAACACTAAGCAATTTATAAAGCAGATTTCCCTTCCTAAGAAGCAAGCTGCCAAAGCACTAACGGCAGTTATTAAGAAATATGCCAAGATTGCCAAGAATAAGAAAAGTGCTACGACCTGCGCCAGTATGTGCATTGAATCTTATTCTCCATTAAATTAACTGATTGATGTAGCTGTAGGACTCCACAATGTAGCCCTTAGGCCTCCTTCGAGCTTTGAGCCACTTCACAACTCGATATCTAAACCTATTGGTGCCATTGCTGTCGCTCCCCCCAATAACCATCAACTTACTATGGAATCGAGACGGATTGAAATTCGCAAGGAGGTGGATCGCTACATGTCTTCCAAGCGTCCCTCTGCCATTGACAGCCAGAGTCCAATTCTAGCTCCCTCTGCAATTGACTTGGCTAATTTAATTATTAATCACCAACACAAGAACCCCTGCGTATCCACTGACTCTATGCCGGATCGGTCCTCGGCAGCCAATATAGGTGGCACTTGTGCTATCGTTCCCTCTAACTTCCCTCAGGATATCAGTGACTCAAGACGGGTAGAAATCTGTAAAGAGATATATCGATATGTCTTCTTGCCACCATCCAGTTCCTGGTGTACTGAGTGGAATGTCTGCTGCAGAATCTCAGAACTGTGATGCATCTGCGACACTAGATCCTAAGCATTAACACTGAGCTGCTAACATAACATAATCTTGTGCTAAAAATCATCGTAATCATCCGTTACTTCTACCCTCCAATAACAAAATAGATACACGAGTCAATAGTCAACACTTACAATACCATTGCTTGATCTTGAAATGTCGTCCTGCCCCATATTCACTCTTTATTTATTTTATGTATTGCATTTATTTTACGCCCAAACCCAGAGGTAGCACAGCACAGATTACAGAATACTTAGTCCTGGTCGTTACATTCACATCAATAGAGCAGTAAGGCTTACAGTTTGGTTTTGTGTTACACCTATGACAATCACTGAGGTGTAGATAGCAAGTTGACAGGCAGCTTAAGTAGCTATTGTTACACAAGGCAGGTAAAAGGGTAGGGAGCAGTGGGTCCATTAGCAGTTGTAATTATTACAAGGGACAAGGATCAAGCATATGGTTAGTATTTGTCGAAAAGCCAGGTTTTGAGGAGTTTCTTGAATTAGTTCAATGAGGCTTCATTTGTGATGTTGGCTGGGAGTGTGTTCCAGATTCTAGGGGCCTCTACGGGGAAGGTGGATCTAGAGTTCTTGAATCGTGGGATGAACAGATGTAGGTGGGCATTAGATCTAAGTGTTCTGGTGGCGTTTTTCTGGCTTAGGCTTTGGTTGAGGTAGCTGGGTGCAGCGCTTGCGATGCATTTATGAGTTAGGGTGAGAGTTTTGTGAATTATTCTTCCTTCGATGGGAAGCCAGTGTGCTTCTCTTCTATGTTGTGATCTCTTTTCTTTATGCCTAGTGCTGCTCTCAAAGCTTTATTTTGGATTAGTTGCATTTTATTTAGGTTTTATTTTGAGGTGCCCAGTAGCAGTATGTTACAATAATCTATCTTAGATAGTATAAGGGCTCTGGCTAGAGTAATTCAATTTTGTTGTGTAAGAAATGGTCTACTTAGAGTGATAAGTTTAGCCGTGTAAGCTGAGGAAGAAGCAAGGGCGTTTGTGTTTACTCATGGTGAGGCTGGAATCAAGATAAACTCCTAATGTTTTCACTTGCTTAGAGATAGTGATAGGGGTACCATCAATTTTTATTTCCGTGTATTGTGGGGAGAGCTTTTCTAGTTGGGTTGGAGAGCCTACAATGAGGATCTCAGTTTTTTCTCCATTTAAGCAAAGGCTGTTTGCTGCCATCCAGTTCTGGATCATGGAATACATTTTATTTACCTCAATGGTATCCTCTTCAAGGTTTCCTGATATGGGAATGAGTATTTGTGTATCGCCGGGAAAATGTGTATAAATTACTCCCATTGCGTCTAATGCTGCAAAGAGTAATTTAGTTTGTGCGTTATAAAGTGTTGGGGAGAGGCAGAAGCCTTGGGGAACTCCGAGTGGGACTGAGATGGGGTCTGCTGCTACATCACCTATGTCTACTGTGGAAGTGCGGTCCGAGAGGAATGAGTTGATCCAGGTAGTGGCATCCTTAGAAAAACTGAAGTTTCTTGCAAGCATTTCACAGAGTTTTTGATGGTCTACTAAATCAAATGCCGCAGACAGGTCAAGTAGTAGCAGTATGCATAGTTGACCTGATTCCCTGACAGCGTCCATCTGATTTTTTAGGTCTAGTAATGCTGTCTTAGTGCTATGGCCTGAGCGTAAGCCCGACTGTCTTTCTCCTAGCAAATGGTTATTTTCAAGGTGGGATTGTACTTGAGAATATGCAATTTTATCTATGATTTTGAGAAGGAAGGGGACCGTGATGATGGGTCGGTAATTGGTGGGGATGGTGGGGTCTAGTGTGGGTTTCTTAAGGAGCGTGGTGACCCATGCTGCTTTGATGTTAGGATGGTGTTGTAGTTAAAGGAGGCATTAACAAAATTGGTAATGGTAGTTGCTAGGGTGGGGGCACACTCCTGGACTAATTTGGTAGGGAATGAGTCTCTTTTACAATTAGGTTTTAATGAGGCTATAGTTTGGAGTAGTTGCTCTGTGGTGACCGTAGTGAAGTGGAATTTGGGAGTGTCCGAGTTGGTTTCTGCTGTGGGCAGGGCAGATGGCTTCACGGTGGTGGCTAGTATTTCTTTTTGTGAGTTGATTTGATTTTGCAGGGTGGTTATTTTGGTGGCCAACGCATCCTGATTGTTGGTACACCCATTGGCGTAGGACATGGGGGAATGGGGGGGACAAATCCCCCCCACAATTATAAGTGGGGGGATATAATAGCTTTTATCCCCCCCAGATTATTTGTGTATGTGCTGTAAAATACGACTGCACCCTGCACTGCAGGCTGCAGTTGCCATGTAAGCTTGCAAAAGTTAAAGTAGAGTCTACTTTTACTTTTGCAAGCTTACAGTAGGCTGTCTGCAACTTCTGCTGCTGCCCCCCGCACTGGTGTAACGGGCCCCCCCCCGCAGCCCCCACGGTGCCAGGGGCCCCACCAGCGCATCTCCTGGGAGGTGGCCTCACTTGGAGAAAATAAAATTAAAAATATATATATATTTTTTTTTAAATAGTTTTTCTTTTTGATTTCACTTTTCATCCATAAAGAAATAACTTCTGTAACAGAAATGATTTCTTAATGAAGGCAGAGCGACTACAAAAAGAAACTTTCTTTTTGAAGTCTGAGGGATCCCCCCCCCCCACCCCATGCAATGGAAGACCCTAGACCGCAGGCCTCCATGTCATGGGGTGGGGGAGCCCTATGACTATAAAAAGAAACAGTATCTTTTTGTAGTCACTCTGCATTCATAAAGAAATTATTTCTGTTATGGTTCGGTCCTTAACGGAAATAATTTCTTTATGGAAGTCAAAGTGACTTTAAAAAGAAACAATTTATTTTTGAAGTAATAGGGCTCCCCTCAACCCCATGATGGGTGCATGTGTGAGTGTAAGGTGAAAGGGTGCACACTGAAATGTACGGGTGACTGCCTGGGTGTGCCTGCATGGTGAAAGGGTGCACACTTAAATGTATGGGTGGGTGCCTGGGTGTGTGTGCCTGTATGGTGAAAGGGTGCATACTTAATGTATGTATGGATGGCTGCCTGGGTGTGCCTGTATGGTGAGAGTGCACACTTAAATGTATGAATGGCTGTGTGTGTATATGGTGAATGGTGTGTGTGCTTGCGTTCAGGGGTGCAACAAAACCTACATTTCGGGAAGGGCTAACCCTTCAAATGTTGGGAGAGGTGCTAACTTCACAGGTGGTTGAGGAAGGGCAAACTTATTTGTGTGGGCATCTAATTTCTGTACACATTTTAATGAAACTATTCTAGTGTAGCTTCAATGTTACAAGCAGTTAACTCTCTCCTTTAAGGTTGAAAGCTCCCACTTATCGACTGCTGCGAGAATTGAGTGGCCTCCTCTACCCTTCCAATCACTCCCTGGCATGCAAGTACTAAACCCACATCACAATTTCAATTGCCTAAAAAATGTGGCATTTGAATGCAGGTACTAACAGTGAAATGCTCTATATTAGTAATTGCTGGGCTCTTGTTAACAGCGAAACCCAGGTGCTGTTTAACATCTTTATCCTGTTCTGTCCGGCAACTGCTCTGAAGGTCAGCCAGGTTGAGTCAACATAGCCCAACATTTCAGGGGGGCGGGGGGCGTGGAGGAGTGCTGAATCCCAGTCAACTCAATGGTGTTGCAACACTAGTCGTGTTTAATGCCTTGATTACTTATCGGTAATCTTCATTACTCCTAGCCCTATTCTTCCTCGTCCCAGTACTTGCGTATGAGGCACTCTGCTTCATACACAAGTACTGGGATGAGGTAGAGGTACACAGAGGTAATGCCTGACTAAGCTACCTGTAATATTCGTTACTCCTAGTCCCACTCTTCCCATCCCAGTACTTACCTGTGAGTCAAGGAGCCTCATATGTAAGCTCTGGGACAAGGAAGAGGGATGTGGAGGTCATTCTGGGCCAAGGAGCTGATTTTGGAGGTTGAGGTAGGGGTGGGAAGGAGAGGGGATGTTTGTGGGGGGGCAGGATTGTCCGATAAATTATAATGGTTGTCCATGTCCAGGCTAAGCAGGCATGATAGGTGGTATTAGTGGCCAGAGAGGCATTTTGGTGCAGCTAGTCTAGTCATTCCTCAGTTTGGTATGACTTTTTTTTATAACTGGGCATTTCTGATAAAGTGTAATTACCTGGCCAGACTGGCATTTGGGTGCTGCCAGACTATTAATTTCTTACTGGGGCATTGTATATTTTGGGCATATGTGATAAAATGATGATATAAGTCATTTATAATGCGCCTGTACACAAGTGTTTCTAGGCGCGACAAGACACACGAGGGAAGAAAGAGGGAGGACAAGATAAATGACTAGGCCTTGTATCATTTAGATCGTGCAGGTGGGAGAAAGAGAAGTCCAAGGAGAAAGGGAGGGGGTAAGTGCAAAGGAGAGGGGATGAAAAAACAGGGCAGCAACGCTCTGAGTAAGTGCAGCCAAGGCAGTGCGGCTCTGGGTAGTGCAAGGAGAACAAGGGACTGTAGGGTTACAATTACAGCACCTAAGTGCGTGGTAGTCCCAGAGGCAGTGCAGGGGTGACTGATCAAGAAAGAGTCTAGACATAGTGAGACTCTGAGGGTAGCCCAGCAACCAGTCGGTACAGCAGACGGGTAGGTCAGGTAGGCCAGCAGGGGAGGGAGAGACAGAAAGCAGAGGAGAAGAGGAACATATTGAGCTGCTTCCGGATATTCAGGTGGCCCGGTTCAAGTTTAAAGGCATGGTCTAGTAAAACATTTTATTTAAAAAATAGATAGGCAACATTAAAAAAAAACCTAGCATTCTCTTTTTTAAAACTTCCTATGTAAAATTTTGAGCTATTCAAGCTCAAAATTCGCAAAAGCAAGCACATGGGCACATCCATTTTGTGAAATGGATGCCCTCCTGTGCTGGCTTTTGCTTTTGCGGCACTAATGAACGAAAAGCCAGCCAGCTGTAGTAAACAAAAGCTACCGCTGGGTGGCTTTCCCTTCATTAGTGCTGTACGTGGAGGACGGGGACCGGAGATCAGAGCAGGAAAGCTGCAGCTGAATCTCGGTAAGTGCTATTTATTTTTTTTAAAAAAAATAAGCACTAGCTGGGGGTTTTTTTCTAAGTTTTCCGGGCTGGAGGAGCCCGGAAAACTTAGAAATATAACCGCAGCTTTAAAAACATTGTATTTATGTTTGCGGTCGCTTTTGAAGCGACTGCAAACATAAATACAACGCTATTGTGTTGGAAAACGCTGCGGTTTTTCTTTCCAAGTTTCTCAGGCTCCTCCGGCTCGGAGGAGCCTGAGAAACTCGGAAAGAAAAACCACAGCGTTTTCCAAAACAACCGCGTTGTTTCTGCCTGAATCTGCTTTCCCATTTGGGGCTCTCGGGCTCCAGAGCCCCAAATGGGAAAGCAGGTTCAGACAGAAACAACGCAGCATTGCGGAAAACAACCGCGTTGTTTCTGCCTGAATCTGCTTTCCCATTTGGGGCTCTCGGGCTCCCCGGAGCCCGAGAGCCCCAAATGGGAAAGCAGATTTAGGCAGAAACAACGCACATTTAGCATTTCCCATTTGGGGCTCTCGGGCCCCCCGTGGGGAGCCCGACAGCCCCAAATGGGAAATGAGCTGTAGGCAGAAACACTGCGGCATGTAAACACAACCGTGTTGTGTTTCTGCCTCCCTTGGCTTTCACTTTGGGTCTCCGGTGCTCCCCTGGGGGAGCACCGGAGACCCAAAGTGATAGCCACAGCAGGCAGAAACACAACGCGGTTGTGTTGGAAAACGCTGCGGTTTTTCTTTCCGAGTTTCTCAGGCTCCTCCGAGCCGGAGCAGCCTGAGAAACTTGGAAAGAAAAACCGCAGCGTTTTCCAACACAATAATGTTGTATTTATGTTTGCCGCAAACATAAATACAACGTTTTTAAAGCTGCAGCTAGTGCTTATTTTTTTGTTGTTAAATAAATAGCACTTACCGAGATTCAGCTGCAGCTTTCCTGCTCTGGTCTCCGGTCCCCGTCCTCCGCGTACAGCACTAATGAAGGGAAAGCCAGCCAGCGGTAGCTTTTGTTTACTACAGCTGGCTGGCTTTTCCTTCATTAGTGCCGCAAAAGCAAGCACAGGAGGGCATCCATTTCACAAAATGGATGCGCCCATGTGCTTGCTTTTGCGAATTCTGAGCTTGAATAGCTCAAAATTTTACATAGGAAGTTTTAAAAAAGAGAATGCTAGTATTTTTTTTTATGTTGCCTATCTATTTTTTAAATACATTTTTTTACTAGACCATGCCTTTAAGAGGGGCAGGGAGGCCTTTCCAGAGGGAGGCACCTGCATAGGAGAGAGATCTACCCCCCACTCTCTGCCTGGAGAAGCGTCTAACCCTTAGAGAGCTGGAGGTAGCTGAGCGAAGGGCTTGAGAAGGAAGATATTTTATTGTATTTGTATTGTATTTATTTGGTTTATGTAGCGCGTTACACTAAAGAGAAGAGAGCATTTGATGTAGTGAGGGACCGGGGCCAGAAAGCTTTGTGGACAATGCAAAGGGTCTTGAACTTGATCCTTGCAGCAACCGGGAGTGTGTGGAGAGATTTCAGGGCTGGAGAGATATGATCCCTGGGCTTGAGGCCAAGAATAAGTCTTGCAGTCCTGTTCTGGATTAGTTGCAAAGGGCAGAGAGTAGAGGAAGGCAGGTTGAGAAAGAGGCTGTTTCAGTAGTCCAGCCTACAGAGACAGTGAGCTTCTGGGGGAAAGTGAGAAAGGGAAGAGTCCTTTTGAGCAGGAGCAGCTGATAGTGGGACTTATTGGCGATGCCCGAGATATGAGGAGAGAAAGAGAGAGAGTAGAGTCAAAGATTACAAGGAGAAGGTAGAGATCATGTGGGCCAAAGAGGCCAAGAAGAGGTTGAAAAACCAGGGTGAGAGGATGGAGCTCTGAGGAACACCACAGGTACAGAGAGATGTGGGGGAGAGAAAGGGACCAAGTTGCACCTGCGAGCGGCAGTCCAATAGGAAGGAGGTCAGCCACTCAAGGGCCTGATCCGTGATGCCCAGGCTCTCATGGAGTCGATTGATCAGGATGGCGTGGTTGACCGTGTTGAAAGCAGAACTATCAAGGAGGATTTGTACAGAAGGAATGCTATAATCAAGGTTAGAGAGCAGATCTTCACAGGTCTTCAGGCAGCTCTGAAGCCAGACTGATGGTCATGGAGACAACCAACCGATTCAATGTGGAGAGTAAGCTGGGCAGTTTTTTCCAACAGTTTGCCCAGGAAAGTTGTCATGGGGATTGGGTGATAGTTTGCCAGGCAGGTACGAAAAGGCAGATGGCTTCTTGAGGAGTGGGTGCACAAGTGAGTGCTTAAGGGGAGAGGGGAACGTTCCAGTGATGAAAGAGTGATTACAAAAATCAGCCAAGGCTGGAGCAAGGCTATCAATATGGTCCTTGATGGTTCTAGAGGAGCAGGGGAGCACCTGTTTGGACAACACTCTCTTGGCTCGGACTTGACTAGACACCTCATCAGATATTGTCAGAGAGAAAGAGGAGAAAGGAGGAATAGAAGTAGAGCTGGCCAAAGGGGGGGCCAAGAGAGGAAGAGGGAGAGGAAGAGGATGTGGGGGACAAGATTTCCTGGGTTTTAGCAGAGAAGTGAGAGAACAGAGCCAAACAGAGGGCCTAGGAGGGAACAAAAGATGGAAAGATCGTAACAGGACTGACCAGTTACTTGCAGATTTTAAAGAGGTTGGCCATGTTGTTAGAGGCCACAGAGACGCGGGCTTGAATGTGTGTTCCCTTCTTGATGCGTGTTATTGATTTGAATGGCATTTTGGTGAAACCAGTCTAGGTATGTCTAAATGAGGCCTGGTATGCTTTACTGTAATGTAATTACGTGTCTACACTGGTCTACATTGACATGTTTTCATTGTGGCATGGCATTTTTAATAGCAAAGCATTAATGTTCCTGTGCACTGTTGGTGACGTGCATGTATTGGATTGGTGTTAACCTACAAAACCATTGCAAACACTCTGGCTTTTTAGCCAATTTTTCTCAGAAAGTGTGCTGTATATTGCATTAAAACACATATTTATATCTTTCTCCTAGTGCAGAGTGTGGCATACCCCTTAAACAGCACATTTGTGCGTATTGCGCAAGCGTGATAATCTAGGCCGGCCCAGAGTATGGCACGACCCGTGATTTGTTGCTGAGTTGGGGGGCCTCTGAGCATGGCTCGCAGGGGGGCCCCCACATTTTGTGTTACGCCACTGGCCCCGTGCCTGCGCATAATGAATGTGCCCAGGCCGGGGAACAAACAAACTGCACGTGCCCTGCCTGGGCAGTGCACTGCTGCGCAGTCTCAGCCTTCGTTTTTCAGAACGAAGGAGAAGCCAGGCAGCGACGTGTGTGGCAGTGACTCTGTGCATGTGACAGCGTGTGTGTAATCGAGTGAGAACAGGCTGAGCAGGCAGCAGCTACCGTAAAGTAAGTCAGTCAAATCCCCCCCCCCCCCCTCCTCTCCCAGGTGCAGGGCGGCATGGAGAGGGAATGTGCAGCTGTGCCAATGTCAGATATAGTTTCTAAACACATGCAGCGCATTGCAAAACTGATCAGGGAATCCTGGCCTCTTAATGTTTAATTAAGAAGCCAGGATTCCCTAATCAGTTTGCAACGTGCCGCATGTGTTTATAAACTGCATATCTGACATTGGCAGTGGATTTATTTGGGGTGAATTCAATGTGCCAATGTCAGATATAGTTTCTAAACACGCGCAGCGCATTGCAAAACTGATCAGGGAATCCTGACCTCTTAATGTTTAATTAAGAGGCCAGGATTCCCTGATCAGTTTGCAACGTGCCGAACGTGTTTATAAACTGCATATCTGACGTTGGCAGTGGATTTATTTGGGGTGAATTCAATGGGCCTATGTCAGATTTACAGTTTCTAAACATGCGCTCCATGTTGCAAAACTCATTAGGGAATCCTGGCCTCTTAATATTTCAATGAAACATTAAGAGGCCAGGATTCCCTGATCAGTTTGCAACGTGCCGAACGTGTTTATAAACTGCATATCTGACGTTGGCAGTGGATTTATTTGGGGTGAATTCAATGGGCCTATGTCAGATTTACAGTTTCTAAACATGCGCTCCATGTTGCAAAACTCATTAGGGAATCCTGGCCTCTTAATATTTCAATGAAACATTAAGAGGCCAGGATTCCCTGATCAGTTTGCAACGTGCCGAACGTGTTTATAAACTGCATATCTGACGTTGGCAGTGGATTTATTTGGGGTGAATTCAATGGGCCTATGTCAGATTTACAGTTTCTAAACATGCGCTCCATGTTGCAAAACTCATTAAGGAATCCTGGCCTCTTAATATTTCAATGAAACATTAAGAGGCCAGGATTCCCTGATCAGTTGTCAACGTGCAGCACATATTTATAAACTGTATGTGAGACGTTGGCAGTGGCACACTTTCATGAATTGAAAAAAACCTGAGGGCCTGCCAGTGCTATCCTCATGTTTTTCAATTCATGAAAGTGTGCCCCAGCCCCTACCAAAGAGGAACATCACATTTCGGAACAGCTCTTTATTCGCTCTACTGATGGGTAGCCAGGGCTCACTTTTATGTTTCTATACAAATGCCACAACACCAATTAACATATTATGTTTTGCCTTTTTTAAGGAGTAGGGCGTGACTATTATTTTTGCTGCTTACCTCAGTGCCCCTAAACCGTCAGGTTACTTTGAGATTGTCTCTAGTTTATTTCCTTAGAGTTGGATCACGCTGACTGTACTTGATATGTTTCTCTGCAAAAAAAACATTACAAATTCTATGCATCTATAACTGTTTCCCAAAATGGGACCCGGTTCCCCAGCTGGAGGTGACATCTATTGCAGTGACACTCTGTCCTTCTTCACACTCACTCAACATGCTTAGCATACACGGAGCAACAAGAAACTGTTAGAACATTTACGATTGAGGCATTTCGTTACATTGTACACTGCCAACAGTGTCACTTCTAGGTGATCCCAAGTAAACAAATATAGAAAATAATGCACAGTCAAGGAGCGGGGGGGTCACACGATTCGCCCAGGATCACACAATCTGACGAAGACTGGATTTTCTCCAAGATGTCCCTGTACCCCAGGCCTGGCTTGAAAGGTGCAGAAACTGCCTGAGATAGCCTGACATTGTATACGAAATCCTCATGAAACCATATAAAGTAAAATGAGGTTATGAGCCAATCTCAAGGGCCGCTACATGGGATGTGTGCTCTTTTCCATAGTAATGTCTAAGGTAGGCAAGGGAAAACACTTGATGTATACTCTAATATCAGTAGGCCTCACTTAAGGCACACCCCTCAACCTCTTCCCACCAACTCACACCTGCTTGAAGTTTGGATGGTACCACATCTAAAGCTTGGTCTCTGACATGAGGACTACCTGCATTTCGCTAGTTCAAACCCAGCAGCAGGGTCCACATAACCTTTTATAAATTCAGTGTTGTTCAAATGAGGGTAATAATACCTGTTCTTACATTGCTAGAATGCATGAAGCGCTATGACCAAAGTGATATTATATTCCATAAAACAAACTATTACCAGCACAGACCTGAACTCTGTCCTTGCCCAAAATAAACCATTTGTTGGTGCCTACCCTGCACATCTCTTAAAAGAAATCAAGTGCTAATTTTCTTTAGGTCTTGGCTAAGCTTCACCCTGTTTTATTAAGCCTGGCTGTTTCTGTCAGTGTACTTGAGTGGTCGCAGTGCGATCAGATTTTGAGGGTAGAGCCTCGGCAGTACGTTGACTTAGTGACTTCTGTGTCTGTCCCCCCTTCCAAATATCTATGCTCCTGACTATTTCTTAAGAGTTAATGCTTGCAGGTATCAATAGGCCCTTTTAAGGTCATGGATCTGGGATGCCTGTTCCAGTTTATTCTGAGAAGCTATATGCAGTGGTTGGTCATGCAAGGCGTGCAAGAGACAACCTGTGAAATGTAAGCCAGGATATCGAGGGTGCTCTGAAGACTGAGTTGAAAGTGCTGAGTAAGTGTACAGATGAATGTTGTGTGGGGGTGCTGGACATGGGGGAATGGGAAGCGAGGGACTGGGGTGCAGTAGAGTGTGGGACTGCAAAGTGAAAAGAGGTAGAAGGGGGCAGAGGACAGAAAAAGAGAGGATCAAGGGAGAGGAGAGATGGGAACAAGAACAGAGTGCAGATGAAAGATAGGCATGGTTTGCAGCATGGGGTGACCAGTGTGTGCAGGGGAGAGAGGGGTGCAGGAAAGACTAGAACACAGGGAGAGTGGTGTAGGGCAGAAATGGCATAGGAGGTGCTTCGGGTTTTGCAAATGAGTGAGAAGTACAGACAAGTGAGAAAGTGCAGAGGGCAGTGTGTCAGAGGAGTGACTTGGTGTGGGGTGCAGGGAAGGGACTTGGGAGAAAACGGTGTACAGCAGACGAGAATGTGGAGTAGAGAAGGGTACAGAGGGGAGATTTGTACAAGGAAGAGTGGTGCCTCGCCTCATGTTCCCAGATAAAGGGTGGAGTCACTAATGTGTCTTCTTCTAACGCTTAATCCATGCAACGAGGCCTGCACGAGGATGATTAGAAGTTGTTTGATTAAATAATTGCAGATATGTACAATACACCATATCTGACTGCACATTGATTGGGCCTGATAATACACAAAGTGGCCCCCCTCTCCCAGGTGCAGGCCGGCATGGGGAGGATTTATTAGAGGGAACCTGGGAGCTCGGGCTTGGCGCTCTCCCACTGCCCCAGTGTCATCTGCGCTCCTGTCTGGGTCCTCTCCAGGAAGAGACAGTCACGGCAGGCTGTTCATGCATCAACTCCCTTTTCACTCAATCCTACCTGCAGCCCAGGTCTGAAGTCAGGACTAACCTTAAATGAGGTATATATTCACCTCTGACCTGTCCTGTAGTGGAAGCTGGTACCAGGGTGCGTGGCATCTTGCCTTGCGACACAGCATTATGCTATTTGGGCTATCTAAGCAACTTTCATGGGTTTTTGGTGGATGGATGCCACGCAGGCCTCAGACTCATTTTACGCCATAACCTATTCCTTTAAAAAAACACTGGAATTATCTATAAAGGGCACGTAAAGTGCCAGTTCTGGTTTAGATAAAGCCACTGATTTAGGGATGTTTACTACAAAGCCCTGGGTAGTTTATAACTTAATTGGAGCTGGGAACATACTACTGGTGTAATCCAGGGATGCCTTCATCCACTCCTTTTCTCCTTAAGTGTATATTGCAGTTACACTATCTGAAATGTCGTCAAGATGATTGATAGTTATTCTTCACATTCTTAATTGTTTCAAGGACCTGTAAGAATGTAACTATATTTCTCCCATGCTCCCTCCCCCTCGAAGCGCTTTGAAACACATTGTGTATAGGCGCTATACTAATAAAAAATCAATCAATCAAAAATCAATCACTCTATTAGCACTATGCACTTTATTCACTAAAGCCCTGCTAAAAACCAGCAATGGCAAGTGTTTGCTTGTCTATACATATTGGGCATTTGCCGGGCACAGCTATTAAATGTCCAGGTACTTGCACCATTTTCCAGCTGCTACCATCAGTGGCGATGCTTGGCAAGGGCCTTTTCCATGCGTACATTAAAGCCCAAAGGGTTGGCGTTGCCAACGCTTATTTTAAACTAGGGATGCAACTGCATTCACCACAAGCTGAATAATGAGTTGTAGACAAGTTTTAATAGAGGCCACCATAAGCTACCTGGGTGACCTAGAAAAAAATAAAGCAGAGCCTCGAGATTCAAAACAGCACGTGTTCCGCTATCCATGTAAATCCAGTGAATACCCTGGTGCTGAGGTGCGATTGCAGCCCATACACTGCTGTAAAGGGGCACACCCATGTTCCATCATTGAGGGTTCAAGTGAAATAGGATAGGATGGCTTGGCGAAGCTCCGTAAAGCATCTGCACTTAAAGCGCAGGTGAGAGTATTACAAAAGATCTCTCTAAATGTCCATCGCTGGGAGGATTTTATACTCTGAACTGCTTTTCTTTTTCTTAATTTTCTTCACTTTTCTTTTCTCTTGTTTTATACAGTGATGATATATGTAATTTAATACCTACTGCTATTTTGTTTTTGTGAAAAGTCGAGTTCTTTGACTAAAATTCAACAAATAAAAAATGTCCCCAAGGTGTCCCCTGTCCCGCCCAGATTTGATGGGTCTTCTACGCCCCTGGGTACACCAAGCTTTATTAACTTTGGTTATACTCGGAGGGGCTTTTCGGGTTTCTAGTTCCTTAATGATTGCAAATAATTCTTTGCTATTTGAGGCAGCATTGGTGATGCGCATGTTTAAGGAATTTGCTTTTTGGGTGTATACTTACTTCATCCTTGTATAATTTAGAGATACGCTGAACTTCATTTTTGGTGTCGCTGGTGGGTTTTTTTCTGTAGAGATGTTCTAGTGATCTTCTAATTTTTCTGAGTTCTCTAAGGTTATTGTTAAACCAGGTTTTACTTCTTTTGGGTTTAGGTTATTTAGGTTTGAGTGCGGCTATTTCATCTATAGCTGTCTTTAGGCAGGTATGGTAGTGCAGAGAGATGGCTTCCGGATTAAAGTCTGTTGGTTGCTGCATGTTGATTAGTTTAATCAATAGTGGTGTAAGGTTTTCCTGTGTTAGTTTCCTTGAGTCACGCATTAATGTGGGTAGAGCGATGGTGGCAAGTGGGGTGGGGTCTTTACGTATGATGATATTAAATCTGATGAGCCGGTGATCAGTCCAGATCATTTCTAAGATGTCTTCTATAAGTCTTGTGGAATTTAGTGTCAGGATCCAATCCAGGATCCTGCCTTTAGAATGTGTGGGAGCGTGGACCATTTGTTTGAATTGCATTATGAAGAAAGCATTGTGGAAGGCTGAGCCTTTAAGGTCAGTTTGGTCATTAAATCCTAAATTGATGTCTCCTAAAAGTATAAACTTAGTATTCGGTTTAGGAAAAGAAACGATGTGCAGAGGTAGTTCTAGGTCTGGATGGTTGGTGGAGCTGGGTGCTCTGTATACTAATAGAAAATTGAACTTGGTTTTGGGGTTGGTGGTAAGCTTGAGGGTGAGAAGTTCATAGCCTGCTAGGCTTTCTGTGATGCATTCACTAAATTGGAGGGAGGATTTAGCTATGATAGCGACTCCACCTCCGGTGGTCTCCTAATGATCTAATCTGAGCAATGTATAATTTGGTGGTAGCGCTAGTGTGATTAGTGGGCCTGACGCTGTGTGGAGCCAGGTTTCAGTTAGATCTAGGAAGTCTAATTTATGTTCCACAATGAGGTAATGTATATCAATGGCGTGGGCTCCTAAGGATCTAACATTGAGTAGGGCGCCTCTTAAAGATTCTGTAGCTGGCTGGGAGTAACTAGTGGGAGTGATAGAGGCTGGCTGGGGTAACAGGTAGTGAGTTCTCTGATGTTTATATTTGATATTGGTTTCCTTGTGGTTGTTTTGGGGTTTGGGGAGTGGTGGGTGTGTGGGTCTAGGAATGGGGTGCCTATGATCTCAATAGAACTTGTGTGCTAGCAATATTTGCAGATATTCCTAGTTTGGAGGACATTGAACAAGTCGAGTTCCCTGACGGTTCTGATCTTACCTCGGCTAGGCTCTGGATCAGATCAGGAGTGGTGTTTAACACTATTTGGAAAGCCAAATCAGATCTCTCTGCACTAGGCTTCATACTGTTCCATGATTCTTCCTTTAAATCCACAAGTCACATTTCAGATTGCAATAAACTTTGAGACAACAACACAACTATTCTTCAAATCAAACACTTCAATCTCCACTCTTCCCACGTCTAGAGCAAATTATTCAATTAGGTCTTCTCCTAGAATATGCAACTGCCAGACTTAATCTGCGTAACAATCCACTACCCAACCTCCTGTTCATTTTCCGTGAGCTAGTTGGAATACGCGGGGCTTTATGCATTTACTAGGCAACCTAGACAATCAATTAGACAACTACGACATTATCGGGCTACAAGAAACATGGCTATCCGGCACCCACTTGTGGGACGATCATGATATTGTCCTCTTTCCTGCTTACCGGTCTGCTAAAGGCAGACTCATGTCCGGATTGCTAGTGGCAGCAAAACTAAGTTCTGGCTTTACTCGTCTCGCTTGGGCCTCTCCTAACAATCATATTCAACTAGTCAAGATTCAATCTACTCATCACTTGATTGCTTTGATCAATGTATACTGGAACCCTGTGAGTATATCCACTGATTCCTTCTTCCAGGATTTGGAGACCATGTTTGAGCTTACTTTTCAAACCCCTGCAATCACTAATTTGATTCTTGCTGGTGATTTGAATTTACATTGTTTGTCCGCTGTCCCAGATTCACAAACCTTAACGAAATTGAGGTGGTTCCCCTTTATGGATGAACGGAATATGGTTATGATGAAAGGATCCCTCCTGGGTGATATGCCCCCACAAACTACGTAGAAACAAGGAGATCAAGATATTGATATTTTATTTCTATCGCGCTCGTACACAAGTGTTTCAGAGCGTGACAAGGCAAGGGAGGGGAACAGGGGAGAACAAAACAGAGATACTAGGCCCAGTGACATTGAGAACGCGCAGGTGCATGGGAGAGGGGAAGGGGAAAAGTGCATGGAAGGGGGGAGAAGTGGAAAGTGCGAAGCAGAGGAGAAACAGATAAATAACAATAAATAAATAATAAAGGCAACAAACAATGGTAGTGCAGCCAGCAATTTGCAAGTGCTAGGTTTAAGGCAGCAGACAGGGTAGGTCTGATAAGTGCAGGAAGAAAAAGGGGGGGCTGTATGGGTACAGATACAGACCCCAGTGCAAGGGGTGGCCCAGAGGCAGTGCGGGAGGGTAGAGGGGTGAGCAGATACCTGGGCACGGAGGACAGCGGGTGGCCAGGTGCACGGTGCCAAGAGAGAACAGATCAGTAGGGGGGAGCGAAGGCAGAAGAAAAGAGGAAGGTCTTGAGGTGCTTCCTGAACCGGAGATGGTTTTCCTCAAGTTTTAGAGTGGCAGGGAGGCTGTTCCAGAGGGAGGCCACAGCCAAAGACAGAGATCTACCCCCAGCTTGTTTCTTTGAAAAACGACTGACCCTGAGGGAGTTAGAGGTAGAGGAGCGAAGAGCTCGAGAGGGGAGGTATTTGCTGAGGGATAGCTGAAGGTATTTTGGACCCATGCCCAGAAAGCCTTGTGGACAATGCAGAGGGTTTTGAAGTTAATCCTTGCATCCACTGGGAGCCAATGGAAAGATTTCAGAGCTGGAGAGATACGATCCCAGGGCTTGAGGCCAAGGATAAGTCTCGCAGTCCTGTTCTGGATTCTATTCTGGATCAAGAGTAGATTCCACATTATTCGCCCAAGCTGAAACTATGAGCGTCATACACCAGTCGGGTAGTGATCACGAAATGCTCACTCTTAAAAGGATTTGGAATATATCTAGCCATCACTTAGAAACAATTATAAAGGCTCTCTTAGTCTCAACAATGGACAAAATCAATTTAGATGGACTCCCTTGTCTTTACACAAACTGAATAGTCGGGTAATGCAAGCTTACACCCTCTCATCCAAATATATTGACCTAAACAGTGCGCAGTATCGGACTGTACTTCAAATGTTTAAATGCAATCTACTAAATCGGGAAAAACCACCTGTAGAAACATGCACACTTATGATGCCCAACTGAAAAGCAGGAAAACGCTGTACCGACGGGAAGAGACTACCTCTTCATCTCACAGTCGCCTCTCAGAGCGATGCCCTTGCAAATATAAAAACCAGAAACAAAAATTGGTTGCGCAGTGGAAAAGTCCATCTATATCAAAATGATGTGGAGTCCTTGTTGAAAGCAATTGGTAAAAAAAAACTGCTCAAATATGGTCGCTGCTCAACCATACCAACTCTGCATTTCAGAACTCCACCCAGATCAACGGAGTGTCTAAACTGCCTTGGATTTTGCATTTCACAGATTTGTATGCATCACCTCCGAGTACACAAACCACCTCGGCGTCTTTCCATCATGTTTTTCATTTACAGATCGTGGAGAGTGACATGTTGGGGAGAAGTTGGACCCCCACCAGGGCTTATGGGGGTCCCAGCTATGGGAGGCCCCAACACCTCCCATTTTGCCCAAATAAATGCAGCAGAGTTCCAAGCAAGCAGCAACATGCTCCAAACTGCGTTTATTTCAGGGCAGCAAAAAAAACACAGAGGGCTTCGTGCACAGCGAAAATCTAGGCACCGTCTCCCCTGGGGCTGGCTTGCAAGCCAGCTTTGTAACACACTGTAGGCTGACATCACAGAATTGGACCAGCTCCCAGAAACCTATCTCATCCTGAGATTGGCTGCTAAATGATTGGTCACATATAGTCCCCTTATAGGAAGCCTGAACATTGGACATTTGGACCCTGGTGTCAGTGGGCTGTCTTGACTGCTCCTCCCTCATTACCTAATTCTAAAATTGTTGCATTGAGAATTTGTTCCCATTAGTTTTAGTTTGAACAGGCTTTTCGCCCCTGGGCCCTCAGCGTTCATTGGCCAGAGCTGAGCCATTCTTGTTACAATTATGTTTCAAATGATGTGTGGGTGTTGCAAAAATGCCTTTCATTCCCAGAGAAAAAACACTGGGCCCTGGGTGTTCTGCTCCGACTTACTCGTATTTGTGAAGAATTAAAAATGCTTGTCTGCCAGAGTTCACTGTCGTTCAAAGAAAGGAATCTTATCTTACTATAAGACCTTGAGCGGCTCCTAGGTTTGCGAGCTGCATTGCTGAAGTCAGCACGAATCCCCACTGCGTCTGGTGTTCAGTGAGACAAGTGTACTTTGCTGTAATTTTCCTGAAACATGGCTTTACACTGTGCCATTTGATTAGGTTACTTCATATGAGCATCTGCAAGCCTTTAAACAGGAATTCTTGTGTTTTGTAGATTCTGGTAGTGCTGCATTGAGGCTAATGTAGATTGCAGTGTTGGTGAAGTGGGTGTCTTTCAGCATATTTGTCACCCATGGGCGCACTGGGGCCTGGTGCAAAATGATAGTGCGTTCATTATTCTTCCGGCTGTTCTTTCTGTTGATGTGCCTGCGGTGAGGGGGCAGGAGTTTGATCTCGATTTTCCCTCTTTTTAGTCCCCCCTCTGGTCGACTTGTTGACCACACCACCAAGCAACATTCATCATCTTCCGGTCGGCATATCTTTGTCAATTCTCTGAAGTGTCCATAATTGTTCACATGATTGTCGATGACCAGTACATGTAGGAGTGTTCTCCTTCTGCTTTCCACCCCACTCACTTCCCTTCGTACTTCCTCCGATTATAGGTAGTGTCCACCTTTTTTACTGCTGCAACCATGTCGTGCACCGCTATCTTCTCCCTTAGTCCGGCTCTTCCTTTCATGATGTCTTTTATTTGCATTCCGATCGCTTCTTCTGCTGTTATCTCGCATCATGCAATGGATCTTGGTCTTGCACAATGATGCTGCGCTCAATACTAGTGCTTCAGTTATCTTCAATCCACCAGCCAGTCATGATGGCATCCATAACCATAAAACGCCAGCCAGTTCTTGTCTTTCTCTGTTCATGACCATGGAAACGCTAGCCAGTTCTTGTCTTTCTCTGTTCACATGTGTTTTAATGCTGAACCGCATTTTGTGTGCTGGTACTTCATCCAATGTTGCTTCTGTCTCTGTCGAGAAGTAGTTCCCCTAGTCTTTTCACTCCTCTGTCTGTTTCTCTTCTTCCATTGTTTGGGCTTTTGGTGTTTTGTTCAGTCATCTCTTCTTCCTTCGGTTGTTTTCCATCTTGCGGAAGTCGTCAGGCCTCACATCTTCCTTGGGCATCACCAACAAGGGCGTGCTGATGTGCACCAACGAACAGTGTCCTCCCCAATTCGGTGGCAGTTTCTCTTGATCTTTATATCCATATGCTCAATAGTAGTCCATAAGCACTGCTGTTCCTGCTCTCATCTCCCTACTTGTCTCAACCTTCTTGCATCCAGCATGTTCGTCCACTTCTTTTCACTGTTGTGCTGGTAGCATAAGGCCAGTGCTTTCAGAGTGTTTATTGGCATAGGTCCTTCTTCATTCTTCATCCAAGTCACCGCCTTCGCACTCTTGTCCCACTCCGTTAGGCACTTATCATATATATATATTTTGTTTCTTTTTTTTTTCTTGCAGCTTGCTCACTGGTGCATTTGCTAGTTGTTTCTTTTCTCTCTGGCCCCTTTGCTGCATACAGTTGTTCTTCAATGAATGAGCTGCCAGTAGTTGTTCATCATGGGTAGTGTCTTGATGTATTCTTCTTTCATAGGGGATTGCCTCTTTTTACATCAATCTCAATGGTGCTGTCTTCCTTTGCAATCTTCTTCACGTTTGGAACACTTTGAGATACATGGGCGTCATGCTTTGCTGTAGGCATTTCTGTTGCAATCAATTCTCTCAAGGCACTCAAGGCATAGGTGATTAAAGAGCAGTCAGGATAGCTCTCCCCAGTGGTGTCCCTACCAATTTTGTACATGTGTGCATGTTGTTGGTTACTTCTGCTATGTGTGTGAGGTGTATGTTTTACTCCCTTTGTGTCTGCAGTTAAACTGTGCTTACCTCTCCTTACTTTGGCAGCAGTCTTTTCCTCACCCTCTGACACCGTAGGTCTTCCTGCTTGGGTTAGGGAATGTTAGTAGTGGTTTCAGCGGTAATACTCACTATTACATGTGATTTTTAAATGACCACCCCCATTATTCCGTTCATCATTGACAGTCCCATCATGAGGATAAGAGTCCTTATTGGCTTGCCCATAACCACTTGCGCTGCTGGGTCCTTGCAGCTGATGAGATGATAAAGTTGCCCGCCTGAAAATTGCAAGAGAGGCGTTAATACGTTAGTTCTAGTTAGTAACCTCAAGCTCTGCGAACTAAACAATCACTGAGGGCAAAAATGAAACCTCCCCCCGGACATTTCTTGTTGAGTGTTTCTCAACGTGAGTCGGACAGTATATGCACTGTATTCAAGTTGGAGAAAAGTTTGGGCTATGTATTCAATGGAAGCAAGGACATATACTTCAGGGAAACGTACTCTAAGGGGTCTGGGTTTTCTGATAGAGTAGGAAAATTGAGTGGGAAAGGCTTCATAATGGTTGAATGAGTAGTCCTCAGGGTGATGAATGGGAGGTAACATCAAGGAAATGTCCTACATAATTCTAACAGCATACATACGCAACAACCTGCATGTGCAAGGAAAAGAGAAAGAATAAAACAGTGTTAACAATCAATGTCGGTTTTGTAAAAATCCTGCCCAAAGGGAAACATTAGAACATGCCTAATCTATTGCCCACTATTATCCATTACGCGAAAGAAGTGTTGTGAGTGGAGAAAAGGGCGTGGAAGCTGTAAAGCTGTTTTTGCTGTGTGTTTATTTCATTTTACTTTACTTCATTTTTCATCTGACTTTGCCAGCGCTACGTGTGTGCCTTTCCACTTCTAGGCACTGCACTACTCCTTTAAGGAGACTCTGGCTGAGTGGACACACCTGCAGGAAGCACCAGATAAAAGGCTACCAAGCGGCCCTTGTGGCGAGAAGCCCGTGAGTGGAGAAAAGGGCGTGGAAGCTGTAAAGTTGTTTTTGCTGTTTGTGATGCTTGGTGAAAAAACCCTTTGAAGTATCTCTCCGTGCCTCCTGAGCACACCTCTTAACAATGGCTCTAACAAACAGACGGTAAGGCTAATGCCACCCTAAGACACACTTAGATCACTTGTAATATTGAGCAATTGGAGACTGTTGGAATTCGTCTCCTATTATCCTTTTTTTATTATCATTTTTTTAAATTTTATTACGGTACACACTGTCTCTCATAGCGCGGTGCTATTGTGTTGACATAAATGGAGTCGGATTGTGTTCACCCAGTATCTTCACTCATTACGAAGATTTGTGACTCTTGGAGCGGCCTGTTGTTGGATTTGACGCGATTAGTCTCCATCTGCGCAGGATGGCTTTAACCCCGAGCCATTAGAGCCTTGAGGAAAGTTAACATAACTTTCCGCCGGTCTGTGGGGGGGAGAGAAGGACTAAGGCAGCTCCCCAAGCCATCTGGTGTTCCCCGGACGGCAGTTTTATTGTACCACCTGTACGGGGCTTCTTACCTTGTATTGCATTAACAGCTTCATAGATTATTAAGGGGCTGCAAGGTTTCCTCTCCCCGATTGGTGGTTATTATTTATGTATTTATTTTTTATTCTTCAGTTTTACGTTTTTTTTAATATTGTTTATCAGTGATGTTATGAGCTCCACTGATCTATATTTTCATTGTTTCTTGTAGAATTGTACACATATTGCTTGCCTATTTTATGCTTCTAATACTTTTCCTACATTTTTTTTTTAAAAGGGTGATTTTAGGATATTTATTCATCTTAAACTGGCATTCCCCCCTGTTTAAATTGTAAAGGCAACTTTTTAGACACCAGGCCATATTTCTTATAACTATTAGGGAGCCTTTATATTTCCCCTATGTTTAACTAATACTCCTAGGATTTCTACTGTAGAACTAGGCCAGCTTTAAGAAGTGGTTTTGGCGCTACTGAGGAACTAATAACAAAGGGGCTGGAAATACAACAGCCCGCTTCTTTGGTGGAAATGGGACCTAATGAGTTACCCCAAGAAAGTGAGCTGGCTGCTTCTACCTCTAATGCCAAAAACTTGGAGGGGGTAGAAATAGGAAACCTTAATCAGACAGCGGTTGGGATCCCCCCGATGAACCCACCTGCATCTATCACATTAAACTTGAATGCTGTCCATATACACCCAGGGAAAACTAATACCTTGCCTAGCGAAGTTTGGCGGGGAAATGATGGCTCATATATTAGTAGACATGAGTTGACTGATGCTGAATGCTTACAGGAATGTGTCCCTAATATTAGGAGGGTGGTACAATTCCATGCATCCATACCACGACAGGAGATAAACTTAAAAGGAACCCCGAAGGGGAAGTTCCAGTCTGGTTTTGTCTCCTTTAATGGTGGGGAGGCGGAAAGCAATATAGGAGACCATACTGTAGGCAAGACCCCTACTGCTACTGTGTTTGTATTTGGTACTGATAATGATGTTAGCAGGCAAGACCCTCCCAATATTGGGGGTTGGAAGTGTCAGATGAAAGATGCTTCCACCGTGGGCCAGCAAAGAACCAAACATAGAGGATATGGGGAAGATATGGATGATTCATTTAACCAAATGGCTGATGCAACGGGTGACATTTTAAAAGAAATTATTGATTTAGAGATGCCCTCTAGACCTTCTCATTCGAACTGTAAGGCTTTAAGGAGCCTCTCTGAGGGGGCAACGACCGCAGATTTCTCTAAAATTACTAAAAACAAAACTGCTATAGATCTTACAGATAAAGAGGTGAACAAAGACACAGGGAAAACATGTAGAGAATTCACACATGACTTAGATAAGGGTGCTGTACTAATAGAAGTTAAAGAGGGTGGAACACAAACCGAGCCGTGGGGAAGATCAGAAGAACAGCCGGATAAGGGGGTTAAGCCACGGGACTTTGAGCGTAACTCAAAGGAAACTATCCATCACTCTAAGAACTTAATAGAGCAAAACCTTTCTAATAACCGTAGCAATGGAGACCCTATTTTTCCCCTTCTTTCTAATTTACATATTAGTTTGAATCTGGCACTTAAAACTCTGGGAGAGACCCATGAAACTTTGGGAGGGGTCCTGGTGGGACAACAATTGGCCTTTAATGAATTAACCCTCTGACTGGCCTTTCTAGAGGGGCTTGTAGAGGGTAAAACTAAAAATGATATAAACCCCAAAGAGGTTGAAAGACGAAGGGACGAACAAAATTTAAGGATGTCCGTGATGGACGCTAAACTTAATACTCTTCTCGAATTTATGATCACAGGTGATCGGCCATCTACGTCCTGTAAGGGGGGAAGAGTGGAAAAAAACGTATGTCCGGGTCATAACATTATGGAGATCTCTGACGAAGGTGGGAGGCCTAAGGTTTTAGACAGCCCATCCCACTTGTTGGAGGTGATGGAATGTATGGAGGCGATTGTAAGTCAAGATTTACCCCCTGAATCACCCAAGCCTGGGCTTACTATAAACAAGGGTAGTGAAGAATTGGTTGAAGTGCGCCTCCTTCCTCAGACAAAAGGGTTTAAGTGCAAAGAAAAATCTACTCACTCTAGGAAAGAGGTGGTACAGCGAGAGGAGATAATCTCTGATCCATTGACCTTATCAAACCAGAGTAAAGAAGTCTATGACATATCTGATTATGATATCAATGAGTTTCCACAGTCACCGGTGCGTAGGAGGAAAAAAGGAGTTAGAATGTCCAAAAAAACTAAAGATATGCCAGCCGTGAAAGTTAAGGCCAGAAACTCTGATCTTAAAGCGGTTAGAAGCATATCTTTACAAGAGGATCGACCAAATGCGCCGTCTATTGATAAAAACCCCAAGAGTCATAACTTTGTACCCCCGGAAGTAGAGATAAGTGGGGAGATACTGGCTGATAAGAGAATAACTACTGATGCTGAGGTGGAATCCATAGAGGATAGGGAATCCAATCGACCAAGGATAGTCCAAGACCGTCCTCAGACCAAACAAACTAAAATGACGGCCTTTGGCAAAATAGTCAGCACTAAGCACACCAGACTATCTACTGGTCTTCAACAACCGGGGGTCCTCAACTTGAGCACTGAGACTATAGCGCCTCTATTGGGAGAGTCATCCGTGGCAGGCTTACAGTTAGATGAAGCACAGGATATGATAAACAAAAACAGGGGGGTGGTCGGTACTGAGATAAACGGGGTGGCGTTACAGGCATCAATAAGATACCAGGTGATAACAAGAGTGAGATAATTCCCTCCAAGATAGACATTCCCATTCTGGACAGGAGTAAGGGGACACCGGTCCAGGAGCAGTCGGTTGCCGTGAGTAACACTGGTAACATTATTGGTTGGATAAACATTAATAAATTAGATAAAGTATCCAATCTAAATAGGACCAACTTACTAAATATTTTTAAACAAATCCCCCTACTTCGTTCTATTACTATGGATGACATAGACGCTATCTCTCTCCCGACCCATGATAATCTCTGTATGGTATGTAATTTCCATTAGGAGATATTGGCGGAAATGGTAAGAACGCAAGAAAAAAATCTTGAATCGCTGGGATTTCAACTGCAGACACTTGCAAGTGTCAAAGAGGCCGACATTTTCCTGGCATATAAGGAACCCGTTTTGAATCCGGCAGGTCCGATGATTAATATTACCTCCAATTTGTCTAATCCCATTATAGGTTCCGCTCCTGTGTTGACTTTGTTATCCAGTTTATTAGGCAATGGCCAGGACTGCTCCTGGTTACAGCCAGCCCTAAAAACATTAGAATCCTTGAGACAAGGTCCACGAAATGCGTGACAGGACTAAGATACGAGTGATTTCTTGGAATATATGTGGTAGTGTAAACCTTAAAAAATGTCTGCATATGAACTCTATCAACACCTGTCCTGGGATCTATATTTTTCAAGAAACTATGATGGTCGATTGCCAGAGCCTAGAGGGTATGCACACTTTTTCACACCCTGCCTCTAGGGGGACAATGGGTCATCTCAGTGGGGGCCTAATTATAGCTGTAGATCGCAATGTGGGGCTCAATGGTAGGGTGGTATGTAGTATGGACTGGCTCCTGGGTATTGCCTTGGATATAGATAAAACTTCTGTCCTATATTGGTTTTGAACCTCAATTGGAATCCTTTGAAGGTACCCATTGAGACAGTAGAAGAGTCCCTTAGTGATATACTAGGGGATTGGTGCAAGAAAGGGCTAGGCCATCGCATTGTGTTAGGAGGGGATATTTAACTCACTGTCCGCCGCGATTATGGAATGGAACGATAAAGAAGCTATCCCTAAGATCCTCCACTCTAATCTTGCCAGGGGGATATGGTGGTCCAGCTTTTTGGAAAGTTGGAATTTGACTATGTTGGACCACCCTAACTTCACAAAAGTACCTAAATATACATGGAGTAGGGGTTCCTATAGTTCCATCATTGACTTTGTTTATGTATCTAACGGTCTGAAGAATGCTTGCGTAACCTATCGCACATTAATATAGACTTGGGGGATCATATCCCCTTAGCCTTTATGTTGACTGTGGGTCTTCAGACAATCCAAATTAGACCTGCTCTTATTGGTCTTTCCTTGGCAAACCAAGGAAGATCGGTTAATTGGAATCATAACACCATTAAAAGATTTAACACTCTCCTTACAGAATCCTTTGCTAAAGCAAACAGCCGTGAGTTTGGGGAAAGTGATTTTTTATTTGGAGGTAATCTGTATAATAACATAATGCTTACATGTGCATATAAAATCAGCAAAGTGGACAATAAAATGAACGATGAACCTAAGAGTTTCAGATGGGATAATAGAATCTATATCTCCAAAATCAACAAAGGAAGGGACTTGCCGGCCCTTAAAAAACAGTCCCTATTGCCTGTTGAGTTCATGGTTTTAAAGAAAAAGCTAATCATGAAACATAAAAACTTTGTGAAATCACTGAGGATGGATCAATATTTGCATGCCCATTAATTCATGATGGAGAGTCTCTGTAAGGCATGGATGGCAAATTCTGGTCAATAGTTAATAGAACTTTAGTCCCCTCTAAGGACAGCCAAGACTGTCCCATTCAAGCTGCGGCTTGGACTACATTCTATTCTAATAAATTTGCTCTTCCACTGAAATTTACATCAGAGACTAATATGGAATTGGGACCTCCTGTCAAAGGTCACTGTACATGGGACCATGAGGACATTGGATGGGCGATTCATAAACTGAAACCGTCTAGAGCCCCTGGCCCTGATGGCATTCCGCCCTTTGTTATTAAGGCTTCTCCTGACTTATGGGCCTCTCTTTTAAAACCAATATTTGACCACATCTTTGATACCCACATAGTACCAGAATCCTGGGTCAATCTATTATAGTGCCCATACATAAAAAGGGGGAGGTCACAAAACCAAATAACTACAGGCCCATAGCACTTATTGATGCGGCTAGCAAAGGTTTTGCCATCCTGCTCCTAAGGGACCTTAATACAGTGGTTAGACACAATTCATACCTTAGCAAATTTCAAGTTGGTTTTAGGGAGGAGCTGGGAACTTGAATGCAACAATCCCGGCTCATTTGAGAGATTTGGTTCATCAAACCAACGCTGGAGATGTGTTTATAGCATCACTGGACCTCTCAAATGCTTTTGATGGAGTTATTAGATCAAGATTGTGGACAAAAATGCTGGCTTTACAGATCCCCGTAAGCTAGTTCAACTTCTCGCTTTACTCCACTCTAATACATCTAATAGGATCCGTATGACCAGGGAGGGTGCCTTGTCGGGGGCTATAGCAACTTTTTTGGGGGTCAAGAAGGGCTGCTCACTGGCGCCTATTCTTTTTAATCTGTGCGATGTGGAGGGGGTGTGGCAGGGACCTTCGATCTCACTGGCAAGATTGGGGAGGATGGCGATTGAGTGGATGGCCTTTGCTGATGATTTCATCCTTTTTGATCGTTCCCCTGTAGGCCTTAGAAGGAAGATGTAGCTCTTCTATCACTACGCAGTGGCTAATAACCTTATGCCTAATGCAGCAAAATCCCGGATCCTGGTTTTTAAAAATAAAAAGAAAGTTACAAACATATAGGTGGACTATGGGTGATGAACCTGTAGACCAAGTACAGGCTATTACATACTTGGGGTACCATCTTACAAACAGGGCCTCTATGAAAGATTGGAAGCAGAGTCTCGACGAGAAGGTCTGTAGACTTAAGATCCAAATGAAATTCTTGAGATCAAAGGTCTGCATATTCTCTCTGTTACCAATCAGGCGTTTTTATCTAGCTAAATGTGAGCCAATCTTAATTTATGGCTTAGATATTTGTACCGACGACATGAGCCTGACACTTAATATGATTCAGGGAAAGCTGTGGAAGGAGCTTCTGGGCCTATCGATGGCGGTCCCGAATGCAGTTATTCGCCATGAGTTGTGTCTCATCTCTCTTAAAACGAGGTACCTCTGGAAACTACTCTCCCTGTATAAGAAAATAAGTGATCCTCCTAAAAACTCTCTCTTTGAAACTCTAAGGGAGGTGGCTAGAGTTGAAACTGTTCCCTCTATGACTAAGTCCTGTGATAGAATGAACTCTATACTCCTGTCCTTAGGACTTACCGTAGAGGCTCTTATAGAACGACCAGGCTGGGTGAAGAGGCTCCTTCTTAGGGCTGATTGGGTGGAAACAGTTGAGGGTGTTAATTATTATGTTTCTTACGAAGATTATTCCAACTTTTGCCATGCAAGGGAATGCTTGGGCAGGTTAAGTTACATGTGCTTCAGGCTCAATCAGTTTTCGACCCTTGAGAGGACAATCCACTGGGGTACTAATAACAGTCCAAGGTCGGACTCTTCAGATCTGAGATGTCGTTTTTGTGGGGACCCCAAAGCCCAAGAGACACTTAAACATTTGGTGCTTGGGTGCATGTATTTTGAGCCTCTATGCTCCCTGACCCTGAAAGATCGATACAAGAAAGACCTGGAGTGCTCTGTAAATCTATTTTGGAATAGATGTATGTGGGGTTTAAACATATCTCTAATTGTGGCATTTAATGCATTTTTGCAGGGCTTAACTATTGGTTTAGAACAAATGAATTTGCTTATTTGAAACTGCACTGAAGCACACTTTGGAACTAAATGCACTTTTTTTATCCCCTGTGCTGTATTTTTTAGACAGGCATATGTGTACTTTTATGAAATATGGATGTCCTTCTATTATCGATTCTATATATACATGACTTTTTATTATGCTATGTCTTTTCTCTTAGATGTGAATTTGTATATGTTGTGTAAGGTTTTCTGTAAACTAATGACGCAACAATAAAAAAAAAAAAGTGTTTCAAAAATTTCTTTGAGAATCAGAATGTGTATACCCAGAAAAATATGTGGCAATGTATCTTTACAACGACTTCCCTTTCAGTAAAGATAGCCAATGTACAATTTCTGGATGTAATTTTTCCTGATTCACAGTAGTACTGTACTCTGCTTTTCAATATCATCATTTATTATTAATTTGCTTGGCTTTTGAATGAAGTTATTTTGGAGGTGAAATGACCTGTAATGGTTTTATATGTTGTTATTCTCTGCTCTGTTGTGTGGTCATGATATTCATGTAAATAGTATGTAAGATGAGTTTATATTTTCTAAACACACTATATTGTATTGTTTTGATTTTATCAACCAAACAAATAAATAATAAAAAATAAAACAGTGTTAAAGCTGTCGGGTGCACAAAATATCATTTGAAGCCTATGTCAGCATGCTTTGCACACTGGGGTGTTGGTCCCTATTCTAGCTGCTTGTGTGCGTTGGACCATAGGATGGCCAGGTTTCCCTAACTCGAAAGTGTTTGTGTTGTCTTGTAGTTCATGAAAATCTGTTGCGTTGGCCCTGTTAATTGTTGCTCCCGCGTTGCCAGGGTGGCCACCACTTTGTAGGGCTTGATGCCTTACATATCTAACAAAGTCTGTCAGGAGGGCAAAATGTCCCACTCTAGTCCCTAGCCATTGTAATTTAGTTGTCCGTTGTCTTCAGGCCTGCCCTGGGTCCTTTGTATCTGGCGAGAAATGAAAAAGAAGCGCTTGAGACCTGAGAATTGACATATTCTTCAATTTCTTGACCTAACCTCTCTACACCACTATCACACTATTCAGTGTCCTAGTGGGAGGAGCCAAGGGTAAATGTATGCACCGTCCTGTCACCACCTGGTGGGCGTTCAATGCCGGTCGGATCCGAACATGTTGCACAATTCTAAATTTACTTGGAAAATGGGTAGACAACCACTGTCCTGTAGCTGTATCCTTAACACATCTGGATCATCTGCACTTAATTTAGGTGAAGATACTCATGACACACTTGGATCATATGCACGCAATTTAGGTGGTAGTTTACAAATGGGCCTTTGAGTCTTTGTATTTACTGTACTTTACTTTAATGCCCTTTGTCCCAGGGCATTACACGCTGACAAGCTAAACAGGGAAACATCAGGGTAATAAATCCGTCATATAGGGTGGCTGTGTCTCTAAACTAAGAGGATCATGTTCCTTAATTTAAGAGAATTGCAGGGTTTTTAGATCTTTCTTCTATGGCTCCTCTCACAACTTCTCAGGGCGTGCCCCGCAGTGAACTGCAGGCACTTTAAGCTGGTACTAATGATATTTGCTACCAAGCATTCGCTACCTGTCCCTCCCCCCTCTCCTTTTATTTATTTATTTTTCCCCTCTTTTTCTTTCAGTCCCAACCATCACAATTTACTCCCATGTCCTGTATCCAACCACATTTCCACTTGTTAAACCCTAGTCTATTAACTACTCATTTATTTAAGTCAAGCATTGTATTACTCCACTACTTTCATTACTGTTGAAGTTAGTCAAAATATTTCTCCCATCAAGATCTACTCCCAAATTCTAATACAACCATTATTCTCCAATTCGTACAGCAATGACCTCTTTCCCTACGTGTGTTAGCTAATGCATTTGTGCCAGTTCTGTGTTCAAAATCGCTAGTGGCATTACTACTTGCACTGTGTTATTTTGTCACCAAAAGGTGTCTGTAGGGAACATGGATCATCCACCCCTTACCCACAGTTCTCTCCTCCCGGGGTGCAGCTCCCCGCAATTCCATGATTTGTGTCTCTGGTGTATTGTTGTACCCCACTCACATCACCATGTTCCTCACTCCTCTCAGGGCAGTGTCTCTCCTCCAGTTTTCTGCGCTGTGTTCTAGTACCAGTGTGAGAGCCGCTAGTTTTTCTGTGCGTGTTTAATAATTAGTTGGCAATCGTGTGCCCCTAACCTTCTCACTTGTCCTACCTTCCCTGAGTCTCACTACAGCTTTTCCTATCCTCCTGACACCACCAGTCTAATCGATTCTTCAAGACCCGTCAATGAAATGCATGCCTCCCCCCTCAAGTGCACCGTCCTCCACCGTGTGTGTCTCATTGAATTGCTCTGTGTATCTATTTGTGTGTGCATGAGCCCAGTCTCCTTGCTGAAAGACGTGTGCTCAGAATGTAGCTGAATTTACTCTCTTTGCAATGCACTATCTTTATGCACCCCCTCTGTATCGTGCACCCCCACAATGACATGTTCTTGAAACATGTCCCAACTGCCCGCAGATTCATCACTGTGGTGGCTCTCTCCCTTCCATATCGCATGTAAGCTGCTCCACTCCCACCTGAGCCTATTCCATGGCTGGCTGTGCTGTCTTGTTCGGTCCTTCTCTCCTCCTCCCATCTCTTCCTTTCCCATTCCAGTGCCTTCCCTGCTCTGCCTCGCTACGATTGGCTGCTTATTCATAGCCAACCACAAGCTACCGTCAGGCGAGAGCCGGCCTGCGAAGTAAGGCCAAGAAAGAAGGCTCCCCCGCTGACAGAGATGACCGAGCGTGCCGTGCTGCGGTCTGCGCCTAGTCCCTAAACCCTGCAACCTGCCTTCAACTTGGACTTCCCACAGGTACAAGCAATACTGTAACACAAGACTCGATTGCTGCAGCTTCACCCCCATGTACCCCTACGCCGCACTATTACTTCATAATATAGCCACTCTCTGCGATCTTACTTCCGGCTGCTTTTCAAGCATATGGACCTTAATTAATATATACCGCCACAGGCACTATGCCTTACTGCTAGACTGTACACTGCATCCCCCTCTCTGTTTATTCACACAATGAGCCACCTGCACGATTATCTGTTCTACGCTTCATTTCCCCCACCTGCTCTATGCCTCGCCTACTTACACACTGCCCTTCAGTAGTGACCTAGGGGCCTGTAACCGTAATTGTTTGGATGTACTCAGCAAATGCACATGCCTAACTTCTGTCTGATTGTCAAATATCATATTATGGTTCTCCCAAAGAGAGAAGAGGTCTTAAACCCAACCCCTGCTTATATGAGCCTGCTAATTGAAATTGCTGACCGTACCATACTGTGACATCTAAAATTATGTATAGCCAGATAGCTGCACCTAGTTTTGTTAGATTCTGTCAGACACTACTGCATACAGCCCACCAATAGCATTATTATAGTATATCTGCACCCGGTCTATCCGAATTTGCACCTGGCCTGATAGTCGCATTTAGCCTGCCTGTACTTGCCTTTTAAATTGTATTCCAACAACTGAATTTGCACCTAGCCTGCCCCTACTCAGCCACTTAGCATGTTCATCCTAGGTCTCGCTTACAACTTACCCTGGCCACCACTGTACATTACCCTCTCCATCATACTAGGAGTACAAATACCTGACCACTAAAGCCAACGCCCTGAGTCGCTGCGCCACGTCCTATCCCACCCATCCCACCTTACCCATCATGCTCGACACACAACAACCTAACACAGGACTTAAAATGAACCAACATCAAGATAATACCACTATGCAAAGGCCTTGCAATACTGTAGACAGAAACCTTAGACTATGCGCTCGCCTGTCCAAACTGCATGAGCCACCAGCTAAGAAAGTTGAACTACTAAATCTCCAAAAAAAACAGTCACCCTTGAAGGGTACTGCAGAACCCACCAGGAAACACTCCAATCCCAATAGACCTGTACTAAACGGTATTAAACAGACCGCTAAAGTTAGTCATAATACTACCTGCCCTAACTTAGAAAGCCACAAACCTTATCTCAAAGGAGCTCTTATAAACGCCAGGTCTCTAGTTGCACACACAACAGAGATATCAGACATCATTCTCTCAAACAACCTAGACTTCCTGGCCATCTCAGAATCTTGGCTACATGATGCGGCAGGCCCTGCCCTATCATTAGCAGTCCCAGACAAATATACAATTTTACGAGCGGACAGACATACCTCCCGAGGTGGAGGCCTAGCAATCATAGCTAAGATCAGCCTAGATATGAGAATTATCACAACCACCACTATGAAATCCTGTGAATGCATCACAGTCAAAATAGCCATCGCTAACTCCCAAACTCTAAACATCATCCTTATCTACAGACCACCAGGTCCTATTGGAACCTTCGGTGAAGACATCTCGACTTCCCTGTCTAATAACCTAATAAATACATCCCAAACAATAGTGCTAGGGGACTTCAATCTAGGCTACAATGACACCAAGGATATCCAATCTACAGCGATTGCCCTGACCTTGAAAGAGCTGGGATTCTCCCAGAAAGTTAAATTACCCACCCACAATAAAGGTCGTATCCTTGACTGGATAGCAGAACATAATTGCAAAATAAATATCACGGATTCCGTACCACAGATTTGGACTGACCACCACCTGCTATTATTCACAGTGACGACCAACCTTGCTACTGCACAGCCCTCACTTGCCCCACCCATGCCTACGAGGAACAAAAAACTCATGACAGTGGAAAATCTGATGCCCGTCATATTACCTAGATTAAACTCACTGCCAGACATTATGGACCCTAATGTGCTAGTTGAACAGTATAATGAAGCTATGAACTCAGCCCTCGACCACATAGCCCCGCTCAAACTAAGAAATAGCAAACCGAAAAAACACCTTAACTCTTGGTTCACGCCTCATCTAAAAAATCTCAGGCTGACCAAAAGAAAACTTGAAACCATTTGGAGACTGTCCCCTTCAGTCGAAAATAAACTCAACCTTTCCAAAGCCTCCTCCCAATACAAGAAAGAAATCCTAGTATCCAAACAGGAAACCTATAATACTAGAATATCTAACTCAAAATCTAGTGTCAGAGAACTGTTTAGCATTCTGAAAGAATTGGAAACTCCCGTTGTACCTCAAGACAACTGCACCAAGGACAAAAAATGGTGCTCAAGCATACAACTTGCCTTAATAAATAAAGTAGCTAATTTACAAACTAAAATTGCTCTCAAGAAGGCATCCCTAACGCCTCACATTCCTCAGAGCTTAGCGACACCACCACAACCTATTCAAGAAGCCCGATTCTGCTTCTCAAAGGTATCGACCATTGAGGTAGAAAAGGTCATTCTGGGACTTAAACCGTCCAACTGCAAAGGCGACCAATGCCCAGCTCAACTTATCAAGGATGCTGCGAGAGAACTATCGCCATTTATAACCAAACTTATCAACTCCTCCTTTACCACAGGCACAGTAGCGATTAACCTAAAAGAATCTTGGGTACTGCCTCTATTAAAGAAACAAACCCTCGACCCCGCCATTCCCACAAACTTTAGGCCTATCACAACTGTGCCCTTTCTCCTAAAAATTCTAGATAAAGTGGCTTACATGCAAATACAGAACTTCCTAGAATCAAACCACCTACTTGGAACCCGCCAATCAGGATTCCGCCCGCAACATGGAACTGAGACAGCATTAATAGATCTTAAGGCTCAAATAGACGAATGTAGAGACAATGGCCAAGCAGCCCTTCTCCTCCTCTTGGACCTATCAGCGACATTCGACTAAGTTGACCACTCAGTCCTATGTAGCCACCTTGACTCTGCAGCCCACTTCTCAAAAGAGGCGATAACTTGGATCAAGTCATTCCTGAGTAACCGGACCATGAGAGTCTTCGCCCCATCAGCCTCAGCAGACCCGATCCCTATAACATGCAGTGTACCACAAGGATCCTGTGTGTCACCCACCCTCTACAATGTTTTCACGAAGCCCCTCTTTGATGAAATGGATCATCTGGGTATCGCATACACCAACTATGCAGACGATACCCAAATCCTCCTCCCGCTCTCAGGAGACTACGCCAGGGATCTGGCCCTAGTGAACAGAATCTATAGCATCGTTCAGGCATGGATGGCCACACACGGCCTATGCCTGAACAATGATAAAACCGAGCTTATCATCCTAGGCACCCCAACCTACATATCCAAACTCAGCCCTGATTATGCCAACTTCATTATTGATGGAAACAATATAAAAGTTGCTAACAAAGTGAAAACCCTAGGATTCTACCTTGACGCTACCATGAACTTTACCAAACAAGTTAACTCACTAGCCTCTGCTACAGCATACACATGCAAACTTATCAGCGCTAGTAAACAATTCCTGTCCACAGACAGCTGCATTAAACTTGCCAGAGCCCTCATACTTTCCAAATTGGATTATTGGAATGGACTTTACATTGGGGCTAACAAACAGACCATCCACAAAATTCAAATCCTCCAAAACAATGCCTTCAGAGAAGCACTCAAGATTAACAGAAATGAGCATATATCCGCTATAAGAAGAAAACACAAATGGCTTTCCACCTCTGATAAAATTCAACTCAAGATCGCCTCCCTCACCCACAAATGCCTCAATAATAAAGCACCACCCTATCTCATGGACAGGTTATGCAAAAGAACCTCTTCTAGACCAACAAGAACGGCTAACGCAAACTGCCTCCAAGTTCTGCGCTTCAAACTCTCCACTATCGGAGGACATAGTTTCCCAGTCAAGGCTGCGCAGCTATGGAATTCCCTCCCCCATGACATCAGGGAACCTCAGCCCTTCGCTAACTTCAGACAGAACCTAACTAGGTGGCTGAGAGCCAATGACATCTAACGACTCTAACCTGCATAACCCGTAAATGTCACACTACACACAACTGTGTATCTTTACATTATGACCATGTAGGAAACATTTACCCTGCTACCCTTGTTCCTTGACCTTGTCCTTACCTTGTACATACCTGCATATTGTAAGATTGTTGATGTCTGTATTTTTTTTTGTATTGTAAATGTAAATGTATTTTTTTCCCTATCTATCATGTACTTGTAACTAAGTTCAGCATATCCTTGTCTGTTTGTGCCCTGATGCCCCAGGGCATGGCGCGCCATATAAATAATAAACTAAACTAAACCCACTCACTGGCTGCTTTTATTGCCCGCTCATCCTCCTGCTTTTTGTGCCCATTCCCTTGCCATTCTTTGTAATTGCAACTTTCTCTGTTCCCTTTCTGCTAGCTCATGTTTTTCTTGCTCCGCTATCTCTCTCCTCTTCTTTTCCCTCTATTTCCCTTCCTCTCTTCTCTCTCCACTTTTTCTCTACCCTCTCCCTTTCCTTCAGTTCCCTTTCTATCCCTTCTCCACGCTTCTTCCCCATAAGCTCCCGCTCTTCCTTCCTCCTCCATTTACTGTCTTCCCTTTTCAGTTCCTCCATTCTCTTCCTGTCTCTCACCTTACTCTGCACCTTCATTACCTGTTCCCTCTCCCTTCTCTCTTCTCCCTCTATTTGTTCTGCCCAGTCAAGCCTTTTGCTCTGCTCCTCCCCACTCGCTATTGTTGTGGTCACTCCTCGCACCTCCCCCGTTGTCTACCCTTTAATTTTGAAAAACAAAATGTGTGCTGCTAGTGAGTTGTTCTGCACACTCCTGTTTGTTCTCTTTAGTGTATGGTGGTGCTTTGCATGTGAAGGTTGAATATCCATCTGCTGCCTTCAGTTTTCTCATGGGACACATTCCTTGCTCGCCATCTGTGTCACCAAATATTGCACTCCTGGAGGTGCAGAAGGGTGAGATCCCTCTTCCCTCAGCTCGTGCTGGTCCAGCATCTGCTGACGCCTCGCCACTTTCCTTTCCTGCATGCGCCACAGTTCAACTATAGCCTGGCTCTTTTTCAGCTTCTTTCCCGTGTAAGTGCTATGTATGTGTGTCATAAGCAATTGCTGCATGCTTCTGGAGAAGCTGCCTGTGGGCGGCTATGGTCTTATTTATTTGTCTTCAGTACTTCTGAAACATTGTACACTATTTTTTACTAATGTATCTTTGTGTCCTACATAACGGTTGAAGGGGAGTCATTTCTCTATTATGTGATACCTTTTACCTCACCTCAAGTTGAGAATTTCGATAGTCCGCTGTTCAGGGAGCAAACGTTAGAAGCTAATTTAACTTTTTTTCAGTTTCTATGAGCCTTCTTGGCTCTGTACCTTAGCCAGTGCACTCCACGTGCTACCCATCTTCACCAAACCATTGCCTTCTCCGGCACACCCCCACAATCTTGCGCATGTGCCTTCCACACACCGCATCTGGGTCACCTCTTCTACCTCTCCAAATCCACACCACTAACTCCTCACCATCAAAAATCTGTATCCTATGCATCAATCTAAAGGTGACGTCACCAAACTAAAATCACAGTACAAATGAACAGACAAATGCGCCTACACAGAACAATAACCCATTACTTCCAATCCCATAAAACCCCACAATCCCCACAGCTGTCTTCCCACCTCACCTGGAGTGGAGTATCCATTAATCATTTTCAAATATAGTCTGTATGCACACGCTGTGTCGCCTTGCGTGTGATACACACCCTCACCTGGGGAACTTAACCAGCCAACTATCTTCCACAATGTGAGGCATACTCTAGCTATCTCCTGCGGGAATCGGTCTTCTATTCCCCGATCTAAATCACTCAATTAATAGGAATCCTCATCTACTCATCGAACTACAACGCCGACTCATAGGAATACCACAACCCCGTACATGTATTCGCCATCCAGACCAATCAGCGGGGCACTCCGTCCAACATGTGGGCAATCGTTACCCCACCCAATAAGCTCATCAACACAAGAAGGGACTATCTTTGCTCTATTCCCTACTACAACTCACGTGCCGATCACCACCAATAGACCAAATTTTGTGACAATGTAAAACCACCCGCCACCCTTTTTACAATTCTTCCCCACCCACATCTGTCTTCCCACTCACTATGGTGGAGTAATCTCTTTATTCTCTTGTGTTTGTTTTAAACTGCACCCGCTGCGTCACCTCACGAATGATACGCCTCTCTCTGGGAGACTTAACCAGTCAAACACCTTCCGCAATCTCACCTGCCCTTAAGCGGGTTATTTCCAAGTGGCCCCCGAGTCCTTTACCCGGTAAATGCGTCTTCCGGTGGTCTTCAGGTGCAGGCGAGGGTCACACAGCTTCTTTGGGTCGGCGACAGGGGGGCAGGCAGTTCAATGCAGGGCTTGTGCAGGCAGTGCCCATCCACGAAGGGCCTTACAATGAGCCTCAGAGAGGGCACCAACTTGTTGGGGAGAAGTTGGACCCCAACCAGGGCTTATGTGGGTCCCAGCTATGGGAGGCCCTAACACCTCCCATTTTGCCCAAAGAAATGCAGCAGAGTTCCAAGCAAGCAGCAACATGTTCCAAGCTGCGTTTATTTCTGGGCAGCAAAAAAAACACAGAGGGCTTCGTGCACAGCGAAAATCTAGGCACCGTCTCCAAGCCATCTTTGTAACGCACTGCAGGCTGACATCACAGAATTGGACCAGCTCCCAGAAACCTATCTCATCCTGAGATTGGCTGCTAAGTGATTGGTCACATATAGTCCCCTTATAGGAATCCTGATCATTGGCCATTTGGACCTTGGTGTCAGTGGGCTGTCTTGACTGCTCCTCCCTCATTACCTAATTCTAAAATCGTTGCATTGTGAATTTGTTCCCATTAGTTTTAGCTTGAACCGGCTTTTTGCCCCTGGGCCCTCAGTGTTCATTTGCAAGAGCTGAGCCATTCTTGTTACAATTATGTTTCAAATGATGTGTGGGTGTTGCAAAAATGTCTTTAGTTCCCAGAGAAAAAACACTGGGCCATGGGTGTTCTGCTCTAACTTACTAGTATTTGTGAAGAATTAAAAATGCTTGTCTGCCAGAGTTCACTGTCGTTCAAAGAAAGGAATCTTATTTTACTGTAAGACCTTGAGCTGCTCCTGGGTTTGCGAGGCGCATTGCTTAAGTCAGCACGAATCCCCACTGCGGCAGGTGTTCAGTGAGACAAGTGTACTTGGCTGTTTTTAAAAAAAACATTTTTTTATTTGTTTAGTTGATACATCAACTTTTCAAATACATGATTAAGATAATTTATAATGACAATTACATTTTAAGTATCTAAATTCATCATATTCCAATCAGGGTAGATTCAACCTAGGTAAAAAAAAAAACATTAAAAAAAACAATAATATATCTCTTTGCTTAGCTAGGCATGCACAACATGGTTAACCATTGCATTATTCGGCGCAAGCCAAAGCAGGTAGAACAATATCCAAAAATTACACAATTGCAATCTGTATTGCCATTCTTAGATTAGAAAATAACTGTTGCTATAAACAATGCCAACACTTTCTAATTTGCAATCCTCACGCGCATTTGAATCACTCAATAACTCCTTGAAAAGGATTAGTGCATCCTCCATCCATCAGAGACGGTTACCACCTGCATTTACCACAAGACACCCTTTTCTAGGTTGTTTTGCACTAGGACCAGGGGTCAATTGAATAACCCATTCCATTGCCAACATGTTGTGATCGCTGGCATCAGAGGAAATGACATTGAATTTTTACACCTCTGGCCACAAAGCCTTATTCACATATATATAGTCAATGATGGAGGCCAATTTGCCTTTGTGCCATGTTGGCCGGGGAGGAATGTCTGAGGAAAAGGCACCATTAAGTAAGTTAAGCCCTCTAAAATGTATCAAACTTTTCCATCGTATTAATCTCTGATCATTTGATCTACTAATACCATCCATGCACTTCAAATTTAAATCACCAGCCAGTATGAGAATTTTAATCTGCTGTTCTTCCGCAACCAGATCTAGTAGGAAGTTTATGGGCCTCATTACACGGTAGGCGGTAAGGGTTTACCGGTACCGGTATTTTACCGGTACCGGTAAATCCTTACCGCCTTACTGCGAGGTCCCTTTGCGGGTTGGGGAATTTAACACCTGCTTTTTGCAGGCGTTAAAAATCCAACCCGCAAAGGGACGAGGGAGCTAATTACGGTACCGCAATTAGTGCCTTCCCCATTCCCATTATGCCCTATGGGGCAAAAATGGCAATGGGGAAGGGCAATGGAGGAAGGAGGAATTACCGCCTTCCCAACCTCGGAATAGGGCGGTAATTCCCCTTTCCTCCAAGGCGGTACCGGTAAATTACCGGCATGAACCATGGCGCTAATAGTGCCATGGTTTACCGCCTACCGTGTAATGAGGCCCATATCTTTAAAAAAGCATTCATCACTCAAGGCAACAGGATTCCAGTAAATGTTTAGAATAGCAAAGCCAGCAATGTGTGTGTCAACTTTAACTAGCATCATGTATTTATTCGGCGTCGCCTACAATGTTGAAAATACACCCCACTGTCTTTTTACAGCAATTAAGAGCCCTGACATAGGTCTTCCCACAACTGTCTCAATGGCTGGATTTAAATGCACTTCATATCCTTCCCAAATCGGCGGAACATATAGCCATGTCTCTTGCAAGAGGACCACATCATAATTATTCAAATGTTGTTGATTGTTGTTTAGCAGATGCTTGCGTCCTCTCGAGTTCCAACTAACCAGAGAGAAGGCATGATTAGATAGTGCTGGACCTAGTTATCTCTGCTGTACATTGCAGTGGCAACTGCATAGCTTATCTGAAGGAATCAGTTTATCTACTTTATGGGGAGTTGCATTTGTTAGATCGATGTTCCTGCCAGAGGTTACAACCTCTTGCGTGTTAGAATGATCAATACTCAAGACAAATCCTAATTGAAACATGGAATCCTTTGCCTTCCATATTAAATTCTGCACTACCCTAGAATGCATCCATATTTTTACTGCATTTAAATGATCATTGTTGACAAATTCCACTAGTGCCAAGTCGGATGACACAATGTCTTCCAACTGTTGTACGTCTGAGAAAATTGCCATCACAGCCCCATGATTTAAATCATATTGTATACAAGGTAATGGTCTGCATGCTAATATTAGACCAAATGGGGCGGGGTTTTGCTTGTGTTTGACAGGTGACACTTTTTTTGATGTTTCAATTCGGGAGTTCTCTGTTTTACCCGTTCGCAAGTTGGGGGAGTTGTCTAGTTTGAGATTTCCCAAAGCACTCTCAATTAGACAAATGACTACTCCAGATAAATTACTCAGGGACTGTGAGTCCTCCACTTGCACACTCCTAGTTTTTTCATGGGGGCATTCTTTTTGGCCCAATATTACGGGTTCCATTTCATGGATATGCAGCGCTTCATGTGTCTTTAACGCCATTTTTGAGTGGTCACCCTCTATCAGAGTTTTCTGAATAGTCATATTCTCCTTCATCGCACTACCAGCTACAGATACTGGTTGTGCTAAGTTGCATACTGTCTTTGGGATCTCAATAGGTGATTGCGTTCGGCCAGACATGTATGCATCCACTGCCAGCCTTATTGCTTCTTTGTTCTGGCTGTAATCCGTTGCTTTATTTGAAAATTTAATCTGTACTTTGCCATTAGTCATACTGCTAGTATCTGCACCGTCACTGACTGGGCTAGATGTTGCATCTATTTGTTTGACCATTTTAAGTAGTTCATCTAATGGGGGGTAATTTAACGCATGTCTAGCCTGAAAATTCAGAGAACCCATTCACTTTTTCGCAAGCATTTGCATCACATATTCTTCTTTGATTGCCTGGGAAGCCAGCACCTTATTATTATTTTTTTTTTTTGGTAAGGTGATCGATTTTAAAAATTGTTTTGTTATCACACCTCCCGTGTGTTTTATGCTTGCTATGTTTTTCGATAACTTACCAGTAGAGCTCTCCACCACTTTTTTTTGTTTTTTTGTGTTTTCCTTAACATTTGGTTGTTGACAATTATCTGTGCCTGAAGACATTACACTGTTACTGAGGTGCGCCGTAGCAGAAGAAAACATGGGATAGTAATTTTTTTGAGTGCCCGCAATTGTATTAGTATGCGGTTCGATGCTCAACTCCTGCGACTGCGTAATACAATTTAGAAAGGGATCATAAATTATCGAGTCAATACATGGCAAAATGGGCCTACGCTCATTTTGCTCATCATGACTCAACAAAGTTACTTCACCAAATTTTTGTCTTGTATTTTTGTTAGTTTGACAAGTTACAGAACGCACAATAGTTTTGGGTGGCATAACAGTTGTTCTCCGTTGCTGCACTTCAGACCTCATCGTCTCACAAACTGCTAACACTTGTCTCATTGCTATCTCTTGGGCAGTTATTCTTTTATCAACTGTTTGATATAAACCCCCCCCCTGCTTGTACGCCAGATTCATAGCATGCATGGCAACATCTATCGAGGTTTCTATATGCTGTGTGCATGCTGATGTATTTATACCATGCGTATTAGTTTGTGTCCTATTGCTTTCTCGACCTGTCATGTGGGACACAGTTTCTATTGTTGATTGCGATGCCTCAGTAAACATCATCGGGGATCGTGATCAATTCTCAGATAACATTTGCTTTGAAAACACAGAATAATTAAGATCAAGATCAATTACTGCTACATCCTTCGCTAGTGAATCTATATTTATACAATCCATAGTCTGAGTGGAAGCAGATAGAAAATCACACATTGCAGTATCCGTAATAGAATCATCAAGATTTGCGGCTTTTACGGGCCGCTCCAAGTCAAGATTTTCTTTTGAAATAGCCAAATTACTTATCAACACTTGAGTAGAAATCTGGGCGGGAGTCCAGACCAGCTTGTGGGCATGCGGCTCGGTCATTAGTCAGCCTGGTTTTGGCTCTATGAGCCGAGAAGGACCCACTGCAGAACATCCGTATGTCCATGCTATGGGAACCCCCCTTGGCTCCTTTACTCCTCACCGGCGTCGAACTCGTTGAAGAGTGAATTTTCAGACCCCCATCCAAGCGGTCAGTTAACAAGGCAGGCATACCTGTCTTTAGTGATAAACTCCTCATGGCAACCGAGTTTACTGGATCGACGGACCGCGCTGCTTAGCACAGTTGCCTAGCTTGCGATGCAGACGCCTAGACAAACGTTCGAGTTGAAGTTGCCAGGAAGTACACTCCTCCCCCTCCGAGGCGAAGAGGCTAAGAGGTTTGGTGCGCGCGGGATGCAATTATATAGGCGGGGTCAAGAAGTGGGCGTGGGTTTACTAAAAAAGGCAAAAATAGGTAACTGTAATTATATATACTTTGTGGATTAAAGTCTATAATGCTTGATTATACGGTGAATTACCGTTAGTCCACAGAGAAGTTCAAGGCATAGTCCATGTAGAATCTTCACAATACAGAGCAGTAACAGAGCAGCAGCGAGACGAGGCCAAGAGGCACTTCCTGGCACTTTGCTCGGTGCGCGCGCGCTGAATGCCAATTATATAGGCGGGGGTCAAGAAGTGGGCGTGGTTTTACGTTAGTCCACAGAATAGTTCATCCAAAGAGAAGTTCAAGGCAGAGTCCGTGTAGAATCTTCACAATACCCAGTAACAGAGCAGCAGCGAGACGAGGCTAAGAGGCACCTCCTGGCACTTCGCTCAGTGTACTTGGCTGTAATTTTCCTGAAACATGGCTTTACACTGTGCCATTTGATTAGGTTAATTCATATGAGCATCTGCAAGCCTTTAAACAGGAATTCTTGTGTTTTGTAGATTCTGGTATTGCTGCATTGAGGCTAATGTAGGTTGCAGTGTTGGTGAAGTGGGTGTCTTTCAGCATATTTGTCACCCATGGGCGCACTTGGGCCTGGTGCAAAATGATAGTGCGCTCATTATTCTTCCTGCTGTTCTTTCAGTTAATGTGCCTGCGGTGAGATGGCAGGAGTTTGATCTCGATTTTCCCTCTTCAGACATCTTGTACTTTATCCAAAAACGAAGTCAATCAAGAGCCCCTGACCCTGATGGTCTATCCAATGCGATGTTTAAGCAGCATCCACAAGCTTGGACAAAGATTATTTTTTAAATCTTTAAGCACGTAATTTGAACGCAGCTTCTACTGCTATCCTGGAGGCATTGAGTCATTGTGCCAATCTTCAAGAATGGCGATCAGCAATCTCCTGAAAATTATAGACCGATAGCACTTCCTGACGCCCTGGGAAAAATATTCGCCAGATTTATCTTAAGAGACTTTACTGACTGCACTGTGAAAACACATCATTGAGATTTGTTTCAAACAGGATTCATTCAAGGGCCGGGCACTAGCATTAACCTTTTGACCTTAATGGTCATGAAAACACACTGCACCCAAACAAAACTGTCGCTGTACCTAACCTTTGTAAACTTTGGATCTACCTGCGACTCTGTATCGAGGTAATTGCTAGTAGACCAATTAAAACGTGCCGAATTTCCTCTTTCTATAATAACACTTATCTATCTTTTGCACTCGGAAACAACAATTCAAATTCAACTCACTCTTGCTGGTCTTATTCCTACTCATAGAGGCCTCAAGCAAGGCTGCATTTTGGCCTCAGCACTTTTTAATTTTTTTATTCTTGACATGCAGAAGAGATTTTCAAATATAATTTCAGATGCTCCCAGATTAGGCACACAGAAAACTACATATCTCTGACACCAGTCGCAGTCTGCACTGGCTCCCTGTTGCTCACAGAATATCACTCAAAACCCTTGCACTTATTCATAAGTGCCATAGCCAACATTGCCCCTGAATATTTAGCCAACCGCTTTACCTCCCACACCTCTACCCGCCCTTTGAGATCTGCCCAAGCCCACTTCTTGTCCATGCCTAGATTTAAGCTGCAGAAAGCCGGTGGGTCTAGCTTCCCAGTCCTTGCAGCTAAATTATGGAACACACTCCCTAACTCAATCAAAGCTGAACCTTCTTATCATTCATTCAAGAGCAAAGCCAAATCTGGCTCTTTGAGCAGGATCAAGCTGCCACTTGGTCACTTACAATTTGACCCAAACCGGCAACTTGTACCATATTGTACATTTACTGCATTACCTATCGTATTCCTATGTAATCCTGTTGAGCTGCACTTGTACATTATTGTACTCTGTTTTTACTATGCTTATTGTACCATGTAATGTTTAATTATCTGTAACTTATGTACCCTTCAATAAATGCACCCAGATGCCTTGGGGCCATGCTGAATCCCACTCATAATTGTGCTTCCACCTGGCGGTCAACAGCCTTAGCATTTCTAGCTGATGCAGACATCACTATAGATCTTTTGCTAAACAATCCAACGAGAGCCAAACTCAAATTACATCAATATGATTGGATCAAGACGCAGCAAAAAAGTAACTCATATCTTGATTTTAAGCTCAATCTGTTTGGCATTAAAAAGCTGCGCATTCCGGCGAATTATCTTATCAAGAGTCCTTCAGTTAAGTTTAGAATCTCTTATATTAGATTCAGGCTCAAATTATGGCCGACCAATCAAATACTGGCACGAGGAGGCCTCATTGATAAAAATGACAACAAGCAGGTTTTGTGAACTTGACAATTGTATTGAGACTCTACAGCATTTACTCACGGAATGCTGCATGCTTAAAGACAAACCCTGTACTTATTTCACACCTTGTTTCATAGACTTTAGAATATTGGATACTACTGTGTTGTGGAGACTCTTTTTTACCTCTACCTGTATAACTGTTAGAATAGCCACAGTCAGTTAGATTCTTGGAAGCACTAAAGATGGAACATTTCTTATTGCAAGGTGATGACTAAATGGCCTCATCACAAGTTGGCCGGTATCCCGGCAGTATTACCCCCGGGGCTATTAGCGTTACCGCCAAACCCCCAGTGCTATTAGCGCCGGATCATGGGTTTGGCGGAACAGTAAGTCCCCATTCCCCATTGGGCCCATTCGGGAATTCCCTGTTCCCCATTGGGCCCAATGGGGAATTTTCAGCGCTACTACCGCCGGCAGTATTAGCGTGCGGTAATAGCGCTGAAATTCAGTATACTTACGGCGGATTTGCCCCCAGCTCAGAGCTGGGGGTAAATCCTGCCTAACCCGTGATTTGGTGGACCCTTAAATGTGGCAGTAATAGCGTTCGTGCCGCATTTAAGGGCTACCGCCAAACTCGTGATGAGGCAGAATGTCTAATTCCTATGTTGTGATCTTATCATGAATTGACACAACAAACTAAATCGACTAAGAATAAATGTTTGCCCTGTTACTCAATGTATCACTGTTTTTCAGTTGAGGCTTTTAAAAAAAAAAATGATTGGTTATATTTTTGTTGTCACAAGTTGCTGTTACCCAAGATCTCAACTTGGTGTGTCCTTTTATCTTTTTTTTATTTGTCTTATCTGTTTTAAATTGTCTTAAATTATTCTAAAATGTTTTGTTGATTCTTATCCATCTTGATGTAAATGTTAAACATTCTGTAATATCTATAAAAATTGAAAGGTTGAATTTATTTTAACTATATCAATAAAAAAATAAAGCAGCAGGAGGAAGCAAATAAACTACCCTTGAGTCTTTCTTTTCTTTCCTTTAGACTCCTGTCTGCTGCTGAGCAGTTCTGGATGGTGGAAAGGGCCCCTCCTTCGATGGTTCCTATCCTGACAACAGAACGATTGCACGGCCAGCTGTTTGGGACACGACATGTACCTTCCACCTGTGTGTGCTGTCTTATAGTGAACTAATAAATACCCTGTAGCATTCTTTTCACCGAGATTGTAGACAGCCTATGTGCAGCGGCCTTCAGTGAAGACTCTGTGACAGATGTGGATGACCTAGGAAATTGCACAGGTACCCGGGGAGTGCTCGCTGAGAAGGTTGCTTGACTGTGAGGTTTAAGATTGCGCGTTTTCTGTAGCCTCAGCTCCCACACGTGGCCTTTGCAGCAGAAAGACACCAGCCGAATGTTTGACTAATTCTGAAGCACTAATCACAACATCTGGGAACTGCGACATTGCTCTGGGAATTTGCCACTTAGTTTGTGGACTGCGCCTAATGGCACGCTGGCACTTCCGGGTCATCAAATACTGCATTGTCTGACCCTCCTGGTCCTATCAATCCGTCTTACCATCAGGGTGAAACATTATGGCGGTGAGGGGCAAGCAAATGCAATACTGTGGGGCGTAGTGTGGTGTCAGTCATCCCTTGAAGCTTGCAAGGTTTATTTATCTATATATATCAAGTCAAGGTTTATTTTCGAAACATTTGCCCTCTTCCTTAAAATTAGATATCAAATAAGGGTAAACCTCATTCAATATGCGGTATTGAACAGCCACTAAAATCCTTATGAAGCATACAATAGTGTGTGCTACAACCATGATAAAGTTACAAAACAACCAATGATACTTATGTAGGCCATAATGTCATACACCTTTTAAACTTGTGTTAGGCTTTTTCTCGTGGTGACTGCCTTCGAAAGATTAGAAAGCATGGCATTGCAGACTCTGCTCTTAAATGTTTAATTCTTATTAAAGCTAGCACACATCCTGCTCTTATACAATTGTACAGAGGCCAAAATGAATAGAGTTTCAACAGTACTTTCATCATATATATATATATTTGCATGCAGCATTAGATATCTCCTTCTAATGTAATAATGAAAGATCTTAAGAAGAGAGAAAACTAGTTTAAATATTACAATTTTAAAGACAAAGGACCTCATCACGAGTAGGGCGCTAATTACCGCCAGATCACGGGTTTGGCGGAATGGTAAGTCCCCATTCGGAATTTTCCATTCCCCATTGGGCCCAATGGGGAATATTCAGCGCTATTACCACCGGCGGTATTACCACCGGTGGCAATAGCACTGAAAATCTGAAAAGTCACAGCGGGTTTGCCTCCAGCTCAGAGCTGGGGGGGTAAATCCGCCAATCCCGTGATTTGGCAGATGCTTACGTGTGGCGGTAATAGCGTTACCACCGCACTTAAGGGTTACCACCAAACTCGTGATGAGTCAGCAAGTCTGGAGTTTATCTGGCCACTTACCTGACCTTTATTTAGTGGGTAGTTACAATGCGCATATGCGGCAAATGGTGGATCAAAGCGCAACAAGATAAAAGAGCAGGGGGGGCAGGGATGAAGAGAAACAGAAATGGTCCTACTATGCCTTGTATCATTCGGATCGTTCAAGTGCAGTAACAAGAAGTTTGGGGGGGAACCGAGGGGGGAAGTGCCCATCAGAGCAGAATATGCTAGTGCTAAGGAGGGAAAGGAAGTGCAGGTCAGAGTGGCGAGCGTGCAATTGCTAGGGGCCGGGGGGCCCATGGGATAGGCAAGTGCTAAGGGGTGGACAAGTGCCAGGGGAATGCAGACAGTTCAGGGGAGAGAAGGTCCACGTGCTTAGTGCGAGGGACGGGACTGGATGGGCTCAAAAGGGGTGCAGGCCCAGCCAGTCTAGTGCACAGGGAGGGAGCCCAGAAGGACAAGTTAAGGTTAGGGGTGGGGAGGGAGGGGAGACCAAGTGCAGGGGCAGTCTAGTCGAGCAGGGCCTGGTGCCCTGTATGGATCAGAAGCCACCAGGAAGCCAGTCAAAATTTAGCAGAGTGCAGGGACGAAGAAAGAGAAAAGGAAGGTCTTGAGAAGCTTCCAGAATTTAAGGAGGTCCGGCTCAAGTTTGAGAGGGCCAGGAAGGCCATTCCAAAGAGAGGCACCTGCGGAAGAGGGAGATTTACCCCCCACGAGAGATCTAGCCCCCCTCTCTGCTTGGAAAAGCGTCTGATCTGCAGAGTGCTGGAACTGGAAGACCGAAGGGCTTTAGCAGGGAGGTGTTTAGGGGGAGAGAGTTGGATGTAGCAGGGTCCCAGGCCCCAGAAAGCCATGTGGATGATGCAGAGGATCTTGAACTTGATACTCGCAGCAACCAGGAGGCAGTGGAGAGATTTTAGGGCTGGAGAGATGCAGTCCATGGTCTTGAGGTCAAGGATAAATCTTGCAGTCCTATTCTGGATTTGTTGAGGGGGTGGAGGGAGGATTTAGGCAGATTGGGGAAGAGACTGATGCAGTAGCCCAGCCTAGATAGGACCAGAGCACCAGGGGACTGGAGCGCAGCGGACCAGAGCTCTCTAGAAGACGTAAACCCTTAGTGAAGGCTTTTCTATAATAGAGAATATTTGCTCCTTTAATAGATTGGAAACTAGGGAATTTCTGGGCACATGTTCCCAGACAATGTAAAACTTGCGGATTGTGTAAAAAGAGGAAACCTTGCAGCGCTCGCTACTAATATGAGAAAAACAGACGAGAAATGACATCCCTCCTTTTGTAAATATGGAAGACTTTTAGTACCGTACTCAAAATGGTCGGCAGATATCTTTGATATGACACGACTACGGATTTTGGCAATGCATTCTACAAGCTATTTATGAAAAAACTATTACACTTGAATTAACACTAAATTATTTTCACATACATGTTTTTAACACAAACACGATAATGTGTTTGTGAATGTATCATTGTATGCAATGTTATTGAGATTTTGATCATTATGATTATGCCTAGGGTTGTATTCACACCAACCCGCATTATATACACACACTTACAATCAGTTATGTCATCTTCCAGTTAGTCTTCAGGGGCAGGCTATTGAAACGACAGTCAAATGATCTCTTTCGGGTAAACGATTATCTCTCCCCTCCTAGACTGGTCTGGATGTTTAATAGGCTCCAGTAGATGGAATACTTATTTCAAAAGCTTCCCGGCAAGGATCCTTATGTGTAAAGTGCATTCTAGAAATGATGTTCTCTTTTTGTTCAGCGGATGCAGCAAACAGTACTAGGATTCCAGCCCAAGCCTTGCACTGTCAATCATAACATAGCTTGGTCATTCAGCCTTATGAGCACAATTGAGTCCATCATCCTTAGAATAGATGTCTATGATCCGAGTACATCAAGCTTAGCATAAGTGCCATTGATCCGAGTCCATTGAGGTTAGTATGAGGGCCTGTGATCCCAGTCCATCATGATTAGCATAAATGCCTACGATACGAGTCCATCAAGATTAGAATAAGTGTCTGTGATCCGAGACCATCAAGATTAGCGTAAATGCCTATGATACAAGTCCATCAAGTTTAGCATAAGTGCCTATGATCCAGGTCTATCAAGATTATCATAAATGCATATGATCCGAGTCCATCAAGATTAGCACAAAGGTGTATGAACTGAGCCCATCAAGTTTAGCATAAGTGCCTATGATGCCAGTCCACCAAGATAAGCATAAGTACCTGTGATACGATTCTATCAAGATTAGCATAAATGCCTGTAATCTGGGTCCATCAACATTAGTATAAGAGTCTATGATCCGAAACATCAAGATTAGCATAAATGCCTATGATACCAGTCCATTAAGCTTGGCATAAGTGCCTATGATTGGAGTACATCAAGATTAGCATAAGTACCTATGATACGATTCTATCAAGATTAGCATAAATGCCTGTAATCTGGGTCCATCAACATTAGTATAAGAGTCTATGATCCGAAACATCAAGATTAGCATAAATGCCTATGATACCAGTCCATTAAGCTTGGCATAAGTGCCTATGAGCCAGGTCTATCAAGATTATCATAAATGCATATGATCCGAGTCCATCAAGATTAGCACAAAGGTGTATGAACTGAGCCCATCAAGTTTAGCATAAGTGCCTATGATGCCAGTCCACCAAGATTAGCATAAGTACCTGTGATACGATTCTATCAAGATTAGCATAAATGCCTGTAATCTGGGTCCATCAACATTAGTATAAGAGTCTATGATCCGAAACATCAAGATTAGCATAAATGCCTATGATACCAGTCCATTAAGCTTGGCATAAGTGCCTATGATTGGAGTACATCAAGATTAGCATAAGTACCTATGATCTGATTCTATCAAGATTAGCATAAATGTGTATGATCCGGGTCCATCAAGATTGTCATAAATGTGTATGATCCGGGTCCATCAAGATTAGCATAAATGTGTATGATCCGAGTCCATCAAGATTAGCATAAGTACCTATGATCTGATTCTATCAAGATTAGCATAAATGTGTATGATCCGGGTCCATCAAGATTATCATAAATGTGTATGATCCGGGTCCATCAAGATTAGCATAAATGTGTATGATCCGGGTCCATCAAGATTATCATAAATGTGTATGATCCGGGTCCATCAAGATTAGCATAAATGTGTATGATCCGGGTCCATCAAGATTATCATAAATGTGTATGATCCGAGTCCATCAAGATTAGCACAAAGGTGTATGATCCGGGTCCATCAAGATTATCATAAATGTGTATGATCCGAGTCCATCAAGATTAGCACAAAGGCGTATGATCAGAGCCCATCAAACTTAGCATAAGAGCCTATCGTAAATTTGCATTGATGTTCATCCAGATAGAAATAAATGCTCAATGAAGTATCATCCACCAAATATATGAAGCCACTTACAAATATTATGCATAAAGCAAAGTTGATACCTAGAATCATCCCTTTACTTGCAGGCTATTCCCATTGGCTAGAGGCCAAACACCAGCCCATGGGGGGACTGTTGCCAATCCTTTAGCTCAACATACTTTAAATACTATTTCCCCTGGGAAACACCTTATTTATGTGCATCTCACATGGTTGCACCATTAATCCGGCTCCTTCCCCTCGTGCTATCCAGCTACATTGCGTTGGACTTCATAAAAATAATCCTTATGCCGCTATCATCAAGGAGTGCAGAACAGTTCCAATCCGTTTTGAAAAACGTTGCTGGGCTATCATTAAGTATGACGTCTGCATGTAAGAGAGTTGGGAGACAATCAGCAGATCTTGCTAAAATCCGATTGTTCAATCCGTCAATGCAGAGGAGAAAAAGCAGGGGAGCAGACCCACATCCCTTCCCAATACCCGCCTGCTTAATGGAAAGGAAGAGATCAACTCTCCATCAGACCCAAATCGAGCATCAGTAGTTATGTGCCTCGCTATCAGGATATGCACCAAATGGTTTTCCGCAGGCAACATCAACCAAAGAAAAAGCAGACATTGTGGCTCATTACAAGTCATCCGGTACCCCGTCGGTAATTTCGATGGGATAACGGGGGACTACTGTACTGTCTCTGCTGCCCAGTTTACCAGGATATTATGGGTGGCGGAGACACCGGCAAATCCCCATTCCCATGGAGTCCCAAAGGACTCCATGGGAAACTCCCAAAGGACTCCATGGGATGCTAATGCCGCAATCACAGGTACCGGTAATTGCGGCAGATGGTGGTAGGTCAAGCCTGCTGGTAGATCAAAGCCCCTACCGGCAGACTTGGAGTTTGCCTGTCTGGAAATGTGCCAGTAAAAGTTGTTACTGGCACCTTGTTTACGGACCGGCATCCCTATTAAGTCCATGAACGTCATATACAGGCCATATACAGCTCTGCTGCTAACCCTTGGGCCTACTAGGAAACATTCAAGTGCAGATGAAGTGCCTTTTGAGTGGAGCCTAAAATCCCCTCAAAACCCATATCACATGTCGACATAGGGAAGGAGGAACATGACTACTCCAATATCCGATTGGGAATTTTCTCACTGAAAGATTTTGCAGAAGCATCCATTTATTTATTTTTTATTTATTTGCCTTTTTAAAGCACTCACACAGCCTGCGGGCATCGGGCCGCTGTTACATGAATGGTTGTGTAATTGGTTTTTTTTGTCTTAGTTGTGTATTTATAATGCACTTAAATACCCAGAGGTTACTAAGCGCGAACCCGGGGATTGAACCTATGTTGCTCCGTGTCGTCTTGCTTCCAAGGCGAGCACGTTGCTGCTGAGCATGAGGATAGCATTTTGGGTTTGAACAATAATCCTTTTTATGAAGATTGGACCAGGAAAAGGTCCTTTTCCTCTAAGGAAAAGGTCACCTTGATTAACTGCGAGTTAGAGGAGCGGGTCTCAGAGTTGTCCATTATCCTGGAATAAAACCAGGAGGCAGTCAACAGAGCCCAGAATTTTAATCTGAGCCTAGATCATTAGTGTTGTTATCACATCAAGAAAGGTTAATGGTCTATTGCTTGGCAGTCTGTTTCATCTCTATATGCAGTAGAAGCAATGTGATTAAGCATTGCCAGACCATTAAATAGTATCTCATTCCCGTCATATAATTTAGGAAAACGCTCAACCCACTCAGGTGGGATGTGTGCATGGGTAGATGTAGGGATAGTACAGTCCCTTAAACCATTTGCTGAGATTGTTGAAGATTGCATTCCCCCTTGCATTTCCTCTGAGTTCAAGCTGACACTTAACTAATGCGCAATTTATATCCCCATCTCTGCCAGAATGGATTTTTGTATCTGGTAAATAATGTTATAATGTGGCTAGGAGACTGGCATTCCTTGGTAAATGTACCTCTGTTTTGAATTTTGTAGGCCCTTTAGCATGATCGTGCCTGGATCTCAGAGGTTTTGTGCATAAGTGTCTAAAACGCCAGCATTCTCTCATCCAAGCAGGTTTCAATTTCGTGGGAGGCATTATTAGCAATATTTTCAAAACCAGATACGATATTCAGAGTGGACCATTTAAGAGCCATCATTTTGTCTCTTAGTTCGCCTACGCTATGTTTTCAGTGAGTTCATCTTAATGAGGATTCTGTACTCACTACAAATGCGTACATTAAAAACTGCGGTTTCTCTCAGTTTGATTGACAATAATCATGGCCAACACAATACTCTTCAGGGCAGATAAAAAAGTAATCAATTATTAATTGGGGTCTTTATTTTATCATTTGTAGAAGCACACCTAGTCCGCAGGCATCTGGGTGCTGGTTACAGTAAGACAGATAAGAAACAGTAGGGAGACGAGGGGGAACTAGTGTCAAAAAAAGAAATGTCTGTTGAAGAGATGAGTTTTGAGCTTTTTTCTGAAGATGTCATGTGATGGTTCATTTCGCAGATGAATGGGTAGCTCATTCCAGAGTGTAGAGGCCTGCAATGGTATGCTAACACCGCCTGTTGTCTTGCGCTGGAACTTGGGGATGGCGAGGCAGTGTTTGTAGGTGGATCTTATGGGCCTTGCTGGCGAATGTCTTTTAACCCTGGTTGCGAGGAAAGATAGGGCGTTGTTGGAGAGGTAGCAGTGAGTGAGGGAGAGGGCTTTGAAGTTGATACGGTTCTTAAACGGTAGCCAATGGGCAGATTTTCTCCCTTCAGTGATGTGGTCGCGCCTCCCACTGTCAAGTGCTGCACGCAGTGCGTTGCTTTGGATTGATTGAAGTTTGCTCAAGTTTTTGCCGGAAGTGCCACGAGTTGCAGTAATCAAGTTTTGAACAGATACTGGCACGTTCTACTTCTAATCGGCTTTCAGTGGAGAGGAAAGGTCGGCAGGCAGTGATATGTTTAGTGGCATATGCTGATGTAGAGGCAATATGGTTGATGTGGCACGTCATGGTGAGGGAGGCATCCAGATAGACTCAGAGGGTCTATACTGTGGTAAGAACTGGAATAATGGGGCAATCGATGGTGAAAGCTTTGTATTCCTTAGGCAGCTTAGCCAGGTGTGAGGTGGGCCGATGAGGAGCAGTTCTGTCTTATCATTTAAACAGGGACTATGTGCGGCCATCCACATTTGAATAGATTCGTAAATAGAGATTATGCTGAGCTAATCTTGTAAGTGATTGCCGGAGAGGGGGACAAGGATCTGCGTGTCATCGGTGTAGTTTGTGTAAGATATACCTAGCGTATCCAAGAGGTCGAAGAGGGGCTTAATATATAGATATACAATGTAGGGAAGACACAGGAGCCTTGTGGTACAGTGCAAGGGGTAGGTGTGGGGTGTGCAGAGACTTTGCTAGCGAAGACTCGAGAGGTTCTTTCAGATAGGAAGGAGGCAATCCAGTTTGCTGCGTCAGGAGAGAATTGGGGTGCTGGTGTGAGGTGGTGGCAAAGTGTTTGGTGGTCCACCAGATCAAATGCCGCAGAGTGGTCTCGGAGTAGGAGGAGGGGGAAGTTTCCATGATCGTTGGCATCATCTAGCTGGTTCTTGAGATCCTGCAAGGCGGTCTCGGTTCCGTGCTTGGGGTGGAATCCGGATTGACGAGTGCCCAGGGTGTGATGGATTCTAGGAATTCCTGTATTTATAGGTAGGTGTGACTGTCGATTATTTTTTAGCAGGAATGGGACGGTGGTGATGGGTTGATAGTTTGTGGGGATGGCGGGGTCAAGGGAATGTTGTTTGAGTAGCAGAGAGATCCAGGATTCCTTAAGGGCAAAAGGTATGGAGCAGGATGCAAAGGAGGAGTTGATGATTTCTGCAATAAGGGGGAGTAGTGTCACATTTACCTGGTAAATCAGATAGTCTCCTGTTCAATGCAGGTAGACAGTGCTCTCTAGGCATGGTTTAGAGTCTACAATATGATAAAAATACATCTTCAAATGCGGCTATAATGAATGGACTGCCTGAGCAAGCAGCGGAGAACACTTCCCTCAATTAAGGTTAAGACATCATAGACGCAGCACATAAAGGGCGCATGAGCCAGCAGGTGGTATGCACCTGTCTATCAAACAGGGGTGTTGTTGGGTCTGGAAAAGATCTGGGGCTGTACTAATGTTAGGACTGGCGGGACTACTGGTTGTAGCTCCTGAGTTTCTATCCGGGGCTATAACCAAAAGACCCAGGCCTATAGCCACCTCAGCCCCCCTGCTCCCCAGCAACGCCTCTGCTATCATACCAGTCTTTCGTCTGTCTTGGGTAAGTGGATCAGGTCCCTGAATAGAGTAAAGTGAAACAGAAATGGGGTGCAGGCTAGCCAGCAACTCTGCTGCTCAAGTGCTACAAGGAAATACAAACGAAATCCGGTACAATCAGAAAATACAAATGAAGTATTTGCCAAATGCAAGCAAAGTCCACACAATACACTACTACTTCCCAAGACTCACTGTAACTATAGCATCGCTGTGAGCTACTTAATATTGGAAATGGGTGTGATGTGCTAGTGGTGTAGTGTATTGCATGCAGGGACACCCTTATCTTGGAGACACAGTGCTTATTTTTCACACATTTACCATGTACAGTATGTATTATCGACATGACTTCTTCGATCCCTGTCTATTAAAAGACTTACTTAGCTCCCATTTTAATTCTATTGTGGACTTGTCCACATTATTTTTTCTTCAGTGCATTTGGTAGCACTAGAGCCACCTATATGGCCCAAATATTGCTATAGGCAAAATAGAGATACGGTGTTAGGAAGCATATTCTCTGGTTGGCATGGCAACTAGCAACCTTTGTGACATTACATGGCCTTATTACCAACCATGCATTGATCTGTTTTCTGCCGCTGGTGTCACTGGCAAAAAGCTCCCTCAACAGTCTCTTCTCATGGTGACCTGCGAGGAAGAGAAGGTCACCTACTGGGGGGCCCTGCCACTGCTCATTCTGGTTCCCCACACCCCACTACCGGTTTCCTTTCGTATCCCATATTGCTCAGGACGTCATTTAGGGCAGGTCTCCCTTGCTACCCCTGTGGTCTCCCTTGCTACCCCTAAAAAAAGCTCCTGGGCTGTTGCCAGCACAATGTGGCTCTTTACTTCTGGAGTGGCTGGCTTTCTTGTTCAGGCCCCTTAAAAAAAAAAAAAGAACAGGGGTGCCCCAAGTCTAACACTTTCAGCAGTGACCCTAAATAAGAAAGAATAGGAATACCAAATAATGTGTCTTTCTGGAATTCTATACAGTAATTGCTAGACTCATTAAAGGTTTATTTCAGGCACACTTCAGGGGGTGAGTCACTGATTTAGTCTGTTCATAAACACCTCAACTCAGCCTTTCATCCTTCTGAGGTCGATAAAGGAGTACCAACACAGATTGGGTGTATATTTTTTCTGTATAAAGCGCTTAAGCGTAACTGCTATATAATAACACATCATTATCATTTGGCCATTGACGTCTGCTTGCATTCACAGTAATTTGGTAACATGGGCCTATACACACTGATCCTAACGATACATATGGCGATCCATTCTTGTATGAAATGTACATCACATTATAGTGATATCGTAACCATATTTTTTGTAGTGTGCTAAGTAACAATGCTATCTGATGCCACTTTCTGTTTTGTCAAGGGGTGAAAGGTCGTGTTCCATTGTTTCCCGTGATATCAGTTTGGGGTGGGGTCAAATGACATCACTTCCTGTGATGTCAGAGGTCAAGGGTCATGTGATGTCACTTCCGCTACCCCTGGCATTTTGGTGAAATGACGTCCCTGATATTGCTGCTGTACAGAATGCTAATTCCCCCTACCCCCTATCAAGGTGCATTGCGCTGTGGAGCACCGGCTCTAACTCTCTGCAGCCCCTACGCCACTAAACAGTGCCATCCTATGGGTCTAGCCTCCCTCTGTCACCCATAAGCAGTCCACGCAGTTTCTTCTATGTGAGGCACACACACTTCCGGAAGTTTCACACAGTAGTCCAGGTGAGCTGAGCGATTGGTTTACAAGGCATTTAGGCAGATTAGATGTTGTTCTCTGCTCATGCAGAACAGCCTACGCCGGATATCCAACTGCTGACGCTTGGCAAATGCTTACATGCCATCTGGTTTGCAGACGCGTTACTGTTAGGGTAAGTCTTGTGACAAATGAAATGATCAGAGAGCCCAGTATGCATTACCTGCTGAGAAGGGATTCATGCCGGAATCAGTAACAGACAACAGACATATTTAAAATGTACATGTCTGTGGTCAAAAAGTTGATTTGTGATATTATGCAAATTTCCAGAAGACCCCATCAGTGATATTCGTCCCACTGACCTTTCTCAAAAGTGATTTATTAACAGAATGGGTGTGATTTTTTTTTATCACAGATTGACTTGTTTTTTGTTCTGAGTGAGTGATTAACAAACCCCAGAGAAATGAATTTACCATATGTAGACTGGATGCAAACAATAGCATCTGGGATCACGCTGAATGACCTCAATCACATGCTTTCAGGATCTCCTGCTGTGTTGCTTCGGTCACACCCATCACTGTGGCCATGCCCAACATTCAGGCCATTTCCTCTTGCCAGAGTATGCCCTCGCTTTAGCAATGTACTGCCTGACTGTCTGGCTGCTCACTGCCACACAACTTCAAAGAGATAGAGGGCGCTAGAGGGCCAACCAAGATGGCCGATTCCTAGTGAGCTCCCACAAAGCCTAAATTAATCTGGTACAATCATCCGTAAATTTTGGTTAATCAGACTCGACCACCCGTGCCATTAGACCCTGCTCTGTCACCCCATGAGATTTGGGGCGAAATCAAAGATACGGAGACCCTAAACACTGCCTCCCCCCCTGCACCCGCACCCGAGAGAAACACGCAGCCCTGCAGGGTGCCCCTGCGAGCACAGACAACCAGGATCGCAGTTACAGCTCCGAGAGGGAGATCTGCCTATCCCTTGCACGAACCTCGGGAGACGGCGCTGCTGGGAACACCTATCGACTCCGGGCTGAGGTCGGAGTGGACTTCCCCCTCCCCCGACAGCTCCCGCCCTCCTGCCGAAGCAACAGCGGCCCAGGCCAGGGCGAACACTCAGGGTCCCACGCAGCCCATACGGGAGCCGAGCGACGCCTGCTCACCAGTGCAGGGCAGACGCGGGACAAGAAGCTGTTCCATGCCGCCTCCCGGCTCCTCCCTCCCCTCACGCCAGCTCGGGCCAACGCGGCGTGGAGCACCAGGGAGCCGGACAAAAGACCACAGAGCGGAGGCGGAGTGCGGGAGCCCCGTTTCCCTCCCCGCCTTTTTTGCCCCCCGCCCGCACAGAGAGGACCCGGCACAGTGGGAACAAGGAGGATCCAGCTGTGAAAGTGGGCCCAGCAGTCTTACACTTTCAGCAGGTACGGAGCACGCTGGGGGGGAAAGCCTATCGAACTTTCTGCAGCCCTGCACAAGCCCCCCCAGCGCAATCAAGCCAGACCCAGCTCCGCCATAAACCAAGGCGCTAAAAACTCATTCCCCCCCCCCTTGGGACCTTACCTCCCACCCCCCAAGGCCCGAAACTGGCGCATGAACTGCATTAGTCCCGGCGGAGACTACCACGCAGACCCAGATACTGCAGATAAGCACCAGAGAGCCGCACCGATGCCAGCTTCACCCCGGGCAGCGGCGAGCAGCTGGGGCAGTGGACAATAAAGAATAGCTACCCCTCATTCCTATCAATCGCCCGGCTCTGCACGGTGCAATGATATGGCGATAGCCTTGGGGCAGCGAAACACCAGAGAGGAACCGGTGAGACAGAGAGAGAGCAGAAACGAACGCCCCGCACGTAACCTACCTCAACCCTAAGGCACTGTGCAGGCAGAGGGAGATCACCTCAAATCCACATATCCCCTTTCGGAATCCTCTCCTCATCTGAGCGCCAGCCGCAGGTTCTTTGCCGTTCTCCCCCCCTCTCTATAACCACCTCTTCCAGCGGGACTGCTATTCCACCCAAATCCTCTACGCCGGACTAACTCCCCCCCTCCGCACCCCACCACCAGAGAGAGGTGCACTTCAATCACCCTCACCAGGCTCCTACCTGGCAGAGTTACCAAGATCAACAAGCCCAATTGAGGACGAAAGTTCAGATCTCATCTCCGAGCCCTCCAAGCACGCCTGCCTCTGCGAACCACCTCAGCTAAGAATAGACAAACCCCATCTCCTGGAGTCAATCAGCAGCGCAACAACCACCACAACACCACAAACCACGCGGCGTCTCCCGCCACTCCACCTGAATGGGGAAAACAGACAGGTCCCAAAGGAAGCTTACCGGAGCACTCCCTAAGAGCCCAGGCCAGGGACCCTCAACCAGCAACATGGCCCAGATTGAAGATGGAACTTCCAATGCAGACATTAAGAGCCTCTTACTAGATCTCAAGGTCGGCATTGGGAGCCTAATTAATAAAATGGACGGGCTCTCCTCGAAGGTAGATCTCCTGAAGCACAAAATGGACACTAACACAGAACGCCTCAAAGAAGTCGAACAAGGAGTGTCAAATCTCGATGACAGCACAGCAACCCTGGCAGCTAAAGTCAGTCACCTGAAATCCCAAATGAAGGCGACATCACCAAATGCGAAGACTTGGAAGGTCGCTCGAGGAGAAATAACATTAGAATTATTGGGGTGAGGGAACAGCAGGTGCCATCTAAAATGGAAGACTTTGTCAGAAAGCTATGCACCACCCTATTCAGCTGCGAGGCTCTCTCACACATGTTCGTGGTAGAGAGAGCCCACAGGATTCCATCCTCTAAACCCGTCCCAGGGACACCCTCTAGACCCGTAATCGCCAGGTTGCTCAATTATAAAGATTGAGACTCCATTCTCCAGCTGGCCAGAGAAAAAGGAGAACTGCACTATGAAGGAGACAGAATACATTTTACCCAGACTTCTCCCGGCAGTACAATTACAGCGGAGATCCTTCACCTCAGTCAGACAAAGGCTCAGGGACAATCAGCTCACCTACTCCATGCTCTTCCCGGCGCGTCTCAGAATTCAACATGAAGGGAGTGTCCACTTCTTCCAAACACCGGAGGAAGCCAAAGCTTTCCTAGACGGCCCCTGGCCAGCCCCCAACCAAATAGAGCACAGTGAGAAAGAGCACAAAGGAACCCACCGTAACCAACGCGTGGACGACGGCACTTACTTGCAACTCACACTGTGGCCTAACCAAAATAAACATGGGAGTTGAACACAAAGGCCGTGCAACTTGGGAGGTCCATGGTACCCCTTGCACAGCAAAGTTAAAACACAGTTCATTGTTAATGGGTAGGGAAATGGGAGACGGACACGCACCGTTCAGGTCCAGTCTCGAACGGCTTAAGCAAACGGGCCAGTTGGGGGTTGCCCGTGTAAGGACGGAAGCCAGAGAATGGAATAGGGAAAGTGCCACCAGCCCGTTGCCTCCCCTCACCCCCCCGGGCCACAAGCCAAGCCTGATCCCCCCCCTATGGGATGTCGCCAAAGCCTCCAATAAGCAGTAAATCACACCCCATACCAAACCCCGCGTCTACTCAAGACAAAGGCAGTAGCACCAGCCTAATCACCTATGCCAGTCGCACAATTCAAGGTCGCCACATGGAACATTAGAGGAGGCAACCTCCCCTCTAAAACAAGACGGATCCTCCAATTCCTAAAGAGGCACGAAGTTGATATCGCCTTTATTCAGGAGACTCACTTACTCCCTGAAAAAGACACCATTGGGCAAAAAGCTGGGGGTGCCACAGGTGGTACTCCTCCTATTCGTCATACGCCAGAGGTGTGGCGATCCTCATTAACCGTCGAATTGGCTTCAGGTTAATCAATGTTGAGAAAGACTCGGAAGGCAGATCACTATTGGTGAAAGGGATTATCGCTGGAAGAGACATCATTCTTGTCAACTCTTATGGCCCCAACGTCGACGGAGCGAACAACTTTGACTGGGTACTTACACACCTCTCAAATCAAACGGCAGTAACGATCATCTGGGGAGGTGACCTTAATACCGTCTTAGACCCTGTAAAAGACAGGTCGCGAAGCACAACCCTACCGACCCCCAAGGCCAGCCTCCAAGTACAAGAAATCTGCAGAGCCTTCAACCTAGTTGACACCTGGAGACACAGCAATAGGGAACGGCGTGATTACACTTTCCACGCATCAGTCCACAACTCAAATTCCAGATTAGACTACTTACTGGTATCAGCCAACGGCCCCCTCCAATGGGAACAATGTGAAATTCTACCGAGAACCTTCTCCGATCACTCACCGGTGACCCTTATCTGCAACCCAGCTACTACCAAATCCCGCCTGCTGCAGTGGCACTTCAAGCCTGGATCCCTACAAGACCAAGTTTTTGCATCCGAACTCCGTGAGGAAATATCAACTTTTTTAGACACAAACCTGGGCACGGTGACTTCCCCAAGCACAATCTGGGAAACACTGAAGTGTTTTGTGAGAGGGGTTTGCCTTGCCAAGGAGAACGGAATCATTAAGTTGATCCGGCAGGAACTCAACTCTAGTGAAGGGAAATTGAAACACCTTGAACTCCAACTCTCCAACAAGAGCGACCCACGCACCCAAGCAGCACTTAAGGAAGAGCAACTAAAATTCAAGACCATTGCGGAATGAGAACTGACATTTCTAGGCCGTAACAGCCAAGTCTGCCAATACGGCGAAGGCCATAGACCTGGAGCCCTCCTCGCGAGGCTGATCAGAGCCAACAGGAAACCAACAATGGTCGAGAGGATACACTCTAAACACGGCATAGCGGTGCACACTGATGAAGAAATTGCAGAGGAAGTCCAAACCTTCTATCAAGACCTATACTCTTCTGAATACACCTCAGACTCAGACGCCCTACATAGGTATCTCCAAGACACTGAGCTCTACTGGGTTGAAAGAGAACTATGTGAACCTCTTAATGAACTCATAACACCAGAGGAAATAGTAGAAGCCATTAAAACCCTCCCAAACACCAAAGCCCCGGGACCTGACTGTCTAACCGTGGAATTTTACAAGGCCTTTGCGGAAACTATAGCTCCTTTACTTGCGGAGGTATACTCCGAAGCACTAGAAACAGGCTCCTTGCCACGATCTTCCCGCGAGGCCAACATCATCCTTTTACATAAGACAGGTAAACCCCCAGAAGAGTGCGCATCCTATAGGCCCATCTCCCTTCTCAACCTCGATAACAAAATTCTAGCCAAAATCCTACTACTACCGGGCTACAGGCTACTACCACTGATGCCGGCCCTCGTGCTCGCGGACCAGGCAGGATTTGTTCCCGGGCACTGTATGGCGTTCGCATCAGGAGGCTATTTGCTATCACCGAGGCCCTCGACCCCACCTACCAGGCCGTTGCGGTCCTACTCGATGCCGACAAGGCATTTGACTCTGTGGAATGTGTAATAATAGTAACTCTGTAGTCTTCTTTAGCTTCTTAACATATTTTTATTACAGGTTACAGCAAGATAGCTAGAACAGAACCACTGGGTCCCATCAGCCAGGCTTAACTGAAATTAGCTGCAACCTTCTCCCATCATTCATCACCAAACATTCCACATGACCTCACCAGCTCATTAGATACAGGGAAAAGCACTTCACAACACATCTCCTTCCTTTCCAATAACAACACACACATATAAAGTACACCACCTACAAGAACTTCACAACACATCTCCTTCCTTTCCAATACCACACAAACACGACAAGTGCATCAAAACCCATCCCCCTCCTTTCCAATACCACACAAACACGAGAAATGCATCACAACACATCTTCCTCCTTTCCGTAGGCAACACTAACACGGGAAACACAGACACGGAAACTCACACGAAACATCCATATCATGCACCTTTTTATTGAGGGATGTAACTCAAATTTTTCTGGGATGTTCTCCCTACGGTGGCTTCGGCTTAATACGTCACTACTCTGGGACTGAATCCCTACACCATCTTCAGACTTAATGCACTGGGAAGGCGCTACCTTCCTCTATTGGAACGGGATCCCTACACTGACTTCAGACTTAATACTTCTCTACTCTGAGAAGGGAATACCTACACACTAAATGGAACACTATCCCTACACTTTAATGGGATGCTATCCCTATACTTCACTTTAAACGGGACGCTATCCCTACACTTTAAATGGGACGCAATCCCTACACTTCACACTGAATGGGACGCTATCCCTATACTTCACTTCAAACGGGACGCTATCCCTACTCTTCACTTAACTGGGACGCTATCCCTACACTTCTCGCTAAATGGGACGCTACCCCTAAACTTTAATGGTACGCTATCCCTATACTTCACTTTAAACGGGACGTTATCCCTACACTTTAAATGAGATGCTATCCCTACACTTCACACTGAATGGGACGCTATCCCCACACTTCACTTAACTGGGAGACTATCCATACACTACACTTAACTGGTACGCTATCCCTACACTTCACACTAAATGGGACGCTATCCCTACACTTTAATGGGACGCTATCCCAACACTTCAACTTCACTTTATGTGGGACACTATCCCTACACTTCGATGGTACGCTATCTGTCACTTCAACATTGGCCACTCACTTAAAGCATATACCATTTTGCATTTAAATATCCATATTATTATAAATCTGCCAATATATGTAGTCCTAAAAGTCCATGCTGCTTTACTGCAGCTACTTTTACTGTTTGCACATTCCTTTAACATTCTAAAAGTTCATGTTGCCATGTAACGTAATCCTAGAATTCCACAAGAGGTTCCTTCTATCTCACTCATGCACTCTTCCTTACCTCTCTTACATCATGCACTTATGACTCTCACACTTTAGAACATAAAGGTATTCACTAGAGTCCATGTTAGTCCATTTACAGCTGCACATCCTCAAAAGATTATTCTATGCTTGTAAATCTCATAGACACACTCTCATTACCATCAGCATCACGTACCGTTCGTGCACTAGCAGTCTACTGAAAAGCTACATCCGTAAATTTAACACTTTTCTTCATCTTCTCCCTTACTATTCACATCCGTTAGTGAACTGAATCACTCTGCGGCAGGAAGCACTTTTATTTTTCATACTTTGCCAGGCTCCAACAGGCAGTAAGCAACATAGTCTTCCTAACTTACCATATTGCACAGCACGAAGCTCCCTGGACATAAATCTCCTTGTGCCCATTGATCATAAAAGTCATCCCCACTTCCTCATTTCATAACATTACGGCATTTCACATTGTGGAGGTGTATCCACTGGCTTCCAGCAATCCATTTCCTACACAAGTAAACAGAACGTGGTGGGTGCGCTTTTTTTTCTTTTTCTCCTGATGTTAGAAAACAAAGTTTCCACTAAGCAAAGGTGATGCCCCTTCATTCCAAGCGCTTACGTAACGATCATATCTTCTGTGTAGAATGTTGGTGTTCAACATTCCTCACGATCGCCAACTCCCCTGTACAATGGCTGACGTCATCATTAGGAAACTATCCACAGAGCCTCTCATATCTCCTTACACCAACCGTCGCCACGGCCATTTCCACCCAGTGCTGGGGATCTGTGCAGTGAGTGCCCTTTCATCTTTGTCAGAGTCATTTTTATAATACGGGCTCATATCAATCTACTGCCCACTTACATCCAGGCACTTTAATTCGGCAGTTAAGAACATCTCCAAACGCTACGCTATTAACACTGAACAAGGACTGAGACTAGCAATTATGCTCCAATGTCCTTTCTTCCTATGACCACCAACCAGGGAAATCTCGGAATCTTTTACATTCACCAGCGCTGTCCAGAAATGCTGATTCTGGCATCTGCTTCCGGTGCACACATGGCCCCCTATTCATTTCCACTTATATAGGCAGCCTTGGATTTCTCTTGTCACACTTGGGCAGCATTTGGGCATCTTACTCTTGTCTCTCCCTTCCTTATGGACCCTGGTTTTCTCTAGTCTCTAAGGGCGGATTGGTCTTCCCCCTGCTTATTGCACTGGGTTTCTCTTCCAACGTTGGGGAGCCTGCTCTGTTCCCCCTCTCTCTCTGCGCAGGTGCTTCCGCCTTTACCTTGCATTGGGTGATCGCTGAGACTTTCTCTACTTCTCAATCCCCTGCGCTCTGCACCCCTGGGTGATGGGACTTACTTTTTGCCTTTGGGGGGGCAGTGGTTCTTTCCCTTCCTCTGCTGCTCCCCCCTCAGCAGTCTTCTTCTTTTCTTCTTTTTCTTGATCTGCAGGTGTCGACTCAGTAGACCTCGTTGCCAGTGTAATTATAGTTACTCAGTGTAATAATAGTAACTCTGTAGTCTTCTGTAGCTTCTTAACATATCTTTATTACAGGTTACAGCAAGATAGCTGGAACAGAACCACTGGGTCCCATCACCCATGCTTAACTGACATTAGCTGGAACCTTCTCCCAACATTCATCACCAAACATTCCACATGACCTCACCAGATCATTAGATACAGGGACAAGCACTTCACAACACATCTCCTTCCTTTCCAATACCACACAAACACGACAATTGCATCACAACACATCCCCCTCCTTTCCAATACCACACAAACAGGAGAAATGCATCACAACAGAATGGCCCTTCCTGTTCGCCGTACTTACTCAGATGGGCCTAGGCGCCCGATTCATTAAACTCGTTTCCCTACTATACAAGGACCCCCTGGCTACCATACTGATAGGATCGGCGAGATCCTCCCCCATTAGGTTGCAGCGAGGCACTAGACAAGGAACTCACTCTCTGCATTAATTTTTACCTTAATAATGGAACCATTAGCGTCAAATCTACGATCCCAACAACTCCACGGGGGCCTCATCATAGGCCCACACAGGCTGATTATATCCTTGTACGCCGATGATGTGGCGCTATTCGTACGGGATCCAGCAGAGAATCTTAACCCAATTATGCGTGAAGTGATCAAGTTTGGAGCAATATCAGGTTTAAAAATTAACCATACGAAATCAATTATATTCCCACTCACTCCAGCTACCAAACCATTCCATGACGATTACAACTTCGCTTGGGAGACCTCAAAGGTGCGCTACCTGGGGATACTGATGTTGTTAAACTACCACAAGGTATTCCAAGACAACTATGAAGCGGTAGCAAAAACTCTGCAAGAAAAAGTAAACCGCTGGAAATCACTCCCACTGGCCTTATGAGGCAGAGCCTCCCTACTCAAGATGGTGATATTGCCAAAATTACTATACCTATTCTCCAATATCCCAATTTTGATCTGACAACCCTTTATGAAAAAAATTAAAAGCATAGTTCTCAACCTACTATGGGCCGGTAAACCAGCCAGAGTCGCCCATTCGACGCTGATACTCCCTGTATCTAGTGATGGTCTTGCCCTTCCTGACTTGGAAAGATATTTCTGGGCGGCCCAGGCACAATTCCTTAGCTTTTGGTATGACTTCATCAGACCACACGTGCAAATAGAATGAGCACTGGCACGCCCAATCTATTAAGGGCCGTGATCATAAGTCAACTCCCAGTGCCTACTAACACGATGAACGTGGTCCTAGCGACATTCGGGGTATGGGAAAAGCGTGCACGAAAATACAATGTTCAGGTGAGATATTCGCCCCTCCTTCCAATCAAATTAATTCCAGGAATCCCCTTAACTTCTGAAAAGGTCTTCCATCAATGGGTTGAAAAGCTACAAATAAAATCACTTGGTGACCTGTTCAGTGAAGGCTCCTTTGTCACACCCCAACAAGCAACTGAAAGGGGAGGGAACACACCCCTAGATAAGTTTATCTACTTTAGAACCAGGTATACCCTACAGGCCCTATTCCCCACATTCCCGCAGCAACCTCCAACTTGGCAGCTACTACACAACGTGATCAAGGCCCAGGGCGAGGGCAGGCTAGTCTGGCAAATCTATAAATCCATCCTATCAGACACGGTTTCCATCGATACTCGCACGAAAACCAGATGGGAGAGGTCCCTTCAGCTAACAATACCAGACGAAGAATGGACACACATTCTAAAACAAACCCAAAAAATAGCCCTTAACTCCCGCCTAAAGAAAAAACACTTTAACTATCTGCACCAGACGTATTTCACCCCCCAAAAGAAGAACAAACAACAATCAGACCAATCAGCGAATGTGAAAGATGCGGATATGCATCTGCAGACTTCGTCCACCTTGCCTGGGACTGCCCTAAACTTACCCCATTCTGGACACAAATCCTCCAGACCACATCAGCAATAATAGGAGAGGAAGTGCAACCCATCCCAACGGCAGCCCTGCTCGGGATGATGAAGCAACTTTCACCTGGAATAAGGAAACTGGCAGGACTACTACTGACTCTGGCACGAAGGAGAGTGGCCATGTCATGGGGCAGAGGACCTACACCATCAGTGGCCCTCTGGCGTAAAAACATCATGTACTGTAAAGACGTTGAGTCTGAATTTATCAGAACACTTCCCCAACACGCGTGCCCCCCCCCCCGACATTTGGGGGCCCCTAGTGTCCTTTTTAATTAATGAAATAGACGAGAACTCCAACACAGTCCCTAACATTCTGTTTTTCATCCCACCAAGGTTCCGAAAATTGGCGGCTGTCTAGCCAACTCGCTAATGATAACATTACAACATTAACTTTGGTGGTCCGGGGGAGGCAGAGGAGGGGTCGGGGGCTTAGGGAAGGCACTGGGGTTACTCACCCTTGATAGGGATGTGTGTTCTGTAACTGTTCTTTTTTGTTGTTGTAAAAGCTCCAAAAATAAAGTTCGTAAAAAAAAAACCTTCAAAGAGATGCAGATAAGCTTTATAGTACATAACTTGAACTTTATTTTGGGTCATTTGTGCTCTCGCTCCCCCTTGTCTGATGACTAAACATCAGGATGCAGTGTGGGTCGATGGTGGCAGGGGCACATGGCACGCTATGCTACTTTTTTTTCGATTGCCTCCCTGTCAGATATCGCACCGTACACCCTTCCCCCTGACGCCCCCACAATACTCCACTACCACCCAACTACTCCACGCATGGCACTCCAGTACACCACACCCCATACTACCACACTCCACATTTTAGACCACCACACTTCACACCACTACACCTTTCTAGCTACCACCCCCACTCTTAACCCCTTACTCTCTTCCACACTCTGCAGACTGCAACCCCATTCCCCTGCTCTATCTTCAACCCTCTCCACCCCTTACTCCCCAGTCTGCCCCATCCCCACTCTGCCCTCCCTCTCCAGCCCACTCCTGCCACCCACTTTAACCCTGCTTTCTCTCTACCCCCTACCCCACTCTGCCGAGGCACCACTCTTCCCCCTGCACACCCCTGTCCCACACCACTCTACTCCCACCAACCCTTCCTCGCCCATACTAACCCCTCCACCCACCCTGCCCTACCACCCGAACATCCATCCACCCTTCCTAACCCCCCTTGCTTCTGTAGCCCACCCACCCTCCCTCACCTTCACTATCACACACCCCCACCATTTCTCACTCCCTCCATCTACCCTTCTTCACTGCCCTCTAGCCGCACCCACCATTTCTCACCCCTCTCACCTATCCACCCTTCATCACCCATTCTATCCACACTCACCCCCTCTTCCTGACCCCCACTATGCACACCCACCCACCAGCCCTTACTCCCTCCACCTCTCACCCTTCCTCACCCTTCTAACCGCAGCTACCATTCCTCACTGCCCTTTACCCCCACCCTCCATTCCTCTCTGCCCTTTACCCCCACCCTTCCTCACCCCCCTCTACTCCCACCCACCCTTCCTCACCCCTTCTAGTCCCGCCTACTTTCTCAACCTCCTCTACCCTACATGTCTCACTGATCTCTACCCCACCTACGCCCCTCTCTTCCCCACTCAACATTCCACACCCCTCTCTACAGCCACCCACACAGCCTTTCACACACCATTCTACCCACACCCATGCACCCTTTCACAGCCCTCGCCTCACTCACCCACCTACACTTTACACCCCTCTCCATGAATATATCCACCCACCCGTCCACATCCTACTCCAACCCCACCCACCCTTCTTTAGCCCCCGTCTCACTCCTCTCTATCCCCATACACCTTTCCTCACCCTTGTCTATTCCCACTCTGCATCGCTCCTCTAGATCATCCTCCTCTCCTTCCTAATTCACCCTACCTCCCCACTCTCTACCCCCACCAAACCCCACCTCGCTCCGCACTACAATCCCAACTCTAACCACACCTTCCCAACCTCACACCTGCCACCCTACACCAACCCACCCTACCTAACCCCTGCTTATCCTCAATAACCAGCACAGTATAGCTCGCCTATGCCGACCACCATTAATCTTACCTCATCCATGCCTACCATGTTCACCCCGAACTACTGTCTCCCACCTTAGCTCACCCACACGCCCACCCTTAAAAGCACCCTACTTACCTTAACATTTCCATAGTGTCTGCTAACATGTAACATTAGTAATACACATAGAAAAAAGACATTGGTGCACTGCAGTGAAGAGACCTCTTTCTACTATGTCTATTACTAATGTTATTTGTCTACAAGCCCCTAATGTGTACGCATGCTTGGAATTACAGGCTGGCAGAGCCCAAGTAGTAACTTCATTCTTACCTATACATTTAAAATCCAGTAAAAAATTGCAAACCAGCCAATGCTTGTTCATGTTATTATGATGAGGATGCCTTGTATCACAGTGAAACACCCATTGGGGATTGTGTGCTACCGTATGAGTGAGAAGCTCCAAAACATAATAAGTTATTCATGACAAACCTCTTAAGATTTCTTATTACCATGCAAGAATTACGAATTAAACTCTACAATAAATACTGAAATCAGTGCATGTATCCTTTTTTGAATACACAACTATTGCGGCAGCCGGTGCGAACATGGATCATATTAAGATTAGGCAGCTGGGCGTCTTCCCTTTTCACACAGCTGATGCTTTCCTGGCTATTTGCCTGGCAAGCAGAGGTTCGGGTCTATTACTGCCACCTTATCTCATAGCATCTTGTGGACAGGCTCATGTTGGCACTGCCAATAGAATAGCATTCTTTCTAGTGGCATGGCTATTTTGTACACCACAATGACTTTTTATTAAAAACAACCTTGGTGTAATTCTCTGTGCATGCCGGCTCCCAGTTTTGGGAGAGAAGAAACCCTGGAGCAACCATTTCCTCACATTCAAATCCAAAAGCTGTCCGAATGAGTACATATGGTTCATGGGTTCTAACACTTTAATGTTAGGGTGAGTGTTGCAATATAGGCATGAGTACCAATATCTCTGTGCACTCTTTACTTAGTGATTCAAGTATACATCCCTTTTATCATAGACATATTTGTAAAATATAAGTCTCTGTGGTAATTCTTATGTTCCACAATGCTCTACAATGTTGTGCAAAACGGTCAGGCACCTCCATTGGTCCTTTGTATTCCTTTAAAGAGAGTACAATATAATCGACTGGACTGTCCTATATATGCCAGGCAACAATGAGCTACACCTTGATAAGCCCAGTGACAGCAGCCACGCCTGAGTATGCCAGGCAAAAGTGGGTCTACACCCGGATATGGCGGGTGACAGTGGTTGATGCTGGTGAACTTCTTCTTTCACAAACTCAGGAGTATGGTTAGCAAACAAGTCAGATGTAAAATGGCTATATATACTGCAACTTCTACTATTAGGCTGCCTCTTGGTGCATGGCTTTGGGAGAGATGGGGAGTAAGCTAGAGGAGAAGGGGTATGCTGGGACAAATCCTGAGGTGGTGAAAGACGCAGGGCATAACAATTTAATTGCTGTGTTTCGGTATTTTCTTACGTTGTTTATGGTGGTGAGTGAGTGCAGTCACACAAAACGGGTAAGGCGAAATCCCAACACAATAAGAGGAAACTTTTTGCCATTTTTAGTTTGGCCTATTTAAAACTCACTCTCCCCCTCACAAAGTGCAGTGTAATGGGGCAAGTAGGGAACAGGAGCATGTGCAGGAGAAGGCATGTGGGGGGAGGATGGCTGTTAGGGTGTGAAACTACAGGGCGCAGAGAGTTCAAGAGGAAGAGTACAGTGAGCTGCATTTAGTGAGGTCCTTTGGGACAAGGCCATTGATGGATTTAGAGACGAGTAGCAGGTATATAAAGAGAGAGCAATGTTGCATGGAGAGCCATCCTGCATGGTGGGAGTAGGTAGAGGTAGGGGAGGGCCTGGTTGAAAAGAGTGCACGTTGCAAAATTGAGGACTATGTTTAGGGTAGCAAAAGAGTAGGGGTGGAAGACCATTAACTAAGCTTATGCATTGCTCAAGTTTGCTGAGCACTAAAGTAGAGATAAGAGTTTGAGTTGTGCGAGAGGTGTGGACAGGTTTTTCCAATGTTTTCGAGGTTGAGTCTGGCTGAACTGGAAGTGTCTGTGATGAACTTGTAGAGTCTCCGGTTGCTCCTGAAGAGAACCCTAAGGTTGAAAACCATGGGTGAGGGGGCAATGAGATTGGGGGGAACGATATGAGGTAAGTGAGGATGTCATTGGAGACAGGGAGAACAATGAATTACATCTTCGTAGAGTTTAGCATGAGGCAGCATTGAGCCAACCAGTTGCGGATGCCAGTTAGGCAGATGGTTATGCATTTGGAGACTTCAGCAGTGACAGAGGGGAAGCAGAAGACTATCTGAGTATGGACAGTGAAGAGGTGATACAGAAGCCAAAGGAAAACATTTGTTTGCTGAGGGAGGTGGTATATAGGGTGAAGAGAAGTGGGCCCAGACTGACCCTTGAGGAACTCCCCTGATAAGGGGTGTTGGGAAGGAGTTGTTGGGAGAATAGGACACACAGTCAAGTACAGGTTACTTGAAACCAAGAAGGGATAGAATTTGAAGGCAGGAGAAATGACCCAGAGTGTCAGAAGCAGCAGAAAGGTCCAGAAGGTTGAGAATGGAGGAGAGGTGAAAGTGGCAAGTGAACTGGCAACAGGGATGACCACTGTCTCGATTGATTGTTTGGACCGGAATCCAAATTGGCATGGGTCAGCAAGTGAATATACCCAGAGAGAAAATTGATTATGTGGTTAGAAACAAACCTCTAAAGGATTTTCGAGGAGAAGAGAATGAGAGACAAGTCTGTAGAATGAGGAGTTGTTTGCATCAGCAGTTGGTTTCCTTAGACGAGGTATGAATATAGGTGTCTTTTTATCAGGTTACGATAGGTAGGCGCTACTTGAGCCAGAGAGGTTGAATAATTCAGAGTGCTGGGCAACGGTGATGGTGCAAGTTCCTTGCCAATTTGTGGTGCAAAGGGGTCAACTGGAGTGCACGATGGGTTTGTAGAGTGAAAGATTTGTAGAGGTTCAGTGAGAAGGTGAGGGAGGAGTGAGATAGACAGTAGAGTGTGGGGCAGATGGGAAGACAATGAGAATGAAAGGATATATTCGTATAGCAAGCCCCTCCTCTTCACAATGAACACAAAGAAAAGACTGTCCAAGCGAGAACCGTGTTGCTCCATCTTTCCACACCGAACACTCTGCCAGAACTCTGCCACACTTGACTGTTGCCAGAGTGTTTGGTGTGGAAGGAAGGAGCAGAACGGTTCTGGCTTCGACAGTCTTTTCTTTGTGCTCATTGTGAAGAGGAGGAGCTGACTATACGAATACTCTGGACACAGTGGAGCACTGGCAGTGTTCGGTGTTCTGTGGCTCGGTGCGATCGTGAGCTGTCATTCCTGTCTCTCTGGAATGACACATGGTGAGTGCCCGCCCCTGTTATTTTATTATTACTTACGTTTCTTCAGCTAATGCGAAGCCGAACATGCTGGGAAAAGTAACGTCAAAGTCCCGGAACAATAATTTAAGGAAAGGCAAGCCTTACAGTAAATCGGGTGCAAGTGGCCCAGCATGGCCGATAGACATTATCCAACTTGAGATACGACCAGTCGAAAACAACCATGACATGGGAAATCTCGACCTACCCCAGAAGACAAATCGTGGAAGAATGACTGCGTTCTATCGCCAAGAACAAAGAAAAGGACTCAAAGCTGGGGGTAAGAACGAGACTCTGCACATCACAACAGGGTAAAAGGCCTCGAGCTCAATGAACATAGATTACATAAAAATAGACAATTATTCATTGCCAGCCCTTTGTTATTCATTGCAGGAGGCAGCAATGGGAGTTTCAGACATTTCATTTGTTCAGGACATTGATGGCGCCCATAGACCCGGCGGTGCATCAGTCACCCTGATGCACCACCCAAGTGCCTTCTCCAGCACCGTTATCCACTCAAAGGTTATCAGCCTTGCCAAATATGTGTGAAGCCACCTGTAACAACTTGACCCAAATCACCGAGAGCACAATATCCAATCTGGGAGTTTCAAATTATCTTATTGAAATTGTGCGGTGCAATGCACGAGGACATAAAAGAACAAAGTACAATGATCACCGGTTTACTGTAAACTAAGGCAGTAGAAATGTATCAGCAAATGAACAGGTTCCTCCAGGAAACACTGTCATAATAAACTCTCAGGATAATGTAGAGGCACGAAAGGGCACAAAATGAGCGGAACATAATCGAGAAGGTGCATAACGAAAGACACTTGGCAAAACGCCTCAAAAAGGGGTGCCCACAATAATATAAATCAGCAGAGTCCCCAGCATGATGACCCTTTAAACTCAACGAGCAATTCCATACCGTCGTGTAAACCTAAGAAGGCCAAGAAAAAAGAGACGCAGTGAAACATAGATTATCGAAAAGTATTGGTAGCCGGATTAGCTGGCTGGCTAGCAACAACAGGACAAAAGGTCAAGCCATTGAGGGAGGAACCGGCATGTTGGACCCAAGTGCACATAAACAAAATCTTGCATGTGAGGATTTAGGAGAAATCCCAGACAGGTTGAATCCAGCCAGTCAAGATATGGGCGTTGACCCTCATATGGCATTACCTAAACCGCGTGACCTAGAACCTCCTCGTGGGGAAGTGCCGAACCCCACCATCACTGCAATCGGCTATCTACCATCAAACGCCGCTAAGAAAGGGTTCGACAGGTCAGAATTATTACACCTGCAGCTATATATGCCTACACTGAGGGTTTTGAATTCGAAGGTTTTTGACTTTGTTGAACCAAAAAAATGTGTAGGGGGCGTCTTTGCAAGAATGCAGTGTAGCACATCGTAGGGATATGAGCTTGACAACAGTAAACACGTCGGGCTCAGTAACATTGAATGTAAAAATTGCCAGAAGTGCAGGACATCAGAAAATAAATTCTGTAGAAAGAGCCCCCTGGCTGGAAGTCCAGAAACGAACGAAGCCGCTCAGGGATGGGAATGGCTCAAAACATTCTTAACTAAAAAAATGGGAGGACCCAAATCAAATTACAATATAGCAAGTTGGAACACAAGGGGTTCTGGCAGTGGCAGATTTAAGGCAAAGGGCCCTGTGGGCAGAAATTACAGAGGGCCCCAAGTGGCCGGGTCATGGAGGCGGAGCCTAGAGTGGGAGGAGTTGCACAATGATGAACTTTAGGGATAAATGATTCATTTTTTAAAGTTGTGTTTTTAAAAAAAAAGAATTCTGTGTTTGGGGGTGTAACTTTAGCTAGGCAGAGAAGGGCCTCCTTGCAGGTCTTGCTGTCAATGGTGGTGACTGGCAGGGCCGTCACGAGGGGGCTGCAGGAGGGGCAAACTGCCCCAGGCCTCGCGCCTCGGAGGGGCCTCGTGAAGCCCTCTCCTCCAGCCCCTGCCTTCTCCCAGTTGCTCTCCCTCTCGCCTGTCTTCTGCGATTCAGCGTTGCTCCGAACTAACTGTAGCAGCAGTTACCTGGACTCTGCTGAACTTTTCTTCTGTTCAATGCGGCGCCAGTGGTCGAAGTGGGCGGGAGCGGTGCTCCTCTACTTTTTTTTTAAAATATGTTTATTTTAAACCAAGGCAGGACAATTTACATATCACATTGTATAGAGATTTCACACCAATAAACATTCTCTTTCGCTCGAGTTCTCCCTCCCTCTCCCCCCCCCCCTTGGACCCCATCGCCCCCCCCCCCGGTCCTCACACTCCGCAGGGCTGATCGTCGCCCCCATCCCTCAGGTGGGCCCTTGTTCTCTTAGAGTCCATTGCGTGCTGAGGGGTTTAAATGTTAAGGCGGGGAAACGTTGGTCGTACTCCAGCACAGTGGCCCATAGGTTCTGGAAGCGGTGCAGGACTCCCGCCCTTGCCACGTTCACCTTTTCCGCAATCAGGATATCCCAAAGTTTACCCCACCAATGGGCCACGCAAAAGGCATTGTGTCACTAATTTCGCTCTGTTTCCGGAGCGTAGGTAGACCCCCGGGGTCGGGACCTCCAGCAGGACCGTCTCGGGCTCAAGGGGGAGAGATATCCCCGTAATGTGTTCGATCGTCCCCAGGCACTGTTCCCAGAATCGCTGAATCTTTGGGCAAGCCCACCACATATGGAAAAAGGAACCCGGCTGGGAGAACCCCCTCCAGCAAGAAGGGTCCACCCGGGGGTTCATGTGGTGTAATCTAAGGGGGGGTAGTACCATCGAAGCAACAGCTTATATGAGCATTCCCTGTTGGTCACACAGGTAGATGAGAGTGGGTGCGGGTCCAAATGTCTACCCAGCATTGGTCCTCGATCGGATGACCCAGGCCGGCCTCCCATTGGGCCATAGCTCGTGTTCTTGCGCTCAAGGAGTCCCCCAAGAAGCGTCTGTACAGGGTTGAAACCCTACTCCGGGATGGCAGGTCCTTCAGAGTTAGCTCCAGAGCGGTGAGAGGGCGGACCGCCGCCAAGAGGGTCTGGGGGTGAGAGCACCAGTGACGGAGTTGGCAGTATGTAAATCTATCTCTTTCCTGAAGTTGAAACCTCGCCTTACATTGTTCAAAGGTGCGTGGCGTGTTTCTGGCGTATAGCTGCTCCAGGGTCTCGAGGCCTCCGCTCCTCTACTTTTTTAAATAACATTTTACCGTTCCTATACTTTTCTTTTAAAATAAACCATTCCAGAATGGTTTTGTTTTAAAATAAAAGTGAAGGAAAAAGTTAAAACTTGCACCTTCAGTGCAGTGCAATGAACGTTCCCTTAAACAGCAGGCAAATGTGTTTGGGGGGTTTGTAGGTGGTGTGGCAATGGGGTTTGTAGGGGGTGGGGGCAATGTCAGTAGGGCACATAGTTCCACTACTTCTTTTCATACACTTCGACCATTGTGTAGCTGGCATTCGGAAGAAAGTCGAACAGCTCTTCTTCCCGATTCAGTTAAATGACGGGAAGGAGTCTGTCCTCGCCCGAGTTGACTTGAATAGCGAAGAAAACTTCATCAGCTTAGTATTATTCAAGAAACTCCCAAAAGACCAGACCCTACCCGAGTCAGTTTATCATTGGGTATGGGGCCTGGAAATTCCCCATTCCAAACATCTTCTGCTTAGCAGTTGCATGATCAACATTTCTAGAGGTGACAAAAGCATAGAACACAATTGTTGGGTCGTGCAAGGTGTTCCTTCCGCCTTTTATATGGGCAGTCACATCCTCAACAGACTCGAGATTAATTTGGATCCCAGTTATTGCCATGCCCGGTCCCAACTGGAGAGTAAATCTCAGGTCCCTGACAGTCCTAAAGAAAGCCTTCTGGTCAGCCCCAGTGCTACCGTAGGAGATTGAAGTTAATGGAGAAGAGGTCACCATCCCAGGCCTCGCCTACAGAATCTGCATCCCCAAAGGTGACTTGACAGAAGAGAAGTGGGTCCACATCAATCAGCTAAAGAGTTGCCACCCCAGGCACACTTTGCGACAAATAGAGGAGCCTACTGAAAACCCAATGGGGGATACATCTGAAACATAGGAATATTTCAATTGTCATAGAATGCATGCGTATCCCACTGCTGTCACCCTGATTAGGGGCAGTTAGCGGGAACATTGTAATGACCTGTTTGTGCTTAATTTCTAGATTTGCACTGATTGCACCGTCATTACCAAGGAGGACCTCCTCGGGGGCCCAGAAGGAGAAACCCAAGGAAATCCGGGGCGTCGCTCAACACCAGAAAAGAAAGAGCCAAGCGAAGGCTGGCAGGTATTGTTCCACATTCCAACCAGAGGCAGCGAGGGGGGCGTGTTGCATCGTTCGCTCATACCCGACTGAACCTGCTTTTTCAATAAAGAAATCTCACTTGCCTGACTCCCCCATGACTGGAAGTCCAGAAGAAGTCGGTGAGGGGGGGTGTAGCATATATTGACCCACTCAGCTGTGCTTTACCAGTTTACTATGCTGCATTGGCGCAAGAACCAGCAATATAGCTTTGCTGGCACCTGGGCGCGCCAGGATCTCAAAATTGTGTTTTTACAACCACCAGAAAAATGGCTGTATCACCCTGACGCACACATTTCAGGTGGGGAGGAACAGAGTACACATTGCAGGAGTGTACCGGTGTGCTCTGCAACATTTAACATGGAATTAAGTGAAAGAGGCAGCATTGCCTTGCTGAAAACCCCAAAATTTCCTTTCAAAACGAAACATTTTTCACTCTTTGTAAAAGCTGCTTTGATACTAAATCCATCCATTTACTATGAAACTGTTGTGATTAAAAAGCCATGCCATGCCCAGGATCATCCATTGTGTCTCAGCAAAACCGGGCCTAATTCCTGAATGACAGCCCCTGTCAAAAGTAACTTTGAAAAAGTAACCAAGAACTCTGCTGTTACACGCACAGGAAGGCACGCATATTTCTCCACAATGTATCAAACACGAGCTGTCTTCAAAAGAACTTTAACTATCTGAGCCTGGTCAGTTTCATATACCAGTGTTCAGATAAAACTCATGCATTCAAAGAAAAATGACTTTAGCTGCAAGGACATTGTGGAAATCTGAGTGAGCTGCCCAAAACCGAATTAAAGAAAGAAATGTCAGTTTGCACCACGTGTGAAAATAGGCTGCTTACAAAATAAGGAAAAACGAATGCCTGTGTTTTAAAACAGTACACTGGTAAATACAAGTTTTACTTGTCTTTAGAAATACAAAGGGGTTGGTTACTGGGGAGAATATATCACATGTGTTATTTGATGTAACAGGCTTATTTAATTCTGGATATAAGGTCAAAAGTGAAAGATGTTAAACCCAGGGTGGCTTGAGCTACCAAGTTGAAAAACAGGTTTTCTGCTTGGAGGAAGGCTCTCTCTCTCTCAGCAGCTCCTGGCAACTCCCTGATAATTACAGGGTTGGACAGACTTTCGTCTCTATTGAACCCACGGACAATGGAGCTCCCAGGGCAAGGATGTTGGAAGTGTGAAAGGGCAATAAAATCTACACTCAAGCTGAAACCCTCCATCCTGCTTGGAAGGAAATGCCAGTGGTGTCAGCTGACAAGAAAAAAAAAATGGTCTAACCCCTGCCATTTGCTTTTAAAGATTATTTCATGAAGAAACTTTAAAGACTTCTATCTCTGCAGCAAGACTTTGAAAAATTGTGAAAACTTTCCAGTTTAAAATTGATTGTGTGTACTTTATTTTGAAACTTGCTAGAATGTCGTGACAAACTATGGACAGAAATGGTGAAATATTGAGGATTTAATGAAAAGTATAAATGTTGCAAACATACATTTTTTTTACATACATCCCTCATGACAATTCCCACATATGTATAAAATTATGGAATTTTAGGCCGAACTTTTCATGCCTAACATGATGAAAAAGTAGTAACCGCCCGAAATAAGGTCTCACAGATTGCAAGATTGGGTGGCTGTACTTTACATTCAATATGTAACCTGTGTATCTGACTTACTAAGAGGTTGCAACTGCAGAAGTATGTATTTTTGGCAAAATCGGATTTTCAGTAAAATAAATGTGGGAGTTTCTAGATACAGTAAAAATCACCTCATAAACATGACATCCTTTTCCTGAAATCCAGTCAGCGAAGAGCTAGGCGGAGACTTCTACCCTTGTCCTATCCTATCTTTAGGGGCGTGGGTAGTGAATCCTGCCCCTGTCATATACTGTAATGATGTCATCTGGCATTATAAATAAGGGCCCCTGACTAGGCTCAAGACACACTGATTCCTGACTGATTCCTGATTTCCTGCCCGGCATCCTGTCTATTCCTGTCTTCTTGCAATTATCCATCTAGAATCCAGATCCCAACCACAAGGCCAAAACTGTGCTGATCCTGCTTCAGTTAGGCCTCAAATTCCAAAAATCCCAATAACCAAGGGGAGCTGTGGTGTTTTGGGAAAGCATTGTGAACTTAACCTGGCTTGCTGCTCACTAAAGGAATGCCTGCTGCAAACCTATTGTCCAGCTGATCTGTAGTATCCAGTAACCAGAGGTGACCAAACTGCCCAGCTGACTCGCCAGGAGCTTTGTCTTGTCGTGACCAGAGCGCTGACTGTCCAAGATACAGAAACTAAAAAGTGAACTTTGAGTATCAATAGGAACCGTAGAAAACCAAAGCCTAACTTGCCATGCCTTGTCCTATCCCAATCTCTAAACCATCCTATCCTTACCTTAATAACTTGTAACATTGTCAGAATACCTATTGCAACCCTGTCATTGATTTATCTTGCTAAAACGCCATTTCTTTAGTCATTTTTATCTTGTCTTGTAAATCCTAACCTATCAATCCTATTTCAAGTGATCAGACTGGTTCCGCCAGGGCGGGTGTAAAGACTGGTAGTGGGTGTCTGTACTTCCGCTCTCTATATGGTAGAGGAGAGGCACAGCGGACCCCAGCCAAGATTCTCTATTCGGTAGCAATGGACGAGCAATCAAGGCCTAGCTTCTCAGGAGGTGATGCAGGCTGGTTCTTAAGTACAGTGTAGTCCCCGAACCCTCACAAAGGAATGTCCACACACTGTATTACTGAAAACACAGTCTTTATATAATTAATATTCAAAAGTATGTACACGATCACAATAACGCACTTTGTACTCGGAAGTCAATAATGATAAATATATACAATTCTAAAGTGGTACCACCAATGTTATCGAATCTCATTAAAGTGCATCAACGGTACGGTTAAAATGTCACACAGATCAATAACGAGTAAACCAGCAATAGAGATAGGCAGGAACGTAAGATGGTTGAAACAATAGGCAGAACACTGGCTCCTACCTCTAGGCGCAGTTTTGTGTGGAGATCCCCCCACCTGGGCAACCTGTAAATAAAGATATATAGCACAAGCCCAGTCCATATAATGTTCGATAGTCTTACTTCTTCCTGTTAAGGTTTTACCCCCCCAATGTACCTGGTGGAGTAGAGTTCTCCGACGATGCATCGACCGATCCTTCTTGAGTGCCTCCCTTTCAGGCAGGAGCCACGGATCGTCGAGAGGTGTCGGGGAACTTGGCGTTCGGTGTCGGGGAATCGACGGCCCTTCTTGAGTGCCCTCCCTTTAAGGCGGGAGTCATGGGTCGTCGAACGTCCGACGGTGAACAGGGTGAACTATGGCAGGGAAGTGGCCGCTTCGTTCCTAGCGGTGCTCATCGACGACAGAGTGTTGGCGTCCTGCAAGGAAGATGCGTGCGGGGCACCTCGGTGACGATATTTCTGGACCGCAAAGAGATGATGAAGAACTGTGGCCCAGCAAGGGCGTCGAGTCGTCGGCGTCTCTGCGGTCTGTAGGTGGCGGGAAACCCATCGATGGATGCTCCTCGGCGCGTCCTCGGTCGGGCCTCCTCCAGCGGGAGACAAGCGGATGCCGATGCAGACGAGAGCGTCCGTTGATCAGTTGAAGTTCTTAGGCAAACATGAGCACGGCGCTCCGGACGGCGACGGCGGTCGTCGACAGTGGCGGACAACAGTCTGGGTGCTTCTCCTTGGAGTTCCGCAGCAGCCCCCGTATCGGGTAGGCAGCCTGTCGAAGGTCTGTCTACCAGGAAGCATTGGCAAAGATCAGCTGTGCACGATGGTCCCTCGTAGCTCGGGAAGAGGGCGCCTTACCAGGTCCTCTCTGGGTCAGTCCTTGGAGGCACAGCAGCTTTCAGATTGTGAAGGAGAGCATCAGCAATTCTTCTCGTCCAGCAGGGCTTCAAGGTCAAGCATCAGTTAATCCAGTTACTCGTCGTAGTGGACTTCAGCTTCTGAACACAATTCCTAGCAGTGAGAGGTCCCCAGATATACTGTTGATCTCCCATTCATTCCGCTGGGTCACACTTAAGCATCCAATCACGACTACGGGCATTCATGCAGGCAGGCAGCCAATCAGGCACACGAGGTATTCAGGCCATTCATGTCTCTCCAGACACTCACAACAAGTTATGTGTATTGGGACAAGTACCAAGCCATTCAACACTCCAAGCTGCATTCATACCGGTTTCGGGCAGGGTTGTCTCAGTCATTGTGTCAACCACCAGATACTAGACACCCACAACACAGAATGCATATTCGTCACACACTCTATTCACCCAGGTTCCAACCACAGGAGGTACCCACAATGTACATCACCGGGAAGGCTCCAGCTAGTCTGACTGGGCCTTCACAACAACAACACCATATATGGCACTTCCATCCAACAGCCAGTCAGGGGGAAGGGACAGAGTCATGGCTTCCCAGGACTTTGGGAAAACAAGGTAATGGGTAATAGAAAGCAAGAGGCCACCGGGGCCATCTTATTTTCCATCAGGAATCAACTGATCCCAATGGCAGGGCCGGGGTATCCCAAAATGGAGGATACTCTGCGCACCTGTCAAACTCAGCATGGAGCTGCCACCAGCCCATACCCTGCTCTGTGGGCCACCCACAGGTGCCCAAAAACATACACTAGGGGCACAGGGTTGTACCCCCACCCATGGGTGCCATAAGGGTATCCCACGGGTCCGTTCACCAAACCAAAAGAAAGAGAGCTGCACCGCCAGGAGTCCCACATGAACTCCTGCACGGAAAACACGACAGAACACACGATGAAAAGCAGTAAAGGATACGGAGGCCCTGTCCCTCCGATGCATTTCCAGCATCACAGCGGGCACCGGGGAACTAGGGCTGATTCCGCAGATCGACCCTGGAATTTACTGTGTCTCAATCTGGTGGTCTAGCCTGAATGCTCTTGCGTAGTGTAAAACTGTCCTTGTCAAAATGTATTTCTTTGCCTTTTTCACGCCTTCAATTTCTCAAAAACGCACCTCACTAGATCTTGCATAACTCACTCAATTTACCAGCTAGAGACTTCATTTCCATTCCATATTGTACCTAGGACCCATAGCTACCCACAACCCAAAAATCGCATCACAATATTTCACCCGTTTTTATTAAAAACTGTTTGGTTACTTTCAGGCGGGAATGAGCATTTTTGCAAAGTTTTACACCTGTTATTTTTACTATCAATTGTTTTAAACCTTCCATTCATTTTCGAATTGTATGCTTTTGCTCAATCTATTGCGTATGATTGCTTGTAACTTTCCAGTGTTGATCCCTTACAGAATTGTACTTAGTTAAGGATTTTTGCACACATTCATTGTTTTATTCAGCCATTTCCGAGTGTTTTAACATTGCAAGGGTTCAGATATGTTTTGCTCTCTTGTTTGGGGAGGGAAGGTTGGATTTCAATTTTGTTTTATTCCTCATTCCTGATTACCTGCTGCTTCCTTATATCTATTTAGAATTGATTATTTGTGGGTTGAGGAATATTGCAGGGGGAAATTCTAACTTGATTGCTATCTTTCTAAAAATTTAAAAGTGTCTCTACTCCCTTGTGTTTTTGTAGTTCTGTCAATAGAAGGTTAAACTAAGTGCATTGCTTACATTCATATTGTTCTTATCACCCCATTGGTGATTGCTGCCCCATATTAAAATGTGTATGATTTCTTTTGAATTTGAAAATAAATAAATATTACATTTTATCAACCAGTCCCTTGTGACCCGGGGTATTTGAAAAGGGGGTGTGATATGAGTGGTGTACCATCTCAAATATTGAATCTAACATAAAAGATAAGCATTTCAATTGTGCGCTGCATACTGGGCTGAGACTAAGGTGTGCGTCGCCTGATTGAAATCCTTAACACCACATGTCGGCATGCCATCCTATACATATTTATGCATATAATACAAAGGTTATTTTGACATAAACCTTTCTTCAGTAGAGAAACGTAACTTTGCTGTAGTTGATTCGCAGCTATAGGAATAGACCTTATTTTGGTTCCTCCACACAAAAACCAAGGGGAGATTTCTCATGTCTCGTGTTTTCTGTGGCGCCGCTGCTGGTCCAGTGCGAATAATCATAAGGGGGACTGACCAAATGTTTTGCCCCGGGCCTCACCACACCTTGTGACAGCTCTGGTGACTGGTGAGCCGGCGCCACAGTATTTCACGCAGATCTTAAATATTTCTGAGGGGTAACACGGTTTTGTACCGCAAGTTCGTGCAAACACGGTGAGAGAAACCATGTCCCTTGAGCACCCCTCCCCCCAATCCCCAGTCGATGCTCCGCTGCTAGCAGCAGTGGCCAGTAATGCATATCTGATTGTGTGGCTGCTTGAAAAATATGTATCACTAACAGGAAAACAGCTTTTATGCAGGCCTAGATCCTTTTTACAAAATGAAGGCGATATGAAGAAATACAGATTAGGACACATTGACGCCTTCCATAGCCCACGGGGGCCGATTTTACTGAGAAAAGACTTGGCAAGTGTGCACTATGAAATCGTGGCATGCTTTCTATCAATTCCTTGTTTATTGTGTTGTTGGTTGTGTGCATGAGACAGTGAATTCAGATTCAGATGGGCAAAAACACGTACCTTTGTGGTGGTCAAACACTGACAAGGTGCTGAAATTCATGGCTGTCTAGTTCAAAGTTGTCCATTAACCCAAGCAAATGGCATGCCATCCACTGGGTTTCTGGCGAGGCGTCCAAAATGTTGAGGTTAAAAGGGATATGGACTGGCACCAGCAGCCACCACGGCCCCTCGCAGGTGAAAGCCGAAGTCCCTCTGCTACGCCTGGCCACTGGCAAGGCAAAGCCCACGACGCTTGCCCCAACATCACGTGAAATCATGCTGGTGCCCACAAACTGTTACATTGTTACAGTCCCGCTGGCGCCACCTGCCCAGTACTCACTCTACCCCCATGCTGTGCTTAACATAACTTTTTTGTAACCTTCTCTCTGATGCAGCCTGCTGGCATGGGCCGCCCGTGAGTGTACCTGAGCAGTGAGAGCACAGATCACTACCACACGGGAAGAACACACGGCCCACACTGCAGCCTGCTATAGAGGGAGGGAGGGACTGAGTCGAGTCAATGGCACACTCTGCGCAGGGCCCCATGAGCGGCGCCGCCGGGCCCCCAAGTGCAGCCGCTATGCTGCACACCAGCGCCGATCCTGTTCCAGCTCTGGATTAAAGTACAATCTGATGAATGTGCGAAGGGAAAGGGCGGGGCAGGGCACAGGGGCCCGCTATCAATTTGTCTGCCTGGCGACTGTTAAATCCACCTCTGGGTTCTGGCCATTTTGTAATGCCACAATAATGGCTCATTGCCCTTGCTGACTAAATACAATGGGCCTCATTACACGGTAGGCGGTAAGGGTTTACCGGTACTGGTGTTTTACCGGTACCGGTAAATCCTTACCGCCTTACTACGAGGTCCCTTTGCGGGTTGGGGAATGTAACGCCTGCTTTTTGCAGGCGTTAAAAACCAACCCGCAAAGGGACCAGTGGAGCTAATTACGGTACCGCAATTTGCGGTACCGAAATTAGATGTCCAATCAACTGGTCGAAAAAAAACTGGTTGACTGCAATTTGGTCGAAAACCAAATGGTCGAATTTTTTTTTTATTTATATATTTATTTTTTGGGTTTTCGTTTAGTATAAAAAGGGGTTTTTAGAGAAAAAAAGGGGGTTGGGGGGGACCCCCCCAAAAAAAAAAGGGTTAAAATAAAAAAAAAAAATTCGACCATTTGGTTTTCGATCAAATTGGTTCGACCATCTGTCTGGTCGACCAATTTTTTTCGACCAAATGTCTGGCAACCCCGTAATTAGCGCCTTCCCCATTCCCATAAAGCCCTATGGGGCAAAAATGGGAATGGGGAAGGGCAATGGTGGAAGGGGGAATTACCGCCCCGCCAACCTTGGAATGGGGCGGTAATTCCCCTTTCCTCCAAGGCAGTACCGGTAAATTACCGGCATGAACCATGGCGCTAATAGGGCCATGGTTTACCGCCTACCGTGTAATGAGGCCCAATGTCTTCATGCTGCAGGGAACCCGGCTCTGCTCCACTATTTACATTGCAGCATGTCACATTTATCAATAAATGCCAGAAAATGCCCCGTCCCCTCCTGCGGTCGACCCTATGAGGGTCTTTTCATTGGACTAAGCTCGAAATGAGAACCCTGCAGAGTTACACCCATAGGAGCAAACAACTACGTGTTGGCGATACAACTGAAATTGGCGAGGCACCAGAGTCTAAAAGCATGTTGATTGTAAACATATATATATGTTCCACCGGACATTACTAATCTGGACCCCATATGGGAATATCTAGACGAGACCTACAGCAACTGGCCGGGAGTAACAAATAATTAGATAATTTTACTTGGTGGTGATCTCAATACACAGTGTGTGGATGTTGAAATCTGTGCCCCCTACAAACACATCCGCGAGAAATGTGTTATGTTGCAGAAAGGAGGAAACCACAAAGGAAGAGAATGGTTACAAAACCTAAAGGACTGGGACATGGCGCTGTTAAATGGCAGAACAAGGAGGGATTCCCTGGGGAAATATTACATAGGTAAAAGGAAGGCTTGCCTAGATTAGGCCTTTGGCAACAGCTCGTGCTTAGAGAAGGTCCCTGACCTAAAGGATGTATCAAATGACGTTAGTGATCATGCCATACTTTGAGTTGACAATGTTATGGGCGGTCTGTAAGACCACTCCCCAGGGTTGCAGTGCTATTGAAACCAACAGGGGACCCAAACAAGCTGGACCCTCCCACGACATTCAAACAAAGTACTGTGTCCATAAAAAGAAGTAAACAAGCACCATTGTGTTAGCCACTTGCACTTACCTTATTGGTTGCTCCTGTCCTTAGTAGCCCTAGGTGGGCACATTTGACTTTCTAAGGTGAAAGAAAAAGAAAATGTATCCTTCAGCTGTGCCCAGCAAGTAATGGCGCAGCCCACTAGATGACTTACAATAGCCAGCGTTTTGGGACTGAAGGGGACGACCTGAGGGAGACCTTGAAGCTGAGAGGGCTGCTGTAGGTCTGTGTTTGCCATTCAGCTGCTGCAAACCGCACTGTGTGCTGTGGCCTTCTCCTGGAGGACCAAGAGGAGAGAGACACAAGGGCACCCCTGCTGCAGCATCACAGGAGTCCTGAAGACTCTGGCCTCTCCCTCAGTAATGGACAAGGTGGAGAAAAGTAAAGGGCAGCTTCCCCTCTGGTGCCTTGACCCCCACTTCTTTTCCTCAGTGTATCCGGTCGAGAAAAGAAAATAGAAAGAAGTAAAAGAAGGTGCTGTTCCTGCCCCAAGCAAAGGCCTAGCGTGGGTGTCCTCGGGCAGTGTTGCACCCGTTTAGGCAGAAGAAATACATCTGTCACTGTGTCCTGGGCCACTTCCTCAATCAACAGGGTCGGTATTCTTATAAAGCACAGGCTCCCCCTTTAGCATGACATCTATATCTGTGAATATATGTGTATTGTAGAATAATCCATTTGAGCCAAGCCACACATGCCACAACACCGCCTTGTAACCATTGCTGGAAGAGCACCTCCAGTTCAGAGCCCCATCAGCAAATTATTTTGGATATGGCTAATAGGTAGCATGTGTGACATGGCTCAAATGGATTATTCTACTTTCAGATGAAGCATTTTTTCAAGCCTTATGCAACCCCGTAACATGCTGGTGTTTGCTAAATAAATATATATGTATGTTTTTTCACTGAAAAAACTTTAGTTAATAGAGAGTTACGATATGCTCACCCACCTCCTCCTCTACAAAAGACCTTGTCCTCAAGGTTTGCAGCTACTATATGAAGTCTAGGTGGTACAGTTATGAGGGTCTCTATGCAGCGTGGCTGGATGGTTATAACTTCTGACTGAATGCATGGGACAATACTGGGGCCTGTACTTACAGGACTACCAGTTTTTTTCACTTCACACTTCCCCAGGAGCGCCAAAATTCAACATTCTCACCGGTACAACTTCCTGGTGAGAACTGCGTGTATCCAGTGGTCGATTATGAGTTGGTTCTGGGGAGTCAGTGGGGTCCAGCTTTGTATTCGGGGCAAGTCTGTTTCGACACTGTCTGTGTTTTGGAAGGTATCTTCGCGGGCAAGAAGAATTGATTCAATGTCAGCCACTGAACTCTCCCCTCATCCAGTCTGGGAGTTTACAGGATGGTCTGGCATAACTCGACTTTCCTGACATGTTTCATGAAACTATGCAAAATAACTTCCCTTGGGTTCTTTGCATTCCCATCCTCTTCCTCTTCAGACTCTGGGTGGGATCTGCGATGAAGATGGGTAGTTCCTTAATTCTTGATTTCATTATCTTCACTGGTTTTTCCTCACTCTTTGTCACTATACTCTTGTGGTGCAATACTCCTGTACATCGGGTTGGGTCTGCGATGGTTTCTTCAATGGGCGTGTCCGGTCTACTACTGATGGAAGTAGTGGCTTCAGCATCTTCCGGGTCCATTGCTGCATTGTCTAGTAGCAGTAGGAGGTGGTTTTGGTGAAGCGTTTTGTGATGTGATTCGTTTCCTTCATCCCTGAGTCTATAGACTGGCAAACCAGTTGGCTGGTAGTCGATAATGTATGGCTGGGATGCCCAGCAGTCAGCCAGTTTGTTTTGGCCTCTTTTTCCAAGGCTCCTCATGAGGACACGGTTACCGGGTTGCAGGTCTCTGATCCTTACCCTAGCATTGTACCTCCTTTTGTTGTTTGTGATGTTGCTCTCATTCGCAACTGTTGTGCTTGGTTCAGTTGCTCTTGTAGGGCTCGTACATATTTGCTGTCATTTTTAGCACCAGCCCCATCCGAAGACGCACCAAAGCACAGATCAATGGTAGTCAGGGATCTCGTTCAAATATGAGATGGCATGGAGTGAAGCCGTTTGCTATCCATTTTTGAGCAGTTGTATGGATGGACCAAGGTCGCAATGTGTTGCCTCCTTTGGAACTTTTTCTGGTGGCCAGAGGGCCTAACATTTCAAAAAGCATGTGATTAAATTGTTCAGCCTGGGCATCCCCTTGCAGGTGGTATGCAGAATGTTCTTGTATTTTTTATGCCAATTAATAGCATGAGTTATTTTATCGTGCAGGATTCAAAATCAGGCTGCTGGTCAGAATGGAGCGTGACAGGCCAGCCATAGTTGATGAAAATGTTCTCCCAGTGTGCCTTGCTGATGGAGATGTCCTTTTTGGTCCTTCGTGGAGTAATCCTGCGCTTATTATGTGAAGCCATCTGTGATGGCCAGGCTACTTTATTTATTTAAATTATTATAAAGCACCACATGGCCATGGGCCTCAGAGTGCCAAGAAAACAAGACAGGACACAATAACAAAGCATAAGAGAAGAGTCAAACCAGACAATTCAGCAGGAGAAAAGTGGAGGCATTAGTCTGGATTGAGGTTGAAGAGATGTGCTTTAATAGCCTTTTTAAAAGAAATGAGATTACTCGCAAGACACATAGGGGCAGGAAGAGAATTCCAAAGAAGAGGCGCCTGAACGTCAAAACTGGTCCCACCAAAGCGAGCAAGTTTGAATCTAGGTTGGACAAACGTGGGTGCCAAAGAAGAACAAAGGCTTCTGGTATGGATGTTTAACTTAGCAGGATCAGACATTCAAGCCGGACATGAATGAGAGGGGCATTTAAATGCCAGAGTCAGGACTTTGTGTGATTCTTTGCTTAATGGGAAGCCAGTGTAAAGCTTTCCTTGATACAGAGACGTGTGCACGACGAAAGAGACCTAAAGTCACACGGACCGCATTACTCTGAGTAACTTGCAGGGCTTGAATGTTAAGAGCAGTCTGGAGTTAATAAGAGCACGGTGGTAGACAGCCAGGCACAGTTCTCAGCAATGATGAAGGGGCGAATATAGTGTATACGTTTGGTAATTAGACCACAGGTCTAGCGGATGTAAGACACATGAGGCTTCATAGATAATTCTTCGTCCAACACTACTCCCAAGATTTTGTCCTTCTTAAAAACAGGAATAGTATGGCCCGCGATTTGAAAGTTGGAGTACTCGGTGTTAGCTTGCTCACACCTGCTTTAGAAGCTTGATCAGAAGTTCGTTTTTTTTGCAGTTGAGTGCTAGTGAGTTACAGACCATCCAATCCTGGATGCCGTTATAAATGATGTTTAAGGCACAAAGATCCTGCTCGTAATGTCCATTGAGCTGAAAGACAACGTGGGTGTCGTCAGCATAGTTGGTATAATGGACACCCAGGGTGTCCAACAAGTCGAGCAGGGATATTAAACAGGAGCAGGGATCAGCAGGAGCCTTGGGGGACACCATATGTTTGGATGACAGGTAAGGAGTGATCATCCCCAGAACAAACCTGAACATTCAGAGGTCCCAGAAAGGAAGCTATCCAATTGGATGCTAAAGCAGAACAGTGGGCGACCTCTCCGAGCCTAGTCACTAGCAGTGCATGATGTACTAGATTGAAGGCCACAGAGAGGTACAGAAGCATCAGCAGGGCAGTATGACCTTTGTCTGCTATGCCGGCCAAGGTGGACATGAGGACAAGCATGGCGGTTTCTGTCCCGTTCTGTGCACTGTAGCCAGACTGTCGCAGGCCCAATATGTTATGTTCCTCAATATGTTTCTGAATTTGGAGATATGCTAATTCATCTAAGATTTTAAGGATAAATGGCACATTAGTACTGTCCAGTTCTAAACCCAGGAAGTTGACACAGACCGAATCCATAGGTCTAGACTTCTGAAGATGTTACAGTACAGCTGTCGGGCAGACAGGCAACATCCTGAAGATGCATCAGACACAGGTCTTGCAATTGTGGCATACATCTAGGCCAAACCTGGGCCAGTGGAATCTGGTCCTTGTCAGATCTACGGTGTATTCTGTTCCCAAAGGGCCTTGATGCTCTTGACGCACATAGTGTGGCTTGGCAGAGCTGACTAGGAAGCATCAGGTGATGAAGTAGCCTGACTTGAGTCTTGCTTTCCTTGAATAGAACGCCTCTCTTAATCATCAGAGTCTTCCATTTCTTGGCATAAGAGCAATGGTCTGCACCATCACCAAGGCTCAGAAGTCATTCAGCCCCTTTCCCCTTCGCCTTCAGGATTTCAGCAATGGGAGAGTTGTCTAGTTGGGCCTGCAGCAGCTTGCTTCTTGACAGATGAGTTTGCTCTGGCATGCTTAGGCTGGTGGCGTCACAGTATCCTGTAGGGCCTCCAGCAGCAGTCCCGCCAAGACAAAGTATCAGTGGAGCCTGGTCTGGATGTGTGTGTTCTTCTGTGGCACAGAGTGCTCAATGTACAGGCTCTGGAATGTCTTTGTCATGTTCAGGGTCTTCCACCTCAGAGGAATGAGGCAGGCTAGACAACGCATCAGCGTTGCTATTGCTGACTCCTGGGCAATACACTTTTTGGAAGTTGTATGCTTATAAAACAAGTCAGCGATGACCAGTGGCATCCAGCTTGGTGGCCTTTATGATGTAAATGAGCGAGTTCATGTCAGACCGCACAGTGAATCGTGCCCTGAAAAGGTAGTCATGAAGTTTTTATTTCACTTTCCACGTGAGTGCCACAAATTCCAGCTTATTTACTAATGGTTCATGTGGTGCATTGACTTTTATGGTACAGGACTTTACATAAACCAGCCAGATTGGCATATATGTGTGGGACGTAGGGTGGCTGGGGGTCGCGTAGGCCAGTACCGGATCCTCTGTGAATGTATCTTCAAGTGGACAAGTGCTCTGTCAAACTATTTGGTCCATCGATGACTGAAAGGCTCTTGTGGATGGCTGAGTGCCTCGCAGCTGGACATGGAGGAGGGGCTTTTCTTTTGCAGAGTGGGGTAAAATTTGGTGAGGTAGGTCGATCAGCCGCCGGGTTATGGTGGCAAATTCTGTAATGAACATCTGATAATTGTTGCAGAAACCATGTAAACTCTGCATTTCACTCAGATTCTGCAGTCTTGGCTAAGTGTGGATTTACTTCAATTTTGGCAGGATCCACACTAATGCCCTCTGCAGACACCTCATGGCCGATGTATTTGACGCTGGTCCTACAGATATAGCACCTTCAGACTTTGGCAGCGAACACAGTCTAGGGTGTCCAGGAGTCTCTGGTTGTGCTCTTTGATATCATCCAGTTAGGCCAGCACCTCCAGTAGATTCATATCTCCAATGGTGCAGACTATTAGAGGTTGGAATATGGCTAGGGCAACAATAATGCCTTTGGGCATCCTTCTGACTTGATAAAATCCTAGAGGGCAGATGTAAGCTGTATTTTCCTGGTCTTCCAGGCCAATGGTTATCTAGTAGTAGCCGCTTCTTAAGTCCACTGGCACTCAGTAGGACAATCAACAACCGGGTGGTGTACTAGTCAGGGATGGTTCAATTGATCAGACTGCGGAAGTCGATATGCAAGTGCACATTACTTTTCTTTCTAGCTACTCCAATTGGAAAGGCATAGGGGCTGCATGACTCTTCGATGACTCAAGCTTGCATCAGCTTCTCCATTTGGTGCTGGACATTCTTCACATCAGTCACCTTGGTCTCTCCTAGATTGGGTTGTCGTCTTTCAGCAGGATGTGGTGCTCCACTACATCTTCTTCACATAAGTCCCAGTCACTTGTCAGCCTTGGGTGCTAACTGTTCACGCAGGTGATCTTTTTTTCAGCCTGACCAAAGCTAATCCTTTGGGGGATGAATGATATGACGTGGCTTTGGGTGATGCCCAGTGTGCTGTAATTGAACCATCTTCATACCTCCAGCCAGGTGGATTACTTTGAGAGATTGATAATAGGACTTTTGATGTTTTTCAGTGCTCTGCCATGATCGGTGAGTATGATCGGTTGCACCAATATATACCTCCTGACATCTCTACACCCTTGTGAGCTTCCATCACCAATCTACTAGGCCCGCCATGTTCTTCGAGGCAGATGTGTCCCTGTACTATCACAGTCTTGCCAAGTAGTATATCAGCTTGCTCGTGATTGGTGGTGGTAACCCTTCATGTCGCAGAAGATTCTGCATGCCTCTCTTGAGGTAGGCCTGTTGGCATGCACGATTCATGTTCAGAGTTCAGGCAAACTGAGGGCCAGCCATTTTTCTGCAGAGCTGTACCAACAGCCCAAACATGGCAGTTTTTGCCTATGACCAGCAGCACCTATGAGTTTTGGTTCTTCGTGGTGAACACCATGCCATCGTGTTCACGGTTGGGCTCACACCAGAAACTCAGACCAGTTAATCCCATGTGAGAGGAATTTTCATTTGGGGATATTCATGGTATCCGTAGGTGGCATCTCTGACTTGCATTAAGTTAAGTCCTTTCAGAGGCTCCAAAGGTAGCTGGGTCATCAACTGCTGGTGATAAAAGGACTCATACACTATCATGACCTGAGACGAACTGATAAGCAGGAATTTGGTCTGTCACCCTTCTATGTCCACTGGAACAGACATGGCCGGCCCAATGAAGCCAGCTGGGATGGTATGATTGATGTAACGATTGGTGTCAAACCTGGCGCAGGTTAGTGGTCATTTGACATTGATGTTGCAGAGCTCATGGACTTGATGGAGATGGTCTGAAGTCTGTCTTGATTGAACCTTATTCTGGAGCCTGATGGTCTTGGCTCTAGGAAGTTTAGTCTTCACCAGTTTGTGTGGTTCCATCTTTATGGAGTTTACTCCTGGTGTTGAGGCTGTAGGTGTTCCTCCCCTAGCACCTCCTTGTCATTTGCAGACATCGCTCTCACTGGTTTAGGTTGGAGAGCTTCAAATTGGGATGCCACTTGCGCATAGACGCAGTCCCTCTCACACAGTTAAGTAGAATGGTCTTTAGCTCCACATCGGTGGCAGAACCTCCCCGGTGGAACTGTTGCAGAGGAGCATGAGTGTGACCAGTGATATACTTGATATTTTCTCTCCCTGGATAGTGAAAATGCAACCCTGTCGCGTTCAATGCCTGAGGGATTGTTCTCCAAGCTAGCGAGTTTATCTTGCAGTTTCTTCACCATCTGCTGAAGTCCTTCTAGCTGCTCTGTTGGGCAGTTACAGTTTCTGGGGCTGTTGTCCTTCCCTGGACAGAATGGCTCTGTCCTGTAACAACCCCAGCTTCTTCTTCCAAGACACTGATAGACCTCAGTAGCTCTTTGCATGCTGGTAGATTATTGGGTTTCTCAGGCAGACACATTTGAAACAATTGAACTCCTTAGCTTCCCATAGAACCTGCTGTTAGCTTACTGCGTGTTAGCTTGACAATTTCCAATCCTTTTCTTTGGTCAGCCAGTCATAGAATTTGCTCAATCCTCACCAGGTACATGGAGAGATTCTCCCCAGAACTCAAGGTGGTAGCATGGACCTTCAACATGAGGCCATCTTCGAGTTCAGTGGTACCAAAAGCTCCTTCTAAAGCTTCTGCTGCATGCTGCGATGTAGGATCTGTACATTAGGCCTAGAGGGACTGTACCGTCTGTAGAGCTGGCCCCATAATATCTTCACAACTTGCCATCCTTTCTCATGGTCTGAAATGTTCCAGTCTTGCAGCATATGTTTCGGAAGAATGGTCATAAACACATGTAGGTCCCTTGCTCTGATGTGAAGGATGGCATAGGGTGTCTCCCTGTGACTATTCCTTTGGCTTCTGCCACAGTGACTGCAATGATAAAGGCATACTTATGTGATCTTTCGGAGTCATGGCGGAGTAAGCCCAGCCAGGTAGCCTATCAGCAGACAAGGCAGACGATAGTTGATTCCCTTTACTGAATCTCAGTGTGCAGGGTCTTGCTCACAATGGGATTACACCCATAGCCCAGCATGTAGCATGTGCTGTCCCGACATAAGATACGCCATAGACTCTTAACTTTCCCTGTGAGTGGTTGCAGGGGACCTGTCAATGCAAGAATGTCATCAGTGGTGGCATTAACAAAGACCTCCCCCACCAAGAAACACACCTAAAGACATCCACTTTCACCCAATGGAGTGAACAGTCCTGGGCAATCTTGTGTTTTTTAATGGAATATCTCAGCCAGTAGCAGGAAATTAGAGAGAAGCAGGCAGTATTGAGCTCTGGCTGGAATCTGAGGCTCCGGGGACTTTTGATAGCCTCGATTTTAGCAGCACCTCCAAAGTATAGCGTGTTTTTTCCTGGTTTGGAAAGTGTTGCTACTAGTGATCCCTGTATATGGTATGGGATAGGGTAACCGGGGGGTGACACAGGAGATGGGCACAGCACTCCAGTCTTACACAGTGATTGAAAGTGAGGCCTAAAGAGAAAAGTATCTCCAGTTCATACCTGTGTTTATATTATGCCTTTGTCAGGAGCGAATGCAGGAAAACTCACGGAATCCTCACCCGTAGAAACAAAAAACCACCCGACCCTCTGATAAAGGGTTTAGTTAATGCAATAAGAGCCAGGGAGCCCTTAACAACATCTCAATTCCCAATTGTTTTAAATCAGCGTCTTTTCCAGTTAAATATATGTGAATTATTAATATAAATAACAAATAAATTACAGCTCCAATTGTGGGGTGTTATTTGTAATAAATGGGCCTCATTACGAGTTGGGCAGTATCCCGGTGGTATATCCACTGGAATACAACCCAAACGAATTACCGTTACCACCACTTGGTCCGGTGGTGTAATTTGAGTCCATTGGATTTCCGCCACAGTAATTCTGCCGATTCTGCAGGGTTTCCTGGAGGCAAATCTTCCACTCCATGCCCAAACTTGCAGTTACAGTTACCGCCAACTTTACCAATTTCTGCCAAACTCGTTATCAAGCTGAATATAGATCCATGACCTACAGTTACAAATAATTAAGACAGTGGAGAATAAGCAGCCATTCAGGAAATCTGTGCTCTCAGACAGGTAGATTACCTCATAATATCTGTGAAATTCTTCTGATTTTTCTGAAATGGAGTTAATCAGTTGTCCTTCCTAATTTATAATCTCCCCTATTTGGTTACATTTTATCTGTGTTGTCAATATGCATGCTAGCATCTTGCTAGTCTTGTTGCCCGCTTGATAAAGCACTGTTTAGTTTTTAATAGGATGTATTTGGCTTTAATCGAGGATTAAATATTAATCTGCGCTCTGGAGTTTGGTACAGCCCTAAAACCTTTTTGCACCCCAGTCTCCCTATATTTAGATTCATGCCTCTGAAGTCTACCTGTCAGGGTGTTCAATTGCAATCTATGAACCCTGAGTCTGGTTGACTTTTCAATCGGCCTCTAATAGTTGCATACAAGGCATCCCGTCTAAGTACTACTGTGGTCTGAGAGACCTGATTTTCAGTGAAGAAATTATGGATGTCTTGTGCTATCTCTTCACTAATAACAGGATCCCTCACTAAACCAGGTTTCAAGTTTTAATATTTTGGTTGCTTGTCCTAAATTAGGAAAACTAATAATACCATAATACTGGGGCATGGTCTGAGAAGACTATGGGCCTCATTACAAGTTTGGCAGTCCAGAAATAAGGGTGCCGGTAACAACGCACAGACACCCTTTCTGAACCGTCAAATAAAGAATTTGCCAGTAGGGGCATGCAACTCCCGGCAGGCCTGACCTGCTGAGAGTCAAGGGCCTTCCAGCATTGTTTTCACTGAAGCACTGGCACCGTTAGCACAGACTCCACAGGAATGGGGATGTACCATTTCTGCCGCCTGCCATAATAATCTGGTGACACCGGGAAATCAGGTGGTGGAAACAGTGAACAGTGTTACGGGGATGCCGGTAACCCACAGCCTGCCAGGGGGTTTTACCGGCAACCCTGTAATGAGGGCCTATATCTCCTATGCTGATATATTAAAATAATGTAACCTTTAGCAAATGCTCACTCAAGGTCTTACAAAGGGCTTCATTCACTTATCTAAGGAGTGCTGTGTCTTTTCATTTCTTTCACCCTGCGCACCCCGTTGGCAGCACTGCGAGCGTTGCTCTTGCTGCAGTAACCGCTTCCTGGAGGGGGCGGAGCTGAACTCCGACACGTGTTTGGTCACGTGACTTCACCCAGCAGTGAAATCGCCGGCACAACCGCCCGTGAGGCGGCTTCATTCACTTATCTAAGGAGTGCTGTGTCTTCATTTCTTTCACCCTGCGCACCCCGTTGGCAGCACTGCGAGCGTTGCTCTTGCTGCAGTAACCGCTTCCTGGAGGGGGCGGAGCTGAACTCCGACACGTGTTTGGTCACGTGACTTCACCCAGCAGTGAAATCGCCGGCACAACCGCCCGTGAGGCGGCTTCATTCACTTATCTAAGGAGTGCTGTGTCTTTTCATTTCTTTCACCCTGCGCACCCCGTTGGCAGCACTGCGAGCGTTGCTCTTGCTGCAGTAACCGCTTCCTGGAGGGGGCGGAGCTGAACTCCGACACGTGTTTGGTCATGTGACTTCACCCAGCAGCGAAATCGCCGGCACAACCGCTCGTGAGGCGGCTTCATTCACTTATCTAAGGAGTGCTGTGTCTTTTCATTTCTTTCACCCTGCGCACCCCGTTGGCAGCACTGCGAGCGTTGCTCTTGCTGCAGTAACCGCTTCCTGGAGGGGGCGGAGCTGAACTCCGACACGTGTTTGGTCACGTGACTTCACCCAGCAGTGAAATCGCCGGCACAACCGCCCGTGAGGCGTTAAGCCCTGGAGGCAGTAAGGGCTGGAGTCGCTGTTGTGCTGTTTGGCTGTGACCTGGGCAACTGGCACGAGCTAAGTTCCTGAGAAGTATTGTTGCCTGTTAGCACACAGTGTTGAATTTTTTGTTTACTTCGAGAAGGTTGTTACATCACGTTTTAAATTTCCTGACTCAACATTAGGAAAGGTGTTTCCTTTTTAAGTTGACGTTTTGTAAAAAGTATTTTTAAATTTGGTGTACCTCCTTTTTACAATGGCCAATGGCCTGCGAAGTGGGCGTTGCATTGAGGCAATAACTAACATTTTAACATCTTCCAGCATTGACTCTATGGTATGTAAAGGTCGAACTTCATATCATGAAGCGCCATTAATTGACATGGTAGATGAGAATATTCCTATTGTCCCTGAGATTTGTTTAGATACTGGTAACTGCTCTATTCATGCAGCCCAAGTGCATGCTACTTCCTCTGTTTGTATGTATGCCCCAACAAAGGTTGAGGAAAAGGAGATTGTAGATGTAAATATGAGTGATAGCACGATTCGATCGGATTCCTGTACCCCTAACAAAGTGCAATTTAGCACTACCTTGCAGAAGATGGCTGCATTAAATGCACAAGTCAATCAAACTATTAGTATGATGACTCCATTAGTATACGGTACAACAAATTTGGGCACCATAGGAAATACTAATAGGAGTTATCGTACTAAAATAGATGATGATGTATCGGATGAGGCACCAATTGGAGCAATTCCGCGCACGCTTTCATTCTCGCCTGATCAATTTAATGTTTCAAATAAATTACCAATTGATGATCTTGGAGTAGGTACGAACAGTGTGCGCGAAATTGAAAATCAATCCCCAACCCCTCTTCCGGTGATCACTAAAATTCTAGATCTTCTTGATAAGGGTCACGAGCTCACTCATCTTGAATTAAAGGAAACTAAGGCCATTTTACACTATCTTTGTTCCAAAATGGATAAAATCGAGGGGTTTATCACTGCAGTTGACACCCTAAGATCCATTCAATCTGAAATTAGCGGACAAGGCCATAGTAATGAAGAGGCAGGGAGGCATGATATATGTGTAAATAGCTTGAAACAGTGCAATCAGGACGCATTAATTGAACCTGTGAAATGTAAGTGCGACAATGACCTGAAAGAAATTAAGGCATCAGTCGATGCACTGAATTTCACAATTGCAACTCACTTCTCCAAAATGGAACCTTTAATGCGGTTCCCTGATAGCCCATCTGCTCTCCTTGAAGAAATTGAATTACAAAAAAAAATAGAGACTGAACACTGCGTTACTGAGGAACCTTTTACTTTTATGTCCCGTCGAGTTAAAAAAAATCACTTGCGAGCCGTTAAGAGATATGCCAAGCGTAGGAAGGAAGCACTATCCCATAAGAAAGACGGACGTGGAAAGGATACTTACCCAGTTCCTAGTACAGAATTAACCGATGAAGAACATATTGATGTAGAACAACTGTCCAAAGAAAGCCAAGATGCTCTTACCCCGGCTACTAATTCTTCGGAGGAAGTAAGTCAAAATGGTATTATTACCAAGTCACTAATGATGGGTGCTGCTCCTCTTAAGATTGCTAATCTTAGGTCTGGCATCATTAATCCAGTGAATAGTACATCTGAGAAAATTACGAATTCTAAACCTCTGATCAAATCAAAATTATGTGAAATGTCTCTAAAGGTGTTAGAAAATCAGGACAATGGATGTGTAACAACTCTAACCGAACCTATTATTGGCTCTGTAGTAAAAAGTAACTTAAGGGACTTTTTCCCGATTATAGGGAGATGTCGTACGATGAAAAATAACATTATTCACCCGGGCCCTCATGGTAGTGATAATTCGATTTCACTAACTAGGAAAACCTTCAGTGAAGTATGTTTGAGGGATGTGACTACTGAACTCTCTGCGAACAATATCTCCGAACAGCCCAAAAACAAACCCTTAGTTGCTGTAAATGGCGTTGGTAAAACAGGGAAGGTAGAGGTAGATGAAATAACTAATACTATAGAAGAGGAGGTGAATATGACTAAGTCGGTAATTGCAGTAAATGGCACGGGAAAAAGAACTACATTGGTTGAGGCATCGGCCGTGCTTTATAAGGAGAGTCCTAAGTTCAGTTGTTCCGATCAAGCTGGAGCAATTGGTAATGTAATGACTCCAAATCGTATATTTATACATGGCCCTGCGCAAAGCAGATCACTACCACAAAATATGAATACCAATCCTCTCTTGTATAAAAATGGTGAAGCCTCTGTAGCTCTGAGTAAAACTTTCTATGTGGACAATCAGAACACAAACAATTATAGCAAGATCTTATTAAAACAACCTAATAATTTATTAACCAATCCTGCTGTGGAAGCAGTAATTCCAGTTGTCTCAGCGTCAATCCCAGACAGGCCCTTGCAGTCAGATGAGATAAAGGAATACATCATAGGATTTGAAGGAAATGCTGAGGAACTGGTAGATAAACGTATTAATCGTTCATTTATCTTCTCCCTTTTCTCAAAAATACCTCAATTGAGAATGGTTAAATCTAATGATATTACCAGAGTCTCCCTGGCCAGAATCAACAACTTCAGGGCCCTATGTTATCTTAGTTCTGAGGCAGTAATGAAATTTATTTGGTTCAATCGGGAGGAAATAAAAAGAGAGGGCTTGGTATTACTTACCTTCGGATCCGAGGATGACGCTGCTCTATTCCTAGATCCACCGAAGGTGATCGATGGAAATTGTATTGATCTGACCTTACCCATTGTTAAAACAAATATGGGCTCTGAACTTGATTTGGCTGAGATTCTGAAAGTTGTAGCTCAAACAAATGGCCTTCCTTGGTTGGAACCCATGCTTTTGGCCATTTTGTCTTCTAATACTACCTCATTACCTATAAAACCAGTCACATAGCTATCTAATCACAAAGAACTTAAAATCATATCCTGGAATTCGTGTGGCTTTGTGAATTTAATGAACTAGCATCTCAATCTTATCAGCGATGAACGACCAACGATAATCATAATCCAAGAGTCGATGAAAACAGAACCCCTACTAATCCCTGGTTATATTACTTTTAACTCATTAGCTAAGAGACATTCATCAGGCCGCCCATCTGGGGGCTTATCGATTGCAATAAACACTTCATTTAAAGTTCAACCTAATTTAGTTTGGAACTCTCCGAGTTTATTAGGGGTTCATCTTGACATACCCTCAATCAGATATTCATCATTAATTATCATCTCACTATATTGGAATCCTGCCAATTTAACTATTGATGAGATGTTTGATGACCTTGAAGCATGCTTAGAATTTTCCGCTAGTATGTATCAGAACTGTGAGATCATTCTTGTTGGCGATTTTAATTGTGACTGTAGAAATGTGAACGAAACTAGTCTATCTAAATCCGCAACCTCAGCATGCATTAGAGGAGCCAAGTTTAGAGAACTCTTAACTGATTGGGACATGGATCTCTTGGTGACATACGATATGAAATCAAAAATTACATGGGAAAGAGGAGTTAAGAATTCAATGATAGATTTTATCTTTGTATCTCGTAATCTTATAGCTTACATGGCCCCACTAGTAATAGATCCTATATTGATTGGTGACCATGCTCAACTTATAACATCATTGAAATTGAAATGTCAATTGCTAGGAGCAAATAGTTCACTAACAGCAGTAGAAATTGATCGCCCTCAGCACTCAATCAGGTGGAACAATGGGTTGTGCGATCAGATTGTTAAACACATATCTCGAGAAACACTGCGAGTTGACCAATATGGTGCCAATTTAAGAACAAAACTATCTGATAGGGATTACTCCAAAATAGTTGACACCGTTTTGCTCAAATTTTGTAAAAACCGCAGCAGTGTGAAACATATTCATATCTACGATCAGAAATGCAAACTGTTGAAAAGGGAAAAAAATAAAGCCCTAAGACAATTGAAATACAATGATTTAGGTACTGAAAGACTCAGAGAAAGGCGGAATCAAATCATGTCTCAGTATAAACAAAACTTAAGGTTCGCCCGAACCTCAAGACATAATGAGGAGAACTGTACTCTAATCCGTGCCATCACGTCACATGACACCCGAGTAATATGGCGTACTCTAAAAGCTGACCCAAAAAATGCCGTGCTATCTATGCCGAATTGTATTTCTGATCAGACATGGCAGATGTATATAACTGCCAATTATCAACTACCTCATAAGTTCCAATTTCTTCCTGGTATATTGCTAGACTCTACCAGGATCCCTCGGTTTAATTGGAGCATTAGTGACATAATTTGGGCGATCTCGAGGTTGTCATATTCTAAGGCTGCAGGACCAGACGGGCTTCCCCCTTGTCTCTATAAAGCGGATCCTGCCATGTGGGCAGAAATTATAAATACCAAATTCGAAACCATCTTCAACTCTGGGGAAATTCCATCATCTTGGTTAACTGCAAACATAGTCCCCATATTTAAGAGGGGTGATCCTTCCTGCCCTGAAAATTATCGCCCGATTTCCCTAATCGATACTGAGGCTAAAATCTTTGCGATTTTACTTCTTCACGATTTGGAGAAAATTATTGAGACCAAGGGTCTTTATTCTAAATTTCAAACGGGTTTCAGAAAGAATATGAGTACCACTCTAAATGCAATCATCCTTGCGCACGTTATTGCTGGAGCAAAAAATAAGAACTCTAATCCGGTATATATAGCAATGATTGACATGAGTGCGGCCTTTGATAATGTTGTCCGCAATTTATTGTGGATGAAAATGTTGGCTTTCGGAATTCCAAATGATTTAATGTATTGGATTATGAAATTGCACACCAATACAACTTATAGAATAAAAATATCACAGGACGGGGGCACCACAGCTCCAATAGGAACAGCACTGGGTTTGAAACAGGGCTGCAACCTTGCAGCAACCCTGTTCAATCTATACATGGCAGATCTGGATAAGAACTGGGAAAATATGAACCTGTTTTCTGTGAAGGTTGGGAGTATATCTTTGCAATGGATTGCCTTTGCAGATGATATTATCTTGTTTGACCCTACTCCTGTAGGTTTACAAACGAAATTAACACTCTTTGAGGAATTTGCAAAGGATCACAATTTGACTCCCAACCCGGCAAAGACTGCCATCATGAAATTTGGAGTGAAGCAGAAAAAGGGCAGTTTTAGATGGCATATTATGGATACTCAGATTTCTTGTATTAACAACGCTATTTACTTGGGGTATCATCTCTCTGATCAGAATTCCTTTAAAGTATGGACAGACATTATCAAATGCAAAACCAGGCCACTCCTTTCGCAAATGAAAAGGATTTATACCCGGTTTTGCAAATTTTCATTAACTCCGTTAATTGAATTTATGTCCTTGAAGACTGAGAGTGTCATTCTTTATGCACTAGACATTTGTTTGTGTGATATGTCTAATATGTTGGATTGTTTACAAGGTTCACTTTTAAAAGCAGCAATGTTCTTGCCAATGTCCATTCCAAATGCCATCATCCGTCATGAATTGGGGTTGGTGGCACTATCGTTTAGATGGAAATGGAGACAGTTATCTCACTTTGCAAAAATGAATTATCCACCGACTAATTCATTATATGCGGATTTGAATAAGATGCTGGGTACCCACTGTCCTCTTTCTTTTTATAATTACCAACTGAAAATGCAACAACTTTTAAGTGAAGTGAATATTACAGTGAATGATGTTCATCTTCGCCCTTGCTATGCTAAAAAAAAACTTTTTGATTTAGACTGGTGTGTAACTATTGATCGGATTATGACATATAAATCTTATGAAGAATACGGTGCCTTTGTTAAGCAGCGCATCCCTCGCTATGCACATATCACTTTATTCCCCTGTGAAACTACCAGGAAGGCATATATTCGATTTAGATTTAATCTTTATCATACTAGAGACAGAACTAAGAACTGGCGAACAAATGCCACCACATTTGCTGTGGGATGTCGATTTGATGAATGTAATGAACCACATGAAACATTGAAGCATTTCCTACTCTATTGTCCCCATTTTAAAAAAATTCGTACAGCAAGATTTATGAAATTTGTTGATATAGGGTTTGAGGATTGCCTCGAGTTTTTATGGTCTCGTATGATGCAAGGAGCTCACAACCGTCTAATTTATGAATTAGTAAGCTTTTGTAAGCATATAGAAAAAGAACTTATTTTGAGTGGAGAATGAAATGCTTAGATGGTAAATTGATTTGGTATATTTTCTCTTGCACCTGTATTTTAAATTGTATTTTAAAGTATTGTGTGCTAATGCTAATGTAAAATAATGTAATTTTAAATGTTTAAATTTTTTTCTTTACATGGTTTTTAACTTGTTCTTTTGCAAAGGTTCTACTCGAAATTATTCTTGTAAATGAACTAAATGCAAATAAAAAAAAAAAAAAAAAGGAACTCATTCCGGCCCGTATGGGGGCTGTGTATGGATGCTAGGACCCCATTCAATTTTCCATTCACAAATTAGAATCTCCCTCTTTGTCCTTTTTGCAGGCTATACAAGAAAAGAGAGCGCCTGATTAGAATTCCCACCACCACTGTTTGTTGTTAGCTTACAAAAAGTATTGAAAGAGGGCAAATTTGGATCAGATGACGTCCTTCTCTGTAAGGTGGGTCTTCTGATGGCATACAATGTCCGCTTATGCATCTTTTAGCTTCTGGAATAACTATACTTTTTTCTTTGGGGAACTGAGAGCCAGAACATTGTATGCCATAATCCCGAACCTTGCCTGATATGTGAGCAGCTGCTAAACGCCGCTACATTGTCTAAATATTTTATAACTTTGAAAAGAGTATGTGGTTGGGTCCCCTCTCCAAATCCCAACCACCCCTCCCATGATTACAGTAAACCTAAGCTCCATGATACAAAGGGCATATATGCATCTCCCTTTTTGAAGATTTCCAAGGGTGTTTAAGGCCGGATAAGGTGCCAGCCATCCCTCCTTAAAGTCAGAAAAGGAGTATTAAAACAATAGAGATGGAAAGATACCCACCACATCCCAGCCTGGCCCCATTGTGATGCCCACCCACCACAAAAATCAATAATGTTGCCCACCAAGTAATTTATTCAATATGCACGTCTCGGCACAGAGTTTTCTTATGAAGCTGTCAGATGATAGCCCCAAAGGCCTCCAACCTCCCTATCTAGAATAAGGGCCCATCTCCCGACTCTGCATGCTGCAACCCAACACAAAGTCCTTTAGTTAGCATATCTCTATTATATGCTACAGGCTTGCATTCAATAAGGTCCCTAAGCACTTGTTCGACAGTCATAGTGTTGAAATACAAAAGTTTCGACACAAAAGGATCGGAAAAAAAAACATTTGTGTGGTTCCGACCCCCCAAACATCCGTTTTTCGGGCAAAAAACAGTAATTTTACTATATGTACCAAAAAAAACATTTACATTAAAAAAAATGCATTCGAATAATTTTTTTCAGATCCTTTTGTTTTGAACGTATTGTATTTTGAAACTATGAAACTTTGACTGGACACCATTCAATAAATGTGCAGTGCAGCATAGACTGATTCAGGTCTCAGTGGTCGTTGCTGCAGCCTTCACACAATCGCCCAGTTTGCCTCTCCATCAGTGCACTGCTCTCCGCCAACTTGTTTCCGGAGGTTGTATCTCAAAGTCTTCTTGCCAATCCACTCGTACTAAGGATACAGCACCGTCAAATGTAGTACATTGGCTTTGCTTGGCACCTAGTTAACGAATAGGCAAAAATGAAAAGACCATCTGTAATTGATCTCCAGTTGTTGAATGTATTCAGTAATTGGCTGAAATCCCTATCTCGTTTGCAAGGTCAGTGAGACAATTGGGCCTCATTACAAGTCTGGCGGTGCGGAAATAAGGGTGCCGGTAGCAAAGTACTGGCACCCTTTCTGGACCGCCGGACTACAAGAATGTCTGCAGGGGCCCCTGCAGGCATGGTTTCCAACAGTGATGGTGCTTCTGTGTCCCCATTCCCGTGGAGTCCTATTGGACTCCACGGGAATGGGGACTTACAGTTCCCACCGCCTGACATCCCAGGTCGCCGGGACTTGAAATATCCCAGTGGCACCGGGATATCAGACGGCAGAAACAGTGTTATAAGGTCAGCAACAATCCACCGGTAGCACCAGCGGGTTACCCCCAACCTCATAATGAGGCACAATGTCTGGAAAGAGGAATCATTTGTGCCCTTGATATGAGATTGTTCCAATACCTCTTTATGCTTGGAGGAGACGTTGCTTGGTATTATATCAGGGAAATTTCATGTTTATATCCCAGGGTGGAACACTTGGCACATTGCGGGGTGGTTCCACTCTGGATATTCTATCTAGAGTAATTCTTTCTTTGGCAATGATGGTGGTTTTGAAGAGTGTTCGTGTCCAGTCACTCAGGTCCGCTCCCTCTGCGTCAAGCCCTGAATTCTCAGATTCTTCCAGCGAGTAATGATATTAGGAGGTTCATAGTCTTTTTGTCTGCCAATGAGTTCTCAGTATCTGCCAGCTAAGTATATAATTGCTTTAGGTCCTTGGTCACCTCCAGCAGGGACTTGTTTAGTTCCCCCATTGCTCTCTGAATTTGTTTCATTGATAGCATAATGTCCCTTTTCAGTGACTATCAGCACTCGGGGTTTTGTTTGGTTGAAGGGGTACTTGGGGAGGTTCCGCAACAACCCCTGAGGTTCACCGAAGGTCTGTCGGTCAGCCCTTCTGCTCTCAACAGGCCTAGAGGTGTCTACATCCGGGGAACCAGAAAAAGTGTGGATTCTTGCATTTCTTCCGGGTAGATCTGAACGCTGTCATAAATGGGGAGTAACATCGGAGGCATAGACCGGGTAGGGCCTGAGCAGGCGAGGCCCACCCAAAATGTCTAAATGCCCACTCAGCAGTGCTGTGTGGGCGTTTACAGATGTTAATGTACTGCAGTGAGCCCAACTACATTAGCTTCAGGCCCCACTTTTTAGACAATCCTGGCTATGCCTATGAGTAACGTTTCAGTCTACCCCCTTGCTCCAGTGCATGCCGAGTATCAGAGGAAAGATGAGGGCATAGTCAACGGAGTGTTTACTCTCCTTCATATATCCCTCCACATGTGGGTGCCCGGTGATCCGCTGAGGTGGGACCTGAAAGGTCAGACCTTTCTCATCGTACATTAGCCTGGACTTTGTCAGCAATTATCCCTGGCCCCTGCAGGAATCAGGTTTATGCCACTGCTTGTGAGATGGGTCTCTCCTGCCCCTCCAGGCTCTTGGATGCTGTTTTGTGTCACATTCTGGGGTCATCAGATGCCCTTCACACCCGGTCCCCCAGCCACCGTTTCTCACTGAGAGTACGGGTTGAGGGGGTCCTGTCTTCCCTTACTGAGGCGCAGTGCCGGGTGGCCTCCTCTGTCTACCACCAAGTGAAGGGGGCCTGGCGAGCTCTCAACCTTCCCTATACTCCTGGAGGGGCCTGTAAAGGGAATCCACCCCCCATACCGGTCGCTCTGTCTACCCTGGAGTCCCTGCATCGGGATCGGGCACTGCCCTCCTCTACCATCTGGAGCCAATGCAGAGGTGGTCGTGTGCTGTTTCTCCAGCGCAGCTGGTGATTCACTAGGAAGCAGCCATCTTTGCCACCGCTGCCCATGCCTCCCTCACCACCACTTCATTTTCACTTGTGTGGCCACTTTTTATAATACGATATGGTTCCTGTTTTTCCGGCCCAACTTTTTCATCAATGCAGATCAACTTTCCAATTAATGTTGTTAATATATATGCATGTAAATATTTATAGGGAAAACTCATCTGTGGAGCAAGACAGCTCTGTACAACATGTGGGGGGATACAATATGAAGTAGGGGTGTAGGGGTAGGGCAAGGGGAATATCGGTTCAACAGGACCAATGGCTCACAAGAGAGTCTTCAGTTCCTTCTTAAAGTACATTACATTTATGTTGCTCCAGAGTATTACATATGTTGTTTTCTTGTTTTATCCTTTTTGCATTTTTTTTGTAAATTCTTTATTTTTTTGCAAGCAAACTGAACCAACATGTCCCCCTGTTGGGCATGGTCTTCATTAGAAACATAACAGTGCAACAACTTTTTCCAGATTTGAATCCCCTTCCTTAGGGAATCTCTGCCCCCCTCCCCGTCCCCCTTCCTCCCCAAAGTCCAAAGACCCCCCCTCCACCGCTGGAAGCAAGTGTCCAATCAACATTTGTATTTGGTACGTGGCTTCTCGTGTTACTATTGGCAGATTGTTGGATGAGAATATCCTTCCTGTCTCTCAGCACTGCTTAGTGGAAAACGTATGTGACTACAGGTTTTGGTGGGGGCGAGCCGTATTTTTGCAGAAACTAACTTCATTCTGTTCCCCTTGACGGCTGTACATCATGTATGGCCGCATTTATGTTCTCCATCTCATAGATGTTTTTCGCCTTTAGTGCCCATTTTCTCTCAGTAGTTAACCTGGGATTCTTCCACCCTATGGCAATACATGCTCTCGCCACCAGGAGCAGAAAGTGCGCCATGTGTGGCAGATGCTTCTATTTACCCTCTATCTCCTCCACCCCAAACAGTGCCAGTAACGCTAACATGTGTCTCTCCACCCCGTCAAGTTTTCTGATCCAGTCTAGAACTTTGTTCCAAAATCTGCTCACCTCTGGGCATGCCCACCACATATGCCAGTATGTGGCCCTCTGGCCACACCCTTTCCAACAGGACGGTTCCACTCCAGGGTACATTCTAGAGAGGCGGTGGGGATCATATTGCCACCTGTATAGGAACTTTAAACCGTGCAGCTTTTATTGACACACACCTGATGTCCTATGTGCATTAATGCACAGGGTTCTCCATTGCCCTTTGTCCAACTCCCTGCCAAGATCCCATCCCCATCTCCTGCGGTGCTGCTCCTTCTCGCCTCCCCCTGCCTGCAGCAATGCTTGGTATATGCTGGAGTTCAACCCCTTTGTCGTTGTCTTTTCGCTCAATATCCATTTAATTCCTGCCAGCTCACTCTGTAACTCCCCTTTCCATTTCCTCCCCAGTAACACCCCCTTCAATTGCAGGTAGTGGAACACTGGGAGGTTCCCCAAGCCTAATGCCCTTTCAAGCTCTTCTACAGTGATGAAGGTGTCTGCCTTGACCAATTGTCCCACCCTTTCCAGCCCTGCCCAAACCATGCCTGAAAGCGCAGCGGGTCCTGCATCTCATCTATGATGGTAGGTGCCCAGATATGACTCAAGGGCGACGGACAGGTTTTTACCTCTTTCATCTCTCGCTTCATGCTCCAGAGTTTCCATGACGACCCTAGGTGTTTTCTCACCTTATGCGGCACCCTGCCTAGTGGCCACAACCATTCCCCCACCGTTACCGGCCATAGTAGGTGATATTCCATGGCTACCCAATGCTTTCCCTCGTCTACCCATAGATGTGGGGTCAGAACACCAAACTCCCCCCACCCCTCTCTTTGGGCTGCAACAGGGTCACCCTTGCTACTCTTTGTAAATGCACTTGCCATATTAACCTCATAATCTTCTGCGTTAACACTTTGAAATGCTCCTCGGGCATTTCGATTGGTAGCATATGGTATAGATATAGCACCTTAGGGACTACAGTCATCTTGACCGTGTTTAATCAGAAGAACGTAACAGAGGACAGAGTCTCGAGATTTGTGAAGAGATTATGGGGGTGAGCAGGGTAATTCACCTCATAGAGCTTCGACATACCTCTCGTGATCCAAACATCCAGGTACTTTAACACTTTTTGTTCAATGGGCATGCCATATCTACCTAGATCTTCGGCCAACTGTTCTGTAGTCCGACCAAAGGGGAAGATGACCGACTTGCCACTGTTAACCTTAAAGCCCGAAAGGTGCCCATGTTCCCTGAGCACATGGAGTGTCTTTGGTATCGACTTGTGTGGGTCCTTTACATGCAGGAGTACGTCGTCCTCATACATTTCCAGTTTATATTCCCTCTCCCCTATCTTGACCCCTACGATGTCCCACTCATTCCTTATCCATATCCCCAGGGGCTCTACTGACCACACAAAGAGTAGCGGCGACAGGGGGCAGGCCTGTCTGGTACCTCTCGTTAGGCAGATCTCTCTCCATGACCTCCCATTACCCCCACCTGGGCCGTAGGGTCTCTGTCTATGGCTTGTATACCCTTCAAGATCTTGGAACCAAACCACAGCTTCCGCAAAACTGCAAACGAAAATCCTCACTTTGCACGGTCAAATGCCTTTTCGGCATCCATGCTCAGCAGCACATAGTCCTTCTCATTTTCCCTTGCATACTCCATTACATTCAATGTTTTGCGCATCGCGTCAGCTCCCTGCCTTCACGTGATGAAGCCCACCTGATCTAAGTGGACCAGGTATGGCATCATCCCTTCCAACCTGGTAGCCAACATTCTGGCATAGATGCTCTTGTCCAGATTCAGGAGTGATATCGGGCGATAAGATTGGCAACATTCTGGGTGCTTGTCCTCTTTCGAAATCACCGAGATCAGAGCCCTGCTGAAGGAGGGCGGGGGCATGCTATCCCTGTTCCATTACATTATTATATATCTTGACTAGATGGGGGAGGAGTTATCCCACACATTTCTTATAGAACCCTATGGTGCAGCCATCCTCCCCAGGTGCTTTCCCACTTGGTAGTCTGTCAATGATCCCCTGGACTTCCTCTAATGTGAATGGGCTGTCTAGCAGGGCCACGTCACTCTCGTTCAACTGCATGTTTTGCTTTTGCTTGGCCAAATGAGGAGAACACTTATAGTTAAGTTTCCACGGCACCTGGCAAAACAAGTTATTGGACTCAGATAGGCACGAAATCACACTTAGACTAATTGTTATAATAAATGATAAAAATGGCTCGTTATGGGGCCTTTATTCACAAAAGATATTACACGGCCACGGCGGACATAGAAAAATGCACTTCTGGCTATTTTACTTTAGTATAATATTGGTTTTGGGTTGTTATACGGGATATTAATTACAATCAACGCTGTACTAAGTAGAACATATAGCACAGTTAAAATGTTTGATTCTATATAAGTAGCCCATATAGCACATTTAAAATGTTTAATTCTATCGCTATGGGGGTGATATGCTGCGGTGGTTGTGACCAGCTCCTAGAGTCTTGGGTGCATGGTCCAAGGCCGTAGGCCTTTATTTAGACCCTCACATTTATTACTTTACAAACCAGAGTACTGTGCAATTTGCTCAGTTTCTGAGTTTGTTGCTTAAATCATTGGGTCTGTGGGAAAAAAAATCCATGATGGATTAAAAAAAACGTTTTTTTGTTATGGTACAGTACATTTCTTTCTTTGTTTTTAGTGTTTACTTGTTTCTGGCTAATGTTCTATCTGTTGGTTGTTGCAGATTGTTAGATACCTGTTGTCGAATTGTAACTGATTATAGTTTTTTATTTATATTATTAACTTGCTAATATACCTGTTGGGTTGTTGCAGATTCTTGGGGCAGTTAGATACATGTTGGTGTATTCTAACTGTTTATTTCTTTTTATAATTTAGTGGTATTGATTTATCTGTTTGGTTGTTGCAAAATATTGGGGCAGTTAGATACCTGTTGCCGTTTGTTTGCTTGTTAGTTTATTTTATTTGTAGAGCACACCTGACCCAGAGGTTTCTGGGCGCGTAGGTTACAGTAATAGTTACAAGGTTCAATTACATAGTAATACAGATAATGCATGCAAATAGCAATAGGCCAAGCTAGATTGGCGCGGGAGGTAGGGTAAGAGAATAACAGATATAGCAGATATGTACAATAGGAATATAAGTATGGTTGAGGACGTAACTAGAGGGTGAAGTCAGATTAGTTCTTGTTCTTGTTCAATAACCAGGTAATGACGTGTCTTCTGAATATTTGAAGTGTTGGGCAGGTTTTGATGTCCTGTGGGAGTGTGTTCCACAATTGGGGGGCTAGAACCGAAAAGCTAGATCCACCAGCTTTTTTAAAGCAGAACCTGGGCACTGTCAGGCAGGAAGTGTTAGTGGATCTGGTGATTCTGGTAGCTGGTTTCTGTGTGAATTTGTCTGTGAGATATGGTGGGGATAGGTGGTTCAGGGCTTTGTACGTGAGGCAAAGGGTTTTTAAGTACATTTTTTGTATAGAGATCAATTTGCATAACATTCTTGTGGTGGAGATATGCTCTCTTCTAGGAATGTTGAGTGCGGCTCTAAGTGCATTATTTTGTAGAACCTGTAATTTATTGATTATAGATTTGTTGGCACCTAAATAGAGGCTGTTGCAATAGTCCAGTTTGGACTCTATAAGTGCTCTGGCCAGTATAAGGCAACTGTTCAAGGAGAGAAATGGTCTGCAAGCTCTAATCAGCTTTCCCGTGTAGGCAGTGGCTGAGGCAGTCATGTTTACTTGTTTGGTGAGATTAGTGTTGGCATCGAGGTAGAAGCCAAGGGTTTTTACATTTTTGGCAATTTGGAAGTTGTTACCATCAATGGGGATGCTGTTATAGTTGGGACTGAGTTTGAGCAGGTTGTTAGGTGAGCCAACTAGGAGAAGCTCAGTCTTATCATCATTCAGGCAGATGCCATTTGTGACCATCCATGCCCCAATGATGGTGTAGACTTCATTGATCCGATAGACATCAGAGTCTTATGTCCCTGATAGTGTTAGGAGTATCGTGTAGGTGACACCCAGACAGTCCAGTTTGTCAAAAAGGGGCTTTATAAAAAATATTGTACAAAGTGGGTGATACACATGAGCCTTGAGGGTCTCTGCATGTGATGGGAATTGGGTCAGCCGCCGCTGTGGGAGAGAACACCCGCATGGTTCTGTTTGCGAGGAAGGATTCAATCCACGGAATAGCAGCGTTGGAGAAGTGTGCTGCCGATGATAAGTGGTCACATAACATTTTATGGTCCACCAGATCAAAGGCAGATGATAAATCTAGCAGTGGTAGGATGTCGACTTTGCCTTTGTCTTTAGGGTCGTCGTATTCTAGCTGTTTATTTCTTCTTATAATTTAGTGGTGTTGATTTATCTATTTGGTTGTTGCAGAATTTTGGGGCAGTTAGATAACTGTTGGCGTATTCTACCTGTTTATTTTTTTATTATATTTTAGTGGTGTTGATTTATTTGTTTAGATGTTGTAAAATCTTGGGGCAGTTAGATACCTTTTGGCGTCTAACTGTTTATTTCTTCTTATAATTTAGTGGTGTTGATTTATCTGTTTGGTTGTTGCAGAATTTTGGGGCAGTTAGATAACTGTTGGCGTATTCTACCTGTTTTTTTGTTGTTATATTTTAGTGGTAATGATTTATCTGTTTGTTTGTTGCAAAATCTTGGGGCAGTTAGATACCTGTTGGCGTATTCTAACTGTTTATTTTTTGTTATATTTTAGTGGTATTGATTTATCTGTTGGTTTGTTGCAAAATCTTGAGGCAGTTAGATACCTGTTGGCGTATTGTAACTGGTTATAGTTTTCTAATTTTATTAATGTTTATGCACAGATTAGTTATTACATTTTGGTTTTAAGAATATTAAATAAGCGTTTATAAGATTTGCTGGTAATCTTTGCTTTAGAGTAATGGTATTATCATTACATTCGAACCATCCACAATTCTTTTTTATATATGCAGTGTAGTGACCTGCATTGGTTGTGGCTCCTGCATGGTAGATTATACCTATTGTTGTGAAGGTTTTCTTACCAAGTGATACTTGACCATGTGTGAATCCAGTCAGCTTGCAGTTGTTTTTGGTACCATCTGCATTGTAACGTAAAAGCATGAGTATTACATATTTACTATGTGTTTATATTTGTAAGGTGGAGCGATTATCTGAATTGCACGTGGTACATAATCTGTCATGGTTTGCATTTTGTACAAGTTGCTGAAATGGAACTGATTCACCGTTAGGTATGGATACATACACAAAACGTTCATTAGGGATTTGGTCCTGTGCCATCTTGTTGCACAGAGTGCATGTATGTTTCCATATGTTTGAAATCTGAAAGATTTCATTTATAGGTATATTTTGGTTTTCCAGCACTTGTAGTAAGTACATTAAACATTCTTGTGGATCGTCATGTGAGTTTATAGTGAATTTCACCATTCCAGCACAGTAGTCCAATTCTTGTCTTATTCCATGAACACTGTATGTGTTGTCAGGATTGTTGGTTGCATTTCTATGAAGGACTAACATTTGCAAACACAATTGGTCTGTATTGTGTAAGTAAATGTTGTCAATAATTTGTGGCAATTGAATTAGAATATTTATTGCTACATTTGCTTAGCAATTTACACCAGTTACATTTGAAAATTTGAATGGACCAGATAATTCTGTGTGCAAGCCATTTCTTCGGAGTGTGTGTTGCTTCTTTGAAGAAGTACCTGAGTTACTTTGAGTAGCACATTCTTCTTTGGTTGTAGTAATTGATGAAGTATTAGCTTCTTTTATTTTTTTGGAGGATTTGCAGTGAGATCATGTTGCATTTCTGTTTGAAGTCGTTTTCTTCTACAACGTTTTGCTTTTTGTGGAGCAGGATAGGTTTTTAGATGGGGCTGTACAGTGAATATAGTCTATTGTATTCTAAAATTCAAGGAATATCAGCGTTTACTTTACTTGCATCAAAGTTGATTAGTAATAGGCCGTCAAGTGTACGTAAGCGTGATAGTGCTACGTAGCTCATTGTCATGATGCCTACCTCCAAGGAGCCAGGTCCGACCCAGCAACCCCAGAGGCAGGCATCATTTCCCCCAGGGGAGTGCCAGCGGGCCCAAGCTGGGGCCCTTTGGACGCAGTCCTGGCGCCTTAGGCGCCAGGCTCATGTTGGACCTCTGTCCTGGCGCCTTAGGCGCCAAGCTCATAAAGCTAGACATGTGTTCAAGTGTTTTAATGTGCACTTACCTGATGCAGACCATGCTGCCACATCCAGGCCCTCTTGAGGCCTGAATAGGAACTACTTTACCTGTGGGACTACTTTCCACCCGGGTGTGGTCGGGGAAGGATACATACCTGATCGGAGGAAGGATACACACTTGGAACTTCTTCCAAAGCTATTTAAACCACACCCGATCAGCAACACACGCTTCGCGTTGTTCTGCTCCTCGCAGCTGGACGCTCACCATGTCAGCTCCTGCATCTGGACTTCAGCCACGCCTGTCAGCATCCTGGGTCACCTGCAAAGGGAGAAAAGAGACCTACCAGCTAATCTGCACCACGGAGACATCACCGACGATCCTGAAAGGGAAGACATCATTTTCAAAAGCATTTCGTTACGATCGCTGCAGCGCTGCATTTCACTCACCTTTCCTGGGTTCCTCCATCTTCAGCAGCGATCATCCGGATACACAGCCACTTCCCAGAGCCTAGAGAGAAAGACAAGAATAAGAGGTGAGAGAAGGAAGGGAATAGGAAAAGCCCAGTTTCCTTCTAAGACTTACCTGTTGGGTCATTCCCATTTCATTTCGGGTCTTGCTGCTTCCAAGCAGGACCCCGGCCCCTATGGGGAAAAAAGACAAAGACATTAGATGAGCGAATGCAAAAACATCACCTGAGCGCACATCTAGGACTTACCAGATCTTTACTGGAACTGCACGTTCCACTTCGGGTCGGCGCCATATTTCTGGCATTCCGAACCCCGGCCCCTATGGGGAAAAGACATCAACATCAGCGCTTTGTTGCAAGAAGTCTCCAAAGGAATCTTCATTCATCACCTGAAAAAAGACAATGAACATTATTATTTAAAGCTTGAACTTTTGAACTTGCAACAGAACTTTTACAGCGCCTTACCAGTATAATCAAGCTTACCTGAACTCCCATCCAACCTCAATCCAGTGAAGTAACTGGGTTCAACGCGCCCCTGCGTCAGAAGCAGGATGGAGAGCTCGTCCTTTCAGACCCTAAGGTGAGACTTCACGGGGAATCGTGGAAGAGTATCGTGGAGGGTTGGAAGAAAGTGGGAGGCTTGAGCATAACTCAGTCAGTAGGTAATACTCCCTTTTCACGCACAGGGGAATATTCCTGCGAGCCGGAGAAGCCAGAGTAGAGGGCCCTTCCTGTCCATCTTCAGAGTCCTGCGCTTCACCATTGAAGAATTTTTTACAAAAAAGGGGAAGCCCCCTGCGTGTTCAGTGAGAGTTTGGGGCAACACAAAAAATAAACACGGGGTTGTAACTCTCACTATCATAAGACCAAACAATTTATGGTCTAGGTTAATATATTAATTTTCCCAAACAATGAATGTTCTGCTTCTTGAGAAGTCAGAAAAAAAAAATACGAAACTTCCAGAGTGAACAATTAGGGCAAACTACATGTATATATTTAGTCATACATATTGTTTATTAATGTAAACAAAAAAAGGGAAGTTTAAAATGTTTTCATTATACATTGAATTTAAGTAAAGAGTAATGGTTCTGAACAGTAAAAACAAAGAGGTGATGGCTGGAAGGTTTAGAATTAATCTCAACCACTGGCAACGCTCTGGGCAACCCTCCAGACCACCGTTCTTCGCCTGCCAAGCCATTACAGAAGGGAAAGACCATATGCAAATCAGGCTTGGCCCCACCCCAAAAGGGGCAGTCCAGCCCGAACTGCTAGGCCACATCCCCTCTGCACGAGACCACAAGCATCCCCAAACATGTTTCGCCCTTGTTGGGGCTCATCAGTGAGGAGTAGCTTGGGTCTCTAGGCCCAGCAGGCACGGGACCCACGTCTGGGCATACCCGTCCCACTCGGGGTGACATAGCAAAAACAAAGAGGTGATGGCTGGAAGGTTTAGAATTAATCTCAACCACTGGCAACGCTCTGGGAAACCCTCCAGACCACCGTTCTTCGCCTGCCAAGCCATTACAGAAGGGAAAGACCATATGCAAATCAGGCTTGGCCCCACCCCAAAAGGGGCAGTCCAGCCCGAACTGCTAGGCCACATCCCCTCTGCACGAGACCACAAGCATCCCCAAACATGTTTCGCCCTTGTTGGGGCTCATCAGTGAGGAGTAGCTTGGGTCTCTAGGCCCAGCAGGCACGGGACCCACGTCTGGGCATACCCGTCCCACTCGGGGTGACATAGCAAAAACAAAGAGGTGATGGCTGGAAGGTTTAGAATTAATCTCAACCACTGGCAACGCTCTGGGCAACCCTCCAGACCACCGTTCTTCGCCTGCCAAGCCATTACAGAAGGGAAAGACCATATGCAAATCAGGCTTGGCCCCACCCCAAAAGGGGCAGTCCAGCCCGAACTGCTAGGCCACATCCCCTCTGCACGAGACCACAAGCATCCCCAAACATGTTTCGCCCTTGTTGGGGCTCATCAGTGAGGAGTAGCTTGGGTCTCTAGGCCCAGCAGGCACGGGACCCACGTCTGGGCATACCCGTCCCACTCGGGGTGACATAGCAAAAACAAAGAGGTGATGGCTGGAAGGTTTAGAATTAATCTCAACCACTGGCAACGCTCTGGGCAACCCTCCAGACCACCGTTCTTCGCCTGCCAAGCCATTACAGAAGGGAAAGACCATATGCAAATCAGGCTTGGCCCCACCCCAAAAGGGGCAGTCCAGCCCGAACTGCTAGGCCACATCCCCTCTGCACGAGACCACAAGCATCCCCAAACATGTTTCGCCCTTGTTGGGGCTCATCAGTGAGGAGTAGCTTGGGTCTCTAGGCCCAGCAGGCACGGGACCCACGTCTGGGCATACCCGTCCCACTCGGGGTGACATAGCAAAAACAAAGAGGTGATGGCTGGAAGGTTTAGAATTAATCTCAACCACTGGCAACGCTCTGGGCAACCCTCCAGACCACCGTTCTTCGCCTGCCAAGCCATTACAGAAGGGAAAGACCATATGCAAATCAGGCTTGGCCCCACCCCAAAAGGGGCAGTCCAGCCCGAACTGCTAGGCCACATCCCCTCTGCACGAGACCACAAGCATCACCAAACATGTTTCGCCCTTGTTGGGGCTCATCAGTGAGGAGTAGCTTGGGTCTCTAGGCCCAGCAGGCACGGGACCCACGTCTGGGCATACCCGTCCCACTCGGGGTGACATAGCAAAAACAAAGAGGTGATGGCTGGAAGGTTTAGAATTAATCTCAACCACTGGCAACGCTCTGGGCAACCCTCCAGACCACCGTTCTTCGCCTGCCAAGCCATTACAGAAGGGAAAGACCATATGCAAATCAGGCTTGGCCCCACCCCAAAAGGGGCAGTCCAGCCCGAACTGCTAGGCCACATCCCCTCTGCACGAGACCACAAGCATCCCCAAACATGTTTCGCCCTTGTTGGGGCTCATCAGTGAGGAGTAGCTTGGGTCTCTAGGCCCAGCAGGCACGGGACCCACGTCTGGGCATACCCGTCCCACTCGGGGTGACATAGCAAAAACAAAGAGGTGATGGCTGGAAGGTTTAGAATTAATCTCAACCACTGGCAACGCTCTGGGCAACCCTCCAGACCACCGTTCTTCGCCTGCCAAGCCATTACAGAAGGGAAAGACCATATGCAAATCAGGCTTGGCCCCACCCCAAAAGGGGCAGTCCAGCCCGAACTGCTAGGCCACATCCCCTCTGCACGAGACCACAAGCATCCCCAAACATGTTTCGCCCTTGTTGGGGCTCATCAGTGAGGAGTAGCTTGGGTCTCTAGGCCCAGCAGGCACGGGACCCACGTCTGGGCATACCCGTCCCACTCGGGGTGACATAGCAAAAACAAAGAGGTGATGGCTGGAAGGTTTAGAATTAATCTCAACCACTGGCAACGCTCTGGGCAACCCTCCAGACCACCGTTCTTCGCCTGCCAAGCCATTACAGAAGGGAAAGACCATATGCAAATCAGGCTTGGCCCCACCCCAAAAGGGGCAGTCCAGCCCGAACTGCTAGGCCACATCCCCTCTGCACGAGACCACAAGCATCCCCAAACATGTTTCGCCCTTGTTGGGGCTCATCAGTGAGGAGTAGCTTGGGTCTCTAGGCCCAGCAGGCACGGGACCCACGTCTGGGCATACCCGTCCCACTCGGGGTGACATAGCAAAAACAAAGAGGTGATGGCTGGAAGGTTTAGAATTAATCTCAACCACTGGCAACGCTCTGGGCAACCCTCCAGACCACCGTTCTTCGCCTGCCAAGCCATTACAGAAGGGAAAGACCATATGCAAATCAGGCTTGGCCCCACCCCAAAAGGGGCAGTCCAGCCCGAACTGCTAGGCCACATCCCCTCTGCACGAGACCACAAGCATCCCCAAACATGTTTCGCCCTTGTTGGGGCTCATCAGTGAGGAGTAGCTTGGGTCTCTAGGCCCAGCAGGCACGGGACCCACGTCTGGGCATACCCTTCCCACTCGGGGTGACATAGCAAAAACAAAGAGGTGATGGCTGGAAGGTTTAGAATTAATCTCAACCACTGGCAACGCTCTGGGCAACCCTCCAGACCACCGTTCTTCGCCTGCCAAGCCATTACAGAAGGGAAAGACCATATGCAAATCAGGCTTGGCCCCACCCCAAAAGGGGCAGTCCAGCCCGAACTGCTAGGCCACATCCCCTCTGCACGAGACCACAAGCATCCCCAAACATGTTTCGCCCTTGTTGGGGCTCATCAGTGAGGAGTAGCTTGGGTCTCTAGGCCCAGCAGGCACGGGACCCACGTCTGGGCATACCCGTCCCACTCGGGGTGACATAGCAAAAACAAAGAGGTGATGGCTGGAAGGTTTAGAATTAATCTCAACCAATGGCAACGCTCTGGGCAACCCTCCAGACCACCGTTCTTCGCCTGCCAAGCCATTACAGAAGGGAAAGACCATATGCAAATCAGGCTTGGCCCCACCCCAAAAGGGGCAGTCCAGCCCGAACTGCTAGGCCACATCCCCTCTGCACGAGACCACAAGCATCCCCAAACATGTTTCGCCCTTGTTGGGGCTCATCAGTGAGGAGTAGCTTGGGTCTCTAGACGTGGACCCCTTGCTCACTATTCTTAGAGAGGCACAGATCCACCCTACTGATGAGGTTCAACCAGACCGAAACACGTGTCTGGGGTTTCTGTTGGTACTCTTGTTCAGAGGAGAATTGCCTTGCATTTCGGTGCTGGACTGCCCCAGGGCAGGACAAAGACTGATATGTTTGGGATATTTCTTCTCTGTGAAAGATAGTGAGCTAAAGACTCTGGGTAAGTCCCTCGTAACCAGGACTAATGTCTGGCAGAGGGACTCCCAGGACCCCCCTTGTTAAATCTGCATATTTAAGTAACTTTGGGTCTCACCCTAAGTTACTAGGGGAATCCAGACGTGGACCCCTTGCTCACTATTCTTAGAGAGGCACAGATCCACCCTACTGATGAGGTTCAACCAGACTGAAACACGTGTCTGGGGTTTCTGTTGGTACTCTTGTTCAGAGGAGAATTGCCTTGCATTTCGGTGCTGGACTGCCCCAGGGCAGGACAAAGACTGATATGTTTGGGATATTTCTTCTCTGTGAAAGATAGTGAGCTAAAGACTCTGGGTAAGTCCCTCGTAACCAGGACTAATGTCTGGCAGAGGGACTCCCAGGACCCCCCTTGTTAAATCTGCATATTTAAGTAACTTTGGGTCTCACCCTAAGTTACTAGGGGAATCCAGACGTGGACCCCTTGCTCACTATTCTTAGAGAGGCACAGATCCACCCTACTGATGAGGTTCAACCAGACCGAAACACGTGTCTGGGGTTTCTGTTGGTACTCTTGTTCAGAGGAGAATTGCCTTGCATTTCGGTGCTGGACTGCCCCAGGGCAGGACAAAGACTGATATGTTTGGGATATTTCTTCTCTGTGAAAGATAGTGAGCTAAAGACTCTGGGTAAGTCCCTCGTAACCAGGACTAATGTCTGGCAGAGGGACTCCCAGGACCCCCCTTGTTAAATCTGCATATTTAAGTAACTTTGGGTCTCACCCTAAGTTACTAGGGGAATCCAGACGTGGACCCCTTGCTCACTATTCTTAGAGAGGCACAGATCCACCCTACTGATGAGGTTCAACCAGACCGAAACACGTGTCTGGGGTTTCTGTTGGTACTCTTGTTCAGAGGAGAATTGCCTTGCATTTCGGTGCTGGACTGCCCCAGGGCAGGACAAAGACTGATATGTTTGGGATATTTCTTCTCTGTGAAAGATAGTGAGCTAAAGACTCTGGGTAAGTCCCTCGTAACCAGGACTAATGTCTGGCAGAGGGACTCCCAGGACCCCCCTTGTTAAATCTGCATATTTAAGTAACTTTGGGTCTCACCCTAAGTTACTAGGGGAATCCAGACGTGGACCCCTTGCTCACTATTCTTAGAGAGGCACAGATCCACCCTACTGATGAGGTTCAACCAGACCGAAACACGTGTCTGGGGTTTCTGTTGGTACTCTTGTTCAGAGGAGAATTGCCTTGCATTTCGGTGCTGGACTGCCCCAGGGCAGGACAAAGACTGATATGTTTGGGATATTTCTTCTCTGTGAAAGATAGTGAGCTAAAGACTCTGGGTAAGTCCCTCGTAACCAGGACTAATGTCTGGCAGAGGGACTCCCAGGACCCCCCTTGTTAAATCTGCATATTTAAGTAACTTTGGGTCTCACCCTAAGTTACTAGGGGAATCCAGACGTGGACCCCTTGCTCACTATTCTTAGAGAGGCACAGATCCACCCTACTGATGAGGTTCAACCAGACCGAAACACGTGTCTGGGGTTTCTGTTGGTACTCTTGTTCAGAGGAGAATTGCCTTGCATTTCGGTGCTGGACTGCCCCAGGGCAGGACAAAGACTGATATGTTTGGGATATTTCTTCTCTGTGAAAGATAGTGAGCTAAAGACTCTGGGTAAGTCCCTCGTAACCAGGACTAATGTCTGGCAGAGGGACTCCCAGGACCCCCCTTGTTAAATCTGCATATTTAAGTAACTTTGGGTCTCACCCTAAGTTACTAGGGGAATCCAGACGTGGACCCCTTGCTCACTATTCTTAGAGAGGCACAGATCCACCCTACTGATGAGGTTCAACCAGACCGAAACACGTGTCTGGGGTTTCTGTTGGTACTCTTGTTCAGAGGAGAATTGCCTTGCATTTCGGTGCTGGACTGCCCCAGGGCAGGACAAAGACTGATATGTTTGGGATATTTCTTCTCTGTGAAAGATAGTGAGCTAAAGACTCTGGGTAAATCCCTCGTAACCAGGACTAATGTCTGGCAGAGGGACTCCCAGGACCCCCCTTGTTAAATCTGCATATTTAAGTAACTTTGGGTCTCACCCTAAGTTACTAGGGGAATCCAGACGTGGACCCCTTGCTCACTATTCTTAGAGAGGCACAGATCCACCCTACTGATGAGGTTCAACCAGACCGAAACACGTGTCTGGGGTTTCTGTTGGTACTCTTGTTCAGAGGAGAATTGCCTTGCATTTCGGTGCTGGACTGCCCCAGGGCAGGACAAAGACTGATATGTTTGGGATATTTCTTCTCTGTGAAAGATAGTGAGCTAAAGACTCTGGGTAAGTCCCTCGTAACCCGGACTAATGTCTGGCAGAGGGACTCCCAGGACCCCCCTTGTTAAATCTGCATATTTAAGTAACTTTGGGTCTCACCCTAAGTTACTAGGGGAATCCAGACGTGGACCCCTTGCTCACTATTCTTAGAGAGGCACAGATCCACCCTACTGATGAGGTTCAACCAGACCGAAACACGTGTCTGGGGTTTCTGTTGGTACTCTTGTTCAGAGGAGAATTGCCTTGCATTTCGGTGCTGGACTGCCCCAGGGCAGGACAAAGACTGATATGTTTGGGATATTTCTTCTCTGTGAAAGATAGTGAGCTAAAGACTCTGGGTAAGTCCCTCGTAACCAGGACTAATGTCTGGCAGAGGGACTCCCAGGACCCCCCTTGTTAAATCTGCATATTTAAGTAACTTTGGGTCTCACCCTAAGTTACTAGGGGAATCCAGACGTGGACCCCTTGCTCACTATTCTTAGAGAGGCACAGATCCACCCTACTGATGAGGTTCAACCAGACCGAAACACGTGTCTGGGGTTTCTGTTGGTACTCTTGTTCAGAGGAGAATTGCCTTGCATTTCGGTGCTGGACTGCCCCAGGGCAGGACAAAGACTGATATGTTTGGGATATTTCTTCTCTGTGAAAGATAGTGAGCTAAAGACTCTGGGTAAGTCCCTCGTAACCAGGACTAATGTCTGGCAGAGGGACTCCCAGGACCCCCCTTGTTAAATCTGCATATTTAAGTAACTTTGGGTCTCACCCTAAGTTACTAGGGGAATCCAGACGTGGACCCCTTGCTCACTATTCTTAGAGAGGCACAGATCCACCCTACTGATGAGGTTCAACCAGACCGAAACACGTGTCTGGGGTTTCTGTTGGTACTCTTGTTCAGAGGAGAATTACCTTGCATTTCGGTGCTGGACTGCCCCAGGGCAGGACAAAGACTGATATGTTTGGGATATTTCTTCTCTGTGAAAGATAGTGAGCTAAAGACTCTGGGTAAGTCCCTCGTAACCAGGACTAATGTCTGGCAGAGGGACTCCCAGGACCCCCCTTGTTAAATCTGCATATTTAAGTAACTTTGGGTCTCACCCTAAGTTACTAGGGGAATCCAGACGTGGACCCCTTGCTCACTATTCTTAGAGAGGCACAGATCCACCCTACTGATGAGGTTCAACCAGACCGAAACACGTGTCTGGGGTTTCTGTTGGTACTCTTGTTCAGAGGAGAATTGCCTTGCATTTCGGTGCTGGACTGCCCCAGGGCAGGACAAAGACTGATATGTTTGGGATATTTCTTCTCTGTGAAAGATAGTGAGCTAAAGACTCTGGGTAAGTCCCTCGTAACCAGGACTAATGTCTGGCAGAGGGACTCCCAGGACCCCCCTTGTTAAATCTGCATATTTAAGTAACTTTGGGTCTCACCCTAAGTTACTAGGGGAATCCAGACGTGGACCCCTTGCTCACTATTCTTGGAGAGGCACAGATCCACCCTACTGATGAGGTTCAACCAGACCGAAACACGTGTCTGGGGTTTCTGTTGGTACTCTTGTTCAGAGGAGAATTGCCTTGCATTTCGGTGCTGGACTGCCCCAGGGCAGGACAAAGACTGATATGTTTGGGATATTTCTTCTCTGTGAAAGATAGTGAGCTAAAGACTCTGGGTAAGTCCCTCGTAACCAGGACTAATGTCTGGCAGAGGGACTCCCAGGACCCCCCTTGTTAAATCTGCATAATGGTTCTGAACAGTGCCATGAAAATATACACATAAGATATTCAGACAAAAACTTAAACAAAGGGAAAACAAAAGAGTGACCACTTGAATGGTTAATGTTTACAAACAGGATCATTCAAGATATAAATGCAGTAAAGGGTAAAGAAACAAAGGAAAAAAATACTTTCATATTAAAGCAAACAAAATGCACAATTAAAATCAATGTTTGAAATACTGAATCAAACTTTCTTGTGGACAAAGGTACCTATCCTTTGTATGTACTCATGATCAGCATTTGATCATGTTTTGAATAAAGCTGCCTTCACCATTGAAGAAGCATCAGCACTCGAAGCCAGACCTGCGCCTCCGTGGGAATCAGGTGAGCGTTACAGAACGCGAAGCCTACCCACAATTTCCCACCCGGGCGCTATGGAGACTTCCGAGACTGACCAGCTGGCCCAGCTTTTGGGGGAATTACGGGCAGAGGTGCACTCAGCCCGCCAGGAGACTAACGCTCTCAAAAGAGAACTGATCTTATCTAAGGAAAGAACTGATGACCTAGCCAAAAGGTTATTACAGGCCCAGGCAGGGCACACTCCTTTACCTAATTCCGGAGACATTTCCACATCAATGGGTTTGAGTAACCCGGTACAAATTAATCTACCTGGACACATGCCTTTGGCCCCGCCTGAACGTTTTGCTGGGGATCCCAAGAAATATGCCGTCTTTATGAACTAATGTCGTTTACACTTTCTATGCAGACCCGGAGCCTTCCCTAACGACCAGACCAAGGTAGTCTTTATACTATCTTACCTCAGTGGCAGTGCTGCCGATTGGTCTATTCCATTGGTAAATCAGGATGATCCCATTCTCCAGAATTTTCAGGGCTTCCAGGCCAGCATGGAAAGATTGTTCGCTCGACACTCTCAAGGACAGGCCCTTGATAACGAACTGCTATCCTTACGACAAGGTAATCAGGATCTTCTATCCTACATAGCCACCTTTAACAGACTGGTTGTGGAAACTGGATGGCCAGAAAGCAAAAGGATCACATTGTTTCATCGAGGCCTGCGCGGAGAGCTTAAGGATGTTCTAGCTCAGATAGTAAACCCACCCCAGGTCTGCGCAGACTACATTGACTTGGTGGTTCAACTTGATCACAGACTTCAAAATAGAAAAGCAGATCGGTTCAAGTATGAAAACCGAGCACCGATCAAAACCCACGCTACCTCCAAGAGTACCGACGTATCTGAACCTATGCAAATCGGTGGTGTTAAAGGACCATTAACGCAGAAAGAACGAGAGAGAAGGCGGCAAATGCAACTTTGTCTGTATTGCGGGACTTCCGGTCACTTTCTTCGAAATTGTCCAGTTAAACCACTTAAGAAGGTGGTTGGAGCTACTGATAACGAATTAGTGACACCTGATTCGGGAAACGACCTAGCCCGGCAAGCGTAGGGGTCCGCTTGCCGAGCTTGAAAACTAACTCTTTGACCTCGCATTTCGTCATGCCAATGGTGCTCGTGGACCCAAAACAGCCTCAGCAGTTGCATGCCATAAAAGCATACATCGACAGTGGAGCTATTGGAAATTACATAGACCGTGAATTGGCTTCCAGGATTAAGCTTCCTCTCCGCCCGAAAGTAACCCAAGATGTCATTAGTACAGTAGATGGAACTGAAATAGCCTCAGGGTTTGTAACGCATTCCACTCTTGAAGTGACACTGGTGGGTCAGGATGGACATTGGGAAGCAATCGTGTTTGATGTGATCAAGGCCCCACAATTTCAAGTAATTCTTGGAATTCCTTGGTTAGAAACACATAATCCCAGAATTGACTGGCGAGCAAAAAAGATAAGTTTTCCTGATTGTGAACCAACTTGTTATCCAAGAAATCCAGCTATGGGTCTAGCCACAGCAACTTCCACCCCTGTACAGCTACCGTCAGAATACCAAGAATTCCAAGACGTTTTTCAGAAAGAACAGGCTAACACGTTACCTCCCCATCGGTCTTATGATTGCCAGATCGATCTGGTACCCAATGCTCAACTACCTTGTAGTAGGATTTATGCTCTTACGGAACCTGAGAACCTGCATTTGCGTCAGTATTTAGATCAGTACCTAGCCAATGGTTTTATTCGCCCGTCCAAGTCTCCTGTCTCTTCAGCTCTGTTCTTCGTGCCAAAAAAAGAAGGCGACCTTAGAACGTGTATAGACTATCGCGCCCTAAATCAAATAACGATTAAGAATCGTTATCCTCTGCCCTTGATCCCTGAGCTTATCGACCAGGTGAAAGACGCTTGTGTGTACACCCAGTTAGATCTCCGAGGAGCTTATCACCTGGTGCGCATAAAAGAAGGCGACGAATGGAAGACTGCATTCCGCACCAAATTTGGGCTCTTCGAATATCAGGTGATGCCCTTCGGTTTGTGCAATGCACCTGCCGCCTTTCAGTACTTTATGAATGATGTTCTTCGGGAACTTATCGATGTCTGCGTCATTGTTTACATTGACGACATCCTGGTGTACTCTTCTTCAGAATCTGATCACAGAAAACATGTTAGGGCAGTTCTTGAGAAACTGCGCCAGCACAGACTATTTGCAAAACTCAAAAAATGCATTTTTCATACCACAGAAGTTGAGTTTCTCGGATTCATCCTGACACCTCAAGGAGTCCGAATGGACTCGCGAAAGGTGGACGCCATCCTCAAATGGCCATCTCCAAGCTCGGTGAAGGGAGTTCAGAGCATGCTCGGCTTTGCCAATTTCTATCGAAGATTCATCCCGGAATTTTCCCGAACAGTCCAACCCATCACCGCTCTTCTAAAGAAAAACAAATGCTTCGAATGGACTCTTGAGGCCGAACAAGCCTTCCAGGACCTGAAAACCAAATTCACCTCTGCACCTGTATTGATGCACCCGCACCCAGATCTCCCGTACATAGTGGAAACCGATGCTTCCAGTTCGGCCATGGGAGCTGTCCTGTCGCAAAGAGACCCAAAAACTAACCAACTACACCCAGTGGCCTTTTGGTGCAGAAAATTTTCTCCTCCTGAAATCAACTACGCAATTACCGATAAAGAGTTACTGGCCATCAAATCTGCTTTCAAGGGTTGGCGTCACTACCTTCTCGGGGCAAGACACACCATCACCGTAATTACGGATCACAGAAATGTACAGTATTTAAAGACGGCCAAAGCTCAATCTTCACGACAACTCCGATGGGCTCTATTCTTTGCGGAATTTGATTTTGTAATTACCTATCGCCCTGGCTGCAAGAATGGAAAAGCAGACGCCTTATCCCGGATTGGCATGGAAGAACCTAATTCGAGCTTAGAACCTGTACCCATCATACCTGAGCAAAGAATCTTAGGCTTAACTTCATTGCAATCTATTGAGGATATCCAAACGCAAGTAAAACAACTTCTAGACTCTTCAACCTTACTGGAATGGAGTCAAAAGGGTCCTCATTACACCGTTAAGGATGACTTACCCTACTTCCAGGAGCGGTTGTTTCTGCCAAGTAAAGAATTGCAAGAACTTGTTATTGCCCATCATCATGAATCTTTAATGGAAGGACACCCTGGTATCGCTAAAACGGAGGAAAAAATCAAACGCACTTCTGGTGGCCTTCTTGGAGAAAAGACATAAAGTCTTTTGTACTGTCTTGTGGAATTTGCGCCCAAAACAAGGCTCAAAATAAAAGGCCAGCCGGCCTACTTAAACCCTTGGATATTCCACCGGCACCATGGCACACCCTTTCAATGGACTTTATAACAGATCTGCCTCCTTGTGCTGGTTACAACACAATCCTTGTAATTGTGGACCTATTCTCCAAAATGGCCCACTTTATCCCTTTAAAGGGTTTGCCTTCAGCTTCCACCTTGGCCAAGGAATTCCTGGAGAATATAGTTCGCATGGTAGAAAATATAGGGCGCCTGGCGGAGTCCTGATTTACCCAGGTGGGTATATGTACAAAAAAAGGAATAATCAGGATGAAGAAGATCCTACAAGTAAGCCAGTTGTGCCGTGCATGTATGTTTATTTTACATTGACACAGTCCTTTTTTAGTTCATTCAACAATTTATTTTACAGGTCTTTCGATAAGCACAAAAGTTTTTTGGCATCAAACGGACAAAAGTGATTGTGAACGGTGGTAAGACGGGTTAAGTGTCAACCTCTGATGTATTGAGGTTAAAACTCCACACTGAAGTACATTCCCTGTATAGATGTGATAGAGAAAGAACTATCAAGCAGGGAAAGTATACCTGAGGCTTGAAAATGGCCCCGGGGTTAGTTCACACAAGGTGTACACAACAGATATTTACACAACATACACAAGGGGGAAGATACAGTTGTGTCACGGGGATCGACACAGGTGTGTTTCGGCCAAAACATGGCTTGATTGAAGCCGGTCTATATGCTGGCCTTCGTCAGGAAAGGCACCATTGGTGGTGCTGTCCGTTGATTCTGTGGGTTTAAGAGAGGCAGTGAGGATCTTCAAAAAGGGGTGATTTAATTAATTTAGGATAGTATTAAATACTGGCCAAATTTGGCCATGGTGTTACATCTCATGGTGCAACTGAGAAACGGCTTACCTGCTGCTCCGGTGGCAGTGGCAAGCTGGGAAATATCCTCACGTGGTTGAAGGATAGTGTGTGCGTGATTGCACTTAGGAATATGCCTGAGAGTGCTTCAGGCCGACATCTCTCGGGTTCCCGCTGACTGTGAAGGGCTACAGTGGGTCCCAGATCTGAGAGAAAGAGAATATAGGATCAGAATGCATGATCCTGGATAAGGATTCAGAGGAGTGGATTCGATGATGGTGAGAGAATCCTACTCGGGGTAGACTGCCCTCGAAGAGCATGGTGGTGGGCGAGTACGTGCCTATGAGGTGTAGACGTCTGACCAGTGGTTCAGGTGGTCTGTGATGAGTACATCTCGGTGAGCAGGGTGGCTCCCACGGGGGTAGAGTCGTTCCGGTGCAGCGGTGGTCCATGGGGGTGGAACTAGCCGCATGTCGAAATCCTGTGTGGCTATCGGGAGTGCGAGAGCGCGCATCGAGTAGCGCTGAGGTCTAGGCAGGAAAATGACCGGTGAAAAGACTGAAATCGATGCAGTGAGACCGAGTTGGGAAAAACGGCACGAGGGGTGTGGAGGACTTAGAGTGCCTGAAGGTGCGCGCATGAAGTGGCGCTGAGGTGTAGTAGGGAGCACTATATTCAATGCAGTGAGATCGTGTTGGGATCTGGGGAGTGAGAAAAGGCACGTGGGAGGTGCGAAAATTCGGGTAATTAGGTGCCTGTATGTGGCGGTGTGGACACCTGAAATGCCTACTTTTAGTTAAGAGTGGAGCCCGGCAGCAGGGTATAGTGAGTGCAGACTGGCAAGCCAAGTCAAAAAGGGGCGCGCTCTGGTCAACAATTAAAAAGCTAAGGTGCTGTTCCCTGGCTAGCTTACCGCAGTATGTCTGGCGTACCTCTGTATACGGGGTCCTCAGCTCGAAATTAAACTGTGAGGAGAATGCTGGCTGCTGTGTAAATATACATTTTACAGGCTAGGCGGCAGCCAATCAAAAACGCGCATTGGAAGTACCCAATGGGTACAGGAAGGAGTTTGAACCAATCGCGTGTTGTCAAGAAGGTGGAGCATAATTGAACTACTCGAATGGTGGAGCATCATGGGAGGTGTGGTCCCAGAAACGGTGCTTGCAGGCTAAAGCAATGCTGAATGGGATGCACTGAATGCAGAATGTGGAAAAGGGTATGTAGAAAAGGCAAACCGGTTGGCTCTGAGTCTGGTAGCATTTCATAATAGCTCCATAGAGACACCTATTGTTTATTAATTATTACCAGCGGGAAGTGCGTTGTAAATATACATTTTACAAGCTAGGCGGCAGCCAATCAAAAACGCGCATTGGAAGTACCCAATGGGTACAGGAAGGAGTTTGAACCAATCACGTGTTGTCAAGAAGGTGGAGCATAATTGAACTACTCGAATGGTGGAGCATCATGGGAGGTGTGGTCCCAGAAACGGTGCTTGCAGGCTAAAGCAATGCTGAATGGGATGCACTGAATGCAAAGTGTGGAAAAGGGTGTGTGGAAACGGGCAAACCGGTTGGCTCTGAGTCTGGTAGCATTTCATAATGGCTCCATAGAGACACCTATTGTTTATTAATTATTACCAGCGGGAAGTGCGTTGTATATACCGGTGCATGATCTGTCCAAACTGCCTATTGTGAGTGCTGGCATAATACAGGTAGAGAGGTCCACTATACATGCTGTTGAGTGCATACGCATCCATTCATTGTACGGGTCCATAAAATAAAAGGTTAATTAGCATTGGACATATATGCATGTCATATCACATGTCACCCGTGGTGGTAATTAATACATGTGTACACTTGGTGTTAACGGGAAATGCATAAGTACTGATTGCCAGATGTCAAAACAATTGGTGAAAAAACCACAGTCCATGTGAATACATGTGTACACTTGGTGTTACATAGGTTCTGATTGCCAGAGATTAAAACAATTGGTGACAGTAATACAGTTGTTAATGTATGCAAGCTGAGATATCTATATAGGTTGCCCCTGGTGTCCCGAAATGATAAAAGAGGGTGAGGGTTTTTTTTTGTTTTTAGAAATGTTTCCATTCAACGGTTATATTTAAACCGTGACGTACGGTGTCCAATTTGTGAACCCATTTCTGTTCCAGTTTTGTCAGAATCAAATTGATATCCCCCCCACGACGTTGTGGTTGGAGCTGTTGCAGCACGGTCCATGAAAATTGTTCATGAGTATGGCCCTTTTTGGTGTAGTGTTCAACGAGTGGTTTGTCTTGGACTGAGTTCTTTATGCAGGACCTGTGTTCATTAATCCTTTGTTTTACGGGCCTTATTGTTTTGCCAATGTAGACCATGTCGCAGGGACATTTGATGGCGTAGATAACACATCTGCTCTCGCAGTTGGTGTGGTTGTTCATCTTCCATGTGAAGTCCTTGTGTGTGAAGGTCTTACTGTTGGTGGTGTATTTACAGGCGACACAGTGTCCATAACTGAAGTGACCAGTAACTGGAGGGATACTCCATAGGGTTGCAGTCGTTTTCGTGGGTTCCAAAAATGTGTGTACAAGGGTATCCCTCAGGTTCCTGTTTTTCTTGAAAGCGAACAGTGGTTTCTTCGCTAGGCTGCCCTCGTTCTTAATCAAATGCCAGTTTCTGTTGATGGTGCTCTTTATGAGATTGCTGACCGGGTTGAAGGTAGTTACACAGACAGTCCTGTTGGTGGGATTTTTTTCTTTTGCTGTCAAGCAAATCGAGCGGTCGGTGTTCTCTGCTCTCTTCCTGGCAGTCCTGATGGATTTTTTCGGATAGCCTCTCTGTCCTAGGCGTATTTGAAGTTGTTTTGCATGATGGAAGAATTTCTCTCTGTCGGTGCAATTTCGACGGATGCGAAGAAACTGGCCGTATGGGAGGTTGTACTTTAACCCTTCTGGGTGGTAACTCATGAAATGTAGCAAGGTTTTTCTGTCGGTGGGCTTTCTGAAAAGTTCTGTTTTCAACCTATCTCCAGATCGATAAATATGTAGATCGAGAAAGTTGATTGCTTGGTAATCCCACTCGATGGTGAACTTTATGTGGGTATTCAGTGTGTTCAGCCATTGATGAAAAGCCAGTAGTGATTCTCGATTGCCTTCCCAGATCAAGAGCACATCGTCAATGTAGCGGCGCCAAATTTTGATGTGTGATCTGTGAGGGTTGTTGTTATAAATGTTATCTTCCTCATACTGGGCCATGTAGAGGTTTGCGACGTCTGGTACAAAGGTGGCCCCCATACTAACGCCTTTGATCTGTTGGTACATTTGTTGGCCGAATAGAAAAAAGTTTTCTCCCATGGCTATTCGGATACATTCTATAAGGAAGTTGGTGGGTATGGTGGTGGTGTCGGTTCTTCTTTCAAGGCAGGTCGCCAGTGCTTGTAGTCCTTCCAGTTGTGGGATGGAGGTGTATAGTGCCTCTACGTCCATGGTGACAAGGATGGAATCAGTGGTGAGATGTATGGCGTCCAGGATCTTAATGGTCTCAGTGCTGTCTTTTATGTAGGAAGCCATTTTTCCGATAAAAGGTTTCATAAAAAAATCTGTGTACAACGAAAGGGGTTCTAGAAGAGAGTCACAAGCAGAGACAATAGGTCTTCCTGGGGGTTTTGTTGCATGCTTATGGATTTTGGGTAGTATATAGAATGCTGGGATCCTGGGGTGCGTTTTGTTTAAGAACGCCCGTTCATCCTGACAAATCCATCCTTCGTCTTCGGCGTGTTTCGTTAGGTTGCCGATTTCCTCTTTTAGGCGAAATGTCGGGTCCGTGTTCAATTTCTTATATGCGGTCGTGTCACTGAGTAGACGTTGGCACTCTTTGTTGTAATCTCCGGTGTTCATGATCACAATACCTCCACCCTTGTCGGCTGGTTTTATGGTGATGGTAGTGTCTTGGTTAAGGTCCATTAGAGACTCTACCCCCGTGGGAGCCACCCTGCTCACCGAGATGTACTCATCACAGACCACCTGAACCACTGGTCAGACGTCTACACCTCATAGGCACTTACTCGCCCACCACCATGCTCTTCAAGGGCAGTCTACCCCGAGTAGGATTCTCTCACCATCATCGAATCCACTCCTCTGAATCCTTATCCAGGATCATGCATTCTGATCCTATATTCTCTTTCTCTCAGATCTGGGACCCACTGTGGCCCTTCACAGTCAGCGGGAACCCGAGAGATGTTGGCCTGAAGCACTCTCAGGCATATTCCTAAGTGCAATCACGCACACACTATCCTTCAACCACGTGAGGATATTTCCCAGCTTGCCACTGCCACCGGAGCAGCAGGTAAGCCGTTTCTCAGTTGCACCATGAGATGTAACACCATGGCCAAATTTGGCCAGTATTTAATACTATCCTAAATTAATTAAATCACCCCTTTTTGAAGATCCTCACTGCCTCTCTTAAACCCACAGAATCAACGGACAGCACCACCAATGGTGCCTTTCCTGACGAAGGCCAGCATATAGACCGGCTTCAATCAAGCCATGTTTTGGCTGAAACACACCTGTGTCGATCCCCGTGACACAACTGTATCTTCCCCCTTGTGTATGTTGTGTAAATATCTGTTGTGTACACCTTGTGTGAACTAACCCTGGGGCCATTTTCAAGCCTCAGGTATACTTTCCCTGCTTGATAGTTCTTTCTCTATCACATCTATACAGGGAATGTACTTCAGTGTGGAGTTTTAACCTCAATACATCAGAGGTTGACACTTAACCCGTGTTACCACCCTTCACAATCACTTTTGTCCATTTGATGCCAAAAAACTTTCGTGCTTATCGAAAGACCTGTAAAATAAATTGTTGAATGAACTAAAAAAGGACTGTGTCAATGTAAAATAAACATACATGCACGGCACAACTGGCTTACTTGTAGGATCTTCTTCATCCTGATTATTCCTTTTTTTGTGAATATAGTTCGCATACATGGTTTCCCTTCCATTTTAGTCTCGGATCGTGGAAGTCAATTTATCTCACATTTTTGGACGAAGTGTTGCCAACTAGCACAAATAGATGTGCGGTTATCCACCAGCCACCACCCCCAGACCGACGGACAAACCGAGAGAACCAATCAGACTCTCGAGCAAAATCTTCGTTGCATGTTACACCAATCCGAGTTAAATTGGAAAGACATCCTTTGGATCGCAGAATATGCATACAACAATTCAGTGCATTCTGGAACCGGACAAACCCCCTTTTATACTTTGTATGGTCACCATCCTCGGACCTCTGACCTAGATCCACCTCTGACCCTGGAAATGCCCGCAGTAAATCATCTGCATTCCACAATAACTCGAGCCTTCAAAGAAGCTGCAACTCATTTACAGCAAGCCAAGAAAAAGTATGAAGAAAACGCTGATTTGCACCGAAGTAAAACTCCTCCTTACCAAGTAGGAGACCAGGTATGGCTAGCAACTAAACATTTACCCCTCAAGGGCCCGCGAACCTTCAATCCCAGATTCATAGGACCTTATCCCATCAAAGCTATAATCAACCCAGTGGCCTTTAAACTGGATCTACCGTCCAACATGCGTATTCATCCAGTTTTTCATGCATCACTTTTGAAGCCAGTACAACCAGGAACCCAATTGTCCAAACCTCCAGATCCAGTTCAAATTGAAGGGGAATTAGAATTCGAAGTTAAAGACATTTTAGACTCCAAGGTGGTAAAGTCGAAACTCTTCTATCTTGTTGACTGGAAGGGATATGGACCTCAGGAGAGATCGTGGGAGCCTAGTAACCATGTCCACGCACCTCGATTAGTACAAAGGTTTCACCGGAGATTTCCGAACAAGCCCAAACCCCCGGAGGGAAGAACCTTGGGAGGGGCCTTGAGGGGGGGTACTGTCATGATGCCTACCTCCAAGGAGCCAGGTCCGACCCAGCAACCCCAGAGGCAGGCATCATTTCCCCCAGGGGAGTGCCAGCGGGCCCAAGCTGGGGCCCTTTGGACGCAGTCCTGGCGCCTTAGGCGCCAGGCTCATGTTGGACCTCTGTCCTGGTGCCTTAGGCGCCAGGCTCATAAAGCTAGACATGTGTTCAAGTGTTTTAATGTGCACTTACCTAATGCAGACCATGCTGCCACATCCAGGCCCTCTTGAGGCCTGAATAGGAACTACTTTACCTGTGGGACTACTTTCCACCCGGGTGTGGTCGGGGAAGGATACATACCTGATCGGAGGAAGGATACACTTGGAACTTCTTCCAAAGCTATTTAAACCACACCCGATCAGCAACTCACGCTTCGCGTTGTTCTGCTCCTCGCAGCTGGACGCTCACCGTGTCAGCTCCTGCATCTGGACTTCAGCCACGCCTGTCAGCATCCTGGGTCACCTGCAAAGGGAGACAAGAGACCTACCAGCTAATCTGCACCACGGAGACATCACTGACGATCCTGAAAGGGAAGACATCATTTTTAAAAGCATTTCGTTACGATCGCTGCAGCGCTGCATTTCACTCACCTTTCCTGGGTTCCTCCATCTTCAGCAGCGATCATCCGGATACACAGCCACTTCCCAGAGCCTAGAGAGAAAGACAAGAATAAGAGGTGAGAGAAGGAAGGGAATAGGAAAAGCCCAGTTTCCTTCTAAGACTTACCTGTTGGGTCATTCCCATTTCATTTCGGGTCTTGCTGCTTCCAAGCAGGACCCCGGCCCCTATGGGGAAAAAAGACAAAGACATTAGATGAGCGAATGCAAAAACATCACCTGAGCGCTCATCTAGGACTTACCAGATCTTTACTGGAACTGCACGTTTCACTTCGGGTCGGCGCCATATTTCTGGCATTCCGAACCCCGGCCCCTATGGGGAAAAGACATCAACATCAGCGCTTTGTTGCAAGAAGTCTCCAAAGGAATCTTCATTCATCACCTGAAAAAAGACAATGAACATTATTATTTAAAGCTTGAACTTTTGAACTTGCAACAGAACTTTTACAGCGCCTTACCAGTATAATCAAGCTTACCTGAACTCCCATCCAACCTCAATCCAGTGAAGTAACTGGGTTCAACGTGCCCCTGCGTCAGAAGCAGGATGGAGAGCTCGTCCTTTCAGACCCTAAGGTGAGACTTCATGGGGAATCGTGGAAGGGTACCGTGGAGGGTTGGAAGAAAGTGGGAGGCTTGAGCATAACTCAGTCAGTAGGTAATACTCCCTTTTCATGCACAGGGGAATATTCCTGCGAGCCGGAGAAGCCAGAGTAGAGGGCCCTTCCTGTCCATCTTCAGAGTCCTGCGCTTCACCATTGAAGAAGCATCAGCACTCGAAGCCAGACCAGCGCCTCCGTGGGAATCAGGTGAGCGTTACACTCATGCCTTCTTTAAAGACTGTGTTCCCAATATCTAGCAATGCTTTATCTAGGGTAAGACCTTGTGATTTGTGAATGGTTACTGCGTATGCTAGAGTTAGAGAAAATTGCTCTCTGCATACATACATGTCTTTGAAAAGAAGGAATCGAGCTGTTGAGCATCCTATTCTTTTTACTTCTGATAGTTTGTCAAAGAGAATATTGACAAACTGAATGTTGTCACTTGAGTATGAGCATTACTCTACAGTTTAAAGATAATTTTAATATGTTCTCCAAACCAGCTGTGTTTTCTAAGGTATTTAGTCTTGTTGTGGCTTGTTTACACATGGTTAGTGTCATACCATGTACGTCCAGTTTGTCTGTGGAGAAAATTTCTGTTATTGGTTGCATTTCTTTTTTCAACATTGTTTCATTGAACTTGGAACAGTTTGCAGAGTTGGTATCAAGGACATACAAGTGACATTTTTGTGTGCTTATTGTTCCATCACATCATTAGCACATGAGTTATGGCCATAAAGTGCATGGATGTGCCGGGTTTTTAATATTGCTTGTGCTTCTTGAGATAGTACACCAACTCTAATACTTTTTAAAATGTTGGCGTAGGTGAGGTCTGCAGACTGGTGCATGTTTTCTGTTAATTCTCTGTATTGGAAATGTTGCCAAAGGTTAACATTTCCTATGCTGCCAACAGTTTTACGGCAGAGTTTGTGTCCTAAGGGTTTAAAAATAGGTTCAACTTTCACTGGTGTCAATTGAAGATCTCCGAAAACAAAGATGTGTTTTCCTCCAAAGAGCTCTTCATACTTTGTTTTGAGTACTTCTTGTAATCTGAGGTGAATCAAAGCCAACATTAGATTGGAGACCATGCTCACCTCATCTATTAGAAACATTTTCATTTGTTTTAACACTCTGCGTAATTTCATTGCAGCTTTGGTAGAAAGTTTGTAATATTCTAATTTGTTTTGGTGTTCTACTGGAAGGAGTAGTAATCAGTGTAAAGTGACACTGCCTATGTTGTAGGCAGCTAAACCTGTGGGGGCAGTTACAACAGCTGAAAGTTTGTTGTTTGTCAATTGTTGAAGGAACTTGCTGATGATTTTGATTAAGAATGTTTTTCCTGAACCAGCTTCACCACTGACATATAGTAGTATAGGTTTGTAATTTTGTCAGGTACATTCTTTATTTTCATGTTGTACACCATGTGCAATTTCTTTTGTTACTTCTTGAAAAATGGTATGCTGCTCTTTGTTTAGTTTTGATTGCAGTACAGTTAAGTCTTCTGTATCTTCTTCTTAGTGGCACATGGTGTTTTCTACTTCTTTCATAGCTAATTCTGCCTCGTTTACTATTAGTGGCTGTCCCAGTGGTTCTTAGCTTCCTGTTACAGAAGGTTGACTACTGTCGGGAGTGTCTTTATCTAGTTGGGCCTGGAGTTCTTCTTCTTGTTGCTGTTCATTGTGCAACATTGTTTTGTACTGTGTAAAGTTTACATCGGTTATAGTGCTTTCATTTGCTTTGAAAGCGTCTTCATAAGACGCATAGATACCTAGTATCTCTTCTTCTTTTCTCCATGGTTTAAAAGGTTGTAGCAGGGACATGTAATATAGTTCTTTGTGTTGAGGAGTTTTTAAGGACAATTTCATATGATTAATTAAGCTTCTTTTGGTAAGTTTCACTAAGCTGCCTACACAATTTGTCACTCTGTATCTACCCTTATTTTCATCGGGTTTTATATTATTTTTGTATGTGAAGTTTTGGGCTATGTGGTATAGACACATGGCTTCCAAAGTGGTACTTCTGTTTGGGTAGTATGTGTCCAGTAAATTGTTTTTCAAAATGTCTTGGCTGTTGGGATCATTTTTGGCTATTGTTTCTATGTCGTCGTATGATTTGAGAACTCTTTCTCTAGATTTAGCAGGACCAGGACTTAGCCATACTATATTTTCAGATTTTCCATATAAAGCAGTACCGGTTAAACGATCTGCAGCTTCATAGCAGCCACATTCTCATTGGGAGAGCCTTTTTATGCCTGGGCTGTACAATTTCTGAGACAGTGTTTTGTCCGATGATAGGTAATCTCAGAGGTCTTGCAGCTCTGTTTTTTCTGCTTTGGTTAAGTAGGCTGTAACATACTGTGCAACTGCAGTGGAATTGTCTGCAATGTACTGCACATCTATGTTTGCATTCCATAAGAGGGCAATGATTGCATTGTAATCATTGATATATTTTGCTTCTTCTGTTCTTTTATGTAATATGTGTTCTTAGGTGATTTTCCTTTAACACTATGGGCCTCATCACGAGTTTGGCGGTAACCCTTAAATTAAATAGCGGCAGTCGCGCTATTACCGCCGGATTTAAGGGTCCGCCAAATCAGGGCTTCGGCGGATTTCTCCCCAGCTCGGAGCTGGGGGGAAATTCGCTGAAAATTCGTGCTATTCCCACCGGCGGGAAATCCGCCGGCGGTAAGAGCGCCAAAATTCCCCATTGAGCCCAATGGGGAATGGGGCATTCCCGAATAGGCTCAGTGGGGAATGGGGAATTCCATTACCACCAAACCCGTGATCTGGCGCTAATAGCGCCAGGGTTGGTGGTAGGGCTAATACCGCCCAACTCGTGATGAGGCTCTATGTCTAACTGAAGACATGAAGTTGTTCACTTCACCTGTTTCTGTAACTGGTCTAGGGAAACCATAGCAGAATTTGGTGTAGTATTTCCCTTCGTTTTTGTATTTGCAACGACAATATTTCCCACATTTGTGTCTTTGAAATTGTACAATTTGTGCATGAAGATCACTATTTGTTGCTTCTGATGGAATTTCACAAGTGACATTTTTTTCGATAATCAGTATAACAGTGGAATCACTGTCTTGACCAAATTTAGGAGCATCTTTAATCCATAAAAGCATGTGGCTATGTGGTGCTCCTCTGGCTTGGTATTCTTTTCTCCAAAAGAAGTGTTGCACTTCTCTGAGGGGAGGAACAGTTTTATTACAAATAAAGTGTAGCATAGCAATGAAGCGATGATGGAAATATCTGGAAACATTAACAGGATCTAGACAGCAAAGTTCTCCAGGTGTTAGTATATCTGTTTGTTCTGTTTTTGTTTGCAATGCATAGGAAATCATGTAAATCTTCCCATGCATATTCTGCACAACTTAATGTAATAAACCAAGTGGGTGGGCCAAGGTTTCTTATCATACAACGTACATCTCTGTGACGTCTGAACCAGTACTCTTTAGTAAAGGCTTGATTGAAAAACCTCATCTTTTTCTTGCACTTTTTGTAGGAATTGCATAGCTGACATATTTGGAAATTGGGTACCTGATTTCAATGTGTGTGCAACTCCGTAGCATAGAGTTGCTAGTTCACTTTCAAAGAGTAGGTGGAATATGTATTCCCAGATTTAGACAAAATGTGGATCTTCAGAATACATTTGTAACAAGCGGTATTCTGATGCTGTTATCTGAATGGGTCTATCATCGTACCTTCCTCTTTTTCCAGTAGGAAAGAGTAGAAGAAAAGCATGTGCTTCTATACTTTTTTCCCATATGCTGATTGGTGAGCCTTTGGTTTGTCGCATTTGGTACGTTTCTAGTGCATCATCTATGGTGTCATTAGAGTGTAATGGATGAATTGTATAATGGTCTAAAATATTGCATAGTGTAGCAAGTTTAAATTGACCAGTTTCTGGTAACTCTTGAATTATTTTAGTGGTTTCCTTCAATATTCATTTCTATGTAGTATTCATTATTGTCTTTTAGATATTGCAAGGCTTGTCCAACTTTATGTAAGTCTACGAGTTGTTGTCAATTTATTTGGTCTTTTGTAGGTACACCATTTACTAAGACAATTAAAGATCGCCCTATTGGACATTGCACTCCCAGAGGGTTCACATTTTCTTTCCGATCTAATGGTAAATAAACTACTTTGCCACAAATGCCTTTCACTAATTCAGAGGGAGGTAATTTTGCTGTTTTTGGTTGAAGGCGTATTATTGCTTGAAATGGGTGCACTGTTTGAATTATGATGCTCTCATATAAATTGAGTTGTTGCAGGGGTTTTGGTAGTGGGAATAATTCCAAGTTATTTGTGATAGCACCTGAAGGAGTTTGGTTGTTGTCAGGTTTTGTAGTGCAGTAAGTGCAAAGTATTTAGGGGTCAGTTATTTCATATTTGGTTTCTGCTATAAGGTACAGAGCTAATTCAAACCATTTGGAATCTTCATTGTCTTCTATTTTGTGTGTTACATCTACAGTTTTTGTGTTACTTTTATAAAAAGTTCTGCGGCAACACACACACATGGTTTGGTACTTCAGCGGATGTACTTTTACATTTTTGTATTTCTTTTTTGTATGTGTGTAGTAGAAGGTTGCCATCTGTACAATTGTTGCTAGTCTGTTGTAAAGGTATTGCATTTTGTAAGTGGCTTTCACTTCCAAAATATTTTCTATGGATATGCTCTATTTCTTCAAGTAGGTCTTTGGCTGTAGCATGTAGAAGATTGTTATTTAAATTGGCTAGTGCTAAAGCACGACTTTTAGCATAGTACAGTTTATAAACTAGATTTCTTATAGTTGAATGATCTGTTGATATCATTTGATGTGATGGAAGGTGCTTTTGCAAATAGGTCCTGAAATGCAGGCTACTGAATGTCCTTGTAGTCCTGTGTATTTGCGCAGTGGACAGGTACCCATATTTTGTAGAAGTTTCATTTTGATTTTGTCTTTGCCTTTCACATACTGATTGAGGAACTGGCGTAAAGATTTGAAAGATTTTTTGGCAATGTTACACATTGACGTGCACGGCCATTTGTATACTGGGTGTTCTAGTTCAGTTGAATGGAGAGGTGATACTGAATTTTCTGGGGACATTTTTGTAAGCAGCATTTCTTGTTCCTTAATGGTATTATTAGGTTTTTCATAGCCTCTTCCACTGCTATGTATGGCAATTATGTTTGTCTGCTTTTGTTTCTATGCTTCTTCATTGAAATAGGGTTCTGTGCTTGTGGTGAGACTCTATTCACCTCCACAGATATTTAAGACTTAATTTTTGTTGACATTCCGTTTATTGAGAAGTCTTTTTTGTAATTTAGTAGTTAGTTTTGTTAGTGGTTTCATTCTGTTTAACACTAACTTCCCGTTGAGAAGGATTGCACTGTCTATCAAAGCTTCTAAAATTAATTTTCTACAGTAGGTTTTAAGGGTTGTGCATGATTTCTCTCCTGTTTTCATAAGATTTTGAAGGACTCTGTGGCGGAACAGTTTTTCTAAAATACTTTTTTTGGAATGGTTACTTGCCACTACATCAGGATTTATAGGAACAGTGTTAGCAGTAGTAGTAGCTGAATTGTTGTTAATCGCTTTCTGTTTTGTTTTACATTTTGGAAGAGGAGGGAAAGTTTTTGTACTGGAAGCTTGTTTTGTTTGACTTAATTACTCTATTTGATCCTTTGTTTGAACTTTTTGTACACATTCTGCTAGAGATGCTTATTTTGGACACTTTTATTTTCATTTGCTCTACTTCTGCGTTGCTTTCTAGAGACTTGGTTCTTGGTAGGCATTCTTTGGGGTCTGTTGAAAAAAAAGAAGGTATGGGTTGGGCTGTTCTGCAATGTATGTGTGCTGTGTGCATGAGTGTCTGAATATGATGGTAAGGATGTATGTGGTGGTGTGTGATTGTGCATTGGGAGCTACAAGTAGAGGGGAAGGCTATTCTTGTATTTGTGTGTTACTATACTTGGGTTCAGATGACAGTACAAAGTAAACTAGTTGTGAGGTGAAGCACTAATACTAAATCTTATGGTATAGAATTAAAACAGTTCTTTGTTCTGTAATACTAACATTCTAGGGGCTGAGTTACGTCATTTGTGCGTTGAAAAACGGGGATTTGTGTACCATTCTGCCTCTCAATCCCTGTTTAACAAATGGGGATTTGTGGGCAGAATGGTGCACAAATCTCTGTTTTTTGGCGCACAAATTCCATGAATCAACTGCACAGTGAGTTTGAGTAACAGTAAGAATATTATGGTAGTATTGTACTTCCTTTTTTTGTCTGGAACCAAAATAAGGGTGTCCTGAGGACACTATACCTGTCCGTACTGTCTGCATGCAAGATGAAACTTTTCTTAGAACACACTAGGTGTCCGGAATGTCCGCAATTAACCAAAATGGAGATGTCCGAATGACACTATACCTGTCCACACTGTCCGCAAACAACTCAGAACTGTTCTTAGAAATCACTAGGTGTCCGGAATGTCCGGAATTAACCAAAATGGAGGTGTCCTAAGAACACTATACCCGTCCGTACTGTTCGCAAACAAGTCAGAACTGTTCTTAGAACACACTAGGTGTCCGGAATGTCTGGAATTAACCAAAATGGAGGTGTCCTAAGAACACTATACCCATCCGTACTATTCGTAAGCAAGATGGAACTGTTCTTAGAACACACTTGGTGTCCGGAATGTTTGCAATTAACCCAAATAGAGGTGTTTTAAGGACACTATACCTATCCGTACTGTCTGTAGAACATCTACACACATGTGCACCACACACCAAGTCCTACGAACATCGCCCCTGTCCGTAACTGTCCTTCTCACTTGTGTCGCACTTTTAATTGGTTTGAGGACCTGAACACTGTCCATAGAACACCTGCGCGCATGCGCACAACCGTTCATGTGCATTTGGTGTCCTGCGGCCACCAGTTCCCTTTGCAGACGTGTTCGCGGCATCATCATGTGACCGCACCCACGCTGAGCGTATGTCCTGAATTGTGGACACTGTTCGGGACCGCAAACATTTTAAAAGTACTTTTATGGACAATCCAAAGTATTTTACAGTAAATATTCACCATTGCGCATGTCTATGACAATGACCCTGCCTTTCTACATACTTTTTGGAACTTTTTTAGCCTTTTTGGGGTGTGCGATCTGTCTGCGGACAGCACGGGTGTCCGCGGAGCATGCACCTGCATCCTTATAAAAGGCCACACCCCAGAGCTCATCTTTATTCTGTCTTCCTACTATTGAAGATTACCTGCTTTTGTCCATGGTTGCTGTTGTTCCAGCTAGTGCTACACCTGCCTCAGCACCACCCCCACCCCCTCCACCACCACCACCTCCCCAAGGGCCTGCAGAGGGGAACAGGCATGAGGATGTAGAGGAGGATGAAGAGGATGAAGTGGTTGAGGTAATGTGAAGTCCCTACTACCAACATTTGCTGTGAGTCTTTGGTGTGGCGGTTGTTTACCATTCATGGTGACGTGCCAAAAGCACATGCGAACAAGGTCACCTGCAACCAGTGCGAAATGGTACTGAGTCATGGGAGGCCTGGTTCGTACAGCTTTAGTACGATATCTATGAAGCGAAACCTAAGGTCGTTTCATGGTGGGGCAGTTCGCAAGGTTGTACCTTATGATCAACGTAGTAGGTTGAGTTCTTCTACCACATCCTCCGTTTCTGCTCCTGTCACCACAAGAGACACTCTTGTGGGACAGCGCATTCCTCCAGCTGCCTCACAGACCATTCACAATGCTGTTGACCCTTACCTTTCCAGGGTCACACTATTGTGTATGTACTGCAACGCAGTACTCTGCAGGGGGGGAGAATCTTCAAAGTGCTTTTGAGACTGCGGTCAAGGAGCACGAGAAGGCTCGCTACCTACCTAAATAAGGCCCACCCTACATCTTCCTCTCTCCACCTGCCCTTTCTTATCCCCATGGTTGGATTCCCTTCCTTACCCTCCTTTCCCCTCCTCTCCTAGTATGTCGTTTCTAAAAAAAACCAAAAAAATATAAAACAACAAAAATAAAAAAAGGCTCTTTTCAGAGCCGCCTTTCACAGTTTAAAAACAGAAGTGGCAAATAAATGGAGCTGGGCCCTGTGCATTTTTTAGAAGTCCATGGACAGTTCACGAACATCTAAAATTTTGGGGTGCTGCCCTATCATAACCATTGCACTTTTCTCTGGGAAGAAGTGGTGGCTCTAAAAAGAGCCTTTTGGTGGTGTTTATTTGTGTTTGAAAAACTTAAAATGGACAACACCTACTGCAAAATGGATGGCTGTAATTCCAAAAAATGTCGCAATGCATTTTGTAAATTTCTCAGAAAAATCTGATTGCCAGCATAAGTAAGATGGACTCCATCTCTGCGAAAAATGTATGTGGGTTAAGCTCACCTGGTATACATGGGGACGCCACCCAGTCCTGGTTGGGTGATTTGCACTCTCAAACCTTCTCCCAGTCCCTTGGTAAGGCCTCTGGTTAAAGATGGGTCTTAATATTGTGAAAGGTGGATTCTCCGTCCTGCTCCTTGTGGCAGGGGCGCGTAGATGTGGGGGGCGAACAGAGACCAAGTTACTTTTCTGGTGCAAGCCCCCCCTGTGGGAATCCAGGCCTGCTGCGACTCCGTAGGTTTGCTGCTTTACATTCTTTATATGCAGTTCTTATGTTCCTCTTAGTTCGAATAATAATGTCTTGCTTCTTTCCTTTTAGGTATGGAAAGGTATTTTGTTGTTGTCATGCAGTTTGAAGATGAGCATTGGCCGGTAGGCGAAAGCGCGGTGTGCGCGCTGCTGTCCGGTGAGTAATGCGCGATGCGCAACGCTGTTTCGCCTTTTATATTGCTAACCATTGTCTTTTCTCTCCTTGCAGGTTGCGATGTTCCTCGCCGAGTGCCGTAATGTTCCAGCAATGACACTGACCAGGAGATGACTACCCAGGTAAGAATTGTGTGGCTTTCTTCATTCGGGAGGAAACGTGAGTAAACGCTTACTAATACTGTCTTTCTTTCTCCTCTTTCCAGGTTATGGTATTCCAGGATGCATGCGGTGCCGGATGATGGAGCTCGTACCTTCAGGTGAGTGGAACTGAAGTTGGCGATGGATTGAAGACAGGATACTGTTCCAGGTAAGTTTCGTAGTGTTCTTTCTCTCCCTTGGTTCAGGTAAGCTGGCATCAAATAACTGGACACGGTGAGCGTTACGCTGCCCACAACAGAATACCGCACAGCATGTTCTGCTATTTGGGTGCGGTTTAAATAGTCTCAGTTAAAGAAGTCCAGGTAAAATAGTCCCAAGACTGCCACACCCAAAGTAGACCAGGTAAAGTAGTTCCAGGCCTGCCACACCCAAAAGACTAGACCGCATAGCTCAGTTCCTTGTAGCTGAGCTATGTGTGTGCCGCCATGTTGGCTGAACCCCCCCAAGTTAAATAGTCCCAAGTAAATAGTCCCATTCTAATGTTGGTCTTCATGATGGTTATGAGCCCGGCGCCAAAGGCGCCAGGGCTGACTCCAAGAGAGTCTTGGATGAGGTTTTAAGGCCTTTGACCCGGCCCTAACTGGAAGGCTGACTTGCCAGTGAGGGCCAGAGGGAAGGGTTATGACAAAATGCTATGAAACATAATATTTTCATTGTGAAAAGAGGACATGCCAACATCACTTAGAAAGGCACAAACAGCCTTATTGACATTGTGCCTCGCTTTCTCCATTTGTGGACCAAATGAAGAAGAACACAGCCACATATGGAGATTTTGGGGTGGAGAGGCATGCAAATGAGAATGAGTAAAGCAAGGGATTGGTCAGTAAAGTTAGTTTAGTGGGTGTGTTTTGTAAGGAGAGAGTTTGTCAGAAAGTCTTTTTCCTGAGAGAAGAACAGATAGCTATGGCTGTGTGTTTCAGAAAAAAGATTATCTGGATTTTGGGAGACTCATGGATACACTGGTTGGAGGTGCATGCAGAACGCTGTGGAGTATCTGCAGATCTTGGATTCCCTTATGTGGAAGTGCACTGGCATGGAGTGTGTGGAATGAAGTGGCTGGACTTGGTACCTCTCTGTGCTAGTTTGGAGACAGAGCATCATCCAGACATAATTATAATTCACTGTGGAGGGAACAGTTTAGGACATGTGTCTGGAATGTCATTGCAATTTGCAATGAAAGAAGGATTTGGGAAGGTTATGGATATGTTTCCAAATTCCCAAGTAATTGTTTCTTGTATTGCGCAGCGACAAATGTGGCTGCGTTCTTCTTCATTTGGTCCACAAATGGAGAAAGCGAGGCACAATGTCAATAAGGCTGTTTGTGCCTTTCTAAGAGATGTTGGCATGTCCTCTTTTCACAATGAAAATATTATGTTTCGTAGCATTTTGTCATGACCCTTGCCTCTGGCCCTCACTGGCAAGTCAGCCTTCCAGTTAGGGCCAGGTCAAAGGCATTAAAACCTCATCCAAGACTCTCTTGGAGTCAGCTCTGGCGCCTTTGGCGCCAGGCTCATAACCATCATGAAGACCAACATTAGAATGGGACTATTTACTTAGGACTATTTAACTTGGGGGGGTTCAGCCAACATGGAGGCACAAACATAGCTCAGCTACAAGGAACTGAGCTATGCGGTCTAGTCTTTTGGGTGTGGCAGGCCTGGGACTACTTTACCTGGACTACTTTGGGTGTGACAGGCTTGGGACTATTTTACCTGGACTTCTTTACCTGAGACTATTTAAACCACACCCAAACAGCAGAACATGCTTTGCGCTGACTGTGTCCAGTTCTTTGATGCCAGTTTACCTGAACCAAGGACCTGCAGAGAGAGAATGAACACTATGAAACTTACCTGGAACAGTATCCTGTCTTCAATCCATCGCCGACTTCAGTTCCACTCACCTGCAGGTACAAGCTCCATCATCCGGCACCACATGCATTCTGGAATACCATAACCTGGAAAGAGAAGAAATAAAGACAGTATTAGTAAGTGTTTACTCACGTTTCCTCCCGAATGAAGAAAGCCACACAATTCTTACCTGGGTAGTCATCTCCTGGTCAGTGTCATTGCTGGAACATTACGGCGCTCGGCGAGGCACATCGCAACCTGCAAGGAGAGGAAAGACACAGGTTAGCAATATAAAAGGCGAAACAGCGCCGCGCATCGCGCATTACTCACCGGACAGCATCGCGCACACAGCGCTTTTGCCTACCGGCCCATGCTCATCTTCAAACTGCATGACAACAAAATACCTTTGCATACCTAAAAGGAAAGGAGCAAGACATTATTATTCGAACTAAGAGGAACATAAGAACTACATATAAAGACTGTAAAGCAGCAAACCTACGGAGTCGCAGCAGGCCTGGATTCCCACAGGGGGGGCTTGCACCAGTGAAGTAACTTGGTCGCTGCTCGCCCCCCACATCTACGCTCCTCTGCCACGAGGAGCAGGACGGAGAATCCACCTTTCACAATATTAAGACCCATCTTTAACCAGAGGCCTTACCAAGGGACCGGGAGAAGGTTCGAGAGTGCAAATCACCCAACCAGGACTGGGTGGCGTCCCCGTGGATACCAGGTGAGCGTAACCCACATACATTTTCCGCAGAGATGGAGTCCATCTTACTTATGCTGGCAATCAGATTTTTCTGAGAAATGTACAAAATGCATTGCGACCTTTTTTGGAATTACAGCCATCCCATTTTGCAGTAGGTGTTGTTCATTTTCAAGTTTTTCAAACACAAAAAAACACCACCAAAAGGCTCTTTTCAGAGCTACCACTTCTTCCCAGAGAAAAGTGCAATGGTTATGATAGGGTGGCACCCCAAAATTTTAGATGACCGTGAACTGTCCGCGGACTTCTAAAAAATGCACAGGGCCCTGCTCCATTTATTTGCCACTTCTATTTTTAAACTGTGAGAGGCGGCTCTGAAAAAAGCCTTTTTTTTATTTTTGTTGTTTTATATTTTTTGTTTTTTTTTAGACACGACACACTAGGAGGGGAGGGGAAAGGAGGGTAAGGAAGGGACACCAACCATGGGGATAAGAAAGGGCAGGTGGAGAGAGGAAGATGTAGGGTGGGCCTTATTTAGGTAGGTAGCAGACCTCCTCGTGCTCCTTGACCGCAGTCTCGAAAGCACTTCAAAGATTCTCCCCCCTGCAGAGTTCTGCATCGCAGTACATACACAATATCGTGACCCTCGAAAGGTAAGGGTCAACAGCATCGTGAATGGCCTGTGAGGTAGCTGGAGGGATGCGCTGTCCCACAGGAGTGGTGACAGGAACGGAAACGGAGGATGTGGTAGAAGAACTCAACCTACTACGTTGATCACAAGGTACAAACTTGCGAACTGCCCCACCATGAAACGACCTTAGGTGTTGCTTCATAGATGTCGTACCAAAGCTGTACGAACCAGGCCTCCCACGACTCAGTACCATTTTGCACTGGTTGCAGGTGACCTTGTTTGCATGTGCTTTTGGTATGTCACCATGAATGGTAAACAACCGCCACACCCAAGACTCACGGCGCGTGTTGGTAGTAGGGACTTCACATTACCTCATCCACTTCATCCTCTTCATCCTCCTCTACATTCTCATGCCTGTTCCCCTCTGCAGGCCCTTGGGGAGGTGGCGGTGGTGGATGGGGTGGGGGTGATGCTGAGGCAGGTGTAGCACCAGCTGGAACAGCAGCAGCCATGGATGCCAGCAGCTTTCAGCAAAGGCAGTGTAATCTTCAATAGTAGGAAGATAGAATAAAGATGAGCTCTGGGGTGTGGCCTTTTATAAGGGTGCAGGTGCATGCTCCGCGGACACCCGCGCTGTCCGCAGACAAATCAAACACCCCAAAAAGCCAGAAAAAGTTCCAAAAAGTATGTAGGAAGGCAGGGTCATTGTCTGGGACATGCGTAATGGTGAATATTTACTGTAAAATACTTTGGATTGTCCAAAAAAGTACTTTTTAAAAACAATTTGTGGTCTCGAATAGTGTCCACAATTCAGGACATACGCTCAGTGTGGGTGCGGTCACATGATGACTTCACGAACACGTCTGCAAAGGGAACCGGTGTCTGCAGGACACCAAATGCACATGAACGGTCATGCGCATGCGTGCGGGTGTTCTACGGACAATGTTCAGGTCCTCAAACCAATTAAAAGTGCGACACAAGTGAGAAGGACAGTTACGGACAGGCGCGATGTTCGCAGGACCTATGGGTGTGGCGCACATGTGTGTATATTATCATACAGACAGTACAGACAGTTATAGTGTCCTTAAAACACCTCTATTTGGGTTAATTGTGAACATTCCGGACACCAAGTGTGTTCTAAGAACAGTTCCAACTTGTTTGCGAACAGTACGGACGGGTATAGTGTTCTTAGGACACCTCCATTTTTGGTTAATTATGGACATTCCTGACACCTAGTGTGTTCTAAAAACAGTTCTGACTTGTTTGCGAACAGTACGGATGGGTATAGTGTTCTTAGGACACCTCCATTTTGGTTAATTCCGGACATTCCGGACACCTAGTGATTTCTAAGAACAGTTCTGACTTGTTTGCGGGAAGTGTGGACAGGCATAGTGTCATTAGGACACCTCCATTTTGGTTAATTGCGGACATTCCAGACACCTAGTGTGTTCTAAGAAAAGTTTCATCTTGCATGCGGACAGTACAGAGAGGTATAGTGTCCTAAGGACACCCCCATTTTGGTTAATTATGGACACCTTAACTGCCTTTAAAAGAAATAAGACACATTATTTCTTTATTATATACAGATATAACATTTATGAAAAAAACGGGGAAGCAGAAACTGTAACGCTCACCTGATTCCCGTAGAGGCGCCGGTCTTGACTGGGCGTATATCGTATCTTCAAAGGTGATGTGTAACACACGGCTGGCTTTTTGGGCTGGACCTCTGTGCACTGTATGTCTGACTCGAAGGGTAAGATGTCTGCAGATAGAAAATATGGGATTAAGGAACTGGGTTATTGAATGTCTCTCTCTTCTTCCCTTTCTCTTCTCCTGTAGAACCCCAAAGGTTAACGCTCTCACCTTAGGTAAGTGAACGCTGTGCTCTCCATCTGCCTCGGGGCAGGGTGCTGTAACCAGTTTCTTCACTGGATAAGGGGAGCAGGCATCTTGACTTCAGAGGACTGCTGTCCGTCGTTTACTGCACGAACGGTAAGTTTCGAGTAATTCTAATGTCTTTAAAGTCTTTAGTAATGATGTCTCTTGTTTTGCAGGGTTCCGGCGATGGCGGATGACGGGCTGAAGTGAGTTGAAGATGGAGCCCGTGTGATGAATAGAAGCGCCTGGAAGCACGTAAGTAAGCGCTTGTTGCCTGCTTCACGATGCGCTCTAACTGTCTTTTTATTTTGCAGGTACAAGTTCGGAGCGGCTGCAGAGTGCCGGAATACCCACTGGGTTAGATGTGGAAAGGAGTAATGGCACGTGAGTATTAAAGTTCCCCAATGTCTTTAAACGCACCTTGTTTTGTCTTTCAGATGCGGGATGCAGCGCCGAAGGCCTCCGGAGCGTGCGAAGAGTTGGTAAGCTTTTGTCTTTCAGATGCCGGAATGCAGTGTGAAGACCTCCGGAGCGCACGAAGAGTAGGTAAGCCTTTGTCTTTCAGATGCCGGAATGCAGCGCGAGGCGTTGGTGACAGCCGATGGACCAGGTAAGTGAAGAGCTGTCACTGAAGACCGTAATGCTAACCTGTTCTTTCTTGTCTTTATAGGTGTTGCTGAAGACTGGATTCAGGATGGTAAGCCTTTTTCCTTAGGCCCAGGATCAGATGCAGAAGACACGATGAGCCTTCTGCTGCAGAGGATGCAGAATAACGCAAAGCAAGATTCATCCATCGGGTGTGGTTTAAATAGCCTCCTGTAGTGCTTAGTTGTCTCCTTCCACAGCCACGCCTAGGTAAGAAAAGAGTTCCTGCTTTCCAGAAGAGTTCCAGTGTTCTGAATCTAGGGAGTGGCTCCTGCCCCACCCAACAGGAAAAGTAGTTCCAAACAGAAGAGGATCAGAGTCTCAACTGGCAGGCAAGTAAGCAGCATGGTCTGCTGCAGGTAAGTCCAACCAAGCATTATGAGCCCGGCGCTTCCAGCGCTGGGACTGGGCATATTTATGAGCCTGGTGCCACTGGCGCCAGGACTGGGTCCAAAAGGTCCCAATTGGGACTGGTTGGCACTCGGAACCTGGGTTATGGATCTGCTTCCAAGGGAGTTGGGAAAACCCTGACCTTTTGGAAGCAGAGATCATGACAGTACCCCCCCTCAAGGCCCCTCCCAAACCGGGCTTCTCCGGGGGTTTTGGCTTGTCAGGAAATGTTCGGTGAAATCTTTTGATTAGGCGAGGAGTGTGGACATATTCAGCAGGTTCCCAGGATCTCTCTTGGGGGCCGTAGCCTTTCCAGTCAATTAGGTAAAATAGTTTAGATTTGGAGATCTTGGAGTCCAGAATGCTTTTGACTTCAAACTCGAGTTCTCCATCAACTAGGATAGGTTTTGGAGATTTAGTTAGTCGGGTTTGAGGTTGCACGGGTTTTAATAGAGATACGTGGAAGACCGGATGTATCTTCATGTGCGGGGGCAAGTCCAACTTGACCGCTACTGGGTTTACTATGGTAGTGATGGAATAGGGACCAAGGTATCTTGGGTTGAATGTGCGTGGCCCTTTTAGAGGTAGATATTTGGTGGATAACCAGACTTGATCCCCTACTTGATATTGAGGGGCTTCCTTCCGATGTTGATCTGCTCCTTTCTTGTATTGTTCTTTAGCCCTTTGAAGGTGAGAAACAGCTTCCTTAAAGGCTTGGGTGATTGTAGAATGCAGGTAGTCTACTGCTGGTGTTTTAAGATCTTGGAGGGGATCCAACTCCGAGGTTCGAGGGTGACTGCCGTACAAAAGAAAAAACGGGGTTTTCCCAGTTCCCGAATGGACAGAGTTATTGTAGGCATATTCGGCTATCCAAAGGATGTCTTTCCAAGTTTTTTCAGTTTGTTGCAGCATGCAGCGTAAATACTGTTCCAGAGTTTGATTGGTCCTCTCGGTTTGTCCGTCGGTCTGAGGGTGGTGACTGGTCGATAGTCTCACATCAATTTGAGCCGACCGACAGCAACTTCGCCAAAAATGGGAAATAAATTGACTACCTCGATCCGAAATTAGAACCGAAGGAAAACCGTGCAGTCGGATGATGTTTTTGAGAAATTCTCGGGCCAGAGTTGCTGCTGTTGGCAAGCCTTTGAGCGGAATGAAATGCGCCATCTTGGAGAATAAGTCCACGATTACTAGAATCGTATTGTATCCGGAGCATGGAGGTAGATCGGTGATGAAGTCCATAGAAAGCGTATGCCAAGGGAGAGGTGGGATGTCAATAGGGCGTAAGAGGCCTGCTGGTCTTTCCTTTTGACTCTTGTTTTGGGCGCATACTCCACAGGACATTATAAAGTCTCTGATATCTTTTTTCCAAGACGGCCACCAGAAGTAGCGCTTGATCTTTTCTGAGGTCTTGGCCATACCGGGATGTCCTTCCATTAAAGAATCGTGATAACAAGAGATTACTTTTTTCTGTAAATCTGTGCTGGGTAGGTATAATCGTTCTTGGAAATACAATAAGTTGTCCTTTACTGCAAAGTCCTTTCCCTGCAGATGCCAATTCTGTATGTCTGCTGGAGTTACAAGTTGCCTGGCTTTATCCTTAACTTCCTCTATGGATTCTGTGGCGATTACACCCAGAATTCTTTGTTCGGGAATGATTGGTACAGGTTTAGGGTTGATCAAGTGTTCTTCCACTCCCATCCGAGAAAGGGCATCAGCTTTACCGTTCTTTGTACCAGGTCGATAGGTAATTATGAAGTCAAACTCGGCAAAGAATAATGCCCAACGGAGTTGTCTAGAGGATTGGGCTTTTGCGGTTTTCAAATATTGCAGGTTTCGGTGATCCGTAATCACAGTAACGGTGTGTCGGGCCCCCAGCAGATAATGCCGCCAAGCCTTAAAGGCAGACTTGATAGCCAGAAGTTCCTTGTCAGTAATCGTGTAATTGATTTCAGGAGGCGAGAATTTGCGGGACCAAAATGCCACGGGATGCAACTGATTGGTTACCGGGTCCTTTTGTGATAGAACTGCCCCCATGGCAAGGCTTGAAGCATCAGTTTCCACGATGTAGGGGAGTTCGGGGCGAGGGTGTTTTAAGATTGGTGCAGAGATAAATTTAGTCTTCAAATCCTGGAAAGCTTATTCCGCCTCGGTAGACCATTCAAAAAGTTTGTTTTTCTTTAACAAGTCAGTGATGGGCTGGACTATTCGAGAGAATTCGGGGATAAACCTGCGGTAAAAGTTAGCGAAGCCTAACATGCTTTGCACACCTTTTACGGAGGATGGTGATGGCCATTTGAGAACTGCATCGACCTTCTTTGAATCCATACGCACTCCGCCAGGTGATAATATGAATCCCAAGAATTCAACTTCAGTCACGTTGAAAACACATTTTTCCAACTTAGCGAAAAGTTTGTGTTGACGCAATCTTTCGAGGACCATTTTCACGTGTTTCCGATGTTCAGATTCCGATGAAGAATAAACGAGGATGTCGTCAATGTAAACAACAACACACACATCTATGAGCTCTCTGAGGACATCGTTCATAAAATATTGAAAGGCGGCCGGGGCATTGCAAAGTCCGAAGGGCATGACCTGATATTCAAATAGCCCATACTTGGTGCGGAAGGCCGTCTTCCATTCATCGCCCTCTTTTACTCGTACCAAGTGGTAAGCTCCTCTAAGATCCAGCTTTGTATATATGCATGCTTTTCTGACTTGGTCCAGGAGTTCAGGGATCAAAGGTAACGGATATCTATTCTTAACGGTGATCTGGTTCAGGGAGCGATAATCTATACAAGTTCTAAGGTCTCCTTCCTTTTTTGGAACGAAGAACAAAGCTGAAGAAGCAGGGGACTTGGAAGGACGAATAAACCCATTTGCCAGGTATTGATCCAGGTATTGTCGAAGGTGAAGGTTCTCAGGCTCGGTGAGGGCATAAATTCTACTACAAGGAGGAGTAGATCCAGGTATCAGGTCTATCTGGCAGTCATAAGACCTATGAGGAGGTAGAGAGTTAGCCTGATCCTTCCGGAAAACATCTTGGTATTCTAGGTATTCGGGAGGTAACTGGGGAGTCTCTGAAGAAATTGCTGCCAGTGCAACACCAGGTGGAGGGTGACAAGTAGAGACACATTCTGGAAACTGGACCGTTCTTGCTCGCCAATCGATCAGAGGATTGTGTTTCTCTAACCAAGGTATTCCTAGAATAATCTGAAACTGAGGGGCCTTGATCACATCGAACACGATCTTCTCATGGTGTCCATCTTGACTTACTAGCGTCACCTCTTGAGTGGTATGCGTTACTGGCCCGGAGGCTATCTCCGTACCATCCACCGTAGTAATGACGTCCTTTACAGCCTTGGGACAAAGAGTTAGATTCATCCTCAAAACCATTTCATGATCCACATAATTGCAGATGGCACCGCTGTCGACGTAAGCTTCAATTGCATGTAATCGATCCGGATTATCAGGGCTAATGAGGACCATAGGTATCACGAAATACGAGGTCACGGAACTGGTTTTCACGCTCGGCAGGAGGACCTCTATTCTTGTCGGGCGAGGTCGTTTGCCTGCTCAGAGTTTGTAACTTTGGTAACTGCAGCTCCTACTGCCTTCTTGGCAGGTTTCACCGGACAGTCTCGAAGAAAGTGCCCTGAGTTTCCGCAATAGAGGCATAATTGCAACTGTTTTCTCCTTTCCCACTCCTTTTGTGTTAGAGGACCTTTCAGACCCCCTATTTGCATGGGTTCCCCGGAGTCTACTCCTTTGGAAGGAGTTGGCGGTTTGGAAAATACTCGAGCATCAAACTTGGAACGATCGGCCTTCCTGTTCTGCAGTCTGTGATCTATTTGAACGACTAAGTCAATATAGTCCGAACAATCTTGTGGGGGATTCACTACTTGGGCTAACACATCTTTGAGCTCTCCACGTAGACCTCTATAAAACAGCGTAATCCTTTTGTCCTCAGGCCATTGAGTTTCCACTATCAGTCTGTTGAAAGACGCAATATAAGCCAAAAGGTCTTGATTACCTTGTCGCAACGAAAGAAGCTCATTGTCCAAGGCCTGCCCCTGTGAATGTCTTGCGAACAGTTTTTCCATACTGAGCTGAAAAGCTTGAAAATCAAGGAGGACCGGATCATCTTGATTTACTAGAGGGATCGACCAGTCTGCCGCATTGCCACTAAGGTACGAAAGCACGAAAGCTACTTTAGCTTGATCAGTTGGAAAGGCTGCTGGCCGGCATAAGAAATGCAACCGGCACTGATTGATAAATACTGCAAACCTCTTTGAGTCACCAGAAAATCGTTCGGGCGGAGCCAGAGGTACATTCCCAGGTAGGTTGATCTGCACTGGATTCATAGAGGATGTAGAAGGAAGATTTCCCCCAGATGCGGGTAACGGGGTCTGTCCGGCTTGTGACTGTAGCAATTGTCTAGCGAGATCATCTGTTCGCTCCTTGGAAATAATCAGTTCCCTTCTTAGAGCGTTCGTTTCCTGACGGGCTGCATGCACTTCTGCCCTTAATTCCCCAAGTAACTGGGCTAGCTGGTCGATATCCGAGGTTTCCATAGCGCCTGGACGGGAGTTTTGTGGTAGGCTTTGCGTTCTGTAACGCTCACCTGATTCCCGTAGAGGCGCCGGTCTTGACTGGGCGTATATCGTATCTTCAAAGGTGATGTGTAACACACGGCTGGCTTTTTGGGCTGGACCTCTGTGCACTGTATGTCTGACTCGAAGGGTAAGATGTCTGCAGATAGAAAATATGGGATTAAGGAACTGGGTTATTGAATGTCTCTCTCTTCTTCCCTTTCTCTTCTCCTGTAGAACCCCAAAGGTTAACGCTCTCACCTTAGGTAAGTGAACGCTGTGCTCTCCATCTGCCTCGGGGCAGGGTGCTGTAACCAGTTTCTTCACTGGATAAGGGGAGCAGGCCTCTTGACTTCAGAGGACTGCTGTCCGTCGTTTACTGCACGAACGGTAAGTTTCGAGTAATTCTAATGTCTTTAAAGTCTTTAGTAATGATGTCTCTTGTTTTGCAGGGTTCCGGCGATGGCGGATGACGGGCTGAAGTGAGTTGAAGATGGAGCCCGTGTGATGAATAGAAGCGCCTGGAAGCACATAAGTAAGCGCTTGTTGCCTGCTTCACGATGCGCTCTAACTGTCTTTTTATTTTGCAGGTACAAGTTCGGAGCGGCTGCAGAGTGCCGGAATACCCACTGGGTTAGATGTGGAAAGGAGTAATGGCACGTGAGTATTAAAGTTCCCCAATGTCTTTAAACGCACCTTGTTTTGTCTTTCAGATGCGGGATGCAGCGCCGAAGGCCTCCGGAGCGTGCAAAGAGTTGGTAAGCTTTTGTCTTTCAGATGCCGGAATGCAGTGTGAAGACCTCCGGAGCGCACGAAGAGTAGGTAAGCCTTTGTCTTTCAGATGCCGGAATGCAGCGCGAGGCGTTGGTGACAGCCGATGGACCAGGTAAGTGAAGAGCTGTCACTGAAGACCGTAATGCTAACCTGTTCTTTCTTGTCTTTATAGGTGTTGCTGAAGACTGGATTCAGGATGGTAAGCCTTTTTCCTTAGGCCCAGGATCAGATGCAGAAGACACGATGAGCGTTCTGCTGCAGAGGATGCAGAATAACGCAAAGCAAGATTCATCCATCGGGTGTGGTTTAAATAGCCTCCTGTAGTGCTTAGGTATCTCCTTCCACAGCCACGCCTAGGTAAGAAAAGAGTTCCTGCTTTCCAGAAGAGTTCCAGTGTTCTGAATCTAGGGAGTGGCTCCTGCCCCACCCAACAGGAAAAGTAGTTCCAAACAGAAGAGGATCAGAGTCTCAACTGGCAGGCAAGTAAGCAACATGGTCTGCTGCAGGTAAGTCCAACCAAGCATTATGAGCCCGGCGCTTCCAGCGCTGGGACTGGGCATATTTATGAGCCTGGTGCCACTGGCGCCAGGACTGGGTCCAAAAGGTCCCAATTGGGACTGGTTGGCACTCGGAACCTGGGTTATGGATCTGCTTCCAAGGGAGTTGGGAAAACCCTGACCTTTTGGAAGCACAGATCATGACAGAAACTGACACAAACACAGGGGAATTAGGGGTTTGGAGAGGATGGATGGGAGGGGATGAAGGGATGGATGTCTCATCAAAACGTTTTTCTTGGTGTTGAGGGTTTGGGGATAATTGACTGGGACATGGAGAGGGGGAACAGGTGCATGTGGGACAATGATATTTAATTTTTTCTTTTATGTGGTCCTCCACAAAATGTTTCAAAAGATTGAAATTTTCCATAAGCATGTCCATTTTTTGTTCCATGTGCTGCAGAGTATTTTCTAATGTCTCTTTTGGTGTATCATTTTCAATGTTTGTATGGTCTGTTAAAAATATATATATATGTTAACTACACATAAAGTAATGGTTATTAATTTTCTTTTATAGAGAAGTGTGTACCATTAGTATCACTGTCTTCATACATTTCCTCACGTGGGAAACTTTCCTCAAGCCATTCCAAAATACTGGATGTTTCTGTGTAAAAAACATATATTACTTTTAGTGTACCAAAAACAGAAAGTTTAGAAATATATAAGAAAAATGAAGTTTACTTACTAGTTTCTGGTAAGTTGTGTTCTTACTGTTGTGTAGGTCTGCTGTTGCTCCTAGCTGTGCAGTTTTTGTCAGGCAATTATGTTAGAGGCATATCTTTTTTGTTGTGGTATATTCCATTTTTAGTACATATGGTATTTAAATGCATGGTTGATGTGTTACATATATAGGTTCCATTTCTTATTCATTATTACATATAATGTGTTTCTGTATTGCTTTTTGAACTTTTTCAGTGTTTATATAACATGATAGAACAATCTAAGATACCCCCTGAGTTTTTGGGTATTGTTGATGTTGTTCGCGTCCGTCCGCGGACATTCGCACAGTCTGCGGACATCAAAATCACTAGCAGGGGGTTCAGCATGTTCTATATTATATGTATATAAAGTAAGGGAATCCTAGTAAACATCTATCAAATTCACACTATGTATATGTATATTCAGTAATAAATCTTTGTGAAAGGGACGTTATATGGTTCCAGGTAAAACCGAAAACCCCCTGAAATTCGCCAGTTATGGTAAGCTAACCAACCATAACTCGTGCCACCACCGTGCATTGTTAAGACTAACACCCAGGACATCAAAGATGACATCACAAACGTCCATTTAACAAAGATTTTTTACTGAATATATATATATATATATATATATCAAGCTACAAGCAGTAGCAAAACACGTAATTTATTTGCTGGCTCTCCGTTGTTTGCATGCTGGGCGCGGGTTTCCAGCAATGACTTTAATGCTGTTTAAATAATAAAATGGACATTTTAAAATATTATATTATGCTGGACTGAGATGCTGTCTTTCCATTGAACCGTAACCTTCATCACCATTCTGTGAGTATGGCTCGTCACTCCACCGATCGATCGGTGGAGACATTTTGGGATATATATGTATATATATATATATATACTTCGCATACATAAACAAATATATAATCAGATATATGAAAACATTAAAAAAATTGCATCACTGTTAGTAAGGACAGAGAAGACACCTTCATCTTGGCCAATTATTTTTTTTTTTTAAACTTTTATTTTTTCCGGCAGAGGTTCACAAGGCACACACAGCAAGGCAACATATTTATATGACATATTATACTTGAGCAACACAGTAATCATAATACAGTAGACATAGCAATAGCACCAGGGCGAGTCTTAAGCAGAGGATATAGGGTCTCATGGTGTATGGGGTGTCCCTTGTGAGGCAGGGGGCGAGTCAGTTGTGGGTGTAGTTTCACTTTGGTTGTTAAGATAGGTGTTAAATTCAACCCAGATGTTCTTGGGGCGGGAGTGGGCTGGGAGCGTGGACAGGTATTCCTCCTCGCAGTTTCGTGACCAGGTAAGCAAGTTCAGCCATTTCTTAAAGGGCGGAGGGGAGGAACTTTTCCAACTCTGGAGTATGCATTTCTTGGCTATCATACAGCTTATGTTTAAAAATTTAGCCAGACGTCTAGTGTCCTCGGTTTTCCAGACTCCGAAAAGAACTGCTAAGGGATCAGGGTCGACCACCGATTCGATAATCTCGGTGAGTATATTTAAGATGCTATCCCAGAAGTCAGTCAGTCTATTACATGACCAAAACATATGTAGATGGTCAGCTCCCTCTACTCCACAGCGCGGGCAGGGGTGCACCATGGTGCGAGTGAACTTCGAAGTCCTGTGCGGGGTATAGTAAAGCCTATTTAGGAGTTTGTATTGCATGGCCCGGTGACGGAAATTGAGAGAGACCTTTTGGGTGTGTAGGCACATTTCCTCCCAGACCCCATCGGGTATTTCTAGGCCCAGTTCAGTTGCCCAATCGTCGCGTGCCCTGAGCACTGGGATCGGGGTGATGTCTTGTAGGATCTTATACAATGAGGAGACGACGCCGCGAGCGCCGCCCGAGTTAGTGATGTATGCGATCGCCGGATTATCAGGGGGCTCATCTGGAAATGAGGGCCATTTGGTGCGGAACGCAGCTCGGAGCCTATAGTATTGGAGGGTCTCTAGAGCGGATCTGGTGTGCCCCTGTTTCCATGTTTGAGGATCAATGAACCTGCCTTCCGGATAGAAGTCCGATAATGCCTGGTACCCCAATGCGCCCCAGTGACGGGCAAGAGCAGTGTCATGCGTGGGTTCCAGGCCCGGGAACGCCCAAACCGGGAGCCACTTATAGTAAGGGAAAGGGCCGGATGTCAGACACAACAGGCGTGCCCAGGCATATAGGGTCGCGCTGATAGGATCTATGGGGGAGTCAGACGTATAGTGCTGATGCAGTATGAGGGCCATTATGTTAGTGCCGGCGGCTGCCAGTCGTTCCAATTTAACATGTGGGCGGGCAGGAGCACCGGGGTACCAATGAGTGGCGTGTTGGGCCTGGGCCGCAATCCAATATAGCAGCAGGTCCGGAGCAGAGATTCCCCCTTGTTTGTATGGAAGCACCATATCGGTCCACTTCTTGCGTACGGCACCGGAGTGCCATAAGAACTGTGCGCATAGTGCATGTAGTTTAGAGAAATATTCCATCCCAGGCCACACGGGTATGTTGTTGAAAGTATAAAGGAGCTTAGGCAGCAAAATCATTTTAATGAGGGAGAGACGACCTGTCATGGATACTGGGAGGGTGCGCCACCGTAAGAGCTTGGCCTCGACTAACTGTGCTACAGCTGAGTAATTATTGGCGAGCAGGGTGGATTTGGTTAGAGATATTTGAACACCCAGATATTTAACACCATCCGGAGACCAACGGAGGGGATATTCGGTGGTGGGTTGTGTGGTGGATTTAGTGAGAGGGAAGATCTCAGACTTCGAATAGTTAATTGTAAACCCGGAATGGGTGCCAATGCGAGTGATATCCCTCAGTATAGGGTCGAGATGGGCCGAGGGTTCCCTGATATACAACAGAACATCATCAGCGTATAGAGAGATGATTTCAGGATCATCGACCAATCTTATTCCTTTGCGGGCGTGGCGTGAACGGACATAGTCCGCCATCGGCTCTATCACTAGTGCAAAAAGGATCGGGGAGAAGGGGCAACCCTGTCGGGTGCCCCTGGAAAGTGTGAAGAGGTCAGATGTCAGGGAGTTAGCTCTTACTCTTGCAATGGGGGAAGTGTATAGTAACTTGATGAACCCGATCATGTTCGGGCCTACGCCCATAGTTTCAAGTACCAGCCACATATAGTTCCAGGAGACCATGTCAAAGGCTTTTTGAGCGTCCAGAGTGACTGCTACAGCCTGGACTTCCTGGTCTATACGGGACATGACGTTGAACAACCTTCTGATATTGTGAGAGGTAGACCTACCGGGGACGAAGCCTGCCTGGTCCTCGTGAACCAAGTGCGTCATGATGGGCAGAAAGCGGTTCGCTATGATCTTAGCAAAGATCTTTGTGTCAAGGTTCATAAGGGAGAGAGGTCTGTAAGACCCACATTCATCATCAGGTTTACCAGGTTTGAGCAGCACCGTGATGACTGCTTCACGCATGGAAGGGGGAAGGATGGAGACGCGTAGTGCTTCGTCCCAAACCTCGAGCAGCCTAGGGGCCAGAATAGCGATGTGCTCTTGGAAAAACTCAGTGGTAAGCCCGTCAGGACCCGGGGCTTTACCTTTGGGTAGGTCTGAAATGGCCGTCACTATCTCGTCCAATGTAATCGGGAGGTCCAGTTGGTCCCGGGTATGAGAGGATATCTCAGTGGTGGGGATCTGGTTCAGGAGCTCGCGCATGTGTTGTTCGGTGTGTTCGGCAGGTTGGGAGTAGAGGGATCTATAAAATTCTGCAAATATGTCTAATATACGTTGGTCCGCCCATTGTGGGTTGCCATGTTGATCTTTGATGGAGGTAATCTGCGTCAGGCCAGATTCCCTTTTTACCAGTGTTGCCAGTGTTCTCCCGGGTCTGTCCCCCTCCCCATACTTCCTGGCGGCCTGTGGGCGGCTAAAGTATTGGACTTCGTTGGTAGCAAGTGAGTTATATATCTGAAGTTCATCACTGATTTGGGCAAGTGTACCGGGGTCAGCAGCCGTGGAGCATTGCAGCTCCAGTTGTTTCAGCTTCGCTTCAGAGCGCCCGAGGGCAGCTCTTATTGCTTTCAGAACCCCAGCCTCTCGGGAGATAGACATTCCCCTAATATAAACTTTAAAGGCATCCCATCGCACCGCGGCTGATGTATCTTGAAGAGAGTTGGACTCAAAGAAAGATTCAATGTCAGCTAATATTTCAGCCTTGAAGACAATATCTTTGAGGGCCTCGGATTTAAAACGCCAGGTGCTAAACGTCGGGATGGGCATCCCCAGTTCCACCGAGACTGTAATTGGGGCATGGTCTGATAGTGTGCGAGGCAGGATCCATGAGCCCCCAACTCTGCCCATAATTTCCCTTGACACCAGGAACAGGTCTATCCTAGACGAGCTGTCATGCACAGACGAGTAGTAGGTGTACTCCCGCCGCTGGGGGTGCAGTGTCCTCCAGACGTCACAGATGTTCAGTGTTTGTATATGGCTGCGTAACTGACGAGCAGCACTGGACAGAGCTCTGATAGCAGTTCCCGTTCTGTCCAGGACAGTGTCCAGAATAAGGTTCAGATCTCCTCCCCATATAATTGGTACTCCCGCGAAGCCCAGCAGTACGGTGGCCACAGCGTCAAAGAATTCAGGAGAGTCTATGTTTGGGCAGTAAGTGTTGACTAGAAGATACTCTTTATTAACCAGAGTGCAGTGTAATATGACATACCGTCCCTCAGGATCTATGTAGCTTTTATGCAATATAAATTTGATTGATTTGTGGATCATGGTAAGTACGCCCCTAGCCTGGGAGGAGTAAGAGGTGAAGAATCTGGCGGTGCCCCATGATGGGGCCATGGTCTGTGGGATGTGACCATTGCAGTGTGTCTCCTGTAGAAATAGTACCCTACAGTTATGCCTATTAGCATAGGCCATGATTTTGCGGGCCTTGGTGTGATTACTTAATCCCCGGATGTTCCAGGACATTATAACGGTAGACATCTCATTGGTAAATATCTAATCGCATAATACACGCCTCAGTGAACATCCCATGTCCAGTGACAGTGTGAGCCCAAGAAGTTGGGATTGACAATGCACTTGCTGCCTTTCAGTACGCGCGCCGCGAAACCCCGTGTGCCTTTTTGAAATAACACCCCATTCCCGCCCGCCACCCTCACCACCGATCCAAGATTAGTAGTGTGAACATCACCCTCCCCGAACTGTGCGCAGCTGAGCCATCCCCAACTTGGCTCAGACAGTCCAAAAGCCCAACAGGGGCTAACCCACAACAGAGGTGTATCCAAGAACAATGCACTCGCAGTGGGGTGCGCCGTTGCCGTGCAGGCACGCTTGGAACCAGATGGTTCCGTTACAAGACGAGCAGTGTCGGCGGTCACGCAATGTATGGTCCCGCCTGTTTAGGTGGGAGACAGGGGTCAATACATGCGTCATAGCAATACGGTTACAATACAAACATTTACAGCAGTCTCGTGGTGGATGCCCCCCTCATCGCCAATGGGACACAAGGGCTGTCGCAGAGGCATCAGGGCATTGCAATGTGAGTAACAAGTGGCGATGATTATTATTAAGGGGCAGGCCGGATCAAAAATGAGTTGGCCCCATAGAGTGTGTCATCGAGGTGACCATTGTAGTGAGCATACCAGAACTATGTGTAATGATGAGTACTGATTCCAGATTAGTAGGGGGTGCCAGCATTGCTCAGTGTGATCCCTAGGCCTCATGTAAACAGAGCACCTGAAAGGCACGGGGCACGGCTGCGCCCCAGTGGGATGAGTTGACACCACGCAGCCGTCAATTCAAGCATAACAATAACAAAGGCAGCATGTGCAGGTCGGGGCATGCCACTGCAACGGGCGGATTACTGGGTCGGACCCCAGAGCCCAAGGGCACCCTCCCCGGTCAGTCAGGGCCAAAGGCCGGGGCGGTTGGTAGTCTCAGAGTCCGGCAGAAAGGAGTGACCAACACTTGCCCTCGGGAGCCAGGCCGCGACATAAATGCATGCAGTAGCAAACCACAACATCACAGTAAACAGAATCATGCTGCCAGTAACATATCACCCATCAAGGATCAGCAAAGTCAGTAAGATCCGTTGGGCCACACAGTGCGTGTTCAGATGCCACCAGCTTGGTCGTCCTCCGGATTGTGGAGCGGTATTTGCATTTCGATGAATTTTACCGCCTCCTCTGGAACGGTGAAGAAGTATAACTTGCCATTATGGGTAATCTTAAGCCGTGCGGGAAACAGGATGGCATATGGTACATTGCGCTCCCTGAGCAGTTTCTTGACGCCGAGAAATTGACGTCTCTCCTGTTGCACCGCCACAGAGAAGTCCGGGAAGATTCTAATGGTATGGGCCTCCATTCGTAGGTTACCCTTCTCCTGCGACAGGCGGAGGATGAGGTCCCTGTCGCGGTAGTTGAGAATCTTGGCTATTATGGGCCTAGGGCTGTCGCCCGGTTTGGGTCGTGGTGATAGGGCCCGGTGAGCTCGCTCCACCGTGAAATATGGGGAGAGGGCCGGGTTGTCCAACAGGTCCTTAAGCAATTTCTCCACGGCGTCTTCCATCCGGCCTTTGAGAGCATTCTCGGGGACCACGATGATGCGCATATTGTTCCTGCGGGAACGTGATTCCAAATCATCGCATTTCGCCCTTACACTCCTCATGTCACGCGACAAGGAAGCCACAGTGTCTTGGAGCGTGTGTATGGCATCTTCATTGGTGGAGATTCTGTTTTCGGCCTCCGTGATTCTAGATCCCGCCTGATCTACACGAGTTTTAAGTGAGGCAACGTTTGCATTGATGTCGTCAAGCTTTTCGTGAAATGAGGCGAAGTTTTTGGCCATCGATTCCATTAGAGTGGTAAGATCTGGCGCCACAACCCCAGGAATAGTGTCATTATCAAGCTCCTCTCGCGGGGGCGACATGTGGGCTGCTTCAGCTCGAGGAATCGCCTTAGCAAATTTATCAATGGTACCCCCTTTGGCAGTTCCCCTGGAGCGGCCCGACATTGCAGGAAATAGGGGCCTGGGTGCTGAGTAGTCGCGCCGCGGGGGGAGATGGCAATGAGGAGGAAGCGAGCCTCTGTGCAGTGGAGGGTCCGCAGCAGGTGTAACAGTGTCAGCAGATTAAACTAGGCGTAATGAGGGCAGCCAGTTATTATGTGACATGCAGCTAACCGACCATCCAGTTGGTTGAATCATGGAGGGGTCCCAACCTAAGGGGGCCCAACCGCACAGCCACCGGAAGGCCCTCGTAGACGTGAGCAGCTCAATGGGTTACAGCCCCGCGGGGATCGAAGTCGTTATCAGGCAGTCCGTGGGGGGAGGGCTCCTCACCTGTAGGCCGCGGCTCCAAGCGGGAAGAACTCAGCACAGGAGCGCCGCCGCGCACCGAGCGGCCCAGCAGAGTCGGAGCGCCCGCACGTGGGGCACCCGCAGGCAGTCAAAGCGGGATCCACGCCACGGGTCCAGAGAACAAGGGAGGGCCGCGCAGGCCTCCGCAGCGACCCGGCACGCTCCCCTCAATCGGCGCAGGGTCGGAGCGCCCCACCGGCAGGGCGAGAAGCCGCCACACGCCACACGCGAGGGGCGGGAGTCCCCGGCAGCCCGGGTCCAGTCGAGAAGGCTGCGGATGTGAAGCGGGCGAGTTTCCGGATCAAGTGGTGGGTCTGGAAGCACAAGTTCCGGGGCATCAAGCGGGGGCTCGCAGCGGTCACCGCGACACCCCACGGACCCAGAGTCGGCCACAACGAGGCACAGCGTAGTAATCAGTTGGGGGCCTTAGGGGGTCCGATTCGCTTCGGGATTAGATGTGCAGATAGCCCAGGCAGTCAGCAACGCAGGGGGCCAGATGAGGCTGAAGGATTATGGCAGGAACGGCCGGTGTTGCCGGATAATCAGCGGCCAGGCACGGAGCTCCAGAGCTAAGCAGCCATTTTGTAGGCTGCTCAACAGCGCCCCCCCTCATCTTGGCCAATTAAACACTGCTCAGTCCCAGAGCAGGTAGGCGAAGAGATCACCCGTACTAACGGGGTCTGAGGCAGAGCGTCCTCCCTCTCAGCGAGACTGCATCACCCGGGGTCCAAGTTCTAACTGCTTGCCACAGAATGCCCTCTTCTCTTTATTGAGGCATGTTCCCGCCCTTCTCAGTTGTGTCTACCCTCGGCCGAAGAGCAGATCACAAGTGGAAGGGGCAGAGAGTGGAAACATCCAGTCAGACGTGAAAAAAAAAACAGCACCCCTCTCCTTGCATTAATTCCCAGAACCTCTTATCATGCACCTGCAGGACGCTACACTCCCTCCACCTATTCATCCTTCAGTGGACAATACAATAACTATTCTCCACAGTAAGTCCACTCAGCAACAATATGTATGTGGCTATGTGACCTTGCTCTGCTTTTGCTACTTAAATGCTTGTTTATTTTCCGGGGCCCGCTGGGACGCAGGCTTTTATTACAGTGATGGGAGATGAGTGTCCAAAATGGCCACACATTGACACCATGTTGTTTTAGCTCGCATTTCGCACAAGCATTACACCCACCATATCTATTTCTCCCAGAAATCTCTCTAGGTCCACCTCCCACCACCAGGTGTCACTCGCATAGTCATTGCTCATACTATTAGGCAAAGCACTCGGTCACTCCCTTGGGTGTATTGTCCAGCCTTCCCATATCATCCCAAATACCTGCTACCCATCTCGCCGTTCTCTGAGCTCGGATCCGGGCTGCCAACATCGCATCCGCCTTGTCATTCTTCTCGTAATACTTTTCTTTAAGGAATTTTAGTTTTCTATTTATATCACTCCTGCTCAGCGCTTTTAACCCCATTTGCTTCTCTTGCAAATTTAGGAGTTCATCGTCCCCATAGGACCCCTCACCATGTATAAACTCCTCCAAACTTGTGATCTCCCTATGTAAAGAGTCCTCCTTTAACTTTTGCTCCTGCTTCATTCGTGCCCACTCATGTTGAGAAGCCCTCTCCAGGTTACTTTCCCCGTTTCCCACACCGTCCCTACACTCACTTCCACCAGTGTCATTGATGTGGAAATATTTATCTATATCTTGACTTACACTCATGGCGAACAGTGGGTCCCGCCATAATGAATCATTGCAATGCCAGTTCGAGTCAGTTTTACTCAACCCTGCTACGTCTATTGCCATGTAGACCATATCATGATCTGACCATCCCACTGGGTGGATTTGGCACTGGCGGATTCTGGTGCCTTGCTCCCTGTTTACCAGCAGGTAGTTTATCCTCGTGTAGGTAGCATGTGGTGTTGATTAGAAATTGTACCCCTTTTGGAGTGGCAGCCCCTCTCTCCACAGGTCTATTAGGCCCTGACCCTCTGTGCTATTCCCGAATTCGTCTACTCGCGTCTGGTGTGCCCACTCTCCCACTGAAACTCTGTCTATGTTTGCGTCTGCCCAGGAGTTAAAGGCCCCTCCCAGAATTGTCAATTCCCCATGCAGCGCCATCACTTCATCCAGCGCATGTGATTAAACTCCCTCTGGCCTTGATTTGGAGAGTACACCGACGCTATTACCACACTAATCCCTTCCAACACCCCTTGAAGGATTAATAGCCTCCCGTTCATCCATTCGGACACTGTCGTGTGTGAGTCTCAATTGGTTAGGTAATGCCCACCCCTCCCTTTTTAGCTGCACAGGAGGCCCAGTATACATTATGCCCCCATAGTAAAAAAGGGAGATGAGGCGCTCTCTGGTTGCCACTCAGATTTACCTGCTAAAGCAACAGTTAGTCTTCTCCTCCAAACGTTTTCTTGACTCTATCAATCATCAGGGAGGCTGTTTTCCTTTTCAGGTGTGTCTGGTTAATTCTCATTAAAGTCTCTAAGGATTCTGGTACATATAGTCACACCATTTTTCAATGCTGGTGACTAGGAACCAACTCTCCTCCAAAGCACAAATGTTACCCTTAATAGGGGGAGGGGGGAAAACCATGTTTATGGCTCTCAATGGTAAGGCATGATGACCCTGGTGCTGCTGCCTCTTGAGCCCGGGACTCTTGAAACACTGTAAAAAATGGAGATGAGGCGCGCACTCTGGTTCCCAGTCAGATTTACCTACTAAAGCAGCAGTTAGTCTTCTCCAACAAACGTTTTCTTGACTCTATCAATCATCAGGGAGGCTGTTTTCCTTTTCCTTTTCAGGTGTGTCTAGTTAATTCTCATTAAAGTCTCTAAGGATTCTGGTACATGTAGTCGCACAATTTTTTCAATGCAAGTGACTAGGAGTGTGTGAGTCTCAATTGGTTACGTAATGTAATGCCCACCCCTCCCTTTTTAGCTGCACAGGAGGCCCAGTATAAATTATACCCCGACCCTTCAGCGGGCGTTCCTCTACCTTCCTTTGCCTCGTTTTTTGCATAAACAATATGTCGAGGGCTGCATTGCGCAATTCCCATATTACCAGGGCCTTGACATTCAAAGTGGCTATTTTCAGCCTGGTCACCCCCTCCACTCTGCAGTCACACCTTCCACCCACCACTGTCCATGTTCCAATTGTCTCGTGTCCCCACCCACTTGCTTTGATTTCGGTGCCACAGCCTCTACACGGCAACTCTTCACAGTACTATAGAAGCGAAAATCTTTCATCTCGGCTTCCCCATCAAACAGAATTCCCAAGATCACCTTGACTTTCGACTGTAGGCCCAGAACCCCTTCTCTATCGCCCTTCTTCGCGCCCAAGATCCCATTGTTGCACATACTTTCTCTGTTCTCTAGGTCATCAATCTTTAGGCTTGAATGTCTCCTCTGATTGATTTGACTATTTCCTGTGTTACTGCTCCTGGGGCATTCTCCATCGCTACTTGATGACATTGCCTTGCTTCAGGACCGTAAAAAGACTGGGGTTCTTATTCTCCTTGATCTCTCCGTGGTTTTTGATACCGTGACCATCACCGACTCCTTCAGTGCCTCCATGAAGCCAGAATTCAGGACGTTGCCCTGAAGTGGTTTTCATCTTTTCTTTCTAATCGAACTCAGAATGTTTCTTTTCCTCCTTTTACTTCTTCTCCTTTCACTCTGACTTGTGGGGTCCCGCAGGGTTCAGCTCTTTCTCCTCTTCTCTTTCATCTATACAGTGGCGTCTGGTGACTTTGAAAGGTGGTGGGGCGTAAATGTTCCCGGGCGGAATTTGTGAGAGAGAGAGGGCAGCGAGCAAGGCCAACCCACATCGAGGGGTGTGCTGATGGGATCTCCCCGTGAATTTTTTTGAAAAATGGCTTCCAAAATGTGTAATGTACTGTCCTAACCCACATAAGTATGACATAAAAAGCATTAGGTTTGCCGTTCTGGAGAATGGCCACTGCAGTTAACTCCTTCTCAGGCTATGGGAAAACCGAATCCCAGAAGGTGCACCATGGAGGGTGAAATCCAATGTTCTTAGTTTCACAATTAACCTGGACCGGTTGAATTTGCTCATCTAAGATGTTTTGGATGGTCTGTAAAGAGAACGTGAGAGACTGATATGAGAAAGGGCAACATAGGCTTAGAGAAGTATGAAACTTCAAACCTCATGCAGCACAGATAAATGTTATTTATCAGAATCTTCATACCTCACAGCTGTTTAATAAATTTAGTTTATCAGAACAAGATTACATTATTCTGGTCTGCACGAGGTGGGAAGATACATCAGCAAATCAACAAATCCCAAGGGACCTGCTCCCATGCGCACCTCATGAAGATGGCTCTGCCTTTAATTCTTCTACATTAGTCTCTCCAGATTAATCAGGTAAGTCAAATTTCACTGCATTGAACACAGAGGAAAATCAACCCTCTAGGGTGCACTGGTTCCAGGCTGGATGACGATGCGTAGCTTCTCAGTTTTCAAAATACACCTGAAAATGACCTTGTTAAAAGAGACTTTTTCATTGATCTGCTGGGCTGGCCTCACGTATTCCTCTAATCTCTTAAATTGAGAACGCCGATTTTTCATCAGGAACATACTAAGTCCGAGACATACTAATTTAGTGGTGTAATGATCATTGGGCAGATTAGGCTTTAGTTCCCCCTCCCTCCTTCAAAATGTTTGGGAACGGAGACAATGTATTCACAGAAGTCCTTAAATGTCTGGTTTCTGACGTGATTGAGAGAGAGTGAACTGCTTGTAACATCAAAGCTGCACCAGAACAGTCTCATTAGGAGGTGTAAAGAAGTTAGTTCCACTAGAATGGTATTTTTTATAAAAGGAAGCACACACTCACTTAGGGTATATATCCTTTAAGACCACAATTATTTAAAACATTTAAAAAGGAAGAATCAATTCCAAACTATACAGTTTGCCCAAAGGAACGGCAGTGCAGCGTGTGCATTGACCTGGCGCCTAGAACTGAAATCATGGCTCCCTTGCCCCGCAGGGGACGAATGCGTGCGTGCACACGTCAGACAACAACCTTTCTTCCGGAAGTGTACACAAGCGTGCAATCAGCATGTTCAGGTGGGTGGAAAGTACCTGTGCCCTCTTCCATCTTCATGTGTGGCAAGAGGCAGTGTGTCTTGTTCATGAGGAAGGGGGGTGAGGCAGCAGGGCATGAGGCATCAGGAGAAGTTAGTACATTTTATTCGAGGTGTGGGTGCAGAGGCGGTGAGCTGTGGGAAGGGGTAAAGAGGAGGCAAAGGCAGTAGGACTTTAGAGCAACGCAGACATAAGGAGGCTCAGGGCGGGAGCTGCAAATGCAGGCTCGCTGTCGGCTGAGGCCTAATCGTGAGTGGTAACTGAGCCTGACCTGCGGGTGTGCGCAACTTTACCCACGGTGGGCGGACATTCCACAGGTACAGTGCACCTGCCCGTAGGGCCAGTAATCAATACTCGTGGATTTTGTGCGCGGCGGACATTGCCTGCCATTCCCTCAATGAAGGGCACCCTGTTCCCAGAGAGCATGGCCTGCAACAGTACCTCTGCCTGTTGTGTCTGCACATTTGTACTTTCAGTTGGACTGGTTCAATTCCAGTTAGGAATAGAGCCAGGGGGCGAACATTTCCCAAATGCAAAGAACATTATTTCAATGTATTTACAGCAGTGCAACCAATGTTTGCTCATGGCCTAGAGTTACGCCCAGTCAGCTTAAAAAAAAGACATTAGAAGAATGTTCTGCCCTTTTACAATTTTGTATACTAGTCCTGTGTACTTGTGCAAAGTTGTTGCATTGCGTTGCCCTGTTATGCTACCGTGCATAGATGCAGGCGTTGCCCTGTTATGTTACCGTGCATAGATGCAGGCGTTGCCCTGTTATGTTACCGTGCATAGATGCAGGCGTTGCCCTGTTATGTTACCGTGCATAGATGCAGGCGTTGCCCTGTTATGTTACCGTGCATAGATGCAGGCGTTGCCCTGTTATGCTACCGTGCATAGATGCAGGCGTTGCCCTGTTATGCTACCGTGCATAGATGCAGGCGTTGCCCTGTTATGCTACCGTGCATAGATGCAGGCGTTGCCCTGTTATGTTACCGTGCATAGATGCAGGCGTTGACCTGTTATGTTACCGTGCATAGATGCAGGCGTTGCCCTGTGATGTTACCGTGCATAGATGCAGGCGTTGCCCTGTGATGTTACCGTGCATAGATGCAGGCGTTGCCCTGTTATGTTACCGTGCATAGATGCAGGCGTTGCCCTGGCTGTTATGTTACCGTGCATAGATGCAGGCGTTGCCCTGTTATGTTACCGTGCATAGATGCAGGCGTTGACCTGTTATGTTACCGTGCATAGATGCAGGCGTTGCCCTGTTATGTTACCGTGCATAGATGCAGGCGTTGCCCTGTTATGTTACCGTGCATAGATGCAGGCGGAATGTAGCACACAGAAGCGATATTATTTCCCAGAATTCCCTGGAGACAACGACAGAGCATCTTCGCAGCTATTAAATATACTCATGGTGCTTCTCACTTGTATAACTCATAATGTATTTTTTTTTTTCAATTTCCCCTGGGCTGTGCTGCCAAGATTTAAAGCGCAGAATTAGGTGTTCGCTTTCATGACTTTGATGATAAGCGCTGTTTTCTGTTGCAAAACCTGCACTTTATGAAGGCCCAGGAAAGAGGCGTTTTCTCTGTGTCAGGCCGTTCAGCATTTTGGAGATCGCATGAGTTATTTGAACGTTAAAGGCAAACACGTCAAGCTAAGCTGTGAAGGGGCCCGGGAGCAGCTAGGGCAGAAAACCTGTTATGGATTGAAAATGAGGGTTCCGTTACTCAACTCAATGCATCGACCACTCGATGGATGGATGGATGGGTGTGTGTGTGTGTGTCTCTCTCAGAGTGATCCCATCTCAACCATGTTTAACAGCATCCTTTAATTTCAGGTCTATGAATAGCCCCCCTAACCCTCTGCAGCAGATTGTGTGTCGGTCACCCAGACCGCACTGAGATCTTGTGTGGTAAGGTCAGCACACTCACTGTGCTCCACTTGCCCCCATTCATTAGGCCGGTTAACAGGCAGCTATTCCAAAGGTGGCCGCTTTCTGGACACCCCTGGCACGGGTTCTCCCCGCCTGACCCATCTCTCATATTAACAGGATGATTTTCGCTTAGCAGTAAGATGGAAGCCACACGGTGCTGTTCTTTTGAAGATGCAGGAACTGTGCCGTGCAAGCCTCTCTTCAGAGCTTTGCTGGAACGCCGCTGGACTGGTGGCCTCCTCTGCGCTTTTCTAATCTCTGCTTGTGAACTGTGAGTACATTCGCTAGTCTGCGATACCCTGCAAGAGCAGATTGCTTCCTGCAATATTGTTTCCTGCAGCCGCCTTTCGTTTCCATGCTTGCTGTGCTATTTTAATTGCGTGCATTGTCTGCTGCTCTGTTTTAAAGATGCATGCTCCCAACTTCCAGCCAATGTGCCTGGCTTGTCGGTCAGGCTAGCTCTCCTAGACACACTTCCATCCTCTCTGGCACCCTGCAGGCGAGAGCAAAGTAGGGCACTCTCTGTCCTAGGGTATATACGAGTCGATTCGTGCACTCATTGATTTCCAATAAAATATAAAAGCTTTACCCCAAATGTGTAGTCTAGGCTCCGACGCCATGCACTTCTCCAGGCAACATTTACATCTTCACAGGCCTAACATCACACCTATCTGGGCTGAATACAATTTCCAAACACGCAACAATGCTGGAAGCTCAAGGCATCCTTAACGGTGGAGTCACTTTGCTGAAAATGTTGGGGGGACATGACAACTGAAGAAAAGATGCCCCAGCCAAATGAATGGGGACAAAATGGTGTGCCATGAAAGTTGGGGGGGGGACAAACACCCCCGTGCACCCCTAAAATGATGCCCATGATTCTTAACCATAGCCCAACAGAGTACTATGCCGCCCGCGTAAAATAACAAATTACATTCATGATAACGTGCTTAAAACAGCACGTTCAGTTGGCACCACGACAGTACCTCCAGGGCGTGGGCCATAGTTCTCTGTGCTACACCGCTAGGCCCGAGCTCTTCATAACTGCAAATTCCAAAACCCAATTCTGAACACAAAATTCCCAAAATACCCACACTCCATGCCGGTTCCATAGCAATCGAAACGCCTCACTGCTAATGACGATTTTCTGGGCTCTTGTGGACAATGGGCCGCAACCGCCACACCTTGTGACTTCCTCTGAAGAAAGGAAAACTGCACCCTGCAACATGGGTATGCATCAGCCTGCCTCGACCGTTGCCTCGGAACACGGCAACTCGTGACCCCCTAAATGTCATCATTTGTTCTCCCTACTCCGAACAGGGTCCACATCTCAGTCAGACAAAGAGCTCTCCCCTGTGCTGTTGCCCCATATCCATGCGAGGCTCCCTTCGGGGAATATCACCCCCAGATGCTCAAACTGAACGAGGCCACTCGGGCCAATCCCTCATCGCCAGGTTTGCCACAAGCAGCACCTGCACCAGTGCTCGTGTTGTGCTTGAACCAAAACTGCTCCGACAGCATGGAGCTCCTGAGCCCCTCCTGATCAGCAGGCCAAAATCTGACCCAAAGTCTGCTCTCCTATCATGGGAATACATGAGACATCAATCATGTCTCATTTATTCCCCACTCGGCTCTTTATCTGCCATGTTTTTTCCGACCATCACGTTAATTTCACTGTAAACTGCCCTGCGGCCCTGCCCTGGTGAATGCAGGGCCTAGCTAGTAGTTGTCGACAACTGGGCCCTGCTAGGCCCTGCATACGCCGGGCAGGCCCACAGGGCTTCAGGAAGGTCCGGGATTACTGTGTGGGCACAAAAAGTAATACATAGTAGTAGACTGCTGTACATGCCGGAGTTGGCGAGGGTTAGGCCGAGGTGTGTGCAGCACGTGACGTGAAGTGGGCCAGCTATTCACAGCTATCTCTGAGTCCTGCAGTCATGAACAACTGGTCACGAAGTGAGAGAACTTGGAAGGCACACGCATGCGTGCGCCCATGACCTGAACCCCACCCACAGTCATGAATGTCATTGGCTGGCAAACAGCCAATGACATTCTTCATTAACTGTTGCTAGCCTAAGGTCAGATACTGGTGCGCTCTTTGCGCACCGATTATAATACTGGCGGGCCACCCTTCTAGCGCCCCACCAGCCTCCGGATTGTGATGTTTACATAGAGAGTGTGGGGCTACGAGCTCCACGCACTTTACAGTGGAGGAAAAGCTCCGTAAAATGGGATGTGCCCCTCTGTGTAAGGGTGGCAGGCCAAGACACTCAACATTGCAGAGCGGCAGATAAATTATTTATTTAAAATAAATAATCTGCCGCTCTGCAGCATTGATTTGCCACACGCTGCACACTGAGTCCTGGGGGCATTGCTGGGGGAGTGGCGCCCCCCCACCCCGCCCAATGTAAGCGGCCGCCACTGAATCTATATATGTTGGGTCTTGCAAAACTTATCTCTAGTCACAACATTCATTTCTTTTCATATGACGATGACACTCAAATTTTCTTTCGTCTTAATTCCTCATCTACCGATCCCCCTTCTAAACTAAAGAACTGCCTTTCTGCTGCTGCTGACTGGATGTCAGAAAATTGTCTAAAGCTCAAAGGGGACAAAACCAAAGTTCTCCTGGTTCTTTTCTATTTCCCCCGAGTCCCCCTGGACCTCAGAATATTGGCGTTCGTCTCTGCGGCTTTGTCCTGAACCTGCTCTTATGGTTAAGAGCCTAAGCATAAAAATCCTCTCCTCTGGTTCCAGGTCAGCCCAAAGTGGCTGCCATCCATCAAACAGGCTTTGCCACACTTAGAGTCTTAGGTTCTACCATTTCTTTCTAACAATGCTCGGGCCAAAGTGGTCACGGCCTCTATTATGGGATCGATTGACTACTGCAATGGGATCTACTTGGGCCAGCCTGAATTTCTCTACCATCGGCTCCAGATCCTCCAAAATTCGGCAGTCCATTTGGCTCTAAAAGCCCACAGACTGGCAAACTCCCGGCAACTTCTTCTCCAGCTTCATTGGCTCCCGGTAAAAAATGCATTGAGTTTAAGGCCTTGTGCCTTGTTTACCGAGCTATTCATGGCAATCAAGCTGAATTCCTACAATCTTAATTTGCTCGGTACAAACCCAGTAGAGATTTGCGCTCAGCTAATCTCTCACTCCTGTGCATCCCCCGATATCATCACTCTCAAGCCCAGAGGAAGATCATTCTTGGTCCTAGGTCCCACTCTGTGGAATGGTCTCCCAGCAGAATTGCAGAATACAGCCGAATTCCTGCCTTTCCATAAACACTTAAAAAGGTTTCTGTTTTAAATGTTCTTCCTTTGATATCTCCCACTTTCTTTCATACCTTGCTCCTTGATGCCTTCACTGGTCTTGTTCACGCTGTATCAAGTACCCATACAATACAATACAATACAATTCTGGGCCTTCTGTATCTGGCACTGCCCTCTTAAATGCCCCCAGCTTTTTAGCGGCCTCCTTTGATAAAATGGGCCTTCCAGGCCCTTTACTGTCAGGGCCTCTCCCCTTGTGCCACTCTCCTCCAGGTCTCCTCTTTTCCCAGGCCAGGTGTCAGGGTGGGTGCTGGGGGGTAGTCCTGTCTCTGCTTACCTCTTTGCTCATGGTCCGTGGGCTGCTCCTCAAGCCCGTGTGCGCGAGCACTCTTCACTGTGAATTTCAAGCCTGTTTTGTCCCGCTCCGCAGCCTCTAGCTCACTCCCCAGCACGGCTCCTCTGCCGCTCTGGCCTCACTTGCAGCCCAACAGCGCCGCCTGCCTTGTCTCCGGCACAGCCATGCCAGCTGTCGTGGGCGGTCCACCACTTCCCGTGGCCTCCCCAGGGGATCTCCTTCGATGGCAACTCCTTTCAAGGAGGGAAGCACCCACCAGGGCATTCAGGCGGCAGGCTCCGCCAAGACGTGCTAAGCTGCCGTTCTGGGTCCAATCTGCTCCGAGTGTGGGGGGGGCCTCTGAGTGACAATGTTTCATCGTTATGTTTCTGCGTGCATGCAAATCTACACAAAATAACACAAACTAACCTAAATGAACACTTATCCCATGTACCATAAATATTGTTATATTTGTAGCAATTTGCGAAAGTGACAGAAATGACAATGATGACGTGTCCAGCCCCGAGTCAGTGGTTTGGCGCGCGAAATTAGAACATCACTAATGTGATTGGCTAGAGCATGCAAGATGATTTTCAGCAGGATCACTGTGGAGGTTGGCACTGATGTAAGGAGGGTGTTGCCACCATCCATGGGGACTCAAGAGGGCTTGGACAATGGTTCTGTAGTCTTCAATAGGCATACAATGCTTGATGTTTTACAGTTAAGTGAGTGTTTTTTGTTTTCTTGGTCAAGAGGTTGCCATCAGTGGTGAATCCAAGTGAATTTGTGATGGGGTGAGTTCTGCTCAAAATCCATCATGCCAATCAGCCAATTGTAGATGTCAGTGGGTCTTGTACAATTTCTGTCTGCAACCTTGTAGAAAGGAATGTCGGTGAGATACCAGTGTATGTCATCTATGCTGAACAACGCTATGTAGCAGTGGGTCTTTCTAAAGGAAGTGATTCTCCAGAGGTGAAGGCAGAGGCATGCTGGCTTGAGAGCAGGAGAAGAGCCCCACAAGGCCAAGCTGCGTAAGTAGCGGGCTGCAAATACCAGATTGTAAGAGTCAGGAGCTGACCGTGGACACCAAGGAAAAGACGCTAATGCTTGGGAAGTTGCTGGATAATCTCTATGTTCATCACTTCAAATCTCCTTTTTCTTCCTACCAAGTTCTTTGAGTTTGCGGAGCACCTTTTCTTCTTCCCCTATCCTTTTTGACGGGTTCCTACTAAAATACTCATCCTACAGCCACGTCCCCTGACACAGATGCACTTTTCCATTCTATCCCCCTATCTATTTTTGGCCCTTCCCGAAATTTGAAATTGGTGCATATGTTATTTATCGATGTACCAGATTCTATTAAACAACATATCACTGCATGATGACAGAAGCACTGACTCAGAGAGCCAAGGTTAAGGCTTGCGAACCACCAGAGAAACTGGCAATGTAGTGGAAAAGCTGACTAAGGTTGTGGCACCACAGATGAATGTCAGAGAGTCTATCCAAGTAAAAAGAGGGAGGCATAAAGACACGAGTGGTGCATATAGAGGTTGTTGTGAAAGCAAGGAGGTGTGCTGAGGCCCATTTTGGGGGGAGACTACAGAGAGGAATTAGCTGACAACACCAGAACTGAGAGGAAAGTATTTGTAACTGTGGGAAACAGGGCCAAGTGGTGCGTTCACGCATGACGAAGGCTCATGAGTCTCAAACATTAAGAGAAAGAAACATAATGCATATTGGGACACATAGTACAAAGTCCTGAGTAAAGAGACTCGAACAATCACTCAATAAGTACTGGGAATTAACAGTGAACTGCCCAGGCCAAATCAGCCAAGCATTAAGAGACGGAGAACTGATGCATGTGGGGACACACAGTTTCAGGGAGAGGTTGCTGCAGCCAAATCAGTGATAGCATTCATCCATGCCCAACCTTCAACGACAACTAATTCCAAGGGGACTGCAGTAGCTTTCCTGACGCTGTCGCCGTACTCGCCACACTAACCAGGTCTCTCGAGAATTGATATGCACAGTTGCTTCATCTCAGAAGAGAAACAACTTCTTCTGCCATATCATATCTTGGTGGCTCAGTCTCTGGAGCTGCCAGGCTGGAATTCTGTGGATGGAGCTGGAAAGTTATCACTGTTTCCTGGATCTCTACATCCCTCTAAGATCAAATAAGATTCCGGATTGGAGCCCATCAGTTGGAACGTCTTTGAGGGTTGTAAAGATGACTGATGAAGTTATGGAAAAGACTGTCTCTACTCCGCAATTCAAGCTTTGGAAGATCACATACATAATTTGTTGGAAAAGGTTTCAGTCATGTAATAGCTGCGCCCCCCCCATGTAGTCTCTTTCTCTTAATGTTTGCCCAGCTCAGCCTGAACTTGTAATCCCACGGCATTGGAAACAAGGATAACTGTTTGCCTGATACTCTCTTAACTAATAGATCGATATGCCAAATCCAACCCCCTCAGCAGATGAAGAAACAAAAACACAGACGATCATAACAAAAACAGTACCACTAAACCAATAACACCACCGGCCTAAGATAACAATATGGCCTCCATCCTAGAGAGAATATCTGGATCAAAAATGTGGTCTGCCTGATCAAGGTGCATAAACTAGCCCATGGTTCATCGGAAAAAGGTGAGTCACAATTGAATAAATGCTGCCATTGGGTCAGGAATGTTCAAGGATGCTGTGTCATAATTCCTAGAGGTATAATAGTTGCATCACACCACGCCGACTCAGCATACACGACTTACGATTGCATTAGCCTACAGTTAGTGACTAGTCAATTAGCCGGAGGCCTTTTGGCCATAGAACCTTTTGCCCAAAGGTTTCTAGATCAGGTTACTCACGCCCCCTCCCCCTCCCCCTCTTCCTTTCACACTGGTTGTGCCAATATCACATAGTAAACCTGTGAGGAATGCCCTGAACACCAGCTTTCCTAGCAATGTGTCTCTGCATAGGCAGAACATCCCAGTGATTTTTGATAATTGTACTGCTGAGACTCCACAACGACAGAGGGCGATGGGAGCATAGCCAGTATGAGCACTGTGGAGCGTGTGAGAAACCTAGGGGTAGTCTCCCATGTAGACCGCAAGAGTCCTCTATTCAGGTGGCCAGGGGAGGACCATTGCTTTTGGATCCCAACCCTGGGGGTGGCTAGGCGAGGGAGGATCACCTGGGTAGGGGAGTCTGGTGTTGCGCTCAGGAGAGTACCCTAGGTGAGACGCAGTATCCAACGGGACGGTAGGGGAAGAAATCCCAGAAGCCTTTGCGGGTTTTGCAGGTTCCAATGTCCCAAACCCAAGAGAGGGACAAACATGTAATTCCAGAACAAACCCCGGAAAAGGGGAAAGTAAAATAAGGCAAAGACATAACTTCCATCCCAACACCTCTTTGTCTATCCCTAGCTCTGATCATGGGAAGTGTTATACAGACCAATGGTCTGATGTCAGGGTGTTTAAAATAAGGAGTAATCTGACACCAAGAAAATCACCTTGTGGGTACAAAACCAGGGCCTGGGGTTTTCCCCTCTCACCTTTGCCAATCGCCTTTTAATAATATAATTTGTAAATATCAACTTCCATCTTGTTTGGTCTGCCACATTGTAGGGCCTTTCAGGCAGCCTTCTGCATGTGCCTGCTCCCCCACCATTGGCTGCTCTCTCACTCATCAGCCAATCATTGGCGAGACCCGGCCCTTCCTCAAAGGCCCACATTGAGGTCCTGGAATTCTTTTTATCTCCCTCTTTCACCCTGAGAGCAGCGAGCTTATCATCGCGCTGCGGCGCGCATCTTTTTTCACCATCTGCCTTCTCCGGAGTTCAATACTGAAGGTAAGCCATTGTGTGACTCTGTCTTTGGGCGCACTGCCCACTGCATCATCCTTTGAAAACCAAGAATTATTACATTTTCTTTTGCCATTTTCTGTCGTGAGATGGCACGGGCCATGAATTACAACAGAAATCCTGAGCACATTGAGGTTGAGGAGAGCTTGCACCCTCCAAGCCCACTGAAATGAACAGGACATGTATTCACTTCCCTGATGGTTAGTTCCCTCAACTGCACCACTCATGCTCTACATCCACACCTGTGACTGTCCCACCCCTCACTCCATCACATCTGGACTCCCACTCTCAAAACCTTCTAAAAATTGAACTTCGCTGTGTCCAGTGACTGCACTGTGTTTTCATTCTGTCCCGCTACAATCAAACCTAACTGTGCCCAGTGGCTGCATTATGTTTTCATTTTGTCCTGCTAAAATTTAACTGAGATATGCCCATTGGATGCACTGTGTTTTAATTCTGTCCTGCTAAAATTGAATTTAGCTGTGCCCAGTGGCTGAATTGTGTTTTCATGCTGTCCTGCTAAAACTGAATTTAGCTGTGCCCAGTGGCTGCACTGTATTCTGTGCCCAGTAGCTGTATAGTGTTTTCATTCTGTCCTGCTAAAATTGAACTGAGCTGTGCCCAGTGGCTGCACTGTGTTTTCATTCTGTTCTGCTACAATCGATCTTAACTGTGCCCAGTGGCTGCACTGTCTTTTTATTCTGTCCTGCTAAAATTGAACTTAGCTGTGCCCAGTGGCTGCATTGTGTTTTCATGCTGCCCTGCTAAAATTGAATTGAGCTGTGCCCAGTGGCTGCACTGTGTTTTCATTCTGCACTGCTAACATTGAACCTAGCTGTGCCCAGTGGCTCCACTGTGTTCTGAGCCCAGTGGCTGCATAGTGTTTTCATTCCGTCCTGCTAAAATTGAACTGAGCTGTGCCCAGTGGCTGCACGGTGTTTTCATTCTGTACTGCTAACATTGATCCTAGCTGTGCCCAGTGGCTGCATAGTGTTTTCATTCCGTCCTGCTAAAATTCAGCTTAGCTGTGCCCAGTGGCTGCATTCTGTTTTCATTCCGTATTGCTAAAACTGAACTTAGCTGTGCCCGGTGGCTGCACTGTGTCTTCATTCTGTCCTGCTAAAATTGAACTGAGCTGTTCCCAGAGGCTGCACTGTGTTTTCATTCTGTCCTGCTAAAATCGATCTTAGCTGTGCCCAGTGGCTGCATTGTGTTTTCATTCTGTCCTGCTATTATTGAACTTAGCTATGCCCAATGGCTGCATTGTGTCTGTGTGCACTACCCCCTGTCTCCCTCCCCTCCTTTGCCCCCCCCCAATTCCCCATTCTCCTTGTGCCTCAGTACTTCAGACTGGTAAGTGGCCCCCCACCACTGCAGCTAACTACGTCGCTCTCTATCTCCTCTAACTGCTTCACTATCTCTTATCCTTCTCCTATCACTAAATCTGTCAGGAAGAAACTTAGGAAGGACATACTGGGCTCCAACCCAGGCGTTCCTATTGCAGACACCTATGTCACGGCTTCCGGCAGAGAGACTCTCACAGACATCCTCTTTTTCGTTAACGCACCTGACCTATGGATTCGCTACATGGTCGGCTTTCTCTCTCGTATCGCCTCTTCTCCCATTAATGGTGGCACTCGCTGGGAGCTTCTCCTTGACCTCTTCCCCATTTCGGAGTCATCATTAATGTCTATTTAAATGGAACCATCATGGTTCAGGGTCCTCAACCCACATTTCTTCTCTTTGATAGCCCTCGCCTCTCTAACCTTACCTCTCCCTGCCTTCTGTGCCTACTTACTCCTCTGCACAAACTCCCTTGCCCACTGTACCTTCCTCCTCCTCTGCACAGGCTCCCTTACCCACTGTGCCTTCCTCTTCCTCTGCACAGGCTCCCTTGCCTTTCCTCACTGTCCTGGCTCCCTTGTCTGCCTTGGCTCCTCTGACATCCTCCACTATCCCTCTGGCCCTCTTGCCACCCCAGGGGGGACCACCGTACTCTGCGCCCCTCACCCCATCGAAGAACTTCAAAGATGGGAAGCTGCTCCACATTGCCACGCTCAACAATCGCTCCGCCGTCAAACACTCATCTGACATCTGCAACCTCCTCGAACTCATGGATCTTGATGTGCTCGCCATCACAGAGACATGGTTCAAGGATAGCTCTGTCACGAACTTTGACACACCCCTGCCTGAAGGATACAAGATCCTCTCTGCCCCCTATGCCAAAGAAGACAGGTGGTGGAGTGGCGCTGATCTTCCCGGAATGGATACTTGTGTCCATCATCCCTACTCAGGTCTACTCCTCCTGCGAGTGCCTAGTCTGCAGGCTCTCACTCTTTCTGAAATCTTCTCTCCTTCTGGACAACTTTTATCGACCACCAGGACAGTCCACTCTCTTCCTCTCGGAATGGGCTGACCTGGCCTCCTCTCTACTTTTCTCCACCTCCCAACTCCTCGTGATGGGTGATCTCAACATCCATCTGGACCCCCCTGTCTTCAGGATCTTTCCACAACCTATGTGCTCTCTCTCCCTCTCCTACCTTCTGGCTCCACGCAAACCGTGGGCCACACTTTGGATGCTCTCTTCTCTACTGACATCCCTCTCTCGATCCCTCTCACTAACCTCTCTCATTGGACTGACTACTCTTTTCTCTGAACATACCTGAAGCCTCCCCCCCTCTTGCAGCGGCTCACCCGGCACGGCCACTCGGCTTCAAAGTCACCTGACCCATGAGAAAAGTGACAGTGGCTGCCTTTGCCTCCACCTACTCTCCTCCCATTCCTACGGCTGATTCCCACCCTGACGCAGCATTTGCTAACCTCAATCTCTCTATCTCCAACACTCTTGATACTCTTGCCCTAGTCATGAGGGTCTGACTGAAGCCGTCCAAAAAGTGCAACTCTTGGTATGACGCCGAACTGGCTGCCCCAAAACGCAAGTATTGGGCAGCTAAGTGGAAACGGAATTCGTCGGGCGGACCCTCTGACAAACTGGCCGGCCGCCGCCTTCAAAGGCAATATCAACTCTGCAACCGCTCCAAGAAAAGAGCCTTTATTCAAACCTGCATCTCCACGGCATCAAGCAACATGGCCGAACTTTTCAAAGTTGTAAGGAAATGGCCAACTCTGCAGCAGCCTCCTCATCTGTCGCACACACCCAGGACCTTTGCTCGGTCCTGGCTGCACACATCATCACAAAAACCCAAGACATCCTTTCCTCCCTCCGTCCACGCCACAGCATACATCAACACCAGAGACTCTCTTGGCCCCCCTACACTTCCCCTCTCTTCTCTCTCACCCGTCTCACCCGTTGAGGCCGCCAGACAAGTCCGGTCTATGAAGGCTGCATCCAAACAGGTGGACCCTGGCCCCTCCAAAACCATTAAGGACAACATTGACTCCCTCGCCGCAGCATTGGCTGATCTCTGCAATCTCTCCTTTCCACTGGAGTTTTCCTGACTGCTCTTAAACACTCCCTTGTGCACCCTCTGCTCAAGAAACCCTCTGCCGACCCCTCCATTCTGGAAAACTACCACCCTATCGCCATCACTCCTTTCCTGGGCAAACTCCTGGAGAAGTTGGCTATCTCTCAGCTGACCCTCCACACTAAATATATTGGTTGCTTCCACAACCATCAGTCTGGCTTTACAGCCTCCAGAGGCACGGAAACTGCTCTTCTGAGCACCCATTAAGACTTTCTCTCAAACCCTGACACTAACACTCCCTCTGTCCTCATTCTCCTTGACCTCTCCTCTGCCTTTGACACGGTTAACTACAACATCCTGATTGCACGTCTCTGTGAAACCCTGGGAATCACAGATCAGGCTCTGGCGTGGTTATCCTCCTTTCTCTCTGACCACCCATCCCATGTGGAACTCGAAGCCTTTCTCTCGACTATCGCTCTATCAACCCGTGGCCTCCCGCAGGGATCTAACCTATCCCCCTGGTTCTTCAACGTCTATATGGCTGCCTTGGCACGTGTTATTGCCCTCTAACTTCCAGTGTTACACAGATGACACACAACTATCTTTCAGGCTACCCTCAGCCGCCTTGGCCTTCTCGCTCATATGTGACTGTCTGTCCGCTACTCAGTCATGGTGTGCTGCAAATGACCTCTGCCTCAAAACAAGTAAGACTGAGATTGTTTGCATTGGGACCCCTGCTCCCGCCTTCCCACTTTCACTCTGGCCGGCCTCCCATGGCCCTGCGCCTGCACCGACCTGTGAGGCTAAAAACCGTGGGGTCATCTTTGACTGTACTCTCTCCTTCTCCTCTCACATTTCGGACATCTCTAAAAAGTCTAACTATCAGCCACACCTCCTCAGAGGTACTCTATCTTTTCTCACTTTCCCCCCAGCGGCTCATTGTCTCCAGAACCCTGGTTCTCTCTAGGCTGGACTACTGCAACAGCCTCTTCCTCTACCTCCCTGCTTCTGCTCTGCGGCCTCTGCAACTCATCCAGAAGAGATCCACAAGACTTATCCTTGGCCTCAAGCCCAGGGACCGCATCTCTCTGGCTCTGAAATAGCTTCAATGGCTCCCCGTGGTGCAAGGATCAAGTTCAAGACCCTCTGCATTGTCCACAGGGCTTTCTGGAGCTTGGGACCTACCTATCTGCAACAATGCCTACCTAAATACTGTCCCACCCGAGCCCTCTGCACATCTACCTACCTCCAACCTTCTGTGAGTGAGCCGGTTCTCCAAGCAGAGATTTGGCGGGAGATCCTTAGCCTCAGCAGGGGCCTCCCTCTGGAACTGCGTCCCTGTCACACTCCATCTTGAGCCTGTTCTGGAAACTCCTCAAGACCTTCCTCTTCTCCTCTTCCTTCTCTCTCCCTCTACCCTGCTAACCTATCTCTCTGCTCTCTCCCTCTCTCCCTCCTTTTCTGTACAGCTTGCTGACTGGCCGCCTGGTGTACTGCAGAGTCTCACAGGTCCCTGGTACCCCCGCCAGTCCTCTCTCGAACTCGCCTCCGGGCCCTGCAGTCGCCTCACATCACTGCACTAGAGAAAGGACCCAAGAGAGTGGCTCTCTCTGCAATTACCCCAGTCTCCACCGACTGAGTGCACTTGGAACCCCCCAGGACTTGTCCCCCCCACCTCCACCTCCCCCTCCCTGTAACTGTCTGTGCACTTGCACGATCCGAATGTACCATGCCTGAAAATCGTCTGTCTGTTCTCCTGTCTTCACTCCTTAATGGCACTTCGTAAAACTGCAGAATCGTCATCGGACCTATTTTCTGTTGTCTCATCTGTTAATTGTATTATATGCACTTACTTTGCCAATGCAGGCTATTATCGTCTCAGAATTTCAAGGGCTCTGAATGACTGTTGTTTTTTCCCCATGTTCCCACCCTCCTTGAGCGCTTTGAAACACTTGCCTTGTGTTTAGGCGCTTTATAAATAAACATTACCATTACCCCTCCCCATTTCCAGCAAGTACTGGGACGAGGAAGAGGTGATCAAGAGCGAGCTGCAGAGGCATACTTGACCAGAGAAGCCACAAAGCTGGGAGCTGTAGAAAGAAGGATCCGAAGGAGAGCAGCGTGCCGCAAAGCTGGCCCGGTGTTTGAGAGGGGCTGCAGCGTGGCTGGGGAGCCACTTTTCCTGAGAGCCGAAGTGAGGCAGCTGCGACACTGCTGGTGGTGTCCGTGCAATTGCTTGTTCCGTTGGGCCGTGTGCGGAACCCAAGGGTATCTTTGGGGCAGGTGGTGAGACCCTGACCTCGACCCAAAGCATCCCCGAGAGACCTCTCGCCAGCGCTATGTTACCCGGTGAGTTTTGAATAAGAGAAAGAGAAACTCAGGAGCGTGCGAGTGGCTGGAGAGAGAAAGGGAGAAAAGCAAGATTTGTAAAGCATCACGGAGTGGAACGCAAGGACAGTTTTAAGAAACACTAAGAAAGAAGGAGAAAACGCGCTAGTGGCACAGAAGGAAGAAAAAGGTACATTCGCAGCAAAGAAGTAAAAGGGAAGTCCAGAGTAAAAGGAAATGGTGCGAGCGACCTGGAAAGAGGGAAAGAAGTGCAGGTGTACACAGAAGAGTGAAAGAAGTGTGCACGAGGCACAATAGGAAACAGACAGTGCAAGTGTGCATGACAGAAGGCATGGAGTGTGCAAGGGGCACAGCACAGAGAAAGAAAAGACAGTGCAAGTGTGCTTGCCAAAGGGAAAGGATTACATGAAAGTGGTGCAGGAAGCACCTGAAGATAAAAAGTATAAAGGAAGACAAGAGTAAGAAATAAAGAGAGGGGCACATGGTCAGAGTGGTCGCGCTTAGGAAAAGCAAAGAGCCTGGTGTTTTCGAAAGCCTCTGATTCTACCCCATGAAAGGATTGTATGCGAGAAAATTGTATATATGGAAAAGGTACATCCTGACCAGCTGAATTGAAATTGTATGTAAGGAAAGGATACATCCTGACCAGCTGAACTTGTGTTTGGAACTAGAGGTGCCTAAGCTTGGGGAAACCCTGAGAGGCCTACCAAAGCTGAATACTCATTTTTGGAAAACGAGAGGCATAAACTTGGGGAAGAGCACCCTGAGAAGCCTACAAGGAATTGTGATATATTTAGTTTTGTTTAAAGCTGGGAGGGGCCTGTGCTTGAGGAAGGGAACCCTGAGAGGCCTACCAAAGAAATCAAAGTGCATCCTGATAAAACAGACTTTTGTGTTTGAAAGCTGGAAGCGGTCTGAGCTTGGGGAAGGGAAGTTGGAGACTTTTTGTTTTTCTTTATAGTGTTGAAAGGATTGAAGCGTGGGAAAGGGAACCCTGAGAAGCTTCAAAGGGAACTGTGTTACATTTCTTTTGCGGATTTTGGAACTTGAACAAGTGGAAGCTTGGGGAAGGGAGCCCCCAAGGAACTCAAAGACACTGAAGATATTTGAAATCACTGCAGGGGCTCTGTGAAGAAGGTCTTAGGAACAGCTCTTTTGATTGAACTCATTTTTGTGACATTGACCAAACTGCACCCAGTGAGAAAACCACCTTAAACTAACCTTGGTTTTCCATTTTTTTGTTAAATCACTATTTTCCTTTTTAAAGACTTCCTATTACATTTTTGGAAAGAGTGAGGGCAAGCATAGGTTTAGACACAGACATACTTTTATTTTGGACTATTAGACAGCGACGGCCATTAGAAACATCGTTTGAGGGAACCATCCCTTTAGAGTTCGGGCCAGTCAGGCATTACATCGACCCAGGAACCTTAGTAAATAAAGGTTTTAAAATGAACACCCTTGAGTCTGGGTCTCTCTTGATACCATGCCTTTCTCACAAGCGACATATAATTCCCCCATCAGATCTAGACGAACCTGACATAGTAACTAATACCGTCATGAACCATTCTAAGACCCTGAGACTATAAGCATTGAATTAAACACGCCAGATAGGGAAGACGAGTGACAACCAATTCATCACAGTATTCGATGTAATATGCTTTAAGGCGGCATGGGCAGTTGTCCTGGCGTATAGGCAAATCTATGGTTTCATCAGCATCGAAGCTACACTAATGGTCAGGCTAGAGGGGGTTGCAAACTGGGGTAAACCCTGATTTATTTCTATGTTTTCAGATCTTGCAGACAAAGGAAGGATCACATTGTTCTCCTGCTCAGCACACTCCAACGTGAGTCTCTTCACACCACTGACCCCAGTGTGCTTGCTGACCTCTATTCCAATACTCAGACTGCAGCCATTGACACCATTACCCGGCTAGTGCCATGCAAATCCCATGCATAAACTCTTAATTCACACCTGACCTCCAAGAGCTCAGTGTACAAAAAAAGGTTAGCTGAATCCAAATGGAAAAAAATCACCCACAGATGCCAGGAAGTTAGTGTTCACTACGGCAGCAAAACACTACAAACAAGCCATCCGTCTCGCCAAATCTACCACTTACAATGCTAGAATTGCCAATGCTCAGTCCTACACCCATGAGATCTTCACCATCCTTAGGGAACTAGAAGCCCCCTAAAATCCCCCCACCTCCCGCCACTATTACTACAGATGAGACATGATGCACCAAATTTAACAAAGACATGCGTGCCAAAATGGACACCCTTCACAAAAAAATCAACCCCAAGCAATCGACACTCAAATCCTCTCAGCAGCCTTCGGAGGCCACCCCGCACTCCTGCTGCAGCCCCTCAAGACCCTCCTATGTTACGCCGCACCAGTGTCTTCGAACCTGAAGTCAAAACCATCCTAAAGTTTCTGAAACCGTCAAGATGCAAAGGGGACATATTAAGGACTGCTCAAAGGCACTGGCACCTTTCATTGCCTCCTTTATCAATGCCTCATTTTCCACCGGCGTGGTCCTCACTAGCCTCAAGGAAACCGGGGTACTCCCACTCATTAAAAAACCTTCACTAGACCCCACGGTTCCAAACAACTACCGCCCAATCACAACTGTTCCTTTCCTACTGAAAATCTTGGGCAGAGTAGCCTATATGGAATTTTAGCATTACCTGGAAGCTTACCACTTCCTGTGTATGCGCCAGTCGTGGTTCCACCCTGGCCATGGCACAAAATCAGCACTGCTTCACCTGAAGAACCAGCTCGATGTGATCGGGGATGAGGGCAAGCCCGCCCTATTGCTACTCCTTGATCTGTCGGCAGAGGTTCGAACTGGTCGACCACAAGATCCTTTGTCACCACCAAACCGCTGTAGCCAACGTTTCACCTGAGGCCTCGACGTGGATTGTAGGATTGTAACTGCCTTATATACTGACTTTTAATACATTCTTTGTAACTGGTATATTTTAGCGTCTTGATGCCATTGGGTTTAGTGCTCTTTATAAATGGAAAAATAAATACAAATAAGTACACTCACTTGCTACTGAAGCATTATTATTTCAGCTTAATAGTACCATTCACCTTTTAATAACTATTGTTAGGACAGAACAAAGTGCACAGAAGGTATGAAAACTTTGCTAAGCATAGAACACATATTAGATTAATGGTCCATGACCTTTAAAGATCCTGTGAGTGCCATGGAGTCCTATGAGTGCCATTAAAGATATCATGGGTGCAACAAGCTTAAACTGTCAGCCAATTGAAAGCACAATTGATCTTTTCAATGAGGAATACAGGCTATTGGAAATACCAGAACTCAATAACTGAGCCCTAGGAAATGAACCTCATCATGCACTAGAGGTAACAACTCTAGCACGGACGCAGGCATAGTGCATGGAATGGTCGATTGACCGGTGCATTGCCAGTGAATCCAACATCTAAGGGCCATAAAAGCTCCACACACATCATTGATTACATTTTAACTCACTTATGTGAATAGTTATCTTTGTCCAACTCCATGCCTCAATGAATCCTGATGGGTTTTCATGATGTCCCTCATTAATATTTACGAGGACCAATTTGCATACATTTAGAATTATTGTATGCAAATTTACCTCATGCATATTAATGAGGGATATCCTGAACACACGTCAGGATTCTGGCTACTGAGGCATGGTTATAACAGGAGTGGAAGCGACCACAATCCTTTGATGCTAAAGATCGATAAGGTCACTGATGGCCAGACTAGCAGCTCTGCCCCGGATGCTGGGCTCCATCTCAGTACTTCTAACAACCATAGGATGATCAACTTGGGACAACCAGTACTAGTACATGACTTGCAGGTTATTAACCAGTATTCAAACAGGTATTAGGATCTGATGACATCACTCCCTTTATAATCTGGCAATCCTTGTAGATATTACTAATCTTTTCATGGCCAAACCAGGACACAGCAGCAAATGCAAACGACCCGGTTCAATAAAGAATGTTGAGCAGAAAAGCAAATCTTGCTTGATGTCATCAAAAGCAAATGAGGCACGGACTGGGAAGCCATTCAGACAGCTAGGATCGCATACAAAGAGCAACTGATTCAGAAGAAGAAATCACACTTAGACAGCAAATGGGAAATAGTGTTGAAGGCTGCATGACCTCAAAGGACTTTTGGAGAGTGGCATTGATGGACCCAAATATAAGTCAACCTTGTCATGTTCAGGTTTCTAGTTTATGTAGTTTATCCACATCGTTACATGGAAGTTGAGCTAGGGTGGAGGTGGGACTCAAGGGAGGGAAGTGACGTGAGACAGGGAAAGAGGCAGTCTGAATAAAGTTGGAGTTGAGACTGGGCGTCTTTCCCTTGTGGGCCTCCATTATTTAGCAGCGGCGCTGCACATTCATCCAAGTCACTCTAACACTGGCGACGACAGTGGCGGAACCGGCGAGGTCCATCCGAGTCATTTCTCGCTCGACATGACAGCAGGAGGCGTGGCCCACCTCCTCTGCCTGCACAGATCCGGGCACTGCAGCAATGATCTGTGACAACAGTGAGACTGCGGAGTGTAGGCGGTACTCACAGCAGGCTCTAACCCGGGCCGCAGCAGTGATTTCTTCAGGCTGCAACAGCTGCCGCAGCACCCCCTGATGGCTGCACACAATATAAGTGCAAGTGAAGACCCAAACCCTCCGGGAAGGAGGTTTTTCTTTCGATCGACAGGCCGAAGAACACCATACAGAGGAAAAGCGTGGTGTGGCCGAACACAGTGGACAGGAAACACACATGTGCTGCCAGTGCAAACCAGTGTCCTGCCTATAAAAGAGACCCACAATAAAGGAGAATGTCGGAAGAGGCTATCCCCAGCACAGTGCCTGCAAGGCTTTCAGAGGAATTTCCGCATTGCCAGGATGAAACTACACTGCAGCAACTACCTCAGACGTTTGATCTCGGGGACACAGGTTATCTGGGATCCCGGTGGGTCAGATGGATGGAAGACTTTAAGATATATGTGGGGGTAATGGGCCCTATGGATGAGGAAAGGAAAAAGAGCATCCTTACCTTGGCAGTGGGGGCTGCTGTGAGAGACGTCCTCTATGAGCTGGTGGATGAGGAAAAAGCAACATACCAGGAAATTCAGGAGGCGCTTAACAAGCATTTTGCCCCACATACCAACGTAGACTACGAGAGACACATCTTCCACATGACAATGCGAGAGAAAGGGGAAACCATGACTATGTTATGAGGCTGCGCATCCGCATGAAGCACTGTGCTTTTCATCGATATTCTAATGTTGAAGCCTTACGCTCCCAGGTCCTCATGGGGTGAGAATCCGCTGAATATTCAAACGGAAATTACCCCAGAAACAGAGGACCCTCGACGACATACTAGCTATGGCTCACACTGACTCGGCAGTTACACAATAAGTGGTTGGCCTAGGCCAGGTGAAGATATCTTCAGACACCAAAGATCAGGATAACGTCAGGAAATTGACACCAGCTCAGCACGACAGACCTACACAATCAACAAAATCGTGCTACAGGTGCAGTTACGAATTCCCCAACAAAGGCACGTGCCCAGCAATTGCCCAGAAGTGCGCAGCATGCTGGTGTGATGACCACTTTAGGGCAGTCTGCAGAAATGCCCTGACACTACCTGTCTCGAAAACTTCCCTGAGGACCAGCAGAGGCCTTCCCGCTCAATGACCAGAAAACAGGAGAACAAGCAGCGGGAGAAGAAGATATCACCCAGCGGAGGCCGAGAACTACTGCCAAACACCTAGAAGATCATTCCGGCCCCCTGACAGGAGAACCTCTCACAGACCCCGGAGGAATGTTTGCTACGTAGAGATACGATCGCAGTTAGGGAGTGATTCCTCCTCTTCACACGACAGTCAAAGAAGGAAAGGATATGCATAGGCTCTAGGCAATGAAACTCCAAAAGAACATAACCCCATCCTAACACTCCAAGTACAGAACACGCCAACATAATTCCTCATTGACATTGCAACCGTCAACGTCTTGAGCAAGGAGGCCCATAATCGCCTGCCTCATCAGCAGAAACTGTGGCCCTCACAAGTCGACATCTTCCCTTATGGCTCCAACACACCTCTATTCTCAAATCGGCCTAATCCACAGTGGGGGATTCACATCTCCATGGAGAAGTGCTTATATTATACAAAAAGAAGTTCAATAACTCACAAGTGCCTGTCTAAATGGATATCCTGACTGGCAGTCAATACCATTCCATATTTTTTCATTGACATATACTTCAAATTTTATTAATTACATATAGTGGAATTATTGATCAAAACAATCATAAAAAATGATCATATCACATAAAACAAATACAAAAGTAGAAAAGCAACACAAGTGTATCTATATTTCATATTCTTTGATGTATTTAATAGGTTCCCAACACACCTCTGCCATGCAAGGGCATTTTTATGACAGTCTGCGCACTCAAATCGCATACGGCTCGTATATAACTGTATGTCCTCTCCACACAGGCCAACAGCAGATGCATCTTGAGCTTCAGGGCGGGTATTGAAATGGGACATGTCCTCATCCTATACAACATGATGGCCCACAAATATATGGACCCTGAAGGAGGTATCCTGAAAACATACCCAACTGAGACTCCACATTGATCCGGAGGTCAAGCCCGTTGCCCAGCATTACAGCGGTACCCCGATAAACATTCAAAAGCAGGTGGAAGAAGAACTGAGACGCCTACTAGACCTCCACATCATCGAGCCGGTGGTGGGACCTACCCCCTGGGTCTCCCCGATTGTGCTGGTACCTAAGAAACCAGCTGAGGGTTCCATTTGTTTGTGCGTAGACATGCGCCCCCCTAACATGGCAATACAACAAGAGCAACACGAGGCTCTGAGAATAACGGACATAATCCACCTCCTCTATGGTGCAACTGTATACTCGAAGCTCATCCTCAACAAGGACTACCATCAGCTGGAGCCAACATAGGAGTCCCGATACATCACCACATTTGTAAGTAACATGGGGCTCTACCGCTACAAACGTCTGAACTTCGGCATATCATTGGCGGCGGACATCTTCCAGGAGGAGATCCACCAGGTGATCAAGCACGTGCCAGGGTGTCTAAATTACAGTGATGACATCCTGGTATTTGGGAAATCAATCCAGGAGCACAATGACAATCTACAAAATGTGTATAGGGCCGTAGAAGCAGCGAACGTCACGCTCAATAAAGAGAAGTGCGAATTTGGAAAGAGAACCCTCAGGTTTGTAGGGAAGGAGCCAAGTACCCCCACCTCAATCACCTGGCCCATATTGCCCATATGTTAGGAACCAGGGTGTGAAACATGTGCAGAACCATTGAAACTACAGATACCTAAGAGAATCCTGGAAGCAAGATTCCCATTGAGAAAACCATTCCTGCATGCAAAATAGTATGATGGTCGTTTGAATGAAATTCTGGAAGAAACAGGACAAATGAATGAAAGAGCAGAGACTAGAGAATGCAGATCTTCTATAAGATATCAAGAATGTATCGAAGATAAGTGACATTTCGGGCTTGAGAGAAAGGGGTTTATGTTACAGAAACGTTGAAGATATCAAGTCATTTTACACATGTAAATACGCAAAGAACCGCAAGCAGACGAGGTATTCTTGAGGTTAGCTTTATAGTGAATAGATTGCGGCATGCACCAACATGTACATATATATGTTGGAGTCAGTAAAGAGTAAATGTTTCCACAACGTACAATAGCAGAGCTGAGCAAATCAAGGAAGGCCTCTTTTCCAGTATGTCGCAGTTAGAAAACAAGTGAATTAAAGGCAAATCTCAGAAAGGCGATGCTGGATGAGACAAGAAGCCAAGGCTGTATCAGGCTGGGGTGAGCTGACATTGGATATAAATCGTGTGAAAGAATGAAGCTCCTGTTCAGGAGGCATGGACAAAATCAAGAAGACTTCAGAGGTCTATTAGAAAAATAGACTTTTAATACACTAGGAATTCGATTTCGTGGTCTTCAGTCATGTGTGGAGAAGAAGTTGGACAAGCATGGTGGTCACACCTACGCACAAGTGCAGAGCGTGCCTTCACTCCCCTAAATTCTTCATAGCACAGAACACTCCCAAAGACAAGTTCAAAGTCCTAATTGACAGCAGACCACTGTGGTGACGATGGATGAATATGCTAATTGGTTTGAAGCTATGGTTAAGACGAGCTTGCCAGCACCTGGACGCTCAGCCTGCGTGCTGCTAAACGTAGGTGGGAAGGTACTGATGGAGGTTAGAAGCCAACCAATGATAGAGGACCGCATGATTAAGGGTCCTATAGTTGTATAGCCAATGGGACTTCGTATATTTAGTGACGTTCATAGTGACATGTTTTAGAGTAGGGCTTTGTTGCCCCACCTGATGTTGAAAAGCCTATCACCTTCCCTCACCCACGTAGACGCGTATGGATCGTATACTTAGATGATTCCTTAGACCCTATCATACACGCCACTATGTTTTTGTAGTTTGCCACGTAGGATGATGTTAGTAATATGTGGGTTAACGTCACCTATGACGATTTTCTGTTATATAAGTAAGCTTTTTTTGCATTGAGAGTTTTTACGCTGAGATGTCCGTTGATGTCCGTTGTGCTCCCTGTTTTAGATAATTGATATTAAAACAGCTATCCTTTTGCCAACTACCAGAGTCATTTTGATTATTGATGTTTGAATAATTTCTGCATCCCCATCTATCTCAAGGGTATTGCTACCTCATCTTAAAGGGCTGGGGACACCAGTTCACGTGGTAGCTGAGAGGATGGTTAGATATCCATCGACATAATAAGCTTTTGAGGCCCCGGAAATATTGCACGACCTCTGAGATTCGGCTGAAAGGACGTAAGGCTCTCTGTAGATAGCGGTTTAGTGTAATGCAAAAGTCTTGCAAGCCTGGTTAGACGGGTTCCTTGTTTTCATGCAAAATCCCCTCCGGGCGTCTACAGGACGCTGAGCGAATGGAAAGTTGGAAAGGCTACTGATGAGGCATACGATCCAGAGAGTCGTAAGTTGAAAATTTGAATGGTGAGTAAAAACTGAGTGAGGTGGCAAAAGTGTGAAGCAGTGGGTGAAAAAAAGTGATATGGGAAAAACGAGTAACGAAGGGAGATTGGGGTAACGTAACTTGTGAAACAGTGAGTGTTGAATATTGAGTAAAATTGACTTGAGGGAGAGGCCAAGCAATTAAGAAGTATCGTAAGAGGCCACGATAAAAGAGTATGCCCTAGATATATGCATTTTAAAGAACAGTCAGAAGGGATCCACCTAGAGCCCTTTACTGGTGACGTAGGAGACGAATCGTGTTTAAAGACAAATTTGAAGAGGCTGATTCACACTCCGATCGGAGTATATTGTAGGGGCTAAGACAGTCTTGGAGAGTAGACAGTGAGAAATATATGTGCCCGGTCGAGTGTGTCTGTTTGTTTGTTTTATATGAATTATATATGGTGAAAAAACAATAGAGGAATTGATATACGCGAAAGAGAAAACACAAGAATTGTGAACCAATGTTCACTATTGGTTCTGAAATTGATGGTGTTTAGTGAAAATATAGATAAAAGTAAAAATTGTGATATAGAGGGTTTGGAGACTGTGATGAGTGGTGCACGCTCATATTAATTTGTTTTTCTGAAACTTATCTTTTTGCAAAGTGTAAAGGTGAGGATTGCCAGTCAAAGAGTGACGTGTCAAAATGGAGGATATTACTCTGCTTACACATCTTTGCAAGCAGCTACCCAAACACGCACCCAAGCTTAGGCAGTACAGTGCAGAATGGGTTAAAGGTACAGCAAATAAAATGTTCATGCCATGGCCACAAGAGGGATCACTATCGAAGGCAGTTCTGCAGCATATGATGACATATTTGCATGCTTCATATACAAGGAAAAAGTTAGACAAGCTTAGAGCTCTGGAAAATGTACCAGGAGGAGAGAGAGGACCCGCCTCCTGGAGATTGAATACTTAACGTATGCACAGAGGGGGGTGAGGAGCCTTCCGCTCCACCTGCCGCACCTGAATCAGACGGCCATAGTAAGAAGGATGACGGGCTGTACCCATTAAGGGAGCTCAAGGCAGGAAGGGGGTATGGTACCCGGCATATGAGTCGCCTGCGCAAAGCAGCGACGAAGGCCCAGAGAAAACTATCGAGAAAGATGTACTCTATAAGATCCGATGGACAAAGTGAGACACGACAAAGAGAAAAGTGAACAAACAAGTACATCTCTAGATATAGGATGAGAAATAAAGAGATGGAAAGGAGAAAAGGATAGGACTGATGAGTTAGTGCTTATACAGAACAAATCGATGGGTGGTCAGATTATGCTCAAACTCGATTATAAGAGCATTGAGGACGTACGGCAAAGGCAAGATCAAGATGAGCAGGACAAAAAGGATAGAGAAAGAGAGGAAAGATTGAAAGACGATAGAACAAAAAGAAAGGATAAACAGAGACGGGAACAGTTGTATCAAGAGGAGCAACTGAGAAAACAGGAAAGAGCAGAGGAGCAGAGAAAGTATGATAACAAAGGGATATCGAAGAACAAGAAAGACTAGAAAGGAAAAGAAGGGAGGAAGAAGAACAGACATTGAGAGATAAAAGAACGCAAAGACGCAGAGATGAAGAAATACAAAGGGCAAATGAGAGAAGGGATACAAAGATAGAAGAAGAAGACAGGATAAGAGAGGAAGCAAGGAAACAAAGAGAATTTGATGACGAATTAGAACAAAAGAGAAGGCAGAGAGCATGCGATGTTGATCGCATGCAAAAGGAGGTAATGGATCCTAATCCAGTAGTGGCATGGGAAGATTTAGAAGAGTTCTTCCCAACACATGAGCCAATAGCAGGTCCGTCCAGAGCAAATCTGGAGGATGAGTTTGACTCTAGAAGCATTGGGGACGCAATCGATAAAGTCTATCATGAGATGAAGACGAAGTACTGCAGGGGAAGGCTAAAAATTATCGATCCGAGAGTATGCAGCTGTACGACATGGAGGGAGCCTCATGTAGTTTTGAACCCAAGGAGCGGTCTTTAGATAGACTCATTCTGAATAGAGATGATGAACAGAGGAGTCACACGTGTTCGGGACAGGATATGGCAGACGAGGAAAGAGAACCCGTTCATGGGGAAGAAGGTAATGCAAATGGCCTGAAGGGTGTTTTTCAATGGATAAGGAAGTAAGATGGTCGGATTTAGACCTCCCTATATCTCGGACGTCAGAATCGTTGACACGGCTAAATCAACCAAAAGAGCGATCCCATGGTCAGAGGGGGGAGTCGCCACCATATGTGAGCAGGCTAAGGTCACTGCCAGGTAGAAGGCGGTGCAAAACCATTGTCCCTGCTATGGACAGGCAAACGATGAGTGACGAATGCAAGTTTGGGATTTCACAGTTTTGTTTGTTAGAAGAGGGAGGAGCAAGGCCACAATATATACCTTGGCCGCAAATGAATAAAGATAATTTAAGGTGCAAACTCTCAGGTTTAACTTCTGGCGCTGGGGAGTGGATAGATGAATTAGAAAAAATGACAGGCGGAAACACGTTAGCTATAGGGGACATTAAGGGTCTCCTAATTGCCATCCTTGGAGAGAGGGCTGATGATGTTTGGTCAAGAGCAGGATATTCCAGTGTTACTACGATAAACACTGCTCATGATGGAGCACCGTTCAATTACTGTAGGGCGGCAGTCTTGAAAGCGCTTAGAGTACTATATCTGGACACATCAGACATGGGAGCTATAATGCTGAAAAAGATGCAGGAAGGGGATGATCCTCTTGTTTACATTCAGAATGTCCAAGAGCAGTGGAGCTTGGTGACCCGGGAGGCTTGGGGAAAATCTATACCTGTATTTTATCATATATTGTGCCAAGGGCTGCCAGACGCAGTACAGAAGTAGCTGAAGAAATTGGTGGGCATGGAAGAGAAGCCGTGGTCAGAAATAAAGCTGACCATTGCGCATTATTGCAGGCTTTTTGCAAGGAAAGAATAGAAAGAAAGACGATGTTAGGAAAGGCGAAGAGGCAAAGTTAGTGCAGAAAAAACTATCCAAGTACACCATTGAAGGGGCATTGTTGACTAGTGGAGATGGGTCAAGTTCACAGCAAGCAGCAAACATGTCGCAGGTGAATAACCAAACATAGTTTGAACAAAATAATAGTGGATTTGCACCGCGGGGAAGGTTTTCGAGGTAGGAGCTTCCAAAATAATCAGGGAAACTTCCAGAATAATCAAGGTGGGTTTCAAATCACACAGAACGATAATCAAGGCATGCAGGAGGGGCAAATGAGAAGACCTCAGCCTACAATCTGGACATGTGGTATGACAGGGCACCTTTCTCGCGCATGTAGAAGTCAAGGATTTGTGCAGAATGGGCTATTTTAAAGAGGGGGACTGCAAACCCGCCTGCATACTGAAATCAGAATGAAGATGGGTTCACTCACAATCAAAAGATGCAGCAGACACAAGCACCGAGAGTGCAACAAGACTTTCAAACACAGCAGTCATCAATGAACCCACCACAAGGGCAGTGCCAGCAGGCACCCATGCAGATACAAACACGGGACAATGAATGTCTCCTAGAATAGGGGGTGTTGATGGAGAGAATCCTTTCACAGGTACGGGAATGAGACTGTATACACAATAGGACAGCCTTCCTTTTACTGACACACTACCAGTCTCTATAGAGTGTGACATGTCTGTGCCATTATTATATTCAAGACAGACACCTGTCAATATATTGGGTCAAGATTTAATGACCAAATTGAACATGACGATTTTGTTCACTGATGAAGGCATGGTTTGCTCAACACCAGGAATGTATTATTTGAACGTAAGTGAGTTTGTAATGGCATTTGCAGGACAGGTAGCCATACGAGGAGTGCCATTAGAACCAGATGTTTTTCACTATGTAGTACGCATTCTGTTGACATGGCTGCCAGGCTTGGTGGGCAAATCTGTGAGAATACCTGACAAATTTTAATTCAGGCCAAAGATACCTATGATGGAAGAGGAAGGACGAGTCGTTCCTTTAGAATTACCAGAAGCTATAGTACGAGGAGAATTAGCTATGATTGATGGAGTTGATTATGACGGCAGACAATGGTGCGCCGTGATTGACATTGGGGAGGGTTACAGACTAACAGGCGTCACGTATAAAGACTTGTTTAGAGATCATCCATCAGATGATGAAGTCATCTTTGAAACAAGTATTATATATTGGGTGAGAGCAATTAAGCGTGAAGTTCCTCAGAAGATGATGTTAGCGCAGAAATGCCCTGAGTATTACGATGAAGACATGGCAAAGATGCGTGTTTTATTATGGACAAAAGGCCCCTGTGATGTAGGCCTATTGAAGGGGGCTGGGGAAGTAAAGATTAAATTAAAACCAGGAGAAATTTTACCTCGAGCATGACGACAGTATCCCATGTCTCGAGAGGCAGATGATGGTATTTCTAAGATGATATCTGCTATGATGGCACAAGGGGGGTCATTCCGAGATTGCAGGCAGCCATGGCTGCCTTCAATACTGGGTCCGGGTCCGGTCTGGCTGAATGGGGACTTCCAGGGTCATTCCGACCCTGGAGGACCCGATAAGTCCCCATTCAGTAAACCATTCCCCATTCCCATTTGAGCCCCCATAGGGCTCAATGGGAATGGGGAAGGCGCTAATTACGGGCCCGCAAATAGCGGGCCCGTATTTAGCACCCTGGTCCCTTAGCGGGACCCGCTAAGGACGTGTGATCTGACCACATGTCCTTTGCGGTTCCCGCTAAGGGACCTCGGAATTGGGCGGTAAGGGTTTACCGGCACCAGCATCCTTACCGGTGCCCATTAACCCTTAACGCCCAACTCAGAATGATCCCAGGGTATTTTTGTGATGTCAGAATCACAGTGTAATACCGCAATCTATCCAATCAAAAAGTGGAAAGGGTGGTTGTGGAGTTTAATCCAAGACCTTCGCCAAATTAACCAGACTGTAGAGGCTGAGTTCCTTCTAGTTCCTAATCCGGCGACAATCTTATGTAATATACCTGTTGAGGCACGATATTTTACTGTGATTGATTTGAAAAATCCGTTTTTCTCAATCCCATTGCATAAAGACTCGCCAGATCTGATATCATTTACGTTCAGACAAAGTCGTCTGAAAAGTACTCCGTTACCACAGGGGTACTGTGAGTCACCATCTATTTTCAATAGGGTCCTACAAATGGACTTAAGCAATATTGATTTAGAAAGTTTTGTGTTACAATACATGGACGACATATTGGTCTGTAGAACCTCAGAGGAAGGGTGTAGACGTGATTCAGTTCAGCTGATGATTATCCTTGCAGACAAAGGATATAAAGTAGACAAGGAGAAGTTACAGTACTGTCAGGAGGAAGTGCTGTACATAGGGCAGTTAATCTCGCATGAAGGTAAGAAGGTTACTCCCGAGAGGGCTGATGCTATATTAAAAACAGTAAAGCCAGTCACGATAAAGCACATGCAGAAATGTTTGGGACTATGCAAGTATGTGAGCGCATGGGTCTTTGACTGCAGTTCATACATAAGGCCCTTGTTGCAAGTGCTGAAAAAAGCACAGGCAAATCAGGAAAAAATTGTTTGGAATGAGACAATAGAAGAAGGGTTTGATGAATTGAAAAAAGCAATTTGCACGGCTCCAGTTTTAGGGATTCCCAATTATGCTGAGGAATTCTTTCTATTTTTGCACACGAATGGCAGTGTTATGACAGCTGTACTCACGCAGAGAACCACGTTGGGGTACAAGCCCCTTGCATATGACAGTGGGATTTTAGACCCAGTCATGAGGGGTCACTTCCCTTGCAAACAATCTTTTGCAGCCGACGCCTTCGCCATTGAAAAGGCTCTCAGTATAGTAATGGGATGTTCTATGACATTATTTGTTGAACATGCATTGTTTGCCATTTTGGAAAAGCTTAAAGGCACGTTGACATCAGACGGCTTCTGCCTATGTGGTGACCATATCGATTAGTCAGATGCAGAATAGTGAATCCTGCCATGTTTGTAGCTGGACCACTGGCAGAAAGTGAGCATGCACATGATTGTTTGAACTATGAGGAGTTCTATGATGAGCTCCCAAGGGTGAAGGAAAATGCTTTGGCAGCTGGGGAGATTCTCTTTATTGGTGGTTCTTCTAGAATCAATCAAAATGATGGGCAAAGATATACAGGTGCCGCTGTCGTAAAGCACCTGGCCAATGGAGAGTTTGAAGTAGTGACAACCGTCTCACTTTTCGGCACAAACTGCAGAATTAGTGGGGCTGATTGTTGCGCTCGAGAATCACGCAGACCAGGAAGTAAGAGTGTACAGTGACTCTGCCTATGTGACGTCAACAATGCACGCAGGGCTGGCACATTGGAAAAGGAGGGGCTACCTCAGAATGGACCGCACGCCAGTGCAACACGCAGCCTTATTAGACAGACTCATTAGAGCATTATAGCTCCCAGTAGCCATAGCAGTCGTAAAGTGTGCAGCTCCCACAAAAAAGGGCAGATTTTATTTCGTGTAGAAATCAAAAAGCAGATGAGGAAGCGAAACGTTTTGCTTGTTTGTTTGTTTGTCTATTTTATTTGTAAGGCGCAGCAAACCCAAAGGTAACGGGGCGCAATGAATACAAGATTACATTAGGCTTAGGTTACAGCGTGCATAGTATTATACTAATCAGGAAAACAACGTAACATAGTGAATGATACATACAGTCGAAATGGTGAAAGATACATGCTTACATACAATAATGGTGAATACAGTTCGGTATTCGAGAGTGGTTATCAGCAAATGTTAGTTCTATGGCATAGTATTATATGCAAAGTAGAATGCATAAAGTCAGATATCATGGTTCTCAGCCAGTTCAAAGTATTGCGTCTGAAGCTGAAGTAGGATTGATCCACTCTAAGTGAGAGTGGGAGTGCGTTCCAGGTTTGTGCAGCTTTGACAGGGATGCTGCTACCTCCTGATTATTTAAGCTTAAATCTAGGTATATTGAGGCAGAAGGAGTTGTCAGTTCTAGATGGGCGATTGGAGTATTTTCTGGCTATTCTCTCCATTAGGTAGGGAGGTGCAGCTTTGAAGAGGCACTTGAATGTGAGAGAAACTGTTTTTAGCAAAATTCTGTCGATCTTCAACCAGCGATTTTCTCTCCTTAGCTCAGATATATGCTCTCTATTTGGAATATTTAGAGCAGTTCTAAGAGCATTATTCTGTAAGATTTGAATTTTGTCAAGAATGTACTTACTAGCATAGAGGGCATTGCAGTAATTCAATTTCGAGTGTATAAGGGCATAAGCTAGGATGGTATAGCTTGATTTGGAGAGGAATGGCCTATGGACCCTAATTAGCTTGCACGTATAGGCTGTGGATGACGCCATGGTGTTTACTTGTTTGCTCAAGGTTAGTGTAGAGTCAAGGTGGAAACCTAGTGTTTTTACTTCCTTTACAACATTAATTGTATTTCCATCAATGTTGAAGGCAGAGTAGTTGGAGTTCAGTTTTTTCAGGTTAGTAGCGGTTCCAAGATTCAAAAGCTCAGTTTTGTCATCATTCAGGCAGATGCCATGGGCTGCCATCCATGCCTGAATGAGGAGGTACATTTTCTGCACAAGAGGTGTGTCTTCAAGGTAATCGCCCGAGAGGGGTATGAGGATCTGGGTGTCATCTGTATAATTAGTGTAGGTGACACCCAGACTTTCCAGTTTGTCGAACAAAGGCTTTGTAAATATGTTGTACATAGTTGGTGATACACATGAGCCTTGTGGTACGCCACAGGTTGTCTGAATAGGGTCAGCTAATGCTGACAACGAGAAGACTCTCATGGTCCTATTATTTAAAAAGAATTAGACCCATGCTATTGCGTCCTTAGGAAAGTGAGCCGCCGAGGCCAGATGTTTGCACACAACTTTGTGGTCCACCAAGTCAAAGGCAGCCGACTGGTCAAGGAGGAGTAGCAAGGCCGTTTTCCCTTTATCCTTAAGCTCGTCAATTTGACTTTTGAAGTCGATTAGTGCCATTTCGATGCAATGTTGTGGCCTGAATCTTGATTGGCAGACACCTAAGAGATGGTTGGTTTCGAGGTATTTCTGTATTTGAAGGTACGCTACTTGTCAAGTATTTTAGTAGGAAAGGCACAGTTGTAATTAGCCTATAGTTAGTTGGGATAGAGGGGTCCAAAGTTTGCTTTTTTAGCAGCGATAAGGCCCATGACTCTTTTAGGTTACTTGGAACAATGTTTGTTGAGAAGGAGGCATTATTTAGTTTAGATATAAATGGCGCTAGGTCTCTAGCTGCATCTTTAATTATTTGGGCAGGGCAGTTGGTCGCCCTGGCATCGTGACAGTTTCAAGGAGGAGATAATTTTTTCAACTTCAAGAATGGATACTTTAGAGAATCTGAATTGATTTTGCGTGTTAGGTGAAACATTAGGACTTATAGATTGCGTATCAAAGCTGGGCAATGTAGCTCTCTTATCAGCAATCTTGTTTTGGAGTGATGTTATTTTATTTGCTAAGGCGTTCTGTATGTTAGTGCACCAGAGTTTGTCCTTGGCAATATTGTCTGTAGGAGGAATAGGTGCTTCTATTTACACACAAATAATTCCTTAGTATTGGAACTTGCTTTGGAGATTCTTTCATTGTTTAAATCCTTTTTAGTATGGATTATTTCTTTTTTATAGTTGACGGCGAAGTTAGACAGGTTAGTCTTATTTTCTTAGATGGTGTGCGTCGCTATGTGGTTTCCAGTTTTCTTTTTTTTGGTCTAAGGGCTTTTAGATGTGGTGTAAACTAGGCATTCAAATGTGCTCTCTATTTACTTTTACGCATTTTGATAGGAGCTATAGAATCTATAGCTTTAGACATAGTACTAGTATATGCTTCGCCTAGAAGGTTAGGGTCAGAGGCACTCGGGAGTGAGTTTAAGGAAGGAAGGATATGCGGTAGTAACCTATCCGCCGTTATATTTCTTTTATTTCTGGTGGGGAGGGGTGGAGCTATAGCTTTGTCTTTGGACATTGTCTATTTATTGCTAGGGTGCAGGCAATCAGCGAGTGGTCTGTCCAAGGTTGCGGCGTTATAGAGGTTATAAATGTTTCGCAGTTCATGTCGGCTACCCAGTCTAGCGTCCTCCCTTTGATGTGAGCCAGCTGGGTCACTCTTTGGGTGAGTCACTGTTCTGCAAGAGTATTAGCTAATGTCTGTGCCTGTTTGTCAGCAGGATCATTGAATCTGAGATTAAAGTCTCCCAGTAATAGTAATTGTGAGGAGTCTTTGGTATTGTTTGCAAGGATGCTGGAAATAACCTCCTCAAAGGTGCCAATAGGCCCTGGAGGTCTGTATACTAGGTAGATAGTTAGGGTACGTGAGTTAGGGATGGGTACTTTGGCAGTGAGGATTTCACAGGATTTAATTGAAGGTTATGGGACTAGTCTTATTGCAAGGTTTGATTTAGCAATGAGGGGTAAGCCACCCCCTCTAGTGTCAGTTCTGTCTGCTCTAAGAATTTGATAATTTTCCGGGACTGCTAGGGCAAGTGCTGAACCGGCTGCGGCATGTAGCTATGACTCTGTGACGGCTAGAATGTCAAGGTCATCTAAAGCAATCAGGTCTGCTATTTCCGTGGCATGTGCCACTAGAGATCTGGCATTAATTAGTGCACCAGTGATATTAGTGGAGTTTTTTGGATCCTTTGCATGTACAGAAGTGATTATGTAATTTGATACGCCTGATGTGAATGAAAGCATGGTGGTAATGATGAGTGTGCCAAACTGTTACAATAATTTGTAGAGAAATCCAAGGGGAAACGCCCCAAGATGAAAAAGACTTGTGGATGCAGAGAGGGTGTTCTTTAAACCCCTCTGAGGCATTGTGGCGATAACACGGTACTGGTAAACCAGTGATGCCTGTAGTCTTACTAAGGGTGATGTTGGAACAGCTACACTAACCTGCACATGTTACTAGAGAGAGCCTCGCTGCAACAATAGAGGAGGATTGGTTCATTCCAAATATAGTAGAAAATGTTGCATTTTATGTAGTAAAGTGAATTGTATGTCAAATATTTACTGCTGGGCACACATTGCGCACAATTAGAGGAGTTAGTCCGAGACTTAATGGTCCCTTTCAGCATTTACACACTGACTATGTCGATATGCTGCAAGTCTGTAATGGATATGGATATATGATTGTAGTAATAGGCCCCTTTTCAAGGTGGACTGAAGCTGGACCATGTACACATCCAGGCGCCACCTGTGCAGCCAAGACTTTGGTACGAGAAGTGTTTTCTAGATGGGGAATATGTGAAGTATGGAGAACAGATAATGGTCCTCATTTTGTCGATGAAGTCTTTGAAGAAATAAGTTTGTTGCTTAGCATAAAGCACAGGTTTTCATCAGCGTATCACCTGCAGGTGAACAGTGTCTGTGAGAGACAATGGCCTGCTTAAGGAGACAATAGCCAAATTAAAATTGACTCTGAAGAAAGGATGGTTGCATTGCCTAACACTGGCCTTGTATGGGTTGAGAAATCAGCTAGGTTCAGACCACCATTTTACCCCTCATGAGATAGTGACAGGCAGGCAAATGAGGACACCACTCACACCTCCGTCTAGAACTAGAAGTGATGCCCAGCCAACAGCAGAATTCTTAGGAAAGAAGCTACGTGATTACCTTACGTGTATGACTTCAAGTATCTCTGTCATTTCAGATCAGCTCAAGTGAAAAGGGTGTAGGGCAACGCAGAACACAGAAGGAGATGCTACACCAACAGGAGACGATCAGCTTTGTCTTCCCAAACCTTTCTCCAGAGATGCAGTTCCAATCCGCAACTTTACTAGAAGGTGGCACAAATCTCGTTTTAACGGCCTCTTCATAGTAGAGGACATTACACCGTGTGCAGTCAAGGTGCAAGGCAGACGCGCTTGGATATTCCTCAGCGATGTAAAGATCTATACTGGAGAGCCCGCATCACCCACACTCCCAACCCCATCGGAAGCAAGCATCGGGGAAGAACCACAGTGCGTGCAGACTAGGTCTGTGACGAGGAAGAAGGACACAGAAGCTGATGAATAAAGATAAAGAAATCATTGGACTGTGGCTTGTTTCAGGACACTCCTTTCAGTCATTTAAAAAGGAATTAAACGAAGATAATTGTTCTTGAGCCACAGGAATTTGTTGACATTGGACTGAGACCTGTATAAGTCTTCATCATAAAGGAGAGTATGCCAGATCTGGAGTTCCTTTTCAATGACGGGAAGAGGGAACAGTTCCCTGATTCCTTTTGGCACTAAAGTTCTTTCTGAAGGTGCCTATGGTGGTGCCCAATGACAACGTCTCCCGGATCGTTCTTGTTGTTTGCTTGTTCATCTTGCGCGCTTATCCTGCATTGGTGGGGAGAACTACTAACATTTGTTTATTCTTGCAAGATCCAAAGAAGGGTCCAGTTGTGAGAAGATCGCTTGCAGCTATCATTGAACAGATCCTTCAGCTTCCTGACTTCAGTAGGGGAGACACAAATGCCCCTGTCACTGGATAATGCGCATAGACTTGCCAGTTTGGTATTCTGCTATGTGATAAAGGAATGTCCACATCTTGTTGGGAGACAAACCGATGTCCGAACATTCCTGAGAGATCTGAGAAACAATGAAGCTCTCAATGAAATATTGAGGGACATCATAAACAGAGCGAATGGGTACTCTGAGAGAACACTAAAAACTGAATGAGACTTTCGAGGAAGAAGATTCAAAAGTCTACTGATTAAGGAACATTTGTTTCATTCTAAAAGAAAATCTTCATGTCGTCTGCCAAGTTATGACATCCACTGAGAATTCGTGTTCATTGTATAAGCCAGCCAGCTGAAGCTGATCGAGGAACTTTTTCAGCTGACTCAGCAGATTCCAGAAGCAGTGTATAATGTTGCCCCATTAAAATTATTTATTCCTTCCTTTAATGTATAATGGGCAGCATCAGTAGCAATTTTGTTATGGCAGATCACGAGAGACGCCCAAGATGGGCAAAAAGCGATTGCTATAAATGGGCTTGTTTGTGTACAATTTACACCTGCATTGTGTTCATAGTGCTACTGCTCTCACTTACAGTACACAGGGCTTACTATGAAGAGACACGTGAAGTAATGATTCCTGTGTATACTCTTGTGCAGGAGAAGGATGCAGACATGGCAACTACTAGGTATCCAAGACCTTATGTAATTGTCCGTACTTTAGAGGTACACACAAAAGCACCTGATCCTGTGATAGATGAACCTAGGTTACCTTTTGAAGAGAGGTCACGTATGGAGGTTATAGTAGACTCTTTATGGCCGTCATTTGCTGCTACTAAAAAAAGGCAGTTGGATATGAAAAGTCTTCTAGAACTTTTTCCTACTCAAGTAGCACATGTAAATGCACCCGGTCCACTGATTAATGAGTTTATGATTGGTCCAGTAAGAAGAATGAGGCCCAAGAGAAGTGCTAGGGAGGATGATCATGAGCTAAATGATTACCTGGACAGTACTGCACATTTGGAGAATAACATTTAGTATTAGCATACGAAGGAAGTAGGAAGAAGAACCTCAAAGGAGGAATGCTCTGTATGTGCACTTCTGCCTTATAGCATGGGGAAGTCTAAAATTTTCATAGCTATTGAAGTAGATGTCCAGACTGCACATTGTCTATCACACATAGCACTTTTCCGTAGAAGAGGCCAGTTCATGGGTCGAGATGCCTATCTCAAATGGGCAATTGAATGGACCAATCCAGATGAAGATGATTATGTGCAAGACACAAAGACAAGAGACCAAACTCATACCAAGAATCACATGATCAGATATTAAAAACCTGGAGTGAAAGGAGCTGGAATCAGATGGGAAGTAAACAAAAGACTTGAGAGTCCAGGAGAAACTGAAGAAGACATCTGACATTGGAAGAACAGAGGCCAGATGCAGATTTGGGGAACAGTGTTATCACCAGATGGCTGGGAAGAAGTGGTTATCTGCAGAGCCTGGATGGTATATGATTGTCCAGAATCAACTGTGTGGCATGCACAGGTGGTGTGCAAACCATTGTGGCCGAAACTTGCTAAACTACTGACATGGGTCGAAGACAGAGGAGGACCCTTGCAGATAGTGCCTTTGAAAGGTTCCAAGCTGTACTTCAGAAATAATGGCACAAGAAAGGTTGGGGAGAACCGGAACTGTAGTCAGATCTTTGATGCACCAAGAATTAATCTTGGAACCGCAGTGATCCTGGATCAGTATTGGGCATGTGGAGCCAGAGCTTACATGAGATTGCCTAAAGATTGGGGAGGAATATGCACTTTGATGAATATGCATGTTCCGGCATTGGTGATTCCTAAAAGTGACCTGAATCTTGATACTTTCCCGAAAGCAGATGCTCAACTGAGGAAAAAGAGATCTGTGGAGCTGATAAATCGAATGAAGAGGGAGAACTATTTCTCTACTAAGTAAACAGAAGCCTTTGATTCCATCCCGTATGAACACATACTGTTCAGCCAGACTTCATCAGTATTCACGTTAATCTTCATGCCGAGAATCCAGGTTGGAGCAAATACCAAATGGCTGCAGATTACCAGATGGGAATTGCTGCAGACAATCAACACAACCATAAAGGGATTCAATGCTATCAGAGAAGAGATGAGAGCCATATGACTGATGACTCTTCTGAATAGATATGTCCTAGACATTTTCACAGCAATGGATGGAGGTGTTTGTGCAAAAATTGGAGAATCATGTTGCACTTTCATACCTTCTCATGATGATGAAAATGGCACCTTGACAGAGGCCATAGAGATGCTAGCTAAGCTACACGTCCAAATGATAGACGAAGTGGAAGACATTGCTGATGACAGCTGGTTTGGATCACTCTTTTCTTGGGTTTCCTTAATGGATGGCAGATATGTTCAAGTTCCTTGGAGCCCCGATCGTGTTAGTATTGCTTGGATTCTGTGTGATTGTGATAATCATCACACAGTGCAAAAAGACAGCAAAGAAAGCCATAGGGATTAAAATCATGATCGATGTTGAGCCAGGATGGAAGGCCAAAGATCTAACAGATGATGAAATCAGAGACTTTGTGAAGGCCAGTATCCATGTACCTGAGGGGACAAAGTTCCTGTATCCAAAGAACCACAAGAAATATGTGGGAAGATGGATCTATTGCAGCCCAAGTGGACAATGCACGCTCATGACGTGGAACAAGGATGAGAATGTGAAATCAGCTGGATGCCTGAAGGGAGTCATAAAAATGTGTATCCCGAAAAAGCATGTCTTCAGACAAGGATGTCTAGATGTGAAGAATGCTGGGAGAGTGGTCGAAGAATCGCCCAGAAGGGGGGAGTGTAGAGAAGGAGCTAATTACCCCCACCTCAATCACCTCGCCCATATGTTGGGAACCAGGGTGTGAGACACATGCAGAAATATTGAAACTACAGATGCCTAAGAGAATCCTGGTAGTAAGGCTGCCATTGAGAAAACCATACCTGCATGCAAAACAGTACGATGGCTGCTTAAATGAAATTCTGGAAGAAACAGGACAAATGAATGAAAGAGCAGACTGGTGACATCACACGAAGCAAGACTGGCGTGCATAGAAGAGATGCTGAGACTAGAGAATGCAGATATTCTATAAGGCATCAAGAAAGTATCGAAGATAAGTGACATTTTGGGCTTGAGAGAAAGAGGCTTATGTTACAGAAACGTTGAAGTCATTTTACATGTGTAAATACGCAAAGAACCACAAGCAAAGTATTCTCGAGGATAGCTTTATAGTGAATAGATTGCAGCATGCGCCAACATGTACATATATATTGGAGTCAGTAAAGAATGAATGTTTCCACTACGTACAATAGCAGAGCTCAGCAAACGAAGGAAGGCCTATTTTCCAGTATGTTGCAGTTAGAAAACAAGTGAATTAAAGGCGAATCTCAGAAAGGCGAGGCTGGATGAGCCAAGAAGCCAAGGCCGTATCAGGCTGAGGTGAGCTGACATTGGATACAAATCGTGTGAAAGAATGAAGCTCCAGTTCAGGAGGCATGGACAAAAACAAGAAGATGTCAGATGTTTATTAGAAAAATAGTATTTTAATACACTAGAAACTCGATTTCGTGGTCTTCAGTTACGTGGGGAGAAGAAGTTGTACAAGCATGGTGGTCACACCTCTGTACAAGGGCAGTGCATGCCTTCACTCCCCTGAATTCTTCAGAGCACAGAACACTCCCAAGGACAAGTTCAAAGTCCTAATTGACAGCAGACCACTGAGGTGATGATGGATGAATATGCTAATTGGTGGGAAGCTATGGTTAAGACGAGCTCACCAGCACCTGGACGCTCAGCCTACGTGCTGCTAAACATAGGTGGTAAGGTACTGACAGAGATTAGAAGCCAACCAATGATAGAGGACTGCATGATTAAGGGTCCTATAGTTGTATAGCCAATGGCACGTCATATATTTAGTGACGTTCATAGTGACATGTTTTAGGGGAGGGATTAGTTGCCCCACCTGATGTTAAAAAACCTATCACCTTCCCTCACCCACGTAGACGAGTATGGATCGTATACTTAGATGATTCCTTAGACCCTATCACACACGCCACTAGATTTTTGTAGTTTGCCACATAGGATGACGTCAGTTATACGTGGGTTAATGTCAACTATGATGATTTTCTGTTATATAAGCAAGCTTTTTCTCAAAATACATTGAGAGTTTTTACACTGAGATGTCCGTTGTACTCCCTGTTTTACATAATTGATATTAAAACAGCTATCCTTTTGCCAACTACCTGAGTCGTTTTGATTATTGGTGTTTGAATAATGTCTGCATCCCCATCTATCTCAAGGGTATTGCAACTTCATCTTAAAGGGCTGGCGACACCAGTTCAAGTTCTTTGGCCACATATCCTCCGACCAAGGCATGAGGCCGGACTCAGAAAGGTCAAGGCACTGCTACTGGTCGCGCTACCTGGAAAACTTTGCGACAGTGAGTGCTCCACTGAGAGAGCTGACCAAGAACAGCCATGAGTTCACCTGGACTGCCGAATGCGAGGCTGCCTTCACAGACATTCGTGCTCGAATTGCCTCGGCTTTGGACATGGCCTACTTTAGCTCATCCAAAGACACGGAGGTGACGGTAGACACCAGCCCCATTGGATTAGGGGCGATATTGGTGCAATATAACCCCAGAACTCCCCATATCAAGAAAGTGGTGTCATACGCCAGCCACAGCTTCTCCACAACTGAACAAAAATACTCGCAGGCAGAGAAAGAAAGCCTGGCAGTAGCTTGCGGCCTGCGGGCATTTCCATCTTTTCTTATTCATTAAAGCATTCACAGTGGTCACTGACCACCAACCCCTCTTTACCATTTTTTGGCAACCCCCAGAGCTCGGATGCCCCGTGGATGGAAAGGTGAGGCCTCCAGGACTACAAGTTCTCTATCCTCCACAGGCCGGACAAGGATAAGAATCCAGCCGACTACCTCTCCTGTCACCCCACTGGGCTGTAGGTCCCAGAACACTCAATCACTGATGCAAATCTGCAATACATCATACACCAGCTTAAACCTTTTCCGATAACGTGGAAGACGCTGCAACAAGAATCTGCAAATGTCCCAGTACTGGCCATCCTCGCCCAGTGCATCAACCAAGGAAAACTGAAGCATGCAAGGGAACGAACGAAACACCTCGAGGAATCGCTGCTGGGGGACGTAAAAGCAATGCTGCTAGTCCAAGAGGAACTCACCACTACAGAAGACCACATAATCATGAAGAGCTGTCGCATAATCCGGCCCAAGGCATACTGAGGAAATAAGGTGGTGTCTGGCGGAGAGGTCACAGACGATGATGGTGAGTGGATCACGGACGGACCCCCACCCGACTAAACCCATAAGACTCATTGAAGAGATGTGTTAGCACTCAACTCTATGTTTAAAAAGGGGGAAGGTGGTCATGTTCGAGTTTCTAGTTTATCCACATCGTTACGTGGAAGTTGGGCTAGGGTGGGGGTGGGACCCAAGGGAGGGAAGTGACGTGGGACAGGAGAAGAGGCAGTCTGAATAAAGTTGGAGTTGAGACCGGGCGTCTTTCTCGTGTGGGCCTCCATTATTTAGCAGAGGCACTGCGCATTCATCCAAGCAGCTCAACCGCCCATCCTAGAGTGGTGTGCACTTTAGCAAACCCATGCTAGAAGCATGTTTACTGGTAAGTAAATGCTGTAGATAGAAAAAATAGAATATTTTCTTCTAGCACAGAACATCTGAACCAGCTATCCATTCATTCAGAACAGACGAGCAATAGTGTCGGCTTCACAATAGATGAGTTGGAAATGGCCATCTGTACATAACACTCCAGGCCCAGACGGCGTGCCAGTAGATATCTTGAAAGGTGGATTAGCCATCTGCCCAAGTCCTCCATCATGGGCAAAGGCTATAACCTTCCCAATCTAGAGCAAAGGAAGAAGGGACTCTCCATTGAACGACAGTTGGTAAGAACTCTGGGAAGGCCATGTTGCTCCGTTTCAATGAATTCATGTCGAAGGCTAATATTAACACCCCATTACAAGCAGGCTTCCAAAATGATGGGTTCACCACTGGACACATGTTTAGACTCTGTATTATAATGGAGAAATATGTGACCTCATGGAAACAATGATTGTATCAGTTGTTTGTAGAGCTTCGGAGAGTGTTTGACCCTATCCCCAGGAAACCTCCATGGCACACATTAACAAATTTGCAAATTCTAGATTCAATTCTTAGGGCAGTTATGCTCTTACACAACAACAGAAAACCCCCACGAATCTGCTTCCCCTTTCTCAGTCTAAATGGGTGGTAGGCAGGGGTGCCTGGTATTTGACGATTTTGGGGTAAGGTTCTCCCAAAGAAGTAAATGGACATGTCGGATAACTAAAAGCTCAATATCTTAAACCAGAAAGGAGGGGGAGGGGTGTGGTCTCTAGAGTTCAAAATAAATTAAGAATGGACACACAGCAATCATGCCATTCCTGGAAATATACAAATTGCAATCCAGTGAGTATCATTTTTACGGAGCAGAACTATTGGGCACGGGACAAACTAAACTAATGACTCACACTGGATAAAAACTTCAAAAACAGTCCCAGGATCTTCCCTCTTCCACACCCGCCATAACGGCACATTTGTACTTTTCTTTTTGCTTCTTCCTTCATAAATTGGCTTCTGTGTGTTCACATGATTTTACCGGCTGGACCAGACTTCTTGTTGATTCTGCATTAAAGTGATTGGCAAAGGTTTAAATAAACTAAAGGCCTAAATACAAATAAAACATTTTTTTTCAAAAATGTCACATTTGGAATTAGATGCCGATCAATCGCTGCATAAAATGTATTATCTACTGGCTATCTAGGTCTATACTAATATGTTGTGGCAAAACCTTTAAAAACAGGAAGGCAGTGTGTGCCTACTCTGGTTTGACCATCTTAGTAAAAGCCAGGGACAACTAGACCTGTCCCACTATTGGAACGATTCGGGTAACAAAAATAGGGATCCCATCCATGTAATTAGAGACGGGCTTACTTTGCATAGTCTGGATTGTCGCTTGGACAGCAATAATGGAAGCAGGTTGGCCAATGATTATTTGATGTCTTAGACTTATATTGGCTACGCAGCATACCTGGATGTAATATCCAACCACACTGTGCGAACCCTGTATATTGAGTTCCGATTTGGAACACTGCCAATTGCTGCATAAACGTGGTGTTGGAATACGGAACTATTAGACATTGTCCAACTTGTGGTGCAATTAGTGAATTGGTTCAACAGTTGAAGAATTTGCACAACCATGGCTCGCCACATGCACCAACACATAGCTACGCAGGTCCCATTGTCGTGCTGACGTTGTCCGCTAGTTACAGAGGGCCTGTAGGAGATGATCTGGACCGCTAAAAAGAAGGCAACATAATGATGTCATGACAGGAAGCCTAGATTCATAGCAACACCTGTATCGGTCTGCAACAACATTGCCTCATTTATAGTTATGAGTGAACGTATTTGTTGAGGCAATGGCTCATGTGTAGACACGAGTTAACAATGTATCGGGGCAAGTGTATTCTGTGAAAGAAACTGTGATATTGTGATGCTTTTATGTTTTTAAATCGAAACAACACTCCATCATCTTGTTATATTTTGCCACACTCTGAAAGACCACCGTACGTGTCTACTGGGAAAATTCCTTCTGGAGACTACAACACTGGACGCTGAAGAATGGTGGAGTATGTTAAATATAGGGGCAAAGCGAACACTGACCTTGGCTTTACTCGCCTTTCTAAAGACTGTCCTAGAAACTATGGAAGGATCTAAAGCGTGATCTGGGATATAATGGAAAACTGGGCAGTGGTAATTGGGCGGCTTTAGAAGGACCAGTAGACATAACCAAACCAGACCCCACCTGGCAATCTTGAATTACGAATAATTGTCTTGTATACTGTGTTTTCGGTTTGTTGTCTAAATTCGATTTTGTACATAGTCAATACAAGGCTGGTTATGTATTTGTTCAGTTGATAAAGGTTTGATTTTCCAAACTACCTGCCAAAAAAAATCTTTAAAATTTGTTAAAAATAAAGCTAATTGACTGTTTGATCCACAAACCATGGAGGCATACGGCCTTGTGTGACATGTAACGTAAGCTAGTGTCCAGCCCCATGCCCAAGTAGGAAGCCTCTTCTTACCTTCTTTCCTCGTCTTCACATGTCTTTGGCTGTTGAAACACTCGCCAACTAGGAGGTAAAGCCCGCCGCCTGTTACTGCCTTCAGAGTACAAATGCAAACCAGCTTCTAAAGTCTGGGTAAGTCTGCAGATTACTTTGTGTATCCAACAATGGCAGTTTTTGGTTTGAACATCACCTCGAGAAAATGTCTACACCTGTTGAGCCAGACCTAAAGCACCACCAGTGCCTTTCTCCAGATAATGACCATGGAGGACATCCGTAGAGCAGTTACTTCCTGAGTGTTCTGCAGACATCACGCTCTATGCGCATCATTGATAAACGCGTCTCCTTTTCGCCAGGAAGTCCTGTGTGTGTGTGTGTGTATATATATATATATATATATATATATATATATATATAAGAGGGGTGAAACCCTGCACAGCCCCCCCACCTTACACCTATACATTTTTATTAACTTTACCCCCTTGCCCCCCACATATACATATGCGAATAAATGTGGGTCGGACTTTTGGTTTTAGGACTTTTCTACTTAGGTAATTTCATCCTAAACCGCTTTTCCACATATTGAGAATAGAGAAGAGCAAGACTATCAGAGTAAGTAATCCTTATCCTTATTGCAAAGTCATTACTCCTAGCCCAGTGCCTTTTCCATGTCAAACCACCTTCAGTATCCTCTCGGGTCACGGATCATGCATCCCATTCGGCTAGTTCGAAGAGTAAACGGAAAGGTGTAGGAATGTGTAGGGGCAGAGGCAAGGTAACCTGGAACTCATGCATGTGTCATGTGGATGCAGTTCTAACCTGGAACTCATGCATGTGTCATGTGGATGCAGTTCACGTCATTGGTTCAACAGCTGTGTGGCACACATTGTGCACCCTTCCAATAAGTTGCAAGTCATCCACAGATTGCAAATAGGAAAGAGCCATGGGCTTTGTGTAAAGGAGTGAGCATAAAGGGAACGCCATCCGTTTTCAGTATCTCAGTCTGAGAAGAGTGCACATCATCTCTTAGGCTCAGTATCAGGAGTAACACTATCATACCAGTAACACCACTAATAAACCTTTCCAGTAACACATTAACACTATCTTCCCTGGGGCAAGGAGCAGCCTTTCTGAGGTTACAGAACGTCAATTTGACTTTGACAACTGCTACTTAAGAGTTCTTCCAATGGCCAAACTTTCTGAATGTAATTTGCATTTGCTCCGCAGTATCTTTGCTTAGAAAAAGGTTTATGTATTACTAAGTGGCCTGAAATAATCCAACCCCAGGCATTCCCACAGGAGGCTACTTGACCAAGGCTTCTGAGTTGACACCCCCAGCCTACCATGGGTCCATAGGCTGCATTTTGGATTACACTCTCCCTCAGGTGCTATAAACCCACGCTGAGTGGGCCGCACTCACTAACAATTTAGCCCCGATATACTATGAGCCATAGCCTACAAGGCCATACCTTCCGCCCTGGTTTCCATGAGCACTCGCCAACATTCTGATAGCGGCCACGCTGCGGAAGCCTCTCAGTAAATGTTCTCCAGGACAGGTTCGATTTGTGCCTTCACATATGAACCCTTTGTAGTTCACAGGAGTCTTCCTCCCGACCCCCACTCTTAAGTGCTAAGGCTGAGTATGCTCATCTTATTCATATAGGAATGCATAATAGCCCAGCTGTTCTGCCAGCATTGAGTCATACCAATACAACATCACAATTTCCCACATCAGAAAACATAGCACAAGCCTCTTTCTGTCCCTTTGCTGCTTGGCAATGTATTTAGGTGCGAGTCTTTCCTAAAGGGATTTCAATCAGAGGCCTTTGTCATTAATTTGGCAGTTTGCAATAAAAAAAAATGGCAGTGGTAAGTGGTATTTGCCATTGGATGTTGAAAACCGCCCATTAGAGATAGAGAAAACCTTTTACCACTGGTGCTAAAATTACCCCTGCTATTAAATACAGTCACTCCAGTGATAGCTTCATAACCACCGGAAATCCCCATTATAAAAGAGAATAACACCTAAAATGGCGGTCAATAAGACGGGAATGAGTGTAGGCCAGGGCGGGTCCCTAATGATGATGTAGGAGTGGCAAGGCTCTTGTTCTTGAAATGAATGCATGTTAGGCATAAGTGTATTTCTTTTTTATCAATGGTGGTACATCTTCTGTCCTGGCTGTATTTCTTTAACTTGCCAAACCTAAAAATGCATGTTCTTACCAATTGTGATTCCCCATCAGTAGAAATTAGCTCCAGCATTAATGCACACTTGCCACGCCGCAGGCATTAATTACTGAATGAGTAACTTGGCGCAGTGGTAATTTACCACCAGAAAGGGTTCTCGTGTGATAGGCCGCTTGATGTCTGGATGAACGGGGATGGGACAGAACGTCTCTGGGCTACAGAACCTGTCGAATCTGCTATTCTGCCATTTCCCTCCCCACCCCCAACCAAAAATCTGGGTTTCAGTTTTTATTGTAATTGACAAGATGCTAATTTTTGACAACGGAATAAATATTTATTCATTTTGCAACAATTCACTGTAAAACGTGTCAACAAATCACAATAAAGTGCGTTCACAGGAAAACGAGACCACCATTAGACAGACGCGCATAAGACACGGGGCACGCACGCACGCACACACGTCACAACACACGGCCGTGACGGCAACCTGGTGTCGGAGTTGAATTAACCCTTTCACCGCTGGCTTTCCTAGGTGTACATTAGGATCTCTGGATCTGAAACCTAGGTTTGGCCCTGGTTTGAGCATGTTTTCCTGTCCTTTTAAACCTACTGAATCAGTATTTCTGTGTGACTTGGTTGATTATCTGGGGCCAAATTGGCTTGGGGGGGTCATTTTTTTTATTTTTAAAAACGTTAATGGTATAGAGGGGAGCACTAACATTAGCACTTAATTATTGTTGGTACCCCGCGGTGCAATTTTTCATATTTACAAACGGAGCTTGAAAGTAAAGTGTAAAAGCAAGCGAGATCGCCTTTACGCTCCTTCTTTCGTAAAAGAGTCTGAATGCTGCCTGCCTCAAATGCATGGCCGGCAGCATTCACAATGGAGTGCCACGGAATCCGCCATTTTATAGCAGGCGGATTCCGTGGGAATCCATTCCTTTTACGCCTGCATGAAAATCTCATGCAGGCCCAAAAGCACGTGCCCCTGGGAAGGCACTGCAGGGCTGCAGAGCGGAAATGCAAACTCTGATTCTGCACCTGCTCCACCTCCAAAGGGTTGTAAAATGCCTCGGGTGTAAACGCAAAGCCTAAATGGATAACTCACTGCTTTTACACCTTACTTTTGCACTCCGAGGCTTAGAAAATGACCCCCAAAATGTACAAACACAAACCTGGCGGGCATGTTTTTAACAATTTCATAAACATGGTCAATTTTCAAGCTGTCATTTGTATTCTTCATGTCAATATTTATTTATTTATTGTAATTTGGTGTCCCCCCCAGACCAGGGTCAGTTGTGCTTTTCTGCCAGTTGCTCTCCTCCGCACTTAAAATCCCCGCCTAGGTTATTCATATGTCCTCGTTGCCATTCAACCTTCCAGCTCACTAGCGCCTAGTTGGAAAAATGATTTTTGTGCGCTATGCAAACGTATAGCATAGCCTAGTATGAAGACACTGGGTAAAACTGTTAGTTAAGACTGTGCATAGGTAACCCTGACCAATGGGATGGCGCCTTAGCAATGGCCAATGCAGCCTAACGTGCTCCCAAATGTCAGGTGAAAATACTGAATTTTTTTTTAAAAAAATGAAACTAAACTGCCTGTGAATATTTTTGTAAACTCAGTAGGAAATCCCCAAATCTATGCTAGGGAAGTGCACAGGTGTCTGCTTTCTTTGGCTGGTGCGTCAACGCACACTGGGGCGCATGCCCGAATCCGTTGGTACGCGCCTTCGCATTACGTCACCAACAGGGCCTGCATTGCTTTGGAAGTTGCTACCTAAAATAAGGGACCAGTCAGTCCTTCTTTGCCTGGTGATGGACCTATTGGGAAGGCAGCGGCTCTACGGTGATGGAGTCTCTGACGTCACAGAGGCCCCAAGCTCAGAGTTTGCTGTTATCCCCACTGCCCGAAACCGGCACTGGACTGAGGTGGCATAATTACATACTGGCAGCAGTGCTGTTAGGTTTGCAGCATTATACAAAGCCCACTAACCAAATGATTGAGCTGCCAGAATGTATACAACACCGGGGTCTGGGGAGGTGGAGGGGCGGTGGGGATGGAAGAGGCCTAACGATGTTCTCACAGTATTCAATTACTGATAAAGATTCTGTCTTTGGCATTGTTCTTCTGTACTTTTGTTGATTAGGTTTTTTTCTGTCTAACTCCAGCTAGACCCGGAGTTGACCATCTTGGGGGCAATAGTATTGACCGGGTATCCTGGCCACCTCCAGCTGTCCACCTTTTCCCTTAAAATTTGACCAAGAAACATCACTCCTCTGGGACCAATGGTGGCCCCATGCAATGCCGGGCATCAGGGTTCCTCCGACTACTACATGTCTAGAAGCTACACACCGGCACGTACAGAAAAGACTAGGTGGACTGTAGGCACACAGAGAACACTCAGAAAATCTGATTTCCAAAAAGAAAATAAATGCACGTTGCACGTGCACACGACATATAAGTAGTAGATAGATTAGGGCTGAGCCAGGTGACACCTTTGCACAGGAGTTTTCTGGGGGAAGGGGCGTGGGGGATTTATAGGGGGAGTTATAGGTTTCAAGGCCAGGTTAAGGCATAATTACCGTGGAGGTCATGAGCTTTATAGGGCACTCAGCTCACCCTACCCATAGCCATGTCCGTTTGCCCTCCCAAGAGGATATAGAAAGGCAGAGTACCTTCAGGGACACTTCACTTCAACACTCACATGTGTAACTCCATCTGAATTCTGGACTGAACTCAGTCCCTCCGCTCCGCTACTCTGTGCACCCGCCTCATATTTTCAGGACATTTCGGAGCCGTGGGACCAGTGACTCAGCCCTGAACTAGTCCTATTAATAAATAGTGTTGGAGTTACGTGTACGTTCCATGCCTATCACACACAAGTTTCTGGGCTAGTTGCAACTTCCCCGTTCTTCTCAGTCTCTGCCTTCAGAAAATGTTCAACTTCACCAGAGTCCAAGTTGGCGTTCTCAGGCGTCTTCTCGTCACTTTTCTTCAACTCCTCGATCTCGGCTGCGGCTTCCGCTGACTTGGGCTCCTCTCCCTTTTTCCCTAGACAGAAGAAGTTTCCTAATGCCAGGACCAGGGCTGAGGTGACAACTTCCGTTCCAGCGATGATGAAAACAAAGAAATATTTCCCGGTTGCATCCAAGACTTTACCTGAAATCCACAAAACACAGTGGTCATTATTAGTTTAGAACTGGTCTTTGTAATGCAGAAAAGATTCAAAATACAAATTTGTAGTATTTAACCTGCAGAATAAATTTGTTGAATGGTTAATACAAGGTTTGGCATGGAATCATATCCAGCTACTGTGATACAAGACAACATTTATTAAATAGTGTTAGAAACAATTAGACACAGTATCGGTCCGTTCGACAGCAATGAATGATCGAAATTGTGAGAGTGGTAGTGTCAAGAATACCAAGGACCTATATAACACCTACACCCACATAGATGAACTGGCATGAAGTTGTTATCCAGTGTGGGGATATCTTTATTCAGCCCAGTATGTCCTGGTGTGCGGACGGACCACAATGGGCGGTGCATGGACGGTTCCCTGTTTATGTTTATGCTAAATCGATACTTGTTATATGAAATATTCTCACAACGCAGCAGTTAACAAATTAAGAACAGTGGAAATGTCTGAACTGCACACCCATTTGGTTCACTTACTCTGAGGAAATTGAGCGGTTTATGCACAAAACAATCTTAGAGATAGGTCTTAATATCAAAAAGATGTTTTCATTATGTGTGTTTTTGAACCATAGTTTATATCATGCAAATCCATGCATTTCAAAAATAAATTTCAATTCTAAATGTCGTGATGTTCATCTCTGAGAGCATATCCTCCCATTAGTTAACAGGAGGGGCTAGCCAGAGAAATGAAATGAAGAGTTTTAAGCTATCGTATTGCACCTGACCATGCCAGGAGAAAATCTGTTTTGATCAAGTTAATTAAGGCATTCAAAATATTCATCCATAAAGATAATTGGAGCGTATCAGTACGGCCGTTAATATAAACAAGTCAAACATAAATGAAATCAGTACTAGAGTTAATACAGACAGTTCATCATTTTACAGCAACTCGGTTAACCAAATCACACCCCAATATATTCATTGTATTCATTGCATTTAAACAAAAGGACAATGTGTTATATAAATAGAACAATAATACCAGGATGGTATAATGGGAGAGCCCATAAAGACCAACCATGGCTTAAAACAGGGGTGTAGAATGGCATCAATACTATTTAATCTGTATGTGTCCGATCTTGAAGAAACTTTGAATAGTTGTCATAACTCCCCCACTCCCCCCTCAAGATAGGAAATAACTTGGTCGGGTGGCTTACACGGTTATATTTTATATTCGATCGGACATCCATTGTGTTGCAGCGTTGCTGGGTGGCTTTATATGATCATTCTAAATCAAATGATTTGGTAATCAATTTGAAAAAACTAAAATAATGATTGTGAACGACTGATCAGAGAAAAGATCCAAGAAATGTGTCTGGAAAACTAATGACCTTCCCATTGGAGTAGTAAGAAAGTATAAATACTTGGGAATGGAGATCTATGATAACCTTGATATCAAATTGATGACAAAAGATATAATTGTTAAACCCACAAATAAATGTAACACTGTTAGATCATTTGTAACACAAGGTACAGGATATTTAGTGGAGGGCCTAATGAAACTTTTCACTACTTGTATTGTTTGCAGTGCATTGTATGGACTGTAAGTCCTGACAAAAAAAATAATCAATATGGCTAAGAGCATTTGAAGGTAAATATCGCAGAAAATACTGGGGGTTTTCCCTAGAACACCTATGGAAGCCTGTGAATTGGGTCTTATCACTTTGGATACCAGAAGGAACATTCACAGAACTATTTACTTTATGCAAAGTGAAAAGTTGGATAGTATCTATGGTTTTTATAAAGGTATGTTAAGTCTGGAAACATTGGTGTGATGCAAAAATGGTTAATTGACATCAGAAATTGTAATGCAGGAATAGGTTTTATTGCAGAATCACCATTTAATAGAAGCTTGGTAATCAAACAAATTTTTAAAAAGGCAGAATAATGGGAATGTATGAATAACATTGAATTTTATCAAAGAAAACAACATTTTGTAAATATACAATGCAAGGCTTTACTAAGAATACCCATTTTGATTACATTTACGTGGTATGATATTATGTTTTGACCAGCTGCCTACTTTGGAAAGATGGGGGGTTGGACTAATATCCCTTACGATCCACGCCTTTGCCGAATATGTAAAGAGAAGGTTGAATCTGCACGACATACTCACCTTATGCCCTAGACTGTCTGAAATTTACTGAAAAGGCTATAGTAATATTGTTGCTGATTTTTAATAGTATTGGCACTAATCAATTTTGGTCACACATTTTTTCTACCACAAACTCAAAGTTGAATTATGCGGTCTATTACATTTGGCAGCTGGAAGAAGGGAAATATAGTAAATGAAATTAATAGTTTACGGCTCTTATAGGACATTTTATAAATGTATTTCTTTTTAGATAATAATTAATGATTTTATACAAATTTATATTGAGGCTGTGGAATGAGGTATATGAAATGTATTTTATAATGGGATGTTTAATGTTTATTGTTTTGTGAACTATATCAAATGTTGTGTGTGAAGGATAATTAATGAGAATGGATTTTATGTGAATTGATGTCATTAATTTAGAGTTAATGCTATGTTTTACCAATAAACCTAATACAAAAAACAAATAATGGTAATACGGTGAAGAAAATAGTTAATTAATTTTTGTGACCTTGTGTTGCCAATTTAATTTTGACAGCATTTGAGACCTGACACCAGCTTACAGTCTCTTATCTGAGGTCCAGATGTAAACCGGGCCCAATATGTCACTGAGTCAAACCTAAGGTCAGTGGCAGTGCTAATCTATAGATAAACTGATGATGCCCATGTAATCAATTGTATGGTGAGACCACTAGGTTTTACCCATCAGCCACACTCCAAGATGGCATAAAGACAGTGGTTCGCTATGTCCTGTTCAGTCCTGTTTGCGAAATTGCATGAACTACCTTCAGGTGGACTATTGAAGACTTCAAACTAATAATGAGATGGATTGTTAGGACACTCACCCGGGAACGGAAACGTCCGTATCCTTGTGGGCGGGGAGATGCCTGGCGGTTATACCCGCGGTATCGTCTTCGCTCATTTGGGGTGCATGCGTTCATACACGGTAACGGCAGGGAACGGGCTTGTGGTTCAAGCCTCGTTTCTAGGAATATCTTGGTTCCGTGCATGCGCCGACTCGGATTGCGGGTCAAGCCTCGCTTCCATGCCGAGTCACTATAAAAGAACTTCCTGGTCTTGTACTCGCCGCGTCTCAACGCGGTTTGGTCCTGACCTCCCGCTCGCTACTGGATTACCTTGTTCTACTTGGTTACTCTGTTTACCTTCTTGTTTCCTTCCTGTTTCCCCTGCCTTCCTGTCCTGTTGGTCTGGTTCCCTGGTTGGTGGTCTGGCTTCCCTGGGTTGGGTTAGTCTGCTCCTGGTCTGTGTTCCTTGTCCCTACCTGCCTCTTTTCCCCTCCTACGTGCCCACCTTTCCTTGCCTGGTTTCTTCTCTGCTTTGTGCTTGGGTACCAGTGCCTCATCGGTGCCTTACTCTGCCTTTTCTGCTTCCTGCAGTTGCTGCCACTCTACGATCTTGGCAGTCCTCTTCCACCATCTTCGAGGGAGTCTCTGCAGAATAAAACCACGCACTCAAGTTTGTTGTTAACATCTACTGACCTTCCCTGTTCAGTGCTCGCACTGTTCCGGCGCCACGTAAATCCAGGGAAGTGTCCATCCGTGGCGTCAGGAAACGGACCCATTTTCAATCCTGCAAATCAGGACGGGATCTGGGCCGGTTCTTGGCGTTACCTTGTCATCCTTCGTTCTACGATCAACGTCCTGGCGACCCCGGCACGCAAGCCTTCAGGAAACACAGGTACGCAGCGTTCACGGGACGCACATCTTGACAGATTGAGACGCCTAACTGATTCGGACCCAGATATGGAGGAATCCTCTGATCTTAGAGATGAAATCAGATCATTAAGGGCTGAAATGACAGCACTTCGCCTAGAAAACGAGACACTACGTCAGATGATGGTGCTTAGGACTGGCACCACAACTCAGGCTGATTCTGCCTTGGCACAGACGACACCCATGAAGTTTGATGGCGATTCTAGAAAAGTGGCCGAATTTTGTAATCATTGCAGGATTCATTTTTTGTTCCGGTCTTCCCATTTCACTGATGAGAAAGCGAAGATTGGGTATATCCTAGGGAATCTAACCGGAAATGCGCTAGCATGGGCAGCTCCTTTGGTATCCTCAAACAGTCCCATTCTGAGTGATTTCGCCGCTTTTGAGAAAGCGTTCTTGGAAGTGTTCCAATCGCCTAATTTGGCCGCTACCGCACAGAATCAATTGATGGATTTGAAGCAGGGTTCAAGTGATCTGATCACATACATCGGTCGGTTCCGTCAATTGGCGGCGGATTCTCAATGGCCTGAAGTAACACAAAAGACGCTTTTTCGGCGAGGCCTGAGGGAGGAGTATAAGGATGAACTTCTTCATATTCCAGAACCAGATACCCTACAGGTATTACAGGAACAGGTTCTTCGAATCGATCACCGTTTGGCAGAACGGAAGGGAGAAAGACGTCGGTTGGAGAGGACGTACCCCAGGTCTTTTCCATTACCTGCCGGTGCTTCAAGTAGATCTGAGACGGGTCCGGAACCCATGCAATTGGGGGCGCTCAGAGGACCTTTGTCCGCGATGGAGAAGAAACGAAGAAGGGACTTGAACTTATGCCTGTATTGTGGTGCCTCCGGGCACTATTTGGGTACCTGTCAGTTACGACCACTCAAGAAATCGGAAAACTAATAGGCCTGTCGTGTATAAGGAAGGCAATGACAGGCCCACCATTTAAACCAGTCCTTCCGGATACCGATGGTTTCTTACTGCCCATGTCACCCGCACCCCTTTTGGGACTCCAAATTAAAGTACTGTGGCAGGACAAGTCGACTTCAATCTTGGGTCTTCTAGATTGCGGAGCATCTGGCAATTACATCGATGTTGAGTTCGTCAAGAAGAACCAGATACCTCTACTTAAGAAAGATCAAGCTACACCGATTGAGGTCATTGATGGTACGCCTTTGTCTTTTGGTCCCATTCAACATCACACCAGAGTTCTGCAGTTTTGGCTCAATGAACATCAGGAAAGGATATCTCTGGATGTTATTAAGTCACCATCTTATCCGATCGTGTTGGGTTTACCTTGGTTGTTGTATCACAACCCTAGGATTGATTGGGTAACCCGTACACTGACATTTAATTCAGATCGTTGTTTGCTGGATTGTTCCTCTTCTGGGTTATCTGTTGGGACATCCACAACTGCCACACAGACAGAGGTGAATGGAATATCTCATGTATGCCAGATATCTACTGTACCATCTGAATATGCGGACTACTCTTCTGTGTTTACGGAACCAGGGGACATCCCTCTGCCTCCTCATAGAAGTTTTGATTGTGCCATTGATCTGTTGCCCAATTCTGTGATTCCACATGGACGAGTATACTCCTTATCTCCACAAGAGAGAACAGCCTTACAAGAATACTTAAACGACTGTCTTCAGAAAGGTTATATCACTCCTTCCAAGTCTCCTGCAGGATTTCCGCTGTTTTTCGTCAAGAAAAAGGAGGGCACTTTACGTCCCTGTGTGGATTATCGGCAGTTAAATGATCTTACTCGGAAGGACAGATATCCGTTGCCTCTCATACGTGACATCCTGGAATCCTTGCACTCTGCCTGTATATTTTCTAAGTTGGATTTAAGAGGGGCATACCATCTGGTACGAATCAAGACAGGCGATGAGTGGAAAACGGCTTTTAAGACACCTTTGGGGCACTATGAATATCGTGTAATGCCTTTCGGACTATGCAATGCCCCAGCCGTTTTCCAGCGTTTGATGGATGATGTATTTTCAGATTTATTCGGAATTTCAGTATGGGTATATCTGGATGATATATTGATTTTTTCTAGAGATAAAAAGGAACACGTTTTACGTGTCAAAGAAGTTCTCAGCCGTTTACGTCAGAACCATTTATACGCCAAGGCTGAGAAATGTCTCTTCAATCAAGACAAGATTGAGTTTCTTGGGTACGTGATTGACCGTTCTGGCATACAAATGGATCCAACCAAGTTGCGGGCAATTCAAGAATGGCAACAACCTAATGATGTGAAGGCCCTTCAGCGATTCCTTGGATTCGCCAATTTCTATAGGCGCTTTATACCAGGTTTCTCGAATCTCACAGCTCCTTTGACCAGCTTAACCAGCAATAAGACATCGTTTAAGTGGAATGAAGAAGCTACTAAGGCGTTTGACCGTCTCAAGGAAGCTTTTAGCACATCTCCCATTTTACATCATCCCGACGACAGTAGACCATTCATTGTGGAAGCAGATGCATCGAGTTTTGCTGTTGGATCTGTTCTGCTACAGAAGGACCCGCAATCTGATGTTGAATTCCCAGTGGCTTATTTTTCCCGAAAATTAACGTCAAGCGAACGGAATTATGCAGTGATCGAGAAAGAACTTTTAGCTATCAAATTAGCTTTTGAAGAATGGCGCCATCACCTTTTGGGAGGCCGATTTCCTGTGGAGGTCCGTACCGACCATAGAAATTTACAGTACCTACGATCTCTTCAATGTCGCAATTCCCGTCAGGCCCGTTGGGCTTTTTTCTTTTCACATTATGATTTCACAATAACATATATACCCAGTGCTCGAAATCTGAAAGCAGACGCATTGTCTCGCTCTTTCGAAGACATCAAGCAAGACAGCCAGAATCAGTTACTGATAGCCCCAGAACATTTTTTGTTTTCCGTGTCTCATTGTCTGGATACGTTCTTACAAGAAACATTGGCAGACCCCTACAGAACTGAACTATTGAAATTACCCCAAGTTAGGGAAGACGAGGGCTTGCTCTTCTTCAGGGGGAGACTGTATGTACCTACCGACTCTCTTCGGACAGCCATTTTGCAAGCATTCCACGATTCAAGGGTTGGGGGCCATCGGGGCATACGTGCAACTCAAGAGCTTGTTGCCAGACAGTTTTGGTGGCCAGGATTGGCTAAACAGATCAAACAATACGTGGAATGTTGTCCAGTATGTTCCCAAGTAAAGATACCCAGAAGGAAGCCGCTCGGTCTACTCCAACCAACCGAGACACCACCATATCCTTGGCATACCATAGCCACGGATTTTATAGTGGAACTATCACCTTCCGAAGGCTTCACATGCATAATGGTAGTGGTTGACTGTTTCTCCAAGATGGCTCATTTTGTTCCCTTTGTTAAAGTTCCCTCTGCAAGTTCCATGGCCCGAGCATTTCTGCACGACATTTATCGGTTACATGGACTACCCGATAAGATCATCTCGGACCGTGGTTCCCAGTTCATCTCATCTTTCTGGAAGCAGCTGTGTCGTCACCTGGGCATACATCGGGCACTCAGTTCCGGCTATCATCCGCAATCCAACGGACAGACGGAGCGGACAAATCAGACGTTGGAACAGTACTTGCGCTGCTTTTCCAACGCCTCTCAGACCAACTGGGCGTTGCATTTGGACTTAGCTGAGGTGGCTTACAATAACTCTATCCATTCTGCTACGGGATTAAGCCCCTTTTTTTGTTCCTATGGACTCAATCCAAGACTTTTTCCATTTGCTCCTGTACGACCAAGCACGGTTCCCTCTGCTGATCAGCTGATTCAGGAGATCCGAAGACTGCATACTCAGGCGACTGGTACCCTGGCTAAGGCACGTGAGGACATGAAGGCTCAGGCAGATAGGAGGCGTACCCCTGAACCTGCATTTGGGGTTGGAGGGAAGGTGTGGCTTTCTTCCAAGAACTTACCTGTTCGCAACTTACCTATGAAACTTGCTCCCCGTTTCCTAGGGCCCTTTCGAATTACTAAACAGATTTCCCCGGTGGCTTTCAAACTGGAACTGCCCCCATCTTGGCGGGTGCATCCCGTTTTTCATGTCTCCTTGTTTAAACCTTATCTGGATGACCCCTATGGTCGTTCGGGCTCCCGTCCTGCGGCCATTGAGGTACAGGGTGTTCCTGAATATGAGGTCCGGGAAATCTGTGACTCTCGTTTCCATCGGGGTCAATTGCAGTTCTTGGTGGATTGGGTGGGGTATTCGGCTTGTGACCGCACTTGGGAACCTGTTGGGAATGTCCATGCTCCTCGTTTGGTGCGAGAGTTCTATTTGCGCCATCCTTGTAAACCGGGGGCCCCTGGTCTTTCTGGGAGGGGGCATGGTGTTAGGACACTCACCCGGGAACGGAAACGTCCGTATCCTTGTGGGCGGGGAGATGCCTGGCGGTTATACCCGCGGTATCGTCTTCGCTCATTTGGGGTGCATGCGTTCATACACGGTAACGGCAGGGAACGGGCTTGTGGTTCAAGCCTCGTTTCTAGGAATATCTTGGTTCCGCGCATGCGCCGACTCGGATTGCGGGTCAAGCCTCGCTTCCATGCCGAGTCACTATAAAAGAACTTCCTGGTCTTGTACTCGCCGCGTCTCAACGCGGTTTGGTCCTGACCTCCCGCTCGCTACTGGATTACCTTGTTCTACTTGGTTACTCCGTTTACCTTCTTGTTTCCTTCCTGTTTCCCCTGCCTTCCTGTCCTGTTGGTCTGGTTCCCTGGTTGGTGGTCTGGCTTCCCTGGGTTGGGTTAGTCTGCTCCTGGTCTGTGTTCCTTGTCCCTACCTGCCTCTTTTCCCCTCCTACGTGCCCACCTTCCCTTGCCTGGTTTCTTCTCTGCTTTGTGCTTGGGTACCAGTGCCTCATCGGTGCCTTACTCTGCCTTTTCTGCTTCCTGCAGTTGCTGCCACTCTACGATCTTGGCAGTCCTCTTCCACCATCTTCGAGGGAGTCTCTGCAGAATAAAACCACGCACTCAAGTTTGTTGTTAACATCTACTGACCTTCCCTGTTCAGTGCTCGCACTGTTCCGGCGCCACGTAAATCCAGGGAAGTGTCCATCCGTGGCGTCAGGAAACGGACCCATTTTCAATCCTGCAAATCAGGACGGGATCTGGGCCGGTTCTTGGCGTTACCTTGTCATCCTTCGTTCTACGATCAACGTCCTGGCGACCCCGGCACGCAAGCCTTCAGGAAACACAGGTACGCAGCGTTCACGGGACGCACATCTTGACATGGATGAGGTATGCTACCCGAGATGAACATCATGAGATGCAATATGTATAATAATGAGAGGGATGAGGTATGCCACCAGTGATGAGCATCATGAGATGTAATATGTATAATAATGAGAGGGATGAGAAATGCCACCAGTGATGAACATCATGAGATGCAATATGTATAATAATGAGAGGGATGAGGTATGCTACCCGAGATGAACATCATGAGATGCAATATGTATAATAATGAGAGGGATGAGGTATGCCACCAGTGATGAACATCATGAGATGCAATATGTATAATAATGAGAGGGATGAGGTATGCTACCCGAGATGAACATCATGAGATGCAATATTTATATTTATTATTACATTAATTTTTTATAACATAATTTATTGTAAACAAATCTATTCTAAAAAATCTTTTTGTTATTAACATACATCCCTAACATTGTTTCTTTTTATAAACCAGATTCAATTTACTCAGATCGATTGAAACAAATGTGTGTGCACATTTAATGTTTAAGCTGAAGTCAACTTCATTGTGTAACTTCTGCCCATAAGGAACATTTTGTATGCTAATGTAACCTTGGCTCTCCTTTTCGCGATGGGGCCTTTCGCGAGGCGCCCTCTTACTTTTTAATATTTATGTTGCTAGCTCGGCGGAGTAATCTCGCCAACCCTTACTGCCCCATCCGTGACGCGCATGTCCTCAAGGTCCATCTGTTTGCCCGCTATATCCACTAACCACACTACTGGTTGCCGCAACAGATGTTACACTTGGGTAGTTGGAAGCTCAGGGTTGAGCTACTCAGCAAATCAATGCCCAGTCTGGGTCCAACTTGAGCACGCCGCATGCGCTTGGATGCCAACTTAAGTTCATCTATCATTGGGTCCCAGTTTGCTTTGTTTGTGAGATGCAGTCAAAGGGCTTTTAATCGGGAATACAAGGCAACATATTTAAAAAGTCATGTGTTGTGGCTCTGTGGGGCCATGCTACATTCATAGCTTAGCGCAACATACTGAAAATGGCTCCAAAATGATCTAAGCACTGGTGCTGTAAAGGCGTCACCATTACTTGTGTGATCGTTTGAAACCTCTCTTTACTGGCTACAAGTGATGATCAGAGTTGGGGGTCTCCTATTGCCAAGATTGCAGACAGAAAACGCAAGACGGGGTGTCTCTTCCCTCCACTCTGAGGTACTTACTGTTCTGTGGATCTACCATTGACCTGTAAAATCTGCATTGCAAAAACCTGAATGATAGCTTTGAATTATAACCAGGAAACATGCATTCTCGATCCACACCTCCCAGCTTTGGAATCTCAAGCTCGTCAACATTAGACTCGAACCCACCCTTATGCAATGCAGAATGTCGCGCAAGACCCTCTTCTTCAAGAAGCACCTTCTTCAGGCACCATAGACACCCAAAACACCTCCACTGACCAACCCAAGCCAACCCAACCCTGGCCTGCTTCTGTTACTTAACTGTAATGCAAGATTATGGAGCCCATTTGTAAGTTGTGCCCCCTTACCTTTATCTTGATGACCTCCAATGTACAGTGCTCCTGGGTAGGGGTAGAGGTCCTGCCACACACCTGCCATAAAACCTGCAAAGTGCATTTCTAATCTAGTCTTAGACTAGTTATAAAGATAAGATTGTATACATCGGAATAATAACCTCTGGCTCACCTGGCATTTACAGTGCTTGTAAAGGCTGGTTGATTCCAAACACCTGAATTATAACCCCTTGGTTAGGGCCAGTAAGCGTACACCTGTCATATTCTATACTTAGACTAGATCATACAAAAAAATCACAAAACGTGAACGACGGCACTAGAGGGAAGAACATTGCCTGCTATTTACTATACCTGGAAAGACTGGATCACAAACACCGTGCAAATAACTCCTGGGATAGAGAGGGGAGGCCTGTGCAGCTGACATATAAGGTACATGCTTCACCAGCACCCAATTCATGTGCACAGGGTTACTGAAAGTACACCTCCATAGCTGATGAGGGAGGGGGCCGGGGGCCTGCTACCCTGAGATCTTGGTTCCATCAAGGGACTCAGCGAATGATCAGCCCAGACAGGGGCTTGGACCGTCTATCTGCAGACCAGCAGCTTATACTGGACTTTCAGAATGAAGGTTCTAGACTGGGCCTTGCTACCCTCGATTCACAGTGGGAGGAGATGAGAGTATTTCACGAGCCCTCAACGCCTCTACCGGACATTCTCCCATGTGTGAGCGGAATGCTGAGGAGTTTTCCAACTAGAAAGAGCCCAGAAGCGGCCCCAGGTAAACCAATGGACTCTGCATTCAGGCCGTTTGAGTCTTTCTTTACAAGAATACAAGAAATTGTATTGAGGTTTCTGATAGGGAAAGTTGGCAATCATGCCTGCAAGTAGTGTGGGCGAGCTCAGAGTCTTGCTGGTAACGGAGAATTTACCTTTTCCAGACAAAGTGGCTCTAAGTTTGGATCCCAATTTTACAATGAAAATCAAGTCAACTTTCCATGTGCCGGGAGGTCGTACTACTGTCATTCTTCACTAATCCCGTGACGCTGGAGGGGGAATCATGGCATACTTTGGATGTGTTAAGGTCTCTCTCCATAGACATCCAGTGGACTACCACTCTTGAGGACCACAGAACCTATTACTGTCCTTTGGAGGTCAAGCAAAGGGAAGGAAATCATTCACATTGAACATCAGTGGGTGATAAAGTTGATCATCATGGAATCTTATGCTCAGGCTGGTGACCCTTAGCCTGAGATTGTGCAAGAATGTTCCACAAGGGGCATGGCAGCATCATAGGCAGATGGCCACGGGGCTGCCATGGAGGACATTGGTAATGCAGCTGCTTGGGCATCTCTGTCCACCTCTGGTCCATCGTTGCAGGCTGCAGATGGCTATCTCTCTCTCAGCTGCCTTTGGGGCTAGGGTGCTGGCATCTACTCATTGAGTGTTGGTGATTTGTGCCACTGTCCTAAATAAACCGTGTTTTGTACTAGTCCTTTCTGGCTGGATTGGCTTTTTTGCTGTCGCCAGGATACTGCTGCATAAGCCTTCAATGAGTAAGGGCTGTGGTGAGAGGTAGGATGAGAAGTAATGTTTCATTACATCGTGTAATGTCCATTGCTCCTTATCTTTCCAAATCACCTGAGACCTTGCAATCCCCCCCCCACTCCGCCCTGGGACTGGTGTGGTCCGCATGAGCTGAAGGACTCAGGAAGTGGTTAAACAGGGATAGGCTTATATACATGGGAACGGAAAGGATTGGCATAAGCTAGGGTAGGAGGTTCTCCGGGGGCAGAGCCCTACAGTGAGTAAGGACTGCAGGAGTATTAAGGAGTAATGGACATTACTCTACATAATAGAACAGTCCCTAACCTTAATCTCTCCTGAAAAGTGCTCCTCTGGCCCACCTCACCAGCCTCATGCGCACACCGGATCACCGCCCATGCTCCATGGTAGTGAAAGAAGGGCCCCGCTCAGACCCTCAAACTCCATCTCCGCTTCAGCCATTTCTTTTCACTTCCCCGCCTCCACTGGCCACGGCCTGTTTTTATTTTTAACGTTTCCAATGCCTCCCTGCCTCTACAGGCCACATACTGTTTTATTTTTCAAGTTCACAATGCCCTTAGCACTTGGGGCCTTAACAGGGATAATAATGCCTCTGTCTTGGGCCATTACCGGGTGGTAACATCCCTTAGCCCTCGCTTCACACAGGCCTATTAATATGGCCCTGTGGTAGTTACTACCCAGTGTTGGCCCTGGCAATGCAGCAATACTGCTCAATGAGGTGGGGCACCTGCCTTGGGTGGTAGTTCAGGTGCTTCTGGCTTGTAGGCTCCCTGTACTTGACATCTTGTGTCCTATCCATCGTCAGAATCCTGGTTTTGTATTTATCTTGTGTCTGTTTTTCAAGCCCTTAATAGAACAGTAGACATTTTAGTTGCATATGAGGAGGTTTAACACACATTCTCCAGGACTTCTAAATTAAGCACTGAATCACTGCGAATTTACCGTCTTTCACCAGTTTTTGCCCTGCCTCTACCCGGTCCCTGGCCAACCCTCTGATTTGGTTTACAAGGGCAGACACCTTCCCTAGGGAACTGCCAGTAACGGAAACTAGGTGTCCCAGCAATATATCGATTAAAATGTCTGGCTCCTGGAATGATTTGCGGCGTTCTTGACTACTGTGCTTATATCTATCCAGAACCTCCATAAAGAGGCTCAAAGAGAAAACAGATTTATCAGTGCCCTCTTCCCCCAAAGGCGAGGGTGAGCTTGGAATGACGGTGCATATGCAGAGGCCTATGGGCAGGATGTTTGCATCCTGTGCGAGATCACTCTCAGATCTAGATGCAGTACCTTCATGTGCTTGTATGTCTGCTGAGGGATTTCCAGCTGGCGAATTGCAGCTCAGGTGCTTCTGTTGCACTCACTCATGAGTTTGCTGCCGAGGGCTACGTGCGCAGAGAAGGGCGGGTTCCCGCTCGTAGCTCGGTGGATAAACAGGTTCCGAAACGATGTTAAGTATGTTACTGATGGTTTCATCATCCAAAGCCTGAGTGGCTCATATTGACTTGGCACTAGAAATAGACCAACGCAATAAGGACATTTGTGGTTAGTAAAGCTCAGATGCCCCGGACGTCTCCCTCAAAGCTTCCCGTCCGGGTTCAGAGCCAATGAGTTGTGTGTATACTTTAGCCGAGTTCATGGAGAACAGCCTTCGCCATGATATCAGGTGTTATTCTCACTTGTTGTCGAATCGAGTTCTATCGTTGTTCATCCTCGTGGTGACTTTGACTGGAATATTTCACAGTATAAAGGAAGGGAATCTCAAATGACTTGGGTTTGACCTTTAAGAGGTACGCCTCTATACGATCCTGTGAATACCCTGGATAACCTGCACATAGCACCGGCTAAGCATAGGATCCACTCTTTTTTTAATTAAATTCCTGTAGGTTTGGAGAGGCACCAGTTGCCATCACTCATTTATACTCCATCTTGTACAGATACAAACCCCAAGAAGTGGATTTAAGGTATGGTATAGAGTTGCTATTATTTTAAGTGCTTTGGGTCATGAGCATTGATGACCTATTTGGGCTGTTTACACCTGGGTCTGATGGGATATTATTCTCAGCTTGTAGAATCCAGACAAGGTAGCTAAGACGAGCTGCCTTCAGAACATGCTTGACAGCAGACAGTCCAAGATGAAGGGAAGAATCTTTAGCTACATATTATTTTAAGGTTAGATAACTTTAGGGGTTACCTGTCTACTTTGCAGGTTGGAGAACAGTTGCAATACAGTCCATAGGGATTGAATATATCCACTTGGATCAGTCGATCCCGATTTACACCTGGTGAATGAACAAGGGTTGGACCATGATAGATTACACCAGTGGTGATATTAGCATGTATAAACATAGGAATACCCCGTACTAAAAGAGTGTATTCTCTATTCTTTATTTAAAGTTATAGATTACCGTGAAGGTTCTGGAAAGAAAAACAGTGTGAATTCTTGCTCCTGAAGAAGGGACAGAGATCTTTTTTTCCTTACTTTTGTTAAAAATCTATTTTTGGTTGAATTCTTTGGACTGTACACATATTATGTACTAAATGGTAAATAACGTGTACATCATTAATGCTCCAACTCCCCTTAAAGAAACTTGCTTTTTGCAAAATAATGTGTGATTGAATTTATTCAGATGACATCTTAATACCGTTGAGTGTTGTGCAATAATACTTGGTGTGCAGGGGGCGCCAGTGTTCCACAGCCAGTTTCTTTACTGCATTTATAATATTCCCAGAGAAGATGGACGCCTACCTTGCCCGCTCACTGGCCAGAGCAGGGTACAGTACATTTTGGGTGTAAACACATCATGGCGGAGTACCCGGGCAGCATACAGGCTTGTGCACCTCATGGGCTGCCTGCCCTGCACCCCTAGTCCTGCACGGGGCGCATGACTACTTTTCCCTTCTAGGGAGCCCCGCGATTTCAGGACCATGATTTTATAATTCTGCCGCCACTTCTGCCAAAGACCATTGATCTTTGCATCTTCTGTTTCTGTGCTGCTTTGAGGTCCTGCTAATTGTGCCACTCTGCCATCCTTCCATGATACTCTCTTCATTTGGAGGGGTTGAAAGACACAACCCAATAGGCTTTAAAACAAGTGCTTCTAGCTCTCATGATAGAGCTGCGAGGTAGAAAGCTACTTAAATCCCTCTAATGATATCATGCTAGTAACAATACTGATGTAGCCACTAACATATAGGAAAGGAATGTGTGCTGTGCTCTGCTTGCATGGCATAACAACTAGTAGGCCGCAATGCTATGCCAAAAATACCTTTTGCAGTTGGCAACAATTTATACATGGCCAGATCAAGGATTTCAGAGGCTTTTTTTGTAGCAAAAAGACATGAAGAGCTGCTGTGAAAATGTCAATAAAAACCGATTTGCATTTATGTTGAAATCGTCACCTAAAGTAAATGACATGAAAGTGAATGACATTTGATACTCCGCGGAATCATCATGGGAAGTTCCAATACAATACAATGTGATGCGTTGAGTCAGGCTCCAGACAAATATACTGTGTGATGTGCAATATATGACTGGTCCATAAATGTTACTATTATTAATATGCTGTGCATGGAGCCATACAGTGAGTGAAATGCATTCATAATAGCACACAGGGCCTCATCACAAGTTGGGCTGTAGCCCTTAAATGCGGCAGTAACGGTACTACCACTGCATTTAAGAGTTGGCCCTATCACGAGTTGGGCGCTAATTGGGCTGTTTTACCACCAGCTTTTTTCTGGAGGTGAAAATCCCATTTAGCGCCCTGTATTACCGCCGGCTGTATTAGCGTGCATTATTAATGGGAAATGGGAATTTACAGTTAACGCCCAACCTGTCATCTGGCGTTAATACCTCCCAACTCGTGATGAGGCCCACAGTGTTTACTGAATCGCTTCTTAGGACTGCTCATCAATGAGTACAAAAGGTTTGCCCAGGATCACACACTTTAGTTAAGTGGTGAAGCTAGACTTGAGACTAGTCTGCCACTTAGGCACTTTTCCACCTATTTGCTCAGGTCTAGTTGGTACAAATGTATGTTAAGGTTGGGCTTTGAACAATATTCTAATAGAGAAGATTTGAAAAGGATACGGATTACATTACAAGCCAACCTGACACATATATAAATCCTTATAGAAACATCTTAAGCACAAAGAGTATGGTAGTAGCTTTATTTGCCAGCTCTTTTGGAAGGCTTCGGGTACCAGAAAGCAAGGCAATGCAGAATTAAAAATGCCGTCTGGGTTTTACAAAACTACTTTAAAAACTAAATCACACAACAAAAGGGAGCATAACGTGTGATAAGGTCACCTGCTTATAGTCACTGTTACACATGCAGCTTTCTCACCCAGCAAGCATTATATTCTATTATTTGTTCAACTTTTCTTTGAACGCCAAGAAGAGAAAAAAAAAAGCTCATTGGCATAAGTGAGCTAATGCAAAATCAAGCCTGGGAGGCACATCTGCACTATAATATGGAATTGTTAATCCGATGAGCGGAGCACTGAAAGCTACCATTAAACCATCTATGAGCAATGCATTTTTTATGCACTGTGACAGATATGAGGATATCATCCCTTTTCCTCTAGGGGGAGACTTTTCCCACGGGGCCAGGCCAGTGAGTCCACAGTACAATAAACCCCCGGGGGCGGTGCACAGTGGTAGGATATCCCGGGAAGAGAAGGCCCCTATGAGAGTAGGGACAATTGATTTAACTAAGGGTTATTGGCAAATACCAGTGAATCTGTCAGATAGGGAAAAAGCCGCCTTCTGCACTCCGATGGGACTATTTCCATTCAAAGTATTGCCCTTCGGGTTACATGCAGCACCGGCAACCTTTCCAAGGTTATTGGGCCGAGTCCTTCGGCCCTTTCCAATTTTGGATGATATTGTTATTCACAGTAGGACCTGGGAGGAACAACTAAGACACCTTCATGAAGTCGCCCGGGCCTTAAGGGAGGCCCGTTTTACTGCTAACCCAACGAAATGCCATTTGGCCCAATCAGCTGTGAAATACCTAGGGTTCTTTGTCAGCAATGGGCTCTTACAACCACCAGTTAAAAAGGTTAGAGCAGTATAGGAGGCTCCCATACCTAAAGCAAAACGGGACTTAAAATGTTTTCTGATGGATTATTATAGACTTTTTATCCCAAATTTCTCTTCTATAACCTCATGTCTCACTGACAAACTCAAAAACCTAAATGAGACAAAACAGATCAGGCCTGCTTCAACAGTCTAGAAAGTACCAAATTTCACCAAAGAATGTATACTTCAGACTGACACCTCAAAGATGGGCCTAAGAGCTGTTTTGTCCCAGGAATATGAAGGAATAGAACATCTGGTATTGTTCATCCGCTGCAAGCTCTTCCCCAGGGAGAAGAATTACTCAACAATTGAATTAGAGGCTCTTGCCATAAAATGGGCTGTGGGATATTTAAGATACTATGTCACCCGTAGGAGATTTCGGTTAATTACCGATCATTCACCCCTTAAATGGATGAGCCTACATAAGGATACAAACCCCATAATTATGTGCTGGTTTCTTGATCTCCAACCTTTTTTGCTTTTGTGTAGTACACCGGAGGGCAAGGAGAAAGGTAATGTTGACTTTTTGTCCTGCTTCCCATTTGGAGAGGGAGAAACCAGTAGCATAAGGGGAAAGGTATTTTCCCAGGGGGCCACTGTGGTGCATTTACAGTACAATAATCCCCCTGGGGGGGGGGGGGGGCGGTGCACAGCGGGTGGATCACCTGGGAAGGGAAGCCCCTTATGAGAGTAGAGACGATCATCTTCAGGAGACGCGGTATAACCCTGCTGAAAGTCCTTCAACCCTTTTTCAGGAATTACATTCCTCTCCCTTCTGCCCTGATAGGACTGATATGTTCTATTGTGAAACCAATCCAACTAGGTGATTCATGCAGAATAAAGAGCTAACCAATATTAACTTTGACTTATTCCATTTGAAACCAAATGCTGAAATGAGGAAGAGGACTGCGAGGATGGTCACTCGGGTAAACCGAAATGAGCAGTCTAGTTCTTTAACAAATCTGATTAGTGCAGAACAACCTCTTTTCCCAATGCAGGAGTTTAAATGTGGCACAGCTGAGAGCCAAAGGAGAATCTCTGCAGGTAACGGTGACCGGGGAAGCAACGCTGTCAGCTGGAAAGCAATGTATGGAGTCCCGGGAACCGACACAGAGAAAATACGTCATTTTCCGGGGAAGAGAAACAACGAAGGTAGCCTGAGAGCCGGCTACTCTGAAGCTGACTTACCGAATAGACGCAGGATCATCTTACAGTGTCCACAGCAACGCCAGGGTCAGAGTGGACCACGAGACGGAACCGGTGCGCCGCAAACAAACAACCTAACCGAAAGCAAAAACAAGGGATACTGGAGCCTCGAGATGGAATCCCACCGCCCAGAAGATGCTAATTAAAAACAGACGTATGCAGGCTGGTGGGGATTGACAGAAGGTCCAGAGAAGCTGGTACAGAAAGGTGCGAAGGAGGGTCAGAAAGTATTGTGGGCTGAAACACTAAAAAGAATAAGGAGAAGCAACGGGGAAGATACCCTGGTCATTAATAAATGCAGTACAAGTGAATACAGGAAAAAGGGAAAACAGCTTGGTAGGAGAGTTCACCAGGCTATTATAGACTACATTTGCTAGTCTGGGACCCGCACACACACGTGAAGCAGACAGCATAAGGGAGTCAGAGGCGTGAAAGCAAGATTGGAAACCAGTAACGCTACGTTTGGCAGGAGAGTAAATCAAATGAACAAAAGGTTCCATTGCGACCAACGGCAAAAGTGTCTGGGACCCTAATCAGAGGTAACAGGGGCTGGAGCCCTATACCAGGAACAAAGACAATATAGGAGATAACTGGAGCTTGGCAGCAGAGTATACCTTATATGGGATAACTGGAGCCTGGCAGGAGAGCATACCATATATGAGATAACTGGAGCTTGGCAGGAGAGTATACCTTATATGGGATAACTGGAGCCTGGCTGGAGAGCATACCATATATGAGATAACTGGAGTTTGGCAGGAGAGTATACCAAGACCCCTGAAGTTCTGCGAGTCTTGTATTCACATCCAAATAAAAGGTTGGAACCAAAGGGGGTTAGAACCCTGTGACTGTGGAACGTGTTGTACTTTTTGGAGAATCCTTTGTGTTTTGTAATGTGAAGAGACTTGAAAGACATTTGAATGTTTTAGGTCTAGGGGAAAGGAGCAAAACACTGTTTTCAGTCATTTGGAAGCCCGACTTGCTGAGAATATTTATGTTACCGTAATGAACACTACTTTCTTTGGAGCAAGGTCGCCCTGCACAATTTTGTTAGTTTGTAGTGTGAGGGACAGAGATTTGGGGACAACTCGGGGCAGACTTTTCTTACTTGTGTACATCGTGGCTGTTTTCACTAGTTTCTTTGATTTAGGGAAATTCCTCTTAGATATAGGGTTAGAGAGGCCTTATCCCCAACCTTTCTTGATTGATAAGTCTATACCCAAAAACATGCCATCCTTGTGTCCGAGCCTTACTTGTGGTACCTCACAGCAGACTTAATTGAATCATTCAAATTTAATCCCTAACGAAAATAACGCCCCTAAATGTTCAGGTTCAACAGTTTGCAGTTTGGCAGTAAAGTATGTCCCGCCGAACCCACCCACACAACTCATCTTAGTATATTACTATTTCACAAATGTACTGGCCTTTCCTGACAGTCGCCTTTTAGATTGCAGATCCATGTGAGTTATGTATCTTATGTTATATCAGAAAGAAACTCCGGAACTTCCCCCTTCAGTCCTTGGTTTCACCAGAGTTCCGGCATTTCATGACATTGTGAAGGCAATTGAAGTAATGCTAAATGGCCATGTCTACAGATGCAAATAGTGCCAAAGTTGAGCTGTCCACAGGAATGATTTGATATGTTCATAAGATGAAATTCCTAGTCAGAGGAAATGCTGCCTCTGGCTGGCCTACTTACATCTTTATTTTAGCAATATAGTCTATGCTGTAAACAGGATCAAGGCTTTACGGTCTCAGCTAGACAATAAAGGGATGGCTGTGGTATAGGTAGCCGTGGTGCATGTTGGAACGAATATGGTCATAGGTAGCCCTATTTCTTATTATTTTCTTTTGCAGAATGTCTGAGGGCAAAAAGAAAAGGTGGTCTTTCTTTCAAAACCCTGCTGAAAAAAGCAGCAAGGATGAGCCTTCAAGCAAGCAACATAAACACGAAACTGTTTCTAAAACAGATGATGTCAAATATAATGCTAGTTAAGAATTAGAAAAAGACACATGAGGAGACTACCATCACTAGTGTCCTCATCCATACAGAAGCCAAGGTAGCAAGCATTCCCGTCCGGGAGAGGGGCGGACGGTGTCACTGATGTAGACAGTGAAAATAGTAGTTACAGTGACTAAGAAATGCCAAGCATTTCAGCAACATTCAGCTCTGTTAAAGACAGACCTACTCCCTAAAGGCTGGAATCTGGACCAGAAACAATATTTCCAAAGCAAGGACCCATGGTTGATAGTTACAGCACTCGCCCCTGAAGGACTTATTTGTTATCAAGTCAATAGTTTTGATGCAGAGAAGACAAGCAATAAAATATCCTTATGGAAGTAGATCGCCAAACGTGCACTAAAAAGGCACAGCTCTGAAAATATTGGAGCTGGCAAAAGAAGAAACTATGCTGAAAGTAACTGCAAGAGCAGAAGCAAGGCAAATATCAACAACTGCAAAATATTCCGTACAGCTTATAATGAAGCAAAGTGGTTTTTGATTTTGAAGCCGAGAAAGGCTTCCAGCAATTGAGTGGACTGGATATGCAACACATTTTACATGACAATGTGGTTTGCTCAAATATACAGCAAAAGATGTCATCAGAAATGAAAGATGTTTGCCTAAATAAATGCCCTTTCCCCTAAAGTGAGTCTTTTGCTGGATGAGGCAACCGCCTTAAGTACAAAATGTGATTTGTGTGCCTATGTATACAGCCAGAGGGCATGGAGTCTCCAGCACATAGTTGTGTTGAACTCATAGAGCTGGGGGACGTGTCTGCTGATGGCATGCTAAATGGTTTGCTGTCTGCGCTCCAATAAGGACCCAATTAACATTAGACAGTGTTCCCTCATGAAGCGTCTGGTGTCAGTCACTTGTGGTGGAGCATCAGTAATGCGGTGGAACAGTGCTGTAAAAAGGTTGAAAAAAAGACTTGCTGTTACTATCATAGCCTGGCACTGCTCAGCACACCACTAAGCATGTGCAGTCAAGGATGCCATAAAATAATTTTTTTTTGCCTTGTTAGACAAATGATATTCTCTTTTTAGCGCATCTGTAGAAAATCGTTTGCAGCTAAACAAATGTGCAGCTTTCAGCTTTGTAAAATAGGTAGAGTGTTGGATACTCGTTGCCTCAAGCTACAGAACTGGGGAGGCTGTTTGGAATGTTTATCCTGCCCTTCGCAAACACTTTACATTGGCAGCTGGTCATGGTACAACACGTAACATACACAGAGCCTTGTGTAGGCACCTAACGTCTGTGCAGTTTGCTGCTAATCTTGGCACTATGGCTGATGCACTTCAAGAGTTAGCAGAATTGTCTCTTAATTTACAAACATGTGATTTCACAATTATTGATACACATCTGACTATTTTCCAACGAATAGCAGTTTTTGAGGCAGTGGAAGCAAGGAAAATATTCTTATCAGTCCGAGAAGGCCGTACAAGAAAACATTATCCGAGGGGTGAAGTCGCATGAAGGAAAGTCGTGAGACAAAAGAATTGAGCATTGACAGTTTCTCAGTAATCTTGTAGAAAATGTACGGGATTGTTTGTTGTCTACAGGAGGCGCTGTTACTGTTGAAAACAAAGTCAGGTGTGAGTACCTAACAAGTGAAGTAAAGGTTTTGTACAAGCTGAACCGGCCAAAGGAGTTACCTCCCATGTATGAGTCTCTGTGTTAATGATTTGATGGTGGTGACACTCGTCAAACAAAACAGGCTTACAGAGAGCAAAGAAGTGAACAAACCCTACAAGAAGCTTTCGACAGCTGTGAGCAATATTGTCATCTCAACTGCTGAGTGTGAACAAGGAATTTCTCAAACGTATCTCGGATGCACATCGACAAGAGCATCTCTGCATACTGACACCATTTCACCCTTGTTGTTCATTAACCCTGTTGGCCCACCAGTAATGAAGTGAATCCCACCCCCTGAGTCAATTCATGACGAAGAGCTGCTGATAACACTAGAAGTAAGGAACAAAAAGAAGAGGTTGTATACAGGTCCAATTTAGGGACCACGTTGCAAACACTGGTGCGTGTGTACTGCATTTATTAACTGTTATTTGCATTTATGTTTGCTTTGTTTATTTATAACTTTCACATGACTCAGGCAACTCATTTTAGCCATGCTGACCTCAAATAGCTACTGGCGAATTGTGATTGTAAAAATGTATATACTGTTTTCTGAAATGTTATAGGAAGATTAGAGATTTCACGCCCTGGCTGTTGCTGGGGGGCGGGCATGGGGTCTAACGGCCCGCCTGCACGAGCTCCGGCTGCAGGCTGTTAAACCCCATGTCCACCCCCCAGCTGTGGTGTGAAAGCTATTTGCTCCCTGGGATTTACCGGGGGCGGATAGTTTTCTTTTTTCCCCCCTCCGAAGGGAGATGAACTCAGCGCAAGCCGATCTCCCATTGGAGAAAAAAGAATGTTTGGAACAATGCCAGCAGCCATGCCATTAAAATAGAAAAGGGACTAGGTCCCTTTTCAGATGATGGCGGCCATGGAAAACATGTTCCAAAATGGCCGCCATCATCCAAAAAGCGACCGAGTCCCTTTTTTGTTTAAATGGTGGCGGCCAGACGGGAGGAGCATCAGGGATATTGTGAATATTCTATAATGCCCATTTTGTGCATATTAATGATGAATGATGAGTGAATGCAAATATGTTGGAGCAGATTAGTCTGCGTGTAAACTGCGCCACTTTCTTCAGTGTTCATGTGCAATACTGTTGTGTGCTCTTCTTTTCTCCAAGTGTGGATCAGAAACATATATGGTAGTCACTTTTGGATACTGACTGTGAAAAGTGGCACATGCGCTAGGTGCGCAAATTCAGAGCATCCCCCACACGTCTGCCTGTTTCAAAGCAGAGAGTACGTAGCACACATTATTTCACCCAAAAAGAACACATTATGATTGAGGCCATCAGCTCTTACACTGCGGCATGGCTGCTTTTGACAAGTATATTTGGATCACTCAGCCTGTATTGCTTTCTGTGTTCACAGTAGTGAGGCCACTTCTCTAAACCATGTACTGGTTACAGAGAGAAGAGAAACACCACACATGATTAGAGACTCACAGACATGAGAACTGCATTGCTGTCTGCGTCCTTGATGTGGGATTTGGTTTTCTTAGGCACAGGGAGATGGTCGCTACTAGGTCTGGATTGGACCTGATAAAGGTCAAGACTTGTACTCAGCAGGCAGGTTCTTGTTAAAAGGAACATATACCAATTTCAAATCCTAATAGCAACCCATTGAATGAATGAAAAACCTAAAGAGACAACATATCAGTGTGAGCAATATTGATAGGAAAAGCTTGGCACACCATGCTGCCAGAGGTGCCGTACTAAAGAATGAAACTATGCAGCAGCCCCTTGGTTTTGTGGATAACCTAATTTTGACCTTGCTTCGAAATGCCACTAAATATACCACCATGACTGACCTCTGGAACGTAAAACAGCTTTAACTCATTCAGTAGCATTGCCACAAGCAGACTTTCAATTAGCATTTGCTTTTCACATCAACATGGCTGCAGGCCAGAAAGGTTGATATAGAAATAACATGATCACTGTCCATGCAGCTTTTCAATAGCAGTGGTGCATTTCTACAATGTAATGTTCATACAAATCCTTACAATAAATCAATGTCGACTGCTTTCTTTATTTTCGAAATTATATTATTAAAAAAAGAAAGATTCGGAGATGAACACAGAAGGGCAATTTTGTTATTCATAACTAGGGGGTGAGTCCCCCGCATTTGCGTGCCAACACCTGATTGGGTAAACACATTTAGCGTATGCTCTTCCTTGGGGGCGGCAGGTGTGAAAAGAAGGGTCTTTACCCCTAGTTTGTGGGGTATCAGGTAATATTATCCCCACCAATAATATCGGTCGTGGGGTAAGGCCATATGCGATATTATTAGTGGGGATAATTTATGGGGTTATTGGGACCGGGGTTTGCAGGGCTGTCCCCCGCTCCATTAAAAAAATTATGGGGTTTGCAGGGATGTCCTCTGCAGGTTCAATGGTTTAATATTGCCGATAAAATATGGCGATATTCTTGTATGGCGATATTCTTGCGGGGATATTAACACGTGGAACCGACAGTGGCTCCAGAGCAGACAATGTTAGTGGCCCCGTGTGTGACTTCTCCGTTAACACAAGATGGTTTTGGCAAAGATGGGTGAGTTGCAATGATAAGTGCATCGACATATCAGTGATGCTCTGTAGAAAACATTATAATACATCGCTATGAGTTGTGGAGCAGGTGTCCTGAGATTGATAGAGAAAATGGGTGGGAGTGACCAAACTTTTAAAGCTCAAAGGAAAGTATTTTCACTTTCTAAAAGAGATTATTTCAAGATCTGTTAAAGACAAGCATGTAAAATGAGAGAAACATTTTTTACCTGCCAAGATGATCCTAGACAGGCACCCAACATTCAAAGTCTCCAAACCTAAGGATGAAGAGTGTGTGCATCATACACCATTTCTAACACTCTGGGCCTCATTCCGAGTTTGGAGGTAATCATGGTGCTATTAGCGCCATGACTACCTCCAATACCGGTACCAAGTCCGCCCTGGTTCAATGGGGACTTAACGGTCTATTCCGACCTTTGCGGGAAGAATAAATAAGATAAATAAAAGCGGCCAGATGGTGGCAAGTGCAAGGTAAGAGCAGACATAAGTACTGCTAGGGGGACTGTAGGGATACAGAATAACAGTCCCCATGTGCGTGGGTTGCCAGGGAGGCAGAGCAGGTGTGAAAAAGGCGGGTTGTGGGCCCGAGATCCAAAAGGGTGGCCAGGTAACCAGTGCAGTTTCAGCCAGGAATTTCAGCAGGGAAGAGAGGGAGAGAAAGCGGAAGCAAAGAGGAAGATTTTGAGGTGTTTCCGGAACCGGAGATGGTTCTCCTCAAGTTTTAGGGAGGCAGGAAGGCTGTTTCAGAGGGAGGCCCCTGCGGAAGTGGGAGATCGACCAGCAACTCATTGCTTGGAGAAGCGACCGATCCTGAGGGAGTTGGAGGCGGATGAGGGAAAAGCCCGAGAAGGAAGGTATTTGGGAAGAGAGAGTTGAAGGTATTGTGGGCCCAGACACCAGAAGGCCTTGTGGACAATACAGAGGGTTTTGAACTTAATCCTTGCAGCCACTGGGAGCCAGTGCAGAGATTTCAGTCCAGGAGAAATACGATCCCTGGGCTTGAGGCCAAGGACAAGTCTTGCAGTCCTGTTTTGGATAAGTTGCAGAGGGCGGAGAGTAGAGGCAGGCAGATTTAGATAGAGGCTGTTGCAATAGTCCAGCCTAGAGAGAACCAGGGCTCTGGAGACGGTGAGCTTCTAGCGGAAGGAGAGGAAAGGAATAATATCTCTGAGGAGGTACAGCTGGTAGTGTGACTTCTTAGAGACGTCAGAGATGTGAGGAGAGAAGGAGAGTGTGGAGTTGAAGATGACCCTGAGGATTTTAGCCTTGCAGGTGGGAGCAGGAAGAAGGCCAAGAGAGGCCGGCCAGAGAGCTGCAGGGAAGGAGGGAGTGGGTGTGCCGATAAGTAGAATCTCAGTCTTACTGGCATTTAGGCAGAGGTCATTGGTGGCACACCACTCCTGGATAGCAGGCAGACAGTCAGAGATGAGGGAAGGAGAGGAGGAGGCCGAGGGTAGCCTGAAAATGAGCTGGGTATCATCCGTATAGCACTGAAAATTGGGGCACAGCGTGGCGATGCGGTGGGCAAGGAGTGCCAGGAATTGGTTGAACAGCCAAGGAGAGAGGTTAGATCCATGGGGGACACTACAGTTAGAGAAAAAGATATCGGAGAGGAAGGACCCAAGTTGGACCTGGGAGGGTCGGTCGGAGAGGAAAGAAGTCAGCCACGCCAGAGCCTGACCAGTGATACACAGGTTATCAGGGAGACGGTTGAGCAGGATGGCATGGTTGACCGTGTCAAAGGCAAAAGAGAGATCAAGCAAGATGAGGACACACAGGGTGTTGGAGTCAAGGTTGGAGAGCAGGTCTTCACGGATGTTCAGAAGAGCAGTTTCCATGCTTCTGGCAGCCCTGAAGCCAGACTGATGGTCATGAAGACAACCAACAGATTCAGTTTGGAGATTAAAATGGGAGAGATGGGCAGTTTCTCCAGGAGCTTGCCCAGGAATGGAGTGATGAAGATTCGGCGATAGTTAGCCGGGCAGGAGGGGTCGGCAGAGGGTTTCTTAAGAAGAGGATGCACAAGGGAGTGCTTCAGGGGGGATGGGAAGACTGCAGTGGCAAAGGAGTGATTGCAGAAATCAGCCAGGGCAGGAGCCAGGGAGTCGATGTGGTCCTGGTCCTTGATAGTTTTGGAGGAACAAGGGTGAACCTGTTTCGACGAGACTTTCATAGATCAGACTTGTCTAGAAACCTCATCTGCAGAGAAAAGGGGAAAGGCAGAGAAGGAGGGAGGTGGGTGGCTGCAGAATGGCCAGAGGAAGAGCAGGGAATAGAGGGAGGGAGGCGATAGGAGGAGAGTGAGGCAGGATGTCCTGAGTTTTTGAAATTAAGTGAGAAGCCAGTGCCGTGCAGAGGGCCTGGGAGGGGACGGGAGAGGTAGAGACTGCGGCAGGATTGTCCAGTTCATTGCATATTTTAAAGAGTTCAGCGAGTTGTTAGATGCCGCAGAGATACGGGCTTCGATATGGGCTCTCTTCTTGGTGAGAACGGAGAGCCGGTACTGCCTTTGCAGCAGATGGCAGGCCAGTTTGTCAGAGGATAAACATGAAGTGCGCTATTTCCTTTCGGCCACCCTGCACTTGCGTTTTAGGGTGACGAGATCTGAGTCATACCAGGAGTTACACTTGGCTTTGGGCTTCAGGTGGATTTTCATGACAGGGGCAAGGATATCAAGAGTATCAGATATAGAAGAGTGGAGCATGGAGAGGGCTGTGTCAGGGTGAGAGTCAGCCAAAGGGGGAGGAGGGGGTGAGAAGGTGGCGGTGAAAGCCTCAACTGACACGCGCTTCATGGGTCGGATGACCGAGAAGGTGGGTGGCAGTGATGGAGGTGGCTTGGCCTGAGGGTTAGGGAGGGTGGGGTGGGAGGATAAGAGAAAGTGATCACTCCAGGAGAGAGTAGTGGAGAGAGGGACATAGAGGGGAAGGTCAGAGGAGACCAGAGCATCGAGAGTGTGCCCTGCAGAATGAGTCGGGCCGGAGGGGAGAATGGTGAGTGAGACAGAGTCGCAGAGGTCGCGAAAGAGTCCAGAGGGGGGACAGGAGGCTTCCAGGTGGATGTTGAAGTCTCCAAGAAGGAGGAGTTGAGTGATTGAGGCCAGTAGTGAGGAGGGGAGGTCCAGCCACTCAGAGAGGAAGGAAGAAATCTGACCAGGTCGCCGATAGATATTAGCCGCAGTAAGGGAATGGCTAGAGCAGAGAGAGAGCCGGCAGACGAGGCATTCAAAAGAGGAGTAGGTCTGTGTAGGAGTGACAGAGGCAGGAATCCACTCATATATGGAATCAACATATACAATTGTTGTTTCATAATTTTAATGCTAACATGTTTAATTCACCCATGAAAGGTTTCATGCTTGTCTAGACAGAATAGACATTAATTATTTGCTGAAAGAGCAAACGCAGGCCTCTTATATAACACCTATTACCTATGTTTCTCTAGATTTAAGGAGACTCATCCAAATAGTGTTGCAGAAACTGCATTTAGTACGAGGTACTAAGGGTCTTCTTGTTGCTTAGAACACATCCTGCCCCATCTTAAAGCCTTGTTTTCGAATGCAAGACTTTTTCACTGCTCTTTGGCAACCGCAGGTGGATTCATCTGCATGGTGACGTAATAAATGACATGACACATGTAGGAAAAGATATGATCATGTGTGAACTAAAATCCTTTTTGTACTTTCTCCTAGCATGTTGTCTGCTATGATGACTGCAGAGAACCACGTGTCGGTTTCATATAGCACATCATGATGGATTCACCCAACTTCTAAGAGCTGCAACGATATGTGTTGTTATCCACTTTCCGGTGCTGCTCAGTGCTCAGTGTATCACTGTTGGAAAGACGCAGCAGGCCTTCCAGAATCCCAGCCTGCGTCCGGCAGTTGTCTGAGATGAGCACTTAACTTACTGCGTTATCAGGTTGGGCCCTTACTCTTAGATCACGTGGCATTCTAGATGGGCAACTATCAGCAATGGGAATATAGTCAGCTGAGGGTGACATCTGGTAGACAATGGAAGGGAAGCAGAAGCTGTCTAAAATGTCAGTGAGAACCCACACATTAAATGAACCCTGCTGGTGGTAGTGGGCCAGCTACAGCTCTATGCTGAATGTGCCCCGCTGAGCACCCCTTTCTTACCACAAGCTTGGCTTTTACCATTGTCCAGCAGTGCAGGGCTGCATAAGGGAGGCAGATGGATGCATAGACAAGTTAGGCCAAAAAGAGAGATGGGGTCCTGCATCCCTCCCCGCCCTATTCACCCCTCATCAGCTCCCTCGATTGTCACGCTCCTTCCCTCCAGAGACCAGAGGAGGCAGACAAAAAGCTATAAAGCCTTATGGTGAGGTCAAGTCAGTGGACTATGACTGTCACTTTCTACTGGAGTGATGTCATAGAATGAGGATACAGCCTTTAAACATGTTTTTATGAACTAATGGTTTCCTATCTAAGCCATACAAAACAACTTAACTAAATGACATCATCCATCAGAATGTAATGCTTGTGTCTTGCCACATTATATTAGCCTGCCCACAACTATATGGATACAATAAGCACTAATTGCCTTGGCATTCAGAGCAACATAGCCGAGACTGCAGCAGCCCTTTGATACATTTCTATGTGTAAAGGTTAACAGCTTAGAAAGATAAATAGCCTTAATATACAAGCCACAAATGCGACAAAGAGACAAGATAATTAAATGCATAGCAAATGAAAATACCGTTACAGGGTCACGGGTATGACACTATGAAGGGGACCCTTCTTATTCTGGTGTAGGCAGCCTACTAGGGCAACACCAGAGCCAGATCTATCCCAGAGGTGGCATAAGGGCCTGATAGAGAACCGGTAACTGGCTCCCCGGTATCCCTGAAGATGTTTATGCTATTGGTGCCCCTTTTTCTGATCCGCTAACGATCATCTTCTGTTCTGGACAGGTCTCTTTCTCTCCTCTTTTAGGTGGTTCACGAGAGACTACTGTGACCAGGGGGGCTATGCAGCGTGTGTCTGCTCTTGGCCCCCCGTTACAAGGGGGTCGCGCTCCAGCTTGGCTCCTCAGCTGGGCATAGTGATTGCTGCAAGGTGCTTGAAGTCCTCCGGGCAGGGTCCCACTCTAGAGCTCCCCCCCTGCACGCAGGCCGGGTAATGGATGTGCACACAGCCTGGTCGCCGCTCGGACAGCAGGTCAGAGGCTCCACCTCCCCCTCAGAGATGCCGGAGCTGGCTACCGGGTGATCGTGGGGCGGCAATGACAGGGGGCCCTCCCGAGAATGCTGCACACATCTCGCTTATTGCCAGGTTCTGGTTGCTGGGAATGGGTTCAGCGCCTCGCCAGCGATCAGGCGCAGAGCACCTGACCCTCCCCCCACCCTGTCTCCAACGGGCCCGGGGAAAACACCACAGGGGTCAGTCCTTTTCCGCATGTACAGGTAGCAATCTGCACCAATATTAATTTCAAAGGTTGACCCACAGCTTCACATCGATGAAAGCTGGCTCAGGATCACAGAGCAGGGCCACAGAGGATATTACCAGGATATAGGCGTCGTTGCCAGAGCCTCTCAGGCAACGGCCACTTTAGTAAGCCGCACAACAGCGCCCCTCCCCACCTTAACGCACTATTAACCAAGATTATTTACACTATATAAATATATATAACACCAAGAAGTTTGTGGTGGGTTTGAAGAGGTTGAGGTCCCTCAGATTGTTTTGTTTCTGACATGAGGTAGCATGAAGTGTAGCGTGAGTACCTATTTAATAAAGCAGAAAATAGCGATGGAGCAAGAACATCTATACACCTTCGACTCCAGGAGGGGAGGAAGGGTGGGCGCATGTGAATATAAGCAGATACAAGCATCAGAAAGACAATTACGGTGAGTAATGCATCCCTTCTAAGACTTGTGGATCTTCTCACATCATACACTATGCATAGATTAGCGAGCAGTTTCTTGAGAAGGAAGTGGGTTGTAAGTAAGCACAGCAACAAATAGATGTTTTAGCACTGCTTGTCCCACCTGTGAATCTACTTTAGAATGTGTGTCAATGCAGTAGTGCTGAGTAAAGGTATGTAGCGAACTCCAAGTAGCTGCTTTGCAAATACGGTCTAGGGGGATGTTTCAATGAATGCTACAGGAGCTCCTGTACCTCTGGTAGAGTGAGCTCTTGGTGTGAAAGGCAGGGTCTTTTTGATAATGAATAGCATAGTTGTATGCACTTGACTATCCATCTGGAGATATCGTTCTTTGAAATGTGATCCCCTTTCTGCCAGTTGCTATGGAAACAAAGAGTTGGTTTGTTTTCCTTATCGGCTTTGTTTTGTTTATGTAGTACAAGATCACCCTCCTTACAACTAGTGTATGGAGGTTCCTTTCATCTGAGTTAAATGGATTTTGTAAAAAAAAGTAGGTAGTTCAATGGATTGGTTGACATGGAACTTGGATATGAATTTAGGTGAAAACCTAGGATGTGATCTAAGGACCACCTTGTCCTTCTGGATTATGAAAGAAAGGGTCTTGTACAGACAGTAGCTGTAGCTCACTAACCCGTCTAATCGAAGTGATGGCTACTATAAAGGCAGTCTTGTTGTTTAAGTGTTTTAGGCTGGCTTTGTGCATAGGCTCAAATGGCGGACCCTGTCACGACCCTCAGCCCTGATCCCCACTGGCAAGCCCATTGGCCAGGTGGAATTAGGGCTCGGATCACTAATAAGGCCTGGCATCCTGGCGCCTTTGACACCAGGCTCATCAGTAAGGAAAGACATCTGCTTGAGGAACTACTTTATTTAGGCTTTCAGCCAACATGGAGGCATCCACATAGCTTGATTCCTAGAACCAAACTATGCGGTCTAGTGTTTTGGGTGTGGTGGCCTAGGGACTACTTTACCTGGACTACTTTACAGTGGATATTTAAACCACACCCGAACAAGACAACACGCTTCGCGTTACTTAGCTTCTAGCAACATGACGCTCACCGTGTCCAGCTTTCTCACGAGCCTGGTGAATTCTGGACCTGCAGAAAAACCAAGAACATCGTTAGCAGCAGAATCTTTCCTGCATTCATCATCCTTCACTGCTCGCAGCTCCTGGGCAGCTCTGTTGCTGGAGTTAACCGCCCGGATCGAAGGACCTGGGAAATGGAGAAAGACATCATTAAAGGAGGTAGTGGAGACATTACAACCACAAAGCGCTTAAAGATTTACCTGGTTGGTTGCTTTCCGGCCGGCAAAGCTCCAGAACTCCATCTGCGTTGGGAACTCACCGCGACCTACGAAAAGAGAAAAGCACAGGTCAGTGAGGACAAGACATCGCTGCGCTACGCAAAGCGCCTCCTTACCGCATCATAGCGCTAAAGCGCGCCATCCTCTCCCGTTGAGAACCAGCATATCCAGTTCTCCAAGCGGACACTCCGCGCTCCTAGGGAGATAAAAAAAGAGACATTAGAACAGAGAAAAGGCATGCAAGAATTACGACGCCATCAATCGCAATAAGACCTACCTGAAAGACACTACAAGGGCAGCAGTCAGTGAAGTAACTGGACCGCCCGCGCCCACAAAAGACAACGCGCCCCTGCCCAGAGAGCAGGACGGAGAGCCCACTGATTCTGACAACCAGGTGAGAAGAGAACCTGGAGGGGCTGGAAACACAAGGGAGGTGGGGGAAAACTTACCTTGGTCACCCAGTCCTAATATAGTCTTCATTTACAGGCGGAATCCCATCGACACCAAGACCACACCAGGGAATCATTGGGAAGGGCACCAACGACCAACTGGCTGGGTGGCGTCCCCGTGGATACCAGGTGAGCGTAACAGACCCATGAGTTTTGAGAGCACAACATTGAGGTCCTAACCCGGTTTAGGGTTAGAAATGGGAAGATAGTCTCTTTACTCCTTCCATAAAAGCCTTAATAACTTTCCAAGACACCTTGTTTTGTGGAGTGGTGTACACGGACAGAGCCGCTTGGTGTACTTTGATGGAGTTAAATACTAGGCCAGAGTCTAGTAGGTAAACCATGTAGTGTAGAATGTTGGAAGGGGAATATTCAATTGGATTTAAGGATTGTGACTGGTACCATATTACAAACATTTTCCATTTGTTAAAGTAATAGTGTCTGTTGTTGGGTTTGCGTGCCTCCTTTAGGATATCCATACACCTTTGAGGATGCTTTAAGTGCCCGAACTCTATGGCTGCTAAGTTCATAGACTGAGGATGTGGATGGAGTGTTGTCCCCCATGTTGGGATAGCATGTTGTAGGGCACAGGGGTTTGGTTGGTTTGCACATCGCCAGTTTGAGCAAGTGTGTAAACCATGGTTGTCTTGTCCACATTGGAGCTATCAGGATTAGCGTGGCTTGTTCCTGGTGAATATTGTGCACTATTCTGCTGAGGAGTGGTGTTGTGGCGGGGGGGAGCGTAAGCACATTTTCCTGACCAACCCATCCACAGGGCGTTACCCTTGGACTCTGGTTGGGGAAACCTGGATGCAAAGTCTGGGCATTGTTTGTTTTGGCTTGTGTTGAACAAGTCTAAAGGGGGATAACCCCACAGAGATAATACTTTGTCAATAATATTTTTGTTGAGCTGCCACTCATGTACTTCTGGAAGAACATTTCTGCTCAGAGAATCTGCTAGAGCATTGAGTTCCCCTGGAACCTGTTCAACGACTAGGCACATGTTCCGTTTTAGTGCCCACTTCCAAATTGTTTGGGACAGTCTGGACAGACTTGTAGAGTGTGTGCCTCCCTGTTTGTGTATGTAGAACATGGCAGTTCTACTGTCTGGCCTAGTAGATGCTCCTGGAAAGATTGCAGAGCCTTGAGAACTGCTAGAAGTTCTAGAAGGTTGATGTGGTGTTGGGCTGTAGTGTGTGTTCAAGGCCCATGAACTGCATGGTGAAGGAAATGGGCTCCCCATCCAGGGAGTGAGGCATCCGTCGTTAGTATCGGTTGAACTGGGGGATTGCAAAAGGGTTTTCCTTTCAATAGATTGTCTTTGGAACACCAGCAAAGAGGCTGTACCAGGGTTCATGGAACAACCACTAGATTGTCCCATTGTCTGCTTGTCTGAGACCACTGCTTTGCTAATCACTCTTGCATTGGGCATATGCGCAGCCGCGCGCGTGAACTCGGTAGATGCATGAGGCCATCATCCTGAGTAGGCGCACTGCTTTGGGTACGGTTATCTGGCGACCGGCTAGATAGGAGGGGAAGACTAGACCTTCACTTGTCTTTATAATTGCACCCAGGAATTGTTTTGTTTGACTGGGATGAGACTTGATTTTTTCTCGTTCATGGAGAAACCGAATTGGAAAAGAAGGTTGATTGCTCTGTAGGTGTTGAATTTTCAAATTTGATGAGGGGTCTCCTCTGTTTTCAGCCAGGCGTCTAGATAAAGGTACACGGGGATGGACTCTGCTAAGGTGCGCTGCCACTACTGCTAGCACTTTTGTGAACACCCTTGGAGCCGAGGCTATGCCAAAGGGGAGCACCTTGAATTGGTAGTGTTCTTACACAATATGGAAGCGCAGGTATTTTCTGTGCACTGGGAACATTGAAATATGAAAGTATGCATCTTTCATATCCAATGTTACCACGTGTAGTCCCCCTGCTTTAGAATGGGAATCACTTCCTGAAGGGTTGTCATGTGAAATGATTGTGGCTTGACGTGTTTGCTGTGCGCAGCTCTAGTACAGAGCACATTGTTAGGTCTTTCTTTGGCACAAGGAAGTACGTTGAATAAATACTGTTATTTACCTGGGTGGCTGGGACGATCTCTATGGCGTCTTTCTCCTGCAGGGCTTTCACTTCCTCCAATAATATACGCATCTCTTCTGGTGTCCGTCATTTTCTTGTGCTTTGGCAGGTGGCTGGGTTGCTTTTGTAGAAGTTCTATCCAATAGCCAACCGCCACGGTGGACTACACCCACTTGTCTAACGTGACCTCCTCCCATGCGTGGGTGAATTGTGAGATGCAACGTCCTACTGAGGTGGCATGGAGGGGCCCTGGAGCGGGGTGTCACTGTTTGGGTGGGGTGGAGCCTTTGGTTGAGGAGGCTCTAGCTCTGCACCTTTTATAGCTTCTTTGAAAATTCAAGGAGGATTGTCCCTGTGAGTTTCCCCTGGATGATGATTGGTTACCCTGACTGTAACCAGAGCAGCGTGGAGGGCCCTGCCCACGAAACCTACTTGTGTTGGAATACCCCCTTTGCACAAATGGCTTGTTGGACAGCTGCCCAAGATATTTTCGGGTGCCATACTCTTCTTTGGCGCTTTTAAGGGCATCCTCAACCGCTTTACCGAACAGTGCATGTGGTTCAATATGCATGTTGAGTAACGTGGCCTGTGTTCGAAGTTTAAAACCGGAATCCCTAAGCCAGGCATGATGCTTAATGAACGTGTCTTCAGCTATGATAAGGCCTGCATTGTCCGCAGCATCCAGGTGTTTTTTTAGGATCTCGTTGGCTACCTGCTTGCCTTCGGTTACAGTGTATAGGAGCTGAGATTTTATGGGCTCTGGGACTGTCTCAATTTGTAGTTGCAGTTTGTCCCACTTATGGCAAATGTAGCTAGCCAAAAGGGTAGTATTATTGGCTATCCTAATCTGATAGGCAGCCGAGGAAGCCAACTGTATAAATCGTTTTACTCTCTGTTTCTGGTGGAGCCTTTGCAGAGGCTAGAGGTGCGCCTGCCCTTTTCCTAGTTGTGGTAAACACCAGGGAATCGGATTTCAGCGGACCCCTGATGTGTAGAGGGTTGGCAGGGGCCATTCTGAACACCTTCTCCATGCGAGGATTGACAGCTCATGTTAGGTTTGGTGTTAGGAGAGAGGGTTGAATGCATCTCTGAATAGACTGCATGAGGGGAACGAATTGTGTTGTGAACTTCTTGTCTCCAAGAATGTCTTCTACAAAGTCCTTATCAACTTGGGCCTCCTGGGTGTATATGTTGAAATGTTATGCAGCTTTGAGTAGTAGCTCATTGTTTTATACCGGGTTGTCGACTGGGGAGTCACCCACTGGTTGATCTTGATGGTACGGTGACTGGATAACGTAGATGTTGTCATTGCCGCAATATTGGTCTTGGTCACCCTGGTGCTGATCATACTGGTCCCCTTGATCTTCTTGAGAGCCAGGATCATGTGAACCTCAGGTGTCTACAAAATATAATTTCTGAGAAAGGGTGGGGGAGCTGAGGGATAGCCTGTCTCTGGGTGGAGATGCTGGGCTGAAAAGTGTCCAGATGTGCCTTCTTGGCTGCTGGTTCATTCCTAGCTACTACTGTGTGTGATGTGAAGGCTAAACAGTTCTGCAGGGTGCCTGTCAATTAATGAGCTTGGAAATATTGAAGTGGGAGTGTCCTGTAAGGGTGTAGGCTAGATGGTAAAGGTGTCGAATTTTTTGTGGATTTCAACGTCTTGGATTTTAAAACAGGGCCCAGGATGTGTTTCTTAATCAGTTCTCTCATTTTTGAGGTAGTGGAAGGGGTCGTCGAATCGCCTTTCGGTGCATACCTTTCGGCGTGCGAAAGGGCATCTGTTTTATGAGCGGTGTCAGTAACGGACTTGTGGTCTGTTTCGGAAGTCTGTCATGTGGTGAAGGTGAGCGTGATGGCCCAGATGACAGGGATGTTTTCAAGGACCTTTCCTTTGACACTGCGTGGCTTTCAACGATCGACAGCATGGTCGACGGTCGGCCGTGGGATGTGTGCTTGATGTGGTGTGAAGTGTGCGTGCTTGAGTCGCCGGGTGTAGTTTCCGTAACAGGACGGCTGGCCTGCTTAATGGAGTTGGGGGCTTGCAAGTGGGAGTTTGTCAAATCCGGTTCGCCCTCTGCTTCACTTAGGGCACTGACGTTGCCATCATGGAAGCTCCTTCCACGACAATGGAGGCCTCGGCCTGAATGGTGTGGGCAGCCCAGCGTTTTGTTCAATGGTCCTTCAATGTCTTTGATTAAAAGAGCTTGCAGGATTTGCAGTTCTTATTGGGGTGAACCCGTGGGAGACTGTGATTACACACACTGTATGTGTCTACCCAGGGGTACTTCCTATTGCAGGACGGACAAAACCTAAAAGGTGTATTTTCCATGATTAGTGGAAAAGGCAGCATGGCGAAGAGAAGGAAATGAGAGGGAAGAGATTATGCTTTCTCTAAAAGGAGAGGAAAGTATGGCCTCCCCCCCACTCTCCCTACTGTGATGGGCTGAAGTCCAGGTGAGGCCTGTGTATGCCGCTGTCCGTGTCCATTGAGACGATTGTTCGGTCATCGTCGACATTGGCTCCGTCTGTCGAAATCCGCTGCAGATGAGCAATGGGCGGTTAGTGAAAGAATAGTAAGAAAATCTATAATAAACTTTTCCTAATCAAAGGCATCAGCCTGAATCACTCCGCAAACTAACGTCTGACTACAATGGCGGAAAAAAACAATATAAGGGACCTTGACACATGAAGGACCATGGGTACAATAGATGCCACTCTAGGGTAGTATTACTGACACGCCCAGTCAACATCCCTTTTTGAGTTTCGAAAACAAAATCATGTAACACTGCGTGACTACCACTAGATGTCGGCCTATGAATAGCATGTGATCTAAGCAGATCCACAAGCCTCAGAGAGAGAGAGGAAGCGAGAGACAGTAGGGTGGGGGAGAGTAGAGGCAGGAGTATTTTGGGGAGGAGTGAGATCTTGAAGGAAGTGGATAAGATCATAGGTGACGAGCCTAGGGAAAGAGGAGTGAGGTAAAGGTTGCTAGATGGTCATGTGGGGGAAAAGGGCACCAGGGAAATCAAACTACCCCACTAGGTGACCTAGGAAGCCCCGATGGGAGTCAGAGAGATACGCCCATGGTCTTTAGGACCTCTCTAGGATATGGTTAGACCAGACCTAAGGGATAACCTGGCTATAGTGAATTTGCATTGCAATAAGACATGTTGGAATAGGACGACAGGGCTAGGGAGGTGGGAGGGAAAGGTGAACAGGAACCCCACCTAGACTGTGAGCCCCAATTGCCTGTTTTTGTAAAACCTTTTGTTGTATTAATTAATGATAACATTGGATTTGTCTTGTGACTCATTGAGAACCTTATTAACCTAGGGTTTGCATTTGAGGAAGTATTGAGATGGGTGGCCCACAGAGAGACTATAGCTGGAAGAGATCTCATGGTGAATGGCCCAAGATCTACCGCATGGTAAGCCTGTGAAGCCAATCTACCTTTGATCTTCATCCCTTAAAAACGTGGCTATAATATGATATTCACTGTGGTATGATTTGGTAGGTTGCTGATAATTCCATTTTAAAAGTCCTACGAAAATCCAAGGTGGCAATGAGTCACGGTACACATCCCTCTGCTTAATCATGTTGACTCATTTAAACCTTAAATTGGGCACATTTGAACAATGTTGCCCATTAAAGACCATTGTTCAATGAAATGGGCAGATTGCTGACTTTCAGAGAGAGCCGGTGTTAAAATGTATATGGTGTGGGCCGCTTTTTGCAAATTTTTCGCCAGCGTTCCCTTTTCAACTTGACGTTAATCTGGTGGGTGAAGTTATGGGCGCAAAGAACAGCATAACTAGAGACCAAAGGCTTTGCTTTCTACGTCTATCCAGGGGAGCAATCAAGCAATATGTCATATAATATTCCAATATAAAGTGCCTGGAACGCTGAGGAGGCTCTTTTTAAAAATAAATAGGCAATTTTATGGACAAGTCCTAGGTTTTATCAATGTTTACATTTATGATATTTTCTTTTAATTGAGGCAAGATAAAATATGTATTACATCGACATTCGGGCCCCTCCGAAAGCCCACTACCAAGGCGACTTCCTGCCTGGCCCTGTCAGCCATTACACTATCAGCCACTGCTCCCTGCAGCAAATGCCCCATCACCATGCCTGACCAGCCCTGACGAAAAGGAGCAGACCCTGCAACCCACACAGGAGGTAAGCACCAAAGTGCATCCTCGCCACTCAACCCAGATGATGCCAGAACCCACTCCGTGGGCCTGCACTGCAGCCCGGCCTGGGAAAGCGAGTTCCAATCTAATATGGCCGCCGTCGTAACTCCACAGATGCCTAGGGCCAGCTGGCCCGCCTATATCATTGCGGATTGGCCGCACCATCATTCTTTTGTGCCTGTGAGGGAGCGCCAGCAGGCAAAGCCGGCCCCCTCCAAAGGCCCTCTACTAAGGCTACTTCCTGTCTGGCCCTGTCAGGCCGCTGGAGGCGAGGGGCCTGTTATTTTCCTGGAGCAAGCAGAGGACCATTCGGGTAACCAGCTGCTAATCCCGGCCCCGCACATGTCCAATTTACTAGTGGATCCATTAAGTCTTTCGCCCTCCAGCTTCCTACCTGATGCGCTGCCGCTTCACCTGTCACCCAAAAACCCCCCATGCAACGTGGTCGCGGTTGAAGCCGCTCCACTGAACCAGTGTTCCCTTTGGGAACGAAACATACTCCTGACTATACGTACTGCCAGCATACAACCCCCGTGGATTACCCACACCATTACAGGAACTCCACGCCCCGGCCCTCAGGTCACAACACGCCTGCGCACACGCGCCTCTGCAATCAAAATAGGTTTCAGGATGCACGCCTACCCGTTCACTGCTCACTGCCCAGGCCAGGTTCACCCTATGCGCACCACACTTGCGACCCCCTCATCAATGCCAGCCGTAAGCTCACACTTTCAACAGAGGTCGACAGATGCACTTCAAATACTCAAGCTCCAATCACCTTGTATGAGCCCACACCCATTGCTAACACTTCGGATGGACCCTGTCTACCGGAGCCCAATGCTGATATTGGGGATGTGTCCTGCCTACCTGAGCCCACCGTTGATACCATGTATGAGCCCTGCATATGTGAACCCACTGCTGATACCATGTATGAGCCCTGCCTACCTGAGCTCACTGCTGATACCATTTATGAGCCCTGTATATGTGAACCCACTGTTGATACCATGCATGAGTCCTGCATACCTGATCCCACTGTTTATATCATGTATGAGCCTTGCCTACCTGATCCCACTTCTGATATTATGTATGTACCATCCCTATCTGAGCCCACTGTTGATCCCAGTGCTGATATTATGTATAAGCCATGCCTACCTGATCCCACTGTTGATACCATGTATGAGTCCAGCCTACATGAGCCCACGGCTGATATGCTGCATGAATCGTGCCTACCTGAGCCTGCCACCATTACCTGCATTACCTCTGCGCCCCAGAACCAGCCACTATCACGGCATCTGTCCCCACATCAAAGCAGACTGCCACAAGCCCTCTAGAGCCAGAGCATTCTACCGAGCCGAACCCCCTAGTCTTAGCCCACAACACAATGTCCCCTGGCCCTATGAATTACATAACTGCAACCGCAACTAATAATAGCCCTAGATCAGCCAACATCCCTGGAGGTCTGATCAACTCTAGATACCTCCCAGCACATGCCCTCGACATCTCAGATCGCAGCACCTCCAACCAACTCGACCTACTAGCCGTCATGGAAACGTGGCTGCACGCAGCCGCCGGCCCGTCCCTCTCACTAGCTATCGCTGAGGTCTATACCATTTTCAGAAAAGACAGACCTCTTGCCAAAGGAGGAGGTGTGGCCCTTATCGCAAAAATGCACATGACCATTAGAGAATTGCCAAGCCAAACCATCCATTCAGGAGAATTGCTCTCGATCAAACTCTTGTTCCTCGATACTGCCTCACCATCCACATCATATACAGACCACCAGACCCAGCACAGTCCCTCAATGAGGGCATCGCCATTCCTTCTCGCTAACAATGCTAAATCCTCCTCCAGAATTATCACTTTGGGCAACTTCAATGTAGGCTTTAATGACTCGGCAGATGCTAACGCACTGGCTATAACTAACATGATTCAATCGCTAGGATTCACGCAGCACATCACCCACCCCACGCACAACAAAGGTTGCACGCTAAACTGGTTGACAGATATGAGCGGTAGGACACACATCACCTCCAACTATCCTTGCCAATGGTCTGACCACAACGTCATCACATTCTCTATCCCAAAATACACTTCACCCAAAGCTCTACCGCAACTGGCCCCTACCTTGCGTTCAAGAAATACACACATCACCCCAGAGAATATTCTCCCAATGTTACACCATATCACAGACATCAAGACTCAGCCTGCGACCCCAACCTTATGGTAGAGCTTAACAATAATACTCTCCTTCTAGCTATAGACAAAGTCGCTCCACTGAGCACAAGCAAAACAAAACCAACAGCTCACCTAAATTCCTGGTAAACACCAAACATCAAAACTCTACGGTCCACCAAGCAAGCTGCAGAGGCCACTCGGAAAACCAGGCCTTCAAAAGCTAATAATAACCAGTTCCTCACAGTAGCAAAAGCTACAAACAGGCCATTCTCCAAGCGAAGAGTTTTACCTACAAGGAATGCATAGCTAAAGCCAAAACAGGCACAAAAGAAAATTGCCTCAAGGACACCACATGGTGCACGAATATCCAAAAGGCACTCCTGGACAAAATCACCCAACTACAAAACAAAATTGTCTCACCAAAAAAAAAAAGGCTCCTACTGGATACTCCAGCTGACATTGACACCTCGCTCAAACCCAACAAATTATTTGAATTCAGACCAGTCTCGATACTAGAAGTCACCAAAATCATTAAACACCTGAAACCCTCGAGATGCCAAAGCAAAATCTGCCATGCCCCCTTTTTTTAAGGACTGTGTAGCAGAACTCGCCCCTTTCATCACATCACTCATCAACAACTCCTTTATACAAGGTGTCGTCCCAAACAAAAGAGGCCTGGGTCCTCCCGCTCCTAAAAAACCCTCACTAGACCCTAACATCCCTACCAACTACCGTACCCTTCCTCCTCAAAATCCAAGAAAGAGCAGCATACTTGCAAATACCGGGACACTTTGGGTCGAGCAACCTCCTCGGCCTACACCAGTCTGGCTTCCGTCCAGGACATAGCACAGAATCAGCACTCTTAGATATGAAAATCCAAATGGATGAGAACATAGATCATGGGAACCTAGCCATCCTACTCCTTCACGACCTCTCCTCAGCAATTATAGTGAACCACAAAATCATATGCCAACATCTCTCTTCTGCAGCCCACTTCTCTACCAAAGCCATAGCCTGGATCGAATCCTCCCTATCCGATCGCACAATGAGGGTTTTTCCCAACCTAGTGACTGCTACTCTAGCCCCAGTCCTTTGTGGCATGCCCCAAGGCTTGTGTGTATCACCAACACTTTATAACATTTTAACTAAGCCCCTGTTCGACCTCCTGGACGAACAAGCATCTCCTACACCAACTATGCAGACGATGCGCAAAACCTCCTGCTTATCCCCAGGAACTACAACAAGGATACTAATGCCCTCAACAAAATATATCAAATCATCCAAGCATGGATGGCACAACATGAACTTTGTCTAAATGATGATAAAACAGGACTCCTATTCCTAGGAACCAAATCCTGACTAAACAAATTGGATGGCGACCACAAATCTTTCACCATAGATGGGAACCCCATCACCATCCTGAAGGAAGTGAACACCCTAGGGGTCTATCTGGACTCCTCGCTCTATCTAACTGGACAAGTTAATGCAACGGCCTCCGCAGCAGCCTACAGAGCTAAAAGCACTGATGCCTGCAGAGCATTCTTAACGTCAGACAACTGCATCACACTAGCGAGAGCCCTCATTCAGCCCAGTCTAGATTACTGCAATGCCCTCTTTGCAGGCTCCTCCAAAAGCAATATCAAAAAACTTCAAGTCATCCAGAATAATGCCCTAAGAGCAGCATTGAACATCCCAAAGAAAGAACACATCTCTGCCGTCAGACGCAATGTCAACTGGTTACCTGTCCAAGAACGCAACAGATTCAAAACTCTTTCTATCATGCATAAGTGCCTAAATAACACGGCCCAAAGTACTGCTCCAACAAATTTGCCAAACCCCACTCTGACAGACCCACCTTGGCCACTACCTGGCACCTCCTCGCCTCTCCCAAATTCAAACGAGCAAAGGTAGGGGGCCGCAGCTTCCCAGGCGCGGCTGCCAAACAGTGGAATGCCCTCCCTCTGTCCCTTAGATCTGACCCTTCCTTCTGGTCCCTGCCTATAAAATACTTAAAACCTGGTTCTTCACACAAGACGACTCATAGATCACACTGTCAAGCTCTCTTCCTGTTCCTCCCATTTCTGTTCATTTGTTTCATTACTGTATTCTACCTCATGTATGTACTGCAACTAGCGCCCAGATGCCCTCGGGTTCGGCGCACTCTACAAATGCCAAATAAATAAATAATCAACAAGGGAATACATTTTAGGTTGACTGGAAGAATTTGACAGTATTAGAATAATTTTAGATTCTATGTATGCATTATAACATGTGTCATTCATATATGAAAACTGGCACATACAATTGAATTGTATGACTGTTATTGTTCTTTGCATATGTTTTATACATGATTTAAGGAAAAATACCAAAATGAACATTAGCACCCTTGGTGGGAGGAGCAGCCAATCAGGTTCCTTGAATCGCATGCTGAAACTGCCAGTCTTAGCTTGAGTTCCATAGAACCCGAAGGCTGCTTCCCCTGCCCCGCAGCACCATCTTCCCCCATCCTCCCTTATCTTTTTTATTTCATGTTCCTCCTACCCCACGGACCTCTTTCATCGGCAGCCCCTCTGCGACTCTGCTGCCGTTCCGTGGCCACCATGTAAATGGAAGAGGGGCTCCGTATGGAGGCCAGCCGTCCATATCCATAGTGGCCATCTTTAGACAGGATTTGTATTCAATGAACTGAACGCTGCATGCGTCCCGTTCAATGCATGAAAATACTTTCTTTTTACATGCCGGGTTCCCAGGGTGCTAAAAGCCTTAAAACCCTCCTCAGCGGGCCGGATCGGGTCTTATCACACATGGACCCTTGTTTAAAGCCCTTGTTTCGTTCAGGCCTTGAAATCTGACCCTGGGCCAATAAGACTCGAACCGCCCACAGGATCGGGTTTTAACGCTATATTGTTGGCCGATTCACTCTTGTGATATCCATTGATGGTCTTGAGTTATGGAAAGGTATTATGAACTTGTAGAAACGCATCACATTGTTCCCATGAGTAAGGTTTTAATTACCCTCAAAAATGATTATTTTCGGCATGGTAATTACAGAATTCATGTGTGTATATATATATATGTATCTTACGCTTTTCTACATGAATCAAAAATACCAAATAAATAAATGTCAAAAACTGAAAAACTGACAGTACTAAGAGCATTTCATCATTACCTTCAGTCTTGTCTTCATATTAACAGGGAGTTTAGGAAGATTAGGACAATTGCCTTGCACTATTAATCAGAAACAACCAAATTGTGTTGAACGTTTACCTGCTGAAGGGGGACCAACCAGCACTGCACACGCTTCTGCCAGAAGCACCAACCCGATGGCACTGGAGAACCTCTTTGTTCCAACAATGGCCATCAGGACCTCGAATTGCAGCGCCCCCACCATCCCGTAGGAGATGCCAAAGAAGATGCAGAAAGCCACCAGCCCGCCGTACGAGTCAGCCATGGAGCTCATGAGGTCTGTGAAGCCATTGAACAGCATTGCAAAGCTGAAGAGGTAGACGCAGCGGGGACGCACCCATTGCAGGCCAGCGATGACTCCGCAAGTTGGCCGGGCAAAGATGTCCACAAACCCAAGGATGGAGAGCAAGAAGGCAGCTTTCGTGTCTTCCACGCCCATATCCTTAGCTGAGCTAACAACGAACACAGGCGGCACAAAGAGGCCGAGCACCATGATGGAGGCTGCAATGGTGTAGATGACAAAGCCCCGGTCTTTGAAGACGCTGAAGTCGAGAAGTTTCTTGGGAGCCTTCTTTTCGGTTACTTTTGCAACCTCGGATGTCTTTGGAGGTTCCAGAGGCCTCATCAGTGCTCCACAGGCACAGCAGTTGAGAAGCAGCCCCCCAAGAATAAGAAAACCACCCCTCCAGCCATAGTGAAATTGGAGCACTTGACCCAGTGGAGACAGGGTGCAGAGGAACACTGGGCTTCCTGCGGCGGCAAGCCCGTTAGCTAAGGGCCGACGCTTGTCAAAGTATCGATTCAGCATGATCAGTGAGGGCTGGAAGTTGAGTGCCAGCCCTAGGCCTAGAACAAAATAGATATGTTAAGTATCTGAACCAATATTCATTGCAATCAAACAGCATAAGTCAACCAAACTGCCCTTGACTCTCCTCCCACCTCCCTGCTTCAAGGTATTTAAAGAGTGCTCTCTCCCACTTCAGCTCACATGATGTCTCAAAGTTCTTCACATCTCTGTCCTAGATCCTCATTGATTACAACTCTCACTCAATTTCATCGTAATTTCCCAATACCCTCCCATCCGCCGCGCCTCACTATCTCGAGAGTATCTCTGCCCGCATGCTATTTTGATGTGGGCAGAGATGCTTTGGGTTCCTATGTGAATATTTTCTGAAACTGCAACAAAGTAAGCTTATTCCAATACATAAAAGCTGTCTGCCACACACAGACATGGCAGGATGCATTTTACAATTCACTTTGACGGGGTCCGCCTGGATCTTCATATCACAATTACAGCATCTGTCTAACCAAGTCCAGAAGACACGGAGGTGACTGCTTGTGTATGGTGGCCTGCATGCTATTTTTGAGGCCAATCAAAATTACACTCCTGTTTGAATTGTGCCTATTTTAAAATATTACTGTTAATGTCTGTAAGGCTTAGTAATTGTATATGTTACCTTAACTATTGATTTCAGATGGGCACTCAGGGCCTGCATTCTCAGCCCTCTACTGATGATGGTGGCGATTCATGACATTAATTCTAAAAAATATAGGGTTATAGTGGAAATATAGCAATTATTCCTGGTTTAAAGGGAAAATCTGGGCTTGTACGGAACATTTCTGATTTTTATGGCAAATCTAGAGATGTACTGATAATTCCCGATTCACAAGATGAATCTGCGCCTATACGGATTATTTATTTATATATTTATAGCAGCGCACATAGCCCGGGGGCATCTAGGCGCTAGTTACAGGGTCAAGGCAAAGGTCAATAGTACAGTGGTAATCAGTTGAAAAGGTGGCTTTTCAGTTTCTTTCTGAAAGTCTGGCAGGAGAGATCCGCCCGTAGGAGGGTTTGCGCCTAGAAACACGTGTGTACAGGCGCGCTATCAATGCCATATCATGTTATATAATAAGTGCAGAGGGAGATTTTTCCAAAGGGTCGCAGGCCGGATTGGGAAACTAGCTACTCCTGCTCTTTTGCGGTTATCTCTCAGAGTTTCCAGGCGATGTTTGTAGACAAGGGCCTCATCACGACTTTGGCGGTAACCCTTAAATCCGGCGGTAGCGCTATTACCGCCGGATTTAAGGGTCCGCCAAATCAGGACTTCGGCGGATTTCGCCCCAGCTCCAAGCTGTGGGGAAATCCACCGAAAATTCGCGCTCATACCGCCGGCGGATTTCGAATGGGCTCAATGGGGAATGGGGATTAACATTACCGCCGAACTCGTGATCCGGCGCTCCAGGAGTTCGGCGGTAGGGCAGATAGCGCCAGCGTTACCGCCCAAGTCGTGATGAGGCCAAAGTGCTGTAGTCTTGTGGGGGCTTGTCTTGTGTATGAGGTTGTTTGGTTCATGTTGGCTAAGAATTGGTGGGTGATAGAATTTTAAATGTTATTCTTTCCCTAACTGGGAGCCAGTGGAGAGATCTCCTTGTTTCAGATACGTGGTCGTGTTTGCACAAGTCGGTGACTGCTCGAATGGCAATGTTTTGGACCACTTGCAATGTATTCAAGTTTTTCTCTGAAGTGTCACAGAGTAGGGAGTTACAGTAATTCAATTTAGACCCAACGAGTGCTCGGGTGAGAAACACTTGTGTACAGGTGCGTTATAAATGACTCATCATATCATATCATGTTGGTGCGGTTATCAGAGGACAGGAACGGTTTGCAGGCGTTGATCAGCTTAGTGGCGTAGGCAGAAGTAGATGCAAAGTGATTCACGTGCCACGATATATTGAAGGAGGCATCAAGGTAGACCCCCAGAGTTATTACAGCAGGTACAACGGGGATGTTGTGGCCATCAATGGTGAAGGAGTTGAAGGAGTTGTCAAGCTTGGCGAGGTGTGCTGGGGAGCCAATGATCAAAAGTTCTGTTTTTTTGTCGTTCAAACTGAGACTAAGCATTGCCATTCATGTTCGTACAGTCTCATAAATGGCATTTACCGTTGATGTGTCTTGGGAGGGGTTGTCAGATAGGGGGGATGAGGATTTGGGTATCGTCGGCACAGTTTATGTAAGAGGTTGCAGAGGGAGTCTAGGAGGTCAAAGAGGGGCTTAGTATAAATATTATGCAAGGTAGGAGAGACGCAGAGCCTTGGGGTACACTGCAATTGATGGTGGTGGGGTTGCTGATGTGTCACCGGCAAAGACTCTTGAAGTCCTGTTGGACAGGAAAGATGCAATCCATTTAGTGGCTTCAGGGGAGAAGTGTGCTGAATTGGTGAGGTGATGGCAAAGGGTGGTGTGGTCAACCAAGTCGAAAGCTGCTGGTAAGTCAAGTAGAATTATATTGCTATATCTAGCAGCTTTGGCAGTGTGGATGCTTCCTTTGTAATTCGTTACAGCCTCAGTAAGCCAGGCTTTGCTTGTTGTGCCAGGCATTTTCAGCCAGGCAGCTTCAGTTGCTCTTTTCAGTGTGCGTAGGGCATGGAGATCTGAAGTGTACCAGGAGTTCTGGTGTTTGTTTGGTGTTGCCTTGCAGGCTTTGAGAGGAGCCAAGGCGTTGGTAGCGTTGGATGGATGGTGTTGTAGTGGTCAACCAGTGTATCTACCTACTGTACAGTAGGCAACAGGTGGTTGACCTGGTGAGTTTATGAGTGCTGGGAGCCAAATGGGTGGGTGGGGAGTCGCGGCTAACGTCTTGTCCGGGTTACGTTTGCTACTCAGGATGGGAATAATGTAGGTAATGATATGGTGGTCAGACCAGGGGCATGGAGTGTTGGAGAGCAGGGGTATGTTGCAACCGTGGTCCAATATCCAGTCGAGCGTCTGACCATGGATATGCGTGGGCTGGAGCATGCGTTGGGTGCAGCATAAGGCTGATATGGATTTAGCTGGTGTGGCAGCCTCAGTGTAGGATGGGTCTCCGAAGCTGAGGTTAAAGTCTCCAAAAGTGATGAGTTGGGTTGATGGCTTAAGGTTGGCAGACATGAGTTGGTTGAGGTAGTCTTGAAAATTGAGTGCAGGGCCTGGATGGTGGTAACTCCTGATTTATTAAAAAAATCTTGGTATGTACTGAATGAGTATCATTTATCCCTATATGAGGATCTTGTGGTACAAACAGCTCTACCATCCTTTGACAGATGATGACCCCTTCCAGCTCTACCATCCTATGCCACATGATGACCCCTTCCAGCTCTACCATCCTATGCCACATGATGACCCCAGGGCCCCTTCCAGCTCTACCATCCTATGACACATGATGACACCAGGGCCCCTTCCAACTCTGCCATCAAATGACACATGATGACCCAAGGGCACTTCCAATTCTACCATCCTATGACACAAGATGACACCAGGGCCCCTTCCAACTCTGCCATCAAATGACACATGATGACCCCACGGCCCCTCCCAGCTCTACCATCCTATGACACATGATGACCCCAGGGCCCCTTACAGCTCTACCATCAAATGACAAATGATGACCCCAGGGCCCCTCCCAGCTCTACCATCCTATGGCACATGATGACCCCAGGGCCCCTTCCAACTCTACCATCCTATGACACATGATGACCCCAGGGCCCCTTCCAACTCTACCATCAAATGACACATGATGGCCCCAGGGCCCTTCCAACTCTACCATCCTATGACACATGATGACACCAGGGCCCCTTCCAACTCTGCCATCCTATGACACATGATGACCCCAGGGCCCCTTCCAACTCTACCATCAAATGATACATGATGACCCCAGGGCCCTTCCAACTCTACCATCCTATGACACATGATGACACCAGGGCCCTTTCCAACTCTGCCATCCTATGGCACCTGATGGCCCCATGGCCCTTTTTAACTCTACCATCCTATGATACATAATGACCCTGGGTCCCCTTCCAACTCTACCATCCTATTACACATGATGACCCCAGGGCCCCTTCCAACTCTACCATCCTATGACACATGATGACGCCAGGGCCCCTTCCAACTCTATCATCCTATGATACATAATGACCCTGGGTCCCCTTCCAACTCTACCATCCTATGACACATGATGACCCCAGGGCCCCTTCCAACTCTACCATCCTATGACACATGATGACCCCAGGGCCCCTTCCAACTCTGCCATCCTATGACACCTGATGGCCCCATGGCCCTTTTTAACTCTACCATCCTATGATACATAATGACCCACCATCCTATGATACATAATGACCCTGGGTCCCTTTCGTACTCTAACATCCTATGACACATGATGACCCCAGGGCCCTTCCACCTCTACCATCTTTTGACAGATGATGACCCCTGGGCCCCTTCCAACTCTACCATCCTATGATACATAATGACCCTGGGTCCCCTTCCAACTCTACCATCCTATGACACATGATGACCCCAGGGCCCCTTCCAACTCTACCATCCTATGACACATGATGACACCAGGGCCCCTTCCAACTCTACCATCCTATGACACATGATGACCCCAGGGCCCTTCCAACTCTACCATCCTATGACACATGATGACCCCCAGGGCCCCTTCCAACTCTACCATCCTATGACACATGATGACACCAGGGCCCCTTCCAACTCTACTATCATATGACACATGATGACCCTGGGTCCCCTTCCAACTCTACCATCCTATGGCACATGATGACACCAGAGCCCGTACCAACTCTACCATCCTATGACACATGATGACACCAGGGCCCCTTCCAACTCTACCTTCCTATGACACATGATGAGCCCGGGTCCCCTTCCAACTCTACCATCTTTTGACAGATGATGACCCCAGGGCCCCTTCCAACTCTACCATCTTTTGACAGATGATGACCCCAGGGCCCCTTCCAACTCTACCAGCCTATGACACATGATGACCCCAGGGCCCCTTCCAACTCTACCATCCTATGACACATGATGACCCCAGGGACCCTTCCAACTCTACCATCCTATGACACATGATGAGCCCGGGTCCCCTTCCAACTCTACCTTCCGATGCTTCTAACATATGCCAGACATCCTGAGAGCGTTGCCTATAGGCCAGGATTGGTTTTTCCCATGTTTCTTACCTGTAATTACGCCAACACACAGGTAGAGTTGAAGGATACTCGTGCAGAAGGACGCCAGGACCATTCCCAAGGATGCGAAAAGCCCACCGACCATCATGACGGGTCTACATCCAAATCGATTCACGCACACGCTGCAGAGGGGGCCTTCAGGAGAGGGACAGAAGAGCGGGTTCACATTTTAAAATGGCAGTAGGGTCCACTCTTCCACATGCGGCAGCTCAGCACGTGGAGCTACAGCGCATTCGATGTCCATACACAATCTTAAGGATTTCGTTGCAACTTTGTGTACATTCCTGAGCGACTGAATGTAGGTTTTTTAGGGAGGAAAATGTAGCGTTCTCCAGAATGTTATTCTGCAACTTTGTATAAAAATAAAACATAATGCAATAATCAGCAATGAGTTCATGACTAGCCCCCGAAAACACTGCGTGTGAGTAGCTATTGCTTCCCTCATTCCATCCTGCCTGATTGTCCAACCACATGCTATGGTTGTTCCACCGAGTGAAATCGAGGGGGGGGCTCTGGTTAGGGGGTGTTGCCTAAGGACACGGCCCCTAACGAGAGCCCCCTCCTCAATTGGGGTCGGATGGTAAAAGAGGTGGAGCTGGGGCACACTGGCATTATTACCTTTGATGCGCCCAGACCCTCCTTTTAAACAAAAGAAGGGGCTGGGTGCCACAGCTCGCACGCAGCAGGCAGTGCTTAAAGCGGGCTCCTTGAATGAAAGGGCTGCCTGCTGCTGGTGTCTCCGTACTCGAAACAGAAGGAGGGCTGGAGGGCCCAGTCTCTCCTTTTGTTTCGGAGCAACTAGTCAAACCCAAGCTTCATGCTGGGTATGACTAGTTAATCGGGGAAAAAGGAGAGTTTGGCTGTCCAGCCCTCCTCCTGTTTCGAGTGCATGGACATCGGGCAGTCCGCACTGCACAATCAGACCTGCTCCTTGCAGGTGTCAGTACTTCGGTTTAGAAAAAAGAAAAGTGCTGACATCCTCAGGCACCCTCTACACGGGCTGCCTGAGGTATCGGCTAGCTGGGGCTAGTCGGGGTGGGCCGAGCCCTTTCTAGAGAATGCGGGGCCTGGCCCGTCTGGCCCCAGCCCACTCAAAGCCCTGGGTGTCCCTGTTGTCCTACGGTGAGTCCTTGTGCAGGCTTTTTATGCTCTCAGTGCTTGTCAGTTGAGCAAAATGTGCCTTTCTGGGTGGACTGCTCTGTGGTTAAGCGCTAGCCCCAGGCACAGGGGCAGCCTGCATTTTCAGAAGCCAGCCTAGCATCTGGGGGGTTCTCACTGCAAGGTGTATCCCCCTCCACTTCCTGTCACGCCCCTCTCCGCCCGCCAATGGGTTTGCTTGCCCTCCTGGGAAGGCTGCTGACCTGTTCCATACAGCATGGCCAGCAGGATGGAGGAGATCCAGGCGGTGTCGCTGTAGCCCACGCCGAACTCGCGGATCAGCTCCTTGAAGAAGACGCTGACAGCCTTGGGGAAGGCGTACGAGAATCCCGTGATGACGAACCCTCCGAAGAGCACAGCCCAGGCCCAGCCGCCGTCGGGGGCTTTCACGCCCGGGGGGCCGTCGTCCACCACCACTGCGCCCATGGCAGCTCCGGCTTCGCTTTACCGCTTTACTGAAAGAGAGACAAGGAGAGCGCCCATGTTACGGGAAAAATGGCAATGCTGCTTACATGGGCAAGAGCAAAAAGCGCTGTATGCAGCAGGCGGGTAAATGGATTCTGAGGCCAGTCCTGGAGTGTTTGTTGTCCAAGGCAATCATATCCAAATGCACCAAACCGCCCCCCCCATGCCTCCAACCACTGCACCACAGGGCAATTCATCTCTCATGAAAAGTCTGATAAGCCCTGCCTTGCTTTGAATTTATTAAAACATTTTCCATAGCGCAAACATGGCTAACATGAGCATCAGAGCGCTTCACAAAAACATATACAATATAGGGTCAATGCAAAATTAGAATAATATGAAAACAAAATGACTAATACAAACATTGCATTCACTGGTCTGCCTACCTCAGTCACTAATCAACCTACTCTTTTATCTCAGCCTGCCTCACTTTGCACCCAGCCTCATTAACCGGTTTGCCTACCTAAGTCACTAGCCAACCTACCTCTTTTTTCAGGCAGCCTACCTCACTCACTTTGCACCCAGCCTCATTCACTGATTAGTTTGCCTTACTCGCTGGCCACCTTGCCTCACTCACTGATTAGTTTGCCTTACTCGCTGGCCACCTTGCCTCATTCACTGGCCATCATGTACTGGCAACCCTGCCTTGGTCGGTGACCTCACTGCCTCGCTCACTGGTCAGCCTGCGTTACTGGCTGCCACCCTGCCATATATATATATATATATATATATCAGCCAAAATGCTTCACTCAATGGTTACCCAACCTCTCTCAAAGGGCCACCCTGCTACACGCACTAGCTAGACTGCCTCACTCACTGGTCAACCTGCTACACGCACTATCTAGACTGCCTCGCTCACTGGTCACCCTGCTACACGCACTAGCTAGACTGCCTCGCTCACTGGTCACCCTGCTACACACACTAGCTAGACTGCCTCGCTCACAGGTCACCCTGCTACACGCACTAGCTAGACTGCCTCGCTCACTAGTCACCCTGCTACACGCACTAGCTAGACTGCCTCACTCACTGGTCACCCTGCCTCACTCTTGTTCCAAGCTGCCTCAGTCACTATATGACCCTGCCCCATACATTCCCAACCTCCTGTCACTCTACTACACATCCAGTCAGGCTCGGACTGGCCTATAGGACAATGCCCGAATGCAAAACAGTACTGTGGGCCTGTTGTTTTTGGTTAAAGTGGGGCACGTTTTTGGCACATGTGAGCCAGTTTGATGAGTTACTTCACCATCGTGCTAGTAGTTTTGACAAGTGTTACTGAATAAATATTCATGAAAATGCATAAATTGCAGCAAATGTAATCAAAAACCTCCCCCTTGGGTACTACTCAAACAGTCTGTCACAAAATGAATGAATTGCTGTTTGCAACTGTGGGCCACTTTTTCATTGGTGCCCGACACAATGGCATGCCCCAGTCCGACCCTGGCATCCAGTGCGGAGACACTGGGCTGTCACTGCTGTTGCCCGTTCCTTCTAGGGTTGGTCATTGCCTTGTCATTAGGTGTTGGTCTCTGCCTCATATGGAAGCGAGGATGCATTCCTCACAGCGCCATCTTGAAGTGTAGTGGAACGGAACAGAGATGAGCTCCAGTTTCCTTGGAAGTGCAACAGCACCACTCCAGACCTTGCAGACTAGCCCGCGAGTGAATCTTAGTGAGCACATTTTAGGGTTTTTAATAACAACAAATGCTTGAAATGCTGCCAAAAATAATTAAATCACTTCTAAAAGTTGTGGTTATCAACGTCCTAAAACCATTACAAATATTGTAGGGCGTTCAGTCAAACACTCTGCAAATAATTCCTGTGCACAATATTTTTCCAGCATTTGGGGATCATGACAAGTTCGGCCATGCATTGAATTTTTGGTGGTAATTTCGTTAATGCCACTTTTGTTGGAGGTAATGGAACTTCTGCCGGTTGTACCGCTCTGAAGCAGGCTGACTTTTAAGGTGACGTAGAGGATTTGCCCTCAGCACAGAGCCGGAGGTAAATTCTTCCCTTTTGAATTTACCTCCAACCTAGATATGTAGTCCTCATGTTTATACGCCGCTTTCAATTAGTTGAACTTTTATTCCTAATTGTAGAAGTTTTTTTAATCATAATTGTGCCTTACAATATCTGCTGTATTGGTTATATGCCTTGTATGCTTTCTTATTCAAATAAAAAAGATTCCAACTTTATAAAAAGAAAAGAAAAAAGAAATTACCTCCAGCCTATCGCTGGAGGTTAATTCTCCTCTTTACCTCCCAAATGTACCAGGTTTGCTGCATCTGAATTATCTCTCAGAGTAAATCCGACCGAATCCCCATGGAGCCCTATGGACTCCAAAAATGGGGACTAACCCCTCCGTTATCCCACTCGGAATCCCGCTGGACCGAGCGGCAGTAACCGTAAACGTGCTTAGTGTTTCAAAATGTTACCATATTCAATTCAGCGGCCTCCAAATGTGAGAGTGTAATTACAGCGTGCCTACTTGCTTCTTTCCCTGCGATTGGGCACGCTACCACTGCCAGCTGCATCATAGCCAGTCCTAGTGCACGCTATACCGCGAATGCACCGTGCGCTGTTGTTACTGCTTGACACGTTCTTTTTTTTATTTCTTTTTTTATTGTTATAGCTGATTAATCAACTTTACAATTTTTGATAACATAATTAAGAACAACATTTATAAATACAAATAAAGCTGACAATATAAAATTATAAACCAATTCCAAAACATGGTTTGCCTCAATTCATAAGATGTTTGCACTGGGGCACCAATGGGGGCAAGAACGTTCTCCCTTTGTTATGATGAAAGAAAAGGGCAGCCAGGATTTGCTCCATATGTAGTTGTCACGTTTTTCCATGAGGCATTGAACCAGAGAAAGAAAATGGAGCAAATAAAAGGGTTGGTCATTAAGGCCTTGAGAATCAAGGTAACTCAATCTTGCTTCAATTATCAATTTGGGAACTGTGTTCAGGTAAAACTCTATTTTCTCCATTTCACGGCATGATTATATTAAGCAAACTCTATTAAGTTGTTATGTTATGGGGCATTTGTGCAGCACCTTTCACCATTGGTTTGATCTCAATGCGCTGTGGGCTGAACGCCCTCGGGGACCGTAGTGCAGGTCAGTGGAGAAAGTAGAGTAGTAAGTAGTGCGTGTGTGCACTCAGTGTGTGTGCAGCTCAATTGATTTTCGTGGATTTTGAATCTTTTATGTCAAAGGTTTTAGCTATCCAATATGATATATCTACCAAAAAGCTTGCCCCACCCCTTTTGATGGTGACTCGTCCTACCGACTTCGCCTTTTATCTTCAGAGTGTACATTTTGAAGCAGTTGCCCATTGAGCGGGCTCTGAATCCTCCTGCTAAGATAGAAGATGTCTTGCCTGCTCTAGTGGCCTGCCTGCTTGCCAACGGGTTGGCGGTTTCTGCTACACCTGACCTTTTCCCAGGGAGCGGTACCCGCTCTTTTAAACAGGAAATCAGTTTCACCTCTTTTAAAAGAAAACATTCATTCAATCAAGCGCCTCTGAAAACTGTAACACTGTATTTTTGGACTCCCCAGGATGTCCAAAATCCCCACAAAGAAAGTTACCATGCAGCTGCAAAACTCTGTGGAAAATTCCAAGTTTCTAGAAACGCTGCTTTCAGGATGTTGCCTGAAACTTGGCACCGACTTCACTGTAACAATGGTACGGGAGGACGGTTTGGTGAACACTGATAAGGGCCACTTGTCACTGCTGGTGATGTTGCACCTCTCGGTAGGGTTTGGCACAGTTGTTTTGGGAGGATAGCTCGGGGGCGACGCGTTCGTCTTGGAAGCAAGACAGCGCGGAGCAACACAGGTTCGATTTCTGGATCCGCGCTTAGAAACATCTTGGTATTACGTTCGTTATAAATAACCAATTACTATTATCCATGAGATTCTCTTGCCGCGTTTCAGGACATCGGTCAGTTTGCCAGACATAGGTGTTCTCGCTCCATTCTGTCTCATAGATCACAGATGTTCAAATTAGCTTCTTTCCTTTCAGACCTCTCACCCAAGCACTCTGTCGTCCCACGGGGCTCCTCTCCCATGGCCCCTCTTTTTTTTTATGTTTACATCCAACATCCATAAAATTTGGACTTAAGCATCTTTCATACTCAGACAATGCTGAGGTGTATCTTAACGTTTCTGACCCCAAAGATGTTCTTCTAGGCTTGCCGTCCTCCTTGAATGAAGTGAGCGAGTGGGTAGTCCTACACACACTCCAGCTGAGTTCTCCAAAGAGTGACGCAATCTTGCTGGGACCTTGGTATCTGGTTAGAGGGCCTTCTCGTTTCCTAGGATGCCCAACCAGTGGTTGAAGGGAAAAACAAACAGTAGTGGAACTGTGGACTTCGTTGAAAAAAGGTTGTTGCGTGCTGCGTGGTAGGGGTCTGCGGCTCGGCTGCCAAAATTGCAAGTCTGCAGAAGTGAACAACTTTACAGTGTACGCTGTTTGAAGAAGCCTCAATCTTAGCTAAACTGACTCCATATACAAAAATAGTTACCATTGTTTCATGTGCATATTGCTAAGTTATTTGTCTCTCACAGCACAATCTTTTAATATGGCTTTCAAGACAGTATCATTGTAAACCTTGGATGGTCCAAAGTATGTGGTCAAGTGCGGAGGTGGTTAAAATCCCTGCTTCACAGTTCAACCAAAGCGGGTGATCCAGGGGGAATAATGTCATCTCACTCTAAATTAAATGCACACATGGGAGTCCTTTTATAAGTGATTACATTAACACTATTTGAAACAAGCATTGGCCATGCCGACAGTTTAGGATTTTGTATAGGCATGGGAAAGGCACTTGCCATGCACAGCCGTAGTGCTATTAACTGGTCTTTGATTGTAGCAGGTGCAAAATGGTGGGAACACCTGGGCATCTAATAGCATTGCCCTGCAAATTCCTAATACTTATACACAAGCCAAAACTGGCTCTGTCAATGCTTGTTTTTTACAGATGTTCAGTGAAGTGTTTATAAATCAAGTGGCTAAAGTCAAACCTGGGTGAGACATTTGTATTACACCAGTGGGACGTTTACATTATTAACTCAGAGAAGACTGCTTTGAAAAAACAGTGGCAGGCACTTGGAGCCCAAAGTGTGATGGTAAGTCTTGACTAAAGCAAGCTCAAAGAGTTCCCATGAGATGGTGCTTTGGTCAGGGAGGGGTAGGAACTGGGTGGGAATGGCCGTAAAGAATGGCATGGCCATGGGCAGTGGCTTATAGCTGGCTCTGCCACCTAATAGGCCAAACTAAAAAAACACCCTTACAATGGGGAGGATTTACGATGTTAGGGATAACATGGTGTGCCCTCATGCTACTCTGTGTGGTGGCCCAAAAAACCATCTCCCAAAGCTGCATTATTGCTACAGTGGGTCTCTTCCTCAGTCCCAGGCAGATTCGGTCTCGCAAGCTATTTGTGTTGTGAGGGGAACTCCGGCGGAACCAACATTAGTTTCCTTCCCTGTTGCTGACAGTCACTAAAGTTGCATTATTGTTGCACTGGACCCTTCCTCAGTCCCATGCAGAGTCCGTCTCGCAAGCTATTTGTGTTGCGAGGGGAACTCTGACAGAACAAACATTATTTTCCTTCCCTGTTGCTGACAGTCACTAAAGTTGCATTATTGTTGCACTGGACCCTTCCTCAGTCCCATGCAGATTCAGTCTCGCAAGCTACTCGAGATGCAAGGGGAAATCCGGCAGAACCAACGTTAGTTTCCTTCCCTGTTGCTGACAGTCACTAAAGTTGCATTATTGTTGCACTGGACCCTTCCTCAGTCCCATGCAGATTCAGTCTCGCAAGCTATTCGAGATGCAAGGGGAAATCCGGCAGAATCAACGTTAGTTTCCCTCCCTGTTGCTGACAGTCACTAAAGTTGCTTGGGCCTTTCAGAGCTGTGCCCCAAAGGAGAATGAGTGCCATTCTTTTCTATGCCACCTTATACTATATCATTGAGTCTTTTATAGAACTCCTACCATTGGCACGGATTCTAAGCGCTTCAGAATCTGTAGAAGGTGCACTAGGGACTGCTTTGTTACAATCTTGATGTGTGCAGATCTTGAACGATAAAGCTTTCTCTGGGATGTATGGTTTAGATAATTTATGAGCGATTTGGAAAAGTGGTTAATGTGTGCTCCAGTTTGCTCATGCAATTGTTTGTATGGTTGTCTGTGGTGTCTGTCTGTGGTGTCTGTCAGAACAGTGCTTAAGGAGTGTGGAGAGTTCTCTTGATGGATATGTGGTAGGCCAGTGAGCTGTTTAGGGTAATGAGTTGTGTGTCGAGATGTACTATCGGTTCGGGTGGGAGGTAGAAATTCGAGGAAGAAGTCAAATTGGTAGTAGATCTGTAATCCTTTGCCTGATACAGTGACGATAACTCCATATCTTTATTCTATTCTCTTCTTGGTCTGCTGTTATTAATTTGTATTCTTTTATTTGTATAAGGAATTTAATTTTATTAATTGAAAGTTAATGTGATCTTTTATGTATATTGATGAATTTTCCTTTTTTTAATTAACTGTGATTACACTTTATAATGCTCTGTGTATTTCTCGTAGTATATATGAGTATATATATATATATATATATATATATATATATATATATATATATATATATATATATATATGAGATTAAGCTTTTCAAAGGAAAGGCAGCGAGTGGAATGCACTCCAGAGAGCAGCTGCAACAGGAGAAAAATATCCTCTGGCAGCACGTTTTCTTTATTAATATAAATGCATCAGGAAAGGGAACCAAAAAAGAACGACACGTTTCGCGGTACGCACACCGCTTGATCACGTAGGTTTACAAACAACACAGATGATGGACTGCAATTTATCCCCTAACAACTCTCTGATTGCGCATAGAGAGTGTCTACCTGCTAGAAGCCACTAATTCAACATGTTTTGCAAGGCAGCCATCTTGGAACAATTGGATGGTATATGTTACTCATAGGAAAATACAGACAACTTCCTCTAACATATACGACATGGATGAAAGTATTAACATGATTTAAAATGCGTTCATAATTTCAAAATCCATGCCGAAAGGGCAAAAAATAATGCCACTTAAAATAAAGCAGTTACACAAAGAAACCATTTGTTTCTCAAATTCCGTTTTTGTGTGTGTCCATAATCCATTGACATTGCATAAAAGGAGGAAGTAATCAAATATTGCTCCTGGCTGCCTAGTGACAATCAAAGGCAGTAGTAGCCTTTACAGGGTGCAGATCGGCTCATGTGCCTTTGACCTGCTCAAGCATGGATGTGCTTCGCTATATGTATGATACCTGATTGTTAAATGCTGTGATTGCGTATAACATACAGCAGGCTAGGATAATACTTAAACGGAATGCATGTAGGCAATAATACCTATTTGTTGGGGTTTGTGCAAAGATGCAAAAGATAACGATTTTGGATTCATGTGCAAATAGCATTTTAGCAGCAAAAATATATATTTACATAGCAGCGATTGAATAAAGTGCATAGTGCTCTCCGTCCATGCATGTATCTCGCCTATGAATATAGGGCTCTGTAGTCAGTAATTTAGTATATGGATTTTAGTATCCTATTTATATAAAGTAAAGAATATCTCTATTAATTTATATTTCTCACAGAGTCTGAGGTAAATGCATGGGCTACTAATTTGTTTTTTATAAGAAAACTAGTGCGGAAAAAGTTTTCCTTTTATAAAGTGTTAAGTGCGTACAAATATTGCTTGATTGTAAAGTGCTAAGTGCATAAAACATACAAATTCATAAAATGACCTATACGTCATATTAATAAGAAGTTGACCCATATACATGCATCCTAATGTTTAAAAGAAGGGAAGTATTACAAATGTATTGTAAAAAACTTTGGTGTACAGTCCATATAGAATTATCACCGATTTAACACAGTAAAGCAGGTAAAATCCAGTCCAAAAGTCTCTGTGTTGTAAAAGCCACTTAAAATAAGTATCAAAACCTATACAGTTACATGTTAAAAACAATGGTTTAAAAGCACACCAAAACTGTGAGAACAGAGCCCCAGACCGTTATTATATAAATATACATATAATAACACCATTATCATCAAAGATTTAAGAAGTATGAAAATGATAAATATGTGATAATCAGAGACACATTGTGCATTTCATTGCTCAGGGCATGGCACGTATTATTTGTGTACCCTAGTCTATACTTGGAAAGAAAAAAGCAAGCCTATGAGACCTGGTCAGTGCAAATCTGAGACAATATCTACTAGAACCTCATGTGCCCAGGAAGGTATATAGTTCCTCATCAAGGTTGTGACCCCTGGGTTTTTTTGTCTCTAGATCTAAAATACATCTAGTTTCTAACTGGCATAATGTTAATTCACGATTGCCTCCTCTAAGTGGTTTGGTGATAGTATGTATACCAAAGAAGGTAAAACCCTCTAATTTGCCTCCATGTTGATTCTTAAAATGAAGGGCCATAGAGTAAGTCGGATCAGCATTCTTGATTGCCCTGATGTGCTGTAGTACCCTTAATTTAAGTTGTCCTTTGGTGCTACCGACATACCACTTGTTGCATGGGCAGTTTAACACATAAACCACATATTCAGTTTCACAAGTAATTCTAGACACAATCTTAATGTTCTCTCCTAAAATGGGATGTAAATAACAACTGATGTTAACAGCATAGGTACATGCTTTACATTTAGAACATTTTTGGAAGCCCGGTCTTTTGATGTTCATCCAACTGGCTCCTGATTGGTTAACTAGAGGACTCATGAAGCTGGGTACAAGAGTATCTTTAAATGAAGGCTATCTATGGAATGTGATGTTAGCTTTAGGTGCCAGTAACTCGCCAAGATGTTCATCTAGTTTTAAAACATGCCAATGTTTTTGTATTGCTTGGCGAATATTTTGGGCCCTGTTACCAAAAGTCAGAATCAAACGTGTGTCTGCATTGTCCGTGATCTTCGTTTGGACTGAATTAGAAACCAGTAGCAGGGAACGATCCATGTCCCTAGCTTTTAAAAATGCTCTTTCCAGTACTTTGATTGGATAGCCTCGATTTTTGAATCTCTGAGCCATCAGGGCACATTCGCTGTCAAAGATGTTGGTATTAGAACAGTTTCTACGTATGCGTATAAATTCCCCATACGGAATGCTCCATTTTAAGGCTGTGGGATGGCTGCTCTTTGCATGTAATGGAATGTTTGAGCTGGTGGGCTTTCTATATAGGCTGCTAAGTTCGCCATTGGCCACTGAAACTGCGATATCCAAGAACACTATGTCTGTCTTGCTATGACTTTCTGTGAATTGAAGGTTGAGCTCGTTAATATTTAATATCCTCACAAAGTCTAGCCATTCCTGATCGCTGCCATCCCAGATCACAAACAGATCATCAATGTATATATATATATATATATATATATATATATATATATATATATATAATGTGATTTGTGTTAAAGTTTATAACTATATACACAATAAAACAATAATAACATTTTAAAAAGAATGATTTGAAGTGCTTATTGTTACCCTATTTCTCTCAATCTGTGAAATGTCATTGCAAGGCTCCTCCGCCCCTGCAAGCGGGAGAATGTTCCAACGAGCACTGTAGGCAGCAACAGCACACAGACAATAGAAACATTATTGTGTGTGATTTCTATTGCCAAGGGAGCCAAGGGCCAGAGTAGTGATGCACAAAAGGACCAATTCACAAGGAAGCTAAGGAGCAGAGGAGAGCAACTCAGCAGAGCAGCCAATGACTGGAAGGGCGAGGACCAGAGCACCCTAGGTCCAGAGAGGCAACGGGCAAGAGGAGAGTGACTCAACGGGGAGCTATGGACCAAAGGGTTGACAATCCAGAGAGGCATCTCACAAGGGACTTGGGTTGCCCGATGGCTCCAAGTCATGAGGGACACCCTAGGACACTCTTGGAATTTTCTTTAACCAGTGAAAGAAGTGTGCCGAAAAGTAGTGGAACTGTGACTCCGGCAGGGGACAGAGTAGGAAGGAAAGGAGCAACGCGCAACACATTTTTCAAGGCTAGCAGTCAAATGAGTTGAAATAGATTTCAGCTTAGCTGTAACTGCTATCCAGTGGTAAAGGGGAGAAGTGTGTTTAACTTCAAAAAGAACAGTTCTGGAATGGTGGAAATGGTTGCAAAAAGTAGTGGAGCTGTTAAGAGTAAAACATAAAAGTAGTGTAGCACCACTCCCGACTGTTCCCGCTCACTTCGACCACTGGCTTTAACCTTGGTTTTCCACAAACCCATTATTCACTTGAAGGGCTTGCTGCCAGATGCTTACTGGCAACTATTGGGCCTCATTACAAGTATGGCGGTGCAGGGAAAGAATTGGCAGTGACAGAATTACAGCCACTTTTCTCACATCGCCATACTACGAGTTTGGCTCTGCAGTGGGGAGGTAAATCCTCCCACTTTACACCGGCAGTATTTCCCCCAGAAATGCCCCCATACAGTCCAATTGACTCTATAAAAATGGGGATTAACTGAGACACCGCCACTTGCAATCTGGCGGTAATTCCGCCGGACCAAGTGCCAGCAATAGTAATTCCGTTGGACGGTATTCCAGTAGTGAGGCCCATTGAGTTTAAAGTACGGGTATGTGCTTGCCCAAAGTATCACATTTCTGTTTTGCTCAATTACTGTTATTTATACATTGCATTTTATTTTTTTTAAAGGAGGCGTTAATATTATAAAATGAGCATGAAAGTGCCACTTGTCAGAGCTGTAGTGACGTCACGTTTTATGCGCTTTGCATGTAGGAAAATGACTTTCTTACCTACTGATCCCGTAGAGAGCCCTATGCAGTTCTAATTCGATTCATGACAATCTGTTTAAGCTGTTTGTAATTGTTTGTTTTAGTTAAGTGATGACTCTCAGATAACATTAGCAACCATCTTCTAAAGAGATATGCATGTCAAATACTTTCTTGTTTAATTTGCATACATGGTTGGATCAAATATTTCTGCTTATCAAGATATTGTGTTTTTTTAATTTTATTTATTTAGTGAAGATTTCTATGGCGCCTATACAGCAAAAAAGTGTTTCCAGGCACTACAAGACCAAGGGGGAAGGGAACGGAGGAGGATAAAAGCAACAAGAAAGAGTCCTACTAGGCCTTGTGACATTCGGATCATGCAAGTGCAGCAACATGAAGTGCAGGGGGGTGGAGGGGCCGGGCGAGGGGGTGGATCTGCTGAGATTCATTGTCAGGCTTTTCTGTATTATTCCAGGCATCGCCTAGTCAGGCCCTGATGCAACAAGGGCCAATGAAAATATCCAGCCAAGGATCAAACCCCATCCTGCCCCTCTACCGCCGCTCTCCCTGCCACCCCAATCCCTCCTTTTTGGATGCAGCCAGAGCAGGCCGGGCTGAAGATCTGTGGGGGCCCATTTCAACATAATGGTTGGGGCCCCCCTGCTTAGTGCGAAAACAGTCTGAGGCACCCTTGAGGGGCATACATTACAATGGCAATAAAGATGAGGTTAATGGCCGCCCGCCCATTATCACGAGATGGTCAGATAGCAGGGAGCTTAAACACTAAGGGCCTCATTACACGGATGGCGGTAATGGTTAACGGTCACCGTTAATGGTAACAGTGACCGTTAATCGTTACCGCCTTACTACGAGGTCCCTTAGCGGGTTGGTGCTTTAACGTCTGCTTTTTGCAGGCGTTAAAAACCAACCCGCTAAGGGACCTTGGTGCTAATTACGGCACCGCAAAATTGCGGTGCCGTAATTAGCACCTTCCCCATTCCCATTATGCCCTATGGGGCAAAAATGGGAATGGGGAAGGGCAGTGGTGGAAGGGGGAATTACCGCCCCGCCAACCTTGGAATGGGGCGGTAATTCCCCTTTCCACCAAGGCGGTGCCGGTATTTTACCGGCATGGACCAAGGTGCTAATAGCACCTTGGTCCATGTGCTAATACCACCATCCGTGTAATGGGGCCCTAAATGCCCACTGAAGAGCTATAAAGCCACCTTTGTAAGCAAGTGGCTTATGTGGAGGAACCAGTGTTAGAAGGCAGTGAGGTGATAACACTTCTGTGGATCCCGTGGGGAGAGAAAACACAGCTTGTAGCGAGCGCTGCAAAGTTCAGATTTTAAGCCCTTGAACTGAAATAGAGAAATGAATATATTGCTGTGTTACAAGACTGCTGATTGGCAACAGTTGCTGGGTGCCCCCTCTAACTCGAGGCCCCTTTCATTTGAAAAGGTTGAAAGGCACGGACGCCGTCCCTGAGCCAGAGTACCGTTAGTTCCTTTCCTCCACTTCCACCGCCGCGGTTCACATCGTGCACATCATCACTGGCAACACACAGTCAAAATTAGATGCAGCTGTAAAATATTAGCGATTAATCCAGGTGCGAGGCAGTCACTCAGCATGAGGCTAAACGAGTTCACAGTAAAATAAAAAACGGTGTAAAGATCTGCACATTGACCGAACCGCGGGGGCAGGAAGAGGATCATGTTTATCTATTAGGGGGAGCCGGGGAGGACGTGGGGGTATCATGCACGGCCGCTGGTACTCTGCCACCGATAAGCCGTCTCTGGCACAGCAGCACAAGGCCCGCCCGTTCCCAGGAGCCCGGAGGCTGTGCAGGCTGCGGCTGTCAGTTACGCATGCGGCCAGAGACCAGGCTACACCCAAGACAAGGCCGGTCCGGCCATCTGCAGGCTGCAGCTGTCAGTGAAGCCAGTGAGGTCACGGCTGTCAGTGAAGCCAAAGACAAGGCCAGTCCGTTCAGAGGAGCTCGGAGGCTCTGCAGGCTGCGGCTGTCAGTTAAGCCAGTGAGGTCACACCCAAGACAAGGCCAGTTCGTTCAGAGGAGCTCGGAGGCTGTGCAGGCTGCGGCTGTCAGTGAAGCTTAGGGCCAGAGACCAGGCCACACCCAGGACAAGGCCGGTCCGGCCATCTGCAGGCTGCAGCTGTCAGTGAAGCCAGTGAGGTCACGGCTGTCAGTGAAGCCAAAGACAAGGCCAGTCCGTTCAGAGGAGCTCGGAGGCTCTGCAGGCTGCGGCTGTCAGTTAAGCCAGTGAGGTCACACCCAAGACAAGGCCAGTTCGTTCAGAGGAGCTCGGAGGCTGTGCAGGCTGCGGCTGTCAGTGAAGCTTAGGGCCAGAGACCAGGCCACACCCAGGACAAGGCCGGTCCGGCCATCTGCAGGCTGCAGCTGTCAGTGAAGCCAGTGAGGTCACGGCTGTCAGTGACGCCAAAGACAAGGCCAGTCCGTTCAGAGGAGCTCGGAGGCTCTGCAGGCTGCGGCTGTCAATTAAGCCAGTGAGGTCACACCCAAGACAAGGCCAGTTCGTTTCGAGGAGCTCGGAGGCTGTGCAGGCTGCGGCTGTCAGTGAAGCTTAGGGCCAGCGACCAGGCCACACCCAAGACAATGCCGGTCCGGCCATCTGCAGGCTGCAGCTGTCAGTGAAGCCAGTGAGGTCACGGCTGTCAGTGAAGCCAAAGACAAGGCCAGTCCGTTCAGAGGAGCTCGGAGGCTCTGCAGGCTGCGGCTGTCAATTAAGCCAGTGAGGTCACACCCAAGACAAGGCCAGTTCGTTCAGAGGAGCTCAGAGGCTGTGCAGGCTGCGGCTGTCAGTGAAGCTTAGGGCCAGAGACCAGGCCACAGCCAAGACAAGGCCGGTCCGGCCATCTGCAGGCTGCAGCTATCAGTGAAGCCAGTGAGGTCACGGCTGTCAGTGAAGCCAAAGACAAGCCCAGTCCGTTCAGAGGAGCTCGGAGGCTCTGCATGCTGCGGCTGCCAGTGAAGCATGTGGCCATAGACCAGGCCACACACCCAAGACAAGGCCAGTCCGGCCCGGTCCTGGAAATTGCTGAAGGGAGGCTGAGCGCGAGAGAGGAGAGGAAGCACCCGATCCTCCGCACACTCGCACCTAGTGGCCCTGAGCGTCGGGCCGCCATTTTAAAAGGGTTATCACAATAAGGTCCAACTCATACGAAGTGCAAAGTACTTTTATTTTTTAAAAGTAACCATTCTGCTACAGTCGCTTGTTAAAATAAGACTATAGAACGGTGTAACTTTAAAAAAAACAAAAAAAAAGCATTGGCAATGGCAACAGTTTGTGCTTTTGTGTAGGCACGGGAAAGGCACTGCCGTAGTGGTATTAAATGCTCATCAGTGTAGAAGTTGCAAAATGGCGCGAGTACCTAAGCATGTTTATTTATATATTTATACATTGATAAAGCGCGCTAAGCCCTGAGGCATCAAGGTGCTGTTACATGACCAGTTACTCAAGTGAAGAGTATAACAAACAGAGCATTCATTACATGTCCGACATCATATCCCCACGGAGGAAGCCGAAGCGTTCCAGGTTAGGCGAGCAGCAGTGTCTTTAGCGCTTTACTGAAGGTCCCGCAGGGTAGGCGGGAGTAGATTCCAATGTTTTGCAGCAGCTGCTGGCAAGCCTCCAGCTTTAGCCTGTTTACATTTGGGCTGGGCGATGCGGTAGGCACAGGCCGGTCTGGAAGAGGACGTTTTGGTGATTTTGTTGGTATAGATAAGGTGGGGCATCTTTGGATAAGAGTCTGTGCGTGATGGGGAGTGCTTTGAAGAGGATCCGCTCACGAGTCGGGAGCCAGTGGGCTTTTCTTCTTGCCGTGGTGATGTGATCGGCTTTAGGGATGTTCATTGCATCTCTGAGTGCGTTATGCTGAATAACCTGCATTTTCTGAATATTAATAGCTGTAGTACCTGCAAAGAGGGCATTACAATAGCGGAGTCTAGATCCTATCGTCGCTCGGGCTATAGTCAGGCAGCTGTCGGGGGAGAGGAATGGTCTGGAGGCATTGATTAATTTAGGCTGCAGAAGAGACAATCGGGCAACTAGCTGTGATAGTGATAGTGTTGCATCCAAGTACACACAAAGTGTCTTCACAAAGAGTGAGATTGGTATTGAGGTCCCGTAAATTTTAAAGAATGAGTATTTGGAGTCCAGCTTCTTGTGTCTGGAAAATGCCTACTGCTTAGGCACAAGCCAAAATGGTTGGCTTTGCCAAAGCTCGTTTTTAACAGGACTTCATTAAAGGACACGTAGAGTGCTTATAAATGGAGTGGATGAAGGCAGATCTGGTTAAGACATTTTGATTACACCAGTTGTGCATTAACAGCTTCGATTAAGTTATTAACTCTCAGAAGATTGCAACAAAAAAACACTGACCTGCTGCTTAAGTTCAAAGTTCGATGCTAAGGCTTGAGTAAAGCGAGCTCAAAGAGTTTCTACGAGGAGGTGTTTTGGGTGGGCAGGAACTGGGTGGGAATTGCCATAGGAATTAGCATGGCCATCAGCAGTTAATGGGTGGATAAATAGGCAAAAACACCTACAAGCTTTGTTTCCCTCCACATATGCCATTTCTCCCTATCTGTACTCTAATGCAATAGTTTCAGATTATAAGTGGCAAGCACCACCGAATAGCTCAAGCTAAAGCAAGCATTGGCAATGCAAACAGTTTATGCTTTTGTGCAGGCATGAGAAAGGCTCTTGCCAGGCACAGCCGTAGTGGTAGTAACTGACCATTGATGTTAGCAGGTGCAAACGTGGGCAAGTACCTGGTCATCTAATAGCAGTGCCTGACAAATGCCTTATACCAGTACACAAGCCAAAACTGTTGGCTTTGCCAATACCTGGTTTTAACAGGACTTCAGTGAAGGACATGCAGAGTGCTTACAAATGGAGTGGTTGAGGACCGACCTGGTTATGATATTTTTATTAGACCAGTAGCACGTTTACAACTCCAATTAACTCTCAAGACACTGCTTTGAAATAATACTGGGAGGCACTTTGAGTGCAAAGTTTGATGGTAAGGCTTGATTAAAGCGAGCTCAAAGAGTTCCCATGAAGTGGTGTTTTGGGTGGGAACTGGGAGGGAATGGCTATAGGGTTTGACATGACCATGGGCTGTCAATGGGTGGGCAAATAATCAATGCTATAGTTTTGGCTTATAGTTGTTGCAAGCTCCACCTAACAGCCCAAAACCGCGCGTCCCTGATCAACAGGGGGAGTGGTGGTGGGCATGATGCTCCACATTCAGGGGGCTAAGGGTGTCCTGGGAGGCATGGCGCCCCGGGCGGTCGCCCATGCTGCCCTGCCCTAAGGCCGGCCCTGCATGCGTGGGGATCTTTCTCCTAGCTATTGCCTCTGCGCATCCCATCAGGAAGGGTCTGCAAGTGTTAGAAGGCCTCTTGCAGCAGGCTCCCTGGGCCGCCAACCCTTTGCTATTCACGCTGTCTTTGTTTTCATCAATGCACCGCTAAGGGGCAGTAGTGTAATGGCTGCAGAAGACACTGTGAGAAGCCTAAGGGTAGCCAGTTCCTCTCAAAATATGAGCTCTGCTTAAGTGTTAAGGTGGATTGTTTTATGTGAAAGAGGAGCCATAAAGGACAGTGTCATCCAAAATACAGAAACGTATTTGCCAGTTCCCCAGCTAGCATATTCAATGAGCCATGCAAAACTGGGGGCCTTTTGCTTTCTCATCCTTGCTTGACCCATTGGACAAGCAGGCTGGGGAACTGCATTCCCAAATGTGTGAAGGGGTGGCTCCTGCCCCCCCCCCCCCCACACACACACATTGAGGTCCCCTGGAGGAGCGGTTTCCAGTGCCCTGGTCTCATTGCTCATACCAGGAACTAGGAAGAGCCTCCACCTGCTTCCTGGTTCCTGTCTGCATGATTCCCAGGAGGCTGCAGGGATTCCAGAACTGGAGGGTCAGGTGAGAAAATGTGTGTGCATGCATGCAAGGCATTATATGTATGTATATATCTGTGCGTGCATGCAGGGGGCTTGTGTCTGTGTACGTGCGCTTATGAATGAGAGTGCAGTGTGAACGTGTGAGCGTGTAAACGAGACTGCAGTGTAAATGCTCTGTGGGTGCGCGTGTGCATGAGAGCAATATGTGTATGTTGTGCTAAGTGACTGCTTGTGTGAATGGGTATGAATGGGTGCGCGAGCGGCGGGGGAATGCGGCTGTGGCAGGGGATCATTGGAGCAACCTGTATGGACGTTTTCTTACAGCGGCATGGCATGTTTTACTGCTTTCATGGGCAAAGGCCATGCTTTGAAAAACTCTTCGTATCCCAGCTTTCTCAGAAGCTGCTGGCACCTTGGCGCCTTTGAAACGTATGCGCCAGTCTTCTTGCCCTTCAGCTCCATGGTTCGTCCCTGACCTTTCCATTCTTCGATCTAAATTAGGCCAACCTGATCGCAAATGGCATTTTAACTATGGTCCCTTGTTAAAGGTCAACTTATTATTTTTTTTAAAGCAATTTACGTATCATGAAGCTATAAAAGCTGCCAAACTCTCCTATTATGCAGAAGCCATTTTGTCGCGGCTAACAGTCCTCAGAATCTGTTCCAGGCAGTGCGAGATTTAATTTCCCCCAGTCTCCCACCGGCTGCACTGGCTTCTCAGACCCTGTGAGGCAATCTGTCCCATTTCTTTGTCCACACAATTGAGACCATTGGGTCCAATATTGGTTGCACCGATCGTCCGGCGGCCATTTTAGGTCCCTCCCCGCTGCCTTTGCCTTCTTTCAATTCATTTCAGCGCACTGATCGCCTGGAAGTCGCACAGGCCACTCTGCGTCTTAAAGCTGCTGCGTCTGCGGACCCTATTCTAAACCTATAGTCTGTCATATTAATGGGATACTTGCTGAGGCGAGTCATTCTACTCTTGCTTATGGTCAGACTCTAGAATCGTTAAACTGCGCTTTGGTAATACCGCTTTTAAAATAATCTTCGCTTGCTGCCTCTCGTTTCTGTAACTATCAGCCTATTTCTCTCCTCCCTTTACTTATGAAGTTATTGGAGGCCTTGGTTACACCTCAGTGAAAGTTGTTTTTAGAAGCCTCACACATCTTAGACCCTTTTCAACTTGGCTTCCATCCCCTAATGGGTACAGAGTCAGTTTTAGTGTCGGTGGTTGATGACCTGACCACTATCTGTGACCAGGGTGGTGTGGCGGGCCTGATAGTGCTGGATCTCTATGCCGCCTTCGACACCATCGACTATGCCACTCTCCTGGTCAGGATGTGGGAAGTTAGAATCTCAGGCCCCGTACTTGATTGGTCCCCGGCTTTTCTATCATCCCATTCTCAATCTGTTTCCTTATTTCCTTTTAAATCGTCTTCCGTTCTCATTTGCTGTGGGGTCCCCCAGGGCTCGGCTCTCTCCCAGTTGGTTTTTTAATATCTATATTCCGCCTTTGGCTAGCCTTATTCACTCCCATGGCTTCCATTTGTATCTATATGCTGACGACACCCAGCTGCTCTTCAGGCTTGGACCTGCTGCTGAGGGGATGGCCCTAAATTGGCTTAACTCAACTAGGAAAAGACTGAAATGCAAGTGGTCGGCCCTTCTTCTTCTTCCTCTCTAAGGACCTTTGAATTCTGGCCATCTACTTTGGGTCCAGTCCCAGTCCAACTAGTAAAAAATCTTGGCTTCAAGATCTCGGCCTCACTCTCACTTGTTGCCCAGATCCCTGCCACCTGTAGCGCAGGCTTTTTTAAATCAAAGCAGCCGGAGAAAATATTTTGTTACATTCGTGCCAGCTTTCATGCTCCTGTCGTTGCTGCCGCTATTAATGAAAGCCTGGACTTTTGCAATGCCAGTCTGTTGGCTCAGCCTGCCTATTTGTTATATCACCTGCAAATGCTGCCGGCTGCTTAGTCACAGGTCTGCCTATTGGTTAGTCAGCATCTCAGCTCGTCTGAACCTGCATTGGCTCTCCGTTTTGCGGCGCGAATTCAGTTCAAATCACTCTGTATGATCCATCGCCACTACTGACCGCAAAGGCTGCTTATCTTACCAAGAGAACAGTAGCTTGGTGTCCTGCACGCACGTTGCGTTCTGCCTCATCCGCTTTTCTTCCTCGCTATCGTTTGGAACGCTGTGGCGGCTGCGTCTTTTCTGTGGCTTCAATCCTATCAAGGTCAGCCTTAAAACGTATTTGTTCATTTCATTTCTTTTGGCTTCGCTGTCTGCATCTTTTTAGCGCCATGATGCCTTTGGTGAAAGTTTGCGCTATACAAGATTGAAATAGAAATAGAAAGCCAACTTGAATGTTTTTAAATGTGGGGGATGGAGGACTACGTAGGGGTAGTCAGCATGTATGTTTTCTTACCGTGGCATGGCATGGCATGTTTTACTGCTTTACATGGAATACTGGCCCACATTAGTGCAGCCAGTAGTGATGTTTTCATACAGTGTCCTGGCATGTTTTACTGGCATTATGGGCAAAGCTAACATGAGTATTTTCTCATGTGGGAATGATGCCGTATAATGGTGCAGCTGGCATGGACGTGTATGGGCAAAGTCAGCATTACAATATTTGCTATACACTGGAATAACACTGGCATATATTGTGGGAAAAAGGCATAATGGACATGTGCTGGAAATCGCTCTTGTGTACTGTTGGTAACTTGCCATGTATTGGATATGTTCATGTGGTACCATATAAAAAACGGTATGGTTTTTTACCCAATTTTTCACAGAAAGTGTGATGTAAAATGCAAAGTTTTAACCCATTATTTTAAAAATGTTGTCACAGGGCTGGCCCCCGGTACCGCACCCGTGGTCAGTTCGGGCTCCCTCGTCACTCTCGGCTGCTACTGCATATTAATGAGACATGCCTACGCCCCTCCAATCAAACGTTCCCCAGCCACCTCCTGGGATTCTAGCTGAAGAAAAGGGGCACTGCTTTGCCCGCATTATAGCTTTGGTGGCTTTAGAATTTCCACACGGAGCAGACGCTTTACACGCAGAGGTGCAGGTAGATTACTGCAACTACCGTCCCCTCCTAAACAAGCGGGTACATACCGGGGGCTAGTGCACATGTATGTAGAACTCCGAGGGCTTGTGCATCCTACATGTATGTGTCGCGACAGTAACGTCTACTGTGCTATAAAACAGTCTTCCCAAATGCTCCTTCAGACAATTTAAAAATGAATCTAAGTGCTTTAACTAAGTGCTTTAAGGTGTTTGCAACTTTTCATTGAAAATCTTCACCCTTTTACAGCATTAGGGTAAAGGGTTCAGTATGGTCTCAATAAAACCCTTTATTTTTGCCCCCATAGCAAAAAGTCCTAAGTCGGCTCCCATGATGCCAACTCACCTGATGCAGGGATCTCAGAGTGCCAGCTCAGTGGGCTTCAGACTGTCCTATCTCTTGCCACAGGTGGTCTCGCCACTGTTTCCCAGTGGGTCAGAAGACTGATTTCATACTGTTCTCTGTGGTCTTCAAATGGGCTCGCTGGCTCGCCCCGCGGTATCTGGCTGATAGGGTCCTGCGTAATTTTTAATTTAGAATTGTTCATTTATAATGCGCTTAATACCTGGAGTGGTTTCTAAGCGCAGGATCTGGATTTAAACGTGTGTTGCGCTGCGTTGTCTTGCTTCCAAGCAAAACGTGTTGGCCCTGAGCTATCCTATAAAAACCTCTAGACCACTAAAATGTAAAAAAAAATAGTCATCTATTGTCTTTGACCCCTTGAGATAGTAATAATTGTTTTTTTATATAGCGCTTTAATCTAAAGCGCTTTACATAGGATATATTTACATACATTACTGTTACCACCCAATAGAAATGGTATTCATTTATCGACGTCGGGAGGATGAAAGGCTGAGCTGGCCATGCCAGGAGTCAAATCTGCGACCTGAAGATCAAACACAGATCACAGGAACGAGCGTGTAACCCGCTGAGCCATTTTACCGGTGTAAAGCCAGAGGGGATCAGTGGTTTTCTGTGCAGCAGCTTAGCGTCTGGAACTCTCGTCCTCACGCGCTTCACGCTTTGTTCTCCGCGCATAAGGTCCGAACATTGTCCCTTTTCGTCTCACTGGTCCATGATGGTCACTTGGTAAATGCGGTCTGTGCCGAAGGGCGGTTTTCAAGAAATGAGATCTCGTGGTAGCCCCCCACCAGAGCCCCACGATCAGCACAGGCCAAACAACTGCAAGTACCAAAAATGGATTGCAATGCCTGGGCAGGCAAACCATTGGCTGCAATCACTGCCTACATCGGGAATACCCTCATATAAGACTTTCCCTCAACCTGATGCCATCCAGAGCGAAGCTTCAGGCCCATCTGAGTGCTTTCATGGATGTGCCAGCAACATCTACACATCCAGGGCGAAGCTCCAGGCCCATCTGAGGGCTTTCATGGATGTGCCGGCAACATCTACACATCCAGGGCGAAGCTCCAGGCCCATCTGAGGGCTTTCATGGATGCGCCGGCAAGATCTACACATCCAGGGCGAAGCTCCAGGCCCATCTGAATGCTTCCATGGATGCGCCGGCAACATCTACACATCCAGGGCGAAGCTCCAGGCCAATCTGAGGGCTTCCATTAATGCGCCGGCAACATCTACACATCCTGGGCGTAGCTCCAGGCCATCTGAGGGCTTCCATGGATGTGCCGGAAACATCTACACATCCAGGGCGAAGCTCCAGGCCCATCTGAGGGCTTTCATGGATGCGCCGGCAACATCTACACATCCAGGGCGAAGCTCCAGGCCCATCTGAATGCTTTCATGGATGCGCCGGCAACATCTACACATCCTGGGTGTAGCTCCAGGCCATCTGAGGGCTTCCATGGATGCGCTGGCAACATCTACACACCCTGGGCATAGCTCCAGGCCATCTGAGGGCTTCCATGGATGCGCCGGCAACATCTACACATCCAGGGCGAAGCTCCAGGCCCATCTGAGGGCTTTCATGGATGGGCCGGCAACATCTACACATCCAGGGCGAAGCTTCAGGCCCATCTGAGGGCTTCCATGGATGCGCTGGCAACATCTACACATCCTGGGCGTAGCTCCAGGCCATCTGAGGGCTTCCATGGATGCGCTGGCAACATCTACACATCCTGGGCGTAGCTCCAGGCCATCTGAGGGCTTCCATGTATGCGCTGGCAACATCTACACATCCTGGGCGTAGCTCCAGGCCATCTGAGGGCTTCCATGGATGCGCCGGCAACATCTACACATCCAGGGCGAAGCTCCAGGCCCATCTGAGGGCTTCCATGGATGGGCCGGCAACATCTACACATCCAGGGCGAAGCTTCAGGCCCATCTGAGGGCTTCCATGGATGCGCTGGCAACATCTACACATCCAGGGCGAAGCTCCAGGCCCATCTGAGGCTTCCATGGATGTGCCGGCAACATCTACACATCCTGGGCGTAGCTCCAGGCCATCTGAGGGCTTCCATGGATGTGCCGGCAACATCTACACATCCAGGGCGAAGCTCCAGGCCCATCTGAGGGCTTCCATGGATGTGCCGGCAACATCTACACATCCAGGGCGAAGCTCCAGGCCCATCTGAGGGCTTTCATGGATGCGCCGGCAACATCTACACATCCAGGGCGAAGCTCCAGGCCCATCTGAGGGCTTCCATGGATGTGCCGGCAACATCTACACATCCAGGGCGAAGCTCCAGGCCCATCTGGGGGCTTTCATGGATGCGCCGGCAACATCTACACATCCTGGGCGTAGCTCCAGGCCATCTGAGGGCTTCCATGGATGCGCCGGCAACATCTACACATCCAGGGCGAAGCTCCAGGTCCATCTGAGGGCTTTCATGGATGCGCCGGCAACATCTACACATCCAGGGCGAAGCTCCAGGTCCATCTGAGGGCTTTCATGGATGCGCCGGCAACATCTACACATCCAGGGCGAAGCTCCAGGCCCATCTGAGGGCTTTCATGGATGCGCCGGCAACATCTGCACATCCAGGGCGAAGCTCCAGGCCCATCTGAGGGCTTTCATGGATGCGCCGGCAACATCTGCACATCCAGGGCGAAGCTCCAGGCCCATCTGAGGGCTTTCATGGATGCGCCGGCAACATCTACACATCCAGGGCGAAGCTTCAGGCCCATCTGAGGGCTTTCATGGATGCGCCGGCAACATCTACACATCCAGGGCGAAGCTCCAGGCCCATCTGAGGGCTTTCATGGATGTGCCGGAAACATCTACACATTCTGGGCGAAGCTCCAGGCCCATCTGAGGGCTTCCATGGATGTGCCAGCAACATCTACACATTCTGGGCGAAGCTCCAGGCCCATCTGAGGGCTTCCATGGATGCGCCAGCAACATCTACCCAAGAATCCACCTACTATTGGTCTTCTGGCAATGGCACGTGTTGCCAGTCCAGCAAAGGCTCGCTGCCAACATGGCCTCCTGCATAGGATGCCCAGCCTGCTGCAAATCCAAAAGCGCCTCCAAGGGCCGCAGAACGCCCAGGAGCTGGACACGTCATGTCTGCACCCTGCAAACGGGTCTGCGATGAGCAGATCTGGGAATAAACCCAGATGTGCTCGACGTTTCCAGGCACACGGAGGCCATTACCGCCGCTGCCAGCCAGCGGTACAGCTGAAAAGCTGCCCAGTTCCAGGCGTACTCCTGGTACAGTGGCAATGGCAGTGATATTTCTGGAACACTGCCCTTAGCATGCAAGCAAAACATTTGGGTTTATTTTTGAAAACGTGTCCTTAGTCCGTTCCACTGACAACAGGTGTCGAGTGCTGGTAGGGGGCTGTAGGGGGCTGTAGGGATACAGAAACAGCCCCAGAGTGCAAGGGTTGCCAGGGGGGAAGTGCAGGTGTGCAACTGGCGGGGAGGTGACCTGAGCCCAGGAACAGTGGGTAGCCAGGTGACCAGGGCAGTTTCAGTTTCAGCCAGGAAATCAGCAGGGAGAGAGAAAGCAGAAGCAAAGAGGAAGGACTTGAGGTGCTTCCAGAACCAGAGATAGTTCTCCTCAATGTTCAGAGGGGCAGTGAGGCTGTTCCAGAGGGAGGCACCACCCGCAGAAAGGGATCTACCACCAACTTGTTGCTTGGAGAAGCGACTGACCCTGAGGGAGTTGGAGGTGGATGAGCGAAGAGCTCGAGGTGGAAGATATTTAGGAAGAGAGAGTTGACGGTATTGAGGCCCCAGGCTCCAGAAGGCCATGTGGACAATGCAGAGGGTTTTGAACTTAATCCTCACCACCACTGGGACCAGAGCAGAGATTTCAGTCCTGGAGAGATACTATCCCTGGGCTTGAGCCCAAGGACAAGTCACGCAGTCCTGTTTTGGATGTGTTGCAGAAGACGCAGAGTAGAGGAGGGCAGATTTAGAAAGAGGCTGTTGCAGTAGTCCAGCCGAGAGAGAACCAGATCTATGGAGACAGTGAGCTTCTGGGGGAAGGAGTGGAAAGGAAGAATACCTCTGAGGAGGTGCAGCTGGTAGTGTGACTTCTTGGAGATGTCAGAGATGTGAGAAGAGAAGGAGAGTGTGGAGTCGAAGATGATCCCAATGTTTTTAGCCTTACAGGTGGGAGCAGGAAGAGGGCCAAGAGAGGCTGGCCAGAGAGCGACAGGAAAGGAGGGAGCGGGTGTGCCAATGAGGAGAATCTCAGAGATCATTGGTGGCACACCACTCCTGGATAGCAGACAGTCAGAGATGAGAGAAGGAGAAGAGGTGGCTAATGGGAGCCTGAAAATGAGCTCAGTGTCATTTGCATAGCACTAAAAGTTGGGGAAGAGAGCAGCAATGCGGTGGGCAAGAAGTGTCGGGTATTGGTTGAACAGCCAGGGAGAGAGGTTAGACCCCTGGGTAACACCACAGGTAGAGATAGAGACATAGGAGAGGAAGGACCCAGGTTGGACCAGGGAAGGTCGATTGGAGAGGAAAGAGGTCAGCCAAGCCAGGGCTTGATCAGTGATACCCAGGTTATCACAGAGACGGTTGCGCAGGATGGTATGGTTGCCGTGTCAAAGGCAGAAGAGAGAGCAAATAAGATGAGGACACAGGGGGTGTTGGAGTCAAGGTTGGAGAGCAGGTCTTCACAGATGTTCAGGAGAGCAGTTTCCGTGCTTCTGGCAGCTCTGAAGCCAGACTGATGGTCATGGAGACATCCAACCGATTCAGTGTGAAGATTAAGCTGGGAGATGGCCAGCTTTTCCAGGAGTTTGCCCAGGAAAGGAGTGATGGAGATTGGGCGATAGTTAGCCGGGCAGGACGGGTCGGCAGAGGGTTTCTTAAGAAGAGGGTGCACAAGGGAGTGCTTCAGGAGGAAGGGAAGACTCCAGTGGGAAGGGAAGACTCCAGTGGCAAAGGAGTGGTTGCAGAAGTCAGCCAGAGCGGTATTCCATTCCAACTCCAAATATTTAATGGAGAGGGTGGCAAAACAAGCAGCATTTAGTGAACACCGCCTGTTTTAGTGTTACCTGCAAGCTCGCAGTGAGGCAGTGCCCTAAAAAGAACACTTGGTGTTGTTTATTTGCAAATTGGGCCAAAACATCCCCTGGAATTTCCTGGGGAGTGAGGAACTGGTGGGTTGCAACGTTTCTTTGCCAATGATTCATGTTCGCCTGCACTTGCGCAATCTCAATGTCACCTGGCCTAGTAAGATCGTTGTCCCTGTCTTCCCTATGTGCTCCTTCCCCTGCCTTGTCGCGCCTTGAAACACTTGTGCATAGACGCGTTATGAATGCCATATCATATCATTTTGTGCAACAACATTAAGCGATCATCACTTTTGACATTCCAGGATGTTCTTTGTCACGCCCAGGATAGAGCACTGATCTAGACATGTTAATTCTGTCTTCTATGTCTAAAGTTAGTCTAATGGGATTGTAACCCATCTTTTCCCTGAAATGTGTTCATTTTAATATTCATGAGACGAGTACAAGGATCTTCTTAAATGTCTCATTAACCGACACATTTTGTCAGGTACGCGTGCTACTTCTTTTTGTTCTAAGTTGCTGGTGGTTGGTCATTGGCTGCTTGATTCAGCCAGAGACAGTCCGGGCCTCATTACGAGTCTGCCAGTAACCTACCGGTGCTACCGGTAGCCTTACCGTTATCAGCGACCGATATCCCAGTGTTACTAGGATATTACAGGTGCCGGCAACAGCTGTAATATCCCATTCGTTAACGGTGCCGGTGCTTCAGTGATTACTCTGCTGGTAGGGGCCTGAACTCCCAGCCAGTCGGTAGTTCACTGCCCCTACCGGCAGACTCAGAGTGAGCTGGTTCGGAAAAGAAATGCCAGAGCCGGTACTACCAATGTTTTTGCCTGCCTTTTTCCGTACCAGCTCACTCCTAATGACGGCCTCTGTGCTTAATTGTTACCGCAATGGCTTGAGTGAAGGGATAGAGCATTTCATTGGGTGGAAGGATTCTGTGTCTCACTCTTTTTCCTGGAGGATTCTGGTGCCCTTCCCTATCAATGAATGCACTACTCGCATGTGAAGACCAGCGCAGCGAAAGACACTGTGCAGTTCAGTGCAAGAGACTTCGCAACAACTGAGCAGTAACTGGCATCAGTTGTGCCGAAGCTTTGGTGCGCAGCCAGCATACGCGGCCAATTGTTTCGAATGGGTCTGACCTCCCTCCTGAGCTAATGATTTCACTGGAAGAGGTAGAAAAATGAAATCAGTAATCTTCAGGATCAGGACCGAAGGTCTTCCCCCTCCACCTTCTTGTAGGTTAAAAACTGTGTGATGGGTGGAAGGTCTTCCCCCCACCTTCTTGTAGGTTGAAGACTGAATGATGGATGGAAGGTCTTCCCCCTCCACCTTCTTGTAGGTTGAAGACTGACTGATGGACGGAAGGTTTTCCCCCTCCACCTTCTTGTAGGTTGAAGACTGAGTGATGCGCGGAAGGTCTTCCCCCTCCACCTTCTTGTAGGTTGAAGACTGACTGATGGACGGAAGATCTTCCCCCTCCACCTTCTTGTAGGTTGAAGACTGCGTGATGGACGGAAGGTCTTCCCCCTCCACCTTCTTGTAGGTTGAAGACTGAGTGATGGGCGGAAGACCATCCCCCTCCACCTTCTTGTAGGTTGAAGACTGAGTGATGGGCGGAAGGTCTTCCCCCTCCACCTTGGTTGAAGACTGAGTGATGGGCGGAAGGTCTTCCCCCTCCACCTTCTTGTAGGTTGAAGACTGAGTGATGAGCGGAAGGTCTTCCCCCTCCACCTTCTTGTAGGTTGAAGACTGAGTGATGGACGGAAGGTCTTCCCCCTCCACCTTCTTGTAGGTTGAAGACTGAGTGATGGACGGAAGGTCTTTGCCCTCCACCTTCTTGTAGGTTGAAGACTGAGTGATGGACGGAAGGTCTTCACCCTCCACCTTCTTGTAGGTTGAAGACTGAGTGATGGACGGAAGGTCTTCCCCCTTGATGGACGGAAGGTCTTCCCCCTCTACCTTCTTGTAGGTGGAAGACTGAGTGATGGACGGAAGGTCTTCCCCCTCCACCCTCTTGTAGGTTGAAGACTGAGTGATGGGCGGAAGGTCTTCCCCCTCCACCTTCTTGTAGGTTGAAGACTGAGTGATGGACGGAAGGTCTTCCCCCTCCACCTTCTTGTAGTTTGAAGACTGAGTGATGGACGGAAGGAAGGTCTTCGCCCTCCACCTTCTTGTAGGTTGAAGACTGAGTGATGGACGGAAGGTCTTCGCCCTCCACCTTCTTGTAGGTTGAAGACTGAGTGATGGACGGAAGGTCTTCCCCCTCGATGGACGGAAGGTCTTCCCCCTCCACCTTCTTGTAGGTTGAAGACTGAGTGATGGCCCAGAGCTTTTCCAATCCTTGCAGAAATCTGAGCGTGTGTGCGAAGATCTTTAAACTTTCTCTAGAGATCGGATGTGGGTGTTTAATGCATCATCTGCTCACTGTCTTGCTAGCCTGTGATAGTAACGCATCATTCTCCGTCTCTGTGTTTTTGTTGTAGATAAATATTTTTTTTGCTTCAAAATGTCTTTTTGTGCATTTTACACAAAAAAGTGTTGTAATTCATGTGCTTTAAAATCGCATTAGCACTATAGCTATAAACGATTCCTGTGACTCTAATGAGTGCGGCCACAGTGAGATCAAAAACAGACTTAAAAGGTGGGCCACAATTAAAGGTTCATGGCAAACTGGTCTTGTCCATTAGGCCAGTCCGAGGCTGGCGTGTGAGGAGTGTAGGAGCATCCGGGAAGGTGAGGGAGGCAGGGGCTTTTCCTAAGAGTCCTTGCTGATGCTACAGAGCAGTTTGTGCTTAAGCAGATGCGCTACTGCTGAAGTGTGGCACGGCAGTACTGGAACCATAGTATCGGGGAGCCAGATCGCACCAAGTATACACAGACTGGATCCTGCCACGTATGTAAAGTAATGGAATAAGCAAGGGGGCGCTACTCAGAACTAATCACTGACTGCCATAATGATTCAAAATATAAGACGAGGTAACAGAGGTGAATAGTGGACCAATGGGATCAGAAAGCGGGCAATAAAAAAGCAACAGCTTGCCACAATGTACCCCCTCTTCCCACTCTTGGGTCCTCCGCTATCCATCCAATGAATGCACTTTCTAGACAGCACAAAGAGTCAGTCATACTAGACCACTGTTGCAAGTCCTTCTCCGATGGCCTGCTATTGTTGCAAAGCAATACACCAATGGATATCCGATTACTCAGTTCATTGCTGGAAGCTAATCGCGCTGTAAAACGCCATCTGCAATACATGGAAGCGGATGGCAGAGGAGGACCGCAGGGCCAATCTGGCCAGACCATTTATAACATCACACAATGACTTTGTAATGCATGCTCGGACTTGTGGGAGTATCCGGTGTCTTAACCAAAATAGTAACCAAACTTCCCCGTAAACATGTTAATTGTAAATTGGCAGCTACCAACAGTACCTCCGTCCCGGCATGCACTCTCGTCTACCCATTTTGATAAATAGAAGTGTTACAGTGCTAGTCTGCATATACTTTTTAATATGGCATGTCATTTGTTTGCTTGCCATCAAGGTTAATGTAAACATGATATGTGTTATTACTTGGCTAGACTGGCCTACATTAATAGGGCCAGTCTGAATTCACTTTCTTACTGTAGCATGCTATTTTTTACTTGCCATCAAGGTTAAAGCAAACATGAGTGTTATTACTTGGCTAGACTGGCTATTATTGCCTCCAGCCTAGCCATATATTATTAGTGAGCATTGTGTGACTAGAAATTATAGAAACCAACTAGCTTCTTGAACCTCTTGAAACACCCTGAAACTTGCTTTTGCCAGAATCTTTGTTTGTCAATTGGTTAATTGACGTCAGTGTTCCAACTTCTTGTTTTAAAACCACGGATCTCTTTGCACAAGTGCTTTCTAGGAGTATCTGGTATGTGTGATCCGAATCAGTGATTACTCTATGTCCTGTTGAGATGTATCCTTTTGCATAAGTCCTTTCTAGGAATATCTGGTATGTATGTACGTGTGCTCAGAAACAGCAAGTGAGGAATGCTGCCTTCAGTGCACGCTGCACTGCATACTATGTTAACAGAAATTGCAGCCAGCAAATTGGCTTCAACGGAATACAGGCTTTATCTGCAGATGAAAGCCTGCATTCCTGTATTCCATTGTTTCGCTGAAGTAAATTACAAATTGGTTATTGATATTGATATTTTATTTATATCACGCTCATACACAAGTGTTTCAGAGCGCGACCATGCACGGGAGGGAACAGGGGAGAACAAAACAACGATCTTACTAGGACCAGTGACATTGAGAATGCGCAAATGCACAGGAGAGGGAGAGGGGAAAAGTGCATGGGAGGAGGGGGAGAAGTGGAAAGTGCAGAGCACAGGAGAAAACAGATGAATAATAATAAATAAATAAATAATAAAGACAACAAATCATAGTTGCGCAGCCAGCAAGTGGCAAGTGCTGAGTTTAAGGCAGCAGACAGGGTATTTCTGGTAAGTGCAGGAAGAAAAAGGCGGGGGGATTGTATGGGTACAGATACAGACCCCAGTGCAAGGTGTGGTCCGGAGGCAGTGCAGGATGATGAGCAAGTACCTGGGCTCGTAAGACAGAGGGTAGGCCAAGTGCACGGTGCCGAGAGAGAATAGATCTGCAGGGGAGAGGGGGGCAAAGGCAGAAGCAAAGAGGTGCTTCCGGAACCGGAGATGGTTCTCCTCAAGTTTCAGAGTGGAAGTGAGGCTGTTCCAGAGGGAGGCCCCAGCCGAAGTCAGAGATCTACTCCCAGCTCATTTTTTTTTAAAACGACTGACACTGAGGGAGTTAGAGGTAGAGGAGCAAAGTGCTTGAGAGGGGAGGTATTTGCGAAGGGATAGCTGAAGGTATTTTGGACACAGGCCCCAGAAAGCCTTGTGGATAATGCAGAGGGGTTTTGAATTTAACCCTTGCATCCACTGGGAACCGATGGAGAGATTTCAGAGCTGGAGAGATACAATGCCAGGACTTGAGGCCAAGGACAAGTCTCGCAGTCCTGTTCTGGATTAGTTGCAGAGAGTAGAGGCAGTTAGATTTAGAAAGAGGCTGTTACAATAGTCCAACCTAGAGAGAACCAGAGTTTGGGAGACAGTGAGCTTCTGGGGGAAGGAGGAGAGGGGCAGAGTACCTCTGAGGAGGTGCAACAGGAAGTTTGACTTTTTAGAGACATCAGAGATGTGGGCGGAGAAGGAAAGTGTGGAGTCAAAGATGACCCTGAGGTTCCTATCCTCGCAGGTGGGGGTAAGAGGCGGGCCAAGGGAGGCCAGCCAGAGAGCGAGGGCAAAGGAGGGTGAAGGTGTGCCGATGAGGAGGATCTCCGTCTTGCTGGCATTCAGACAAAGATTGTTGGTGGCACACCAACCTTGAATGGCAGTTAGGCAATCAGAGATGAGAGAAGGAGAGGGGGTGGCCGAGGGCAGCCTGAAAATGAGTTGAGTGTCATCAGCATAGCACTGGAAAATGGAGCAGAAAATGGCAATGCAGGGGGCAAGAGTTGCCAGGTATTGGGTGAGGAGCCAGGGCGAGAGGTTAGACCCCTGGGGCATACCACACGTAGAAAGGGAGCTAGATGATAGGAAGGACCCAAGTTGGATCTGGGGGGTCAATCAGAGAGAAAAGAGGTCAGCCAGACCAGAGCCTGATCGGTGATACCCAGGTTATCACGGAGACGGTTGAGCAGGGTGGTATGGTTGACTGTTTCGAAGGCAGAAGAGAGGTCGAGTAGGATGAGGACAGAGGGAATGTTAAAGTCAAGGTTGGAGAGCAGATCTTCACAGATGTTCAGGAGAGCAGTTTCTGGGCTTCTGGCAGCTCTGAAGCCAGACTGGCGGTCGTAGAGACAGCCAACAGAATTGGAATGAAGGTTAAACTGAGAGGAGTTTGTCCAGAAAGGGAGTAATGGAAATTTGGCGATAGTCGGACAAGAAGGATCAGCTGTCGGCTTCTTGAGAAGAGGATGCCCAGGGGAGTGCTTCAGAGGGGAGGCAAAGGATCCTGGGGCAAAGGAGTGTTTGCAAAATTCGGCAAGGGCCGGAGCGAGGGTATCGACGTGGTCTTTGATGGTTTTAGAGGAACAGGGATTAACCTGTTTTGATGAGGCTTTCATAGATCGGACTTGTCTAGCGACCTCATCAGGGGAGAAAAGAGGAAGGGATGAGAAAGAGGGTGGGGGGTGTCTGAAGAGGGTCAGCATGTGCAGACAGAGAGGGGAGAGTAGGGATAGGGGAGGAGAAGGTGGACAGGATGTCCTGGATTTTTGACATAAAGTGAGAGGCAAGGGCATTTCAAAGAGCCTGGGAGGAAACAGGAGGGATAGAGACTGCAGCAGGTTTGGCCAGCTCCTTGTAGATTTGAAAGAGTTCGGCCGAGTTGTTAGATGCCGCAGAGACATGGGCTTGAATGTGGACTCTCTTCTTGGTGAGGACAGAGAGTCGGTATTGCCTTTGAAAATTTACTTTGAGGAAATTGCAATGCAGCGGTAAAAAAGGGTGCATGTCTATTGAGGTGTAAGGGCTATAGGGGAGTGCGTGGGGAGACGGTCAGTAGGGGAATAGTTGGAGGCCCTAAAAATTGGAAGATAATTTAGTTCTAATTTCCGCAAAGTAAATTACGACTTAATATTTTACTTAAGTGAAATAACCTGCGTCCATGCTGTCGACCGGTGCCTTTGTCCCGGGCACTCGCTATGTGGGCCTTCCCCCGTTTCACCACTCCCCCTGAGCGCTTCTTTCCAGAAGACCACCACCTCACCTCATGGGGACCCGCTCCCCTGCAGCACCCTTCTTCTTCCTCTTCATTACAGCTCTAGTCTCCAGCCTCTGAAATCACGTCAGCACTGCTCAGGCTATGGGGTGCTAATGGCAATAATGCCACATCCTGAAGGCCATTAATAGGTGGTAACTTCCTTCACAGCCCTCGATTACTGTGATAATGGCCCTCGTAATGCAGTTTATTGTTTATTAATACCCGGCGAGTCCTCAATCAGAATGAAGCAAGCATTCTGATTGGCCCTCGGTGGGGCATTACCCGGCCGGGAATCCCTCGGCCGGGATTCCATGGTCATTGTTCCCGGCATGGGGCGTGTCAGCCCCTCAGCCACTGAGAAGACTCGAAGCAGGGCTATCCCCGCTCCAAGCCTCCACACGGCTGAGAAGCTGCCTTTGCCCCCAGCCGGGGACTCAGGTATGTAGTTTTTTTCCCCTTTCCTCCCACCTCCCCACCCCACTTACCTTCTGCGCCCTTTGTCCACGGTAGGCAGCGTGGCAGCCTCCAGTCGTGTAGAGGCTCGGAGCAGGGCCATCCACGCTCCAAGCCTCCACACAGCTGGAGGCTGCCTTCGTCCCCTGCCAGGGATTCAGGTACGTCTATTTTTTTTTCCTCTCCCGCGCCCTCCAAACCCCATTTATCACTTCTGTTCCCAGCGCGTCCGCTCCCGATGGCCGACACGAAAAGGGAAAACGGACTCAGTTTTTCCTTTCACAGCGGCCATTTTCTTAGTCTTTTTTTTTTCTGTCCCGTTGAAGGATAGAAAAAACTGCTTTTAGTACCCCGGTCACGCAGATCTTGCGGGCCGGGGCACTAATAGCAATATGCCCCTTGCGGTGGGGGCATTACTGAGTCAGGTAATGCCCCGGGGCCCACAGTTATAGGCCCAAGCGAATGCCCCGGCCGCTCGGGGCATATTGCTCAAATAATAATTCAAATACGCTGAGTTGTAGAACGCTCCTTTCAGCCTGCTGGCTGGACTGCGCACGCAGCCGCTGTATTCGTATCCACTGAGGATGAACACGCTGGCGAGGCTCGTGCGCGCTCAGCTGGCGTGTTGTCCTTCACTGCAACAGTCTGGTAGAGCATTAATAATAGCTGGCTGCCAAGCTGATTCCCTGGCATTCCAGAATGGCGTTCGGTTGCCTAGTGTCCTTTGTTTGGTCTGCACGGGCGAGTCCAACATTGGCAGCTGGATTTATTGACTGTCTGCGTCTTCTGCCAGCCTGAAAAAGGCACAGCAGCTGCCAGTGTGCCCAGGGCTTTAGATGGGCCATAAGACGTTGTGAAACAATATTTGGGGGGGGGGGGGGGCGTGCCCCATGAGGCTTTCTATTACAAAACATACCCGAAATTAAAGGGAGAAAAGCTCTATTTAATTAAGTTGAGATCAATATAATATAATTAATCAGAAGTACAAAATATCTATTGATATTCAAAAATGTTCAAGAACAAGTCAGTGCATGTTCCAGTGCCTGTCACGTGGTTTCGTGTGTTTAAGGCGCTGCGCAGCATTGCGTGTCGCGTGCTGGGCAAAGCACCCTCCGCCAAATCGATAGTAGATCTTTGATTTCACACTCACTGTTCCAGACCACCTCTAAAAATCTGAGAAAATGTGCCCCCCACGTTGCTGCTGATTGAAAGAAAGCATGTGACAATGCGACAAAAAAGGTGGAAGGCATTTTGTGACAAAAAGTGAGGTTTCCCTTTTTAGCAGCGCTCTGCCGTCATCAGGGAACGTGAAGCATGCATGGGTCGCGTCGGCTGCTTGTGCGTGTCGATGCACCCAGGGATTGACCTATAAACCCTGCTGCCACAGAGACAGCACTTCCGGAGAGGAGGAGGGATTCCATCTGTGATTGGCTGGTCCCAGCAGGGCTAAGTCTTGAGGAGGAGTTCCAACCCCTGGGGGCGGAGGGGGCACTTAAAAGTTGAGGAAAAGAGTCACAGGCGGTGCAATTTCTTGCCAACTTGGTGCCCAGGGCAAACACTACACTGCTCCCCCCTGACTAGCACATGTCACTGCCAAACTTCACCTCTGTACTGCGCAAAAAAAACACTCCCGATATCAATAAATCATTGCTAAACAAATGAAGCTGGTTTCATTGCATTGTAATTGAAGTACTTTACAGAAGAAATCTAACGTGAATACACAGCTGTTGCTGCCCAAGTAAATGGTTCTTCTGTCACCTGCTCTTAACGAAGGCCATGCCTGAATGGAGTTTCAAACTGCCCGTACTGGCACACTGTGGTGTGACCAGCCTGCCGCGGTCTGAGGGCCCACTGACCACTGGCCCTGTATTGCAGGTGTTCTGTTCGAACCACCTCACTTGTATTTCGCAAGGGGCAACACTAGACTAACCATATGAATTGTTTTTTGATAGAAGGTTATCATTCCAGGGTAGACAGTCTGGTGCACTCCTATTGTAGTCTCTCAAAACACCCCTATTACAAATAGCACCAATGAGTGTTCCTGTCTGCTATGCATTAAATCACAGAGCATTTCAGGACTATAACTATGATCAGAAATCTCTATATTTGATAAACAAGCTTGCATGTGTGAATCAGTAAATACATAACAGACACAAGGCTTGGTGCTCACATCACTGTTCACAACACTCACCCTAACATTACAATATTTGTAACTAGGGACCATACATAATCATTCGGACATCTTAAGTTTTTGGATGTGAGGTTAAAATGGCTGCAACATCAGCCACTCAATTGGGAATAGCGGCTCTTTTGCTTCTTGTTTCTGGAGGGTCACAGTCTGTGCATGCCAAGTCCCCAATACAGAAACATCTTTAGGGAATTATATATATAGACCAGAACAGATACCTTACAAGAGACACCCAAAAAAGATGGGAAAATGTACAGAAAGGATAGTATTTCTTACAACCATTAGCCTGACCAATAATAAACTGAAGAAGCGTTTTAAACAAAACCGGGTACTGATTTGTGGTATAGTGCCTGTAGTTCCTCAGCCACTACCTCCTCAACATTGCCCTTTCCTCAGGGGTTATTTCTGCAAAAAAGAACAGGCCCATGCTTTAACTAGCAGAGCTGCCATTAGCATCTTGTATTAGTGCTGGCCTGCTGCTAGTGAAAATCATGGTTTGGCAGTGTAGAAAGGGCATTTGGCCTAGTGGATGTAGAATTTGAGGCAGCTTCTTTGATCGCTATATGTGTATAAGTGTGGGCACAGTATGGCACACTCTTTAAAGCTAAATACAAAAACCATTCCAGTGTGCTATTGTGTTGACACGAGACACATCAGCCAAAAACAGTCTTTTGTGCTGTTAAATAGAGGAGCAGCATAGAGACGCCTTAACAAATAGCAGGGGCGTTGCTAGGGGGGGGCAAGGGGGCTATAGCCCCTGAACTTTTGGTTGTAGCCCCGGATAGAATCTCAGGAGCTACAGCCAAAAGACTAGCTAGCCCCCAGTCCCGACAGTTCCAACATTAGCGTAGCCCCGGGTCTTTTCCAGACCTAGCAACTCCCCTGACAAATAGGGTGCTGACTTGTTGTGAAGCATTCTGCAGGTCCCTCACTGAAACCCTGTCTAAGGTCTCCTCCCAGGTGGCCAGGGGAAAGCAGACACTTCCTGATCCCAACCCTGGGGTTTGTGTACTGTGGGGGTCACCTCGGTAGAGACAATGCCCAGGGTAGTGGGGAGATTCTGTGGGATGCGACGCAGTATTTTCCCTCTAACAGGGAGACTCTTACCACTGTACCAGAAGAGGTTATGGCCGACTGTCATTTTAATGGCTCTCAACCTAATTTGAAATCTATGGTGGTAAATCCTAAGGTTTTAACACCAACGCAAATTATACCAAAGGAAAAAATTCTTTTGGTTGCTAAAATCAAATGCCCTCCTCAATACCAAATGTACACTCAAGAAATGGCAGAAATGCTGTCTTCTCTAAATCATTTGCGCCCAACAAAGTTAAATCCTACAGCCCCTCTGCTATAATTACTAAGGGAATGAAATCTACCCTTAAAAATACTCAAGAAGTAGAAAAACCTGACTTTGATGAAGTGAACCAACACAGGCTCGAATCCAACCACTCGCTGGTATTAAGCGCATTATAAAAGAACAATTGTAATGATAAATCTATACACACTGTGAACTATTATGAAATTGCATTCGTTCATGTGGGAGTGAAAACGTAACTTACTGTAATTGTGCAAATGATTGTGGGTATGTAAATAGGTTCTGTCTTGAGAATCAGAAAATGCCATTATATAACCTGATAGCAGGGGCACCTGATCTGCCCCCAATGCATACGATTTATGCAACCTGCTCACATTTCACAATATGCATACATTTTTGTTGTTGTTCATGAACTAGACTTTAGTGGTTGGATGACCCCTGAAGGAAGGGTTGGAAAGAAGGGGGGATATTTGTGGCGGGGCTGCAATTAATTTGAATAGGAGGAGGATGAGGCTGTTAAAACTGAATATCTATTTTTTGGGAATTCTAGGGACGCTTTGTAAGGCATCTTAACTTTTTGCTTTTTCCCTGTTTACATTTTTGGATCACATATCTGATTTTGGGGGTCGATGGGACATCTACGCAAGTCCACCTGCCATTGCAACCCCTTTCGGCTCAGTATGAGAACATGGCCCTGGGTTGTCCATAAAGCTCCCACACCCAAAAGTGCTTCTTAAGAGCTACTTTTTTGCCGTACGAGGTGATTATACAACCTTACATTGGTTTTAGGGAGCAGGCTGGTGTCAGCTGTTCTTTAGTTTTGGCTTCACCAGCACTGCAAAGCATTTCACCGCATTGGTAGTGCAACATACCGTTTTGGTAGCCATTGGTTACCAATGCCTTTTCTTTCTTAAGTCATGCTCTAGGCTACGTTGTTTTCGTGGCTTCCTTTTTTCACCCACCGATAAGGTAGGCTCAAAATGCCCATTCTGGCCATGTGAGCCCTTTGTGAGACCACATGGTAGCCTGTATATTGGTTGGTATCTACTGGTTTAGGCCGCTGACTGGACATATCACATTCTTTGGGGGTGGTGTGGGACGAGTGGCAAATTCAAGGGTCATCTTGATGATTTGCCCCCCTGACTCTTTATTTCTAATCCCATGAGATTACTGGGTTGGCTTTGGCTAGTCCATTTGTATGTGGACACTTAAGGGGCAACCATGTGCCTAAGCTCTGTCTTGCATTGGACATTTTGGAAGAGCAGGTTGACTTACCTGCTGGAGGATTTCCTGCCAATTACCACTGTCACCACAATTTAAGGACCACACCCTGGCTGGATGCTGTGTCCTACGGGCTAATCACCAGTTTGGGTTTTTTGCTTCTGGGTGTCCACCCTAAACTTCCTCTAACTCCCCTGCCTCATCTGCTCTTCAGTGCCGCCCTGCGACCACTCCACCGTCGTCTTTTTGTGGACTGTCTTCTGTGGCTGGGCACACTTGTGTACAGGCGCGTTATAAAAAACATATCGTATCATATCACCGTCTCCTTGTCCCCTGAGCCGCCAGATCCTGCTTGTGGGTTCTGTTGGTGGTCTGTTGTCTTCCTTGCAGTTCATTCTGCTTCTGACTTGAGGGGTCCCTTGTGGGTGGCTTCTTATGCTTCTTTCTGTCACTGGCCAAGGGTTCCAGTCGCTGGGGAGTAAAATCACGTGAACCGCACCTAGGAGAGAAGCTCTGTACTTACCGTGTTGTTTCACCTCGTAAGACCTTTGGAAGCACGTTTCCACCCCATTGTCCCATTGATTAATATTTGGGGTGCTGCATCACTTTTTGGGGCTTCTGATTCTTAAACCAACATCTGGATCTCTTCAGTGAGATCTGCTCTGGGCCTCTCTGGGGTGGTTTGCCACCAAATCCACACCTCTGTAGTAGAATTGGGATTTAACTGCCTTTTCCCCCATACGCTCGGATTGTATACAAGCGTTATTCTGATTAATTCTACTGGAATTATTTCTTAAATTGAAATGCTTCTCAAGTGACTTTTGGGGTACCTACCTGCACCTGGACATTTTTCCTACATCCTGTTCGGGTCCAGGGATTTTCAGGCCAAAGACTTAATTTTAGTACTTGCCAGTGATTTGAATGTGTTTTCAAAGCCATGCTCTGTACTCCTTCAGCTGTGAATGCATAATTAGACACTGTAACTATTTCTGTTGATCGTGTAGTTATTTTTCCCTGGACTTTACTGCATCGTAAATTGTTGCCAAAGTGTGTCTAGATTTAAAGGTGGCATCTGGCCGTCGTTTGTAATAATACTATCTCCCAGAGGTGTAGACATACTGTGGCTCTGTGTTAGCACCAGGGATCCTGTGTTCCTCTTTCAACTATGCTTTAATCCCTGGTGGCCTTCTCTTCCCACCCATTGGGCCTCATCACGACCCAGGCGGTAAGTTACCGCCTGGGCCGTGACTTTACCACCATGGCGTAAACTACGTTTACGCCATGGTGGTTGGCGGACTTACCGCCCCATTCGGACCTTGGCGGGGCGGTAAGTCCCCAATCCCCATTTACCCTTCCCCATTCCCATTTTTGCCCCATAGGGCATAATGGGAGTGGGGAAGGCGTTAATTACGCCACCGTAAATTACGGTGGCGTAATTAACTCCATGGTCCCTTAGCGCCATGGATTTTAACACCTGCTAAAAGCAGGTGTTAAATTCGCCATGGCGCTAAGGGACCTCGTACTCAGGCGGTAAGGGTCGGCGCTGTTTACAGCGCCGTAAACCCCTTACCGCCTGGGTCGTGATTGTCTTAATATGTTGCCTGTCTTTTATCAGGTAGTGGGCCTAACACAGAATAATACAGGAGGGGGAAGGGAGTGTCTATTATGAACATGTACTATTCTTTTTTACAGACAAAAGGTATTTTAACTGTGTCTTATAAAGTCTGGTTGCCTCCTCTCCTTTCCCACTGTCACTTTATGCTGTGTGCCTGTCTTTAGATAGTAGAACCGCCCTTTAAAATAGGGGTTTACTGTGTGTATTGTGTGTATGCCACTAATAGAGAAATATATGTGGCACATAATGAATGTTTATATGTGTCAGCATCCCAGTGTGGGGCGTTATCCGTGGATGTGTGTGTGTGTGTGTGTGTGTGTGCTCTAATTGTACCTCTGCGTCCACCTTCCTGGAATTAAGCCTGAATGCTCGGCCTCGCTACCATTTTAAGAGGAAATTAGGCTTTCCTGTCGCAGACGTTCTGCCCCACTTTAAAGTGAGTGGTTGTACATCCCTCAAAAGGCGGTTGTACACAACCTGCCTTAACATGGTCCTTTTGCAGACATGCTGAAAAACAGTATCATTTTACTGCCAACAGAAATAAGAAATGTAATAGCAAACATTAAGACCATTACACTTATTATTATTATTATTATCCACGAAACCAAGAGAAGACCAGAATCAAGTATCTATGTCCATGGATCATGGAAAACCCGGGGACAGATCACTGCCATGACAGTCGTGCATGACAATGGACAGCTCTGGTAGCCTATCCTTCAGGACTGACCGTGATTCATGGACAGACCATGGGACAAAATACCATGGACAAACTTCAGGAATGGAACTACCCGTCATAGATTGAACAACTGAAGAACCAGGGAAGGCAACATACGCAGCCACTCCTTCAGTGGTAGCAGAGACTACTGAATGGTCAGATGTTAGTCAATGGCATGGCATGCTTGGGGACCCGTGGTCTATCTGTGGCTTTGGAGTTTGTGTCTGCCCGCTCTGCACTTTGCTGTCTCTATGCAGCAGGGTGAATGAGAGGGGTTGGCAATGACAGTGAGTGCGATTGGGAAGGGCTGCTGATAGGGTGATCACCCATCACCCCCTTTGGGACCTCCCTCCTGGACACTCCATCACGTTCTTGCACTGTCCCTGGGACAGCTGAACGGTGACCAGCAGGGAGAGTTCCTGGCTGAAAATGCTGCACACCAGAACGCCCCAAATCGCCCATACATATGCCACTGTTTGCCAACTGGACGTCAGAGTGTGAGGCAGGTTTGAGACACGCCTTTGTCAGAGGATGCTGGCACAAAGACATGCACCCTTTCCCAGATGGCATCCCTGGAACAGATGGGTACTACAGCCTGTGAATGGCCAAGGGGAGCTCCACTGCCTGGCCAGGTCACTGCCTGGGCATCAGCAATGAGTGATGGAGGCCCTGGATCCTCTGATGACATTGAGGTGCTAGGGGATGCAGACCGATGCCCACCCTAAGCGGGGCAAACCGATCAGGTTCTGTGCACTCATCGTTTGTTCCCAGCACAGCATGGGGTGCACCTGATATCAGAAGAAATAGAAACGTGACGCGGACCCTATTTCCCAAGTGGCAGAAGTTGCCTGGAAATCTGCTCCTTCCACATGCAGTGGTAATGAGTCATGAAGCGGATTCTTTGGCTCTAACCAATTAGTGAGCAGCTGAGTCCCCGCGGAAATGCCAGCATGAGGGTAGCGTGCTCCTCATTCCCCGACCGGCTTCAGCGGCAGTGCTACTGCTGATGCGCATTAGGGAATTTCACTGTCTTCGAGTATGCGCCCTCATATGGTTGGGTGAAAGAAAGAAGGTTGCTCCATGACTTAGCCGGGGAAACGGGCTGGTATCACGTTGTGGTTGCATGCTGTGGCAAGCACCGGCACAAACACCACGGCCTTTACAGCATTGATGAGCCCTACTTGAAAAAAGGCATGACTATGTGAGAACAAATGTTATTGATAGCATAGTTCTGTCCCAGGTCAATCACGACTGTCCGGGGAGCTTTGGGCTTGTTCCTTTGCTCATGGTACTGGCCCCCAATTAGGCACTGGGATCCTTCCTTCCCCCTAAACCAGACGGATTCGAGGCTCCATGAGGCAGAGCCTTAGAACTTGTTAACCCTGTCGGCCTCCGTGGAGGACGTTCACTCTTTCGGGATTGTTGGATACATCAGACAAGCCCGGGGAGACGACTAGACCAAGGCCAGAACGAAACAACCAGGACAAATATACATAAGAAACTGTGACTTACAAAGATAACATTAACATAAGGGCGCACATGCTTCAAACAGATGAGTACTATATACATATGCAAAATTGTATTATTAAGCGTCACTGGAGGGAGTGGTGAGGTCAGGGAAGGCGGATGGGGGGAAGAACCGAAGCGTGAGGGGGCACAGGGAGGGTGTGGGACGGTGAGGTTGAGTGCAGAGGAGTAGTGGAGGGTACGAGATGGTGAGTAAACTGAGATTCAATCAGACAAGTACTGAGGAGAAAGGCCATTGGTAGCTTTGTAGACTAGGAGAAGGAACATGAAAAGGGCATGGCAGCGCATGGAGGGCCAACCAGCATGTTGTCATTATGCAGAAGTGGGGAAGGATCTGAGTAGGTGGTACAGAGTGCAAATAGCAAAGTTGAGGACTTTGTCTAGAGGCAGGAAGGAGCAGAGAGGAAGGCCAAGAAATAGGCTTGAGCAGTACTCCAGTTTGCTGAGCACAAGAGGGGAGATTAGAGTTTTGGTAGAGTGGTTATTAAGAAAAGTGTGAATTCTTGTAATGTTGAGGAGGTTTTAATACGAGCAGCAGAGGCAGTGGTAGCGATGAATTGTTGAAGTCGGATGTTGCTGTCAAAGCGGAGCCCCGAGCGACACCGCAAAATATTCAGAGGGGAAGGAAAGGGGAGGGGAGAGATGGCATTGGAAGTTGGGAGAAAGATAACTTATATTTTCAAAACACTCAGCATGAGGCGGTGGCAAGGCATCCGGTGATGAATACCAGTGCGACAGTTGATAATCCATTTCGGGATAGCTGGAGTGAAGGACAGAGGTAAAGAGGGTTCAGAGCAGAGCTCTAAGGACTGATCCTTGGGGAACGCCAACAGGGAGAGGTGTGGGATCAGAGGTTTGTGATTTTAAACCCAATGTCCTGGAGAGTGAGACAGTGATAGGAGTGGTCAACAGTGTTGAAAGTGGCAGGCGGTCCTAAAGGATGTGTTTAGTAGAGAGTGTGGAGCAGGGAACATCGGAGAGGAAGTTGGAGACATGCATGAGTGCAGTCTCAGTGGAGTGGTCACTAGGGAAGCCAGAGTGAAGTGGATCTCCAAGGCCTTTATCCTCTAGGTACTTAGTGATCCTGTTGAAGACCACCTTTGAATAATGAAAAAGGTTGCTGCCCTGGAGGTAAGCTGGCCTTCAGTGTTAGATCGCTCGCTGATGCTGTTGTGCAGTGTTTCGCCTTTGATATACACCACTCGTCTTGCCTGTGGCTTCATAATGTCCCGTATCATGGGCTGTAAATATAGGGTATATTTCCTGTAAACCCAGCCTCTTTCTTGATCTTTCCCCACATTGCAAAACTGTCCTCATCCTTGGTTTCAAGTCCTCCCTGGAAGGCAGGGGTATTTAAAGCCTGGGGGAGGTGGGCCTTTGACTAGCATGGCCCCCTCTCTTGGTGGTCCTGCATCACAAACAGTCCCATGAAGACACCATTTGAGGGCCACTTTTTTGAAAGCACCTGTGTGCTCCCTGAAGACACTAAACTCTTGCTGTTCTATATAGTTCCCTTTTGTATTATTTTGCATTTGCGAAGCAAGTAATTTGACATCTCTGTTGCTTACCTTATCCTCCCCTCTGCTGTGTTCTTGCTCTAACAAGTGATCCAGGGACACCAGCATTGTGACATCACAGGAGTGCTTTAAAAGTATCATCCTAATTGGCTTGCACGCGGCACCATGCTGTTGCTAGAGACAAGTGGCTTCAGTGAGCGACATTTTATGCAGCCATCTAAAGCTAGCCTGAACATGACCTTGGGTGTTGGGTATGATATGATATATCATATGATATATCATATGATATGATATGATCCCTAAGATCCGTCCTGGCTCCCTGCAGTAGAATCCTCCACAAAATCAGCTAGAATTGTTATACATCAAAGAAGCAAGTAACCCGTTTCACCTCCTTCAGCAGAGAACAAACAAATGTCTCTCTCGGCAGTGGAGTCCATCTCTTCTCAAACGCAGTCTTACACAATCCAGAGGCAAAACACTTCCTCGTGGTCAACACATAAAGTTAGACCCTATTGGCTTTGTCAGTATTTGTTCACAAATGAGGCCATCCTTACTGAACAGACCTTACTATGCAAGCCTGGTCAGGGCTGGACTGGGAACCAAAAGTGGCCCTGGATTTTTTTCTCAAAGCGGCCCCATATTTCCCCAAACGAGCCAGCACAGCGCGTGAGCCCAGCCCTTATATGAGGCGATTTGAAATATCCCCCAGCAAAATGTTCAATACAATGAGGCAAAATGAATGCATCTAAAGCATGTTTTAAACATATATGGATTAAAAAGTCACGTTTTAAATAAGTTCATGATCTCACAAAGTAGATGATAGAGGGACTCTAATTTGGCGTAGATTACCACCCCCCCCACCCAGGCTTCACATATCTCACCTTGCTAATGCGTGGTGCACGTATCGCTTGCACACGTGTCGGGAGAGAAACCCGGCAAGATGACGCACAATGCACGCAGTAACACTCAAACCAAACACATGAACTGCCTCCAATACTGTACCCGGAAAATATACAGGTACCCCAGCCTACCTGAAAAAGAGAGCCCCACCCTTTAGACAAGTGTTGTATTTATGCATCACCGTAGGAGGAAACACACCACTGGCACTATGGGATGAACCTGGCACGCCTGCAATCTGTTTACAGCATACAATGGACTCCATACCTTAGGAAACCGCCCCACTTTACAAGACCTAGTCAGAATGCTATTGTTTGTCTTCTTCTCTGTTCCCCCACACTGCACCTCACCTCGTCCCCAACTCCCCATCATTCTTGTTCGGCACTTGCACGATCTGAATTGTCTCACGACCTAGTAGGAACGTTATTGTTTGTCTTCTTCCCACTTCCCAGCCACCCTTCACCTCCTCTACCCTCTCCCATCATTCTTGCTATGACCTAGTAGGAACGTTATTGTTTGTCTTCTTCCCACTTCCCAGCCACCCTTCACCTCCTCTACCCTCTCCCATCATTCTTGCTATGACCTAGTAGGAACGTTATTGTTTGTCTTCTTCCCACTTCCCAGCCACCCTTCACCTCCTCTACCCTCTCCCATCATTCTTGCTATGACCTAGTAGGAACGTTATTGTTTGTCTTCTTCCCACTTCCCAGCCACCCTTCACCTCCTCTACCCTCTCCCATCATTCTTGCTATGACCTAGTAGGAACGTTATTGTTTGTCTTCTTCCCACTTCCCAGCCACCCTTCACCTCCTCTACCCTCTCCCATCATTCTTGCTATGACCTAGTAGGAACGTTATTGTTTGTCTTCTTCCCACTTCCCAGCCACCCTTCACCTCCTCTACCCTCTCCCATCATTCTTGCTATGACCTAGTAGGAACGTTATTGTTTGTCTTCTTCCCACTTCCCAGCCACCCTTCACCTCCTCTACCCTCTCCCATCATTCTTGCTATGACCTAGTAGGAATATTTTTTTTTCTACCCTGTTGCGCATCCTCCCTTGTCTTGATGTGCCTTGAAAACCCAATTTTGCTGTATAGGCGCATTATAAACACCCAATAAATAAATACATAAATAAGACCAGCATGACACGCCTGTAAAGACATACATACAGCGAGGAGAAAGGACAGTCGACTATGGAATATTCAGCAAACAACACAGAAATATTTTGTCTTCACCGGAAAAAGAAAGAAATTAAACTCAACCTGAATACGGCTACCCCCACTCCCACATGACCAGGTGAATTTACCTTTTTTCAAAGGTTCTTACACCCTAAAACACTGGCAAGCTCCTCCAGAATGTAGCACGGGCCATGGAAATGTCATGGATCTCCCGGGGTCCCTCCCTGGGTCCCAGGGAAAGTTCAAACTGTTCCTTCATCATTTACAATTACTTTACAATGCTAAAAGAATAAGTTGGAGGAGTGTGAGCACGACCGTGAGTTGTGTCAGCGGGAGTGTGTGTCTGAATGAGGCTCTTGGCCTGCGGGAACCCTGGAAATGTTTGCAAGCAAAGATTAGGTCTGGCGGCTAGTGCAGTCCATTAGAAGCTTGGCGGGTGGCGCAGAGGCGGGCAGGCTGGCCCGTTGCTCGGGGAGTCGCTGCAGTCTCAGTGTTTGTGGGCTCTGCCACTAGACTCCGACAGGGTGATGTGTGAGAATCAGACAGGAGGAGCCAGTGTCTGGGGCTTTAATTTGGCATTGCCAACACTGCAGAGCACGGAGGCTGTACTTTAATTTGCACAGTAGACAACAGATAAGACTGATACTTAGTTCTGGCACGTGTTGGATTTATATGCACCTAATGTTTGTCAGTGAGGGGGCAACATGATAGAAATTAAATATGCACAGAATGGACTGATAGTGGAAGGACACTATACTTCTCACCCAACAATGGTGAAATGAAATTCACTACATGACATACCCACATGTTTCGCTCCCCTGAAACACTCTATAGATGGCAAAGTAACAAAGTGGAGTTGAAGGCACATGTAATGTACTTGCATGATGCAATTCGCTGATCCATGAGTAATCCTGAGAAAGTTGCCTCTGTCTATGAGACCCCGGCATGTGACTCACATCCCTCAGATTTACCATCAAACCGTGAGAGTGCCAGTCCTGCTGATATTTTTTTCTTCTCTATGTAAATGCATTTCCATCAGAAACTTGCATATTTTAGAAGTGCAGCTTCACTTCAAAAGGGACAGGGGCAATACTCGCCAGTAGGGCTATAATACTTACACATAAGAGTGTTAGAGGCAAGCAGCAACTGACGCAATGCACAATTACTCCACACGCCCAACCTGGCTTACTTAGCATACTCGCACACAACCCACAATATCTGCCGTGTACAGGTTTTAAGCCAACAAATATCACCCAAAAAACCATATGCAGGACACTAGTCCAGCACTCTGCCAAGACAAATGTTTATTTACAAGCTGAACAGCTACTACATTTTAACACGTTTTCCTGAACGAATATTCTCTAAAACGAAGGCCCAGGGATAACAAGGACTCAGGAGGAGCCTTGGGCAACTGCGGGACTAGACACAAGGTGCCCAAAAGCATATGGCAGTATATGGATTTTTGTTGTTTTGTATTTTCTGTAAGAAAATAAAATGCCTACGGCCTACAACTTTTCCATACACCTAATTGGTCTGTGATTTATTATTTAGGTAGGGATCTGGTAAGAGGAGCAAAGCGAGCCCACACATTTTAAGAAAATACTCTGCCTTGGGTACTGCCCAGTCTGTTACAAATGGAATGAATTGCATTTATGACTGTGGGACACTTTTTCAGTGGTGCCTAAATGCCCAGGGAGTGGATTGATGGTGGCCCCTGGGGGCAGTGAGAGGGTGCTGGGTTCAAATTCTCCATCTTCCCCTTTTTGGAGGACTTTCTCAATTATGGGGCGCCGTGGAGTAGGGGCAGTGGTTAAACAGGCACTTTACTGGCCTAGAGAGAGGAGTGTAATTGGGGTCGAATTGGGGCATAAAATTGACTCGGGCACCAATGAAAAAGTGGACACAGCTGCAAAAGGCCAGTTATTTCTTTGACAGACTATTTGAATTTTACCCAGTCGACTCGAGTCGAACCCCGTATTTTGCAGCCCAGCCCTGACTAACTGAGCAGGGACTCGGGAGTCTGAGGTGATTTCGTTTGGAATGGGGGGTGGTGCTCTTAGGTCTAGTAACTTGCCCTTGTCTTTTTTTTGCTGTGGGCCTGAAACGTACAGAGAATCCGTCTGCAGTGCCTGAAGCATGCAGGTGGCAGGCGCAGGCGCAGCTCGCCTCGTCGTCGCTGAAGCACTGGCACGTGTGGCGCCGTACACGTGCATGCGAGCACATGAGGGCACGTGCGGGTTAATGCGTAGGCGGTGCCTCCCCACAATGCGCAGGTGCTCGCTCCACTACATCCCCCAGGCTGGCTCAGCCTGGATTGGTGATGGTGCCATGATCTGCCCATTTGATTATTTATGTGTATCGTTCCTCCAAGAAAAGAGGCCCGATGCCCCCAAGGCCTACTGGGGAAATAACGGTGCCCTGGTGGGCCAGTCCAGGCCTGAGCCCAGTGCTCTCCTGGATCCTATGACTTGTATGTCAGGATGGATCAGTCATTGGGGCTCTGCTTCTCCAGGCCTGGGCTTACAATCTGAAAATCATTGGTGTTAGTTGCGCAGGTCATACTTCTTCAATTGAAGTGAACATAGACTACAAATCCAAAGATGCACCAGCTTGCTAAATAAAATCCAGGAACTAGAAATGTCTTTTCCTTGTGATGGTAGTGCTGAAAATATAGAGTAGAAAAGACAGGATGCCCAAAATGTCAAATAGAAAATCTAGAAAATACGGAATACACACACACACATTTTTTTTACTCTAAAGACTCAGTGGCTGCCAGTTCTGGAAATTGAAACCATTTTTGGGGGGAACTGTTACCTCTTTGGTTGGGCGGGGCCAAGGGGTGTGGTTGCGCAACACAGTATCTCTTCATCGTACCCAATCCTAGCGATTTGCGTAAAAGCAAAGAGCATTATGGGAACCTTATGCAGCACTGTTTGTGAGGCGTTGGCAGTTTCCAGTATACCGCACTCTGTGCCGAATCTTCTGAAAGCTTTCTTCTCGTTTAAGTCCAGGATCTGCGAGAGACGTGCTGGCCCCTTGGTGAGCCATGTGCCGTCCCTTGGGTCTGGGCGACGGAGCCGCGCTCCGGTAAGACTTTTTTTCCCAGCACGCAGTTCCGTCTTGTTCTGACCCATTGCCTGCACTGGAGGCTGCATGAAAGGGGAAGTGTGGTGATGGCTGCAGGAACAGTTTGCAGGGTAAGCAGGGGTGCTGCTAAGTCTGGAAAAGATCTGGGGCTATGGTAATGTCGGCACTGTTAGGACTCGGGGCTAGCTAGCTTTTTGGTTGACCCAGGGCTATAGCAACTCCAGATCCCTCCCGCCCCTAGCAACGCCTCCTACTTGGGTGAGAGTATTTGTGGCACAGTGGGTAATGGTTATTCTCATTTTAACAAGTTGGTCAGTGGCTAGTACGACAGGGTTACATGGACCATTCAATGCAAACCACCAATTCCTTGATAGGTTATTTACTGACTGTGTAAGCCATTCAATGCAGATGTTCTGCTCGTATTGTACGACTTGGGGCTGTACTCTCTGATCTTTCCATAGACCCTCCGTGACACTGCGCCATCTGGCCAGCGCCCTGCCCTTGGCCTGCCTCTCACGGTGCTCGCCCGCTCAACTCACGGGGTGGGGGAGGGGGGTTTCTGCGGCAGATATATCACCTCTCAGCCTTTGACAGAAAGGCGGCTGTCGGCCGAGTGTTCGACGTGGAATCACTCATGGGCTGAGACGAGTGCCCTTTCCATGACATTTACCCCACACACTCCTGAAAGAACCTTTGCAGAAATTATTTCACAGGCCCGCTCCTAAAATAACCGCGCCCTGTCAGCTGCGTTCGTTCCTCTTTTGGCGCCTTGTACTTTACGTGCGCACGTTCAGCTCCGGCAGTCCTCTTTCTCTGTGAGTTGTGCGTCTCAGCGTCACCTGTTCTCATAGCCTGGCAATGCAGTCTCTGCGGCTTCGGATTGCACTGGAAGGGAGCCTCCATTCGGCATGAAAGCAGCCCGCCCCATGCACACAGGAATATACCTGATACTATTATGATATCCCTAGTAATGACCCAAAGCGTGGCCTCCAATTAGCATTAAGTGGAACTTCAATCCAAATGCACACACTCGCCTTCAGCCCAATTCCTTTCCAGTTTTAGCTCGCAGGTTTCACTTAGCACCAGAGGTGTTGCTAGGTCTGGAAAAGATCCGGGGCTACGCTAATTTCGGGACTGTCTGGACTCGGGGCTAGCTAGCCTTTTGGTTGTAACCCCTGAGCTTCTATCCAGGGCTACAACCAAAAGACCCGGGGCGATATCCCTCTTAGCCCCCCCTTAGCAAGGCCTCTGATTAGCTCCACCTAATGATGCAAAAAGATTGGCCTAGAGTAGGAGATATGGCTTTGAAAAGGCAGAAAAAAGTACTTGGGTGTCGTTGGGCTGCTCATTTTTGACTCCACTATTAGTTTTAGCTCATAATAATAATTTAGCATTTATATAGCGCTACAAACCCTCAGGTATCTGAGCGCTGCTTATTATTACTCACGGTGAGTGGCGCTGATTTAACAACCTCAGAAGGATGAATGGCTGAGTTTGGCCCTGCCGGGATTCAAACCTGGGTCAGCAGGCTCTGCACAGATGTCAAAACGAGCGCTCTACTCGCTGTGCTATGAGACCAGCTGTACAGTTGGCGCTTATGCAGCATCGTTCCTTTTGGCTCATGGGTTTTGCACCAGCTCCCTGCCTGGGTACCACTGGCTTCAGTCCCTGCCTTATCCGTAAAGCCTATCTGAACAGGGGGTCGCTTTAGCTCAGGCAGGGGATAAAAGAAATGCACCCCCCGCCAGACATTTTATATAATCAGGCTCTAAAGGTTTGGTTGTTGCCACCGTTAGGAAAAAGAAGCTAGGTGGCAAAGTACTGGGGCAATGGCACCTACCCTCTGGAACGATCTCCTGGATCTGTGGAGAATCATCTCCACTCCTGCAAAAGACTGTAGACTTTCTTCTTCAAGAAACCCTTTGGTATCGAATCTTGATCATTGTTGCCTTGGGTCGACCATGCCCGTGAACTCCTGCAAAGGACTGATGGATTGTCCAGCTGGATTAGTCTATCCCAGAGACGGCCAGATCCATGTCGCACTTTGAAGACACCCCTCATTAATATACATGAGATGCATTTGTATACAATGATTCTAAACGTATGCCAATTTGTTCTCATGAATATATAATGGATATCCTGAAAACGTGTCAGATTTCAGGCCCTAGAGTTGGACAACCTTTCCCAATGCAACTCGCAATGCTCTTCTCTCTTGCCTCTTCCTCTTGCACTCAACTGATCTGAAAGTTTCCAAAGCATGTGGAAGATCGGGTGTCCCCATTAATTGTGGCGCAGATAGATTCATTTTGCATCATAGGTGACATTTTCACACCATTGATGGTTTGGGACTTTAAGTGACTCTTTAACCACCATTAGCTCTGGTCTGTGACAGCTTGCCTAGCACTTCGTTGAGTATCGGCCCAGAACACCTGAACTCGTGACAGGCCAAAGCTCTGAATTAACCACTACACTTTCATACAAGAGCTACATGGAACTATATAGAGTGTCATCTGCACTCCATCTTTAAACTAATGAGAATAAGTAACAACTCTTGTTTAACTTATTTTACATCATATTCCATTCCATATGCTAGGCTGCCATCAGTGTCCCCTTCCTTTAGCTACCTATGATTAAAGCTGATTAAAGCCATTGGCCTTGCCTCACTGTCATCAAATCCTTGATCTGTGATAGGTGTGAACACTCAGGAGATCAAGGGGGGCTGCACACTACAAGAAAAGAGCAGCGTAGACCAACTAACTCAAAGTTATTTCGGGAAATTCTTAGAAATGTTGTAAAGAAAATGTTGGATAGGGACCCGAATAAAAACTGCTAAACTGTCCAAGCAAAAGATTTTGTCTGGATCCCAACTGCAAAATGAGAAACAACTAGATTCTCTTCTTCCTCTCCCCTCTCACGTTCCTCATGTTTTCGCCCAAGCATTCATCTTTTACTCGTCATGTACTGGGCCCTGGCTCCTCATTCAGCTGGCTTGGAGAATCCAGGATTCCGTCCTGAAACAGGAACTGTCTTACAAACCAGCGTGGCAAAGGCCCCCCAAAATACTAGGGCCCATATCGAGCACCTCACGAGTCCATCACATGACCAATCAGCGCATTGATCTAGTCCCCAGATCAACAGGCCTGGAAAATGTCATCACTGTGAATCCAACTACACATACTATTATCGTCACTAAGGATGCCGACCTCCAGTTATCACGCATGCACCCACACAACCATATCCCACCAGCCGGATCCTTGTGTCTTGCCCCTCTGAATGTATGCGTTTTAGCCTTTATTTGCTCATTCCTGTGACCATTTTCCCCCCAATTTTTCACGCCTTTCCTATCTCCTTTTCCGGCTGATTCTAAGTCCACACTTCCCCCGTCATGTCAAATGTTTGATAATGCCTGTGCGGTGCTTCATTTTCAGACAAGGTTTAGGCACCGTACGACCACTAATGTCATGATGGGCACAGTATAAATGCCATATAACATAACATAACATAACATAACATGTGTGGCATTTTACCAGCACTTATGCATGTGTGGGATTTACTAAAGCACTAACCTAACTGAGAAGCAGTGGAGCTCTTTATAAAGGGGGTGTAGCCAGGGGGTTACACGTAGAAATGGAGCAGAGATGTGCACAGGGAGCCGAGGCGGGGGAAACTCCAGAGAGGAAGAAAGGCTTGACTGGAGCGATCAATGATTTGCGAGATCTTCTTTGAAGAGTAGGGTTTTCAGGTCCATCCTTAGGTGTCGCGTAGAGGTGGCCAGTCTTATCTGCATTGGTAACTTGCTCCAGAGACAGGGTGCGACGCAGGAAAAGTCCTGTTTCCTGTTTGTTGCGTGCTTGCAGTTCTTTGATTCCAGTTCATTGATGTTTTGGTTGTGACTGCTTTGTAGGTGATGCAGGCAGCCTTGAACATAATGCATGCTTAAAGGGGTAGCCAGTGCAACTGCTTGAGGATGGGGCTAATGTGTTCAAATTCCTCATGCTTCAGCGTTCTGGACGACTTTCAGAGGGACCAAGGTGACATATGGGACTCCTGTGAGTAGGGCATTGTCACTGTCCAGGTGGGAGATGACCAGTACTTGGACAATTGGTCTGAAACTCAGGACATTGATGAAAGGTTTGACTTTTGGGAAGATTGCATGCTTGTGCTTGGGTCTTCTTGGCAATGTGTGTTTTGAATGAAAGATCACAGTCGATAGTACAGTCGAGAGATTCTTCATTGGACGAGGTGTGCATCCATCAAGATTCATGTCAGCCAATTCTGCACTGGGCATGCTTGGTGGGATTTCTTAGAATGTATTTTTGTCTTTGTAGGATTGAGCTTCAGGCTTGGATGAGGGACAGGCAGGAATTGGATCGATAGATATTCATACAACTTATCGGTAGGTTACGCTGTGTCTCATCTCTATATTGGCATATCTTGATGTCTGTGTTGTCAATGAGTTACCCAGAAGTTCCCTGTAGAGGTTGAAGATGACAGACAGGGTGGTGCCTTGCGGAACGCTGCAGGTTACTGCAAGGCGATATAATCTGTTTAAACCCATTTGAAGGAGTTGGACTCTGTCTGAGAGGTATCAGGTGAACCACTGCAGGACTGTTCCATCGAAGCCCATGTGTGAGGCATAGATGCTGAGTAGGGCTTCATGGTCAATGTTAGAAGGCAGCAGAAAGGTTGACGAGGATGCGTAAGCAGGAGTCCTCTTTGTGAAGGATGTGTTGAGCATTATCGATGCACTTGGATTGTGGTAGTCTCTGAACTGCATCGTGGCCGTAAACCAGAATGTTAATCATGTAGGAGATTGGGTTGAGTGATCCTTTTGTGTAACTAGATGGCGACAGTCTTCTTAATCACTTTGCCAAGGAAGGGTAGATGTGCAATAGCATGATAGTTGGTTAGGTGATCTGGGGAAAATGTGGGTTTCTTCAGCAGTGGGACGATCTGCACCATTTTCAGCACCTCTGGGAAGGTCCTGTGTGTGAGGGATGTGATGGTGATGCTGAGAACTGGTGTAATTGCTTCACCTTTGATGACCTTCACAATGGAGGATGGGATAATGTTGTCTTTGTACTTAGTGGGTTTGAGGGATGAAAAACTGTTGGGCAGGTCTCCTGGAGTAATTGTTCTGAATTTGGTTGATCTTGGTATGTTGAGACCTGGCATTGGTGAAATGTCTGTGGTGTGTTTGGAGCATTTAATGTGTTGTCATGTTGTATTATCATGTCTCTGAAGAAGCTGTTGATGGCTTTGAATTTGTTAGTAGATTGTGGTAATGCACAGTCCGGCAGAGGGTGGATGCACTGCTTAATAGCTTGCAAGAGAGCTCTGCATTTGTTGGATGCTTCCATGATGGCTGTTGTGCAGGAGTGTCCTGCGTGTTGATTGAAGGTTTGTGAGGGTGACGTGGTCTTTTAGTTGGAGAGATTTTCTCAGGAGCTTTTCTTTTCTGCAGATGGTGTTACTGTGTGCACCAAGGTGCCAGGATCTTATGATAATATGTCGAGGTTTTAGTGGTGCATAGGGGATTGTGGTCTCGGTTAGAGTGTGATTAACTGCACTGAGCTGGACATTGGTACTCTCCAACGGGTCGAACGTGGAAGCCAAGGTGATGAGGTTTCATTCCAGTGCATCCATGAGCAAGGTTTGAAACAGTGCAGGGGTGTCTGGTTTTTCGGGTGAGCCCTGATGGGGTGGGGTGTGTAGTGGAGCGGTGTGTGTATGGCTATGTGGCTTGCCCAGTTCAAGGGTAGACATACAATGGCTGGAGTGGTGGTAAATGGTAGGTCACGTGTGTTGCCTTTTCTGTGGTTTGATGACCTGCTTGATGTCCATAGCACCAAGAAGTATCGGTACTCTCTCTGGTTCTCCTGGTGGCTTGGGTCCCGGGCAAGTTGAGGTCTTGAGGGAAGACATTAGTTGTGTTTTTGACGGATGCGGTAGTGATGTGGTCTGTAATTGTATCTTTAAAGGCCTTGTTGGTTTGGGGTTTTCAATAGAACAGGTGGAAGGTATCTGTCTGTGCTTGTATGAGTGGGATGTGGCAGCTGAGGAGTACATATCATGGAGGGTACATGTCCATAAGGGCTTGTGGATAATGTCATGCCCTCTGCCATTCTTCCTTTGGTGGTCATTGTGTTGGTTGCTATAGCCTGTGGAGATGAGGACATCCAGGTGGGGGGTGAACTATGTCTGTTGGACTGAGTGTATCTAGGTTGTGCACCTAGTGAGATTACATAGCTTAGGCTCAAAGGGTGCGCTTAGAGGTTTTGGATCATAGGGAGCGCTTTGGAATCAACCACATTGTTGAATATGTATGATATGCATCATGCTACAGAGAGTGTACACTGAAAGGCAAAAGGGAGGAGGGTGATACAGGCGGTGTATAGGGATGCAGCACTCCTTTCCAGTGATGGTTCTCTTTCTACCATACATACAGCACTGTTTCGGCCCGCTCCTCTCTGCCTAGTATCTGCATGGAGGCCTGTGCAACCGTAGGCGTTCAATTTAGCAAGGTCAAAACAGTTGGCTGTGCCAATGCTTGTTTGTTTTCCTTATAAAAGATGCATAGTCAAAGATGCCACTCATCAAATATGGATTTCTGGGCTGCTAGTGGATTGCCCCACTCTACCCACAATACCCTCAAAGGACCAGAAATACTTCAATACCATCATGTTCAACAAATCTCTCAGCTAACAGCGGGCTCTGATTGGACGCCACTCCCTCCCTAAAATGGATAGGAAAGGACTAAATATTATGGTAGGACTCTCCCTCACCGCCTACCACCTCTTACTAAATGGGACCAAGAAGACCCTCAGATGCTCTTGCTCAGAGAGTTTCTGGGATGACAGCAGAATGTTAACAAAAGTGTGGGAGCCCTCTACTGTGAAGGGTTCACTTAGCTAAAACGTGGCTGTAGACCCTCCTGAGTGGGGTACACTCCATGGAACAGTTTATTTGAACCATGTTCCTCCTCAGTAGAGGGGCTCCCACACGTGTGTAAGAGATAGCCGAATGTGATAATATTGAAAACTGCATCGATCCCCTACGAAGCAGTCTCGAACAGAATACCAACATACTTGGTGGCTAAACGCCACACCTTTTCAGACTCTTGTGCCTAACGCTGCAGAAGCAATAAAAGGCTGGAGTCTATGCTAGCCCCTAAAGAGAGGCCCTTCTCCTGCCACGCCGCGACCATCTGGAACTCAGTCCTGTCAGAGGCTCGAAATGCCCCCGCCATCCTCCAGTTCAACAAAACACCAAAAGGGTGACTCTCATTAAACCTGCCTGACGAATACAAGCCCCCTTAACCCTTCCAGTAACTATACTACTGTGCAAAATGATAAGCCCAATGCCGGCATCCTCCCGTTTTCAACCGCTCTGCTGCTCTCGAGCTAGGTTCACGCTATATGCAATACAATTAAAATAAAGAATTCCTACAGGGGATGGCAAAGACCTAATGACCACTCTGTTTCTCACTGACACGGGAGGGTGATAGAAAACCGACGCAGAATGGGCTCTATCACTCACCTTAACCATGAAATCTACACAGCACAGACCCGATTCTGAATGAACAATCCAAAACCGGTCATAAGTACCCGGCAATTGACATAAGGATGTGCCCCGGAAATTCCACAGTGCTTTGGGTGAAAATAGGTCCCTTGTGCACCCCCTTCTTAAGAAACCCTCTTCCAACCCAACTTCCCAGCTAACTATCGCCCTATCTCTATCACTCCTTTCCTGGGCAAGCTCCTGGAGAAACTTGCCATCTCCCAGCTTAATCTCCATGCTGAATCTGTTGGTAGCCTTCATGACCATCAGTCTGGCTTCAGAGCTGCCAGAAGCACGGAAATTGCTATCCTGAACATCCGAGAGGACCTGCTCTCGAACCTTGACTCTAACATTCCATGTGTTCTCATTTTGCTTGATCTCTCTTCTGCCTTTGATACTGTCAACCATGCCATCCTGCTCAACCGTCTCTGTGATAACCTGGGTATCACTGGTCAGGCTCTGTCTTGGCTGACCTCTTTCCTCTCAAATCGACCCTCCCAGGTCCAACTGGGGTCTTTCCTGTCTGACATCTTTTTCTCTACCTGTGGTGTCCCCCAGGGCTCTAACCTCTCCCCCTGGCTGTTCAACCAGTATCTGGCACTTCTCGCCCACCGCATCGCTGCTCTCTGCCCCAAATTTCAGTGCTATGTGGATGATACCCAGCTCATTTTCAGGCTACCCTCGGCCTCCTCTTCTCCTTCCCTCATCTCTGACTGTCTTTCTGCTATCCAGGAATGTTGTGCCGCCAACGACCTCTGCCTTAATGCCAGTAAGACCGAGATTCTACTCATCGGCACACCCACTCTCTCCTTCCCTGCAGCTCTCTGGCCGGCCTCTCTTGGCCCTCTTCCTGCTCCTACCTGCAAGGCAAAAAACCTCGGGGTCATCTTCGACTCCACACTCTCCTTCTCTCCTCCCATTTCTGACGTTTCTAAGAAGTCACACTACCAGCTGCACCTCCTCAGAGGTATCCTTCCTTTCCTCTCCTTCCCCCAGAAGCTCACTGTCTCCAGAGCCCTGGTTCTCTCGAAGCTGGACTACTGTAACAGCCTCTATCTAAATCTGCCGCCTCTACTCTCCGCCCTCTGCAACTCATCCAGAACAGGACTGCGAGACTTGTCCTTGGCCTCAAGCCCAGGGACCGTATCTCTCCAGGACTGAAATCGCTACACTGGCTCCCTGTGGCTGCGAGGATTAAGTTCAAAACCCTCTGCATTGTCCACAAGGCCTTCTGGGGCCTTGGGCCAAATTACCTTAAACTCTCCCTTCCTAAATATCTTCCTTCTCGAGCACTTCGCTCTTCCGCCTCCAACTCCCTCCGGGTCAGCCGCTTCTCCAAGCAACGAGTTGGGGGGAGATCTCTCTCCGCAGCTGGGGCCTCCCTCTGGAACAGCCTTCCTGCCTCCCTGAAACTTGAGGAGAACCATCTCCGGTTCCAGAAGCACCTCAAAACCTTCCTCTTTGCTGCTGCTTTCTCTCTCCCTCTCCCCTGCTAAATCACTGAAACTGTACTGAATCAGCAACTGGGCCACTCACCAATCTCGGTCCTTGGCCCAGCCACTCTCCCCTGCACTGCCTTCCTGGCTACCCCTGCACTGTGGGACTGTCTCTGTATCCCTACAGCCCCCCTTCCCAGCACTTGTCTGCACTTATCTTGCACTTGCCACTAGCTGGCCCTTATTATTTATCTTGTTCATTACTAACCCTGTACTGCACTTTCCCCTCTCCCTTTCCCCCTTGCACTTTTCCCGTCCCCCCCACCCATGCACTTGCACGATCTGAATGACATCTGGCCTAGTAGGATCGTTGTCTGTCTCCCCTTGTTCCCCCGCCCTGCCTCGTCGCGCCTTGAAACACTTGTGTATAGGCGCGTTACAAATGCCATATCATATCATATCGCCCATTTGCTCACCTGTGACGGACGATCTTAGATGTTGACACAACAGATGAATTTTGCGTTTACAGTGATACTCTAGATACTGTTAGATTCGGCTCCTCACAGCAAAAGAGCTATTTGATCAAATTGCAAACAAGACACATCCAACCCTGAATTTTTCTGGAATGTTTTATGACGTTCCATACTGGGAGCCAAAGTTATGAGAGGTCCCAAAAATTGCTTTTCTCCCCATAGGGATTTTTTGCTCTCACCTATAGCTAAAACGGCTGGCCTGATTTACACCAGTCTCGGGAGGATAGCTCATGGGCAAGTGCTCGCCTTGGAAGCCTTGTAAGCATACGACACGAGCAACACAGGTTCAATCCTGGGGTCTGCCCTATAATGGGTGGAATGGACAGGGTGTCCCGGCACTGCATGCCATGCGGTACTACCCATACTCAATTGAAATGCTACATTTGTACTTTTGGGTGGTTTTAACTTGTGGCTTGGGGGTGGCTCCGATCCTATTGCCATGGGCCTAGAAGCTTCGCTCTTGGAACTGCGATTCATTCAGTCAGCCGGTTAACAAAGCAACCCATGTTAAGTGTCTCACCCTGGACTGGGTGGCTGCTTGCAACATATTCTTGGCTAAACTCACATATTCGCTTGTCTATGGTCGGATCATAGCTTTGTTCAGTTTGACTTGCCACTCCCTAAGACAGCAAGGCACTTGCCAAAGAGTAGTACATGTATAATTTCCAGAAACTTAGGGAAACATTCCCCAGAAGCCATGGGAGTCTTCATTGCAGCATTAGCGAGGAATGTAGCAATTCTAGACTCAACTACTGAGGTAGCGAATTTAAATCAGGAGACCATTACCAAAGCCGTAAATAGAATTGCTCCAATGAATACGAGACTTTTAACATGCAAAAAAGTGAACACATGGCATTCACCTGAAGTGCAGAGGTTAAAAGTTGACAAACGTAAATTCTTGAAGACCTGGAAAAATACCGATCTTAGCGAGGACAAGGACGCTTATACAAGTCCAGCCAACCTTTACAAAATGGCCATTATAGAAGCTAAAAAAACAATGCACGATACCAGAATATCTTATGCAGAGCAGGACTCATATGAATTATTCAAAATCTTGAGGGAATTAGAGAATCCTTGTTTGAAAGAAATGTGGGGGGGCATCAAAGATGGTGCATGTGCACAGCAATCCAAAAAGCCATGTTTAACAAACGCCATAAAATCCAGGTAAATATCCATTTGAAAAGTAAAACATTGAATTTGCTAGAAGTAGGTGAAAACATAATGAATTGACCTGGAGAGGCTTCTCAGATTGAAGTGGAAAAATAGTTAAATTATAGAACCATAACAGAAACAGAGATGACTAACATTGTCAGGGGGCTTGAAGCAACTAGTTGTAAAGGTGATGGCTGTCCGGCTCTCACAGTTAAGACATGTCTTCCATCTTTGATAGGGACCATAGCTACATTTGTCAATCTATCGTTCAGGGAGAATCATGTGCCTGTGGGGTGGGGGGGGGGGGGAGTTATAGAAAGCATGGATCACGTTGCTTTTGAAAAAACAAAGCTTGAAGCCTTTGTCCCTGCAAACTAGAGACCGATCACCAACATGCTTTTCCTGCTCAAGATACTCGATCGAGTGGCTTACGAGCAGGTCTTGATGAAGAATGACATCCTTAATAAATGGCAGTCTGGTTTCAGGCCTGGTTATGGCACAGAGACAGCATTGTTGGACCTTAAGTCATCCATGTTAAAATCGATTGACATGGGTCAAATGGTTCTACTCATGCTGCTGGACCTATCTGCCACTTTCGATTTGGTGGATCACTCCTTATTGATCGAAACAATGCAGAAGGTAGCAACATTCTCTAATAGTGCCGCAGCCTGGGTGAAATCTTTCTTGGAAGACAGAGGGGTAAGAGTATGCAGTAGCAATGCAGAAGAAACCCGGAACGACTGTTCTATGGCGTCCAATCAGGGGCGTGCCTTTCCCCGTCACTGTACTACATCTTTACTGTACCACTCTTCCAACTGCTCGAGGATAGGGGAGTTTGTTTTACCAATTACACAGATGACACGCAATGCGGAATCCTCCTTTCCGGAGTATATGTGGAAGACGTAAAAAAGGTTTACAAAGTGTACAGGTTAATTCAGGCTTGCATTATCCAAGATGGCCTCTCACGCTTAATGATGAAATAACGGAACTGATGGAGGTAGGCTCTGGGCCTATGATACACAAGCTGGACCCGTGTACCAGCACTTTCTGTTGACAGGGTGCAAGATCACTACCCAACAGAAGGTGAAGACACTGGGGGTATACCAGGAGCATACCCTGAATGTGTGGGCACAGGTGAATAGCTTGATGTCCGCATCTGTCTATCACATTAGACCTTTGTCTCAGATACGTCTGTATTTGTCAAAGAAAAGCTGCGCTACCGTGGCCAGAGCCATCATGAGCACAAACATCGACTACTGCAGCAGCTTACTGGGAGGAATCAGTACGAGGGGCTGTGCCAGGCTGCACATACTTCAGAATAGTGCCGTTAGAGCAGTTGAAGGATTAAACAGAAGAGCCCATGTTTTTGAGGCTAGAAGAAATCTACGCTGGCCTCCCATAGAGGCTAGAATATCCTCCTGACCGTACCACACACGTGTCTGACAGGGAGGAGCCCTGCATATCTGACAGGAACCCACAGGAGAAAGCCTTTGGTGAGATGAAGCAGATCCAATGAGACCAATGCATTGGTGGTGCCCAGCAGTAAACTGGCCATGGTCAGCAGAAGGGCCTTTTTTGCAGCAGTACCCATGGCATGGAACGCGATCCCGCCAGGACCTTGGAGGGATTGAATCAAGGGAAGTGTTTAAAAAGAAATTAAAGACCCACTTGCTTAGGTAGTGCCCTTGGGCTTCTTTGTATACCCGGCTTTCTGTCTGGCAGCTGACTTGTGTATGTTCTCTGGTTTTCATATTTGTTTAATTGTGCGCCTGTATGCCTCCGGGCCCTTGGTGTGCGTTACAAATTCATTAACATAACAAGGGTGGTTTTCTGTGCCCTTAAGCACATGCTTGCCCCAGTCGAAAGAAGCATGGTGAATTGCCTCGGCATTGCTTATGGCAACCAGGAGGTACTAGCACGATGGCAGTAGGCACAATCAGAAAAGAGAAGGGTGCCAAACATTGCAGTCAAAATGACCTTCAAAGTACTTGGCCGTAGCAGCCACATTCTAAGCATTACCCTCCGGTTTGCCGCCACACTTGACAATGCTATTCTAGTTAAGTACTTGTGTGACGTTCATGTGGGTATCTATCCATGAGAGATAAGTCCAGCTCCGGACAGTGTGTGGCCAGAGGGGAAGGGGGCAGAGCCTATCTCTCGTGTACACCTATGTCTGCAGCGCTAGTTCCTTCCTGTCTACAGTCAAGGGCCATAAGCTGAGTCTGCCCCTTTTTAACTTGGGCTACTAGGTGGTGCCCTATCGACCCAGTCTATTGCATTAGAGTACAGATAGGGAGAATATGAAGAGGGATGCACAGCTTGTAGGTGTTGTTTGGTTATTGGCCCACCTAATGACTGCTCTTGGCCATGCTATTTCCTATGGTTATTCCCACCTAGTTCCTGCACTTCCCCAGCGAAATAACCGCCTCTGTTGGAACTCTTTCAGCTTGCTTTATTCAAGCCATACCATCAAAGCTTCCCTCGAAGTGATTGGCAGTGTTTTTTCAAGCAGTCCTTTTAGACTTAATAACTTAATTAAAGCTATAAACGCAGTACTGGTGTAATAAAAAATGTCTTAATCAGGCCTGCTGCCTTCAGCCACTAAATTTATAATCACTATGCGTGTCATTCACTGAAGTCTTCTTAAAAACAAGCATTGGCAAAGCAAATGTGTTTTGATTCTGCGTAAGTATCAGGCATTTGCTAGGAACTGCTATTAGATGCTCAGGTGCTTGCAGATGTATACTAATTGACTTTTTCACAATTGATCGTGGGAGAATTGACCTTCTGCCCAATTGATCGTGAAATAAAGGTCAATTAGGACATATATGTGGGAGGAAACCCCCCACTCAATCCAGAACCCCCCACCCAATCCCATTATATTATTTATTACTCAAACCCACCCCACACATGTATATATATATATATACAATAAAATAAACGTAAAGGCCAATTGTGCGGAAGGTCAAGTAGGACCACTATTATTAGGTCAATAAGGACAAAAGGACAATTGTAAAAGGTCAATTTGGGTAATACCGTACTCGCACCATTTGCACCTGCTACCATTATTGGCCAGTTAATACCACTGCAGCATTGCCTGGCAAGTGTCTTTCCCATGCCTACACAAAAGCCCACGCTGTTGGCATTGCCAATGCTGGTTTATGGCATGCACCCACCTTCATCTAACCTCCTGCGCGACCGCGACTTCACAAACTTAACGTTAAATACTGAGTGAGTCTGTGAGAGCACATGATCAGTGGCTGGCCCTCACTCCTGCCCACTCGGATTAACAGTCTCACCCTCCAAGCAGCAAGGGTTTCGAGGCCCCTTTCCTTGCAGTGTTTTTTTTGTTGAATCCTTTTTTTTTTTTTTTTAGCAAAAACTGTTTATATTTGTTACATTATTTTCTATACAAGTTGCTTTTAACTTTCACAAACACTAAGAAAATAGAGATGTTCTGTGTGCTACCGGAAGCTGACCCTCAAAGTTTTCTTTCGATTGTTTTGTCTGCTTTTTCTATAGCAAGCTGGTATGTAGTCCCACCTCCTAGAGATTCCTAGTACCACGTGCAACCCCTGTTACAGCACCTACAAGGGAACCTCTGAAGGGGTGGCATGTGTACTGCAGGGCCAGCCTCGTTTGAATGGTCTGTGCGCTGAGTGTGGTGGCAAGATTCTGATGCATACTTCCCAACATTCTGTGACCAAAAAGATGTAGGATTTTTCAAGTTTGAAAAATAATAATTCCCATAACAATGACATCACAGGAAAATACAAAACATATAGACAGCACAACATGGAAAGATGTTGAAATGTTAAAAATGTATAATTCTGAATGCTAACACCAAATTGTCGCCAGATGCTGTGTGATGGTGTTACACTCTGCCACTTGCTTTCACTGCTGGTTCACCTAAGGGTTGTACCGGCAAGAGTGCAGGACAGGACGCAGCTGTCGGGTCAGTGGATTGGTCAGAGTGCAATCAAAGTAATCACCTAGCAGTCCACTGTACAGACAGACCTATTAATGTTGCATGCTCTGTCCTGGAGCCTGCCTGACAGTCACATAAATTACTTGCCACTGTAAAAAGCAGTAGGATCTGACACTGAAATCTGTAGGCGGAAGGGCTGCTTCAAAAGCAGTAGCCTACTGCCTAAATCTGTACGGTTGGCAAGTATGGTGATGTAGGCAATCACCCGACACATCCTTTACATGTGTTCTCCCACCAGCACCGATACCAGAGACTCATCATCTACTTCCGGGTTATAACAGAGTTCGTGTTTTAGTTTTCTATATTAACAGACAGCTTGTCTGGTTGGAAAAAAAGGGTCTTGTTTGGCATGTGTAGTACACGCCGGTATGGGTTATCATTTTATTCTGGCGATTATTACATTTCTGGTCAGAAATTGTATTGCAGGGGCAGCCAAGTTCCAAAACATCTTCCCTGAGCACAATGCCACGTGATATTATTGAGTCTTCGTCACGTGATGTCATTGCCTGTGTGGTCCTCTGTATGCTAATTCGTATTTTTGGACAGAGAATGTTGGCAACTACGTCATTCTTTTACAGTGCTGTGACAGGGGCGCACTCTGCAGAGGCTCACCTTAGACAGCAGGGAGGGTGAGTGGGCCGTGGACCCCGCCTCACCTTGGGAGTCCCCTTGGCAGGTGCCTCGTGCTGCTACTGGATAATCTGGCCCGGCTGTCAGTCTTTATGCCTCGGCCAGCTCTGGCCTGGCAGCTGTCCGCAGAAGGCTGCCCAATCCTGGCTAAATGGACTGAGTGGATGACAGGCCGTGTTAGCGTAAACCTGAGCTGCGCCGGGCGTCCTGATCAGCAGAGCGGACGCGCCTAGAAAGCCCCCAGCATGGAGGCCTGAAGGCTCTGTGCAAGGCCTCAGGCAGCCTCCAAATACACCACCTGCGCCTTGCTGACGCGGCTCAGATCTGGAGGTGAACTTCCAGCGACGGCTACTAGGGGGCGCTGTGGAATGTGTGACTTGGCTCAAACGGACTATCCTACTTTCTTATTTCAGGTGAAAGTTTCTTTTTCAAGCCTTTTGAAAACCCACCATAACTATATGGGTGTGAGAAAGAGGAAAAAAGAGAGAGATACACAGAATGTCCTTTATTAGAAAAAACAAGCAAAATAATAAGTAGTTAATTACACGTTCCTTCTTCAAAGTGTCTTTATTTGTACTGTTTACATTAGGGTCAAGGTAAAATGAGTTCTGCCATCGCTTCTTTTTTACCTCTTCGTTATAATTGCAGGTTATTTTTAAACGGGTTATTACGTAGAACCGTTTGGGTGAGGCTGGCTAGAGGGGGACTCAAAGTCAGACCCTCAAGAACCGATGCCACTCCATCTTTTGTCAGGATGGTCGCACAAAACACATTTGAAAACATTGGCTGTTAATAGGAGTTATCTAGGAAAACCTAGAGTGGGTGGGCACAAGAACACCCCGATTGAATACCCTTGACGTGTCCCTCTTCGGGGTGCATTCCCCCCCCACGCCCTAGGAAGATTGGTATCGCTCACACTGTGGTTCTTCCAGTAGGCTCCTAGTACTGGTAGAGCCAACCAGACTGATAGGCCCTTCGTCAGCTTCGTTCCTCCTCGCGATAACAATGAGCATCACTGGTCCCCAGTGGTCGAAGTGAGCGGGAACGGTTGGGAGCGGTGTTCCACTACTTTTATTTGTATCTGTTTACAATTCCTCTACATTTTACGACCATATTCACATATTCTACACAGAGGATGTGTCCCTTCATGTCCTTGTGCAAGTGTAAAGTTGTAATAGTAGCCTTAGTTACAAGTCACTTAGACTACTGCAATGCCCCGGCCGCAACACCTTGTTGCATGTTGCACCATGCTTCCGCCTACCCTCTCCCCTACTGAGACCACAGTTCCACTACTTTGTTTGGCACACTTCTACCACTGCCAGTCCCAGGGGAATCTCTGAAAGAACCATGATCCTCTCTGCTGTCACAAAGCAAGAGAGGGCCGAGGAAAGTGGGAGAGGCAAGAACCAAGAGGCAGGCCTAGGCTGCTGGCGGGATTTTGGGACCTGTGCCTTGCAGTCCCAGAACATCCATGTCTGTCCCGTTCAGGTTCTCTAGGGTTCCTAGTGCACCAAAGGTTTACCAGAGTCTTCCCTCCTAGCCCCGTACCACCCATGACCCTTGCTCGGTCATGCTTGATTCTCCCTCGGTTCCCCGTACCACCCATGACCCTTGCTCGCTCATGCTTGATTCTCCCTCGATTCCCGGTACCACCCATGACCCTTGCTCATCATGCTTGATTCTCCCTCGATTCCCCGTACCACCCATAACCCTTGCTCGCTCCTGATTGATTCTCCCTCGATTCCCCGTACCACCCATGACCCTTGCTCGCTCATGCTCGATTCTCCCTCGATTCCCCGTATCACCCATGACCCTTGCTCGCTCATGGTTTATTCTCCCTTGATTCCCCGTACCACCCATGACCCTTGCTCGCTCATGCTTGATTCTCCCTCGATTCCCTGTACCACCCATGACCCTTGCTCACTCATGCTTGATTCTCCCTCGATTCCCCGTACCACTCATGACCCTTGCTCTGTCATGCTTGATTCTCCCTCGATTCCCCGTACCACTCATAACCCTTGCTCGGTCATGCTTGATTCTTCCTGGATTCCAGACTTGTCACCAGGTCGCTCGATACCTTTGGGGATATCACCCCATCATTTTGCAGCCCAAAAACTCAAAGCCCAAAATGCAGAAAATGTTGCTGTGCATTTCAGCGTAATTATATGTGGAGAGTGGGTTTGGGTAATATATAATTTAAGGGGAGTAATGGCGGGAGGCTGCGGGGGGTGGAGCTCCACACGCATATAGTTGTGCTGAAAGGTGCAAAAATAAAAAAGTAATTCAACATTTTGGGATTCAGGATTTTTGTTCCCGCAGGAGGTGTCTCGATTGCATTACGGCCACTGCACTCTGAACAGTCGTCCCAATTTCTGACTGGTCAAGCCCATCAAATCCCGAGATCAGCTGACCCGTGACCTAAGTCTCTGGTCCTTGCAGCAGTAGAGAGATAAGGGTGCCTTTTTCACCAGTCGCCGCCAGTGGGAACCCACAAGCAACTGTTGTGGGGATTGCATTCCGGAGCCAAGTCCTGAACTGCGGGAGCACCATTCAGTTCTGGGCCCTACATGTCACAGACACCATAACTGCTGAACCCATATGCATGCAAATTGTATTGGCCGAACCCTTACCCTCGCCAGTAAATAAGTTAGAGCACAAGTTTGTCAAGTGTTGGCAATAAAAGGCCGTAGGATTTTATTGTGCAGATATGCTTATGGAATAACAATAATCACATATCCTAATAATATCATACTTTTGGGCAAGGGGTCCTGAGGTTACCCCCTCTGGCCCGTGCCCCCTTATTGTCCCACGACTGGTAGTGGTCACCGTACAGTGCCCTTCTTCATTTTTTCTTTGTTCTTCTCCCTTCTTTTGAAGGGTGGGTTTTGTGGTAAAGAAGCAAAGATTGGAGGACGCTGAGTGCACAGCGAACCTCCTGTTTGTTTGGGTCTCCGTTCAGGGTCCACAAACAAGTAGTGTTTTCTTAGAGCGTGCTGCTCTTATTTATAAAACCCAACGGAGCCCTGGGTCTTTGATGTGCATAGTGGGGGAGATGTAGTCCAGCCCCCAGGCCGGTGTAGCTGACTGTCTAGGCCCCCTGAGGGGTGGGTGGGCAGGTCTTTGAACCTGCGCCCTGCCTGATTGTTACCTTCCTGGCGCTTAGCACCTAGTTGCTTCGTGAAAGGGCGAGGTGATTGTTCACACCTCACCCTTCCCTTGCTTTTGTGCGTCAGAGACTGCGTGTCTCTGTGTCCGTGGGGGGAGAGGAGCAAGCTTGGGGGAGGGGGCTGCACCTCTCCCTGGCATGCCAGAGGGGAACAGCAGTTACCCTGCCTCGCCTTGGGCGGCCCTGCGGCATTGCCCATAATTTCTGAACCCATATGCATGTAAATTGTATGGGCCGCACCCTTACCCTCACCAGTAAATAAGTTAGAGCACAAGTTTGTCAAGTGTTGGCAATAAAAGGCCGTAGGATTTTATTGTGCAGATATGGTTATGGAATAACAATAATCACATATCCTAATAATATCATACTTTTGGGCACCAGGTCCTGAGGGTACCCCCTCTGGCCCGTGCCGCCACACACGGGCAGGTTGCCGGCTGACCGTGTTCCCCCGAAAGTATCTCTACTGGCAACCCCTGGAGGCTAGGGTAGCTGTAATTTCTCGAAAGAAATGTTCCATGCCCTGGTTTGATAGGTGGGTGCCGTCTTTAAGAAAAAGATCTGGGTCACCCAAGGTGATGGCCGGGTGTTTTATGAAACCCAGGCCTCTTGCTATACAGAATTTCTCCAGCCCCCTGTTCAGTTTCCTTCTAGAAATGTCTATTGATTTGTAACAGTTGGCCCCCTGCCATTTCTTTCTGGGCAGGATGGCCGAGAAGTAAATTTCTGTGTCCCTCCAGTTGTGAGAAATGCCAGCTAAGGAGGAGCAAATTTCTTCAAGTAGTTTTCTCCTTCCTGTGGTCACCAGGTCGTTGCCCCCTAGGTGCACTATCAGGAATTCTGGCTGGTCTCTGTATGCGACCAGCTCTGCTAGTGTGTCATGGATGTCGGCCCAGAGAAGACCTCTATATCCCCACCAGGAAGCTATGGTGTTCCTAAAGGGTGGGCCCTCTTTGGTTTCTTCTGCCTATCGGCCTGTCCTGAAGACGAATGAGTGACCGACTATCCATGCTGATCGTAGTGGTGTCCTCTCCCTGTCTGTTGCTTCTGGAGGGATAGAGAGAAAAAGAGAGGGGGGCTATATTAGCTGTGGTCTGATGTATCTTTTGTAGCAATCTGACTTCCATCCCCCTATGTTTTTTAGCTGTTGTGGTGCTAGGCCTACTTGCCATGCTGAGGTGGCGGCCGATTCTAAAGGAGTGGGTGCCAAAATCGTTTTGGTCCCATCCTGCTTTGCTGATTGCCTTCATCAGCACCCCTTTAAATTGGTAGCGGCTTAGTGCTGAGGCATCCTTGTGGATTAAAAACCTCCCCCCCACTCTTGGCCTTTGAGCGTAGTAAAGGTTGGTGATGCACACCGGGCAGTTTGCTGCATCATCAATACAGCAAATGTTAATGGTTCTTTTGGCCCCCGTTTTGGACTGTTGGATGTCTATTCTGATGCTGTCTTGTCTGACCCTGGCCTCCATGATGCCTAACCCATTGTTGGCTTTGGTGCTGGAGGCGATGAGTTCCCCTCCCCGGAATGCCCCGAAGTACGCTAGACAAAATTCAGTTTTGAATAGCATGGTCTCATACGGGTGCCAGCATATGGCCTCCAGTTGCTCTGCTATCTTTACTAGCTTGTTGAAATCTAGGGGGCGGCGGGCGTCTACCTGAGGTCCCTCTGTTCTGCCCCAGCCTTTCATGGCGTAGGAGATCAGAACGTTCTGGGTGAGGTCTGAGTCTCCCTGTATTTTTGAAAAATATGAAATTGCTACCAGGTGTCTTTTTTCCCAATCTCTCTTGTAATCCTGATCATGCGCCCATTAAAAAAAATATTTCTATGTCTTTAATCGTTATTAATTCTACATGGTTTAAACCTGTAGCTTTGAATACTGTTTCTAAGCACTTACTGTACTGAGCTGCGGTAGTGCTTGCCAGTGCCTTCTCTGCCATCTCTGTTAGGAACCCCATGCCAGGGTTTGTGTTCTCTGTGTATAGCGTGTTGTTGGCACCTGTTTTTGAGGTGCCTGGTTCTTGTTGGGCAGCCCGGCCTGGGCTCTCTGGCGCTGGCTTTGATGCCATTTTTCTTAGTTTCCCATTATTGACCAGCATTCTGCTGGTATTGCCGTCATCTGTTTTTGGGCGTGTGGTGCTAGCTCCCGGAATCTTGGCCACTGAAAGCGAGATAAAGCATCTGCAATATTATTGTCTGCTCCAGCGATGTGTTTTGCTTTGACCACAATGTTTTCCTGTAGTGTGACTGCTGCAATGGCTCGTAGTACTTTCAGCACTAAATGGCATTTGGTAGATCTTCTGTTTATGGAGTCTACCACTAGCCATGTTGTGACACCAGGCCAAGAGTTCTGTGTTAGCTAGCTGTCTGCCCCAGATGTGTATGGTTAGCCAAATTGGAAATATTTCTAGGAGGGTGATGTTTTGTGTCCAACCTGCCGTTTGCCATGATTTGGGCCAGTGTGCTGCCACCCATTCTCAGTCAAGTATGGCTCCAAAACCCCTGCTCCCGACTGCATCAGTGAAGAGGACCCTTTTTGTCCATGTATTCAATGGCGTGCACCAAAGTGAGGTCCCGTTGAAGTTTCTGAGGAAATTCCCCCAAATTTACAGATCTTGTAAGATCTTTTACCTCTTTGCCTAGCCGGATGTGTACGTGGGGTTTGGTTTATGATTTGATTTTTAGTTCTAGACTTCTAGAGAATATCTTCCCCTGGGGAATTATTCTGGCTCCAAAGTTGAGACTTCCTGCCAGTGACTGGATTTCTTTTACTGTGCCCTTGTCTTTTGTTGTTAGGCCTTGTATTTTTTCCAATAGTTCTACTATCTTAGTTTTTGGGATTCTGCATAAGCCTCGTGCAGAATCTATTTCAATACCCAGAAAGATTATGTTGGTGGCTGGTTTGGTCGTCTTCTCTGTTGCCAGGGGGATGCCCCACTGTGCGGCCATCTTTTCTAACTTGGCCAGGGCTCTACTGCATTCTTCAGAATTTGGTGGTCCCATTACCTTGAAGTCATCGAGGTAGTGTACTACTTTGGCTCCTGGTCTCTGTTTTTGGAATGCCCATTGGAAAAAAGAGCTGAACTACTCAAATAGGGCGCAGGATACTGGGCTTCCCATTGGGAGGCATCTGTCTATATAGAATTTGTTTTTGAAAGTAAACCCTAGCCATTGCTGAGAGTCTGGGTGGACAGGCAGTAATCTGAAGGCGGATTCAATGTCTAATTTATCCATAAGGCCGTTCGTACCACACTCCTGTATGAGTCTTACTGCTTCTTGGAAATGTGTGTAGGATACCGCAGATTCTGTGTGCGGGATGCCATCGTTCAGTGATTGGCCTTTTGGGTAGGACAGGTGGTGGATTAGCCTCATTTTTCTGGGTTCTTTTTTGGGGACCAAACCTAGTGGGGAGACTATGTACTCCGTGAAAGGCATGGAGTCCCAGGGGCCTGCAATCCTGCCTAGTAGCAATTCCTTCTCAATTTTGGTCTCTACTATTTCCAGGTTGTCTATGGCTGATTTCAGGTTTTTTGGGATTTTTTGTGTCCCTGTTCCCTTGAAAGGGATGATGAAACCCTTGGTGAAACCTTGCAGGATGCCTTGCTGGTTTCTCTGTCTGGGTAGCTCCTTAACACGTCTCTAAAGTTGTTAGGGTCGATGGGGGTTCTACCTGGTTCCAAAAGTGGGGTTGGTAGGGGGGGTTCCTGCTAGACTTTTGCATTTTTGACTGGAAGTCTGGTGCAATTGCTTGCTGCATGGTCACCGTTGCAGTTAGTGCACGTGTGTTTGTACCAGCATTCCTTCCCCCAGTTGCACAGGTTTTTTCCAAAGTTCCTACATGGGATATTGGCTTTGGAGGAGTGATTTTTGTTCTGCCTGTGGGCATTAGACTTAGCCGCCCATGGCTGGTTCTTCCGAAAGGGGTGCTCTCCCTTCTTGTATTTTTCATTTTCCGAAGGTTTGGGGCCCTGTGAATTTCTGTTGTTTTTTGGTATTGCTTGGGTGGCCTCTTCCTCTGATGGAGGCTCTGCGTTTAGCATGTATAAATCATTTTGTACCTCGTCCCATTCTATGGCTGGCCCCTCTGACATACTCCGCCTGAATCTAATATCATATGCTAGCCAGGTTTTACCGCTTTGTGCTATGTTTACTTCTCTGATCTTGTCCATGTATGCTCATAGTTTTTTACCATTCTCTGGGAATTTTTCCTCATAGATAGTTGCCAGGATGGCGAAAAATTGTAACCGATTGTCCCAGTTCTGTTCTACCTGGGCGTTCCTAGCTATGGCTTTTTCCTCTATCTTTTTGAGATCCCTAAAAGCATCTCTCCCTTTGTGTTGGGCTTCTATAAGTGAAAAGATTTCGATGAACTCCTTTACCCATATGGCTTCTTTGATTGTAATGTCAATGTTCCATGCTAGGCATCTTTTGTATCTGTTCAGGATTTCTGTTTGGAAGGATTTCAGCTTTAGGTCTAGTTGGTTGGGCGCTGCTGATCATTACCATGTCTGATGGGTTGTTGCTGTTTCCCCCTGTCTGCCCCGGTGTGTTTGCACTGGGGGTTGCCCATGCTTTCAGTGCACCTGTCCGATCTGGTGTTGCCGCTGTTGGCGCAAGTGGACCTGTGGCGGCTGCTGTTGGTGCTGTCGTCGTGTGAGGCAAGGGTGCTGTTGAGGGTGGTGACATAGGTGTTGTTGATATTGTTGTGGGTGGTGGGGGGTCTACAATGATGTCGAGTTTGAGTGGTGTGGTGGGGCTTGGGGGCCCAGACCCGCCTGGGGAGATTAGCTGTTTACCCCTGATTTCAAGCAATAAATGTTGCATTTCACTCATGTTTTCGCATAATTTTGACAGTTTTTTGTTTTTGTTACCTTTTCCCATGCCCTCTGTCGACTTTCTTTTCTTTTTTGGTGGTGGGTCGTCCTCCTGGCCTGGTGGCAAGATTACCCCTTCTTTTGGTAGGCCGCATATGTTTTCCCTGACCCAGGCCCAGCCATAATGTTCGGCTGCCACAATTGCTGCCAACAAGTGGGGTGATTTGGGTTTCTGTGGTGGGGTTGTGGGTTCCTGTGGTTTTCGCTTGGGAGCCATTATTCTTTGCCTGTTTGAGTAAAATAATTGTAAATACTTTATTCCCTTTTGAAATTTGTGTGATTACCCAACTGTCTTCGCGAACACATGACTAACCCTTTAACAAGTATCATGGATTCTGAAAACTCATTGATTTGTGGCCTGGCAGTTATACTGTTAATTTTTATTCCTCCTTAGTTTTGCGCCTGCTTAAAAAGGCTTGTTGTGGCATGACACGTGGGTCTGCAGGTGCTTTATGCTTTCGGCACCTTTGCGATTAAAACACAACCCTTAAAGAGTAAAACCTTCACGTGCTCCTGCATCAAGAAACTATTGGCCTGCTGTTTCATACTCCGGCCGCCACTAGTGTTCCTGTTAATCTTATAAATTCGCTACAGGTTTGTAAATCGGAATAAATGTTGTTTCTAGGCATTAAAAACCAGCCACGTTACCATAGACCATGTTGCGTTGTGTTGCCTTGCTTCCAATGGAAGCAAAGTCAATGGAGTTTCCCCCTGCGGCGTCCACACCCCCTTCTATCAAGCTGGGTCGGCCGCATAAGTAACGGGCCTGTTGTTTTGCGTTGCCTTGCCTCCAACAGAGGCTTAGTCTATTTCATTAGGCTGCGCAATTATGAGCAGCGGGCACCGCTGCATCTGCCCGGCGCCGCGGCTGACTTACTTGAAATAATGTTGCAATGTCGCTGCGGCGCCGGGTTCCTTTCTTCACCGCTTCACTTCGAAGGCTCTTGCTGCAGCTTCACGACTCCCTGGTCTTCAAACCATCCCGCTCTGTTTTACCGAGCACAGCTGGGCCTCCTTATGGTGTGGGTGATATGTTTGCTATTCTTCCACGCAACGGCGAAGCGTGGAAGCCGGGGATTTCAAATTAACAGTACAATGTTCAAAGCAGGAAAAAATGACGCTGCGTGTATGGCAAACACGAAAATAAAGAAATACATGATGCTGAGTGCACAGCAAACGTGAAAGATTGCAAGAAGCAAAGATTGGAGGACGCTGAGTGAACAGCGAACCTCCTGTTTGTTTGGGTCCCCGTTCAGGGTCCACAAACAAGTAGTGTTTTCTTAGAGCGTGCTGCTCTTATTTATAAGACCCAGTGGAGCCCTGGCTCTTTGATGTGCATAGTGGGGGAGCTGTAGTCCAGCCCCCAGGCCGGTGTAGCCGACTGTCTGGGCCCCCTGAGGGGGGCAGGTCTTTGAACCTGCGCGCTTCCTGATTGTTACCTTCCTGGTGCTTAGCACCTTGTTGCTTCGTGGAAGGGTGAGGTGATTGTTCACACCTCACCCTTCCCTTGCTTTTGTGCGTCAGAGACTGTGTGTCTCCGTGTCTGTGAAGGGAGAAGAGCAGGCTTGGGGGTGGAGGCTGCCCATCTCCCAGCCTGGCAAATGGTAACAGCAGTTACCCTGCCTCGCCTTGGGCGGCCCTGCAGCATTGCCCAGTCTGTTTCTACACACTTTCTTTCACTGCCATCATGCTTCTCTTTACCTCCCTGCAGCTGCCACAGACCCTTCGAGGAAGCCGCACTCCACCTTCTGTCTTAGCTGCTACTCATTTCATCGCATGCTCAAGACCTGGTGAGTTGTGGTCGTTGAGGATGGGGGTTCGGCGGGATTGTATTTGACCTGTGGCTGTTTGTCCTGTGTGAGAAGTGTTTGGTGCTTGTGGGAGAACTCTGGGAGAAAAGAGCAAGGGTTGAGGGCCCCTGCTCTGACCACCTGACGAACGCCTGACAAACTCCTTGTGCTGCCCCCCAACGGACACTTCTATTCATGCCTCCCATAATTCTTAGCATGTAGCTTATGCTAATGAGTGGAGTTTCCAGACTGCCCCCTTTCTGTTATCTTCCAACTCACAAAGGCTTGTTTCATTGCACATGGGATACAATATATACATGTGAAAGAAGAGAGGGATAGAAAGAGGGGGAGAGAGAGAGAGAGAGAGAGAGAGAGAGAGAGAGAGAGAGAGAGATATTGTGAGATTGACAGTGGCAATGTGAGATTTCTAAATGGCACCTTTATGCCGGAGGCCAGTGGTAGTAGGGCAGGGTTGCAGACTGAATCACCTTGTAGATCCTACTTCCCTCTGATTAACCAATATCCCCTCTAAGATCTCCTACCACCTTATTCTACACACACAATTCCCCCACAGACAGCCACCACAGTCTGAGCCGTTACCACATCAATGATAATCGAGCCATGACTAAGCTCTCCTCTTTAGCCCTATCACACGCTCCCATATCAGCGGCTAACCAGACCCACACTACTACATTCTATCTCAGATCTTGGGCTCTGACCGATGGACAACATACTCCCAGGTTATTTCTCTTGGCACACAGGAACCGGGTACTTCTGACCTGCACCTATCAACATACGGGTTTCGCATCTTCCTCTTTCACTGCCCCATTAATGCCACCCAACCCCTCTTTCCCTTACCGAGCCATGCCTGGCGTGGCCCTCAGAAGTGGCAGAAGGTCGCCTTACAAGACCATCTTCATAGTGGCAGGAAGTGGTAGACAGCGCTTTCCAATCCTTTGAAAACTTGGGGTTCTTCACCAAGGAAAGGATGATGGGAGGTGGCAAAGTATGCCAGCACCCTAGTGTCACTGGTGGCAATCTGGCATGTTGCCTGGTGGCATCTCTCCCATACTGAGCAGTATCCTTGCAAAGTGATTTACTTCCTACGATGCTGGACTGCACAGAGTCACAGAGTTGTGTAAATGGCAGAAGCGTGCAATGCAAATCACATGTCCCATCATAAACATAGCAAAGCCTTGGTGGACTGAGTAGAGAATGGCCCATTGACAGCACCCTTGTATAATGAGTGGCAGGTTGGCACATTGATCATCACCCCTCTCATATTGGACAGCCCTACCTAGGCACTTGGCAGCACACTTGCACACTGAACTACACCATGGCAAGTAATGGGTAACATCTTGGGCAATCGAGCAGCCCTGTGGCCTACGGAACCGCCCTCGGACCTTGAACATAGTGAGCCTATGTATGGATGAGCACTTGTACCTATCGAAGAATACACTGGACCTTTGGAAAGTGCCTTTGCGTATTACTAAGCAATACCCAAGATAAAGTGAGCAGCACCACTGCCATATTGAGCAGCAACCCTGGTGTACTTTGCAGCACCAAAGTCATGTCTAGCCAGGTTTCTGCTTACTGAACAGCATTTGTGCATTGCATGGTGAGCAGCACTGAGGCATATTATGACACCCTCTGATGTAATGGAAGCACCTTGGGATAATGAGCAGCACCTCTGCCATATTGAGCAGCAACCCTGGTGTACTTTGCAGCACCAAAGTCATGTTTAGCCAGGTTTCTGCTTACTGAACAGCATTTGTGCATTGCATGGTGAGCAGCACTGAGGCATATTATGACACCCTCTTATGTAATGGAAGCACCTTGGGATAATGAGCAGCACCTCTGCCATATTGAGCAGCAACCCTGGTGTACTTTGCAGCACCAAAGTCATGTCTAGCCAGGTTTCTGCTTACTGAACAGCATTTGTGCATTGCATGGGGAGCAGCACTGAGGCATATTATGACACCCTCTTATGTAATGGAAGCACCTTGGGATAATGAGCAGCACCTCTGCCATATTGAGCAGCAACCCTGGTGTACTTTGCAGCACCAAAGTCATGTCTAGCCAGGTTTCTGCTTACTGAACAGCATTTGTGCATTGCATGGTGAGCAGCACTGAGGCATATTATGACACCCTCTTATGTAATGGAAGCACCTTGGGATAATGAGCAGCACCTCTGCCATATTGAGCAGCAACCCTGGTGTACTTTGCAGCACCAAAGTCATGTCTAGCCAGGTTTCTGCTTACTGAACAGCATTTGTGCATTGCATGGTGAGCAGCACTGAGGCATATTATGACACCCTCTTATGTAATGGAAGCACCTTGGGATAATGAGCAGCACCTCTGCCATATTGAGCAGCAACCCTGGTGTACTTTGCAGCACCAAAGTCATGTCTAGCCAGGTTTCTGCTTACTGAACAGCATTTGTGCATGGTGAGCAGCACTGAGGCATATTATGACACCCTCTGATGTAATGGAAGCCCCTTGGGATAATGAGCAGCCTTCTGACTCAATGAGAGGTCTGCCAGATTGAGCAGCGCCGGTTCGCTGAGCATAACCCTGTCACGTTGATCAACATCCTTTGCATATGAACGAGCAGTCTTCTGGGACTGGACTAAGCTTTACCTGTGTCCCCCCCATTGTTGTTGTTTTTATTTCCTATATATGGTTTGGAATGACCTGCCGCCACTGCTGTGCACGCCTGCATTATTCCATGTCAATCAGCTTGTTGCGTGAGCTGCACCGGTTCAGTGTGGCGCTGCGGTTCAGAAATGTCTGTTGTCCAGAGAATGTAACCTGGTGGTGGGAATTAACCAAAGATCAGAGAGCATTTTTACAGAATAATGTCGCAGAAATGTCCATCAGTCATTATATGTTGAACAGGCCCACTTAATGGTACAGTTTGCTAGAATGACATGTGAAGAGAGATGACTGCCCTGCCCCAGTTTGGCAGAGCTCAGGGCTTCCGGGGGGCAGCAGTGATTGTGAAATGGATGAATGGCGCTCCTCGGCAGGACATTTGCAGGACCGAAGCCAGAGATGCCCCCTGGGGGGCTAGGGAGGGCAGTGCATAATCAGGGATTCCACCCAGCTACTGCCTGAAGCAATCTCACGTCCATCCCCATCGTCTCCTCTGTTCCTCCACCCCTGGGGAGGGTCAATGAAGCTGGCAGCGCCCCCGCCCCTCGTGAAATGCTTGTAAAACCCGTTACATTGCCTAGGTCCTTTTTGCATGAGGAAGGGGAGTGGGTGCAAGTGAATTGGTGTACCCTGTAGATGGGGCTTACACTGGACTGGAAAGGGTTGCACCATACCTCAGGTACTTGGAGGTAGACACCTTGCTAGGAGTCTGGAGGGTCTTCATCCAGTGTTGGATTGGCTGGTACCAGCACCGTGACCCAAAGATAGGCTTATCCGTTGCTCGTAGCTCTGCAACCCTGTGGAGGCTCACCACGTGCCTACTGCCTAGAGTCCGGCCTGTACGATCAGTGTTTACCGCCAGTCTGGCCCATGAGAGGCTTCCGATCCGGAGGTGCCATGTACCTGCTCCTGAGAAGAAGCAAAGGCCCCTGACACTCCCTCCGAAGCTGGTGCGTCGGCGAACCCCACCACTGTGCAAGGGTCCACCTCTCTGGAGCACCCACATGTGGGGCCTGCACGCTCTTTGTCGTACCTTGAGGGTGTGCTTCTGTCACCCTGGCTCTTGACTAAAGCATGGTCTCTAAATCTCCAGCCACTTGCACACTGTTCTTGTTCAGAAAGTAGAGCCGTCTGGACACTGTCCTGCCAGTGGCGATTTGGTGCTGCATTTTGCCTGGTAAACTATAACCAAAAAAGTGATGAGTGGAATGTTTTGAATACATCTGAACCGCTGGCACTGCTCTGGGCAACCTTCCACACCACTGTTTTTTTAGCCCGTCTGCGCCACTGCAGAAGGGGTCCAGCCATATGCAAATCAGTCAAGTATTGCCACCAATGGGAGCAGCTCTGTCCAAACTGCTAGGCCAGGTCTCCTCTACACAGAAACACAAGCAACTCCAGAAATGTTTCAGCCTTGTTGGGCCTCATCAGTGAGGTGAAGCTTGGTTCCCTGTGGCGCAGAGAGCAAGGGACCCACGTCTGGGCACACCCTCTCTCACGCAGGGAGACACTCTATAACCAAAAAAGTGATGGGTGCAAGGTTTGGAATAAATCAGAACCACTGGCACTACCCTGGGTAACCTTCCCCACCACCGTTTTATATTTCATTGATCTCACCAAACTCCCACCCAGTGCTTTCTGCACCGTAAACCAACTCCTTTTCTGCATAGCCCCTAACTACTCCGGATCCTGAATGCAGCCTAGAGATTGCCTCTCTCTACTCGGGATCAGGAAGGCGAGTATAGTCGGTAGTGTTTCCGGGCACACTCTACTCCTCCCCTCCTCTACTCTATCACCCCCCGATGCTCGTGGTGCTCTGAAGACCTGTTTTCATCAGGCGCTTGATAAAACACCAAATAAGTCAACTGACCAATCACATGCGTTTTTCTTCTGCTGCTTGCGGGGCCGGAGCTATTGCAGTTTTTGCCATTGCCCACAGCGCTCACGGGGGAGAAACTCTTAACTAACATTTGTCGAGGGGGGATGCTTCAGTACTTTGCAAGAGAAACTGTTTGTTTTGGGATCATTTTTAGACAGGGCTTTAAGTGGGGTAAGAAATCGAGGAGGGGCCCTCATTTGGGGGCGTGGCCTGTGGGAGGGGCGTGGCCTAAAAAGTAGGCAAATCGTAGGGTATACACACAAATATATATAAATGTTATATATTTGTGTGCGTACCTTACTATGGTTTGTGTACTATGCAAGCCATCTTTTCTAAACATAGAGATATGTAACATATTTCTACGTTTATAAAAGATGGCTTGCAAAGTACACAAACCATAGTAAGGTACGCACACAAATATATAACATTAAAATATATTTGTGTGCATACCCTACGGTGTGCCTAGTTTTCAGGCCATCTTTTTTTAAAAAAAGATTTCGGGTTTATAAAAGATGGCTTTGAAAGTACACAATTCAAGCCATCTTTTATAAAGCTTTGACTACGGACAAAATTGTCCGTCGACAAAGCTTTATAAAAGATGGCTTGAAATGTGTACTTTCAAAGCCATCTTTTATAAACGTCGAGGAATCCCCAGGTTCGCCGAGGGTTAAAGACGCCTCGGCGACCTGGTGAAACAAAGGGACAGCAACTGCCTCTGGTGACCTCTCGCGCGAGGGGTCACCAAAGGCAGTTACTATGACCGACAGAAGTGGCAGCCAGTCACAGCGTCGCTGTGGCTGGCTGCCACTTCTGTCGGCTCACCTGACTTCATGGCAGGCGCATCTCCCGTCGCGGCTGCGGCCGCGACGGGATAATGCATTCCGCCAATGTTGCGGTTGGACGGGGGCCCCGGCAGGGCCCCGGCTCAGTCCCACTTTTTGGAGACTGCCGGGGCCCGGCCCCGGCAGGCCCCGGCCCACTTTAAGCACTGTTTTTAGATGAGCTACATATATTCACCATTGATATTGCTGATTACCCATATCTGCGTTAAAGCATAATTATGCGGCTGAAAGTATATATTTTTTCATGACAACCAACTTCCTCGCTATTTATTCATCTGAATTACATCTGTGTGATCTGCAGTAAGCTGAGCCCTAAGAACCACCTCCTTATGCATACAGCCTGAGATTTCAGCCTCGCTACCTTCTAATTGTGAACCAAGTATTCCTGAAAACTGCTTGCTTAATGACGGGCTGACGGTCCACCCGGGTTCCTGATATACACGTATGGCACCCACATCTACTCCGTCACACAATCCTGCAATATTGAGCAACACCTGGCATAAGGAGCAACCACCTGATGCTACTGGCAACACATTTATTTATTGAAAGGCCCCTGAAGCTATTGGCTGAATTTTAGAGTTTTGTGTCAATGCCAAATTTTCTGATTTAACTATCTGCACATTCGCTCTCCCTTCTGCCACCTTGTAAGTAGTGGTCGAAGTGTACGAAAAGAAGTAGTGGAACTATGTTCCCTGCTGCAACCCCACAAACCCCATCGCCACACCCCTCCCTCCACACACAAATACAAACAAACCCCTATGCAAATGCGCCTGCTGCTTAACGGAACGTTCAGTGCTGTGCACTGAAGGGCAAGTTTCAACTGCTTCCTACACTTTTATTTTAAAACGAAACCGTTCCGGAACAGGAACAGTAAAACGTAATTTAAAAAAGTAGAGTAGCACCGCCCCCAACCACTCCCGCCTCCTTCGACCACTACATTTTAGGGGACGACCTTTGGAAGGTGCGGAGCATTCATATGTTTTCCAGAGCAGCCTAGAGCTGGATTAAGGGGTGCACAGAATTCATAAAGTTACTGGAACCCCAAGAAGGTGGCTAACACACGACTCGTGAGTTGACAGAAGATATTGAGCTGGGGCCAGGACTATGTTGTGAACTAGAAAACGGAAGCCTGCCCTCTCTGAAAAAAGTGCTTCCCAGACATCCGCTCCGCGGCCCTCATGGGCCCGGGGCCCTAGAATACTCCATAGAACCTGGAGGACACTAATGTTGACTGCATGAACTCTGTCTTTGTACGTGGCACTGGCGTGTCCGTAAGCACCTCTGAAGCAGACGAGAGTCTGTTGATCTATATAGAACAACGAAACAGGCAAACACAGTGGAACTTGTCTCGGGAGGATAGCTCAGCAGCAACGTGCTCGCCTTGGAATCAAGCTGACACGGAGCAACACAGGTTCGATCCCCGGGTCCACGCTTAGCAACCTCTGGGTATTAAGCGCGTTATAAATAACATATCATTGAAATCCCATAATTCGGCGGCGCGGAGCCGTTACTTGTAGACGTAGACGGGACCCTGTGGTTACATTTTGCCACTCTGTTTGCACGACTGATTGCAAAAGTGCATGGCAGAGGTTGGGGTACAAGCATGTACACCGCCTTTTGCCCTGCACTTTTGCACTCCACTGTGCAAACTGAGTGGCAGGCAGCATTTACAATGGATCCCTATGCGGTCCGCCTGCTATTTGTGGGCGCATAATGCTGGCGGACCCTGTAGACACCCACAGCATTTGCGCTGGCATGAAAATCCATGCCAGTGCAAATGCTGGGAGTATTTGTATGGTGGAGAGGAAAGGAGTGGCGGAAAGGCAGGTTGGGTTCCGCCCCTCTTCTCCGCCATACAAGGCTACACCTTACATTATGGCGAAAGTGAGCCATAGTGTGTCTTTCCCACTATTGCATAACAGATGGAGAAGGTAGAGCTTTCTATTATGTAACGTTACACTTCTTGTTGAGTGCACGACAACCACCTGTTGGCCTTTTAGGCATTGCTTGTGAACTCAGCCTGGCTGCAAATTGGAATGGTATGCCTTTATTTGATAGGTGTGGGTCTTTGTGTCTATGCTGGATGTTGATTGGTGTCCAGTCAACCACCCATTCCCAGACTGGATCCTTCTCTTATTCGAATGAGCTGTGCTACTAGAGGAAGTGGCAGAAAAGGGAGCTTCACCACAGCGACATGCAAAAATGGGCCTCAGCTGCAGTTAACGACCGTTTGGCGAGTTGTCTTTAAATCTTCCAGCAATGATCTTTCTTGTGTTATGTTGTTGGGTTTTTTTTAAGGCTATCCACTGTCATTTATTTGCACGGTCTCTTGATGCTCTGCTAGACCTGGAAAACAGGGGGCTGGGTTTGGCTACTGGGGGAAGCCGGGAACATGCAAGATATCTTTGCTGTTGTGCGCATGCGTGCAGCTCGGAAGTACCCGGATAATGTGCGTGGGTCTGCTTCGACGTAGCGAGTGTCGAAAGTACTTCAGGTGTCTGTTTCGAGAGGGGAGCCTCGCGCGTTGTGCTACATATTTTGGTGAGGGAGCTGTAGCATTCCTATTTTTAATGTCTGTTGGGAGGGGTGTTCAGTTGCCATTTGCAGGCTCAGACTGAGCTGTGGGGCAGTAGGGCAATGCCCAAGCCCAGCCCAAAATATTGTTTAAAATGCAGTACCTGCAACATATTTGACCCAGAACTCACCCATAGGTAGTATTCAACACTCTGTCACAAATAGTAATGAATTACCATATGAAAGTAGGTAATATGGTAGGTAATATTTCTGTGAGGAACTGGCACCTACCCATGGTGAAGAAGTCCTTTCTTTTTCTGATTTTTATAAATTAATACAATGATGCAGTAAATTACATCTCAGAAAAGGTAATCTACTCATCAAATCCCCCTTTCCTAAACTCCCTGATAAAAGCATAGTGTACATCTGTGCCCTGCTGGATTAGTGCCCTGATCTGCAGCTCATGCTTGCCAGTGGCACAGGGCAGGTTCAAGGGTCACAGGTCTCCTCTTGACAGCTGCAGTGACAGCCAAGTCTCTGTAATCCTCCAATGTGGCAGCTTCTGATGTGACTGTCACAGTAGACAAATTACTACACTCAAAGAAAAAAGGCTTTAGGACTGAATTGCAGTCATTTACTCAGAGAATACTTAAGAGATAATATTATAACACAGGACCTTCAAATCCAAACTGCCCCAGTGTTGTTTCTGGATGACGAAGAATACAAGGTGGGCTTCAGTCAAATAGCCACAAAGCGCTCTAGGGATTTAATGCTCCATACCATTAATACGCAGCTAAACTGACATAAAAAATCAAAACAGAACTAAAGACCTATGAGGAAACCTTTTTAACTAATTCTTTAACTTCTGCCGCCCATATCAAACTAGAGCCTATCAACCGAGAGGCGGAAGAATTCAAAACTTCCAACCTGCAGAAAAAATCTAATTAATTTAAGAGGGACATCAGCTTATTTTCAAAGGGGAAGGTTTACCCATATCTCTGATTGGATTATAAACCACCACAGAATTACTATTGTTCACAGGGACAACAGAGAAAAGGGTGGGTAACCTTCTCTGACACAAGCAGCTCTTCAGCTGATGAAACTGGAGCTCCCGCTGGAGCTCAGGGTACATCTGAACAGCCCAGCACATCGAGGCAATCTTTTTTAGGCCGGGCCAGCCACGCGGACACCGGACACCTCGAGGCGCAAATGACTTTCAGCAACAAGGCAGGCTGAACACCTTCAACAGCAGGAGGAAGCAATACCCCAGGCGAACAGCGCCGTTTTCAATGTATCCGGTGCCCCTCTCACTGAGGGTTTAACATTTGTTACGACACAAGACATGTCATTTATGCAAACTGAAATTGAACTGAAAAGGTTATTTCGTACCATTAGATTGAGGGCTTTATTTCAGAATAAAAGGGACATAGAGGAGGACAGCTCCAATGCTGACTTTAGGCCAAAGTCCATGTTTACACCCAGTGACTCAGAGATACCACCAGATATTGTGGCCTTTGAAAACTCAATACTTGGAGCATTGCCTGCCATTTTCTCGGACACAGGTAATTTTGGGCAATCCAGTAACCTAAGTAGAGAGGAACACCAGACCCTGAAAAAGCTGACCATGAGATCAGACATTGTGATATAGCCCACGGATAAGGGTAGAGGCATTGTAATTATGAACAGCCAACATAGTACAAGCACTATTAGGTAATCTTGACTACTACAAGCGGATCAACACAGATCCCTCCTAAGAATTGAGACATAAGCTCTTAGAAGTTTGTAATAAAGGGATAGAAGAGGGTGTACTATCCTTCAAGGAGGCTGCCTATTTGACCCCAAGTGAGCTTAGCTGCCCTATGATCTATGCGTAAGATACACAAGAGTACCTCAGACCCTCCAGGTAGGCCCATCATCGGCCTATGTGGTTCTATTTTGGACCCAGCAGGACAATATGCGGATGGATTCCTGCAGCTCCTGGTGGCCCAATATAGATCATACTTTAAAGACACTACTGACGCCATCCATTTTCTAGAGGGCACTCTATTCAATTCTGAGACCAGTATCTTGGTGACTCCAGATATCACGTCACTGTACACAAACATCCCTCAAGAGGAGGCTATGGTGATCGTGGGAGAAAGACTCAATGCCAGACCTGGGCCTCAGCCTATACCAATTTCATTCATTTTGGAACTTTTGAAGTTGGCTCTCTGTGAAAACCTTTTCCCTTTTGAATTTCAGTATTATTTACAAAGGAAGGGCACAGCCATGTGTGCATTCTTTGCCCCCAGCTTGACAAATATATATATGACTCACTTTGAGGAAAACCATGTGCACTCAAACAATCCATATGGAGCCAGTATAACACAACGACAACAATGTATTGATGACATTTGTTTCATATGGTCAGGCTCTATGGGTACATTGAATGAGTTTGTGACTTGGCTCAATCAACAGAACCTGAACTTGGTGTTCAGATGTATCTCTGCGAAAGATGTTTTACCATTTCTGCACCTGCCTATGAGCCACGGGGCAGGGTATCTATACAGCAAACTGAATAGAAAGTGACGGATCGCAGTACATTGTTGTTTTATACAAGTCAGCATCCTAGAACACTGAAGGACAACTTGTCCGTTGACCAATTTCTGTGATTACGTTGTAACTGCTGCCTGGTGGAGGTCTATACTGAACCGGCCCAGATATTAACATCTAGACTACTGAGAGAGGTTACTCATGAAAGGCAATAAAACATGCAGCTAAAAGAGCTAGGTTTGCCAACAGGGTACGTTCTCTCTTGGCACCCCGCGAACGGGACGCAACACAGGACAGAATCGCATGCGTCATGACTTTCTCAAGGCATACTACCTGTTTAAAAAAACTTGTGAACAAATATTGGCAACTTGTGACTAACACAGGATGTATAGCAAGCAAGCCATTGCTTGCCATTAAAAGAGGAACAAATCTCAGAGATAAGCTAGTTCATGTAAAATTCGGCTTCACAAGGGAGAACATGGTGCAAAACACCATCCAAGCAGCTCTGATATCCCAGAATGCACCTCTTGTTGGGCAGCACCCTTGCAGGAACTGCACTATATGTGCACTGACTACTATCATGAAGGTATGTGTCCATGTTATATTCCATGGGACACTCAACACGTTCTCCACCTGCAACACAGCGAATGTGATCTATGGCATCAAATGCTGTTGTAACTTTCTATACATAGGTATGACGTTTAGAAAGGTGGCTGTGAGGATCTGCGAACATCGCATCAGGATTAGGAACCAGGTCCTCACAGCCCCTCTAGTGCAACACTTTGTGGTGCCCCATGATTTTGTGTGGTTCGTCCTAGACCAACTTAAGCCAGACATCCATGGTGTCCCTATGACTAACAGTCGATTGACATTATAACAAAAATTGATTCACCGACTTAGAACTCATGAAGTGGGACTAAATGATGGGATACAATGGTCAGCCTGATATAGACTGGTCATGTGACATGTTCTTTTCCTGTTGCAGAAACCCACTCACTAGTTTCCTGTTGCAGAAACTAGTGAGTGGGTTAGACCTGGCCTTGTGTATGAGCATGAGCACTGGGACACTCCAATGTATAATTGCAATCACTGCTAAGGCAGTAATCACACCAGGAACTGAAATTTTACAACTTGACGGGGGCTGCATTCTACTCCACTCCAAGATGGCGAGTCCTCCACCGGCAGCACGTACGGGGAATAGATCACATTATTAGCCTGGGCACGGCTGCGCATTTGAATGGGGATTGTCAAAAATGCTGCATTCATTGTGAGTTGAGCCAGAGGGTGGACGCAGCAGGACAGCAGAGCACGGCCAATCCATTGCGAACGGCAGATCACCGGTAAGTGAAAGATGCACCAACGCCCACTGAGCTTGACTTTTATGGGGGGCGGGCATGACCCTGGGAAACTGAGAGAGCCAGCTTTCTCCCATTCAGACCTTTGGCTCTTCCATGTACTTTCCTTTTATCCCTCTCGCAGAAAAGCAGGCCGGGCACATTTGGTGAACCCGTCTCCACGCCCAACGTCGCTGGCGCGGAACTATAACAGGATTCCATCACAAGACATAAACATGGAACTCTCAAAGAAAGGGAAGCTGTGCACTCCCTTTCCGCGTGGTAAGAAACCTCACACTAGCACCGCAGATGTCTGTATTCCTTGAAAGGATGTCACATTATGCCACATGTTCTCCCCTAACACAGATTGGTTGTTGACCCTGACTGCGCCCTATCTGATAGAGCTAGGACACCAGGCGTGAGTGCGAGCTGGACAGATGTTCAGACCTGGTAAGAACAGCATCTCTGTTGAGATCTTTTGACACTTGTGTTTAAGTAGACACTTAAATAGCTGTCATGGAGCTTGGGGGAGCACGGTCGGACGACATGAGTGCTCCTCTGGGGGTGTATAGTGGTGCACATGAACAGGTGACAGGGGCACAGGTTGTGTGCTTTTATTTGTAAACAATTGTTGCTAAATGGGAGACACAGCATGCAGAATCGACCTGCATGTACTTGCATTCGTGAAACATGTACAGTTGGTCATTTTGGTTGACAATATGCAATTCCTTTTTCTGCAGAACTCTCCCCTGCAAGAAGTTGTTTTCTGTGGCCCTGATGGAGGCAGGGGTCCTATGAAAATGATATGACCTCCTAGCCGAAACTCGAGTTGGCCTATACCAAGTGATCCATCTATTGAAACACTGTTTGTCTTCTATGAACTGCCAGGCCCGAAAGGTGGATACATTCAGCACGGGCTCAGGAATCGTTTGTTTTTCTCTTTTGGCTTTGAGCCAACGCCAGACAGGATTAATCGCGGTCACTTTTGTTGTTGTTAAATGTTGTTCAATTGTGTTCATTTTACATGTATGTAGCATTGTTAAAGTATGACTGTGGCATAGGCAATGACTGAGGCCTGCGTTATTTATGTAGGTACAGGGTTTTGTAGAATATAACATATGAATTCGTTTGTTTTTTTCCTGTATTATTTTGTCATATGTGGGTATATAATGATGTATTTACACAGCTTTTGCATAAAATAAATAATTTTTTACAGATTGCTTTCAGGCTATGTACTAATGTAATGAATTGTTCTGCACGGCCTTATACCTTGATGGCTCTCGGTTGATCCCCATTTGACCCGTGTACCTGCTACATTGAGCTTGGGAGGACCACATGCATGTGTTGCGTGAAAGCCAAGTCTCTGCAGAACTGGGACTGCATTTAAGTAATGCACCCATGTTCCCAGAACCACATAACTATGAGAGTTACTATCCTGGTGGCATTTTAAACTGTAAAGGTAAGCCATAACTGAGCTTAAGCCTTATGGTATGGTTGCTCTCATAATTTTCCAAGCCACATCAAATTAATATCACACGTGTTGGCCCTGTGAGTCCAGCTCAGCTGTGGAAGAATTATGTGTGTTGCCCCCAGTCAGGCTGTCTCCGCTGCTCCCTGCAAGAATGTAGCCATTGTGGTTGCCTCCATTTCTTCCTGTGTGAGGGCACACAACACCCTTGTCAGTGAGACAGCCACTCCACTGGAAGCTGTCCTGCAAACAGGAATTAAAGGCACACCCTTCACAAAAGGAGTAGCCTCACTGCAGGGTGCTGCATACCAAAAGGGCCATTGATGCTATGAACAAGGGAAGGGGCTGGGTTAGTGTAGGGAGAAGGAGCTCGGACCAGTTGGAGGAAAGGTCCACCATTTTGTTCCTCTCTTCTTCCCTTCCCCAACACTTCCTTTAACACAAAGCACTTTGAGTGTGATGTCAGAAGGCATTGTCCACCTGTTCCACAAACAGGGACTGGACCCTTAGAGCAGATGTTTGTTTGTTTGTTTGTTTATTTTATTTGTATAGCGCTCCAGACCCATGGGTATATGGGCGCTCAAGGTTGTGGTTACAGGCATAGGTGAATACATTTGAACAGTTGTACAATAATTATACAGTTTAAGAAATACAGTTAATGCAGAAGGCAGACAGTTAAGCATTAGTGTGATAAGAGCTATAGAAGCTAGTAATAGCAGATACAATGGTGAGTGAGTGCTAGTGTAGGAGTGAGGTGTCTCGAAGGACCCGCAGTAGTGTTGGTTATTTATTTAATATCCAGGTGATGACCTGGGTTCTGAAAGGTTGGAAGGAGGGGATGGATTTGATGTCCAGTGGAATCGTGTTCCAAAGTTGGGCGGCTAGAACCGGGAAGCTGGTTCCGCCGGCTCTTTTAAGGGTGTATTTGGGCACCATCAGGTGCAGTGAATTGGTGGATCTAGTGATTATGGTAGCTGGTTTCAAGGTGAATTTATTGGTAAGATAAGGTGGGGCTAGGTGATTGAGGGCTTTGTAGGTGAGGCAGATGGTTTTTAGATCCATTTTTTGTTGGATGGAGAGCCATTTACATGTTATTCTAATAGCCGAGATATGCTCTCTCCTAGGAATATTAAGAGCAGCTCGGAGTGCATTATTTTGGAGAACCTGCAATTTGTTGATTACAGATTTATTTGCGCCTGCATATAGGCCGTTGCAGTAGTCCAGTTTGGACTGTATAAGTGCTCTGGCTAATGTGAGGCAGTTGTTGGTGGATAGCAAGGGTCTACAGGCCCTAATGAGCTTAACTGTGTAAGCAGTGGCTGAGGCGGTCGTGTTGATTTGTTTGGACAGTTTAGTGTTAGTGTCTAGGTAGAAACCAAGGGTTTTTACACTCTTCGCGATAGGAATAGTGTTTCCATAAATGGTGAAGCTGGTATAACTGGGGCTAAGTTTCAGGATGGTGTTAGAGGAGCCGACAAGGAGCAGTTCAGTCTTGTCATCATTCAGGCAGAGGCCGGGGGTGGCCATCCATGCCTGAATGATGGAGAAGATTTAGTTGATCCGGGTGACGTCTGCGTTGTAGTTGCCTGAGATGGTGAGGAGTATCTGGGTGTCATCTGCATAGTTGGTGTAGGTGACACCCAGACGGTCCAGCTTGTCGAATAGAGGCTTTGTAAATATATTATACAAAGTAGGTGAGACACAAGAGCCTTGTGGGACACCACATATAATGGGAATTGGGTCGGCCGCTGCTGAGGGGGAGAAGACGCGCATGGTCCTGTTATCGAGGAAGGATTGGATCCATGTGACCGCGGAGTGGGAGAAATGTGCTGCCGATGACAGGTGGTTGCATAAGATTTTATGGTCCCCCAGATCAAAGGCAGCGGAAAGGTCTAGGAGGAGAAGGATGGCCGCCCTCCCTTTATCTTTGAGTTCATCGATCTGGCTTTTGAGATCAACAAGGGCCGTTTCTGTTCCATGTTGAGGACGAAAGCCAGACTGACGAATTCCCAGTAATTGGTTTGTCTCAAGGTAGTCTTGAATTTGTACTTGGGCCACTCTATCAAGAATTGTTAGTAAGAACGGAACGGTGGTAATAGGTCTATAATTGGTAGGTATAGACGGGTCGAGAGTTTGTTTTAACAATGGTAGAACCCATGATTGTTTCAAGTTGCTTGGGACTGCGTTGCTAGTAAATGACAGGTTTATTAATTTGGTAATGAACGGGGATAGATTCCTAGCTGCACCTTTTATAATCTGAGCGTGGCAGCTGTCTCCCTTAGAGTTCGAAGGTTTCAAGGATGCTATAGTTTTTTGTACTTCTGGTATGGTTACCTTTTTGAATGTGAAGCCTGAGCTGATGGGAGTGGGCGAGGGTAAGGTTAGATTAGAAGTTGAACCATGGATGAGTTGTTGTTGTTTGTTTTCAATTTTGGTTTGGAGCCCCGTGATTTTGTTAGCAAGGGCATTCTGGATACCTGTGCACCCGAGTTTATCCTTAGTGCAGGTGTCTGTGGGAGGATTAGGGTTTTCTAATTCTTTTAGGATGTTAAAAAGCTCTCTCGTGCTAGAACCTGTCTGAATTATCCTGGAGCTAAGAGATTCTTTTTTAGCACGTGTAATCTCATTTTTGTAGAGAGTGGTGAGATTAGTAAGATTAGTTCTGTTTTCTAATGAAGGAGCTGTTTTCCATAATGTTTCTAGTTTGCTTTTTTGTTGTCTGAGTAGTTTGAGCTCAGGGGTGTACCAGGCGTTCAGGTGAGATTTTGGTTTTCCCTTGCGCATTTTTAGTTGGGCAATGATGTCGATAGCTTTAGACATGGATTTGTTGTAGGAATTGACCAACAGGTTCAAGTCAGCTGTGGCTGGTAGTGCGTTCAGAGTAGGGACTACCAAGGGTATTAAGGCTTCAGCTGTGATGTTACTCTTGTTCCAAGTTGGGCTGGCCGGTACAATAAAACACTTATTGGTCACTAGGTTGCTGATATTAATATCTAACAAGAGGAAGTGGTGATCCGTCCAGACAAGGGGTAGGGAGTCCTTAAGGGTAATGTTGCAGCTCAGAGCAGCTACCCTGTCCAGAGTCCTACCTTTCGAATGGGTGGGTTGGGAGCAGAGTTGTGGGAGGCCATGCTCAGCTAGTGCAGTAGCCAGGGAAGTAGCTGGGGTGTCATGAGGGTCATGAGATCATGAGGTGCTTTTGTCCAAGCACCTGTAGGCTTTTGCTTGTAAATGTAGGGGTCTCCTCTTCTTTGAAATATCTTTGGACTTCAATCCTTGAAGATTTCATTTGGACCATGTAGGCAGAGTAGACCTTTCCAAAGCCCTCCAGTTGTGAGGCATAGACAGGATATACAAGGCAGAAGCACGCTCTGTCCCCCTACCATCCCCTGAGCACTTTGCGGTGACCTGCTGCTGGACCAAGGCCTTCCTCTTTGCCACCCACACTGGTTCCCAGGACCTCACCATGCTGATGTATTCCTGCAGGTGTATCCCAGGCTCTGCTGTATTTAGAAGCCAGAGAAAAGAACTACTCTGAGAGCCAAGACAGCCACGATTCCTGCCGTTTCATCAGCAATCCACTGCAAACTGTGATTAGACACCTGTACAACACTGTTGGAACCAAAAGGACCCTCCAGGAGCTGCCTTTGGCAATCGCAGATCTTGTAAATGTTGTCCATCCATGCTCAAACCAGTTTGCCACCACAATGCACCTTCTGAAAGCACATTGCAGCTTCTGCTCGAACAAAGAAGCATCACTGCACCTGCAGTGCTCGGACCACCAGCCGTTTCATCACTGCTCCAGTCAACAGTTGAACTGACCGTGGTGTTCTACTTGAACCATGACCTTCAAGCAACAGTTCCAAGATGCCAGGTTCGCCGTTGTCAAACCACCAAGACACTGCAATGGTATTATTACCTGATTACTGCTCCCCTGGTCTATTTTGGTCCCAAGAGACTGGTTATGATATGATAGGTTATTTATAACGTGCTTAATACGCAGAGGTTTCTAAGCGCGGACCTGGGGATCGAACCTAAGATGCTCTGTGTCGTCTTGTTTCCAAGATGAGCATGTTGCAGCTGAGCTATCCTCCTGAGATAGTTCACTTTAATCCCTTTTGCTATAACAACAAATCCTTTTTGAAGAACGTGGTGATTTTTATTGACTTTCTCCCTCTGTTTCATTACCCAGAGTGCTTCATCTTGCTGTCTTACAAATTCTGTGTTCTTTCTACAGGGGTGAGTTTTTGCAGTGTTTTCTATTTAGATATTTTCGCATAAGTTGTGTTTAATTAAAGTATTTATATTTTTATAGACCGTTAGTTGGACATTCGTTATTTTGGACTGTAAGACTTCGCTGTTTGGGTTGCTACTGTCAATTTCACACCCCCGTAACGCTTGGCCCACGTTATCATGTAAGGCTAAGGATGTATATCTGTTAACTGGGTGTGTTTTACCTTTATGATTGGGTTGACTCTTAGTTTGTAGAAGGGTGATGGCTGCGTAGGCGCTTTAGCCTTTACTCATCCTTGTGCTCCTGTCGGACAGAAGTCAATTCGTCACAGTTACCCAGTCTGATTGTATGTCCCAATCCAAACCTGCTTGGTGGGTATTTGTTTAGTGCATTGAGCATAGAATGTGAGGATTTTAGTAAGGGGAGCATTCAGTGGGGGCTGCCATCCTGTGTGGCCATGCCAGCATGCTAGTTGTAGTGCAACTAAGGTAGGGTAATTGTGGGAAGGCGTGAGACACCTTGGTGTTCCTAGCAGCAAGACAGCATGCCGAACCAGGTCCTAAAAGACAGGGGGAAGACATATGGAGCAGGCGGCAGTGGTGCATCTACGAGCAAAATCACAGCAGGGTATACTCACAGTGGGATAAGTGAGAGCAAAATCACAGTGGGACAAGTGGGAGCAAAATCACAGTGGGACAAGTAGGAGCAAAATCACAGTGGGACAAGTAGGAGCAAAATCACAGTGGGACATGTAGGAGCAAAATCACAGTGGGACAAGTGGGGGCAAATAGCAGTGGGAAGAATCATAGACAAACACTTTGAAGCAGAACTGTGGTGGGCATGCGGGCAGGGGTATAATCAGTAGGAAACCCAGGAGATGGATAGCCAATGGGCATCCAGAGGCAGTGCAGTGTAATGTAATAGGTTGAATGGTGATCGGGTTGGTGTGGGGTGCAAACAATGAACGAGCCTTCTATGGTAAGGCATAACATTGCATAGCACCCATATAACAGCAGTGCTTGCTGAAAGGGGCGTGCATTTTGGGCTTTTCCCTAGAAAGCTTTCCCTCTGGAACCCATAGTGACCCTCTTCCTGTCACCGGCGAAACCTTCCCCTCGGTCCATCCAAGCTAATCTTCCAGTCATGACACGAGATTCAGCCCCCACGCCCTCCATCCTGTACATAGACGAGTCCCTACATGACAGGCCAGGACAAGGTAAGCTCTATACCACTTCTTTATCAGCTGACATAATTTTATTGATGTGAGCAAAGGAAGGCAGAGCTAACAATTTGTAATCAATGGCCCAGGCACCGAGCATGCTACCACCTGCCAGTTTCTCACTCCCCTTGCCCAGGCACCCTGCCCTAACTTTCTCACTGGCATTAACCTCACATGTCACCCAAGAGCCACACACATAGTTTCTGTGTGTAATCTATAGGTCAGCTTTAGGCCTCTATCTTAATGCTGTATTTGCTTTCATTGTGAATGCAACGTATACTATGTTCAGACCACAGACTATTGGAGACCTAGGTAGTGCAGCAAGGCACCGCCACGCTGCGCAACCAAACAAGTGGTGTTGCATTGCGTTACAAATGCCCCCATTTGCATATTGAGCAGCATTGCAATCTTATTAGCAACAACCTAGAAACAAGGATTGACAATGCCAATAGTTTTGTCTTTTGTGTAAGCATGGGAAAGGTTTTTCCAGGAACTGCCGTAGTGGTATTAATTGGCCCTCAATGGTAGCAGCTGCAGAATGGGGCTACTACCTGGGCATATAACAGCAGTGCCTGGCAAAGACCTAATACTTATACACAAGCCAGAACTGTTTTGCCAAGGCTTGTTTTTAACTGGACTTAGTGAAGGACACATGCTGCTTATAAATCGAGTGGCTGAAGGCAGACAAGGCTACGATATTTTTATTACACCAGTAGCGTGTTTACAGCTTCAATTAAGTCATTGATTCTGGAAAACACTGGCTGGCACTTCAAGCACAACGTTTGATGGTAAGGCTTAGAAAAGCTAGCTCTAAGAGATCCCAAGCGGATGTGTTTTGGGCGGGGAGGGGTGGAAATGGTGAGCGAGCTGGTAAACTTGCCTTTGACCATATGGCACTGACATTGTGGAACTCTCTTCTGCCTGACTTAAGACGAATTAAAGCCATCCTGCCTTTCAAACGTGCCCTGAAGGCTCATATCTTGACGTTACTGTCGATGTTAATGGATATTTATACCGCGCACTATCACCACCGGAGTGGTCCCCTGGCGCTCTGGCGGATGGACCTTTCTGTCTTGATATTGTTGGAATTTTTTATTTTCATATTACTATTTTGATAGTCTGTCATTTCTGTTTTTTGCTCGTCCTGTGTTTATTTTGTTGGTTTGTTGATGTTTGGTGTTTGTTGATTATGCGCCCTGATGCCTTTGGGTTTGTTGGTGCTCTATAAATAAGTTAAATAAATACAATAAAATAGGTATTTGCATGGCCATGGGCAGTCAATGGGTGAATGAATAACCGAACAGCACCTACTAGCTGGGTGCCCCTCCTCATATGCCATTTCTCCCTAGCTGTATTCTAATGCAGAAGTCTCAGCTTATAATGCACCACCTAATAGAGAAAACTAAACATGGCAGACATTGGGATAGTATTGCAATTTCGAGTATATGACGTATGCCTCATGGTTTAGTGGTACATAAAGTGTGATGGGGTTATTTCTCCAAGGAAAGTACTTGAAGCTGGTCTTACATCCCTCGACACACCATATGATGTGGGTATTTTCCCCACATTTCACAGGAATCCTTCCTTTCCCCTATAGATTGTGACGCCTGTTTTACAGATGCCGCCGGGTCCCAGTCTGGTTTTGGTCCCGGGCCCTCTTGGTCTCGATGAGGGGTCCCACAGAAGGAGCCACTCGGTCCCTACGACACTGATGGGCTTTTCGGTCTCCTTCACACAGAGGGGCCTCTCGGTCTCACTGAAGGGCCTCTCTGTCCCTGTCACACTGAAGGGACTCTGAGTCTGCCACGCTGAAAAGTCTCTTGGTCTGGCACAGTAACAGCAGGCCTCTCAAACAATCTGAATGGCGCTCATTCCTTTGACAGAGTCGAGGCTTCTGCGTCACGCTGGTGCTGACGCACCTCAGTCCGTGATCCTGTCACACGATGCGGCCTTTCTAGGCCCATCGCAGCGCCACGGCCTGCCGTCTTTACCCTCTCGCACAATGAATGCTTCTCAGACGGGAGTCAAGCGGAAGGGGCTCTCGGCCTCTCAAACACACGGAGGGCCTCTCGGGCGGTCCCTCAAACACAGGGAAGGCCTCTCGGGCGGGCTGTCAAACACAGGGCGGGCCTCTCGGGGGCCTTTTCGGGCGGCCTATCATAAGTTACAATGGTCCTCTCGGTCTGCCATACTGAGGGCTTATCGGGCGTCAAACTGACGGCCATGGATGCCATCGTTATACATTTGCATGGGGACCTTATTTGTTTCACATAAAGAGAACCCAGGGATGGAGTGTTTTCCATGGACTATGTTCTCCCCTCTCCCCCCCAGTGTCCTCATCGCTAGCAACCCTGGATTTTACCCGAGGGTACTAAGGGCCTTACTCTCCGTGTGGTAAAGCACACGCGGATAACCACCTAGAACAGCTCTCAGAATGTGGCGCTGTTGCTTAAATCGAACCCACTGCCCTCTCTCACACTCGCTCTCGCCGTGTTTACTCTACTCCAGCCAAAATAGCGCCTCGAAACACTAGGTGCATCCCCCCTACTGCAACTCCCCCAGATCGCGTTGCCTAGCAACACGTTCATTTGGCCCAGAAGGCTCGAGGAAGGCCCCTTCCTGTTTGACCCTGTTCGCCTCTGGAGCCGTGGAACCAGTACTCTTTACCTGCATTGTCTGGACTCAACCCACTGTGAGTGCATTGTCTGGACTCAACCCACTGTGAGTAAAGCATAATACCCTTAGTCGCCTAGTCTACCCACGGTCCTCATGGGAATGTCTACTGCTTATTGCTAGCATAAACACACAAACTTGGCGAATTCACTCTTGCTAACTTTTTGTTGCTCATGTGTATGGTGCGATTGCTACCGCCCTTATGCGCCATATCGCGCTGCACTTCATTAATGCCGTTGCAACCGTGTTGTGCCCTTTGGTCGCTCATAGACCACAGCAATTGTGTTGTGCCCTTTGGTCGCTCTTAGACCACAGCAATTGTGTTGTGCCCTTTGGTCGCTCATAGACCACAGTAATTGTGTTGTGCCCTTTGGTCGCTCATAGACCACAGTAATTGTATTGTGCCCTTTGGTCGCTCATAGACCACAGTAATTGTGTTGTGCCCTTTGGTCGCTCATAGACCACAGTAATTGTGTTGTGCCCTCTGGTCGCTCATAGACCACAGTAATTGTGTTGTGCCCTTTGGTCGCTCATAGACCACAGTAATTGTGTTGTGCCCTTTGGTCGCTCATAGACCACAGTAATTGTACTGTGCCCTTTGGTCGCTCATAGACCACAATAATTGTGTCGTGCCCTTTGGTCGCTCATAGACCACAGTAATTGTGTTGTGCCCTCTGGTCGCTCATAGACCACAGTAATTGTGTCGTGCCCTTTGGTCGCTCATAGACCACAGTAATTGTGTTGTGCCCTTTGGTCGCTCATAGACCACAGTAATTGTATTGTGCCCTTTGGTCGCTCATAGACCACAGTAATTGTGTTGTGCCCTTTGGTCGCTCATAGACCACAGTAATTGTGTTGTGCCCTCTGGTCGCTCATAGACCACAGTAATTGTGTTGTGCCCTCTGGTCGCTCTTAGACCACAGTAATTGTGTTGTGCCCTTTGGTCGCTCAACACAGCAGACTTAGCAGCTACTCTGCCTGCACACTACCCAAAACTAGAACTCTAGCCATCCATCTAGATACAGGACTCTCACACATTATACAATGCTCCTTATACTATCCTATCTAGTATACCTGGCCTCCTCACTCGCCCTATTGGAACGACTCATCATGTCGCCTCTTATAGCAACCACAATACAACAATCCACCATACAATGTAACATAGCCGACAGAAACCTAAGACTACGAGCAAGACTACCCAGAATCTTTGATCCGCTCATCAAATACGAAACTAACACCATTCGAGCCAAAAAGGAACCCACTCGCAAACCTTTCACCCACAACTACATTAAGCACAACAATTACCAAACAAACAAAGAAACAAATGCCACTCCTAATGCAGCAATAAATACTGTTACACACCCTAACCGCACACCTAAACTTAAAGAAGCCTTAATAAACGCTAGATCCTTAGTCGCCCATGCCATAGAAATATCTGAAGTCATCTCGACAGAAGACTACGACTTCCTAGCCATTACAGAAACTTGGCTGCATGAGGCATCAGGCCCAGCACTATCCCTAGCTGTGCCCAACAATTATACTATCCTCAGAACGGATAGGTGCGGAGCTCGAGGTGGCGGACTAGCCATCATTGTCAAAACTATACTTGGGATGAGACTCACCCCCTCACCAACCATTGAATCTTGTGAGATAATGTCCACCAAGACATCAACAGCTAACTCTCAAACTCTTAACCTTCACTTGATATACAGACCTCCAGGTCCTATCAAGAATTTCATAGATGACCTAACTACCATCCTATCAGAAAACCTCAAAGATACTACTCAATCAATACTACTAGGTGACCTCAATATTGGCTTCAATGACATCAACGACTCACAAGCCACAGCAGCATCCAACACCCTAACAGAACTGGGATACACCCAAAGAGTGTTTGAGCCCACCCATATCAAAGGGAGAACCCTTGATTGGATTGCTGACCACAACTGCAATATATCTACTCTCACCATCTCACCCCAAATTTGGTCAGATCACCATCTTATCTCATTCTCCTTGGACACCGTCACCCCTAAACTGCAACAACTGTGTGCACCACCCGCACTTACCAGAAACAAAAAAAACATGACACTAGACAAACTACTCCCTGGCATCATGCCCACCTTGGACGCTTTACCTGATAACCTTAACCCTAACAGCCTAGTGGAAGAATTTAACAACATCATGAACAAAACCCTTGATGACATCGCACCACTCAAGCTCAGAAACAGCAAACCACAGAGCCACCTGAACAACTGGTTCACCCCTCTCCTAAAAAATCTGAGATTAGAAAAAAGGAAATGGGAAAATACGTGGAAAATTAGCCCCACTCCAGAAAATAAACTAAAACTAGTTAATATCTCCTCTCATTATAAAAAAGAAATCATCTTAGCTAAACAAGAGACCTACAATAACAGAATTACACAAGCTAAATCAAGCACAAAAGAACTGTTCGCCATACTCAGAGAACTGGAAAACCCAATAACACCTCAAGATAACTGTCTTAAAGACAAAAAGTGGTGCTCTGAAATCCAGCAAGCTCTCTCTAACAAAGTCCGAAACCTTCAAAAGAAAATAGAACTAAAACGCGAGACCTTAGCATCCAATATATTACCGCCTACTAAGACACTTGCTAACTTCAAACCCACTACGCAATTCCACTTCTCCAAAGTCTCCATACTAGAAGTAGAAAAAGTAATACTCGGCCTAAAACCGTCCAACTGCAAAGGAGACCCATGTCCAGCACAACTCATCAAAGATGCCGCACGAGATCTAGCACCATTTATCACTAAGTTAATTAATGCCTCCTTTAGCACAGGCATTATCCCCAGTAACTTAAAAGAGTCTTGGGTGCTCCCACTCTTAAAAAAGGCTACTTTAGACCCCACTATACCCACCAATTATAGACCCATCACTACGGTACCGTTCCTTTTGAAGATACTGGACAAGGTGACATATATCCAAATCCAGAATTTCCTGGAACAAAACCAACTATTAGGCTCCCGACAATCTGGCTTCCGCCCTCTTCACGGCACAGAAACTGCACTGATTGACCTTAAAGCCCAAATAGACAAAGTACGAGATTCTGGAAAACCAGCACTCCTCCTGCTACTAGACCTATCGGCCGCTTTTGATTTAGTGGACCATAAAGTCCTATGTAACCACCTAGATTCAGCAGCACACTTCTCCACTGAGGCCATAGCATGGATACAATCCTTCCTTAGTGACCGCACCATGAGGGTTTTCTCACCTACAGCAGCTGCAGACCCCATCCCTATTACCTGCGGTGTGCCACAGGGATCGTGCGTTTCACCAACGCTATATAACATATTCACTAAGCCCCTGTTTGATGATTTGGACCATCTGGGTATCACGTATACTAACTACGCTGACGATACCCAGATCCTCCTCCCACTCACGGGGGTTTACGAAAAAGATCTAGCACTGGTGAACAAAATATACAGCATCGTTCAGGCATGGATGGCAACCCACGGCTTATGCCTGAACGATGATAAAACTGAGCTTCTCATCCTAGGCACCACACCCCTCATCAATAAACTAAGCACAAATTACTCTTCCTTTATCATAGATGGGAACTGCATACAAGTTGCTAAAGAAGTTAAAACATTAGGGATCTACCTTGATTCTACCTTATCATTTTCCAAACAGGTAAATTCCCTAGCTTCCTCAACAGCCTACACATGTAAGCTCATTAGAGCAGGAAAATAATTCCTATCCCAGCACAGTTGTCTAACACTAGCCAGAGCCCTTATCATCTCTAAACTAGATTATTGTAACGCACTGTACATAGGAGCCACTAAATCCATCATCAACAAAATCCAGATACAGCAAAACAAGGCCCTCCGAGCGGCTTTGGACATCCCCAGGAGAGAACACATTACAGAAACAAGAAGGAAACACAAATGGCTCTCCACCCATGAGAAAATCAAACTTAAAACTGCATCTCTCACATACAAATCTCTACACAACAAAGCCCCTCAATACCTTAAGGACAGATTCACCAGATCACACTCCACAAGACAAACCAGACTTGCCTACACCAATCGCCTCCAAATACCTCGCTTTAAACTGACCACCATAGGCGGAGCTAGCTTCCCAGTCAAAGCTGCTCAATTGTGGAACGAATTACCCACTACCGCGAGGCTAGAACATTCTCCTTCCAAATTCAGGCAAATTGTAATTAACTGGCTGACGACAGCTATTGCTAATTGAAATTATGATAATGCTCACGCCTGTTTTGCTACACAGCATCTATACCATATGATTGTAAACTTGTATCGTAAACCTGCATCTGTAACTTGTAATTATCTGTAACATGTAACTGTAACCTGTAATTTATGCTCTAAGCTGTACATCTTCTTACTTCCTGCGCCCTTATACCCCAGGGTCCGGTGCGCATAATAAATACCAAACAAACAAACAAACAAACTATACAATCCTCGGTATATAAACAAAAGCTGGCTTGGTTAATTTGAAATTAACGTACTTTAAAGTAACATATAGACGCAGCAAAGGAAAAACGGTTTTGTAAAGGAGAATTCCTTCATGTTCTCATGTGTAGGTTCATTGCCTAAAGTGCACTGATCTAGATTTTGCAGTCATTAAAGTATGCACTGCTAGTTCGTCATCTATTTCTTCATCATTTTGCGCTCCCCTGAAAGTGTGACTAGCGCTATAACTGCTGGACCCATATGCAAGCCACTTACCTTAGTGCTTTTCATAACAGTGGTTGTGGGCTGCCGGAACCCTTTCCCTCCCCAGAGAAAAGTTAGACCACATGTTTGTCAAGTGTTGGCAATAAAATGCCATAGGATTTTATTGTTACAGATATGGTTATGGAAACAATAACAATAATCGCATATCCTAATAATATCATACTTTTGGGCACCGGGTCCTGAGGTTACCCCCTCTGGTCTGTGCTGCCACAACCTGGATGGGTTACCGGCTGTCCAGATTTCCCCCAAAAGTTGTTGCTTGCTTTGTCCTAGCTGCTTTGTCTGTTCCCCTTAGTTTGGCTGTTCCTTTGATCGTGCCTGGTGCCGTGCTGAATATGGCCCAGTTTGGGGGAGCTTTAAGGCCCATACGCTGTCTTGTTTTATACTTCGATTCCCAATTTATGCTAGTGTTTTGCGCATGTTTCTGGGGAGCCCTGCTTGGTTCCCTGGATTTCCAGTGTTTTGCTCATACGTCCAAACAGTTTAAGTAATCTGCTAGCTTGGCTGCTTACTGGCCCCGGCCTTTGTGGGTGCGTTGGACTGTATATCTATAAAAAAAAACGTATAGTTTTGGGCTTCTGGAAGCGTGGCCCGACCCTTTGTGGCGTTGGCCTGATTATTTATCTTAAAAAACCTTTATTAAGTTTTGGAATGTTTTTAGAAGCGTGGCCTCGGCCCTTGCAGCTTTTAGCCTGTTTCTCTGTGCTGGGAGGTGTTTTGTCCACCCGGGGTGGATTTGTGGACGGGGTTGGGGGAGCCCTAGGAGTAATTGTTCAAATTGGACCCTCGGACATGTTTCCAATGGTTGAGGCACCTTTATCTTATATGTGTGGGTAACTCTCCCCTGTGCCCCGAGGCTTAGTAACAATTGTGGGGTTTCCTGGGTTTTCTAAGGGACGGTCCACCCCTGTTATATTCTTATTTGTTAGCAAAAGATTGCTTTGTACCTGCCTTTACGCTCCGAGCTACATTGCAGCTCCCTGGCCCTCGCCCTCGGGCGTCTGTTGGCCTGTTGTATTGCGCTATGTGGGGCTTTTTTTCCCCTCTGCTTTTAAATTTTGCTGAACCTGTTTCCCAGTTCCGTGTTTGCTTGTAGCACTCTGGCCCCTGCCGTCAGGCATTGGCCTGTTGTGCTGTGTGGTGTTCCGACCACACTGCTTATTAATTTAGTTTGAAACCATTTTCAGGTTCGGTGCTCTTTATCGCACCATGGCAATGGCCTTCTGGCGTTGGCCTGTTGTGCTATGTGGTGTTTTTCCCCACTGCATCCTGATTTTGTTGAACCCGTTTTCCGGTTCCGTGCTACTTGCAGCACTTCTCAGGCGTCAGCCTGTTTTGTTGTGTGGTGTTTATTCCCCACTGCTTATTATTTTTGTAGAACCAGTTCTTGGGTTCAGTGCTACTTGCAGTTTTCAGGCCTGAGCCCTTGGTTGTTTGGATTTTTGCCTTCTTCTATTTCTCGCTTGTATTTTCCTCTGCGTATTTCTGCTGCCTGGTAGGCTGTGTTACCTTATTCTCTGGCATCTCGGTGTACTGTCAGCCTGACTTGTGATGCTACCCATGTGTTAATAGTCTTTCCTTGTGTCTTACAATATACATCTTTTTCTCTTGTATGTTCCGCTACCTCTTTTGTTTTCCTTCCCTATTCTCTTCTGGACACACATGCATCACATGTTTGGTTTTTGTTACTTATGTTGCGCTACAGACCCTCAGGCATCTGAGCGCTGCTAATTTCCCACGGTGTGTGGTGCTCATTTATCGACCTTGGCGACAATGAAAGGCTGAGTTCGGCCCTGCCGGGGTTCGACCCTGCGTCAGCAGGCTCTGCCCTAATGTCAAGGTGCACGCTCTACTTGTTGTGCTATCTGACTCTCTGTACCGTTTTGGAGGGTGTGACTATATTTTGGAAATATATCCTCTATCTGTTACCTTGGCTGCCCTTAGCGGCAAGCCTGGGTTTTTATTCTGGCCCCTGGTTTGTGCTTGTTTGTCCTGTTACCTGTGTTGATGCTGTTTCTGTTCCAATCTCGGCCACATCAAGACGCTGGGGAAACTGGTCATCCGCTTTAAACTTAAACAAAGTCTTTTCCCATGTGTTTCACAATGTCGTTCGTGTAATTCCCCAAATATAACATTTTACGTATGTTAGCGTAACCTAAAACTTTCGCTTTGACTTTTGCCCTTGTAAAGAACCCATTATTTTAATATTTTTCTCTATCACAGAGTGGATTCGAACCCTCGACCTTTCCTGTGCCAACCACATGCATTTACTGACTGCGCCACTGAGACTGTCGGCTGTTGTAATGCGTATTGCAACTTGTGCCGTGGTAGCTTGTTCACATTAGTTTGTTGTCTATGCAAGGTTCTTTCCTTTGCTGTCTGTTTGCTAAAATTCTTCAGCGTTTGTGGATGACACGTGGGGCTACCAGTGTTATTTGTTTTTTCGTTTGTTCGCAATTGTACCCATTCCTTGGGGGATCCAAACTCACAGTCTTGTGATCTCGGGCCCTGCTTATTTTGTGCTGTGCCACTCTGTTATACCTTGTCCGTAAACTGGGTAACGTTGTAACAAGAGGGAGAGCCCTACTGGCGGAACCTTGGGCTGGGTACAAGTATGTATAACTAGGGGGTTGGTAGCCGCCGGAAAAATTAAACCATTCTTGATTTGTAGAATGTTATGCTACTTATGGGGAATTGTGGTGGTGTTAAAAATAATCACCAGAGAGTATTTTTCTGTTAAACAACTGCTTAACATTGCTTTCTACCCTTATCCTAAAACTCATGTTGAGTATTGACGTGGATAAATCTGTTGTTGAATATTGCCTCCATTCCTTGATTATACATAATGACTATGATTTATTCTGGTGTATGTATCTATTTTTTGGTTTTTTGTTCATTTGATCTTCATTTATAACATATGTAAATAAATATATGTCCCCTGAAGTAAGGGGTTTACAATAATTGTTATGATTTGTTCTAATATATACTGTTAATTCTTCACTAAGTGAGTATATTTTGCAATATGTGCATGCTGGGAAGCAGGTGATTTTTTTTAACACCACCACAATTCCCCATAAGTAGCACAACATTCTACAAATCAAGAATGGGTTAATTTTTCTGGCGACTACCAACCCCCTAGTTATACATACTCGTAAACTGGTTATCTTGCGCTGCATGCATCGAGCCCTGCTTATAATTGGCCTGTGTTGGCCCTGACGGGATCCGAACCTGTGTTTGTAGACTCTGCACGGGTGTCCACGCGAGCCCTTATTTGCTGTGCTATGTGGCTGGCTCATGCAGTTTGTTTAATTTATATCATAATAACGCTTCCCCGGGGATTCGAACACAGGGCTTTGTGATGTCAAGCCCCACTCCTTAACCGCTGTGCCACTGGTGTTGCGCCTCGCTTCTTCGTTCCTGCACCAGCTTTTAGCAAAAGGGGGGTGGGTCTCAGTGAACGCTTCGTTCTCGTCTGCTTAAATCCTTGGGAATCCCTCTGTTTTCATTATAAACACTTTTCTTGGAGGTGATAATGTTTACTATGGCAAAATTATTGTTACATTTAGCAAATATGCGCGTCTACTGTTTTCCGAGTGTTCCGTGTTAACTTGCTTCTGAGGGTTTGTCTAGTTTATGACCGGCAGAAACCAGTCGTTGCTTTGCAACCCGGCGCAGGGGCACACTTACTTGGAAGGTGAAACTGACACACCGCCTGCGCCGGGCTGCCTGATTGTTTTCTTCCGCCGCTCGCTTGGCTAAAACACAGCGTCCCGCTTTGTGGCTTTGCTGTGTCCTCCGGATGACACTCCTTGTGCCGCTCTCCCAACGGAAGGAATATTCTTTGAACAGGGCAATGTTCACTTTGGAAAAAAGACGCCCGTGAAAAGGCGAACATTTTATGAAAATTAGGGCTGCCAAGGAGGAAGTTGCCGAGCAAACGGCAAACTTCCAAGGCAAAAGAAAAAGAAGAAAGAGAGTGGAGGATGCTGAGTGAACAGCGAACCTCCTGACTGTTTGGGTCCCTGTTCAGAGTCCACAGACAGTTTGTATTTTTCTGTGAGCTGTGGAGCTCTTATATAAGATCCAGGGGTAGCCCTGGGTCTTTGATGTGTAGCTGTGGGGGCTGGCCCAGCCCCCAGGTCGGCAGTAGCCGACTGTCGGGCCCCCCCGAGGGGAGGGCAGGTCTTTGTACTCCTTCCTGCCTGCTGCTGGTTTCCTCATGGTGCTTTGCACCCTGTTGCTTTGTGGAAGGGTGAGGTGTTGTTCACACCTCATCCTTCCTGTGCTTTGTAGTGAGGAGAGACTGCGTGTCTCTGTGTTGTGGGGGAGAGGGGAGCAGGCTTGGGGAGAAGACAGTGGCCCCTCTCCCCGGCTTGCCGGATAGTACCAGTAGTTACCCTGCCTCGCTTTGGGAGGCCCTGCAGCATTGCCCACAACTAGAGGAGACACTGCATATGTTATATTAGTATTAATCTACTGAAACTAAATACATTGGACAAGGCATCTGAGTACAAACGTGCCACCCATTTACCTCCAACATGTAGAAAACTGAACGTAATCCAACCTTTTCTGATAAAACACCCAAGCAGAAAAACTCGGAATACACTTCTTCGTGCAAGGTTTAATTTATTATCTACAAACGAAATTTTACATTCAAGAGGTCTTTCACCATCTAACACCTGCCGCTTTTGTAACGACCCCGACCAACCAGAAACATTACGTCATCTTTTGCTATTGTGTCGTGGTACAGACAAATTTAGATCCCCATATATATTGCACCATCTAAAGAATGCCTACCTGAGGGAAGAAGATCTTTGGTAGGAACGCTTAATAGGAGGCTTGAGACCTTCCTGGACCATAGCAGCCACAAACATTTTGGACCAGATCTTTCTACAAGCACCACTACAGCCTCCCCAGAATGGGTTAACACAAACAGATTGTGGGGAGTGATCCTCTTCTGTCCTGTTCTGTTTGCCTTCGTCCTCACTTTTACCATCTGTGTTTCCACTCTGGCTTTCATTGTTAACCAGTTCTTCAGTTTCATCTTCTATCTTTACTTTTTCTACTACTATTTTTGCTTTTACCTTCGCTTTTACTTTTGAAATCTTACGTTACCTTCTTCATCTTCTTGTAAAAATAACTTCGGTGATTATATACTCGTAATAAAAAATAAAAAAAATATATATTTTTTTTTTTACTGAAACTCCTCTCAAATATGTGTTCTAATGTAGCATTACATGGTCTTGTGTAGCACATCGCCCCCCTTTCGGTGACCTATCACAGCAGCAACCGTAACCAAGAACCACAAGGGTGCACACACATTGGAAAACAACCAATATTTCTTGTTATGGTGAATATGTCCCCCAAAATGTTTTCACTATAAACTAGAATTCGTGGCTTTCCCAATGCTACACTGTAGTGTAGTAAATGATGAGTTACTTTCTTTTAGACTTCACTGTGACTGGGGACTGCTACGTTTGTCAAATAAGAAACAGTGAGATCAAACGACTGCTCAGGATCACACACTTTGCCTAAATGACGAAGCCAGGATTTCATGCGAGTCTGCAATTTAGACACTTGACCACACATCTAAACTGCTGTATCTGGTGATCTCTGCTAATGTTTGACTTACCTGGGCCAAAATAACAACCTGCCTTTTAGGGGTGGCTTTAAAATTACACAAATCACATATTAATCTACACTGTAATAGAAACATGTTGAAGAAAAAGAGTTTAATGGAAGATGTATTTTCCTTGTCTGTGAGCGGCCTGGTGGGGTGCCGGGATGTCACTGGCACCTTTCAGTGTCAGGGAAGTAGCCATTACTCAGGCAACAGGTAGGGGGCGGCCTGGTGGGGTGCCGGGGTGTCACGGGCACCTATCAGTGTCAGGGAAGTAGTCATTACTCAGGCAACATGTAGGGGGCGGACTTAAGGGGTGCCAAGATGTCACTGGCACCTTTCATTACTCAGGCAACAGGTAGGGGGTGGCCTGGTGGGGTGCCGGGGTGTCACGGGCACCTATCAGTGTCAGGGAAGTAGTCATTACTCAGGCAACAGGTAGGGGGCGGCCTGATGGGGTGTGTTTCTGCCCACTTGGCCCCATGTAACACAGGACTCTGTGCCAACACAGGTAATGCTCACACCCACAAACACACCAACAGCACGCCTGTCCCGAAGGCCATTAATCTTGCTTCTGTGGCTGCCCCTAGCCCTTCCAAGGCCAGGAGACTTCATTATTGTGGGTCGGTGGTGCTCGAGCCCCCTGCTCCCATATAATCTAGCGCATATACTGAGGGCCACCTGGTCCATCTTGCTGGGGGCCTCACAGCCTCCTATCCTAACGAGGGCTTCTCTGCTTCGCCATTTAGGTCTCTAGACCTCTTTGCCTCGGTTTTGATTCCTTCAACATCTTACTTCCGTCTGTTGCCTCGTCCTCCTCCATCAGTCCCTACTTCCATCTCCCCACCTGTTCCTACTCCAGCCCCTTACTTCTATCTCACCACTTGCTCTACTTTAGCCCCTCACCTGCCCTACTCCAGACACTCACGTGCGCTACTTCAAGCCACTCACCTGCCCTACTCCATCCATTCAGCTGCACTACTCCGCCACTCTCCTGCCCTACTCCAGCCATTCACATGTGCTACTCCAGACACTCACTTGCCCTACTCCAGCCACTCACCTGCCCGACTCCATCCATTCACCTGCCCTACTTCTCACCTGCCCTACTTCAGCCTCTCTCTCGTGCACTTCTTCAAGCCACTCACCTGCCTTACTCCATCTCCCCACCTGTCCCTACTCCAGCCCCTCATCAGCCTTACTTACTTCTATCTCACCACTTGCTCTACTTTAGCCACTCACCTGCCCTACTCCAGCCACTCACGTGCGCTACTTCAAGCCACTCACCTGCACTACTCTATCCATTCAGCTGCCCTACTCCAGCCACTCACCTGTGCTATTCCAGCCACTCACCTGCCCTACTCCAGCCACTCACTTGCCCTACTCCAGCCACTCACTTGCCCTACTTCAGCCACTCACATGCGCTACTTTAGTCACTCACGGCGTCACTCCAGCCACTCAACTGCCCTACTCCAGCCACTCACCTGCGCTACTTCAAGCCACTCACCTGCCCTACTTCAAGCCACTCACCTGCCCTACTCCAGCCACTCACATGCACTACTTCAAGCCACTCGCGTGCGCTACTCCAGCCACTCACTTGCGCTACTCCAGCCACTCACCTGCGCTACTCCAGCCACTCACCTGCGCTACTCCAGCCACTTACCTGCCCTACTCCAGCCACTCACCTGCCCTACTCCAGCCACTCACTTGCCCTACTCCAGCCACTCACCTGCCTGACTCCATCCATTCACCTGCCCTACTTCAGCCCCTCATTAGCCTTACTTACTTCTATCTCACCACTTGCTCTACTTTAGCCAATCACCTGCTCTACTCCAGCCACTCATGTGCGCTACTTCAAGCCACTCACCTGCACTACTCTATCCATTCAGCTGCCCTACTCCAGCCACTCACCTGTGCTACTCCAGACACTCACCTGCCCTACTCCAGCCATTCACCTGCCCTACTTCAGCCTCTCTCGGGCGCTTCTTCAAGCCATTCACCTGCCTTACTCCATCCACTAACCTGCCGTATTCCAGACACTCACCTGCCCTACACCAGCAACTGCCCTGCTCCAGCCACTTCCCTGCCCTACTTCAAGCCACTCCCCTGCCCTACTCCAACCACTCACATGCACTACTTCAAGGCACTCGCGTGCGCTACTCCAGCCACTCACTTGCGCTACTCCAGCCACTCACCTGCCGTACTCCAGCCACTCACTTGCCCTACTCCAGCCACTCACCTGCCCTACTCCATCCACTCACTTGCCCTACTCCAGCCACTCACTTGCCCTACTCCAGCCCCACCCTGCCATATTCGGGTCTGTCACTTGCACTACTTCCTACCCCTCACCTGCCTTACTCCTGGCCTTCGTCTGCCCTGCTTCCAGCCCTACAACTGCCTTCAGTTCCCTTCGGCCTCTCATTTACACGCCCTATAACATCACACAGAGCCGTGTCAAGGGGCGATGGGGTGGTGCGCTTACACAGGGACGCCGCAAATAAAGTGCACTGGCAGCCCCTGACACTTTACATTGTGTGAGCTGGCGGCGCCCTTTACATGACACCTAATGTAAAGTGTCAGTCAATGACTTTCTATTAGAGAGTGACAGGGGCGCAGCGTGATTCTTGAGTGGGTGCTGCGCTGCGCCACCGCGCCCCTGTCGCTCACGAATAGAAAGTCATTGACTGACGCTTTACATGACAGCGTCACATTGTGTGAGCCGGTGGATATGCCCCGAGTCCACACCTGCTGCAGCTTCTCGATTCAACGCGGGCACGCCACCCCCATCCCGCACACTGACACCTCACCCCCCAGGACCGGGGCTTGTCTAGTCGTTCACTGGACGACTGTGGAATCAGACACGATATACGTTGCAATCTCGGCTTCCCAGAGTTAGCGCGTTGTTTTCTCCTGGCTAGACTGCTTTATGCATCCCCACGTCCCAGAAGGATGCTTAACGCCTGGTGCGTAAAACGGGGCCGCCCTGGAAGTCTCGGGAGCTCAACTACTGCGTAGGTCACGCACTGTTCCGTGCCGGCCTCCGCCTCCCCCCAGCCCCCCCATGTCCACCCCCGTCCCCCACCGTCTGACCTTCCTTCACCTTCACCGAGTATTTGCATTTATTGAGCGCTATACGCCAACGCGCTGGCCGAGTTCCCCCCCACCCCCAACCCCCTCCAGGCTATGAGTACCCTTCCCCCCTCTTACCTATCAGTAAGTATTGAGGTCCGGGAGCTGCTGGTTGGGTGCTTTGGCTTCTGCGTATTGAAGGTTCGGCTCAAGTCACTGCCAGTCACAGGTCCCTGGAGCTTCCCCGCTTCAGGCCAGCATGTAGCTGCGTGCGTTCAGCCCCTGGGCGCCCCCTTCTCCCTGGTGCATCCCGGGTGCACTCGGACCGGCAGGTGCTGTGTGTGTCCTGCGTGCTCTGGACGCCGTCTCTGGCTACTGCCAACCCAGGGTCCAGAGATGCGCCCGGCTCCCCGGCGCTCCTTGCCCTGCAGTTCCCGGCTTCTCTGCACCGCACTGAGTGCTCTGCGCCTCAGCACCCCCGGGTGATGATTGCCGTCTCCTGGCGTCTCGCATCCGCCTGCACCCACGGTGTCTAGGGCGCACGTCCGCAGGCTTCCCGGTGCATTCAGCCCTCTGCGTGCGTGTGATGCCTTCTGGTCCCTCGGTAGCGCTCGGTGTCACACCCCCTCTCGCCCCCCCTCCTCCCCGATGCTTTCTGAAACGCACGTCCTCCTTCCGCGTCATGAGAGGAGCCGCCGCCGTTCGATGTGTCCTAGTGCTGGAAGATCAGGGGGGGGCGGGGAAGGTGGGGGCCGGGCCGGCTGGTGCACCTGCCACTCCCGTCTCCTCCCGCACACGCCGCTCCCTGAGCCAGAATGCATTCAGCCCTGATCACTAGGGCGCCAGAGATCCCCTGCCCCACCCCCAGCACCAGGGGGAACCTCGCTCCTGGCCCCACCATCAAGGTGACCTGCGGTCCTGACCCCACCATCAAGGTGACCGCCGGTCCTGACTCCACCATCAAGGTGACCCGCAGCCACAAGGATCCCACCAGCCCTGACCCCACCATCAAGGTGACTGCAGCCCTGACCCCACCATCAAGGTGACCTGCGGTCCTGACCCCACCATCAAGGTGACCCACCAGCCCTTACCCTACCATGTTATGTTATGTTATGTTGCACTTATATAGCGCCTTATATACCATTGGTATGGTCTGAAGGCGGTGGTAGGTTGAACACCCTTGGGAACCGAAGTCCTGGTCAGTAGAGGGAGTAGAGAGAGTCCAAAGGTGCGTGTGCGCACCAGGTATGTGTGCAGCTGGTGCGGAATTCCTGTGGCAGCTGCTTCCTAGCGGTAGGTGTGGTGGCTAATAGATCAGGAGTATGTGTTCGATCTGGCCGGAATTATCCAGACCGAGAGTGGCAGCGTTAGGCCTGAAGAGAACGCTTGGCTGGGGGTGTGAGACCATCAAGGTGACCCTCAAACACAAGGGTCCCACCAGCCCTGACCCAACCATCAAGGTGACCTGCGGCCCTGACCCCACCATCAAGGTGACCCTCAGCCACAAGGGTCCCACCAGCCCTGACCCCACCATCAAGGTGACCTGCGGTCCTGACCCCACCATCAAGGTGACCCACCAGCCCTGACCCCGTCATCAAGGTGACCCTCAGACACAAGGGCCACACCAGCCCTGACCCCATCATCAAGGTGACCTTCAGCCACAAGGGTCCCACCAGCCCTGACCCCACCATCAAGGTGATCCTCAGCCACAAGGGCCCCACCAGCCCTGACCCCATCATCAAGGTGACCCTCAGCCACAAGGGTCCCACCAGCTCTGACCCCACCATCAAGGTGACCCTCAGCCACAAGGGCCCCACCAGCCCTGACCCCACCATCAAGGTGACCCTCAGTGACAAGGGTCCCACCAGCCTTCACCCCACCATCAAGGTGACCCACCAGCCCTGACCCCACCATCAAGGTGACCTGCGGCCCTGACCCCATCATCAAGGTGACCCTCAGCCACAAGGGTCCCACCAGCCATTGACCCCACCATCAAGGTGACCTGCGGTCCTGACCCCACCATCAAGGTGACCCACTAGGCCTGACCCCGTCATCAAGGTTACCCTCAGCCACAAGGGTCCCACCAGCCTGACCCCACCATCAAGGTGACCCTCAGCCACAAGGGTCCCACCAGCCCTGACCCCACCATCAAGGTGACCTGCGGTCCTGACCCCACCATCAAGGTGACCCACCAACCCTGACCCCGTCATAAAGGTGACCCTCAGACACAAGGGTCCCACCAGCCCTGACCCCAGCATCAAGGTGACCTGAAGCCTTGACCCCACCATCAAGGTGACCCACCAGCCACAAGGGTCCCACCAACCCTGACCCCACCAACAAGGTGACATGTGACCCTGACCCCACCATCAAGGTGACCCTCAACCACAAAGGTCCCACCAGCCCTGACCCCACCTTCAAGAAGACCTCCGGTCCTGACCCCACCATCAAGGTGACCCTCAGCCACACGGGTCCCACCAGCCCTGACCCCATCATCAAGGTGACCCATCAGCCCTGACCCCACAATCAAGGTGACCCTCAGCCACAAGGGTCCCACCAGCCCCACCCCATTATCAAGGTGGCCTCCGGTCCTGACCCCACCATCAAGGTGATCCACCAGCCCTGACCCCAACATCAAGGTGGTGACTGGTCCTGACCCCACCATTAAGGTGACCCTCAGCCACAAGGGTCCCACCAGCCCTCACCCCACCATCAAGGTGACCTGCGGTCCTGACCCCACCATCAAGGTGATATGAGGTCCTGACCCCACCATCAAAGTGACCCACCAGTCCTTACCCCACCATCAAGGTGACCCTCAGCCACAAGGGTCCAACCAGCCCTGACCCCACCATCAAGGTGACCCTCAGCCACAAGGGCCCAACCAGCCCTGACCCCATCATTAAGGTGGCCCTCAGCCAAAAGGGTCCCACCAGCCCTGACCCCACCATCAAGGTGACCCTCAGCCACAAGGGCCCAACCAGCCGTGACCCCATCATTAAGGTGGCCCTCAGCCACAAGGTTCCCACCAGCCCTGACCCCACCAAAAAGGTGACCCTCAGCCACAAGGGCCCCACCAGCCCTGACCCCACCATCAAGGTGACCCTCAGCGACAAGGGTCCCACCAGCCCTGACCCCACCATCAAGGTGACCTGCGGCCCTGACCCCACCATCAAGGTAACCCTCAGCCACAAGGGTCCCACCAGCCCTCACCACGCCATCAAGGTGACCTGCGGTCCTGACCCCACCATCAAGGTGACCCACTAGCCCTGACCCCATCATCAAGGTGACCCTCAGCCACAAGGGTCCCACCAGCCTTGACCCCACCATCAAGGTGACCCTCAGCCACAAGGGTCCCACCAGCCCTGACCCCACCTTCAAGGTGACCTGCGGTCCTGACCCCACCATCAAGGTGACCCACCAGCCCTGACCCCATCATCAAGGTGACCCTCAGACCCTCAGACACAAGGGTCCCACCAGCCCTGACCCACCATCAAGGTGACCTGAAGCCCTGACCCCACCATCAAGGTGACCCACCAGCCACAAGGGTTCCAGCAGCCCTGACCCAACCATCAAGGTGACATGTGACCCTGACCCCACCATCAAGGTGACCCTCAACCACAAAGGTCCCACCAGCCCTGACCCCACCATCAAGGAGACCTCTGGTCCTGAGCCCACCATCAAGGTGACCCTCAGCCACACGGGTCCCACCAGCCCTGACCCCATCATCAAGGTGACCCATCAGCCCTGACCCCACCATCAAGGTGACCCTCAGCCACAAGGGCCCAACCAGCCCTGACCCCATCATCAAGGTGACCCTCAGCCACAAGGGTCCCACCAGCCCTGACCCCACCATCAAGGTGACCCTCAGCCACAAGGGCACCACCAGCCCTGAACCCACCATTAAGGTGACCCTCAGCGACAAGGGTCCCACCAGCCCTAACCCCACCATCAAGGTGACCCACCAGCCCTGACCCCACCATCAAGGTGACCTGCGGCCCTGACCCCGCCATCAAGGTGACCCTCAGCCACAAGGGTCCCACCAGCCCTCACCACACCATCAAGGTGACCTGCGGTCCTGACCCCACCATCAAGGTGACCCACTAGCCCTGACCCCGTCATCAAGGTGACCCTTAGCCACAAGGGTCCCACCAGCCCTGACCCCACCATCAAGGTGACCCTCAGCCACAAGGGCCCCACCAGCCCTGACACCACCATCAAGGTGACCTGCGGTCCTGACCCCACCATCAAGGTGACCCACCGGCCCTGACTCCGTCATCAAGGTGACCCTCAGACACAAGGGTCCCACCAGCCCTGACCCCACCATCAAGGTGACCTGAAGCCCTGACCCCACCATCAAGGTGACCCACCAGCCACAAGGGTCCCACCAGCCCTGACCCCACCATCAAGGTGACCCTCAACCACAAAGGTCCCACCAGCCCTGACCCCACCATCAAGGAGACCTCTGGTCCTGACCCCACCATCAAGGTGACTCTCAGCCACACGGGTCCCACCAGCCTGGACCCCATCATCAAGGTGACCCATCAGCCCTGACCCCACAATCAAGGTGACCGTCAGCCACAAGGGTCCCACCAGCCCCACCCCATTATCAAGGTGGCCTCCGGTCCTGACCCCACCATCAAGGTGATCCACCAGCCCTGACCCCAACATCAAGGTGACCCTCAGCCACTCGGGTCCCACCAGCCCTGACTCCACCATCAAGGTGGTGACTGGTCTGGACCCCACTATCAAGGTGACCCTCAGCCACAAGGGTCCCACCAGCGCTCACCCCACCATCAAGGTAACCAGCGGTCCTGACCCCACCATCAATGTGACCTGAGGTCCTGACCCCACCATCAAGGTGACCCACCAGCCCTTACCCCACCATCAAGGTGACCCTCAGCCACAAGGGTCCCACCAGCCTTGACCCCACCATCAAGGTGATCTGCAGTCCTGACCCCACCATCAAGGTGACCCACCAGCCCTGACCCCACCATCAAGGTGACCCTCAGCCACAAGGGCCCAACCAGCCCTGACCCCATCATCAAGGTGACCCTCAGCCACAAGGCTCCCACCGGCCCTGACCCCACCTCAGCCACAAGGGCCCCACCAGCACTGACCCCACCATCAAGGTGACCCTCAGCGACAAGGGTCCCACCAGCCCTGACCCCACCATCAAGGTGACCTGCGGCCCTGACCCCACCATCAAGGTGATCCACCAGCCCTGACCCCAACATCAAGGTGACCACCAGCCACAAGGGTCCCACCAGCCCTGACTCCACCGTCAAGGTGGTGACTGGTCCTGACCCCACCATTAAGGTGACCCTCAGCCACAAGGGTCCCACCAGCCCTCACCCCACCATCAAGGTGACCTGCGGTCCTGACCCCACCATCAAGGTGATATGAGGTCCTGACCCCACCATCAAAGTGACCCACCAGACCTTACCCCACGATCAAGGTGACCCTCAGCCACAAGGGTCCCACCAGCCCTGACCCCACCATCAAGGTGACCCTCAGCCACAAGGGCCCAACCAGCCCTGACCCCATCATTAAGGTGGCCCTCAGCCACAAGGGTCCCACCAGCCCTGACCCCACCATCAAGGTGACCCTCAGCCACAAGGGCCCAACCAGCCGTGACCCCATCATTAAGGTGGCCCTCAGCCACAAGGTTCCCACCAGCCCTGACCCCACCATCAAGGTGACCCTCAGCCACAAGGGCCCCACCAGCCCTGACCCCACCATCAAGGTGACCCTCAGGGACAAGGGTCCCACCAGCCCTGACCCCACCATCAAGGTGACCTGCGGCCCACACCCCACCATCAAGGTAACCCTCAGCCACAAGGGTCCCACCAGCCCTCACCACGCCATCAAGGTGACCTGCGGTCCTGACCCCACCATCAAGGTGACCCACTAGCCCTGACCCCATCATCAAGGTGACCCTCAGCCACAAGGGTCCCACCAGCCCTGACCCCACCATCAAGGTGACCCTCAGCCACAAGGGTCCCACCAGCCCTGACCCCACCTTCAAGGTGACCTGCGGTCCTGACCCCACCATCAAGGTGACCCACCAGCCCTGACCCCACCATCAAGGTGACCTGAAGCCCTGACCCCACCATCAAGGTGACCCACCAGCCACAAGGGTTCCAGCAGCCCTGACCCAACCATCAAGGTGACATGTGACCCTGACCCCACCATCAAGGTGACCCTCAACCACAAAGGTCCCACCAGCCCTGACCCCACCATCAAGGAGACCTCTGGTCCTGAGCCCACCATCAAGGTGACCCTCAGCCACACGGGTCCCACCAGCCCTGACCCCATCATCAAGGTGACCCATCAGCCCTGACCCCACCATCAAGGTGACCCTCAGCCGCAAGGGCCCAACCAGCCCTGACCCCATCATCAAGGTGACCCTCAGCCACAAGGGTCCCACCAGCCCTGACCCCACCATCAAGGTGACCCTCAGCCACAAGGGCACCACCAGCCCTGAACCCACCATTAAGGTGACCCTCAGCGACAAGGGTCCCACCAGCCCTGACCCCACCATCAAGGTGACCCACCAGCCCTGACCCCACCATCAAGGTGACCTGCGGCCCTGACCCCGCCATCAAGGTGACCCTCAGCCACAAGGGTCCCACCAGCCCTCACCACACCATCAAGGTGACCTGCGGTCCTGACCCCACCATCAAGGTGACCCACTAGCCCTGACCCCGTCATCAAGGTGACCCTCAGCCACAAGGGTCCCACCAGCCCTGACCCCACCATCAAGGTGACCCTCAGCCACAAGGGTCCCACCAGCCCTGACACCACCATCAAGGTGACCTGCGGTCCTGACCCCACCATCAAGGTGACCCACCGGCCCTGACTCCGTCATCAAGGTGACCCTCAGACACAAGGGTCCCACCAGCCCTGACCCCACCATCAAGGTGACCTGAAGGCCTGACCCCACCATCAAGGCGACCCACCAGCCACAAGGGTCCCACCAGCCCTGACCCCACCATCAAGGTGACCCTCAACCACAAAGGTCCCACCAGCCCTGACCCCACCATCAAGGAGACCTCTGGTCCTGACCCCACCATCAAGGTGACCCTCAGCCACACGGGTCCCACCAGCCTGGACCCCATCATCAAGGTGACCCATCAGCCCTGACCCCACAATCAAGGTGACCGTCAGCCACAAGGGTCCCACCAGCCCCACCCCATTATCAAGGTGGCCTCCGGTCCTGACCCCACCATCAAGGTGATCCACCAGCCCTGACCCCAACATCAAGGTGACCCTCAGCCACAAGGGTCCCACCAGCCCTGACTCCACCATCAAGGTGGTGACAGGTCTGGACCCCACTATCAAGGTGACCCTCAGCCACAAGGGTCCCACCAGCCCTCACCCCACCATCAAGGTAACCAGCGGTCCTGACCCCACCATCAATGTGACCTGAGGTCCTGACCCCACCATCAAGGTGACCCACCAGCCCTTACCCCACCATCAAGGTGACCCTCAGCCACAAGGGTCCCACCAGCCCTGACCCCACCATCAAGGTGACCTGCAGTCCTGACCCCACCATCAAGGTGACCCTCAGCCACAAGGGCCTAACCAGCCCTGACCCCATCATCAAGGTGACCCTCAGCCACAAGGCTCCCACCAGCCCTGACCCCACCTCAGCCACAAGGGCCCCACCAGCCTTGACCCCACCATCAAGGTGACCCTCAGCGACAGGGGTCCCACCAGCCCTGACCCCACCATCAAGGTGACCTGCGGCCCTGACCCCACCATCAAGGTAACCCTCAGCCACAAGGGTCCCACCAGCCCTCACCACACCATCAAGGTGACCTGCGGTCCTGACCGCACCATCAAGGTGACCCACTAGCCCTGACCCCATCATCAAGATGACCCTCAGCCACAAGGGTCCCACCAGCCCTGACCCCACCATCAAGGTGACCCTCAGCCACAAGGGTCCCACCAGCCCTGACCCCACCATCAAAGTGACCTGCGGTCCTGACCCCACCATCAAGGTGACCCACCAGCCCTGACCCCATCATCAAGGTGACCCTCAGACACAAGGGTCCCACCAGCCCTGACCCCACCATCAAGGTGACCTGAAGCCCTGACCCCACCATCAAGGTGACCCACCGGCCACAAGGGTCCCACCTTCCCTGACCCCACCATCAAGGTGACATGTGACCCTGACCCCACCATCAAGGTGACCCTCAACCAGAAAGGTCCCACCAGCCCTGACCCCACCATCAAGGAGACCTCTGGTCCTGAGCCCACCATCAAGGTGACCCTCAGCCACACGGGTCCCACCAGCCCTGACCCCATCATCAAGGTGACCCATCAGCCCTGACCCCACCATCAAGGTGACCCTCAGCCACATGGGCCCAACCAGCCCTGACCCCATCATCAAGGTGACCCTCAGCCACAAGGGTCCCACCAGCCCTGACCCCACCATCAAGGTGACCCTCAACCACAAGGGCCCCACCAGCCCTGACCCCACCATCAAGGTGACCCTCAGCGACAAGGGTCCCACCAGCTCTGACCCCACCATCAAGGTGACCCACCAGCCCTGACCCCACCATCAAGGTGACCTGCGGCCCTGACCCCACCATCAAGGTGACCCTCAGCCACAAGGGTCCCACCAGCCCTCACCACACCATCAAGGTGACCTGCGGTCCTGACTCCACCATCAATGTGACCCACTAGACCTGACCCCACCATCAAGGTGACCCTCAGCCACAAGGGTACCACCAGCCCTGACCCCACCATCAAGGTGACCCTCAGCCACAAGGGTCCCACCAGCCCTGACCCCACTATCAAGGTGACCTGTGGTCCTGACCCCACCATCAAGGCGACTCACCAGCCACAAGGGTCCCACCAGCTCTGATCCCACCATCAAGGTGACCCTCAGCCACACGGGTCCCACCAGCCCTGACCCCATCATCAAGGTGACCCATCAGCCCTGACCCCACAATCAAGGTGACCCTCAGCCACAAGGGTCCCACCAGCCCCACCCCATTATCAAGGTGGCCTCCGGTCCTGACCCCACCATAAAGGTGATCCACCAGCCCTGACCCCACCATCAAGGTGGTGACTGGTCCTGAACCCACCATCAAGGTGACCCTCAGCCACAAGAGTCCCACCAGCCCTCACCCCACCATCAAGGTGACCTGCGGTCCTGACCCCACCATCAAGGTGACCCACCAGCCCTGACCCCGTCATCAAGGTGACCCTCAACCACAAGGGTCCCACCACCCCTCACCCCACCATCAAGTTGACCCTCAGCCACAAGGGTCCCACCAGCCCTGACCCCACCATCAAGGTGACCTGCGGTCCTGACCCCACCATCAAGGTGACCCACCAGCCCTGACCCCATCATCAAGGTGACCCTCAGCCACAAGGGTCCCACCATCCCTCACCCCACCATCAAGGTGACCCTCAGCCACAAGGGTCCCACCAGCCCTGACCCCACCATCAAGGTGACCTGCGGTCCTGACCCCACCATCAAGGTGACCCACCAGCCCTGACCCCATCATCAAGGTGACCCTCAGCCACAAGGGTCCCACAACCCCTCACCCCACCATCAAGGTGACCCTCAGCCACAAGGGTCCCACCAGCCCTGACCCCACCATCAAGGTGACCTGCGGTCCTGACCCCACCATCAAGGTGACCCACCAGCCCTGACCCCGTCATCAAGGTGACCCTCAGACACAAGGGTCCCACCAGCCCTGACCCCACCATCAAGGTGACTTGAAGCCCTGACCCCACCATCAAGGTGACCCACCAGCCACAAGGGTCCCACCAGCCCTGAACCCACCATCAAGGTGACATGTGGCCCTGACCCCACTATCAAGGTGAGCCTCAACCACAAAGGTCCCACCAGCCCTGACCCCACCATCAAGGAGACCTCTGGCCCTGACCCCACAATCAAGGTGACCCTCAGCCACAAGGGTCCCACCAGCCCTGACCCCACCATCAAGGTGACCCTCGGCGACAAGGGTCCCAACAGCCCTGACCCCACCATCAAGGTGACCCTCAGCGACAAGGGTCCCACCAGCCCTGACCCCACCATCAAGGTGACCCACCAGCCCTGACCCCACCATCAAGGTGACCTGCGGCCCTGACCCCACCATCAAGGTGACCCTCAGCCACAAGGGTCCCAAAAGCCCTCACCCCACCATCAAGGTGACCCACCAGCCCTGACCCCAACATCAAGGTGACCCTCAGCCACAAGGGTCCCACCAGCCCTGACCCCACCATCAAGGTGGTGACTGGTCCTGACCCCACCATCAAGGTGACCCTCAGCCACAAGGGTCCCACCAGGCCGAACCCCATCATCAAGATGGGCGACTGGTCCTGACCCCACCATCAAGGTGACCCTCAACCACAAGGGTCCCACCAGCCCCACCCCATCATCAAGGTGGCCTCCAGTCCTGACCCCACCATCAAGATGACCCACCAGCCCTGACCCCAACATCAAGGTGACCCTCAGCCACAAGGGTCCCACCAACCCTGACCCCACCATCAAGCTGGTGATTGGTCCTGACCCCACCATCAAGGTGACCCTCAGCCAAAAGGGTCCCACCAGGCCGAACCCCATCATCAAGGTGGCAACTGGTCCTGACCCCACCATCAAAGTGACCCTCAGCCACAAGGGTCCCACCAGGCCGAACCCCATCATCAAGGTGGTGACTGGTCCTGACCCCACCATCAAGGTGACCCTCAGCCACACGGGTCCCACCAGCCCTGACCCCACCATCAAGGTGGTCTCCGGTCCTGACCCCACCATCAAGGTGGTGACTGGTCCTGACCCCACCATCAAGATGACCCTCAGCCACAAGGGTCCCACCAGGCCGAACCCCATCATCAAGGTGGTGACTGGTCCTGACCCCACCATCAAGGTGACCCTCAGCCACACGGGTCCCACCAGCCCTGACCCCACCATCAAGGTGACCTGCGGCCCTGACTCCACCATCAAGGTGACCCTCAGCCACAAGGGTCCCACCAGCCCTGACCCCACCATCAAGGTGACCTGCGGCCCTGACCCCACCATCAAGGTGACCCAGCAGTCCTGACCCACTATCAAGGTGACCTGCAGCCCTGACCACATCACAAGGTGACCCTCAACCACAAAGATCCCACCAACCCCAACCCATCAAGGTGACCTCCCGTCCAGACCCCAGCATCAAGGCAACCCTCAGCCACAAGGGTCCCACCAGCCCTGACCTCACCATCAAGGTGACCTGAAGCCCCGACCCCACCATCAAGGTGACCCACCAGCCACAAGAATCCCACCGGCCCTGACCCCACCATCAAGGTGGCATGTGGCCCTGACCCCACCATCAAGGTGACCCTCAACCACAAAGGTCCCACCAGCCCTGACCCCACCATCAAGGCGACCTCCGGTCCTGACCCCACCATCAAGGTGACCCTCAGCCACACGGGTCCCACCAGCCCTGACCCCATCATCAAGGTGACCCATCAGCCATGACCCCACAATCAAGGTGACCCTCAGCCACAAGGGTCCCACCAGCCCTACCCCATCATCAAGGTGGCCTCCGGTCCTGACCCCACCATCAAGGTGACCCACCAGGGGGCGTGGCTAACTAGCCATGGTGTAGGATGTGTCTTACTGAAGCTGCTCCGGATGATCCGACGTTGATCCGAAGATTCAGCCTAAAAAATGACTCATGTACTCCATAAATGACTGCAAAGACGTCGGAAGAGGTGCCCCACAACAACTGAAGGAAGCATGGTAATTGGGTGAAGCAGCACAGAGAATTAGAACTTTTAAGATTGTCGCTCCGTAGAAACAAAGACACACAAAATGGTGGACAACAAAGGGACCGAAGCCGCGACCGCAGAAACAACTGAGCCGTGCTGTGGAGATTAAGAGGAAGACTGGCTTTTGAGATTCGCGCGGCACCGCCCCTTGGTGCCTGCTCGATTCCAATGTTCTGAGCTGCGTTTGTTTACAGAACACACCGCCGAATCACATTGCAGTCAACTATAGGACCCGGTGTGGTGGATCGAACTGTGCGGCGGATACAGTAGCCGCATTCTGAGAACCTTTCGCTACAATAGGCGGTGAGCCTCCAGATACAGATGGAACGTTCCGGGCGACCGCAGAGCTGACGGAAAAGATACAGTGCCATTTCATATGAATAGCAACAAAGGAGCCGCGCTGTGTGTGAAGTGCCAGTGCGGCTAGCTGGATACATTCTTGCCTGCAATTACACACAGAGGCGGAGGCAAGATACTGAACGAAATGGCTCCCTGCCATTGTGCACAAACGTCATTCTCGGATTGAACTGTGTGGCGGACGCAGCAGCCGCGTCACGAGAACCTTTTGCTACAATAAGTAGTAAGCCCTCAGACACAGGTAGCACGTTCAGGACGACCGCAGAGCCGATGAAAGGGATACAGTGATATCTCACACAAACAGCAGTGTAGGAGCCGCGCTGGGGGAGAGGAGCCAGTGCGGCTAACTGGATACATTCTTGCCCGTAATTACGCATGAAAACTGAGGCGAGATACTGAATGTGACAGCTTCCAGCCACTGTGTCCAACAAATAAGTACCCTGCACAAACGAAACCCTACAATAGTGCCTAAAGAATACGGATACCGAATGCCAGGGAAGGAGAAAGGATCTTCTCGCTCTGCTGGAGACATATGCCTAAGTGACTAATCTGGTAATGATGCCTCATAGGGTAAATGGGCGCATGGAGCCACGTACCATATGAACCTTGAGGTGCAATGGTGGTAAATACAGAAGTACATCTAATGGCCCTAGGGAACGAATGAGCTGGCCATTGACTCTCACGGCTGGGGAACATGGCATGCAGGGTCGAGCCAGATTACTGATGGTACTTGTGGGACCTGTGCGAACGTCGAACCGAGCGTACAGAGCATAGAGCGCCCAGAATACAGATGGCCCTGCCAGGAGTCAGAAGAGGCCTATAGGAAGTAGTAGTAACGGTTGTAGACGTGGGAGAATACAACCCACTTGAAAATACAACTTAATGCATATGAACACACACTGCAGCTCTTCGAGGGCAATGCCCCCAGGCCTGGACTGTCCTCGTGGTGCCACGGCAGAACGAAGAGACTGAACTGGCACACTACAAACAAGCTAAGACTAGACATACAGTCAGGATTGCAGGATGTCGGTGAAAGGAGCTAAGGCCAAGAGTAAACAACCCACGATGGAAGCCTTTGCCAAGACACAGCAGACTCCTACTGCATCGGCACAAAGTGCCGCAACTGCATCCGTGGAAGGTACTCCGGCAAAAGAAAACCACTTGATCCTAGCGGCTATAACGGAGTTGAAAACCTCATGGGGGATAACAATGGCGGACCTACGAACTTCCCTGGAGACCAAAATAGATGCAGTAGGAATAGAGGTCACCCTGCTGCGACAAGATATCAGGGCGCTGGCAGACAGCACGAGTAGTCTTGAGAGTGCGGTGAAAACCAACAAAGAAACAAGCACCAGTAACACAAAGGAGGTTCACATACTAAAGCAGCAGGTGGCTAACCTCGAGAATCATGTGGAGGAAGCTGAAGGAAGGGCGAGATGGAACAACATCCGCGTGGTCGGTCTGCCGGAGGGGGAAGAAGGCCAGGACCCCACGGACTATGTGGAGAATATGATCCTGCAAGAAATAGGGGCCGACAAACTCTCACAAGGATTTACAGTGGCGCGAGCACATAGGGCCCTGATGAGGAAACCGCGGCCAAGGGCCCCCCTCGAGTAATAATTGCAAAGATCCTGAACTATAAAGACAGGGAGAAGATATTGGAGTACTTTCGTAAATGTGAGAACGATAGAGAGAGCAACGGCGATCGTCACGGCTTATCCTGACTATACAATGCTAGTGCAGAGACAGCGTTACAACTATGTGGCGATCAAGAGAAGACTACGCATGGCTGGAATCAAATATATGCTTTTGTATCCCGCAAAGCTAAACGTCTTGCATAAAAGCAGAGTGTTCTTCTTTGATACCCCAGAGGAAGCGGCGGCATGTTGGACTTACAGGGCTGGCCGGAACGAGAGGAGGAGCAGGTCCACTAGGAGCACGATAAGTGATGGGGATAGTTCATGCATAATGAAACGATACATGGGGGGTATCCCAATAGAGACTATGGTATAGATAACAGTGGAAGGGTACAGATGGTTAATGCTGAAATCACATTATGATACTCTTGAATTTGTTGGACTTGTTGGACTAGAATATAGAGTATAAAGCACATAAGTAAATTGGGTAGTATTGAGCGTGGTGAATTTGAAGCGAATAGGAGCAGCAGGATGAAGGCACCCTACCCCCCAGGAAGTAGTAGTAAGACAGCCATTAGGGCGACTTTACCCTGCTGAGCTGCGAGTACAGGCTATTGCCAGAAAGGGCTAGATGCGGGGGTGCCTGAGATCCAGGGATGGAGCTGGGCAACAGTTGGGGAGGGCATTGTTGGGTCAGGGAAGGGAGGTGGGGGGGCGATAGGTTAGGGTGTTTGATGTGTATTTTGTTAAGGGGTATTCAAATTGGGAAACAAGCCTACATAGAAGGGGAATATACTGGGATTTGGACTGCACTGGTGAGGGGTGGGGTGGGACTTTGATAGGCCATGGGGGATCTTAAAATAATCACTTGGAATGTCAGAGGGCTCAACAGCTATTTAAAGAGGAACAAAGTTATGCTATACCTCCGCAGACAGAAGATAGACATAGCCCTGTTGCAGGAGACTCACCTGACACGGGATAAGATGGAGATGATCGAGAAGAAATGCAGGGGAACTGTTGTGGGCTCATCATATTCGGCTTACTCTAGAGGAGTAATCATCTGGGTGGCGCCACATGTCCCGTTTCAATTGTTACACACGATAATGGGAACGGACGGACGGATGGTCATAATGAGGGGATTGGTGGAAAACAAGGAGATAAGCATCATACATACGTACGCTCCAAATCAAAACACAGCGGCATATTTCAGAACCCTATGTAACAATCTCAGCATGTGTGTGGCGAGAGCAGTGATTTGGGGAGGAGACTTTAATTGTGTACTAAACCCTAAGGTGGATAGGTCAGATGGGAAAATGGATAGACCCGCCCTAGCTGCCAAGACATTGCAGACACTGCTGGATGATTTTGGGCTAGGGGATCTATGGAGGTCACACCAACCCCAGGAGAGACAATATTCACACTACTCCGCTCCTCAGCAACTACATACTAGGTTGGACTATTTTGTTGCCACGCCAGAGATAGTAACAGAGATCACACAGACAGAATATAAAGCAAGGGTCCTCTCAGACCACTCGCCATTGATCCTAAAATGGCAATATCGACCCCCGAGAGCGAGGATCCCGACATGGCGCCTCAGAGCAGAGGTGTTGAAAGACCCTGTTTTCAGGGAAGACATGAGAGAGGAGATTGTTAACTATTTTGAGACCAACACTGCCAGTGTGGACTCGGTGGGTACACTCTGGGAGGCCTTTAACGTTGTGATGAGAGGGGTAGCCATGGCAAAGTCCAAAGGTTCGCAAGTTGGGATCCTGGCTGAGCTACAGCAGACGGAAGAAGAATTAGAAAGAGCGCTGAGGAGAGAAGATATTACCAGGGATGACACTGAATTAATACTCAGGCTGCAACAGAAATGCGCTGGGCACTGGGAGAGGCTGTGTAACCTTAACTATAAAAAATACATAGAGAGACAGCATGCAGGAGGGGATAAACCAGGAAGGATCGTGGCATGGCTATATAAGAGGGAGACCCCCAGGCCCACGATTAGAACAATAATAAAGGAAGATGGGAACACGGTGGACACCCAAGAAGGGGTTAATCAGGAGTTTGCAGAGTATTACAGGTCATTATATGGAGATGGTGGGGAGAGTAATCACATGGAGATAGTAAATACATTGGAGAATATAGGACTGCCACAGATTAGTGCTGAGGAGCGAGAGGAGTTGGATGCACCGATTACCTTAGAAGAATTAGAAGAGGTGGTGCGGCAGTTGCCCACCTGCAAGACCCCGGGGGCTGATGGATTCCTAAGTGAATTCTACAAAATATTTAAGGGAGAGGTGCTCCCTCCACTTTTAGAGATGTTGAATGAGGCATATGAGATTGGTAGATTGCCAGAGTCCCTCAGAGAAGCGATTATAATACCACTCCCCAAACCCAACAAACCTGGACATAGATGCGGTTCGTATAGACCTCTATCGACGTTGAATCAGGACAGTAAAATACTCACGGCCGTGCTGGCAAATAGAATGAGGAGGGTGATTGGTAAATTAATACATCCCGACCAGACAGGGTATGTTCCGAATAGGAACATATCCAACAATCTCAGGCGACTTCATCGAGTCATTGAGCATGGAAACGAGAACGAAGATGAATTGGCAATTGTGTCATTGGACGCAATAAAAGCCTTTGACTCGGTCAGGTGGCCGTGGCTAAGGCGGCCTTGGCTGGTTATGGAATAGGGCCTGGATACTTACAGTGGGCAAACATTTTATATAGTGAGCCGTTGGCTAGAGTTAAAACGGGGGCAGTGATATCAGAAAGATGGCAACTCCGGAAAAGTACTAGACAAGGATGTCCATGGTCTCCTATGCTTTACATACTGGCCCTAGAACCCCTAGCGATATACCTGAGGCAGCAATATTATATGATAGGCATTGCCGTGGGAGGGGAACAGTACTTAATTTCTCTGTACGCGGATGATATGTTGTTGTATTTGCGATACCCGGAGGAAAATCTCCGATACATCCTGGAGGTGATGGAGAAATATGCAGGGCTGTATGGTATAGCTGTGAACCCCCAGAACTCTTGCATGCTCCCACTGAGTAGATACAAAGGGATCCCATTAACACAGCAACCGGTGTTGCAGATACCATGGGAAGTTAGTACATTTCCATATCTTGGGATAGATATATACCATACGGTGGAAGAGGAGCATAAGAATAATACAGAGGTAGCAATTAAGAAAATTGCAAGAAGTTCTGGGTGAAGCTGCCTTTGGCAATGATGGGATGGGGTGCAATGTTAAAGATGGTGGTCCTACCCAGGCTCTTGCATTACTTTGGGAATATACCACACTTGATAGCGAGGATGTTTTTTACGAGATTGGATGGTATGTGTAGAGATTTCCTTTGGCATGGAACACGAAACAGAGTGGCCCTCTGGAAATTATAAAATCCATATGGAAAAGGGGGTGTAAAACTGCCTAATTACGAAGTTTATCATATAGCAAGCCAGCTGCAGTTTGTAGCTAAATGGCTGTCAGAGGAGGCAACCTCAGAGTCCAGGCTGTTCCGACAGGATTGTGCTCCACTCTATTTAAAAGACATTATGTGGCTGCCTAAGGCAGAAATGAAGGGGCGTCCAAAGATGATGGTACTTGGGTGGAAGGTGTGGCGCAGGGCATGCCAGATGATGGTGAATCCGCTCCCCTGCTCCTCACAGGTGCCACTAGTGGTGTTAGCGGGTAAAGAAAGGCAACTGAGGATGACGATTAGGAATCACTGGGAACCTGTGGGGATAGCAGCAATGGGTGACATATGGCAAGAGGGTACTATAATGGACTTCGAGGTGTTGACGGATGAAACTGGGTTACACACGGGCCAGTACATTATGTATCATAGAGTGGTGCGGAGAATCAAGATGACATGGTCCGAAGTGGTACTAAGGGAGGAGCCAGATGCCACCATAGATACAATATATGACATAGCAGAAGGGGGACATGAGATTTCCAGAATATATGAGCTGATGATGACCAAAGTGGGAAAAGAGGTAGTACAACTGAGACAAAATTGGGAAGCGGAAGTGGGTGTCCTGATGGGTGATGAGATGTGGGAACGGGCCCAAGGGTATCACAAAAAGGTGTCTAGGAACGCATGACTGCAGCAGATGCAGCTATATATATTACGCATAGAGCATATATGACACCTCAGAGGATAGCCAGATTCAAAAATGCGGGACGACAAGCATGCCCCAAATGTGATGAGGTAAATACTGGAATGGTACATATGTTTTGGTCGTGTCCAATCATTGAGCATTTCTGGGGGGTTGTGGCGCACAGATTGAAAGAGAAGGGTATTAAGATAGTGACAGATACGGTGTGGGCCTGTTTGATAGGTGGGTTTCCTAGACCAGGTAAGTTTAAACATGTGAGCAAATGAAAAGACTTGGCTTATGCACTTGCAAAGAGGAGAATTGCCATGGGGTGGAAGACATGCCACAGCCCACGACTAGAAGTGTGGTGGAAAGATTTACAGAAATGGGGTGAAGCAGAAACCATGGTATGGCAAGAAGCGTGCAGTGCTGGGGGGGAAGAAGAAACGGAAACCCTGATGGCCTGGAAATTACTAGTGGCAGAGTCATTTGGGCCAATGCAAGACCCAATTGAACTCACAGAAGAGGAATCCCTACCGCAAGATGCAGAAACAGAATACGAGAGGAAGTAGGCTCGAAAAGGGGGGTGGGCTGGGAGGAACAGTGGACATAACGAAGCGATACATAATTGGAATGTTATTATATGCACTGCAAGTTTGGTTTGTATTGTTTGTTTGAATAAACTAATACAAATGTTTTAAAAAATAAATAAATCAAGGTGACCCACTAGCCCTGACCCCATCATCAAGGTGACCCTCAGCCACAAGGGTCCCACCAGCCCTGACCCCACCATCAAGGTGACCCTCAGCCACAAGGGTCCCACCAGCCCTGACCCCACCTTCAAGGTGACCTGCGGTCCTGACCCCACCATCAAGGTGACCCACCAGCCCTGACCCCACCATCAAGGTGACCTGAAGCCCTGACCCCACCATCAAGGTGACCCACCAGCCACAAGGGTTCCAGCAGCCCTGACCCAACCATCAAGGTGACATGTGACCCTGACCCCACCATCAAGGTGACCCTCAACCACAAAGGTCCCACCAGCCCTGACCCCACCATCAAGGAGACCTCTGGTCCTGAGCCCACCATCAAGGTGACCCTCAGCCACACGGGTCCCACCAGCCCTGACCCCATCATCAAGGTGACCCATCAGCCCTGACCCCACCATCAAGGTGACCCTCAGCCGCAAGGGCCCAACCAGCCCTGACCCCATCATCAAGGTGACCCTCAGCCACAAGGGTCCCACCAGCCCTGACCCCACCATCAAGGTGACCCTCAGCCACAAGGGCACCACCAGCCCTGAACCCACCATTAAGGTGACCCTCAGCGACAAGGGTCCCACCAGCCCTGACCCCACCATCAAGGTGACCCACCAGCCCTGACCCCACCATCAAGGTGACCTGCGGCCCTGACCCCGCCATCAAGGTGACCCTCAGCCACAAGGGTCCCACCAGCCCTCACCACACCATCAAGGTGACCTGCGGTCCTGACCCCACCATCAAGGTGACCCACTAGCCCTGACCCCGTCATCAAGGTGACCCTCAGCCACAAGGGTCCCACCAGCCCTGACCCCACCATCAAGGTGACCCTCAGCCACAAGGGTCCCACCAGCCCTGACACCACCATCAAGGTGACCTGCGGTCCTGACCCCACCATCAAGGTGACCCACCGGCCCTGACTCCGTCATCAAGGTGACCCTCAGACACAAGGGTCCCACCAGCCCTGACCCCACCATCAAGGTGACCTGAAGGCCTGACCCCACCATCAAGGCGACCCACCAGCCACAAGGGTCCCACCAGCCCTGACCCCACCATCAAGGTGACCCTCAACCACAAAGGTCCCACCAGCCCTGACCCCACCATCAAGGAGACCTCTGGTCCTGACCCCACCATCAAGGTGACCCTCAGCCACACGGGTCCCACCAGCCTGGACCCCATCATCAAGGTGACCCATCAGCCCTGACCCCACAATCAAGGTGACCGTCAGCCACAAGGGTCCCACCAGCCCCACCCCATTATCAAGGTGGCCTCCGGTCCTGACCCCACCATCAAGGTGATCCACCAGCCCTGACCCCAACATCAAGGTGACCCTCAGCCACAAGGGTCCCACCAGCCCTGACTCCACCATCAAGGTGGTGACAGGTCTGGACCCCACTATCAAGGTGACCCTCAGCCACAAGGGTCCCACCAGCCCTCACCCCACCATCAAGGTAACCAGCGGTCCTGACCCCACCATCAATGTGACCTGAGGTCCTGACCCCACCATCAAGGTGACCCACCAGCCCTTACCCCACCATCAAGGTGACCCTCAGCCACAAGGGTCCCACCAGCCCTGACCCCACCATCAAGGTGACCTGCAGTCCTGACCCCACCATCAAGGTGACCCTCAGCCACAAGGGCCTAACCAGCCCTGACCCCATCATCAAGGTGACCCTCAGCCACAAGGCTCCCACCAGCCCTGACCCCACCTCAGCCACAAGGGCCCCACCAGCCCTGACCCCACCATCAAGGTGACCCTCAGCGACAGGGGTCCCACCAGCCCTGACCCCACCATCAAGGTGACCTGCGGCCCTGACCCCACCATCAAGGTAACCCTCAGCCACAAGGGTCCCACCAGCCCTCACCACACCATCAAGGTGACCTGCGGTCCTGACCGCACCATCAAGGTGACCCACTAGCCCTGACCCCATCATCAAGATGACCCTCAGCCACAAGGGTCCCACCAGCCCTGACCCCACCATCAAGGTGACCCTCAGCCACAAGGGTCCCACCAGCCCTGACCCCACCATCAAAGTGACCTGCGGTCCTGACCCCACCATCAAGGTGACCCACCAGCCCTGACCCCATCATCAAGGTGACCCTCAGACACAAGGGTCCCACCAGCCCTGACCCCACCATCAAGGTGACCTGAAGCCCTGACCCCACCATCAAGGTGACCCACCGGCCACAAGGGTCCCACCTTCCCTGACCCCACCATCAAGGTGACATGTGACCCTGACCCCACCATCAAGGTGACCCTCAACCAGAAAGGTCCCACCAGCCCTGACCCCACCATCAAGGAGACCTCTGGTCCTGAGCCCACCATCAAGGTGACCCTCAGCCACACGGGTCCCACCAGCCCTGACCCCATCATCAAGGTGACCCATCAGCCCTGACCCCACCATCAAGGTGACCCTCAGCCACATGGGCCCAACCAGCCCTGACCCCATCATCAAGGTGACCCTCAGCCACAAGGGTCCCACCAGCCCTGACCCCACCATCAAGGTGACCCTCAACCACAAGGGCCCCACCAGCCCTGACCCCACCATCAAGGTGACCCTCAGCGACAAGGGTCCCACCAGCTCTGACCCCACCATCAAGGTGACCCACCAGCCCTGACCCCACCATCAAGGTGACCTGCGGCCCTGACCCCACCATCAAGGTGACCCTCAGCCACAAGGGTCCCACCAGCCCTCACCACACCATCAAGGTGACCTGCGGTCCTGACTCCACCATCAATGTGACCCACTAGACCTGACCCCACCATCAAGGTGACCCTCAGCCACAAGGGTACCACCAGCCCTGACCCCACCATCAAGGTGACCCTCAGCCACAAGGGTCCCACCAGCCCTGACCCCACTATCAAGGTGACCTGTGGTCCTGACCCCACCATCAAGGCGACTCACCAGCCACAAGGGTCCCACCAGCTCTGATCCCACCATCAAGGTGACCCTCAGCCACACGGGTCCCACCAGCCCTGACCCCATCATCAAGGTGACCCATCAGCCCTGACCCCACAATCAAGGTGACCCTCAGCCACAAGGGTCCCACCAGCCCCACCCCATTATCAAGGTGGCCTCCGGTCCTGACCCCACCATAAAGGTGATCCACCAGCCCTGACCCCACCATCAAGGTGGTGACTGGTCCTGAACCCACCATCAAGGTGACCCTCAGCCACAAGAGTCCCACCAGCCCTCACCCCACCATCAAGGTGACCTGCGGTCCTGACCCCACCATCAAGGTGACCCACCAGCCCTGACCCCGTCATCAAGGTGACCCTCAACCACAAGGGTCCCACCACCCCTCACCCCACCATCAAGTTGACCCTCAGCCACAAGGGTCCCACCAGCCCTGACCCCACCATCAAGGTGACCTGCGGTCCTGACCCCACCATCAAGGTGACCCACCAGCCCTGACCCCATCATCAAGGTGACCCTCAGCCACAAGGGTCCCACCATCCCTCACCCCACCATCAAGGTGACCCTCAGCCACAAGGGTCCCACCAGCCCTGACCCCACCATCAAGGTGACCTGCGGTCCTGACCCCACCATCAAGGTGACCCACCAGCCCTGACCCCATCATCAAGGTGACCCTCAGCCACAAGGGTCCCACAACCCCTCACCCCACCATCAAGGTGACCCTCAGCCACAAGGGTCCCACCAGCCCTGACCCCACCATCAAGGTGACCTGCGGTCCTGACCCCACCATCAAGGTGACCCACCAGCCCTGACCCCGTCATCAAGGTGACCCTCAGACACAAGGGTCCCACCAGCCCTGACCCCACCATCAAGGTGACTTGAAGCCCTGACCCCACCATCAAGGTGACCCACCAGCCACAAGGGTCCCACCAGCCCTGAACCCACCATCAAGGTGACATGTGGCCCTGACCCCACTATCAAGGTGAGCCTCAACCACAAAGGTCCCACCAGCCCTGACCCCACCATCAAGGAGACCTCTGGCCCTGACCCCACAATCAAGGTGACCCTCAGCCACAAGGGTCCCACCAGCCCTGACCCCACCATCAAGGTGACCCTCGGCGACAAGGGTCCCAACAGCCCTGACCCCACCATCAAGGTGACCCTCAGCGACAAGGGTCCCACCAGCCCTGACCCCACCATCAAGGTGACCCACCAGCCCTGACCCCACCATCAAGGTGACCTGCGGCCCTGACCCCACCATCAAGGTGACCCTCAGCCACAAGGGTCCCAAAAGCCCTCACCCCACCATCAAGGTGACCCACCAGCCCTGACCCCAACATCAAGGTGACCCTCAGCCACAAGGGTCCCACCAGCCCTGACCCCACCATCAAGGTGGTGACTGGTCCTGACCCCACCATCAAGGTGACCCTCAGCCACAAGGGTCCCACCAGGCCGAACCCCATCATCAAGATGGGCGACTGGTCCTGACCCCACCATCAAGGTGACCCTCAACCACAAGGGTCCCACCAGCCCCACCCCATCATCAAGGTGGCCTCCAGTCCTGACCCCACCATCAAGATGACCCACCAGCCCTGACCCCAACATCAAGGTGACCCTCAGCCACAAGGGTCCCACCAACCCTGACCCCACCATCAAGCTGGTGATTGGTCCTGACCCCACCATCAAGGTGACCCTCAGCCAAAAGGGTCCCACCAGGCCGAACCCCATCATCAAGGTGGCAACTGGTCCTGACCCCACCATCAAAGTGACCCTCAGCCACAAGGGTCCCACCAGGCCGAACCCCATCATCAAGGTGGTGACTGGTCCTGACCCCACCATCAAGGTGACCCTCAGCCACACGGGTCCCACCAGCCCTGACCCCACCATCAAGGTGGTCTCCGGTCCTGACCCCACCATCAAGGTGGTGACTGGTCCTGACCCCACCATCAAGATGACCCTCAGCCACAAGGGTCCCACCAGGCCGAACCCCATCATCAAGGTGGTGACTGGTCCTGACCCCACCATCAAGGTGACCCTCAGCCACACGGGTCCCACCAGCCCTGACCCCACCATCAAGGTGACCTGCGGCCCTGACTCCACCATCAAGGTGACCCTCAGCCACAAGGGTCCCACCAGCCCTGACCCCACCATCAAGGTGACCTGCGGCCCTGACCCCACCATCAAGGTGACCCAGCAGTCCTGACCCACTATCAAGGTGACCTGCAGCCCTGACCACATCACAAGGTGACCCTCAACCACAAAGATCCCACCAACCCCAACCCATCAAGGTGACCTCCCGTCCAGACCCCAGCATCAAGGCAACCCTCAGCCACAAGGGTCCCACCAGCCCTGACCTCACCATCAAGGTGACCTGAAGCCCCGACCCCACCATCAAGGTGACCCACCAGCCACAAGAGTCCCACCGGCCCTGACCCCACCATCAAGGTGGCATGTGGCCCTGACCCCACCATCAAGGTGACCCTCAACCACAAAGGTCCCACCAGCCCTGACCCCACCATCAAGGCGACCTCCGGTCCTGACCCCACCATCAAGGTGACCCTCAGCCACACGGGTCCCACCAGCCCTGACCCCATCATCAAGGTGACCCATCAGCCATGACCCCACAATCAAGGTGACCCTCAGCCACAAGGGTCCCACCAGCCCTACCCCATCATCAAGGTGGCCTCCGGTCCTGACCCCACCATCAAGGTGACCCACCAGGGGGCGTGGCTAACTAGCCATGGTGTAGGATGTGTCTTACTGAAGCTGCTCCGGATGATCCGACGTTGATCCGAAGATTCAGCCTAAAAAATGACTCATGTACTCCATAAATGACTGCAAAGACGTCGGAAGAGGTGCCCCACAACAACTGAAGGAAGCATGGTAATTGGGTGAAGCAGCACAGAGAATTAGAACTTTTAAGATTGTCGCTCCGTAGAAACAAAGACACACAAAATGGTGGACAACAAAGGGACCGAAGCCGCGACCGCAGAAACAACTGAGCCGTGCTGTGGAGATTAAGAGGAAGACTGGCTTTTGAGATTCGCGCGGCACCGCCCCTTGGTGCCTGCTCGATTCCAATGTTCTGAGCTGCGTTTGTTTACAGAACACACCGCCGAATCACATTGCAGTCAACTATAGGACCCGGTGTGGTGGATCGAACTGTGCGGCGGATACAGTAGCCGCATTCTGAGAACCTTTCGCTACAATAGGCGGTGAGCCTCCAGATACAGATGGAACGTTCCGGGCGACCGCAGAGCTGACGGAAAAGATACAGTGCCATTTCATATGAATAGCAACAAAGGAGCCGCGCTGTGTGTGAAGTGCCAGTGCGGCTAGCTGGATACATTCTTGCCTGCAATTACACACAGAGGCGGAGGCAAGATACTGAACGAAATGGCTCCCTGCCATTGTGCACAAACGTCATTCTCGGATTGAACTGTGTGGCGGACGCAGCAGCCGCGTCACGAGAACCTTTTGCTACAATAAGTAGTAAGCCCTCAGACACAGGTAGCACGTTCAGGACGACCGCAGAGCCGATGAAAGGGATACAGTGATATCTCACACAAACAGCAGTGTAGGAGCCGCGCTGGGGGAGAGGAGCCAGTGCGGCTAACTGGATACATTCTTGCCCGTAATTACGCATGAAAACTGAGGCGAGATACTGAATGTGACAGCTTCCAGCCACTGTGTCCAACAAATAAGTACCCTGCACAAACGAAACCCTACAATAGTGCCTAAAGAATACGGATACCGAATGCCAGGGAAGGAGAAAGGATCTTCTCGCTCTGCTGGAGACATATGCCTAAGTGACTAATCTGGTAATGATGCCTCATAGGGTAAATGGGCGCATGGAGCCACGTACCATATGAACCTTGAGGTGCAATGGTGGTAAATACAGAAGTACATCTAATGGCCCTAGGGAACGAATGAGCTGGCCATTGACTCTCACGGCTGGGGAACATGGCATGCAGGGTCGAGCCAGATTACTGATGGTACTTGTGGGACCTGTGCGAACGTCGAACCGAGCGTACAGAGCATAGAGCGCCCAGAATACAGATGGCCCTGCCAGGAGTCAGAAGAGGCCTATAGGAAGTAGTAGTAACGGTTGTAGACATGGGAGAATACAACCCACTTGAAAATACAACTTAACGCATATGAACACACACTGCAGCTCTTCGAGGGCAATGCCCCCAGGCCTGGACTGTCCTCGTGGTGCCACGGCAGAACGAAGAGACTGAACTGGCACACTACAAACAAGCTAAGACTAGACATACAGTCAGGATTGCAGGATGTCGGTGAAAGGAGCTAAGGCCAAGAGTAAACAACCCACGATGGAAGCCTTTGCCAAGACACAGCAGACTCCTACTGCATCGCCACAAAGTGCCGCAACTGCATCCGTGGAAGGTACTCCGGCAAAAGAAAACCACTTGATCCTAGCGGCTATAACGGAGTTGAAAACCTCATGGGGGATAACAATGGCGGACCTACGAACTTCCCTGGAGACCAAAATAGATGCAGTAGGAATAGAGGTCACCCTGCTGCGACAAGATATCAGGGCGCTGGCAGACAGCACGAGTAGTCTTGAGAGTGCGGTGAAAACCAACAAAGAAACAAGCACCAGTAACACAAAGGAGGTTCACATACTAAAGCAGCAGGTGGCTAACCTCGAGAACCATGTGGAGGAAGCTGAAGGAAGGGCGAGATGGAACAACATCTGCGTGGTCGGTCTGCCGGAGGGGGAAGAAGGCCAGGACCCCACGGACTATGTGGAGAATATGATCCTGCAAGAAATAGGGGCCGACAAACTCTCACAAGGATTTACAGTGGCGCGAGCACATAGGGCCCTGATGAGGAAACCGCGGCCAAGGGCCCCCCCTCGAGTAATAATTTCAAAGATCCTGAACTATAAAGACAGGGAGAAGATCTTGGAGTACTTTCGTAAAGGTGGAACGATAGAGAGAGCAACGGCGATCGTCACGGCTTATCCTGACTATACAATGCTAGTGCAGAGACAGCGTTACAACTATGTGGCGATCAAGAGAAGACTACGCATGGCTGGAATCAAATATATGCTTTTGTATCCCGCGAAGCTAAACGTCTTGCATAAAAGCAGATTGTTCTTCTTTGATACCCCAGAGGAAGCGGCGGCATGTTGGACTTACAGGGCTGGCCGGAACGAGAGGAGGAGCAGGTTCACTAGGAGCACGATAAGTGATGGGGATAGTTCATGCATAATGAAACGATACATGGGGGGTATCCCAATAGAGACTATGGTATAGATAACAGTGGAAGGGTACAGATGGTTAATGCTGAAATCACATTATGATACTCTTGAATTTGTTGGACTTGTTGGACTAGAATATAGAGTATAAAGCACATAAGTAAATTGGGTAGTATTGAGCGTGGTGAATTTGAAGCGAATAGGAGCAGCAGGATGAAGGCACCCTACCCCCCGGGATGTAGTAGTAAGACAGCCATTAGGGCGACTTTACCCTGCTGAGCTGCGAGTACAGGCTATTGCCAGAAAGGGCTAGATGCGGGGGTGCCTGAGATCCAGGGATGGAGCTGGGCAACAGTTGGGGAGGGCATTGTTGGGTCAGGGAAGGGAGGTGGGGGGCGGGAGGTTAGGGTGTTTGATGTGTTTTTTGTTAAGGGGTATTCAAATTGGGAAACAAGCCTACATAGAAGGGGAATATACTGGGATTTGGACTGCACTGGTGAGGGGTGGGGTGGGACTTTGATAGGCCATGGGGGATCTTAAAATAATCACTTGGAATGTCAGAGGGCTCAACAGCTATTTAAAGAGGAACAAAGCTATGCTATACCTCCACAGACAGAAGATAGACATAGCCCTGTTGCAGGAGACTCACCAGACACAGGATAAGATGGAGATGATCAAGAAGAAATGGAGGGGAACTGTTGTGGGCTCATCATATTCGGCTTACTCTAGAGGAGTAATCATCTGGGTGGCGCCACATGTCCCGTTTCAATTGTTACACACGATAATGGGAACGGACGGAAGGATGGTCATAATGAGGGGATTGGTGGAAAACAAGGAGATAAGCATCATACATACGTACGCTCCAAATCAAAACACAGCGGCATATTTCAGAACCCTATGTAACAATCTCAGCATGTGTGTGGCGAGAGCAGTGATTTGGGGAGGAGACTTTAATTGTGTACTAAACCCTAAGCTGGATAGGTCAGATGGGAAAATGGATAGACCCGCCCCAGCTGCCAAGACATTGCAGACACTGCTGGATGATTTTGGGCTAGGGGATGTATGGAGGTCACACCAACCCCAGGAGAGACAATATTTGCACTACTCCGCTCCTCAGCAACTACATACTAGGTTGGACTATTTTGTTGCCACGCCAGAGATAGTAACAGAGATCACACAGACAGAATATAAAGCAAGGGTCCTCTCAGACCACTCGCCATTGATCCTAAAATGGCAATATCGACCCCCGAGAGCGAGGATCCCGACATGGCGCCTCAGAGCAGAGGTGCTGAAAGACCCTGTTTTCAGGGAAGACATGAGAGAGGAGATTGTTAACTATTTTGAGAACAACACTGCCAGTGTGGACTCGGTGGGTACACTCTGGGAGGCCTTTAACGTTGTGATGAGAGGGGTAGCCATGGCAAAGTCCAAAGGGTCACAAGTTGGGATCCTGGCTGAGCTACAGGAGACGGAAGAAGAATTAGAAAGAGCGCTGAGGAGAGAAGATATTACCAGGGATGACACTGAATTAATACTCAGGCTGCAACAGAAATGCGCTGGGCACTGGGAGAGGCTGTGTAACCTTAACTATAAAAAATACATAGAGAGACAGCATGCAGGAGGGGATAAACCAGGAAGGATCTTGGCATGGCTATATAAGAGGGAGACCCCCAGGCCCACGATTAGAACAATAATAAAGGAAGATGGGAACACGGTGGACACCCAAGAAGGGGTTAATCAGGAGTTTGCAGAGTATTACAGGTCATTATATGGAGATGGTGGGGAGAGTAATCACATGGAGATAGTAAATACATAGGAGAATATAGGACTGCCACAGATTAGTGCTGAGGAGCGAGAGGAGTTGGATGCACCGATTACCTTAGAAGAATTAGAAGAGGTGGTGCGGCAGTTGCCCACCTGCAAGACCCCGGGGGCTGATGGACTCCTAAGTGAATTCTACAAAATATTTAAGGGAGAGGAGCTCCCTCCACTTTTAGAGATGTTGAATGAGGCATATGAGATTGGTAGATTGCCAGAGTCCCTCAGAGAAGCGATTATAATACCGCTCCCCAAACCCAACAAACCTGGACATAGATGCGGTTCGTATAGACCTCTATCGACGTTGAATCAGGACAGTAAAATACTCACGGCCGTGCTGGCAAATAGAATGAGGAGGGTGATTGGTAAATTAATACATCCCAACCAGACAGGGTATGTTCCGAATAGGAACATATCCAACAATCTCAGGCCACTCCATCGAGTCATTGAGCATGGAAACGAGAACGAAGATGAATTGGCAATTGTGTCATTGGACGCAATAAAAGCCTTTGACTCGGTCAGGTGGCCGTGGCTAAGGCGGCCTTGGCTGGTTATGGAATAGGGCCTGGATACTTACAGTGGGCAAACATTCTATATAGTGAGCCGTTGGCTAGAGTTAAAACGGGGGCAGTGATATCAGAAAGATGGCAACTCCGGAAAGGTACTAGACAAGGATGTCCATGGTCTCCTATGCTTTACATACTGGCCCTAGAACCCCTAGCGATATACCTGAGGCAGCAATATTATATGATAGGCATTGCCGTGGGAGGGGAACAGTACTTAATTTCTCTGTACGCGGATGATATGTTGTTGTATTTGCGATACCCGGAGGAAAATCTCTGATACATCCTGGAGGTGATGGAGAAATATGCAGGGCTGTATGGTATAGCTGTGAACCTCCAGAACTCTTGCATGCTCTCACTGGGTAGATACAAAGGGATCCCATTAACACAGCTACCGGTGTTGCAGATACCATGGGAAGTTAGTACATTTCCATATCTTGGGATAGATATATACCATACGGTGGAAGAGGAGCATAAGCATAATACAGAGGTAGCAATTAAGAAAATTGCAAGAAGTTCTGGGTGAAGCTGCCTTTGGCAATGATGGGATGGGGTGCAATGTTAAAGATGGTGGTCCTACCCAGGCTCTTGCATTACTTTGGGAATATACCACACTTGATAGCGAGGATGTTTTTTACGAGATTGGATGGTATGTGTAGAGATTTCCTTTGGCATGGAACACGAAACAGAGTGGCCCTCTGGAAATGATAAAATCCATATGGAAAAGGGGGTGTAAAACTGCCTAATTACGAAGTTTATTATATAGCAAGCCAGCTGCAGTTTGTAGCTAAATGGCTGTCAGAGGAGGCAACCTCAGAGTCCAGGCTGTTCCGACAGGATTGTGCTCCACTCTATTTAAAAGAAATTATGTGGCTGCCTAAGGCAGAAATGAAGGGGCGTCCAAAGATGATGGTACTTGGGTGGAAGGTGTGGCGCAGGGCATGCCAGATGATGGTGAATCCGCTCCCGTGCTCCTCACAGGTGCCACTAGTGGTGTTAGCGGGTAAAGAAAGGCAACTGAGGATGACGATTAGGAATCACTGGGAACCTGTGGGGATAGCAGCAATGGGTGACATATGGCAAGAGGGGACTATAATGGACTTCGAGGTGTTGACGGATGAAACTGGGTTACACACGGGCCAGTACATTATGTATCATAGAGTGGTGCGGAGAATCAAGATGACATGGTCCGAAGTGGTACTAAGGGAGGAGCCAGATGCCACCATAGATACAATATATGACATAGCAGAAGGGGGACATGAGATTTCCAGAATATATGAGCTGATGATGACCAAAGTGGGAAAAGAGGTAGTACAACTGAGACAAAATTGGGAAGCGGAAGTGGGTGTCCTGATGGGTGATGAGATGTGGGAACGGGCCCAAGGGTATTACAAAAAGGTGTCTAGGAACGCATGACTGCAGCAGATGCAGCTATATATATTACGCATAGAGCATATATGACACCTCAGAGGATAGCCAGATTCAAAAATGCGGGATGACAAGCATGCCCCAAATGTGATGAGGAAAATACTGGAATGGTACATATGTTTTGGTCGTGTCCAATCATTGAGCATTTCTAGGGGGAAGTGGCGCACAGATTGGAAGAGAAGGGTATTAAGATAGTGACAGATACGGTGTGGGCCTGTTTGATAGGTGGGTTTCCTAGACCACGTAAGTTTAAACATGTGAGCAAATTAAAAGACTTGGCTTATGCACTTGCAAAAAGGAGAATTGCCATGGGGTGGAAGACATGCCACAGCCCACGACTAGAAGTGTGGTGGAAAGATTTACAGAAATGGGCTGAAGCAGAAACCATGGTATGGCAAAAAGCGTGCAGTGCTGGGGGGGGGGAAGAAGAAACGGAAACCCTGATGGCCTGGAAATTACTAGTGGCAGAGTCATTTGGGCCAATGCAAGACCCAATTGAACTCACAGAAGAGGAATCCCTACCGCAAGATGCAGAAACAGAATACGAGAGGAAGTAGGCTCGAAAAGGGGGGTGGGCTAGGGAGGAACAGTTGACATAACGAAGCGATACATAATTGGAATGTTATTATATGCACTGCAAGTTTGGTTTGTATTGTTTGTTTGAATAAACTAATACAAATGTTTTAAAAAATAAATAAATCAAGGTGACCCACCAGCCCTGACCCTAACATCAAGGTGACCCTCAGCCACAAGGGTCCCACCAGCCCTGACCCCACCATCAAGGTGGTGACTGGTCCTGACCCCACCATCAAGGTGACCCTCAGCCACACAGGTCCCACCAGCCCTGGCCCCACCATCAAGGTGACCTGCAGCCCTGGCCCCACCATCAAGGTGACCCACCAGCCCTGACCTCACCATCAAGGTGACCCTCAGCCACAAGGGTCCCACCAGTCCTGACCCCACCATCAAGGTGCGCGAGGACACAGTGTTTCAGCACCATACTGTGATGGGTCACGGAGTACGTGACACAGTATTGGCTGCACACTGTACACCCGCGCATGCGCGACAAGAACTTAATCAGTCTCCACACGTACGCACACGCGACTGATCAGCGGTCTAGCCCGCTCACGTGCCAACGTGCAAACGTAGTGTAGAGATCAACTTAATGCGTATGCGCTAGGAATAAGCGGTCCAGCCCGCTGACGGACATGCGCACTAACCCCCTTGGTAACACATAAAACAGTAACCAGGAAGAACGCTAGGGACCGTAGTACCGCACACGATGCCCCGTGGACCTCAGGACTTCAGAAGAGACACGCATGCCCTATATGAAGGTGAGAGATAGGTCTTATATGAACCTATTAGATAGAACTTTTTTGACTATGAACCACTTCACCGTATAAACTCTGTGCAAGGTTTAAGGGGCCAGACTGGATTTAGTCTGACCAGTACCTCACAGCCAGACTATTTATCTGCATGATACAGCCAGGCTTAGAGCAAATATCACGAACCTAATGTGCAGAATTTTTAGCTCTTGAAACATCACACTCCTTTAATCTCTGGAAATTTTAAGAGGCCAGACTGGTCTTAACCTGACCAGTATACTACAGCCAGACTTCTTGCCTGGCTTGTACATTACAGCCAGATCCACAGCATGGGGGAGAGGTACTCCCCGGTTTTTTACCTTCCAAAATGTGGCGGTTTACCTTGCAAAGCTATAAACACATTCCAGTGACCCACACACTAAGTACACCACTATTTCTTCCTGTTTCCTCTAGAAACTATTTTGAAGAAAAATCCCATGAAGCACGAGTGTCCTTATACAGAACATATTAGGTGCAGCTACACCTACCTACAAGAGGTTGTCCAAGCATCAGGAAGCAAGGTGCCTGTGGCATTAGAAAAAGGTGTGTTAAGAGTAAAACGTTTTTTACTGTCAGAAATGTATTATCTCAAACCACAACCCTTTGTTGTTAAGTTGTATTATCTTGAACAAGTGTTGAAACACCTATAGTGTAATACTATCTATATGTTTTTACCATAGGAATTGAATCTAAGAACATATGTAATATTGGAAGAAGTAGTATCATTTAGCCCTGAAGATGGACTGTCAGAAAAGTCTGAAACGCGTTGGCAACACATTGATAAATCTCGATACTATTTTGTTTTGGTGACTTAAACCAGGAAATTTATTTGACTTAATTTCTTGTTGTTACCCCACAATCACTTTCTGTTGTTACCCAAAAGGGACTTTGTGAATTTATGTATACAAACATAACGAATCTTATGGTTTAGAGTATATCTATGAATAAGGTTTTGTAAACTGTACAAATTATAGATTTTGACAGGTTCTGAAAGAAAGAAAAGAATATTTTGGTTTGATTAAAAATAACCCATGACGGGTCTTTTTACTTTTCCGAAAGTTGTATTGTCTTACATCAATGAATTAATAGACACACTATAAAACTATGTGAATCGAATTGAAAAAGGAAGACATAACTGCTTGGCAACTCTTTTTTGTTAGCAGGGATCACACACCTACCTACCTCTTTTACCCTACCAACTCCGAATCCTAGAGAAAAGAGACCGACACTCTTAGTTAAATTCAGAATCGCAAGCAGTGAGTGGTCTACTAGAGCTCACGTGCTTGCAACATTGATACGTTTTGGAATTATATTCCCTTGGGAGTGCACTAAGGGTTGGCAGGTAGCAATACATGCCTCTCTCTCCCCACCATCAAGGTGACCTGCAGCCCCGACCCCATCATCAAGGTGACCCTCAACCACAAAGGTCCCACCAGCCCTGGCCCCACTATCAAGGTGACCTCTGGTCCAGACCCCAGCTTTAAGGCAACCCTCAGCCACAAGAGTCCCACCAGCCCTGACCCCACCATCAAGGTGACCTGCAGCCCTGACCCCACCATCAAGGTGACCCACCAGCCATCACCCCACCATCAAGGTGACCCACCAGCCACAAGGGTCCCACCAGCCCTGACCCCACCATCAAGGTGACTGCGGCCCTGACCCCACCATCAAGGTGACCTGCGGTCCTGACCCCACCATCAAGGTGACCCACCAGCCCTTACCCCACCATGTTATGTTATGTTATGTTATTTTGCACTTATATAGCGCCGTATATACCATTGGTATGGTCTGAAGGCGCTGGTAGGTTGAACGCCCTTGGGAACTGAAGTCCTGGTCAGTAGAGGGAGTAGAGAGAGTCCAAAGGTGCGTGTGTGCACCAGGTATGTGTGCAGCTGGTGCGGAATTCCTGTGGCAGCTGCTTCCTAGCGGTAGGTGTGGTGGCTGATAGATCAGGAGTATGTGTTCGATCTGGCCGGAATTATCCAGACCGAGAGTGGCAGCGTTAGGCCTGAGGAGAACGCTTGGCTGGGGGTGTGAGACCATCAAGGTGACCCTCAAACACAAGGGTCCCACCAGCCCTGACCCAACCATCAAGGTGACCTGCGGCCCTGACCCCACCATCAAGGTGACCCTCAGCCACAAAGGTCCCACCAGCCCTGACCCCACCATCAAGGTGACCTGCGGTCCTGACCCCACCATCAAGGTGACCCACCAGCCCTGACCCCGTCATCAAGGGGACCCTCAGACACAAGGGCCTCACCAGCCCTGACCCCATCATCAAGGTGACCTTCAGCCACAAGGGTCCCACCAGCCCTGACCCCCACATCAAGGTGACCCTCAGCCACAAGGGCCCCACCAGCCCTGACCCCATCATCAAGGTGACCCTCAGCCACCAGGGTCCCACCAGCTCTGACCCCACCATCAAGGTGACCCTCAGCCACAAGGGCCCCACCAGCCCTGACCCCACCATCAAGGTGACCCTCAGTAACAAGGGTCCCACCAGCCTTCACCCCACCATCAAGGTGACCCACCAGCCCTGACCCCACCATCAAGGTGACCTGCGGCCCTGACCCCATCATCAAGGTGACCCTCAGCCACAAGGGTCCCACCAGCCCTGACCCCACCATCAAGGTGACCTGCGGTCCTGACCCCACCATCAAGGTGACCCACTAGCCCTGACCCCGTCATCAAGGTGACCCTCAGCCACAAGGGTCCCACCAGCCCGACCCCACCATCAAGGTGACCCTCAGCCACAAGGGCCCCACCAGCCCTGACCCCACCATCAAGGTGACCTGCGGTCCTGACCCCACCATCAAGGTGACCCACCAACCCTGACCCCATCATCAAGGTGACCCTCAGACACAAGGGTCCCACCAGCCCTGACCCCAGCATCAAGGTGACCTGAAGCCTTGACCCCACCATCAAGGTGACCCACCAGCCACAAGGGTCCCACCAGCCCTGACCCCACCATCAAGGTGACATGTGACCCTGACCCCACCATCAAGGTGACCCTCAACCACAAAGGTCCCACCAGCCCTGACCCCACCTTCAAGGAGACCTCCGGTCCTGACCCCACCATCAAGGTGACCCTCAGCCACACGGGTCCCACCAGCCCTGACCCCATCATCAAGGTGACCCATCAGCCCTGACCCCACAATCAAGGTGACCCTCAGCCACAAGGGTCCCACAAGCCCCACCCCATTATCAAGGTGGCCTCCGGTCCTGACCCCACCATCAAGGTGATCCACCAGCCCTGACCCCAACATCAAGGTGACCCCCAGCCACAAGGGTCCCACCAGCCCTGACTCCACCATCAATGTGGTGACTGGTCCTGACCCCACCATTAAGGTGACCCTCAGCCACAAGGGTCCCACCAGCCCTCACCCCACCATCAAGGTGACCTGCGGTCCTGACCCCACCATCAAGGTGACCTGAGGTCCTGATCCCACCATCAAGGTGACCCACCAGCCCTTACCCCACCATCAAGGTGACCCTCAGCCACAAGGGTCCCAACAGCCCTGACCCCACCATCAAGGTGACCCTCAGCCACAAGGGCCCAACCAGCCCTGACCCCATCATTAAGGTGGCCCTCAGCCACAAGGGTCCCACCAGCCCTGACCCCACCATCAAGGTGACCCTCAGCCACAAGGGCCCCACCAGCCCTGACCCGACCATCAAGGTGACCCTCAGCGACAAGGGTCCCACCAGCCCTGACCCCACCATCAAGGTGACCTGCGGCCCTGACCCCACGATCAAGGTAACCCTCAGCCACAAGGGTCCCACCAGCCCTCACCACACCATCAAGGTGACCTGCGGTCCTGACCCCACCATCAAGGTGACCCACTAGCCCTGACCCCATCATCAAGGTGACCCTCAGCCACAAGGGTCCCACCAGCCCTGACCCCACCATCAAGGTGACCCTCAGCCACAAGGGTCCCACCAGCCCTAACCCCACCATCAAGGTGACCTGCGGTCCTGACCCCACCATCAAGGTGACCCACCAGCCCTCACCCCATCATCAAGGTGACCCTCAGACACAAGGGTCCCACCAGCCCTGACCCCACCATCAAGGTGACCTGAAGCCCTGACCCCACCATCAAGGTGACCCACCAGCCACAAGGGCCCAACCAGCCCTGAGCCCATCATTAAGGTGGCCCTCAGCCACAAGGGTCCCACCAGCCCTGCCCCACCATCAAGGTGACCCTCAGCCACAAGGGCCCCACCAGCCCTGACCTCACCATCAAGGTGACCCTCAGCGACAAGGGTCCCACCAGCCCTGACCCCACCATCAAGGTGACCTGCGGCCCTGACCCCACCATCAAGGTAACCCTCAGCCACAAGGGTCCCACCAGCCCTCACCACACCATCAAGGTGACCTGCGGTCCTGACCCCACCATCAAGGTGACCCACTAGCCCTGACCCCATCATCAAGGTGACCCTCAGCCACAAGGGTCCCACCAGCCCTGACCCCACCATCAAGGTGACCCTCAGCCACAAGGGTCCCACCAGCCCTAACCCCACCATCAAGGTGACCTGCGGTCCTGACCCCACCATCAAGGTGACCCACCAGCCCTCACCCCATCATCAAGGTGACCCTCAGACACAAGGGTCCCACCAGCCCTGACCCCACCATCAAGGTGACCTGAAGCCCTGACCCCACCATCAAGGTGACCCACCAGCCACAAGGGCCCAACCAACCCTGACCCCATCATTAAGGAGGCCCTCAGCCACAAGGGTCCCACCAGCCCTGACCCCACCATCAAGGTGACCCTCAGCCACAAGGGCCCAACCAGCCCTGGGCCCATCATTAAGGTGCCCCTCGCCACAAGGGTCCCACCAGCCCTGACCCCACCATCAAGGTGACCCTCAGCCACAAGGGCCCCACCAGCCCTGACCCCACCATCAAGGTGACCCTCAGCGACAAGGGTCCCACCAGCCCTGACCCCACCATCAAGGTGACCTGCGGCCCTGACCCCACCATCAAGGTAACCCTCAGCCACAAGGGTCCCACCAGCCCTCACCACGCCATCAAGGTGACCTGAGGTCCTGACCCAGCCATCAAGGTGACCCACTAGCCCTGACCCCATCATCAAGGTGACCCTCAGCCACAAGGGTCCCACCAGCCCTGACCCCACCATCAAGGTGACCCTCAGCCACAAGGGTCCCACCAGCCCTGACCCCACCTTCAAGGTGACCTGCGGTCCTGACCCCACCATCAAGGTGACCCACCAGCCCTGACCCCGTCATCAAGGTGACCCTCAGACACAAGGGTCCCACCAGCCCTGACCCCACCATCAAGGTGACCTGAAGCCCTGACCCCACCATCAAGGTGACCCACCAGCCACAAGGGTTCCAGCAGCCCTGACCCCACCATCAAGGTGACCCTGAGCCACAAGGGCCCCACCAGCCCTGACCCCACCATCAAGGTGACCCTCAGTAACAAGGGTCCCACCAGCCTTCACCCCACCATCAAGGTGACCCACCAGCCCTGACCCCACCATCAAGGTGACCTGCGGCCCTGACCCCATCATCAAGGTGACCCTCAGCCACAAGGGTCCCACCAGCCCTGACCCCACCATCAAGGTGACCTGCGGTCCTGACCCCACCATCAAGGTGACCCACTAGCCCTGACCCCGTCATCAAGGTGACCCTCAGCTACAAGGGTCCCACCAGCCCGACCCCACCATCAAGGTGACCCTCAGCCACAAGGGTCCCACCAGCCCTGACCCCACCATCAAGGTGACCTGCGGTCCTGACCCCACCATCAAGGTGACCCACCAACCCTGACCCCGTCATCAAGGTGACCCTCAGACACAAGGGTCCCACCAGCCCTGACCCCAGCATCAAGGTGACCTGAAGCCTTGACCCCACCATCAAGGTGACCCACCAGCCACAAGGGTCCCACCAGCCCTGACCCCACCATCAAGGTGACATGTGACCCTGACCCCACCATCAAAGTGACCCTCAACCACAAAGGTCCCACCAGCCCTGACCCCACCTTCAAGGAGACCTCCGGTCCTGACCCCACTATCAAGGTGACCCTCAGCCACACGGGTCCCACCAGCCCTGACCCCATCATCAAGGTGACCCATCAGCCCTGACCCCACAATCAAGGTGACCATCGGCCACAAGTTTCCCACCAGCCCCAGCCCATTATCAAGGTGGCCTCCGGTCCTGACCCCACCATCAAGGTGATCCACCAGCCCTGACCCCAACATCAAGGTGACCCCCAGCCACAAGGGTCCCACCAGCCCTGACTCCACCATCAAGGTGGTGACTGGTCCTGACCCCACCATTAAGGTGACCCTCAGCCACAAGGGTCCCACCAGCCCTCACCCCACCATCAAGGTGACCTGCGGTCCTGACCCCACCATCAAGGTGACCTGAGGTCCTGACCCCACCATCAAGGTGACCCACCAGCCCTGACCCCACCATCAAGGTGACCCTCAGCCACAAGGGCCCAACCAGCCCTGACCCCATCATTAAGGTGGCCCTCAGCCACAAGGGTCCCACCAGCCCTGACCCCACCATCAAGGTGACCTGCGGCCCTGACCCCACCATCAAGGTAACCCTCAGCCACAAGGGTCCCACCAGCCCTCACCACACCATCAAGGTGACCTGCGGTCCTGACCCCACCATCAAGGTGACCCACTAGCCCTGACCCCATCATCAAGGTGACCCTCAGCCACAAGGGTCCCACCAGCCCTGACCCCACCATCAAGGTGACCCTCAGCCACAAGGGTCCCACCAGCCCTGACCCCACCATCAAGGTGACCTGCGGTCCTGACCCCACCATCAAGGTGACCCACCAGCCCTCACCCCATCATCAAGGTGACCCTCAGACACAAGGGTCCCACCAGCCCTGACCCCACCATCAAGGTGACCTGAAGCCCTGACCCCACCATCAAGGTGACCCACCAGCCACAAGGGCCCAACCAACTCTGACCCCATCATTAAGGAGGCCCTCAGCCACAAGGGTCCCACCAGCCCTGACCCCACCATCAAGGTGACCCTCAGCCACAAGGGCCCAACCAGCCCTGACCCCATCATTAAGGTGGCCCTCAGCCACAAGGGTCCCACCAGCCCTGACCCCACCATCAAGGTGACCCTCAGCCACAAGGGCCCCACCAGCCCTGACCCCACCATCAAGGTGACCCTCAGCGACAAGGGTCCCACCAGCCCTGACCCCACCATCAAGGTGACCTGCGGCGCTGACCCCACCATCAAGGTAACCCTCAGCCACAAGGGTCCCACCAGCCCTCACCACGCCATCAAGGTGACCTGCGGTCCTGACCCACCATCAAGGTGACCCACTAGCCCTGACCCCATCATCAAGGTGACCCTCAGCCACAAGGGTCCCACCAGCCCTGACCCCACCATCAAGGTGACCCTCAGCCACAAGGGTCCCACCAGCCCTGACCCCACCATCAAGGTGACCCACCAGCCCTGACCCCGTCATCAAGGTGACCCTCAGACACAAGGGTCCCACCAGCCCTGACCCCACCATCAAGGTGACCTGAAGCCCTGACCCCACCATCAAGGTGACCCACCAGCCACAAGGGTTCCAGCAGCCCTGACCCCACCATCAAGGTGACATGTGACCCTGACCCCACCATCAAGGTGACCCTCAACCACAAAGGTCCCACCAGCCCTGACCCCACCATCAAGGAGACCTCTGGTCCTGAGCCCACCATCAAGGTGACTCTCAGCCACACGGGTCCCACCAGCCCTGACCCCATCATCAAGGTGACCCATCAGCCACAAGGGTCCCACCAGTTCTGACCCCACCATCAAGGTGACCCTCAGCCACAAGGGCACCACCAGCCCTGAACCCACCATTAAGGTGACCCTCAGCGACAAGGGTCCCACCAGCCCTGACCCCACCATCAAGGTGACCCACCAGCCCTGACCCCACCATCAAGGTGAACTGCGGCCCTGACCCCACCATCAAGGTGACCCTCAGCCACAAGGGTCCCACCAGCCCTCACCATACCATCAAGGTGACCTGCGGTCCTGACCCCACCATCAAGGTGACCCACTAGCCCTGACCCCGTCATCAAGGTGACCCTCAGCCACAAGGGTCCCACCAGCCCTGACCCCACCATCAAGGTGACCCTCAGCCACAAGGGTCCCACCAGCCCTGACCCCACCATCAAGGTGACCTGCGGTCCTGACCCCACCATCAAGGTGACCTGAAGCCCTGACCCCACCATCAAGGCGACCCACCAGCCACAAGGATCCCACCAGCCCTGACCCCACCATCAAGGTGACATGTGACCCTGACCCCACCATCAAGGTGACCCTCAACCACAAAGGTCCCACCAGCCCTGACCTCACCATCAAGGAGACCTCTGGTCCTGACCCCGCCATCAAGGTGACCCTCAGCCACACGGGTCCCACCAGCCCTGACCCCATCATCAAGGTGACCCATCAGCCCTGACCCCACAATCAAGGTGACCGTCAGCCACAAGGGTCCCACCAGCCCTGACCCCATCATCAAGGTGACCCATCAGCCCTGACCCCACAATCAAGGTGACCCTCAGCCACACGGGTCCCACCAGCCCTGACCCCATCATCAAGGTGACCCATCAGCCCTGACCCCACCATCAAGGTGACCCTCAACCACAAAGGTCCCACCAGCCCTGACCTCACCATCAAGGAGACCTCTGGTCCTGACCCCACCATCAAGGTGACCCTCAGCCACACGGGTCCCACCAGCCCTGACCCCACCATCAAGGTGATCCACCAGCCCTGACCCCAACATCAAGGTGACCCTCAGCCACAGGGGTCCCACCAGCCCTGACTACACCATCAAGGTGGTGACTGGTCCGGACCCCACTATCAAGGTGACCCTCAGCCACAAGGGTCCCACCAGCCCTCACCCCACCATCAAGGTAACCAGCGGTCCTGACCTCACCATCAATGTGACCTGAGGCCCTGACCCCACCATCAAGGTGACCCACCAGCCCTTACCCCACCATCAAGGTGACCCTCAGCCACAAGGGTCCCACCAGCCCTGACCCCACCATCAAGGTGACCTGCAGTCCTGACCCCACCATCAAGGTGACCCACCAGCCCTGACCCCACCATCAAGGTGACCCTCAGCCACAAGGGTCCCACCAGCCCTGACCCCACCATCAAGGTGACCCTCAGCCACAAGGGCCCCACCAGCCCTGACCCCACCATCAAGGTGACCCTCAGGGACAAGGGTCCCACCAGCCCTGACCCCACCATCAAGGTGACCTGCGTCCCTGACCCCACCATCAAGGTAACCCTCAGCCACAAGGGTCCCACCAGCCCTCACCACACCATCAAGGTGACCTGCGGTCCTGACACCACCATCAAGGTGACCCACTAGCCCTGACTCCATCATCAAGGTGACCCTCAGCCACAAGGGTCCCACCAGCCCTGACCCCACCATCAAGGTGACCCTCAGCCACAAGGGTCCCACCAGCCCTGACCCCACCATCAAGGTGACCTGCGGTCCTGACCCCACCATCAAGGTGACCCACCAGCCCTGACCCCGTCATCAAGGTGACCCTCAGACACAAGGGTCCCACCAGCCCTGACCCCACCATCAAGGTGACCTGAAGCCCTGACCCCACCATCAAGGTGACCCACCAGCCACAAGGGTCCCACCAGCCCTGACCCCACCATCAAGGTGACATGTGACCCTGACCCCACCATCAAGGTGACCCTCAACCACAAAGGTCCCACCAGCCCTGACCCCACCATCAAGGAGAACTCTGGTCCTGAGCCCACCATCAAGGCGACCCTCAGCCACACGGGTCCCACCAGCCCTGACCCCATCATCAAGGTGACCCATCAGCCCTGACCCCACCATCAAGGTGACGCTCAGCCACATGGGCCCAACCAGCCCTGACCCCATCATCAAGGTGACCCTCAGCCACAAGGGTCCCACCAGCCCTGACACCACCATCAAGGTGACCCTCAACCACAAGGGCCCCACCATCCCTGACCCCACCATCAAGGTGACCCTCAGCGACAAGGGTCCCACCAGCTCTGACCCCACCATCAAGGTGACCCACCAGCCCTGACCCCACCATCAAGGTGACCTGCGGCCCTGACCCCACCATCAAGGTGACCCTCAGCCACAAGGGTCCCACCAGCCCTCACCACACCATCAAGGTGACCTGCGGTCCTGACCCCACCATCAATGTGACCCACTAGCTCTGACCCCGTCATCAAGGTGACCCTCAGCCACAAGGGTCCCACCAGCCCTGACCCCACCATCAAGGTGACCCTCAGCCACACGGGTCCCACCAGCCCTCACCCCATCATCAAGGTGACCCATCAGCCCTGACCCCACAATCAAGGTGACCCTCAGCCACAAGGGTCCCACCAGCCCCACCCCATTATCAAGGTGGCCACCAGCCCTGACCCCACCATCAAGGCGACCTCCGGTCCTGACCCCACCATCAAGGTGACCCTCAGCCACACAGGTCCCACCAGCCCTGACCCCATCATCAAGGTGACCCATCAGCCATGACCCCACAATCAAGGTGACCCTCAGCCACAAGGGTCCCACCAGCCCTACCCCATCATCAAGGTGGCCTCCGGTCCTGACCCCACCATCAAGGTGACCCACCAGGGGGCGTGGCTAACTAGCCATGGTGTAGGATGTGTCTTACTGAAGCTGCTCCAGATGATCCGACGTTGATCCGAAGATTCAGCCTAAAAAATGACTCATGTACTCCATAAATGACTGCAAAGACGTCAGAAGAGGTGCCCCACAACAACTGAAGGAAGCATGGTAATTGGGTGAAGCAGCACAGAGAATTAGAACTTTTAAGATTGTTGCTCCGTAGAAACAAAGACACACAAAATGGTGACAACAAAGGGACCGAAGCCGCGACCGCAGAAGCAACTGAGCCGTGCTGTGGAGATTAAGAGGAAGACTGGCTTTTGAGATTCGCGCGGCACCGCGCCTTGGTGCCTGCTCGATTCCAATGTTCTGAGCAGCGTTTGTTTACAGAACACACCGCCGAATCACATTGCAGTCAACTATAGGACCCGGTGTGGTGGATCGAACTGTGCGACGGATACAGTAGCCGCATTCTGAGAACCTTTCGCTACAATGAGCGGTGAGCCTCCAGATACAGATGGAACGTTCCGGGCGACCGCAGAGCTGACGGAAAAGATACAGTGCCATTTCCTATGAATAGCAACAAAGGAGCCGCTCTGTGTGTGAAGAGCCAGAGCGGCTAGCTGGATACATTCTTGCCTGCAATTACACACGGAGGCGGAGGCAAGATACTGAACGAAATGGCTCCCTGCCATTGTGCACAAACGTCATTCTCGGATTGAACTGTGTGGCGGGCGCAGCAGCCGCGTCACGAGAACCTTTTGCTACAATAAGTAGTAAGCCCTCAGACACAGATAGCATGTTCAGGACGACCGCAGAGCCGATGAAAGGGATACAGTGATATCTCACACAAACAGCAGTGTAGGAGCCGCGCTGGGGGAGAGGAGCCAGTGCGGCTAACTGGATACATTCTTGCCCGTAATTACGCATGAAAACTGAGGTGAGATACTGAATGTGACGGCTTCCAGCCACTGTGTCCAACAAATAAGTACCCTGCACAAACGAAACCCTACAATAGTGCCTAAAGAATACGGATACCGAATACCAGGGAAGGAGAAAGGATCTTCTCGCTCTGCTGGAGACATATGCCTAAGTGACTAATCTGGTAATGATGCCTCATAGGGTAAATGGGCGCATGGAGCCACGTACCATATGAACCTTGAGGTGCAATGGTGGTAAATACAGAAGTACATCTAATGGCCCTAGGGAACGAATGAGCTGGCCATTGACTCTCACGGCTGGGGAACATGGCATGCAGGGTTGAGCCAGATTACTGATGGTACTTGTGGGACCTGTGCGAACGTCGAACCGAGCGTACAGAGCATAGAGCGCCCAGAATACAGATGGCCCTGCCAGGAGTCAGAAGAGGCCTATAGGAAGTAGTAGTAACGGTTGTAGACGTGGGAGAATACAACCCACTTGAAAATACAACTTAACGCATATGAACACACACTGCAGCTCTTCGAGGGCAATGCCCCCAGGCCTGGACTGTCCTCGTGGTACCACGGCAGAACGAAGAGACTGAACTGGCACACTACAAACAAGCTAAGACTAGACATACAGTCAGGATTGCAGGATGTCGGTGAAAGGAGCTAAGGCCAAGAGTAAACAACCCACGATGGAAGCCTTTGCCAAGACACAGCGGACTCCTACTGCATCGGCACAAAGTGCCGCAACTGCATCCGTGGAAGGTACTCCGGCAAAAGAAAACCACTTGATCCTAGCGGCTATAACGGAGTTGAAAACCTCATGGGGGATAACAATGGCGGACCTACGAACTTCCCTGGAGACCAAAATAGATGCAGTAGGAATAGAGGTCACCCTGCTGCGACAAGATATCAGGGCGCTGGCAGACAGCACGAGTAGTCTTGAGAGTGTGGTGAAAACCAACAAAGAAACAAGCACCAGTAACACAAAGGAGGTTCACATACTAAAGCAGCAGGTGGCTAACCTCGAGAACCATGTGGAGGAAGCTGAAGGAAGGGCGAGATGGAACAACATCCGCGTGGTCGGTCTGCCGGAGGGGGAAGAAGGCCAGGACCCCACGGACTATGTGGAGAATTTGATCCTGCAAGAAATAGGGGCCGACAAACTCTCACAAGGATTTACAGTGGCGCGAGCACATAGGGCCCTGATGAGGAAACCGCGGCCAAGGGCCCCACCTCGAGTAATAATTGCAAAGATCCTGAACTATAAAGACAGGGAGAAGATCTTGGAGTACTTTCGTTACGTTGGAACGATAGAGAGAGCAACGGCGATCGTCACAGCTTATCCTGACTATACAATGCTAGTGCAGAGACAGCGTTACAACTATGTGGCGATCAAGAGAAGACTACGCATGGCTGGAATCAAATATATGCTTTTGTATCCCGCGAAGCTAAACGTCTTGCATAAAAGCAGAGTGTTCTTCTTTGATACCCCAGAGGAAGCGGCAGCATGTTGGACTTACAGGGCTGGCCGGAACGAAAGGAGGAGCAGGTCCACTAGGAGCACGATAAGTGATGGGGATAGTTCATGCATAATGAAACGATACATGGGGGTATCCCAATAGAGACTATGGTATAGATAACAGTGGAAGGGTACAGATGGTTAATGCTGAAATCACATTATGATACTCTTGAATTTGTTGGACTTGTTGGACTAGAATATAGAGTATAAAGCACATAAGTAAATTGGGTAGTATTGAGCGTGGTGAATTTGAGGCGAATAGGAGCAGCAGGATGAAGGCACCCTACCCCCCGGGAAGTAGTAGTAAGACAGCCATTAGGGCGACTTTACCCTGCTGAGCTGCGAGTACAGGCTATTGCCAGAAAGGGCTAGATGCGGGGGTGCCTGAGATCCAGGGATGGAGCTGGGCAACAGTTGGGGAGGGCATTGTTGGGTCAGGGAAGGCAGGTGGGGGGGCGATAGGTTAGGGTGTTTGATGTGTTTTTTGTTAAGGGGTATTCAAATTGGGAAACAAGCCTACATAGAAGGGGAATATACTTGGATTTGGACTGCACTGGTGAGGGGTGGGGTGGGACTTTGATAGGCCATGGGGGATCTTAAAATAATCACTTGGAATGTCAGAGGGCTCAACAGCTATCTAAAGAGGAACAAAGTTATGCTATACCTCCGCAGACAGAAGATAGACATAGCCCTGTTGCAGGAGACTCACCTGACACAGGATAAGATGGAGATGATCGAGAAGAAATGCAGGGGAACTGTTGTGGGCTCATCATATTCGGCTTACTCTAGAGGAGTAATCATCTGGGTGGCGCCACATGTCCCGTTTCAATTGTTACACACGATAATGGGAACGGACGGAAAGATGGTCATAATGAGGGGATTGGTGGAAAACAAGGAGATAAGCATCATACATACGTACGCTCCAAATCAAAACACAGCGGCATATTTCAGAACCCTATGTAACAATGTCAGCATGTGTGTGGCGAGAGCAGTGATTTGGAGAGGAGACTTTAATTGTGTACTAAACCCTAAGGTGGATAGGTCAGATGGGAAAATGGATAGACCCGCCCCAGCTGCCAAGACATTGCAGACACTGCTGGATGATTTTGGGCTAGGGGATGTATGGAGGTCACACCAACCCCAGGAGAGACAATATTCACACTACTCCGCTCCTCAGCAACTACATACTAGGTTGGACTATTTTGTTGCCACGCCAGAGATAGTAACAGAGATCACACAGACAGAATATAAAGCAAGGGTCCTCTCAGACCACTCGCCATTGATCCTAAAATGGCAATATCGACCCCCGAGAGCGAGGATCCCGACATGGCGCCTCAGAGCAGAGGTGTTGAAAGACCCTGTTTTCAGGGAAGACATGAGAGAGGAGATTGTTAACTATTTTGAGACCAACACTGCCAGTGTGGACTCGGTGGGTACACTCTGGGAGGCCTGTAACGTTGTGATGAGAGGGGTAGCCATGGCAAAGTCCAAAGGGTCGCAAGTTGGGATCCTGGCTGAGCTACAGGAGACGGAAGAAAAATTAGAAAGAGCGCTGAGGAGAGAAGATATTACCAGGGATGACACTGAATTAATACTCAGGCTGCAACAGAAATGCGCTGGGCACTGGGAGAGGCTGTGTAACCTTAACTATAAAAAATACATAGAGAGACAGCATGCAGGAGGGGATAAACCAGGAAGGATCTTGGCATGGCTATATAAGAGGGAGACCCCCAGGCCCACGATTAGAACAATAATAAAGGAAGATGGGAACACGGTGGACACCCAAGAAGGGGTTAATCAGGAGTTTGCAGAGTATTACAGGTCATTATATGGAGATGGTGGGGAGAGTAATCACATGGAGATAGTAAATACATTGGAGAATATAGGACTGCCACAGATTAGTGCTGAGGAGCGAGAGGAGTTGGATGCACCGATTACCTTAGAAGAATTAGAAGAGGTGGTGCGGCAGTTGCCCACCTGCAAGACCCCGGGGGCTGATGGACTCCTAAGTGAATTCTACAAAATATTTAAGGGAGAGGTGTTCCCTCCACTTTTAGAGATGTTGAATGAGGCATATGAGATTGGTAGATTGCCAGAGTCCCTCAGAGAAGCGATTATAATACCGCTCCCCAAACCCAACAAACCTGGACATAGATGCGGTTCGTATAGACCTCTATCGACGTTGAATCAGGACAGTAAAATACTCACGGCCGTGCTGGCAAATAGAATGAGGAGGGTGATTGGTAAATTAATACATCCCGACCAGACAGGGTATGTTCCGAATAGGAACATATCCAACAATCTCAGGCGACTCCATCGAGTCATTGAGCATGGAAACGAGAACGAAGATGAATTGGCAATTGTGTCATTGGACGCAATAAAAGCCTTTGACTCGGTCAGGTGGCCGTGGCTAAGGCGGCCTTGGCTGGTTATGGAATAGGGCTTGGATACTTACAGTGGGCAAACATTTTATATAGTGAGCCGTTGGCTAGAGTTAAAACGGGGGCAGTGATATCAGAAAGATGGCAACTCCGGAAAGGTACTAGACAAGGATGTCCATGGTCTCCTATGCTTTACATACTGGCCCTAGAATCCCTAGCGATATACCTGAGGCAGCAATATTATATGATAGGCATTGCCGTGGGAGGGGAACAGTACTTAATTTCTCTGTACGCGGATGATATGTTGTTGTATTTGCGATACCCGGAGGAAAATCTCCGATACATCCTGGAGGTGATGGAGAAATAGCTGTGAACCCCCAGAACTCTTGCATGCTCCCACTGGGTAGATACAAAGGGATCCCATTAACACAGCTACCGGTGTTGCAGATACCATGGGAAGTTAGTACATTTCCATATCTTGGGATAGATATATACCATATGGTGGAAGAGGAGCATAAGCATAATACAGAGGTAGCAATTAAGAAAATTGCAAGAAGTTCTGGGTGAAGCTGCCTTTGGCAATGATGGGATGGGGTGCAATGTTAAAGATGGTGGTCCTACCCAGGCTCTTGCATTACTTTGGGAATATACCACACTTGATAGCAAGGATGTTTTTTACGAGATTGAGATTGGATGGTATGTGTAGAGATTTCCTTTGGCATGGAACACGAAACAGAGTGGCCCTCTGGAAATTATAAAATCCATATGGAAAAGGGGGTGTAAAACTGCCTAATTACGAAGTTTATTATATAGCAAGCCAGCTGCAGTTTGTAGCTAAATGGCTGTCAGAGGAGGCAACCTCAGAGTCCAGGCTGTTCCGACAGGATTGTGCTCCTCTCTATTTAAAAGAAATTATGTGGCTGCCTAAGGCAGAAATGAAGGGGCGTCCAAAGATGATGGTACTTGGGTGGAAGGTGTGGCGCAGGGCATGCCAGATGATGGTGAATCCGCTCCCGTGCTCCTCAGAGGTGCCACTAGTGGTGTTAGCGGGTAAAGAAAGGCAACTGAGGATGACGATTAGGAATCACTGGGAACCTGTGGGGATAGCAGCAATGGGTGACATATGGCAAGAGGGGACTATAATGGACTTCGAGGTGTTGACGGATGAAACTGGGTTACACACGGGCCAGTACATTATGTATCATAGAGTGGTGCGGAGAATCAAGATGACATGGTCCGAAGTGGTACTAAGGGAGAAGCCAGATGCCACCATAGATACAATATATGACATAGCAGAAGGGGGACATGAGATTTCCAGAATATATGAGCTGATGATGACCAAAGTGGGAAAAGAGGTAGTACAACTGAGACAAAATTGGGAAGCGGAAGTGGGTGTCCCGATGGGTGATGAGATGTGGGAACGGGCCCAAGGGTATCACAAAAAGGTGTCTAGGAACGCAAGACTGCAGCAGATGCAGCTATATATATTACGCATAGAGCATATATGACACCTCAGAGGATAGCCAGATTCAAAAATGCGGGACGACAAGCATGCCCCAAATGTGATGAGGAAAATACTGGAATGGTACATATGTTTTGGTCGTGTCCAATCACTGAGCATTTCTGGGGGGAAGTGGCGCACAGATTGGAAGAGAAGGGTATTAAGATAGTGACAGATACGGTGTGGGCCTGTTTGATAGGTGGGTTTCCTAGACCACGTAAGTTTAAACATGTGAGCAAATGCAAGACCCAATTGAACTCACAGAAGAGGAATCCCTACCGCAAGATGCAGAAACAGAATACGAGAGGAAGTAGGCTCGAAAAGGGGGGTGGGCTAGGGAGGAACAGTGGACATAACGAAGCGATACATAATTGGAATGTTATTATATGCACTGCAAGTTTGGTTTGTATTGTTTGTTTGAATAAACTAATACAAATGTTTTAAAAAATAAATAAATCAAGGTGACCCACCAGCCCTGACCCTAACATCAAGGTGACCCTCAGCCACAAGGGTCCCACCAGCCCTGGCCCCACCATCAAGGTGACCTGCAGCCCTGGCCCCACCATCAAGGTGACCCGCCAGCCCTGACCTCACCATCAAGGTGACCCTCAGCCACAAGGGTCCCACCAGTCCTGACCCCACCATCAAGGTGCGCGAGGACACAGTGTTTCAGCACCATACTGTGATGGGTCACGGAGTACGTGACACAGTATTGACTGCACACTGTACACCCGCGCATGCGCGACAAGAACTTAATCAGTCCCCACACGTACGCACACGCGACTGATCAGCGGTCTAGCCCGCTCACGCGCCAACGTGCAAACGTAGTGTAGAGATCAACTTAATGCGCATGCGCTAGGAATAAGCGGTCCAGCCCGCTGACGGACATGCGCACTAACCCCCTTGGTAACACATAAAACAGTAACCAGGAAGAACGCTAGGGACCGTAGTACCGCACTCGATGCCCCGTGGACCTCAGGACTTCAGAAGAGACACGCATGCCCTATATGAAGGTGAGAGATAGGTCTTATATGAACCTATTAGATAGAACTTTTTTGACTATGAACCACTTCACCGTATAAACTCTGTGCAAGGTTTAAGGGGCCAGACTGGATTTAGTCTGACCAGTACCTCACAGCCAGACTATTTATCTGCATGATACAGCCAGGCTTAGAGCAAATATCACGAACCTAATGGGCAGAATTTTTAGCTCTTGAAACATCACTCTCCTTTAATCTCTGGAAATTTTAAGAGGCCAGACTGGTCTTAACCTGACCAGTATACTACAGCCAGACTACTTGCCTGGCTTGTACATTACAGCCAGATCCACAGCATGGGGGAGAGGTACTCCCGGGTTTTTTACCTTCAAAAATGTGGCGGTTTACCTTGCAAAGCTATAAACACATTCCAGTGACCCACACACTAAGTACACCACTATTTCTTCCTGTTTCCTCTAGAAACTATTTTGAAGAAAAATCCCATGAAGCACGAGTGTCCTTATACAGAACATATTAGGTGCAGCTACACCTACCTACAAGAGGTTGTCCAAGCATCAGGAAGCAAGGTGCCTGTGGCATTAGAAAAAGGTGTGTTAAGAGTAAAACGTTTTTTACTGTCAGAAATGTATTATCTCAAACCACAACCCTTTGTTGTTAAGTTGTATTATCTTGAACAAGTGTTGAAACACCTATAGTGTAATACTATCTATATGTTTTTACCATAGGAATTGAATCTAAGAACATATGTAATATTGGAAGAAGTAGTATCATTTAGCCCTGAAGATGGACTGTCAGAAAAGTCCGAAACGCGTTGGCAACACATTGATAAATCTCGATACTATTTTGTTTTGGTGACTTAAACCAGGACATTTATTTAACTTAATTTCTTGTTGTTACCCCACAATCACTTTCTGTTGTTACCCAAAAGGGACTTTGTGAATTTATGTATACAAACATAACAAATCTTATGGTTTAGAGTATATCTATGAATAAGGTTTCGTAAACTGTACAAATTATAGATTTTGACAGGTTCTGAAAGAAAGAAAAGAATATTTTGGTTTGATTAAAAATAACCCATGACGGGTCTTTTTACTTTTCCGAAAGTTGTATTGTCTTACATCAATGAATTAATAGACACACTATAAAACTATGTGAAGCGAATTGAAAAAGGAAGACATAACTGCTTGGCAACTCTTATTTGTTAGCAAGGATCACACACCTACCTACCTCTTTTACCCTACCAACTCCGAATCCTAGAGAAAAGAGACCGACACTCTTAGTTAAATTCAGAATCGCAAGCAGTGAGTGGTCTACTAGAGCTCACGTGCCTGCAACATTGATACGTTTTGGAATTATATTCCCTTGGGAGTGCACTAAGGGTTGGCAGGTAGCAATACATGCCTCTCTCTCCCCACCATCAAGGTGACCTGCAGCCCCGACCCCATCATCAAGGTGACCCTCAACCACAAAGGTCCCACCAGCCCTGGCCCCACCATCAAGGTGACCTCTGGTCCAGACCCCAGCTTTAAGGCAACCCTCAGCCACAAGAGTCCCACCAGCCCTGACCCCACCATCAAGGTGACCTGCAGCCCTGACCCCACCATCAAGGTGACCCACCAGCCATCACCCCACCATCAAGGTGACCCACCAGCCACAAGGGTCCCACCAGCCCTGACCCCACCATCAAGGTGACTGCGGCCCTGACCGCACCATCAAGGTGACCTGCGGTCCTGACCCCACCATCAAGGTGACCCACCAGCCCTTACCCCACCATGTTATGTTATGTTATGTTATTTTCCACTTATATAGCGCCTTATATACCATTGGTATGGTCTGAAGGCGCTGGTAGGTTGAACGCCCTTGGGAACCGAAGTCCTGGTCAGTAGAGGGAGTAGAGAGAGTCCAAAGGTGCGTGTGCGCACCAGGTATGTGTGCAGCTGGTGCGGAATTCCTGTGGCAGCTGCTTCCTAGCGGTAGGTGTGGTGGCTGATAGATCAGGAGTATGTGTTCGATCTGGCCGGAATTATCCAGACCGAGAGTGGCAGCGTTAGGCCTGAGGAGAACGCTTGGCTGGGGGTGTGAGACCATCAAGGTGACCCTCAAACACAAGGGTCCCACCAGCCCTGACCCAACCATCAAGGTGACCTGCGGCCCTGACCCCACCATCAAGGTGACCCTCAGCCACAAGGGTCCCACCAGCCCTGACCCCACCATCAAGGTGACCTGCGGTCCTGACCCCACCATCAAGGTGACCCACCAGCCCTGACCCCGTCATCAAGGGGACCCTCAGACACAAGGGCCTCACCAGCCCTGACCCCATCATCAAGGTGACCTTCAGCCACAAGGGTCCCACCAGCCCTGACCCCACCATCAAGGTGACCCTCAGCCACAAGGGCCCCACCAGCCCTGACCCCATCATCAAGGTGACCCTCAGCCACAAGGGTCCCACCAGCTCTGACCCCACCATCAAGGTGATCCTCAGCCACAAGGGCCCCACCAGCCCTGACCCCACCATCAACGTGACCCTCAGTAACAAGGGTCCCACCAGCCTTCACCCCACCATGAAGGTGACCCATCAGCCCTGACCCCACCATCAAGGTGACCTGCGGCCCTGACCCCATCATCAAGGTGACCCTCAGCCACAAGGGTCCCACCAGACCTGACCCCACCATCAAGGTGACCTGCGGTCCTGACCCCACCATCAAGGTGACCCACTAGCCCTGACCCCGTCATCAAGGTGACCCTCAGCCACAAGGGTCCCACCAGCCCGACCCCACCATCAAGGTGACCCTCAGCCACAAGGGTCCCACCAGCCCTGACCCCACCATCAAGGTGACCTGCGGTCCTGACCCCACCATTAAGGTGACCCACCAACCCTGACCCCGTCATCAAGATGACACTCAGACACAAGGGTCCCACCAGCCCTGACCCCAGCATCAAGGTGACCCTCAACCACAAAGGTCCCACCAGCCCTGACCCCACCTTCAAGGAGACCTCCGGTCCTGACCCCACCATCAAGGTGACCCTCAGCCACACGGGTCCCACCAGCCCTGACCCCATCATCAAGGTGACCTGCGGCCCTGACCCCACCATCAAGGTGACCCTCAGCCACAAGGGTCCCACCAGCCCTGACCCCACCATCAAGGTGACCTGCGGTCCTGACCCCACCATCAAGGTGACCCACCAGCCCTGACCCCGTCATCAAGGGGACCCTCAGACACAAGGGCCTCACCAGCCCTGACCCCATCATCAAGGTGACCTTCAGCCACAAGGGTCCCACCAGCCCTGACCCCACCATCAAGGTGACCCTCAGCCACAAGGGCCCCACCAGCCCTGACCCCATCATCAAGGTGACCCTCAGCCACAAGGGTCCCACCAGCTCTGACCCCACCATCAAGGTGATCCTCAGCCACAAGGGCCCCACCAGCCCTGACCCCACCATCAACGTGACCCTCAGTAACAAGGGTCCCACCAGCCTTCACCCCACCATGAAGGTGACCCATCAGCCCTGACCCCACCATCAAGGTGACCTGCGGCCCTGACCCCATCATCAAGGTGACCCTCAGCCACAAGGGTCCCACCAGACCTGACCCCACCATCAAGGTGACCTGCGGTCCTGACCCCACCATCAAGGTGACCCACTAGCCCTGACCCCGTCATCAAGGTGACCCTCAGCCACAAGGGTCCCACCAGCCCGACCCCACCATCAAGGTGACCCTCAGCCACAAGGGTCCCACCAGCCCTGACCCCACCATCAAGGTGACCTGCGGTCCTGACCCCACCATTAAGGTGACCCACCAACCCTGACCCCGTCATCAAGATGACACTCAGACACAAGGGTCCCACCAGCCCTGACCCCAGCATCAAGGTGACCCTCAACCACAAAGGTCCCACCAGCCCTGACCCCACCTTCAAGGAGACCTCCGGTCCTGACCCCACCATCAAGGTGACCCTCAGCCACACGGGTCCCACCAGCCCTGACCCCATCATCAAGGTGACCCATCAGCCCTGACCCCACAATCAAGGTGACCCTCAGCCACAAGGGTCCCACCAGCCCCACCCCATTATCAAGGTGGCCTCCGGTCCTGACCCCACCATCAAGGTGATCCACCAGCCCTGATCCCAACATCAAGATGACCCCCAGCCACAAGGGTCCCACCAGCCCTGACTCCACCATCAAGGTGGTGACTGGTCCTGACCCCACCATTAAGGTGACCCTCAGCCACAAGGGTCCCACCAGCCCTCACCCCACCATCAAGGTGACCTGCGGTCCTGAACCCACCATCAAGGTGACCTGAGGTCCTGACCCCACCATCAAGGTGACCCACCAGCCCTTACCCCACCATCAAGGTGACCCTCAGCCACAAGGGTCCCACCAGCCCTGACCCCACCATCAAGGTGACCCTCAGCCACAAGGGCCCAACCAGCCCTGACCCCATCATTAAGGTGGCCTTCAGCCACAAGGGTCCCACCAGCCCTGACCCCACCATCAAGGTGACCCTCAGCCACAAGGGCCCCACCAGCCCTGACCCGACCATCAAGGTGACCCTCAGCGACAAGGGTCCCACCAGCCCTCACCCCACCATCAAGGTGACCTGCGGCCCTGACCCCACCATCAAGGTAACCCTCAGCCACAAGGGTCCCACCAGCCCTCACCACACAATCAAGATGATCTGCGGTCCTGACCCCACCATCAAGGGGACCCACTAGCCCTGACCCCTTCATCAAGGTGACCCTCAGCCACAAGGGTCCCACCAGCCCTGACCCCACCATCAAGGTGACCCTCAGCCACAAGGGTCCCACCAGCCCTGACCCCACCATCAAGGTGACCTGCGGTCCTGGCCCCACCATCAAGGTGACCCACCAGCCCTCGCCCCATCATCAAGGTGACCTTCAGACACAAGGGTCCCACCAGCCCTGACCCCACCATCAAGGTGACCTGAAGCCCTGACCCCACCATCAAGGTGACCCACCAGCCACAAGGGCCCAACCAACCCTGACCCCATCATTAAGGCGGCCCTCAGACACAAGGGTCCCACCAGCCCTGACCCCACCATCAAGGTGACCTGAAGCCCTAACCCCACCATCAGGGTGACCCACCAGCCACAAGGGTCCCACCAGCCCTGACCCCACCATCAAGGTGACATGTGGCCCTGACCCCACTATCAAGGTGAGCCTCAACCACAAAGGTCCCACCAGCCCTGACCCCACCATCAAGGAGACCTCTGGCCCTGACCCCACAATCAAGGTGACCCTCAGTCACAAGGGTCCCACCAGACCTGACCCCACCATCAAGGTGACCCTCAGCGACAAGGGTCCCAACAGCCCTGACCCCACCATCAAGGTGACCCTCAGCGACAAGGGTCCCACCAGCCCTGACCCCACCATCAAGGTGACCCACCAGCCCTGACCCCACCATCAAGGTGACCTGTGGCCCTGACCCCACCATCAAGGTGACCCTCAGCCACAAGGGTCCCAACAGCCCTCACCCCACCATCAAGGTGACCCACAAGCCCTGACCCCAACATCAAGGTGACCCTCAGCCACAAGGGTCCCACCAGCCCTGACCCCACCATCAAGGTGGTGACTGGTCCTGACCCCACCATCAAGGTGACCCTCAGCCACAAGGGTCCCACCAGGCCGAACCCCATCATCAAGGTGGGCGACTGGTCCTGACCCCACCATCAAGGTGACCCTCAACCACAAGGGTCCCACCAGCCCCACCCCATTATCAACGTGGCCTCCAGTCCTGACCCCACCATCAAGGTGACCCACCAGCCCTGACCCCAACATCAAGGTGACCCTCAGCCACAAGGGTCCCACCAGCCCTACCCCATCATCAAGGTGGTCTCCGGTCCTGACCCCACCATCAAGGTGGTGACTGGTCCTGACCCCACCATCAAGGTGACCCTCAGCCACAAGGGTCCCACCAGGCCGAACCCCATCATCAAGGTGGTGACTGGTCCTGACCCCACCATCAAGGTGACCCTCAGCCACACGGGTCCCACCAGCCCTGACCCCACCATCAAGGTGACCTGCGGCCCTGACTCCACCATCAAGGTGACCCTCAGCCACAAGGGTCCCACCAGCCCTGACCCCACCATCAAGGTGACCTGCGGCCCTGACCCCACCATCAAGGTGACCCAGCAGTCCTGACCGACTATCAAGGTGACCTGCAGCCCTGACCCCATCACAAGGTGACCCTCAACCACAAAGATCCCACCAACCCCGACCCATCAAGGTGACCTCCCGTCCAGACCCCAGCATCAAGGCAACCCTCAGCCACAAGGGTCCCACCAGCCCTGACCTCACCATCAAGGTGACCTGAAGCCCTGACCCCACCATCAAGGTGACCCACCAGCCACAAGAGTCCCACCGGCCCTGACCCCACCATCAAGGTGACATGTGGCCCTGACCCCACCATCAAGGTGACCCTCAACCACAAAGGTCCCACCAGCCCTGACCCCACCATCAAGGCGACCTCCGGTCCTGACCCCACCATCAAGGTGACCCTCAGCCACACGGGTCCCACCAGCCCTGACCCCATCATCAAGGTGACCCATCAGCCATGACCCCACAATCAAGGTGACCCTCAGCCACAAGGGTCCCACCAGCCCAACCCCATCATCAAGGTGACCTCCGGTCCTGACCCCACCATCAAGGTGACCCACCAGGGGGCGTGGCTAACTAGCCAGGGTGTAGGATGTGTCTTACTGAAGCTGCTCCGGATGATCCGACGTTGATCCGAAGATTCAGCCTAAAAAATGACTCATGTACTCCATAAATGACTGCAAAGACGTCGGAAGAGGTGCCCCACAACAACTGAAGGAAGCATGGTAATTGGGTGAAGCAGCACAGAGAATTAGAACTTTTAAGATTGTTGCTCCGTAGAAACAAAGACACACAAAATGGTGGACAACAAAGGGACCGAAGCCGCGACCGCAGAAGCAACTGAGCCGTGCTGTGGAGATTAAGAGGAAGACTGGCTTTTGAGATTCGCGCGGCACCGCGCCTTGGTGCCTGCTCGATTCCAATGTTCTGAGCAGCGTTTGTTTACAGAACACACCGCCGAATCACATTGCAGTCAACTATAGGACCCGGTGTGGTGGATCGAACTGTGCGGCGGATACAGTAGCCGCATTCTGAGAACCTTTCGCTACAATAAGCGGTGAGCCTCCAGATACAGATGGAACGTTCCGGGCGACCGCAGAGCTGACGGAAAAGATACAGTGCCATTTCATATGAATAGCAACAAAGGAGCCGCGCTGTGTGTGAAGAGCCAGCGCGGCTAGCTGGATACATTCTTGCCTGCAATTACACACGGAGGCGGAGGCAAGATACTGAACGAAATGGCTCCCTGCCATTGTGCACAAACGTCATTCTCGGATTGAACTGTGTGGCGGACGCAGCAGCCGCGTCACGAGAACCTTTTGCTACAATAAGTAGTAAGCCCTCAGACACAGATAGCACGTTCAGGATGACCGCAGAGCCGATGAAAGGGATACAGTGATATCTCACACAAACAGCAGTGTAGGAGCCGCGCTGGGGGAGAGGAGCCAGTGCGGCTAACTGGATACATTCTTGCCCGTAATTACGCATGAAAACTGAGGCGAGATACTGAATGTGACGGCTTCCAGCCACTGTGTCCAACAAATAAGTACCCTGCACAAACGAAACCCTACAATAGTGCCTAAAGAATACGGATACCGAATAAAAGGGAAGGAGAAAGGATCTTCTCGCTCTGCTGGAGACATATGCCTAAGTGACTAATCTGGTAATGATGCCTCATAGGGTAAATGGGCGCATGGAGCCACGTACCATATGAACCTTGAGGTGCAATGGTGGTAAATACAGAAGTACATCTAATGGCCCTAGGGAACGAATGAGCTGGCCATTGACTCTCACGGCTGGGGAACATGGCATGCAGGGTCGAGCCAGATTACTGATGGTACTTGTGGGACCTGTGCGAACGTCGAACCGAGCGTACAGAGCATAGAGCGCCCAGAATACAGATGGCCCTGCCAGGAGTCAGAAGAGGCCTATAGGAAGTAGTAGTAACGGTTGTAGACGTGGGAGAATACAACCCACTTGAAAATACAACTTAATGCATATGAACACACACTGCAGCTCTTCGAGGGCAATGCCCCCAGGCCTGGACTGTCCTCGTGGTGCCACGGCAGAACGAAGAGACTGAACTGGCACACTACAAACAAGCTAAGACTAGACATACAGTCAGGATTGCAGGATGTCGGTGAAAGGAGCTAAGGCCAAGAGTAAACAACCCACGATGGAAGCCTTTGCCAAGACACAGCAGACTCCTACTGCATCGGCACAAAGTGCCGCAACTGCATCCGTGGAAGGTACTCCGGCAAAAGAAAACCACTTGATCCTAGCGGCTATAACGGAGTTGAAAACCTCATGGGGGATAACAATGGCGGACCTACGAACTTCCCTGGAGACCAAAATAGATGCAGTAGGAATAGAGGTCACCCTGCTGCGACAAGATATCAGGGCGCTGGCAGACAGCACGAGTAGTCTTGAGAGTGCGGTGAAAACCAACAAAGAAACAAGCACCAGTAACACAAAGGAGGTTCACATACTAAAGCAGCAGGTGTCTAACCTCGAGAATCATGTGGAGGAAGCTGAAGGAAGGGCGAGATGGAACAACATCCGCGTGGTCGGTCTGCCGGAGGGGGAAGAAGGCCAGGACCCCACGGACTATGTGGAGAATATGATCCTGCAAGAAATAGGGGCCGACAAACTCTCACAAGGATTTACAGTGGCGCGAGCACATAGGGCCCTGATGAGGAAACCGCGGCCAAGGGCCCCCCTCGAGTAATAATTGCAAAGATCCTGAACTATAAAGACAGGGAGAAGATATTGGAGTACTTTCGTAAATGTGAGAACGATAGAGAGAGCAACGGCGATCGTCACGGCTTATCCTGACTATACAATGCTAGTGCAGAGACAGCGTTACAACTATGTGGCGATCAAGAGAAGACTACGCATGGCTGGAATCAAATATATGCTTTTGTATCCCGCAAAGCTAAACGTCTTGCATAAAAGCAGAGTGTTCTTCTTTGATACCCCAGAGGAAGCGGCGGCATGTTGGACTTACAGGGCTGGCCGGAACGAGAGGAGGAGCAGGTCCACTAGGAGCACGATAAGTGATGGGGATAGTTCATGCATAATGAAACGATACATGGGGGGTATCCCAATAGAGACTATGGTATAGATAACAGTGGAAGGGTACAGATGGTTAATGCTGAAATCACATTATGATACTCTTGAATTTGTTGGACTTGTTGGACTAGAATATAGAGTATAAAGCACATAAGTAAATTGGGTAGTATTGAGCGTGGTGAATTTGAAGCGAATAGGAGCAGCAGGATGAAGGCACCCTACCCCCCAGGAAGTAGTAGTAAGACAGCCATTAGGGCGACTTTACCCTGCTGAGCTGCGAGTACAGGCTATTGCCAGAAAGGGCTAGATGCGGGGGTGCCTGAGATCCAGGGATGGAGCTGGGCAACAGTTGGGGAGGGCATTGTTGGGTCAGGGAAGGGAGGTGGGGGGGCGATAGGTTAGGGTGTTTGATGTGTATTTTGTTAAGGGGTATTCAAATTGGGAAACAAGCCTACATAGAAGGGGAATATACTGGGATTTGGACTGCACTGGTGAGGGGTGGGGTGGGACTTTGATAGGCCATGGGGGATCTTAAAATAATCACTTGGAATGTCAGAGGGCTCAACAGCTATTTAAAGAGGAACAAAGTTATGCTATACCTCCGCAGACAGAAGATAGACATAGCCCTGTTGCAGGAGACTCACCTGACACGGGATAAGATGGAGATGATCGAGAAGAAATGCAGGGGAACTGTTGTGGGCTCATCATATTCGGCTTACTCTAGAGGAGTAATCATCTGGGTGGCGCCACATGTCCCGTTTCAATTGTTACACACGATAATGGGAACGGACGGAAAGATGGTCATAATGAGGGGATTAGTGGAAAACAAGGAGATAAGCATCATACATACGTACGCTCCAAATCAAAACACAGCGGCATATTTCAGAACCCTATGTAACAATCTCAGCATGTGTGTGGCGAGAGCAGTGATTTGGGGAGGAGACTTTAATTGTGTACTAAACCCTAAGGTGGATAGGTCAGATGGGAAAATGGATAGACCCGCCCTAGCTGCCAAGACATTGCAGACACTGCTGGATGATTTTGGGCTAGGGGATCTATGGAGGTCACACCAACCCCAGGAGAGACAATATTCACACTACTCCGCTCCTCAGCAACTACATACTAGGTTGGACTATTTTGTTGCCACGCCAGAGATAGTAACAGAGATCACACAGACAGAATATAAAGCAAGGGTCCTCTCAGACCACTCGCCATTGATCCTAAAATGGCAATATCGACCCCCGAGAGCGAGGATCCCGACATGGCGCCTCAGAGCAGAGGTGTTGAAAGACCCTGTTTTCAGGGAAGACATGAGAGAGGAGATTGTTAACTATTTTGAGACCAACACTGCCAGTGTGGACTCGGTGGGTACACTCTGGGAGGCCTTTAACGTTGTGATGAGAGGGGTAGCCATGGCAAAGTCCAAAGGTTCGCAAGTTGGGATCCTGGCTGAGCTACAGCAGACGGAAGAAGAATTAGAAAGAGCGCTGAGGAGAGAAGATATTACCAGGGATGACACTGAATTAATACTCAGGCTGCAACAGAAATGCGCTGGGCACTGGGAGAGGCTGTGTAACCTTAACTATAAAAAATACATAGAGAGACAGCATGCAGGAGGGGATAAACCAGGAAGGATCGTGGCATGGCTATATAAGAGGGAGACCCCCAGGCCCACGATTAGAACAATAATAAAGGAAGATGGGAACACGGTGGACACCCAAGAAGGGGTTAATCAGGAGTTTGCAGAGTATTACAGGTCATTATATGGAGATGGTGGGGAGAGTAATCACATGGAGATAGTAAATACATTGGAGAATATAGGACTGCCACAGATTAGTGCTGAGGAGCGAGAGGAGTTGGATGCACCGATTACCTTAGAAGAATTAGAAGAGGTGGTGCGGCAGTTGCCCACCTGCAAGACCCCGGGGGCTGATGGATTCCTAAGTGAATTCTACAAAATATTTAAGGGAGAGGTGCTCCCTCCACTTTTAGAGATGTTGAATGAGGCATATGAGATTGGTAGATTGCCAGAGTCCCTCAGAGAAGCGATTATAATACCACTCCCCAAACCCAACAAACCTGGACATAGATGCGGTTCGTATAGACCTCTATCGACGTTGAATCAGGACAGTAAAATACTCACGGCCGTGCTGGCAAATAGAATGAGGAGGGTGATTGGTAAATTAATACATCCCGACCAGACAGGGTATGTTCCGAATAGGAACATATCCAACAATCTCAGGCGACTTCATCGAGTCATTGAGCATGGAAACGAGAACGAAGATGAATTGGCAATTGTGTCATTGGACGCAATAAAAGCCTTTGACTCGGTCAGGTGGCCGTGGCTAAGGCGGCCTTGGCTGGTTATGGAATAGGGCCTGGATACTTACAGTGGGCAAACATTTTATATAGTGAGCCGTTGGCTAGAGTTAAAACGGGGGCAGTGATATCAGAAAGATGGCAACTCCGGAAAAGTACTAGACAAGGATGTCCATGGTCTCCTATGCTTTACATACTGGCCCTAGAACCCCTAGCGATATACCTGAGGCAGCAATATTATATGATAGGCATTGCCGTGGGAGGGGAACAGTACTTAATTTCTCTGTACGCGGATGATATGTTGTTGTATTTGCGATACCCGGAGGAAAATCTCCGATACATCCTGGAGGTGATGGAGAAATATGCAGGGCTGTATGGTATAGCTGTGAACCCCCAGAACTCTTGCATGCTCCCACTGAGTAGATACAAAGGGATCCCATTAACACAGCAACCGGTGTTGCAGATACCATGGGAAGTTAGTACATTTCCATATCTTGGGATAGATATATACCATACGGTGGAAGAGGAGCATAAGAATAATACAGAGGTAGCAATTAAGAAAATTGCAAGAAGTTCTGGGTGAAGCTGCCTTTGGCAATGATGGGATGGGGTGCAATGTTAAAGATGGTGGTCCTACCCAGGCTCTTGCATTACTTTGGGAATATACCACACTTGATAGCGAGGATGTTTTTTACGAGATTGGATGGTATGTGTAGAGATTTCCTTTGGCATGGAACACGAAACAGAGTGGCCCTCTGGAAATTATAAAATCCATATGGAAAAGGGGGTGTAAAACTGCCTAATTACGAAGTTTATCATATAGCAAGCCAGCTGCAGTTTGTAGCTAAATGGCTGTCAGAGGAGGCAACCTCAGAGTCCAGGCTGTTCCGACAGGATTGTGCTCCACTCTATTTAAAAGACATTATGTGGCTGCCTAAGGCAGAAATGAAGGGGCGTCCAAAGATGATGGTACTTGGGTGGAAGGTGTGGCGCAGGGCATGCCAGATGATGGTGAATCCGCTCCCCTGCTCCTCACAGGTGCCACTAGTGGTGTTAGCGGGTAAAGAAAGGCAACTGAGGATGACGATTAGGAATCACTGGGAACCTGTGGGGATAGCAGCAATGGGTGACATATGGCAAGAGGGTACTATAATGGACTTCGAGGTGTTGACGGATGAAACTGGGTTACACACGGGCCAGTACATTATGTATCATAGAGTGGTGCGGAGAATCAAGATGACATGGTCCGAAGTGGTACTAAGGGAGGAGCCAGATGCCACCATAGATACAATATATGACATAGCAGAAGGGGGACATGAGATTTCCAGAATATATGAGCTGATGATGACCAAAGTGGGAAAAGAGGTAGTACAACTGAGACAAAATTGGGAAGCGGAAGTGGGTGTCCTGATGGGTGATGAGATGTGGGAACGGGCCCAAGGGTATCACAAAAAGGTGTCTAGGAACGCATGACTGCAGCAGATGCAGCTATATATATTACGCATAGAGCATATATGACACCTCAGAGGATAGCCAGATTCAAAAATGCGGGACGACAAGCATGCCCCAAATGTGATGAGGTAAATACTGGAATGGTACATATGTTTTGGTCGTGTCCAATCATTGAGCATTTCTGGGGGGTTGTGGCGCACAGATTGAAAGAGAAGGGTATTAAGATAGTGACAGATACGGTGTGGGCCTGTTTGATAGGTGGGTTTCCTAGACCAGGTAAGTTTAAACATGTGAGCAAATGAAAAGACTTGGCTTATGCACTTGCAAAGAGGAGAATTGCCATGGGGTGGAAGACATGCCACAGCCCACGACTAGAAGTGTGGTGGAAAGATTTACAGAAATGGGGTGAAGCAGAAACCATGGTATGGCAAGAAGCGTGCAGTGCTGGGGGGGAAGAAGAAACGGAAACCCTGATGGCCTGGAAATTACTAGTGGCAGAGTCATTTGGGCCAATGCAAGACCCAATTGAACTCACAGAAGAGGAATCCCTACCGCAAGATGCAGAAACAGAATACGAGAGGAAGTAGGCTCGAAAAGGGGGGTGGGCTGGGAGGAACAGTGGACATAACGAAGCGATACATAATTGGAATGTTATTATATGCACTGCAAGTTTGGTTTGTATTGTTTGTTTGAATAAACTAATACAAATGTTTTAAAAAATAAATAAATCAAGGTGACCCACCAGCCCTGACCCTAACATCAAGGTGACCCTCAGCCACAAGGGTCCCACCAGCCCTGACCCCACCATCAAGGTGGTGACTGGTCCTGACCCCACCATCAAGGTGACCCTCAGCCACACAGGTCCCACCAGCCCTGACCCCACCATCAAGGTGACCTGCAGCCCTGGCCCCACCATCAAGGTGACCCACCAGCCCTGACCTCACCATCAAGGTGACCCTCAGCCACAAGGGTCCCACCAGTCCTGACCCCACCATCAAGGTGCGCGAGGACACAGTGTTTCAGCACCATACTGTGATGGGTCACGGAGTACGTGACACAGTATTGGCTGCACACTGTACACCCGCGCATGCGCGACAAGAACTTAATCAGTCCCCACACGTACGCACACGCGACTGATCAGCGGTCTAGCCCGCTCACGCGCCAACGTGCAAACGTAGTGTAGAGATCAACTTAATGCGCATGCGCTAGGAATAAGCGGTCCAGCCCGCTGACGGACATGCGCACTAACCCCCTTGGTAACACATAAAACAGTAACCAGGAAGAACGCTAGGGACCGTAGTACCGCACTCGATGCCCCATGGACCTCAGGACTTCAGAAGAGACACGCATGCCCTATATGAAGGTGAGAGATAGGTCTTATATGAACCTATTAGATAGAACTTTTTTGACTATGAACCACTTCACCGTATAAACTCTGTGCAAGGTTTAAGGGGCCAGACTGGATTTAGTCTGACCAGTACTTCACAGCCAGACTATTTATCTGCATGATACAGCCAGGCTTAGAGCAAATATCACAAACCTAATGTGCAGAATTGTTAGCTCTTGAAACATCACACTCCTTTAATCTCTGGAAATTTTAAGAGGCCAGACTGGTCTTAACCTGACCAGTATACTACAGCCAGACTTCTTGCCTGGCTTGTACATTACAGCCAGATCCACAGCATGGGGGAGAGGTACTCCCCGGTTTTTTACCTTCCAAAATGTGGCGGTTTACCTTGCAAAGCTATAAACACATTCCAGTGACCCACACACTAAGTACACCACTATTTCTTCCTGTTTACTCTAGAAACTATTTTGAAGAAAAATCCCATGAAGCACGAGTGTCCTTATACAGAACATATTAGGTGCAGCTACACCTACCTACAAGAGGTTGTCCAAGCATCAGGAAGCAAGGTGCCTGTGGCATTAGAAAAAGGTGTGTTAAGAGTAAAACGTTTTTTACTGTCAGAAATGTATTATCTCAAACCACAACCCTTTGTTGTTAAGTTGTATTATCTTGAACAAGTGTTGAAACACCTATAGTGTAATACTATCTATATGTTTTTACCATAGGAATTGAATCTAAGAACATATGTAATATTGGAAGAAGTAGTATCATTTAGCCCTGAAGATGGACTGTCAGAAAAGTCCGAAACGCGTTGGCAATACATTGATAAATCTCGATACTATTTTGTTTTGGTGACTTAAACCAGGAAATTTATTTGACTTAATTTCTTGTTGTTACCCCACAATCACTTTCTGTTGTTACCCAAAAGGGACTTTGTGAATTTATGTATACAAACATAACGAATCTTATGGTTTAGAGTATATCTATGAATAAGGTTTCGTAAAAAATGTACAAATTATAAATTTTGACAGGTTCTGAAAGAAAGAAAAGAATATTTTGGTTTGATTAAAAATAACCCATGACGGGTCTTTTTACTTTTCCGAAAGTTGTATTGTCTTACATCAATGAATTAATAGACACACTATAAAACTATGTGAAGCGAATTGAAAAAGGAAGACATAACTGCTTGGCAACTCTTATTTGTTAGCAAGGATCACACACCTACCTACCTCTTTTACCCTACCAACTCCGAATCCTAGAGAAAAGAGACCGACACTCTTAGTTAAATTCAGAATCGCAAGCAGTGAGTGGTCTACTAGAGCTCACGTGCCTGCAACATTGATACGTTTTGGAATTATATTCCCTTGGGAGTGCACTAAGGGTTGGCAGGTAGCAATACATGCCTCTCTCTCCCCACCATCAAGGTGACCTGCAGCCCCGACCCCATCATCAAGGTGACCCTCAACCACAAAGGTCCCACCAGCCCTGGCCCCACCATCAAGGTGACCTCTGGTCCAGACCCCAGCATCAAGGCAACCCTCAGCCACAAGAGTCCCATCAGCCCTGACCCCACCATCAAGGTGACCTGCAGCCCTGACCCCACCATCAAGGTGACCCACCAGCCATCACCCCACCATCAAGGTGAACCACCAGCCACAAGGGTCCCACCAGCCCTGACCCCACCATCAAGGTGACTGCGGCCCTGACCCCACCATCAAGGTGACCTGCGGTCCTGACCCCACCATCAAGGTGACCCACCAGCCCTTACCCCACCATGTTATGTTATGTTATGTTATTTTGCACTTATATAGCGCCTTATATACCATTGGTATGGTCTGAAGGCGCTGGTAGGTTGAACGCCCTTGGGAACCGAAGTCCTGGTCAGTAGAGGGAGTAGAGAGAGTCCAAAGGTGCGTGTGCGCACCAAGTATGTGTGCAGCTGGTGCGGCATTCCTGTGGCAGCTGCTTCCTAGCGGTAGGTGTGGTGGCTGATAGATCAGGAGTATGTGTTCGGGGGTGTGAGACCATCAAGGTGACCCTCAAACACAAGGGTCCCACCAGCCCTGACCCAACCATCAAGGTGACCTGCGGCCCTGACCCCACCATCAAGGTGACCCTCAGCCACAAGGGTCCCACCAGCCCTGACCCCACCATCAAGGTGACCTGCGGTCCTGACCCCACCATCAAGGTGACCCACCAGCCCTGACCCCGTCATCAAGGGGACCCTCAGACACAAGGGCCTCACCAGCCCTGACCCCATCATCAAGGAAACCTTCAGCCACAAGGGTCCCACCAGCCCTGACCCCACCATCAAGGTGACCCTCAGCCACAAGGGCCCCACCAGCCCTGACCCCATCATCAAGGTGACCCTCAGCCACAAGGGTCCTACCAGCTCTGTCCCCACCATCAAGGTGACCCTCAGGCACAAGGGCCCCACCAGCCCTGACCCCACCATCAAGGTGACCCTCAGTGACAAGGGTCCCACCAGCCTTCACCCCACCATCAAGGTGACACACCAGCCCTGACCCCACCATCAAGGTGACCTGCGGCCTTGACCCCATCATCAAGGTGACCCTCAGCCACAAGGGTCCCACCAGCCCTGACCCCACCATCAAGGTGACCTGCGATCCTGACCCCACCATCAAGGTGACCCACTAGCCCTGACCCCGTCATCAAGGTGACCCTCAGCCACAAGGGTCCCACCAGCCTGACCCCACCATCAAGGTGACCCTCAGCCACAAGGGTCCCACCAGCCCTGACCCCACCATCAAGGTGACCTGCGGTCCTGACCCCACCATCAAGGTGACCCACCAACCCTGACCCCGTCATCAAGGTGACCCTCAGACACAAGGGTCCCACCAGCCCTGACCCCAGCATCAAGGTGACCTGAAGCCTTGACCCCACCATCAAGGTGACCCACCAGCCACAAGGGTCCCACCAGCCCTGACCCCACCATCAAGGTGACATGTGACCCTGACACCACCATCAAGGTGACCCTCAACCACAAAGGTCCCACCAGCCCTGACCCCACCTTCAAGGAGACCTCCGGTCCTGACCCCACCATCAAGGTGACCCTCAGCCACACGGGTCCCACCAGCCCTGACCCCATCATCAAGGTGACCCATCAGCCCTGACCCCACAATCAAGGTGACCCTCAGCCACAAGCGTCCCACCAGCCCCACCCCATTATCAAGGTGGCCTCCGGTCCTGACCCCACCATCAAGGTGATCCACGAGCCCTGACCCCAACATCAAGGTGACCCCCAACCACAAGGGTCCCACCAGCCCTGACTCCACCATCAAGGTGGTGACTGGTCCTGACCCCACCATTAAGGTGACCCTCAGCCACAAGGGTCCCACCAGCCCTCACCCCACCATCAAGGTGACCTGCGGTCCTGACTCCACCATCAAGGTGACCTGAGGTCCTGACCCCACCATCAAGGTGACCCACCAGCCCTTACCCCACCATCAAGGTGACCCTCAGCCACAAGGGTCTCACCAGCCCTGACCCCACCATCAAGGTGACCCTCAGCCACAAGGGCACAACCAGCCCTGACCCCATCATTAAGGTGGCCCTCAGCCACAAGGGTCCCACCAGCCCTGACCCCACCATCAAGGTGACCCTCAACCACAAGGGCCCCACCAGCCCTGACTCGACCATCAAGGTGACCCTCAGCGACAAGGGTCCCACCAGCCCTGACCCCACCATCAAGGTGACCTGCGGCCCTGACCCCACCATCAAGGTAACCCTCAGCCACAAGGGTCCCACCAGCCCTCACCACACCATCAAGGTGACCTGCGGTCCTGACCCCACCATCAAGGTGACCCACTAGCCCTGACCCCATCATCAAGGTGACCCTCAGCCACAAGGGTCCCACCAGCCCTGACCCCACCATCAAGGTGACCTGCGGTCCTGACCCCACCATCAAGGTGACCCACCAGCCCTCACCCCATCATCAAGGTGACCCTCAGACACAAGGGTCCCACCAGCCCTGACCCCACCATCAAGGTGGCCTGAAGCCCTGACCCCACCATCAAGGTGACCCACCATCCACAAGGGCCCAACCAGCCCTGACCCCATCATTAAGGTGGCCCTCAGCCACAAGGGTCCCACCAGCCCTGACCCCACCATCAAGGTGACCCTCAGCCACAAGGGCCCAACCAGCCCTGACCCCATCATTAAGGTGGCCCTCAGCCACAAGGGTCCCACCAGCCCTGACCCCACCATCAATGTGACCCTCAGCCACAAGGGCCCCACCAGCCCTTACCCCACCATCAAGGTGACCCTCAGCGACAAGGGTCCCACCAGCCCTGACCCCACCATCAAGGTGACCTGCGGCCCTGACCCCACCATCAAGGTAACCCTCAGCCACAAGGGTCCCACCAGCCCCACCCCATTATCAAGGTGGCCTCCGGTCCTGGCCCCACCATCAAGGTGATCCACCAGCCCTGACCCCAACATCAAGGTGACCCCCAACCACAAGGGTCCAACCAGCCCTCACCCCATCATTAAGGTGGCCCTCAGCCACAAGGGTCCCACCAGCCCTGACCCCACCATCAAGGTGACCCTCAGCCACAAGGGCCCAACCAGCCCTGACCCCATCATTAAGGTGGCCCTCAGCCACAAGGGTCCCACCAGCCCTGACCCCACCATCAATGTGACCCTCAGCCACAAGGGTCCCACCAGCCCTGACCCCACCATCAAGGTGACCTGCGGCCCTGACCCCACCATCAAGGTAACCCTCAGCCACAAGGGTCCCACCAGCCCCACCCCATTATCAAGGTGGCCTCTGGTCCTGGCCCCACCATCAAGGTGATCCACCAGCCCTGACCCCAACATCAAGGTGACCCCCAACCACAAGGGTCCCACCAGCCCTGACTCCACCATCAAGGTGGTGACTGGTCCTGACCCCACCATTAAGGTGACCCTCAGCCACAAGGGTCCCACCAGCCCTCACCCCACCATCAAGGTGACCTGCGGTCCTGACTCCACCATCAAGGTGACCTGAGGTCCTGACCCCACCATCAAGGTGGCCCACCAGCCCTTACCCCACCATCAAGGTGACCCTCAGCCACAAGGGTCCCACCAGCCCTGACCCCACCATCAAGGTGACCCTCAGCCACAAGGGCCCAACCAGCCCTGACCCCATCATTAAGGTGGCCCTCAGCCACAAGGGTCCCACCAGCCCTGACCCCACCATCAAGGTGACCCTCAGCCACAAGGGCCCCACCAGCCCTGACTCGACCATCAAGGTGACCCTCAGCGACAAGGGTCCCACCAGCCCTGACCCCACCATCAAGGTGACCTGCGGCCCTGACCCCACCATCAAGGTAACCCTCAGCCACAAGGGTCCCACCAGCCCTCACCACACCATCAAGGTGACCTGCGGTCCTGACCCCACCATCAAGGTGACCCACTAGCCCTGACCCCATCATCAAGGTGACCCTCAGCCACAAGGGTCCCACCAGCCCTGACCCCACCATCAAGGTGACCCTCAGCCACAAGGGTCCCACCAGCCCTGACCCCACCATCAAGGTGACCTGCGGTCCTGACCCCACCATCAAGGTGACCCACCAGCCCTCACCCCATCATCAAGGTGACCCTCAGACACAAGGGTCCCACCAGCCCTGACCCCACCATCAAGGTGACCTGAAGCCCTGACCCCACCATCAAGGTGACCCACCAGCCACAAGGGCCCAACCAGCCCTGACCCCATCATTAAGGTGGCCCTCAGCCACAAGGGTCCCACCAGCCCTGACCCCACCATCAAGGTGACCCTCAGCCACAAGGGCCCAACCAGCCCTGACCCCATCATTAAGGTGGCCCTCAGCCACAAGGGTCCCACCAGCCCTGACCCCACCATCAATGTGACCCTCAGCCACAAGGGCCCCACCAGCCCTGACCCCACCATCAAGGTGACCCTTTGCGACAAGGGTCCCACCAGCCCTGACCCCACCATCAAGGTGACCTGCGGCCCTGACCCCACCATCAAGGTAACCCTCAGCCACAAGGGTCCCACCAGCCCTCAGCACGCCATCAAGGTGACCTGCGGTCCTGACCCCACCATCAAGGTGACCCACTAGCCCTGACCCCATCATCAAGGTGACCCTCAGCCACAAGGGTCCCACCAGCCCTGACCCCACCATCAAGGTGACCTGAAGCCCTGACCCCACCATCAAGGTGACCCACCAGCCACAAGGCTTCCAGCAGCCCTGACCCCACCATCAAGGTGACATGTGACCCTGACCCCACCATCAAGGTGACCCTCAACCACAAAGGTCCCACCAACCCTGACCCCACCATCAAGGAGACCTCTGGTCCTGAGCCCACCATCAAGGTGACCCTCAGCCACACGGGTCCCAGCAGCCCTCACCCCATCATCAAGGTGACCCATCAGCCCTGACCCCACCATCAAGGTGACCCTCAGCCACAAGGGCCCAACCAGCCCTGACCCCATCATCAAGGTGACCCTCAGCCACAAGGGTCCCACCAGCCCTGACCCCACCATCAAGGTGACCCTCATCCACAAGGGCACCACCAGCCCTGAACCCACCATTAAGGTGACCCTCAGCGACAAGGGTCCCACCAGCCCTGACCCCACCATCAAGGTGACCCACCAGCCCTGACCCCACCATCAAGGTGACCTGCGGCCCTGACCCCACCATCAAGGTGACCATCAGCCACAAGGGTCCCACCAGCCCTCACCACACCATCAAGGTGACCTGCGGTCCTGACCCCACCATCAAGGTGACCCACTAGCCCTGACCCCGTCATCAAGGTGACCCTCAGCCACAAGGGTCCCACCAGCCCTGACCCCACCATCAAGGTGACCCTCAGCCACAAGGGTCCCACCAGCCCTGACCCCACCATCAAGGTGACCTGCGGTCCTGACCCCACCATCAAGGTGACCCACCGGCCCTGACTCCGTCATCAAGGTGACCCTCAGACACAAGGGTCCCACCAGCCCTAACCCCACCATCAAGGTGACCTGAAGCCCTGACCCCACCATCAAGGCGACCCACCAGCCACAAGGGTCCCACCAGCCCTGACCCCACCATCAAGGTGACATGTGACCCTGACCCCACCATCAAGGTGACCCTCAACCACAAAGGTCCCACCAGCCCTGACCCCACCATCAAGGAGACCTCTGGTCCTGACCCCACCATCAAGGTGACCCTCAGCCACACGGGTCCCACCAGCCCTGACCCCATCATCAAGATGACCAATCAGCCCTGACCCCACAATCAAGGTGACCGTCAGCCACAAGGGTCCCACCAGCCCCACCCCATTATCAAGGTGGCCTCCGGTCCTGACCCCACCATCAAGGTGATCCACCAGCCCTGACCCCAACATCAAGGTGACCCTCAACCACAAAGGTCCCACCAGCCCTGACCCCACCATCAAGGAGACCTCTGGTCCTGACCCCACCATCAAGGTGACCCTCAGCCACACGGGTCCCACCAGCCCTGACCCCATCATCAAGATGACCAATCAGCCCTGACCCCACAATCAAGGTGACCGTCAGCCACAAGGGTCCCACCAGCCCCACCCCATTATCAAGGTGGCCTCCGGTCCTGACCCCACCATCAAGGTGATCCAACAGCCCTCACCCCACCATCAAGGTAACCAGCGGTCCTGACCCCACCATCAATGTGACCTGAGGTCCTGACCCCACCATCAAGGTGACCCACCAGCCCTTACCCCACCATCAAGGTGACCCTCAGCCACAAGGGTCCCACCAGCCCTGACCCCACCATCAAGGTGACCCTCAGCCACAAGGGCCCAACCAGCCCTGACCCCATCATCAAGGTGACCCTCAGCATAAGGGTCCCACCAGCCCTGACCCCATCATCAAGGTGACCCTAAGCCACAAGGGCCCCACTAGCCCTGACCCCACCATCAAGGTGACCCTCAGCGACAAGGGTCCCACCAGCCCTGACCCCACCATCAAGGTAACCCTCAGCCACAAGGGTCCCACCAGCCCTCACCACACCATCAAGGTGACCTGCGGTCCTGACCCCACCATCAAGGTGACCCACTAGCCCTGACCCCATCATCAAGGTGACCCTCAGCCACAAGGGTCCCACCAGCCCTGACCCCACCATCAAGGTGACCCTCAGCCACAAGGGTCCCACCAGCCCTGACCCCACCATCAAGGTGACCTGCGGTCCTGACCCCACCATCAAGGTGACCCACCAGCCCTGACCCCGCCATCAAGGTGACCCTCAGACACAAGGGTCCCACCAGCCCTGACCCCACCATCAAGGTGACCTGAAGCCCTGACCCCACTATCAAGGTGACCCACCAGCCACAAGGGTCCCACCAGCCCTGACCCCACCATCAAGGTGACATGTGACCCTGACCCCACCATCAAGGTGACCCTCAACCACAAAGGTCCCACCAGCCCTGACCCCACCATCAAGGAGACCTCTGGTCCTGAGCCCACCATCAAGGTGACCATCAGCCACACGGGTCCCACCAGCCCTGACCCCATCATCAAGGTGACCCATCAGCCCTGACCCCACCATCAAGGTGACCCTCAGCCACATGGGCCCAACCAGCCCTGACCCCATCATCAAGTTGACCCTCTGCCACAAGGGTCCCACCAGCCCTGACCCCACCATCAAGGTGACCCTCAACCACAAGGGCCCCACCAGCCCTGACCCCACCATCAAGGTGACCCTCAGCGACAAGGGTCCCACCAGCTCTGACCCCACCATCAAGGTGACCCACCAGCCCTGACCCCACCATCAAGGTGACCTGCGGCCCTGACCCCACCATCAAGGTGACCCTCAGCCACAAGGGTCCCACCAGCCCTCACCACACCATCAAGGTGACCTGCGGTCCTGACCCCACCATCAATGTGACCCACTAGCCCTGACCCCGTCATCAAGGTGACCCTAAGCCACAAGGGTCCCACCAGCCCTGACCCCACCATCAAGGTGACCCTCAGCCACAAGGGTCCCACCAGCCCTGACCCCACTATCAAGGTGACCTGTGGTCCTGACCCCACCATCAAGGTGACCCACCGGCCCTGACCCCGTCATCAAGGTGACCCTCAGACACAAGGGTCCCACCAGCCCTGACCCCACCATCAAGGTGACCTGAAGCCCTGACCCCACCATCAAGGCGACCCACCAGCCACAAGGGTCCCACCAGCCCTGACCCCACCATCAAGGTGACATGTGACCCTGATCCCACCATCAAGGTGACCCTCAGCCACACGGGTCCCACCAGCCCTGACCCCATCATCAAGGTGACCCATCAGCCCTGACCCCACAATCAAGGTGACCCTCAGCCACAAGGGCCCCACCAGCCCCACCCCATTATTAAGGTGGCCTCCGGTCCAGACCCCACCATCAAGGTGATCCACGAGCCCTGACCCCACCATCAAGGTGGTGACTGGTCCTGACCCCACCATCAAGGTGACCCTCAGCCACAAGGGTCCCACCAGCCCTCACCCCACCATCAAGGTGACCTGCGGTCCTGACCCCACAATCAAGGTGACCCACCAGCCCTGACCCCATCATCAAGGTGACCCTCAGCCACAAGGGTCCCACCATCCCTCACCCCACCATCAAGGTGACCCTCAGCCACAAGGGTCCCACCAGCCCTGAACCCACCATCAAGCTGACCTGCGGTCCTGACCCCACCATCAAGGTGACCCACCAGCCCTGACCCCGTCATCAAGGTGACCCTCAGCCACAAGGGTCCCACCACCCCTCACCCCACCATCAAGGTGACCCTCAGCCACAAGGGTCCCACCAGCCCTGACCCCACCATCAAGGTGGCCTGCAGTCCTGACCCCACCATCAAGGTGACCCACCAGCCCTGACCCCGTCATCAAGGTGACCCTCAGACACAAGGGTCCCACCAGCCCTGACCCCACCATCAAGGTGACCTGAAGCCCTGACCCCACCATCAAGGTGACCCACCAGCCACAAGGGTCCCACCAGCCCTGACCCCACCATCAAGGTGACATGTGGCCCTGACCCCACTATCAAGGTGAGCCTCAACCACAAAGGTCCCACCAGCCCTGACCCCACCATCAAGGAGACCTCTGGCCCTGACCCCACAATCAAGGTGACCCTCAGCCACAAGGGTCCCACCAGCCCTGACCCCACCATCAAGGTGACCCTCAGCGACAAGGGTCCCAACAGCCCTGACCCCACCATCAAGGTGACCTTCAGCGACAAGGGTCCCACCAGCCCTGACCCCACCATCAAGGTGACCCACCAGCCCTGACCCCACCATCAAGGTGACCTGTGGCCCTGACCCCACCATCAAGGTGACCCTCAGCCACAAGGGTCCCACCAGCCCTGACCCCACCATCAAGGTGGTGACTGGTCCTGACCCTACCATCAAGATGACCCTCAGCCACAAGGGTCCCACCAGGCCGAACCCCATCATCAAGGTGGGCGACTGGTCCTGACCCCACCATCAAGGTGACCCTCAACCACAAGGGTCCCACCAGCCCCACCCCATCATCAAGGTGGCCTCCAGTCCTGACCCCACCATCAAGGTGACCCACCAGCCCTGACCCTAACATCAAGGTGACCCTCAGCCACAAGGGTCCCACCAGCCCTGACCCCACCATCAAGGTGGTGATTGGTCCTGGCCCCACCATCAAGGTGACCCTCAGCCACACGGGTCCCACCAGGCCGAACCCCATCATCAAGGTGGCAACTGGTCCTGACCCCACCATCAAGGTGACCCTCAGCCACAAGGGTCCCACCAGCCCTACCCCATCATCAAGGTGGTCTCTGGTCCTGACCCCACCATCAAGGTGGTGACTGGTCCTGACCCCACCATCAAGGTGACCCTCAGCCACAAGGGTCCCACCAGGCCGAACCCCATCATCAAGGTGGTGACTGGTCCTGACCCCACCATCAAGGTGACCCTCAGCCACACGGGTCCCACCAGCCCTGACCCCACCATCAAGGTGACCTGCGGCCCTGACTCCACCATCAAGGTGACCCTCAGCCACAAGGCTCCCACCAGCCGTGACCCCACCATCAAGGTGACCTGCGGCCCTGACCCCACCATCAAGGTGACCCAGCAGTCCTGACCCACTATCAAGGTGACCTGCAGCCCTGACCCCATCACAAGGTGACCCTCAACCACAAAGATCCCACCAACCCCGACCCATCAAGGTGACCTCCCGTCCAGACCCCAGCATCAAGGTAACCCTCAGCCACAAGGGTCCCACCAGCCCTGACCTCACCATCAAGGTGACCTGAAGCCCTGACCCCACCATCAAGGTGACATGTGGCCCTGACCCCACCATCAAGGTGACCCTCAACCACAAAGGTCCCACCAGCCCTGACCCCACCATCAAGGCGACCTCCGGTCCTGACCCCACCATCAAGGTGACCCTCAGCCACACGGGTCCCACCAGCCCTGACCCCATCATCAAGGTGACCCATCAGCCATGACCCCACAATCAAGGTGACCCTCAGCCACAAGGGTCCCACCAGCCCTACCCCATCATCAAGGTGGCCTCCGGTCCTGACCCCACCATCAAGGTGACCCACCAGGGGGCGTGGCTAACTAGCCATGGTGTAGGATGTGTCTTACTGAAGCTGCTCCGGATGATCCGACGTTGATCCGAAGATTCAGCCTAAAAAATTACTCATGTACTCCATAAATGACTGCAAAGACGTCGGAAGAGGTGCCCCACAACAACTGAAGGAAGCATGGTAATTGGGTGAAGCAGCACAGAGAATTAGAACTTTTAAGATTGTCGCTCCGTAGAAACAAAGACACACAAAATGGTGAACAACAAAGGGACTGAAGCCGCGACCGCAGAAGCAACTGAGCCGTGCTGTGGAGATTAAGAGGAAGACTGGCTTTTGAGATTCGCGCAGCACCGCGCCTTGGTGCCTGCTCGATTCCAATGTTCTGAGCAGCGTTTGTTTACAGAACACACCGCCGAATCACATTGCAGTCAACTATAGGACCCGGTGTGGTGGATCGAACTGTGCGGCGGATACAGTAGCCGCATTCTGAGAACCTTTCACTACAATAGGCCGTGAGCCTCCAGATACAGATGGAACTTTCCGGGCGACCGCAGAGCTGACGGAAAAGATACAGTGCCATTTCATATGAATAGCAACAAAGGAGCCACGCTGTGTGTGAAGAGCCAGCGCGGTTAGCTGGATACATTCTTGCCTGCAATTACACACGGAGGCGGAGGCAAGATACTGAATGAAATGGCTCCCTGCCATTGTGCACAAACGTCATTCTCGGATTGAACTGTGTGGCGGACGCAGCAGCCGCGTCACGAGAACCTTTTGCTACAATAAGTAGTAAGCCCTCAGACACAGATAGCACGTTCAGGACGACCGCAGAGCCGATGAAAGGGATACAGTGATATCTCACAAAAACAGCAGTGTAGGAGCCGCGCTGGGCGAGAGGAGCCAGTGCGGCTAACTGGATACATTCTTGCCCGTAATTACGCATGAAAACTGAGGCGAGATACTGAATGTGACGGCTTCCAGCCACTATGTCCAACAAATAAGTACCCTGCACAGACGAAACTCTACAATAGTGCCTAAAGAATACGGATACCGAATGCCAGGGAAGGAGAAAGGATCTTCTCGCTCTTCTGGAGACATATGCCTAAGTGACTAATCTGGTAATGATGCCTCATAGGGTAAATGGGCGCATGGAGCCACGTACCATATGAACCTTGAGGTGCAATGGTGGTAAATACAGAAGTACATCTAATGGCCCTAGGGAACAAATGAGCTGGCCATTGACTCTCACGGCTGGGGAACATGGCATGCAGGGTCGAGCCAGATTACTGATGGTACTTGTGGGACCTGTGCGAACGTCGAACCGAGCGTACAGAGCATAGAGCGCCCAGAATACAGATGGCCCTGCCAGGAGTCAGAAGAGGCCTATAGGAAGTAGTAGTAACGGTTGTAGACGTGGGAGAATACAACCCACTTGAAAATACAACTTAACGCATATGAACACACACTGCAGCTCTTCGAGGGCAATGCCCCCAGGGCTGGACTGTCCTCGTGGTGCCACGGCAGAACGAAGAGACTGAACTGGCACACTACAAACAAGCTAAGACTAGACATACAGTCAGGATTGCAGGATGTCGGTGAAAGGAGCTAAGGCCAAGAGTAAACAACCCACGATGGAAGCCTTTGCCAAGACACAGCAGACTCCTACTGCATCGGCACAAAGTGCCGCAACTGCATCCGTGGAAGGTACTCCGGCAAAAGAAAACCACTTGATCCTAGCGGCTATAACGGAGTTGAAAACCTTATGGGGGATAACAATGGCGGACCTACGAACTTCCCTGGAGACCAAAATAGATGCAGTAGGAATAGAGGCCACCCTGCTGCGACAAGATATCAGGGCGCTGGCAGACAGCACGAGTAGTCTTGAGAGTGCGGTGAAAACCAACAAAGAAACAAGCACCAGTAACACAAAGGAGGTTCACATACTAAAGCAGCAGGTGGCTAACCTCGAGAATCATGTGGAGGAAGCTGAAGGAAGGGCGAGATGGAACAACATCCGCGTGGTCGGTCTGCCGGAGGGGGAAGAAGGCCAGGACCCCACGGACTATGTGGAGAATATGATCCTGCAAGAAATAGGGGCCGACAAACTCTCACAAGGATTTACAGTGGCGCGAGCACATAGGGCCCTGATGAGGAAACCGCGGCCAAGGGCCCCCCCTCGAGTAATAATTGCAAAGATCCTGAACTATAAAGACAGGGAGAAGATCTTGGAGTACTTTCGTAAAGGTGGAACGATAGAGAGAGCAACGGCGATCGTCACGGCTTCTCCTGACTATACAATGCTAGTGCAGAGACAGCGTTACAACTATGTGGCGATCAAGAGAAGACTACGCATGGCTGGAATCAAATATATGCTTTTGTATCCCGCGAAGCTAAACGTCTTGCATAAAAGCAGAGTGTTCTTCTTTGATACCCCAGAGGAAGCGGCGGCATGTTGGACTTACAGGGCTGGCCGGAACGAGAGGAGGAGCAGGTCCACTAGGAGCACGATAAGTGATGGGGATAGTTCATGCATAATGAAATGATACATGGGGGGTATCCCAATAGAGACTATGGTATAGATAACAGTGGAAGGGTACAGATGGTTAATGCTGAAATCACATTATGATACTCTTGAATTTGTTGGACTTGTTGGACTAGAATATAGAGTATAAAGCACATAAGTAAATTGGGGAGTATTGAGCGTGGTGAATTTGAAGCGAATAGGAGCAGCAGGATGAAGGCACCCTACCCCCCGGGAAGTAGTAGTAAGACAGCCATTAGGGCGACTTTACCCTGCTGAGCTGCGAGTACAGGCTATTGCCAGAAAGGGCTAGATGCGGGGGTGCCTGAGATCCATGGATGGAGCTGGGCAACAGTTGGGGAGGGCATTGTTGGGTCAGGGAAGGGAGGTGGGGGGCGGGAGGTTAGGGTGTTTGATGTGTTTTTTGTTATGGGGTATTCAAATTGGGAAACAAGCCTACATAGAAGGGGAATATACTGGGATTTGGACTGCACTGGTGAGGGGTGGGGTGGGACTTTGATAGGCCATGGGGGATCTTAAAATAATCACTTGAAATGTCAGAGGGCGCAACAGCTATTTAAAGAGGAACAAAGCTATGCTATACCTCCGCAGACAGAAGATAGACATAGCCCTGTTGCAGGAGACTCACCTGACACGGGATAAAATGGAGATGATCAAGAAGAAATGGAGGGGAACTGTTGTGGGCTCATCATATTCGGCTTACTCTAGAGGAGTAATCATCTGGGTGGCGCCACATGTCCCGTTTCAATTGTTACACACGATAATGGGAACGGACGGACGGATGGTCATAATGAGGGGATTGGTGGAAAACAAGGAGATAAGCATCATACATACGTACGCTCCAAATCAAAACACAGCGGCATATTTCAGAACCCTATGTAACAATCTCAGCATGTGTGTGGCGAGAGCAGTGATTTGGGGAGGAGACTTTAATTGTGTACTAAACCCTAAACTGGATAGGTCAGATGGACGCAATAAAAGCCTTTGACTCGGTCAGGTGGCCGTGGCTAAGGCGGCCTTGGCTGGTTATGGAATAGGGCCTGGATACTTACAGTGGGCAAACATTTTATATAGTGAGCCGTTGGCTACAGTTAAAACGGGGGCAGTGATATCAGAAAGATGGCAACTCCGGAAAGGTACTAGACAAGGATGTCCATGGTCTCCTATGCTTTACATACTGGCCCTAGAACCCCTAGCGATATACCTGAGGCAGCAATATTATATGATAGGCATTGCCGTGGGAGGGGAACAGTACTTAATTTCTCTGTATGCGGATGATATGTGGTTGTATTTGCGATACCCGGAGGAAAATCTCCGATACATCCTGGAGGTGATGGAGAAATATGCAGGGCTGTATGGTATAGCTGTGAACCTCCAGAACTCTTGCATGCTCCCACTGGGTAGATACAAAGGGATCCCATTAACACAGCAACCGGTGTTGCAGATACCATGGGAAGTTAGTACATTTCCATATCTTGGGATAGATATATACCATACGGTGGAAGAGGAGCATAAGCATAATACAGAGGTAGCAATTAAGAAAATTGCAAGAAGTTCTGGGTGAAGCTGCCTTTGGCAATGATGGGATGGGGTGCAATGTTAAAGATGGTGGTCCTACCCAGGCTCTTGCATTACTTCGGGAATATACCACACTTGATAGCGAGGATGTTTTTTACGAGATTGGATGGTATGTGTAGAGATTTTCTTTGGCATGGAACACGAAACAGAGTGGCCCTCTGGAAATTATAAAATCCATATGGAAAAGGGGGTGTAAAACTGCCTAATTACGAAGTTTATTATATAGCAAGCCAGCTGCAGTTTGTAGCTAAATGGCTGTCAGAGGAGGCAACCTCAGAGTCCAGGCTGTTCAGACAGGATTGTGCTCCACTCTATTTAAAAGAAATTATGTGGCTGCCTAAGGCAGAAATGAAGGGGCGTCCAAAGATGATGGTACTTGGGTGGAAGGTGTGGCGCAGGGCATGCCAGATGATGGTGAATCTGCTCCCGTGCTCCTCACAGGTGGCACTAGTGGTGTTAGCGGGTAAAGAAAGGCAACTGAGGATGACGATTAGGAATCACTGGGAACCTGTGGGGATAGCAGCAATGGGTGACATATGGCAAGAGGGGACTATAATGGACTTCGAGGTGTTGACGGATGAAACTGGGTTACACACGGGCCAGTACATTATGTATCATAGAGTGGTGCGGAGAATCAAGATGACATGGTCCGAAGTGGTACTAAGGGAGGAGCCAGATGCCACCATAGATACAATATATGACATAGCAGAAGGGGGACATGAGATTTCCAGAATATATGAGCTGATGATGACCAAAGTGGGAAAAGAGATAGTACAACTGAGACAAAATTGGGAAGCGGAAGTGGGTGTCCTGATGGGTGATGAGATGTGGGAACGGGCCCAAGGGTATCACAAAAAGGTGTCTAGGAACGCATGACTGCAGCAGATGCAGCTATATATATTACGCATAGAGCATATATGACACCTCAGAGGATAGCCAGATTCAAAAATGCGGGACGACAAGCATGCCCCAAATGTGATGAGGAAAATACTGGAATGGTACATATGTTTTGGTCGTGTCCAATCATTGAGCATTTCTGGGGGGAAGTGGCGCACAGATTGGAAGAGAAGGGTATTAAGATAGTGACAGATACGGTGTGGGCCTGTTTGATAGGTGGGTTTCCTAGACCACGTAAGTTTAAACATGTGAGCAAATTAAAAGACTTGGCTTATGCACTTGCAAAGAGGAGAATTGCCATGGGGTGGAAGACATGCCACAGCCCACGACTAGAAGTGTGGTGGAAAGATTTACAGAAATGGGCTGAAGCAGAAACCATGGTATGGCAAGAAGTGTGCAGTGCCGGGGGGGAAGAAGAAACGGAAACCCTGATGGCCAGGAAATTACTAGTGGCAGAGTCATTTGGGCCAATGCAAGACCCAATTGAACTCACAGAAGAGGAATCCCTACCGCAAGATGCAGAAACAGAATACGAGAGGAAGTAGGCTCGAAAAGGGGGGTGGGCTAGGGAGGAACAGTGGACATAACGAAGCGATACATAATTGGAATGTTATTATATGCACTGCAAGTTTGGTTTGTATTGTTTGTTTGAATAAACTAATACAAATGTTTTAAAAAATAAATAAATCAAGGTGACCCACCAGCCCTGACCCTAACATCAAGGTGACCCTCAGCCACAAGGGTCCCACCAGCCCTGACCCCACCATCAAGGTGGTGACTGGTCCTGACCCCACCATCAAGGTGACCCTCAGCCACACAGGTCCCACCAGCCCTGACCCCACCATCAAGGTGACCTGCAGCCCTGGCCCCACCATCAAGGTGACCCACCAGCCCTGACCTCACCATCAAGGTGACCCTCAGCCACAAGGGTCCCACCAGTCCTGACCCCACCATCAAGGTGCGCGAGGACACAGTGTTTCAGCACCATACTGTGATGGGTCACGGAGTACGTGACACAGTATTGGCTGCACACTGTACACCCGCGCATGCGCGACAAGAACTTAATCAGTCCCCACACGTACGCACACGCGACTGATCAGCGGTCTAGCCCGCTCACGCGCCAACGTGCAAACGTAGTGTAGAGATCAACTTAATGCGCATGCGCTAGGAATAAGCGGTCCAGCCCGCTGACGGACATGCACACTAACCCCCTTGGTAACACATAAAACAGTAACCAGGAAGAACGCTAGGGACCGTAGTACCGCACTCGATGCCCCGTGGACCTCAGGACTTCAGAAGAGACATACATGCCCTATATGAAGGTGAGAGATAGGTCTTATATGAACCTATTAGATAGAACTTTTTTGACTATGAACCACTTCACCGTATAAACTCTGTGCAAGGTTTAAGGGGCCAGACTGGATTTAGTCTGACCAGTACCTCACAGCCAGACTATTTATCTGCATGATACAGCCAGGCTTAGAGCAAATATCACAAACCTAATGTGCAGAATTTTTAGCTCTTGAAACATCACACTCCTTTAATCTCTGGACATTTTAAGAGGCCAGACTGGTCTTAACCTGACCAGTATACTACAGCCAGACTACTTGCCTGGCTTGTACATTACAGCCAGATCCACAGCATGGGGGAGAGGTACTCCCCGGTTTTTTACCTTCCAAAATGTGGCGGTTTACCTTGCAAAGCTATAAACACATTCCAGTGACCCACACACTAAGTACACCACTATTTCTTCCTGTTTCCTCTAGAAACTATTTTGAAGAAAAATCCCATGAAGCACGAGTGTCCTTATACAGAACATATTAGGTGCAGCTACACCTACCTACAAGAGGTTGTCCAAGCATCAGGAAGCAAGGTGCCTGTGGCATTAGAAAAAGGTGTGTTAAGAGTAAAACGTTTTTTACTGTCAGAAATGTATTATCTCAAACCACAACCCTTTGTTGTTAAGTTGTATTATCTTGAACAAGTGTTGAAACACCTATAGTGTAATACTATCTATATGTTTTTACCATAGGAATTGAATCTAAGAACATATGTAATATTGGAAGAAGTAGTATCATTTAGCCCTGAAGATGGACTGTCAGAAAAGTCTGAAACGCGTTGGCAACACATTGATAAATCTCGATACTATTTTGTTTTGGTGACTTAAACCAGGAAATTTATTTGACTTAATTTCTTGTTGTTACCCCACAATCACTTTCTGTTGTTACCCAAAAGGGACTTTGTGAATTTATGTATACAAACATAACGAATCTTATGGTTTAGAGTATATCTATGAATAAGGTTTCGTAAACTGTACAAATTATAGATTTTGACAGGTTCTGAAAGAAAGAAAAGAATATTTTGGTTTGATTAAAAATAACCCATGACGGGTCTTTTTACTTTTCCGAAAGTTGTATTGTCTTACATCAATGAATTAATAGACACACTATAAAACTATGTGAAGCGAATTGAAAAAGGAAGACATAACTGCTTGGCAACTCTATTTGTTAGCAGGGATCACACACCTACCTACCTCTTTTACCCTACCAACTCCGAATCCTAGAGAAAAGAGACCGACACTCTTAGTTAAATTCAGAATCGCAAGCAGTGAGTGGTCTACTAGAGCTCACGTGCCTGCAACATTGATACGTTTTGGAATTATATTCCCTTGGGAGTGCACTAAGGGTTGGCAGGTAGCAATACATGCCTCTCTCTCCCCACCATCAAGGTGACCTGCAGCCCCGACCCCATCATCAAGGTGACCCTCAACCACAAAGGTCCCACCAGCCCTGGCCCCACCATCAAGGTGACCTCTGGTCCAGACCCCAGCATCAAGGCAACCCTCAGCCACAAGGGTCCCACCAGCCCTGACCCCACCATCAAGGTGACCTGCAGCCCTGACCCCACCATCAAGGTGACCCACCAGCCATCACCCCACCATCAAGGTGACCCACCAGCCACAAGGGTCCCACCAGCCCTGACCCCACCATCAAGGTGACTTGTTGCCCTTACCCCACCATCAAGGTGACCCTCAACCACAAAGGTCCCACCAGCCCTGACCCCACCATCAAGGAGACCTCCGCTCCTGACCCCACCATCAAGGTGGCCCTCAGCCACAAGGTTCCCACCAGTCCTGACCCCATCATCAAGGTGACACATCAGCCCTGACCCCACCATCAAGGTGACCCTCAGCCACAAGGGTCCCACCAGCCCTACCCCATCATCAAGGTGGCCTCCGGTCCTGACCCCACCATCAAGGTGGCCTCCGGTCCTGACCCCACCCTCAGCCCTGACCCCACTATCAAGGTGACCTGCGGCCCTGACCCCACCATCAAGGTGACCCACCAGCCCCGACTTCACCATCAAGGTGACCCTCAGCCACAAGTGTCCCACCAGCCCTGACCAAACCATCAGGGTGGCCTCCGGTCCTGACCAAACCATCAAGGTGACCCTCAACCACAAAGGTCCCACCAGCCCTGACCCCACCATCAAGGTGACCTCTGGTCCTGACCCCACCATCAAGGTAACCCTCAGCCACAAGGGTCCCACCAGCCCTACCCCATCATCAAGGTGGAACTCCGGTCCTGACCCCACCATCAAGGTGACCCTCAGCCACAAGGGTCCCATCAGCCCTGACCCCACCATCAAGGTGACCCACCAACCCTGTCTCCACCATCAAGGTGACCCTCAGCCACAAGTGTCCCACCAGCCCTGACCAAACCATCAAGGTGGCCTCCGGTCCTGACCAAACCATCAAGGTGGCCCTCAACCACAAAGGTCCCACCAGCCCTGACCCCACCATCAAGGTGACCTCTGGTCCTGACCCCACCATCAAGGTAACCCTCAGCCACAAGGGTTCCACCAGCCCTGACGCCACTCCTCCAGTGCCACGATGACCCACTAGTTCTGATATATACCATCAAGGTGACCCTACAGCCTTGGCACCCCTAACCCTGTAACAGCAAGAGTACCCCATGCTCTGACCCCGAGCCCCAAGGTGACCCAGAGCTATGACCATCAGCTCCAAGGTGACCCAACAGCTCTGAGCCACCAACCCCAAGGTGACCCTTAGCCATAACCACTCTCCTGTCAGGATAGCCCACCAGTAATGATCTGAATCCTGAAGATGACCCACTGGCCCTCCCAACACCTACATGCACAGCACCAAGGTAGCCCCAAGCACCTCAAGCTCAGTGACCCCTGCATTTTCCCTCTCATCCCCAAAGTGGCCCCCCAGCCCTGATCACCAAGATCTCGCTCAGTCTGAACTGCCTGCGCTCCAATGGGACAAATAAGCTCTGACCCAGCTCTCCCTCAAGCACCATGTAACCGACCACTCCTGAACCCCCCAAAGCCCCATGGTGACCCACCAGCGCCAATGTATCACACAAGCAGAAAAACACCTAGCACAGAGCCCCAGCATTAAGATAAGCCATCACTACAAGGCAGCCCCTGCCCTGCAGCAAAGGGGCCCCCAGCAGCAAAGGGGCCACTATCCCTGGCATCTAGAAACACAGTGGATCACAACAGACCCCACTCCAAACAAGGTGCCCCCACTCTAAATGCCAGCACCAAACTCCAAGATGACCCCAGACCTCCCTCTCATTATTGAAGTAAAGCGCGGGCAGATCATCCCCTTCCCCACATCCATGCCCAAGCATGGAAGGGACCCCCCATTTCTTAGGTAACAGGCCATGACTAATCAGCTCTTACCACAAGAGCTGACACCTGGAACCAAGATAATCCAGACCCCACCTCACACCCGAATCGGGAAAGAATGTGCTATAGAACAGGTGGCCTCCTGCTCTGACCCCTGTCCCCTAATGAATTCTGATATTATTATAATATTATTATTAGGGTATTTATTGAGCACAGACCTGGCTTCGAGAAGCAACACAGCACTTTACAATCATAGGGGGAAGAACAAGGTGAGGTGAGCAGAGAATCAAGGGAGTGGGGAGCTAACAGGGGGGTGGGGGATTTGTCAGCAAGGGATCTACGAACAAGTGAAGGAAACAGTGGGGATCAGATCACTCAGTCTCAGGTAGAGTACGGAGGGGGGTGGATGCTTGTAGAATTGCTTTTTCAATGCATACATGGAAGGCTAAAGCTCTCCGAGCTAAACAAATCAACACAACCGGTGGCACCCTCCTGACATGGGTCTGGTTGAGAGGTGATGTAGGAAGGCCGGGCACAGGCAGTGCTGATTTATGCTGTATTTTAGCCAACCCAGCGCCAGACACCAGCAGAGACCACATATTGATTTTGGCCTGCGAATGTCACAGCCCGGGGTTATCATGAATTGGATTCATATAGAGTCTAGCAGTTGCACACTATCAGCTGGCACCCTGTATATTTTGCATCACACCACAGCAGAATCATGTCTATGCGGGGTAATATGGAGCGAAAGACCTGGCCAGGAAGGGTAGCGAGGGCTTTGCACAGACCAATGAAGGTGGGTCACACCCGGAGATGTGCAAGGTACAGATGCATGCTCTGGTGTTTACAGAGAAGAGGTTACAATGTTTGGAAGGGATGCATACACTGGGGTGGGGGTATAAACATAGGGTCAGATGAAGAAGCACAACAAAAAGCAATGAGCCTGGGGGCCAATATTTCAGCCAGATGATGGTGCTGTTTCCTAGAATTTATGGCCTCATCAGGAGTTGGGCAGAGCGGGAAAATGCAGCAGTAACGCTATTGCAGCCGCATCACCGCGCTGCCCAATCCCGAGTATGGCCCTACCTGGGCGCATTCACCTTCAGCTCTGAGCTGGAGGTGAATGCGCGGGCAGTATGGGCATTTTGCGGTATTTGCGCCAGCAGTAATTGTGCCACCATCCCCATTGGGTCGGGTAATGGAAATGTACTGCCTTACCACAACTCGTGATCCGGCGCAAATTGCGCTTGACCGAGTAGCCATAACGCTAATTGTGTTGTGCGGTATCCTGGTTTAATGACCTCCAGGATACCACCCAACTAGTGATGAGGCCCTTAGTTATCAGAAATCAACTGACATGGGACTGTGCAGGTACTAGTGAAATGGTGTGGTGCAAATGGTCATGTGCAAAGACCTGTGTAACGGTTTATTGATAAGCCACCGTCAACACAGGCAGTTCCTTCCATCCCTACTCAAGTGGGTATGCAACAAACTAAAAGACTCTTTTTTAAAAAATATTTTAGCCCTATCGCAGACGTATATGATGCCCCTTGGATCCCTCTCCCCTGAGCTAACAATGAGCCAAGAACGAGGCTGGTGTATGGGAAATATATTAGTATTTATTTAAATGAACAGTAATAGAAATTAGCACGAAAATATCAAAAACACCACTTTATCTGTGGCACAACACAACTTCTCTCAGCATAAATACATCACAAAAGTGAGTTAAAAAGACACAATCGCAATTATTCATGTTAGGTAAATTTCACTTCACAAAATAATTACACTGATCAATATTGAAGGCACTTATGTACTGCTGTGCGATTTTGATTTTCCTGCACGCTTAAAAGGCTAGCAGTAGGATTTCAAGATTGGTAATGATGATTTTGCCTACACTTTTGTTTTAAAATAAACACAGGGTGATTTATCGGTTTGTTTTTCAGACCACCCCTTGCTTTGGGGTATGTTGGAAATTCAGACAGAAAAATTAGAATGCTTTGGGGAATGTTGGATTTCAGACCCCCCTTACTGGAAGGCCTGTGTTGGGGAAGCTGGATAAAAAGGTTGGACTGATTAAAAAACAGATACCCCGGTTCCTTAAGAAGTTGGGGTTAGCTGAACAACAAGGATTACCCAATTAATTTATTGGCTGTAGTTTTCAGCACACACTGGGAAGTGAGCTTCTTTAATTTTGAATTTTAACACAATTCACCCTGTAGTGTTCTGCCAAATGGGGAATTAATTAAATCAATATTTTTGATTAAATAGGCTAAGAATCTACACAGTTTTGCTCCTCCCCCCACCCGCTATAACCGGAAAGGATTCAAGGCAAGCAGACTCCCCCACCTTTTGGTTTCCCATGGCTCAGTTCTACTTACATAGCAAGCTTCTGTTTAAAGTTCAGGAAAGCCAGCTGCATCTCAGGACACTCTGGAAAGAGAGGACAGGGGTCTGGTCACTCCACTATCAAAGATGGCCTCCTGTTCTCTACCATAGGACCCAGTCAGTTTTGAGGCCTTCCTAGAAATAGACAGCTCACATGCACTCTCTGCAATCTCCTCTGGTGTCACCTTACAGCTGTCAGGTGGTAAGTTTCAGCAGCCTTCATGATGGTCTGTCTCCTCTCTCTGCCCTCCTGTCTTTCTCCTTTTTCTGTCTTCTCTCTTTTTTGTGTCCCCTGTCCTAGTGCAGTCCCCCTTATATACTACAGGTGTAGCCATGGGTGTGACATACTGCGGTGGTTGTGTCCAGGGCCTAGAGTCTTGGATGCATGGACGTAGGCCATACCATGGATACACCTGTAGTATTGAATATCGATTAGATGGTTGTGGGAGTGTGTACAGTCTTGGGTGCATGGCCACAGGCCATGCACCTAAGAACAAAGTTATAAGCACTGGAGGTATAAGCCACTGCACAACCATACATTACAGAAATTGATACAACTGTAGTATTGCTTATGGGTCAAATGGTTGTGGACGGTGTGTAGAGACTTGGCTGCATGGCCAAAGGCCATGCACCCAAGAACAAAGTTATACGCACTGGAGCTATAAGCCACTTTACACCCTTACATTGAAATATGTATGGACATACATCTAAGCCATTAGGCCCTGGCCACAATCACTGCTGCATATCACAGCTATCGATACACCTGTAGCATTGCACATCACTCACAGAAAATGAGGGTTTTAATAGGGGTACTATTTCAGTCCGTGCTGCGCACAGGCACCTTGACACTGTTCTAAGGACACGCGTGGTGTTAGCGAACATTGAAATTGAGTGCATGTCGTTATTACATTATTTTTTCCTATGGGTGTGCTATTGATTAGTATGCCGCCATGAGTGTGACATGCTGCGGTGGTTGTGGCCAGGGCCTAGAGTCTTGGATTCATGGCCGTAGGCCGTAGGCCATACTTCCAAGACTGTAGGCCCTGGCCACAACCACCGCAGCATGTCACATCCATGGATACACATGTAGTATTGATTATCGATTAGATGGTTGTGTGGAGTGTATACAGTCTCGGGTGCAAAGGTATAAGCACTGGAGGTATAAGCCACTGCACACCCATACATTGTCATATCTATGGACATACAGGTAGGAGTCTAGCCTCTGGCCAGAACCACTGAAGCACACCACAACTATCGATACACCCGTACTACCGCACATCACTCAGGTGGTTGTGGGGAGGATCTGCAGTCTACACTCTTCGGTGTATGGCCTACAGCCTGAAGCCATGCACCTGAGAACACACTTGTCAACTCTAAAGTTATAAGCCAACATGATTTTTAAATAGTGCAGTGCTTGTGGGCAGGACGTACAGTTTTGGGAGCATGGCTGCAGGCTGTAGGCCAAACACCGAAGAGTGTAGACCCTGCCCACAAGCAGTGCAGGATATCACATTCATACATCACACCCATACATTCGATTATGTATCTGCTAGGTGTGGGCAGGGCCTAGAGTCCTGGGTACAAATTGAGTGCATGCTACAGTTATAATGTTTCATTGTATGGGTGTGTCACTCATATATAAGCGACCATGGGTGTAATATGCTGCGGTGATTGTGGCCAGTGCCTAGAGTCTTGGGTACATGGCCGTAGGCCGTATGTCGTAGGCCATACTTCCAAGCCTCTAGGCCCTGGCCACAACCACTGCAGCATATTACAGAAATTGATACAAGTGTAGTATTGCTTATGGGTCAAATGGTTGTGGAGCGTGTGTAGAGACTTGGCTGCATGGCCGAAGTGTTGTTACAAGCCACAATGGGTGTGATATGGTGTGGTAGTTGTGGCCAGGACTTAGAGTCTTTGGTGCATGACCAAAGGCCATGCACCCAAGAACAAAGTTATAAGCTCTGCAGTTGTAAGCCACTATGGATTTTATACACTACATACCCATACATTCAAAAATCTATAGCCTTACACCCAAGTTTGTAGCCTGTGGCCACAACTACTGCAGCATATAACAGGCATAGGTACACTCGTACTATAAAACATCATTCAGGTGGTTGTGGGTAGGGCATAGCGTTTTGTGAGGTTATAAGTGAACATGGCCGTGGTGTGGTGCTGTGGTTGTGTGCATGTTCTAGTGTCTTGGTTGCATGGCTGCAGACCATGCGCCCAAAACTAAACTTAGAAGTAGTGAAATTAGAGGCACCATGGTTTTGATATGTAGCGAGGGTTGGGGGTAGGACCTATAGTGTGGGTTGCTTGGCCGTAGGGCGTAGGTGGTAGGTTATACATCAAAGATGCTAGGCCTAGCCTACAGCCACTGCACCATATTACTACTATAGATTGGCCGTGTTGCTTCACATTTGTATGAAATGACTGTAATTATACTTACTGTTTAATTTTTGCAGAAACCATAAATGTTTTACATGACTGCAGTACTTGGCGGACATAGCCTTTTAAAATTTCGGTGATAAAAGAAAAAAACATGTTAGTGTTTGCATTTTATGAAGACTTATTACATTGTATAATAGACAGTTTCGCTTTTTTTTTACCCTCATATTTAGTTTCCAAACCAGTGTACTGTGCATTTTGCTCAGTTTCTGTGTTTGTTTTTGAAATCCCTGGGTCTGCGGGAAAAAAATCCATGTCGGATTAAAATAAACCTTTATTTGCTATGCTACAAACTATTTCTTTGCTTTCTTTGAGTGCTTCCTTATTCTTTCTGATTAATGTTATGTTTGTTGCCTTGTTGCTATTTTTAACAGCAGTTAGATACCTGTTGGCGTATTCTAACTGTGCATTTGTTGGTATGCTTCTGTGGTATTTATTTATCTGTGTTGTTGCTATACACTCTTGGGCAGTTAGATACCTGTTGGCGTATTCTAACTGTATGTAGGCTTTCACTTCATTTTTTGGTAATGTTGAGGTACACATTAGTCATTAAATTTTGGCTTTAAGAAGATTAAATACGCATTTGTAAGATTAGCTGGCAATCGCTGCTTTAGAGTAATGGTGCTATCATTACATTCCACCCATCCACATTTCTTTTTAATGTATGCAGTGTAGGGACCTGCATTGGTTGTAGCTCCTGCATGGTAGATTATACCTACTGTTGTAAAGGTTTTCTTTCCAAGTGACACTTGACCGTGTGTGAATCCAGTCAGCTTGCAGTTGTTTTTCGTACCATCTGCATTACAACGTTGCAGCATAAGTATTATGTACTTACTATGAGTTTGTATCAGTGGAGCGATTGTCTGAATTTCACATAGTACATAATCTGGCATGGTTTTCATTCTGTACCAGTTGCTGAAATGGAATGGATTCACAATTAGGTATGGATACATACACAAATCGCTCATTTGGGATTTGTTCCTGTATGACATTGCTACAGAGAGTGCATGTATGTTTCCACATGTATAAAATCTGGAAGATTTCATTTATAGGTATGCTTTTGTTTTCCAGTACTTGTAGTAAGTACATTAGAAATTCTTGTGGATCTTCTTGTGTGTTTATAGTGAATCTCACCATTCCAGCACAGTAGTCCAATTCTTGTCTTATTCTGTAAACACTGTACGTGTTGTCAGATTTGTTTGTTGCGTTTCTATGAAGGACTAAAATTTGCAAACACAATTGGTCTGTACTGTGCAAGTAAATATTGTTAACAATTGGTGGCAATTGAAATAGAATATTCATTGCTACATTTGCACTAGTTTCATTTGAAAATTTGAATGGACCAGCTAGTTCTGTATCAGAGTGCGTTTTTCGGAGTTTCTCTTCTTTCTTTGAAGAAGTACCTGGTTTACTTTCCCTGATAGGTTCTTCTTTGCTTGTGGTAATTGATGAACCTTTTCCTTCTTTTGTTTTCTTTGAAAGATTTGCTGTCAGATTCTGTTGCATTTCTGATTGAATTAGTTTTCTTTTACCACGTTTTAATTTTTCTGGAACAGGATATTGTTTCAGATGGGGGGTGTACAGTGAACGCAGTCTATTGTATTCTAAAATGCAAGGAATATCAGTGGTCACTTTACTTGCATCAAAGTTGATTAGAAATAGACTGTCAAGTGTACGTAAGCGTTATAGTGCTACGTAGCTCATGCCTTATTTAAAGACTGTGTTTCCTATATCTATCAATGCTTTGTCTAGGGTAAGACCTTGGGATTTATGAATGGTGACTGCATCTGCAAGAGTTAGAGAAAATTGTTCTCTACGTACATTTCTTTGAACAGAAGGAATCGAGCAGTTGAGCGCCCTATCTTTTTCACTTCTGAAAGTTTGTCAAAGTGAATATTGACAAACTGAATGTTGTTGTCACGTGGGTATGATTGAAAGCCAACAACTGTACCCAGTGCCCCATTAACTAGCCCTTGCTCCACGTCAAGGTTACGTTTAAGCATTAATCTACAAATTAAGGATAATTTTAATATTTTTCCCAACCCAGCTGTGTTGGATATGGAAGTTTCTAAACTACTTAGTCTTGTTGTGGCTTGCTCACACATGAGTAGTGTCATACCATGTACGTCTAATTTGTCTGTGGCACAAATTTCAATTATTGGTTGCATTTCTTTATTTAACATTGTTTCATTGAATTTGACACAGCTTGCAAGAGTTGGCATTAAGGCCATACAATTGACATTTTTGTGCGCTAATTGTTCCATAATATCAGTAGCACATGCATTATCGCCATAAAGTGCATGAATGTGCCGGTTTTTCAATATTGCTTGTGCTTCCTGAGATAGTACACCAACTCTAATACTTTTTAGGAGGTTGGCATAAGTGAGATCTGCAGATTGCCGCATGTTTTCTGTTAATTCTCTGTATTGGAAATGTTGCCAAAGGTTGACATTTCCTATGCTGCCAACAGTTTTACGGCAGAGTTTCTGTCCTACGGTTTTTAAAATAGGTTCACCTTTCAATGGTGTCAATTGTAGAAGATCTCCGAAAACGATAATGTGTTTCCCTGCAAAGAGATCTTCGTAGTTTGTTTTAAGTACTTCTTGCAATCTGAGGTGAATCAAAGCCAACATTAGGTTGGAGACCATGCTCACTTCATCTATTAGTAGAATTGTCATTTGCTTTAATACTCTGCATAGTTCCATTGCAGCTTCTGCAGAAAGTTTGTAGTAGCCTAATTTGTTTTGGTGTTCTACTGAAAGAAGTAGTAATCGGTGTAAAGTGACACCGCCTATGTTGTAGGCAGCTAAACCTGTGGGGGCAGTTACAACAGCGGACAGTTTGTTGTTTGTCAGATGCTGAAGGAACTTGCTGATGATTTTGATTAAGAATGTTTTTCCTGACCCAGCTTCAACACTGACGTACAGCAGTATTGGTTTGTAATTTTGGCATGTACATTCTTTATTTTCGTGTTGTACAACATGTGCAATTTGTTTTGTTACGTCTTCAAAAATGGTGCGCTGATCTTTAAATTGTGCTTGTTGTACAGTTAAGTCTTCTACATTTTATTGATAGTGACACATGGTGTTTTCCACTTCTGTCATAGCTAATTCTGCCTCATTTGCTATTAGTGGCTGTCCTAGTGGTTCTTGACTTCCTGTTACAGAAGGTTGACTACTGTCAGAAGAGTCCTTATCTAGTTGGGCCTGAAGTTCTTCTTCGTGTTGCTGTTCATTGTGCAACATTGCTTTGTACTGCGTGAAGTTCACATCGGTGATAGTGCTTTCATTTACTTTGAAAGCATCTTCATGGCAGTCATAGTTATCTAGTATCTCTTCCTCTTTTCTCCATGGTTTAAAAAGTTGTAGCAGAGACATGTAATATAGTTCTTTCTGTTGAGGAGTTTTTAATGACAATTTAATATGATTAATTAAGCTTCATTTTTTAAGTTTCACTAAGCTGCCTTCACAATCTGTGACGCTATATCTGCCTTTGCTTTCATCGGTTTTTATATTATTTTTGTATGCAAAGTTTTGAGCTATGTGATATAGACACATGCTTTCCAAAGTGCTACTCCTGTTCAGATAGTATGTGTCCAGTAAATTGTTTTTTAAAATGTCTTGGCTGTTGGGATCATTTCTGGCAATTCTTTTTATGTCCTCATGTGATTTCAGAACTCTTGTTCTAGATTTAGCAGGACCAAGACTTAGCCATACTATGTTGTCTGATTTTCCTTGCAAAGCAGTACCAGTTAAACGATCTGCCGCTTCATAGGCGCCACATTCTCTATGAGAGAGCATTTTTATGCCTAGTGCCTAGGCTGTATAATTTTTGAGATAGTGTTTTGTCTGATAAGTCATCCCAGAGGTCTTGAAGCTCTGTTTTTTCTGCTTTTGTTAAGTAGGCTGTAACATATCGTGCAACAGCAGTGGAATTGTCTGCAATGTACTGCACATCTATGTTTGCATTCCATAAGAGGGCAATGATTGCATTGTAATCATTGATATATTTACATTCTTCAGTTCTTTTTATGTAGTACGTGTTCTTAGGGGATTTTCCTTTCACACTATGTCGAACTGAAGACATGAAGTTATTCACTTCACCTGTTTCAGTAACTGGTCTAGGGAAACCAAACCGGCATTTGGTGTAGTATTTCCCTTTGTTTTTGTATTTGCGCCGACAATATTTGCCCCATTTGTGTCTTTGAAATTGTAAAATCTGCCCATGCAGGTCATTATGTGTCCGTTGTGAAGGGATTTCACAAGTGACATATTTTTGGATGAACTGCAAAACAGTGGCATCAGTTTCGTGACCACATTTAGGTGCACCTTTGATCCATAAAAGCATGTGAATATGTGGTGCTCCACTCGCTTGGTATTCTTTTCTCCAAAAGAAGTGCTGCACTTCTCCGAGGGGAGGAACAGTTTTATTGCAAATAAAGTGTAGCATAGCAATGAAACGATGATGGAAATATCTTGACACATTTACTGGATCTAGAGAGCAAAAGTTCTCCAGGTGTTAATAAATGTATGTTGGTTTTGTTGTTGTTTGATATGCGTAGGAACTCATGTAAATCTTCCCATGCATATTCTGCACAATTTAGTGTAACAAACCAAGTTGGTGGTCCAAGGTTTCTGGTCATACAACTTATGTCTCAGTGCCGTCGGAACCAGTATGAGTAGGTGGAATATGTATTCCACATTTTGTCTAAACCTGGGATCTTGCGAATACATTCATAATGAGCGGTATTCTGATGCCGTAATCTGAGTGGGTCTATCATCGTACCTTCCACCTTTGCCAGTAGGAAATAGCAGTGGAAAAGCACGTGCTTCTATACTTTTTTCCCATATGCTCATTGATGAACCTTTGGTTTGTCACATTTGGTAAGTTTCTAGTGTATCATCTATGCTTTCATTGGAATGCAATGGATGAATTGTGTACTGGTCCAAAAGAGTGGATACTACAGCAGGATCCAGAAGTTCGAATTGTCCAGTTTCTGATGACTCTTCAATTATTTCAGTTGTTTCCCTTAAGCTTTCTTCAATATTTATTTCCTTGTAGTATTCGTTATTGCCTTTTAGATATTGCAAGGCTTGTCTAACTTTATGTAAGTCCACCAGTTGTTGCCAAATTCTTTTGTCTTTTGTTGGTACACCATTTACCAAGACAGTTAAAGAATGCTCTATTGAACGTTGCACTCCTAGAGTGTGTACATTTTCTGTAAGATCTAATGGCAAATAAACTACTTTGCCACAAATGCTGTAAGCGATATTCAATCAACACTACAGCCAAGTCAATGCCTAGTCTGGGATGCTGAGGAAAAGCCTTATTAATGTATTTTTATGTCTAGTTCAGTACTCTGGATGACCACCCTTGTATAACACCCCCCTCTTAGAATCCCCCTGACCCCACTGAGCCAAGAAGTAGGTTTGTTTTGCAAGTTAAAAGGTTTATTTGAGAATTTATACAATATATATATATATCACAATTTATAATAAATTAATATCTGATAGTACACTTAGACATATGATGTTGATCAACAATGGGTAATCTGGCACTAGCACACTTCTTTACAATCAATGAGGAGTTAGTATAGGATGGGTAAAGTAGCAAAAATACTTTTATGATTTCAAGGGAAAAGCAATGAGGAATAAAATGCAGTACAGAAATACTTGATATGATTTTAGCAAAAGATAAGATAATCACTTTTTCTCTGGCAATTCACCCTCCTCCCCTATGCAATGTAAGGAATGGAAGGAGATGGAAAGAGGAGCACACAGTTCTCAGGAATGCAATCAAATACAATACGAAATTCAGTTCCCCCCCAGCAAGCTTGGAGGAAACAGGTAGGAGTTTGAAACACAGGCCCAAAATGCTTTTTAAATGTGATGGCAATGGATGGGAAAATGTGCCAACTGATTTTAATTCCCTCTAGAGATTCAGGGTGAGTGGGAGATGCGTGTTGGTATTAGTTCAGGCTCACTTTAGCAATGCTCTATGAGTTATTACCAAGTTGCAAACGGATTTTAACAAAAGAAAGAATGGAGCTGCTATTTTGACAAGTGGAGAAATTGAGCCAAAATCGCAAATCGCAGTAAATTTCGCGAGTGCGTGAATCGCGATTGCGGTAAAAGTATAAGGAGTAGGAAGTCAGTTCTAGGCTTGTTGGAAAGCTTACATTCTAAGCTTTCAGAGGAAAGTTAAATCTCGTTCCAGAGATACGGACGATTAAATAAAGGTAGTCTTTCAGATTTAAAGTAAACTCAAAATGACAGGTGACAGCTTGCAGCTGCAGAATTGACAGGTGACAGTTGTGCAGCTTTAAAAATGACAGATGACACGATTTCTAGGAGGCAGTTCTACTTAGGTTAAAATAGTTTGGATTCGATTATTTTAACTAAGAGATTGGTTCTGCACAGTTCTGCTAGGTACTCACAATATAAATTTGAACCAGGCCTCGTCACGGATCTGGTCAACACGTCCGGCTGCGTTTCTGTCTGCTCGGCGGGTCAATCAGGCACTGGTTCTGCTCACAGCGATCTGGGTCAGCTCTGCTCTGCTTGTCTAGCCTCTCTGGATTCTGGATGTAACACTGCTTTCTGGGTACTGCTACAGGTTCTTGCAAAAATTCTCGGCAAACTTCAAACAGCTCGCCCGGCTGTTGAATAGTTTGGTTAGTTTTGAGGCCTGCTGAAGAGGATTCAGCTGGTGGATTCAGGCCTCTCTGCTACAAATTCTGGAGTTAATTTCTGCTACAGGTTCTGGAGATTGATGGATTTGAAGTCTGGATCTCTGGATGTGAAGTCGTCGGTCAGCATGCTCCGCAGCAAATGGAATTGAATGTCTCTACCTGTCCCAGCAGTCTCTTTTTATGTGTTTTGGAAAGTGGGTGTGTGCGTTGGTCATAACTAAACCTGCCCCTTTCTACTTGTCATTGGCCAATTCCTCCTCTCTCCCTTGATTGGGGGAAGGAAATGTGAGTCAGAGTGATGCTGTAGGTTTTATGGTCAGAGGAACCTCCCCTTGTCAGATTGCACACAAATCTATTTCTGACCCAAATACATATTTATCTATGTACCATTTTTCTAATATTATAGGTCCAGTTAACATATTTTCTGTAGCACCAAACCATCCGATCCCTGTCTTTGTACGATGTTGTGTCCACTGATGACAGAATTCTCCCCTTTTCATCCAGATAACGACCTCTAAACCTTTCCAGATTTTACACAAATGTGCACCAGGGATATGGGTTACAGATGATAAAGTGTCAGATTTTTAACATGCATACATTTGGAGTGAGACCCTATTTTCCGCTAGCAACCCCCCCAGAATACACCACAGGGTCCTAACGCCTCTTAAAATGTTCACAGAAAAATCACAAAAATAATGATATTACTTATATAATTCTGACAAGTCCGCACTATGAGTTATCTATCTTTTTAAAATTATGCTCTGGTCAAAAAGGGGTGTGGCTTCCCACATCACAGGGTGGAATAACTGGTTTATCCACTTCCCCCAAGCCAGCTTGTTCACAGAGGCACAGCTGCCCCCCTGTTTCCCCCAAGAGGAAGCTATTTTACGACGCCCCCAATATAACATTTGGCTGAGTCCAGGACAGGCCTTTGTTCAACTCCCGGTAGTCCCCAGCTGCTCCACCCCTAATCTAATCAGAGAGGTGTTAACTCCTTTTGGCCAGGGGCAGAGTGGCTGAGCATCCAGTTTCAACTCCGGTCGGGGGTAGTCGTCAGGCAGAATTCAGTTTCATTAAGCCAGGTTTCAGCTAAATGTCACTTTTTGTTCCCAGTTTTCTACATTCAAATCAAACTGACAATTTTTACCTATACATTAAATAATTACTTCCTTCAAGTCATTTCAGAATATAGTTTTACATTGTATCCACCTCTTAGCAAGTCTTTCCTTGTTCAGTTTTACACAAAAGTCTGGTGGTTTTAAAACGCCGGCTTTCTGATAGTGGTGAGTACTGGTAATGCAACCATTTTTGGGATTAAGAAAATGAATTCCCCACAGTTCTGGGTTGCTTTTGGCAATCAGCATTGCCATTCCCAATGGTTTCAGGCTACTGTGTGTGTAGCCCAATGGTGGTTTTAGGCAGTGCCCTCCTGTGCTCACAACATAGGCAAAAATGGGTGGCAGTCTATTCTTCATGTTTTCCCTGTGCACTCTCTGGGGAGTTCTGGCCATCATGTTTTCCATGCCAGTACTGCACAGTTTTATGGTAGGGCTTGTATGCATGGGTAAAAACATCCCACAATGCCTTTCACCAATTCAGAGGGAGGTAATTTTGCTGTTTTTGAGTCAGGGCGTATAATTGCTTGAAATGGGTTAACTGTTTGAATTATGATGCTCTCGTACAAATTGAGTTGTTGCAGGGTTTTTGGTAGTGGAGTGGGAAAAATTCTAAATTATTTGTGATAGCACGTGAAGGACTTTGGTTGCTGTCTAGTTTTGTAGTGCAGTAACTACAACATATTAGCGGTTCACTTATTTGATATTTGTTTTCGGCTAAAAGGTCGAGAGATAATTCAAACCATTTGGAATCTTCATTCTCTTCTATTTTGTATGCTATGTCTATATTTTTTGTGTTCCTTTTGTAAAATATTCTGCGGCAACACACACAGATGGTTTGGTATTTCAGCCGATTTTAGTATTTCTTTTTTGTATGTGTGTAATAGAAGGTTGCTATGTGCAGAAATGTTGGTAGTCTGTTCTAAAACTATTGCATTTTGTAAGTGACTTTCACTTCCAAAATATTTTCTCTGGATACGGTCAATTTCTTCTTGTAGATATTTGGGTGTACCATGCAGAAGAGTATTATTTAAATTGGCTAATTCTGAAGCTGGACTTTTAGCATAGTATATTTTATACACTAGATTTCTTACATTTGAATGATGTATTGATATCCTTTTGATATCATGGAAGGTGATTTTGCAAATAGGTCCAGAAATGCAAGCTAATGAATGTCCTTGTAGTCCTGTGTATTTGCACATTGGACAGATATCCATATTTTGCAGCACTTTCATTTTAATTTTGTCTTTACCTTTCACATGCTTTTTGACGAACTGACGTAAAGATCTGAAAGATTTGTTAGGAATGGCACACATTGACGTGCACGGCCACTTGTATATTGGACGGTCTGGTTCAGTCGAATCGAGAGGTAATTCTGAGTTTTCAGGGGATACTTTTCTAAGCAGTGTTTCTTGTTCCATGATGCTATTATTGATTTGTTCATAACCTCGTCCACTGCTATGGATGGCAATTGTGTTTGTTTGATTTTGTTTGTATGCTTCTTCATTAAAATATGGTTCTGTGGTTGTTGTGTGACTCCATTCACTACCACAAATATGTAAGAAGTTATTTTTGTTCACATTCCATTCATTGATAAATTTCTTTTGCAGTTTGGTGCTTAGTTTTGTTAGTGGTTTCATTCTATTTAACACTAATATAACCAACTTCCTTTTGAGAATGATTGCACTGTCCACGAGAGCTTGTAGGATTACTTTTCTACGGTAGGTTTTAAGGGGTGAGGATGATTTCGGTCCACTTCTTATTAGATTCTGAAGGACTCTATGGCGAAACATTTTTGTTAAAAATTTTTTTACTATAGGTTCTTGTTACTATATCAGGATTAATAGGAGCATTGTTAGCCGTACTGGTAGCCGATTTTTTGTGAAGAGTTTTGTGCTTCGTGGCACATTTTGTTGGAGGAGGTAAAGTTTCGGTAGTTGAAGCTTCCTTTGTTTTGGTAAACGACTGTATTAGCTGTTTTGTTCCAACAATCTCTACAAAATCTGCTACAGATGGATGCTTAGGTTGGAAACTTTTATTTTTATTTGCTCTGCTTCTGCGTTCCTTTCTACGGACTTGCTTTTTGGTAGGCATTTTTTGTGGTCTGTTAAAAAAAAAGAAGGCATGGTTTGGTCTGTTGTACAATGTATGTGTGCTGTGTGCATGCGTGCATGAGTTTGATGGGCAAGCTGTTTGTGGTGGTGTGTGAATGTGCATTGGTCTCTTACAATGATTTGGGAAGGCTATTTTTCTGTTTGCATACTACTACAATGTGCTTCAGATGCGAGTAGAAAGTGGGGTAATGGTGAGGAGAAGCATTAATAGAGGACGTACTGGCATAAAATTGGAACAGCTATTTGTTTTCTAGTACTAACATTCTAAGGGATCTGTAAGTTATTTCAGTTCCAAACATACAGGGATTTGTGAGTCATTCTGCCTGTTATTCTTTGTTTAATAAATAGGGATTTGTGGGTAGAATGGTTCAGAAATCACTGTTTGATTTGGTGTGCAAATTAAATACATAACCCACACAGTCTGTTTGAGGAATGGTTAAAATATAAAGGTCGTACTGTAGTTACTTTTTTTTGCAGAATGACCAGGTTTCTTCGGAAATGTTGTTTGCAGTGTAGATGCTGTTGATTTCCAGGAGAGTAGTCTTCACTGCGATTGTAAAAAGAAGAAGTTAGTAACTTTGTGTGTTTAAAGCTGTGATGTTACTTTACACGTTAATTTTGTATTTTTTGTCGGAGTATTCTCCTTTGATATTTCAACAGTGTTTGTGTGTATTTCACTTCACTATGTGCTGCCTTTCTATGTTACTTGCAGTATGACAGTTGCACGTGCTTCAGAAATGCCTAAAATGTTTAGGTTACGAAAATGTCTTGTTTCTTTTAAGCTGTGTTATCTATAGCAGAGAGGTTTGTAAGTGATAGGTCATTATAGTAAATGGGGAAAAATTCTGCACTTTCATATTATAAATACAATTTCGAAAAAATCGGGAGACCCTCGAAGGAAGATGTTATCACAGCAATCGGGAGCGTTTACTTTTTCTCATACGATCGCATTGGAAGTAGCATTTATGTAGGCAGTACACAGTACAAAATTGTGCCATTTTCTAATGGAAAATCAAGTTTCGCACTAAATAGGGAGGGTTCTAACGTATGTATAGTTTATGCGGGAGACAGTAAGAAATAGTGCGGTTTGTCAATGAAAAATCTTAAAGGGCGTTGGTATGTATTGGCTATGCAGATTTAGTGGCCTTAATTTGTTTAAATGAAATCATAAGGGTTGCACATGTTCTCTGAGTAAAATATGCATACCTGTAGTTTATACTCATGCATATGCGCATGGATGGAGCTGTACATAGAAATCCGCGACACTTGCACTGTAGTTTTTGAAGTAGGTGCGTTGCAATGATATGCAACTTGCATTCAGGGTGATCAATAGTACATTCGAAGTGCGAAATTTTGATGACGGAGCTAGATGTAGGGGTGGTTAATGTGATTGGTGGATGGTTGTGTGAATGCTTAGCTGTTTCCAATGAGGAAATGGAATCGCAAGTGATGTGGAAAGGGTAGAAGGACGGGCTAAGGGTTACGTGCCGCACGTAGTCAACGCTTGTCCGCGGGTAGGGCGTGTCACATATTGGTTTCTACAGCAAATCCAGCATGGAAAGGGGACTGTAGGCATCAGCCAATCAGATGTTCACATTGTTAGTTTGTGTCGAAAGACGGTGCAAATACTGAAGATGGCAGAGGCGCAGAGGGTCAGGGTTTTGGTCCTTGGAGATATTTTTGTCCAAGGTTTACAGCTCTATGCCGAAAGTAGGCATGTGGCACATCATTTTGATGTGAGAGGAGTGGAGGTGGTGTGGAGCGCTGAGACTAATTGCAATGTTGCAGCACTTCTAAGTTTGCACCGATATGCGTACGATGACCACTCCTCATGTCATACTTTTGCACTACAGTGCTTGCCATTTGGGCTACGTGAGTTCACGTACTTTGTTGAAAGATTTGGAACAGTTGGTTGAAGAAGTCATGAACATCTTTCCAACTGCAAAATTAATTTTTTCTGGGTTACTGCCTAGAGGAAAATGGGACAATAGTCCTGTTTTCTGTCTTGATCAAAGTATTGGGAGGTCTAACATCAATTGCGGCATGCATGTTTTTATGTTACGTGCTGGTATGTTTTTCTGCAGCCACGAGAACATTGTTCCCAGTAATGCAGCTTATTTTGAAGCAGATGGTGTTGTGTTATCTTCTTTGGGAAATGCCATGTTCTTTTGGAATGTGAGGCTTGCTTTGGAGAAGGTTCTGTAATGGTTGTAGGAGTAAAGTAAGAACAAAAAATAAAAAAAATAACAGGTGTCTGTAAGGCGTCTGCCCAAAAAAAAAAACTGCTCTTTTCAGAGCCCACCTTCAAGGGGAAAAGGGGAATAATATTTAAATGTACAGTCGTCACGCTCTGATCCTGTACGTGTCCGCGAACATGGCGGTAGTTTGCAGGTGGCACCTATTCCCAACGGGGATTTTGGGGTAGAGACGCATGCAAATGAGAATGTGCGAAGGTAGGGATTGGTCAGTAAAGGTCAGTCGGTGTGTTCTGTACGGAGAAATTTAGTCAGAACGTCTTTTCCCTGACAGGAGACCAGACAGCCATGGCTCTGTGTGCTCGAAAACAGATTGGGCCTCATTACACGGACGCCGGTAACATTGGCGCTATTAGCGCCATGGTTGCCGCCGGTATTTTACCGATTCTGCCTTGGTGAATGGGGGAATTACCGCCCCATTCCAAGTTTGGCAGGGCGGTAATTCCCCATTCACCAAGGCCCTTCCCCATTCCCATTTGAGCCCCCGTAGGGCTCAATGGGAATGGGGAAGGAGCAAATAATGGTACCGCTATTAGCGGTACCGTTATTTGCCCTGAAGTCCCTCAGCGGGTCCCTTCCTTAACGTGTGGTCTGGCCACACGTTAAGGACGGGACCCGCTGAGGGACCTCGTAGTATGGCGCTAAGGGATTACCGGCACTGGTGCCCTTATCGGTGCCGGTAATTCCTTAGCGCCATCCGTGTAATGAGGCCCATTGTCTGGATTTTGGGAGACTCATGGATACATTGGTTGAAGGTGCATGCAGAAAGTTGCTGTCTATCTGCAGATCTTGGATTTCCTCATGTGGAAGTGTACTGGCATGGCGTGCGTGGAATGAGGGGGCTGGACTTGGTACCTCTCTGTGCTACTTTACAGACAGAGCGCCATCCTGATATACTTATCATTCATTGCGGAGGAAACAGTTTAGGCCATGTTTCTGGAATTTCTTTGCAACTTGCAATGAAGGAAGGACTTGCAAAAATCATGGACATGTTTCCAAATTGCCAAATAGTTTTCTCCCGTATTGCACAAAGACAAAAGTGGCTGCGTTCTTCTGCATTTGGCCCACAAATGGAGAAAGCGAGGCGCAATGTGAATAAGGCTGTTTGTGCCTTTCTCCGAGATGTTGGCATGTCCTCATTCCACAATGAAAACATTTTGTTTCGCAGCTTTTTCATTTTTCGCAGAGATGGAGTCCATCTCACGTATGCTGGCAATCAGATTTTTCTTCGCAATGTACAACATGCATTGCAACTTTTTTTTTAATCATAGGCACCTATTTGGCAATCTGTTTTTTCCAACCTACAGTTTTTGAAGCACACACACCACCACCAAAAGGCTCTTTTCAGAGCCACCACTTACTCCCAGCGAAAAGTACATTGGTTTTGCTTTGCTTGCACCCTCCATTTTTGTGCGTCCTACGACTGTCCGCGGACTTTGCAAAAAATGCGAAGGGGCCTACGACGGTCACTTGATGGTTCTATTGTTAAACTGGGAAAGGCGGCTCTGAAAAGAGCCTTTTTTGTAATTTTTGTAATTTTCCAGTTTACTGCTTTTATGGACACGACACACTAGGAGAGGAGGGCAAAGGAGGGTAAGGAAGGGACACCAACCACGGGGATAAGAAGGGCCAGGTGCAGAGAGAAAGATATAGGGTGGGCTTTACTTAGGTAGGGAGCAGTTCTTCTGGTGCTCAGTGACCGTAGCCTAAAAAGCACTTCAAAGACTCTCCCCCATGCAGAGTACTGCGTCACAGTACACACACAATATTGTGACCCTCGAAAGGTAAGGGTCAACAGCATCGCGAATGGCTTGTAAAGCAGCTGGAGGGATGCGCTCCCCCACAGGAGTGTCTCTTGTGGTGAGAGGATCGGACATGGAGGATGCTGTGGAGGAACTCAATCTACTACGTTCTTCACATGGCACCACCTTGCGAATGTCCGCACTGTGGAACAACGTTAGGTGTCGCTTCATGATTGTCATACCAAAGCTGTACGCACCAGGGATCCCGCGACTCAGCACAACTGGCACCGGTTGCACCTGACCAGGTTCGCACGTGCTTTCGGTACGTTCCCAAAAACGGAAAACAACCGCCACACCCACGACTCCCGGCGAGTGTTTGTAGTGCGAAGTTCCTGCACCTCATTCTCTTCTTCCTCTTCTTCCTCGATCTCTACATCCTCACCAGTATATTCCTCGGCAGGCCCTTGGGGAGGTGGTGGCGGTGGAGGGTTGGGGGTGGTGCTGAGCCTAATGCAGCAACAGTAGCCATGGATGCCATACGGATTATTTGCCTAATGGTCGCTACAGCAGTAAAAGCAGCACAACTCTAACTGCTATAGCCAGAAGCACAATGAGGATGAGCTTGGGGGTGTGGCCATTTATAGGGGTCGAGGGGTGCGGCTCATGACCATATTGATCACTCAAAAGCGCAGCAAAAATTGTAAACGACACGTTCACAGGTAGAGCTATTGTATGGGACATGTCAAAAGGTGATTTTATACAAAAAAAGAATTTCCCATGTATGTGTAAGTTATTTTGCAATGTTGCGGAAGCAGACAAAGTGCGCAAATTAGTCTACACGCTCAGCGTGGGTGCGGTCACATACTGACGTCCTAAACACATCCGCGAGGGAAAAACATGCCCGCTGGACAGCAAATGCAGACTAACAAATGTGCGCATGTGCGCCAGTGTTCCACGGACAGTGTTCGGGTTCTGCAACTAATTAAAAGTGCGACACAAGTGAGATGGACAGTTAGGGACAGGCGGGATGTTCACCGTACTTATGGGTGTACTGCGCATGTGCGTACCTGATCTGATGACTGTACGGACAGGTCCAGTGTCCTTAGGACACCTCCATTTTGTTTGACAACGAACATGCCAGCCACCGCACCTGTTCTACGGACGGTTCCATCTTGCTGCGGACGATACGGACAGGTATAGTGTCCTTAGGACACTTCCAATTTGGCTCATTTACATACATCCCACCCACCTGGTATGTTCTAGGAACATGTTTTATCTCGTTTGTGAGCGGTACGGAGAGGTATAATGTCCTTAGCATGCCCCATTCTGTTCATTTACGCACAACTTGCACAGATGGTGCATTCAAAGATCAGTTCCATCTTGGTTGGCATTGGTACGGGTAGGTGTATTGCCGTTAGAACATCCATATTGTATTGCTTACGGCTAGCTCGAACAGGCGCACTGTTCGTGAACATTTTACGTCTTTTTAAAAAAACTTTTTTAACTCTTTCTAAAAACACACAACACACACTTTAATCAACAGAAATACAGGGGATGCAGACACTCAGACGAATATTGGGGAATTAGGGTTCAACACGGGCTGATTGTGAGGAGATGATTTGTGTGGGGAAGAAGGGATGGATGTTTCATCAAAACGTCTATTTTCTTCTTGCAGGTTTGGGGACGGTTCACTAGGGTATGGAAAAGGGGGGCAGGTACAGGTGGGACAGTGATAACGTATTTTTCCTCTAACAAATTCCTCCACAAATTGCCTTAAACTGTTAAAATGGTCATTTAGTGTGTCCATTTTAAGTTCTATGCCTTTCAGCCTGTCTTCTTCTGTATCATTTGTTGGCATTTCTTCTTTCTTTTCCTGGTCTGCTACAAATAAATATATATATATATGTTAAATGCCCATAAAATACTGACTGTTATTTTGCTTATGCAGAGCACTGTGTACCATTACTATCGCTATCTTCGGACATTTCCCCATGTGGAAAATTCTCCTCCAGCCACTCCAAAGTACTGCACATTTCTGTAGCAAAAGAACAGAAAGAAATTTTTTTTTCTGCCCCTCATACCAAAAAAAGTACACACACATATAAGAAAAATGAAGTTGACTTACTCTTTTGTTGTAATTTGTCTTCGTTGAAGTGCGTGCGTCTACTGTCGGTCCTGGCTGCAGAGTTTCTGTGAGGTACTTACGTTGAAGTCATACTTTCTTTTTTTATGGTACAATCCATTTCATTCTACATGGTCATTAAATGCATGGTTTTTGTTTCAGACGTTTAGGTTTCCCTATTCATTTACTAGTAATTATAATGTCTTTATGTGTCCTTTTTCAAAGTTAAGCATTTTTTGTGTAACACAATAGTACAATTTCAGATGCCCCCTGACTGTTTGGGTAGTGATGACCTCGTCCGCGCCCGTGCGCTGACAGGCGCTCAGTTCGTTCCTTTGCAATATCGATAGCGAGGGGGTTCTGTATGGTCTATGTAATATGTTTATAAAGTAATGAAATTATAGTACATATCTCCCAAGATCACATGATGATTCTGTATATTCATCAGAAAAACTTTATTAACACAATGTTATGATTAGGTTCCACTTCAGAAAACCTGTGAAATTCAGTTAAAAAAAAACTTTGTTAAGGGGACGTTATGGTTAAGTTGCCCTACCAAAAACCTGTGCACTTCACTAAAAAAAACTTTCAAACGTGCCATTATTGTTCAAAGTAAAACCGAAAACCCCCTGAGATTCGCCAGTTATGGTAGGCTAAGCGACCATAACTGCCCGCACCACTGTGCTCTGCTAACACTAACACCCAGGACATGAAAGAATCGTTGTTTTTCTCATGTTTTGTGCATGGCTCTTTGAATTCATTTGTATTGATACTAGGGACTTGTCTTACAAGATACTTGCCTTGCTACAAGGGACTTGCCTTGAAAAATGCCCACTTCCCAAACAAGGATTTTCTAAACAAGCATTCAACATGGAGAGAACAGCAAAAACGAGGGAATATTTGTTGCAAATTGCTCGTTCAGAATTGCTACTCAATTGTGAAACAGCCGATAATCGAGGTCTCATTCAACATGGCATCAATGAACGGAGTGCAATTCCACGGGTTGGCCAAAGTGAGGGACTATAGAGGTCATGCATTATAGAGAAGGTGGGAAACGTTTGCAGTCAGACTGACTCTAGCTTTGATGTCAGTCCTCCAGGATTCCAACCATTGGAATGTTGAACACAAGTGAGAGAGCTTTTCTTTGGGCGGTCTTGCATCTCCGGCAGTAGCTACTTGGTAGAAGATGGAAGACATGCATTTTCCACTGAAGACATTGTGCCCTGTGAAGGATGCGCTGTTGGGTATACACCAGCTGTAAACTAGGACTAACCTTACAGATTGCTGAGAAGTGGGTAGGCATTTAGTGATGGGATTACTTCACTAAGTCCCTGACTTAGACTGCTGATATGGCATCTTAATGATGGAGGAGTAAGTGCTTGTATCTGTGTCTCGGAACACCATAGGCAGTGTTTTGTTAGAGGCCTAGTGCAGGTAAATAGCCACATTCTAAATCATGGACATTCAAAAGCAGCCTGAGAGTGGAAACTTGACTGGTGAACATGTGCGAACTGGCTACATTGAAAAGACTAAACCAGGAATCTGGAAAAGCTTTCCATCTGCTCTGTGATGAATGGTCTCCTTGTTCTGCTAACCTCTCAATACCAAACCTGTGCTCCACTCACCACCTAACTGAGTTCCACAGTTTGGTGAGTCTCGTGTTAGTCTAAAATTGCTGAGCCTCAAGATGTTCACACTTGGGCTCTGCTTTTCTAATAATTGCTGCTGGCATTGCAACTAACTTAAGGCTTTTTTCCTATCCCTCACTAAACCTGTGGACTTTCCAACTACACTCTTTCCTCTACCCATCCCAATCACTCCTTCCCTCTCACACGCTCAATTGTGCTGTATAGTTATTCTTTTGTAAAAACCAAATAAAGACAATATTAAAAGGAAGATGTGGAAAGCCCCCCCACATGGGTATCTCAAGTAGTCGGCGCAAAGAAAACAACTGCCCAGCTAGGTAAGCATATGCATGGACATGAGTTCCCCAAAGCAAGTCATAAAGAGGGAGTGGCACGTTATATATCCCCAATTGATGATCTCATTACTGGCCTGACCAAGATTGTCAAATTGATCTCCAGATAAGCTGTCACCATCTCAATCCCAGCATGTAGTCTAGATCCATGATAGCATTCTCAATGTATGTTGGCCTGTGAAGTTGCAATAGGCTGTTTCACAATTTCATCGGAAGCGTAGGTATTTCAGGATACCACCAGAAACATCCTAGTTGGGCTGGAAGGAGTTACGAACGTTAGTGACGACATTATGGCATACTCCAAGACTGAACAGAGACCAGTGCTTCAGAAGCTAACCAAATGTAAGTTCATCCTATGCTGCCGCTAATTTGAGTACTTCAGGGACACTTAGGTGTCTCTTAGGTATGTCTTCAACCAAAATGGCCTCCTGGGAGACCCGAAGAAGAAGAATTATAACAAGTTAGCTCCTCCATCACCAACTGTGTCATAGTTGAGAAGCTTCCTTGATGTGGCTGGGAAGATAGTTCAAGGGCAACGCGTTTCACCTGTGCATCATGGGTCCCATCCCCAGTTGAGTGCTTAAAAGCGGGAAAAGTGCAGAGGGACACACTTTATAATTGACCAATAAGAAACATGGGCAGCTATTGTTGCAGTGACATCCCCAGGCTAGCGACCAATGTCAGAAGCGTAGACAGGGTAGGGCCTGAGGTGGCAAGGCCCACCCAAAATCTGTAAATGCCCATTCAGCAGCGCTGTATGGGCATTTACAGATGTTAATGCCACTGGGTTAGGCCCAACTACAATAGCTTCAGGCCCCACCTGTTAGACAATCCTGGCTACGCCTCTGGCGACCATACTAATCCTCTAAAAGACCCGATAAAGGATCATTATAAGTGGTAGCTGGCTGAACAGCACTAGACAGTGTTCAGATCCACACAGAATGCTCCGACAGCAGCGTATTCAGTGTCAGAGTGGACATGGAAATAGTGGTGAATGTGAGACTCTGTGGGCTTGGAGAAGAAGGGGATCGAACCGGCAAACACGGAAAAAAAAGAATCCTGGTTTATATCCTCAAAGAGCTGACCCAGAGATAATACAAGCTCTCAGATCAGAAAGGAAGCCATCACAAAGTTATCGGGCAGTGCAAGTGTTCACCTGTTCGCCTATTGCCAGATAGAGTCAGGAGTGAAGGATTATATATTTCTCCTCCCCATATTTGGAGACTTGCCACCACAATTACCAACCCACCTTGGAGAGTGGATGCCGCAGTCAGAGGGTTATGACTTCAAGTTGAGATGTTGCCACGGTGCCGACAATCCTGCAGAATTTCTATTGCAACATTCTGAGGATGGCCATAGACCTCAAAGTGGAGCTGCCAACTGCACCAGGGCTCATGTCCAGGTAGTAGGGGGAATGGCAATGCCAAAGGCATCGGAGATTTTGTGCACACAATGGAAATTGCTTCCATTATGCCATTCACCACATTGTGTCAGTGCGGTGGAAAATCCTCCCACAGCAGCGGCTACTATATTGCATTCATGAAGCCAAGGCCACTATTGCAGCATTACACGCCATTTAGGCTCTCTCAAAACTAGAGCAAGGGTTTAGCATACAAGAAACGGGAATGGGAATACCCCCTCACACATTTTACACCACCGGCCTACTAGGCATAGCACGCACCAAGGCAAGACGCGGGGAGAATACCTGGTTCCCAGGGATTGAACATCTAGCAGAAGACCTGGACAACACCTCGCTAATGCGCACTGACTGTGAGGGCCTCATATGGGTTGCGACGCTTCCTTTTACAGCACACATTTCAAAAACACTGGGTAACAAATGCCATACAATTTCCCCTGTAGGGGAGCACATGATAACCCGCTGCCAGGTCACCAGCAGTGCAAAGGAGCATTTGGCGACACATTACCATGCTGTTTATGATGAAAGAAAACTATGTGATGGCCGTCACTTCAATATATGCCAGCAGTGCCCGGAAAAACATATTCTCATGCTGCCTATAGCAAAGGCTGAACACGTGGACTGTCGACACAGCATGCCATTGCTGCCCAAGTTCAAACTGCTAGGTCACCCCCAAAATAAGCTAGCACCCAATATTGCTCAGCATTGCCAGTATAAAAACACGTTTATGTTGGCTGCGACCAATGTATGCCAGCTGTTATATGTGCAACACATGGGCGTGCTCCTTTTTAGCAAATTATGCCAACATTGATACTGTCTGTGCCCAAAGCAGTTCAGGAGCATGGTCTATGAACACAATATGCCAGTGCTGAACCACTTTTACGATGACAGCCCAGTGTGCATTAATATATGCTGGCATTGCCCTTTAAAATACCACGCTTTCATGGTGCCAGTGCCAAATATTTATGCCAGTATTGCCCTGTAAAATACTTTGTCATGTATTCAATACCCAAAGATATTTGTGAACTGGGCTGTTTAAATAAATGTTCATGCTTCCGTTGCTGTCTGCTGCCAAGGCTGCTGCCCTTTTCCACTCTCACTAAACCCTGGTAACCTTGTCCACTGCCCCCGTCAATCATACACACACACACACGCACACACACACACACACACATGCACATGCATACTCGCGCATGTATGCACAATCCTTCAAACTCTCCAACACACACATACATTAACAACATGCACGCACATAACCACAATGTTTTAAAAAACATTGACACTTATCTTTTCTTGCTTGTGGCATGCCTACTCTCCATTTATTGGCTACCATTGTGGCAGGTGGCAGCATGCAAGAGCGAGGCATTAGCAGGGTCGCCTCACCTTCCTTTCGGAATCAGGCTGGGGGTGGGGTCAGCATTCAGCGTACAGTCAGCGCTGGTCATTGGGCCGGCTCTCCCCGGATCTGAGATCCGGCACCAGATGTGTAGCCGGATCTCGGGATCCGGCCAGAGTCAGCCCACAAACCCATGCTCTGCGCTGGGTTACTTAAAAAAAAGAAAAATAATAAAAAATAAAAAAAGAGGGCGCCCGCGACGGCGGGGGGCAGAGCAGCTCCTTGCCGAGCACCAGATCTAATCTGCACTGTACTGTGTGCACAGCGCTCGCACAGGGCAGATTAGATCTGAGCCCCCACTTTGGTGGGCTCGGAGTCTAATCTGCCCCACGGTGCAAGCGGACTGTGCACATTGCACGTAGCATTTTTGTTATTTTGGACTCTCCCCACGGGTGCTTTAATTTTCATTGTGCGCCCGTTTCCTTTGTCTCGCTGGTGTTTATTCTTAGTTGGTTATACTTATTGGTACAAGAACAAACACCAGAGAGACGCACGGAGCCAGCACGCATTCAAATCTGACCTCTCCAAAATGCAGCACAACAGATACGCTATATATTATGTGATGTGCTGCATTTTTTAATGTGGACAGGTTTTAATGTGTGCTGACTCCGGTGACCCTGTCTGCATACTGGCTGCCAGGGTTGGAGTGGGGCATAAAATTGTCTCGGCTCCAATGCAAAGTGGCCCACAGTTGCACATGGCCATTCATTCCTTTTGTGCCAGAATGTTTGATATTGCTGTTTAAACTATTATTTTGGACATTTCCTTTGATCGGAGGTCAACTGCCAACTCCGCCCCCTCTAAGCCCCGCCTCCTCAGACATCGACCCCCCCCCCCCAAACTCCACCTCGATGCTGGCCCTTGTGGGATCCGCCACCAACTTTTTTCCATTTCCATCACTGAGCATACTGACCCCACTCCCAGCCCGAGCCAAGCAGGGAGCAGGACGGGTGGGGGCATTCATGCCCTACAATGGGGCCCGCACGTAAGCACTGCTGTCGCTTGAGTATTCCTGGTACCCTGTGGAACAATGCACATGCATCAAGCAGGCTCAGAATGGCATACAGGGCAGTGGCCGAACCCAAAACACGAGATGCTAGTGTGGGCCAGTTTTTGGGTCAAAGTGGCCCACCTTTTGGCCCATGTGGGCCAGTTTGATGAGTTACTTCGCCATGCAACTAGTAGTTTTGACCAGTGTTACTGAATGAATATTCTTTAAAATGCACAATTTGCGTCATATTTCATCAAATAACCCCCCCCTTGGGTGCAACTCAAACAGTCTGTCACAAAAGGAATGGGCCCGAGACAATGTTATGCCACAATCTGACCCTGGCATCAGGCAAACGTCTGGTTTTGAATTGTCTCTGGCCGTGGCACACACGTGCAGGGAGTACCAGTCTTTTATTTTGCAAATAAAGTAATTTATTAATTTTATTGTATATTTTGGTTAAATATCAAAACCTTTTACACAAATCACAATACATAAAATCACATGAATTACATTTGATTCAACAACCTCAAGACCCATTCGTGCAGTTAAAATTATTTCAATTCAGAATAGCAATTGTCAATGATATTTCATTTAAATTTAAGATGTGAATCCATAGCCATTCTGCAGACACAACCCCCACATTATCACTACATCTCCCCAGTTTCTCATACCACATCTTCTCAAGTGCTGGACAATCAACACATGACTGCCCCAGGGATGCCTGCCCTCACTAGAGGAGCGACACGCTCTCAGGCATAACTCTAGTCCAGAGCGCATGCCCTGGACCTCCCTCGTTAGAAAGAGATTACATTTCACCCTCAAAACCATACAGCGAAAGTCTCTGGAAGGATAGCTCTTCAGGTATGGTGCCAGGAAATTCCATGCAAAGTGGTCGTTAAAACATTGATAATTCAGTCAAACCGTCCTATTCTTGATCCATTTGTGTCGTTGCAATTTTACTATCACTTTATCCGGGTTAGCAAACAGTTCCTCAGCCATGGCTTCTGTCCTTGACAATATATCCTCACAGTTCCTCTGCCAAATCCTTAGTGGTTTACATGTAGAATTGTTGAGCTCTTGGCCCAACTTAATATACATAGATGCACGAGGAGGTTGCAGAACCAGAGTATACACCGTCCATTCCACTAATGATCCCAAAGGCAGCAGACCTAATTCATTCCTTATTGCTGCCATAGGCACCGAACTAGGAAGATGCAGCACCCTTCTCCATAAGAGAGCCTCCAGTCTTGACCAATCAATAGCAGCATTCAAGTTTTCTACCCCAAAGATCAACTTTTGGGACTATTTCTTGCCTGTGCAATTTTAGTATAGGAAGTATAGAGAAGCGACCACATTTATGGTCAAATAGCAGCAATTGGGAGGCCCAAGCTAGAAACGAAGCTTTATACCTTTTATACAATTCCAATTTAGGATTCCCAGAATTAACCAAGCTGCCTAAATATTTAAATTATTTCACCACTTCCAGCGACTGACCTTGGATAGACCACTTAAAAGACTTCCATTTGGCCTTTGGCTCCTTCAGAATCAGTACCTTTCATTTGGCAACGTTTAGCTTAAGATCCAAATCTGGCAAGTCTAACCCTGATTTTTGTATCTCTATGCATAGCTGAGAGAGTATCGATGAGTGCCACAGGGCAACCACAATTAAATAATTTTGCCCACAAGAGTTCCTGGTTGACTCTGTCAAAAGCCTTGCTAACATCCAAAAAGTCTAGATACAGTGAGTGCTTTTGGTGCCGCACCTGGCAACCTAGCAAAGACACCACAAAGCTATTTAGACCAGTCCCTACTCCTTTCTTAAACCCAGCTTGATGAAAAGTCCAAATTACCAGAATTACACGCCCAGGCTAATAATTCCTGCAATATTAATTTAGAAAAGATCTTACTGGTCGAATCCAACAATGATATAGGCCTTTAATTCAGCGGTGAGAATCTATCACCTCCCTTGAATATCACGACCACTGTTGTCAACTTCCACGATGGAGGAATCTGCTTGTGTAGAAAAACATTACCAAACCGAACGGAAATAATCTTTTCCCACAGAATCGGATCTGATTTTAAAGTCATACCAGATAACCCATCTGGGCCGGGAGCATTTGAACCTTTAATGGACCGAATAGGATCATTATGTCATCATATCCCAGGTTAGAGCCCCAACCCAACTGGTCATATACAAAACAGAAGCCACAACTGCCTCGGTCCTGTATAGTTTCCCAAAGTGTTCTACCCAAGTTGCCTCCAACATGAGTTGGACCTGCAAATATTGATCCATCCCCTCCGATCTGATCACTCGCCAGAAATTGTCAGGCCGATTGCCTAGCATAATAACCCAGCATTTTCTTCTGCATTCTTTATGTTGGTTTTCAATGTTTTAATTTCGTGCGTGAATGGCAGAATTTTTCTCTTCAGTGTCCTAATATTCAATTTTAGCTTGTTCATACGTAGCATTGCCTCACTGTCAAACGCATGTATTTGAGAATTGGCAGAAATTCCTCTCACCGTCAACCTCGAGGAGGACAACACGCCTAATGTCGATCAAACTGTAGTTTCAAACTCTGTCGGACTACATAGTCAGGAGGGGCTCTCTTGCAACCGCAGCACCATCAAACCATTAAATCTGGATGCAAATGTATGCTGCCAAGGAACACTATGGTCCCTTGGATTAACAGACACTCCTAGGTCCCTTACCTCATGTGGGGTAGGACACAATATCGGGATTTCATATACCACGAATGAGTGATCGCTTACCTGCAAACAGTGCACATCCAAAGAACCACCCCTGACATGCAAGTCCGAAGACACATAAACATAATCTAATATGGAGCGCTAGAGCGCATTATGCCAAGAACATTTTGGGGGGATATCAGGCAGTAGAACCGCACTTGGGGGCACCAAATCCCACACAGATAATCCTTGGCGCATCAAACTTCCATTATCTAACTTTTTAGTGAACACCCTTCGTCGTTTGTGTTTCTGATACCATACCTCATCGAGACATTCTGAGTTGAAGTCCCCCACTACAATGACATAAGCGTCCTCCTCTGGGGTTTCACCAAGCATAAAATACGACAAATCAGTAAGAAATCCCCCAAGGGCACACGGTTGGGATTAAAATACATATTAAATAAGATACTTGGAAAACATAACCGCAACCCGCGGCCTCCAGGAAAGTAGTGTAATCAGCATATTGTTTCTTGCTGTTTTAATCTGTTTCCCCACAATACCCAGGTTATGCTTAACCGATGTCAGCACCGCACAATATGGCCGCCCTCTTATTCCCTGTTCAGCCTTAACAGCAGGTACCTCATAGCTATCCATAATGGGTGACTCATACATTAGCGTTTCCTGCAGACACACTATGGTAAAGGTTCTGAACTGCTCTTCATTTTTTGATATGTAAACAAATCCCCTGGAATTCCAAGACAAAATAGACACCAGAGCCACTCATGCCTGAGGGTCTTTTGTGCATGGGGCATTGGGGAGAGGATTCACAATCCTTTTTCTCACACTTTGTCCCTTTCGGTCTCCTTCTGGGATTACCAGTCAAATCATCTACCTTTAACCTCAGATTTCGCAACAACTTTCTTGAGCCGTTATTTGAATGCTTGTCCAAGATTTTGCCATTCTTTGATTTAGGTTGATTTGTGGACTTACAATCCTTGGACTTGCACCTTCTCGACAATAATTGAAGGGGAGCTGCTATTGGTTCTACCATACTGCTATTCAGAAATGGCACACTAGCCCCTTCCAATGTTACAGGAGGTGTGTGCCCCAGTATAGACACCATTGGACATGTCTGGTTCTCCAAAGCCTGATCCAATAAGCTCCCCACCTCAATGACTGGTTGAACCCCCACTTTTGAGGTATCCTCACCAGGTAGCGGGGCAGCAAGCCAGATGTTAAATTCCAAATTAGACTCGCTTGGGGCAGGGCAATAGGATGTTTGGGGGAGCAATTCCCCCAGTCTCTGTTCATGCTTATTATCTTTCATTTTAAATGCAGTAATAACACCTTCTATAAAATTAACCGTAGCACATAAGTTTTTCAAAATTAGCCAAACCTCCATTAGCTCAAAGTTAAGATATCCTCTGTCCATGGAGTCTAATTTACGTGAAAAAACGTACTACCGTTGTCTCATGCACTTGTTTCAAACCCCCAGTCTTATCAGAAGTAAATGCCATTTTCGCCTTACAGTCTGTTATTTCATAAGCGAGGGCCTTATGTTGTGTTTGTACTTTTCCTCCTGGTTGATAGATCTGTGTACATGAGCCCCTGACGGAATGTTGGTGTGGAATGTTATGGATGAACTGTGTCTGGGTGTTCCACGAAGTCAGTTGGGGCCTGGACTTGGATGATGAGGGGGCCGGTGGATGTCTCTCCCTTCCCTTACACCTAATCTACTTCTTCATGTAAACTTGCCTCTCATGTCAACTTAGTAAAGCCTTCTATACCTACGTGTGGCTCAGTTCACTTATTTCCCCCAGAACTGAAACTTAACATTGGCGACGAGGATCTTGGGGAGTGTTTGAAGTTGTGTGCTGAAGAAAGAGAAAAAGAAGAAGAAGTAAACCAAAACGGGAAAGAAGGAAGAAGGAGCAACGGAGGGACACCAAGCTGAAGAAGAGAGCATGTCCCAGAGGAGACATCCACCGGCCACCCCGGCCCCAAGGTGAGCGCGCCCTTTGACTGTTTTATTTGAGACAGGGCTGCGCTGTGCGGCTGTTATTTCGAGTGAAAATGCCTTTGGGAATGTACACGGCCCATTTTGACAGCGCGCAGGGGCTGGGAGAAATGTCCGTAGCATATGCGGATTTATGTGAAAAAAAAATATATATATCACGGCGCAGCAAGTGAACATTTATCCATTGGAAGTTACAGTTTTAGCTGCACGGCAAATTAAATAAAATATATTGCCCGTGTGCCCGGCTGGGGATATGAAAGTGTCGTCTGTCATATCGGGCAGAAACCCCACCTGTGGTATCATGCGTGACGGTTGGCCCGGAGAGCTCTGTTCGTGGCTCTCCCTGTCTTCATTATGGTGACGTCATTTCTTGACTGAAGGTATTGGTGATTGTTGCTGCTCAGAATGCTCATGCCAAAGCTCCGAGCTTCTGCAACGCAGAGCATTTCGTCTGAACCCTGAGGAAGTTTCGAAAAGTGCACCTTCCGACGTGCTCACAACGTACAATGAAGTGCTTCGGTCATCAAGAGGAATGTCAGGAAACAACCTCCGTGTTGTTTAATGTGCGTCCGTATTTCAAGCAAATGTTGAGAACACTACGCAGGTACTTTGGGTTGCCTTTAATGTAAGGAGTTTCATTTTTTAGTCTTTTCATCAATTGAAGCACACATATTTTGGTCAGCGAGGAGATGTTCCGTGAGTTAAAGATTCTCCTTGGGACAGCATTGGAATGTACACGTGTACTGCACTACGGCATGGTGAAGAGATGGCAAAGTACTGTTCGTGTTTATTTTGGGGGTGTTTAAAGTTTCCGCAATGTTGAAGGCTGTGAGGCTGCAGATGAGAAGTGGAGTGCAGCAACCTTTTGTTTGGAAATGGTTCTGTCCGAGGTTATGTTCACAGTCAAACAGCGCCACATGTGTTTCTGGATAAGCAATGAAATATGTTGTTCAGCTGCCATACCAGTTTAGTTTTTATACCTCAGTGAAGTTCAGAGTCGCTCTCCTGATTAGGTATTTGTTTTTCTTCTGTTTAATGGGAAATGGTGATGTATATATGTGTATGTGGATATATATATATATATATATATTACAGTGCTGTTATACTAAAGCGTTATTGTGGCATTGAGATTGTGAAAGGATTAAAATGTCATGTGAGGCCTGTTAGATCATTTCTTTGCAGAGTTGTTGTTAAGGCTTGCCGTGTTGAATGGCTTTGAAAGTGAGTATTGTTGAGGTTGAATTGCCATGGCCTCTGTGTGAGTATCTCATGTGTGACATGAGGTATTGCATTATGTATGTTATTTTGGCTAACCACATTTTCATTCACAGGTTCATCAAACACAAAGGACTTTGTAGGGTAAAGAATATGGACTCGGTAGTAGTGTTGAACTCTCGCTTACCATTCTTATACCCTCAATTTATCTTTGCTTGTATGGTAAGAGACTTGTGGTGAGTGAAGTGTTTGTGTTGTGGTGGTAACAATATTTTGGCTATTTGGGTGGGATGTGTGGTCCCAGTAAAAGGTTCTGGTTCTGGTTGAACTGGTGTCCTTCGCACTAGGTGCACCCTGATAATTGGTGTTTTGGTGGGATGCATGGTCCCGGTAAAAGGTTCTGGTTCTGGTTGAACTGGTATCCTTCGCACTAGGTGCATTCTGTCATTATGGTGTTTCAGCGGGATGTATGGTCCCGGTAAAAGGTTCTGGTTCTGGTTGAACTGGTATCCTTCTGTGGTGAGTGAAGTGTTTGTGTTGTGGTGGTAACAATATTTTTGGTTATTTGGGTGGGATGTGTGGTCCCAGTAAAAGGTTCTGGTTCTGATTGAACTGGTGTCCTTCGCACTAGGTGCATCCTGATAATTGGTGTTTTGGTGGGATGCATGGTCCCGGTAAAAGGTTCTGGTTCTGGTTGAACTGGCATCCTTCGCACTAGGTGCATTCTGTCATTATGGTGTTTCAGCGGGATGTATGGTCCCGGTAAAAGGTTCTGGTTCTGATTGAACTGGTGTCCTTCGCACTAGGTGCATCCTGATATTTTGTGTTTTGGTGGGATGAATGGTCCCGGTAAAAGTTTCTGGTTTTGGTTGAACTGGTATCCTTCGCACTAGGTGCATTCTGTCATTATGGTGTTTCAGCGGGATGTATGGTCCCGGTAAAAGGTTCTGGTTCTGGTTGAACTGGTATCCTTCGCACTAGCTGCATTTGGTGTGATAGTGTATTGGGATGTGTGTCCCACTCACGCTACTTTGGGAGCGTGAAATATGCTGATGTTGTTATTTGTGAAATTGGTATCCTGTGTTGGTGGAAACAGTTGGAGGTGTTTAACGTCTTATGGTGGCCTTGCACATCTTGTTAAGGGTTTATGGATGATGATGGTATGGCATCTGAATTGTTTGGTTTGGTTTGGTTTTGAGAGTGAGGGCTGGTTCCCTGTGTTTGATGTCCGTTGTGGGCCCGCTACGGAGTTGGTTGAGTGTATGAGTTGGAGTTTAGTTTATAGGAGCTGGTTTAAAGTTTGGTGGAGTTGAGCAAGCAGCTTTGCTCTGAGCATATTGCTTGGTGTGGAAGTTTTGTGATGAAAGTACGGTCTGGGTTAGATGTCTTTCTTGGATTGTTTTACAGAGTTCTATAGTGTTGTTCCCTTACTTCCTCCCCTGTTGTTATCCTTATTTCATAAAGGGGGAAGATGTGTTGTGTTTGTACTTTTCCTCCTGGTTGATAGATCTGTGTACATGAGCCCCTGACGGAATGTTGGTGTGGAATGTTATGGATGAACTGTGTCTGGGTGTTCCACGAAGTCAGTTGGGGCCTGGACTTGGATGATGAGGGGGCCGGTGGATGTCTCTCCCTTCCACCTAATCTACTTCTTCATGTAAACTTGCCTCTCGTGTCAACTTAGTAAAGCCTTCTATACCTACGTGTGGCTCAGTTCACTTATTTCCCCCAGAACTTACTGGAGCCTTCAGTCCCATTGTTCTGTATGGATGAATATACAGCTTGATCACATGTAGGTGATGTCACATAGGCCGATGCAGCATGACTTCTGTAACCTCTTTGCGTCATCACTAGGGCCCAGCAATACCCACTGGTTAGATTTAAAGTCAAGTGAGAGGCGCTCACGTTTCCCCAACTCATGGCAACCCACTGGAGCTAGGATTGAGACGTCAGGCAACAAGTCCTGATCGTTTAGTTCCTGTTGCTGAGTCACCACTCCATAAGACCTCACAGTGAGTAGGCGAAAATACTTTATTTAAGAAGTTTGGGGCTACAACACCCCCAACAGTAAATATAGAACCAACTGGAGTATTCTCATTTGCCTTGACCGGTGAATCCCTTCCCGGGGAATGGACTTCAACAGAAATGGCAGCCGCTCCTATGGGCACCAAGACAGGCCCCTCGTTTGCCTACGGTATCAATTAAATGCCACTTCCTTCTCCTGTCGTGGTCGAAACAGTCAATTTCACACAGTTGGCACTCTTTACTGCGTTGCTTGTATTCACAAGCACATTATGGTGTTTGAATGGCCTTGGAGACCCCCTACTGAGGCTGTATCGTACTACGAAGCACTGCAACCATGGGCGTGCGAATAACAAAGCTCTTGGCAAACACATCCCGCGTTACTTGCCCTCCTTCTCACACAAATAGGGAGATGGGGGGTTCAAAGGCACTGTGCCGGCAGTCACCCCTCACCAAACACGCTGAACACACAAGAGCAGGGTAAAGGCCGTGCTGCACAAATATCAATTGCCAATGTCACCAGCTCGCAGGAGGGGCAAAATAAAATGATTTTAGACAGTGATTTGAGCGGTTGTATACGATTTGTTCGAGTCACAATTGTTCGAATGACAATTGACCTTTGCACAATTGACCGAATTTTGAAGGTCAATTGTTACACATATGCGGGGGAAACCCCCCGCAACCCTCCACTCAATGCAAAACCCCCCACCCAAACCATATATATATATATATATATATATATATATCATATATGGTCAATTGCGCAAAGGTCAATTCGGACCCTTGTAATTCCGTCAATTGGGCATTTGGATAATACCGATTTGAGTAAATGGATCAGACAGAGTGGATTAGGTAGTCGTATGAGCAAGATTGTAAACTATACCAGGCTCACCCTTGATCCCGTGATGGAACGGATTGTTAGGGAGAATTCTCTTCTAAGGCTAATTTCCCTTACCTATAGAGTCCCCCAGCAGCTTTGTTGGATTTGATGGGTTTATTTTTTTTTCTCCTGCTAAGAGTGAGACCCTTTTTCCCATTCTTAGACAGATTGCTAGTGTGTGTTTTAGGCTATCTTGTGTGCTTCTGGTCTATGGGTTTTTCTCACCCTCATAGGAATCATCTTTTTAACATGTGTGGTACACAGCACCCTCCGTGCCGTACCACAGGGGTGTCGTAGTGACCCCCAAACATAGACTCCATACCTTGGGACTGACTACTGTCTCCCAGGGCATGTAAAGTCCCCATTGACTTTACTAGTCAATTCTTATGAACTAAACCAGTACAACCCATCTTATTATGGAAGTACTGGGAAGGGTTAATAGTTTTTGCCTTACGTTCATTTTGGAGAGGGTACCGTACAGTCCCTCTCTCAAAAGTTTCTGGCTGGTGGCAGTGGTTACTACCGTAAATATTGAACCGCAAATATTTCTCTATGGGATTTTTGGTGTCCGGACATTTCATCGACAACAATTGGTCGACAGGACATTTGGTCGACGTAATTTCGTCGAAAACCAAATGGTCGATTTTTTTTTAAAATGTATATATTTATTTTTAAGGTTGTAGTTTAGGGAAAAAAAGGGTTTTTTAGAAAAAAAGGGGTTGGGGAGGACCGCCCCCCCCCCAAAAAAAGGGTAAAAATAAAAAAATAACAAATTCGACCATTTGGTTTTCGACGAAATTGGTTCGACCATTTGTCCAGTCGACCAATTTTTTACGATGAAATGTCTGGTAACCGGGATTTTCCCATTGTTCAAGGCTAACACTTTTACTGACAGCCTCTAACATACCGCCGATTTATTTTTATATTAACTTTACTCCGTTAGGTTTTTATTGCAGAACTTTAATAATATTTCTTTCTCGTGTCTTCCTATGTAATCCTAACCAAGGTCGGGGATCCTTTGTTCATCCTTTTGGCGGGCTTCTGCACAGAAGCCCTCCTCTCGGCATCACTGAGTCTGGGGTAGACAGGATGTGTGGGAGGGGGAATAGGCACCCTGGACCGGGTTGCCTACGCAACCCAAGTCGCACTCTGCCCTGATAGGCTGGGGGGTTCTGTGTGAGTGACAGCTAGGCTGTATGAATGGGGGTCTTGCTGCATAAAAGCAGGGTCCTGAGGACTGGAGGACAAGACGTCGCCATTGGAACTAAGAAACCGAAGAGGAGAGAAGCTGAAGACATCTGCAACGACTGAACCACCGGTGAAGTCCTGCTGCAGATCCTCACCACTTTTCTCCAACGACTTGAGAAGATCTTCCTCTGCAAGAGTCTTCTTCCCTTGAGCTGGTGGGGCCAACCAGTTCGTCAATCACTATCCAGGACCTGCATTGGTCGAATCAACAGTGCCAAGCACTAGGAGACCTGATAGCCAGGCACCCGTCCACCAGGACGGCAATTTAAAGGAGCATACCTTTTATTCATTTTGGCAGCACCGCGGCTGGTTTCATCCCTGGGCAGTGCAGCAACTCGAACCTTCCTCCACATCGAGAGTCTCTCTTCCTCTGCTGGATCTCTCGAACTGCAGGAACTGCCAGGAACAACCGTCGCCGCAGGAGCCTCTTCCACTTTTAAGGTACATTGTTCTGCAAGCCTCCCGTTTCGTGGGGTATCGCCAAAGGTGTTTTAAATCCTTTAATTACCTACTGGGTTGGCCGCCCCTATCATTGGTGCCAATGACACAAATAGGAAGATGCATTCAGCTGGCATGGAGATTCCTGTAGATGTACAAAGTAAACAATGGCCAGGGCTTAATGTGGGTGAGCCAACTAAAAGCTGACACCTGCAGACACAGTTGTGAATTATTGCAGCAAACAAACTCCACTCTTGGATTTCGGTTTTGCAACAGGTATGTATGTATGTATGTCAGCTTATACAGCGCTGGTAGCCCGCAGGCATCAGGGCACTTTTGACAAACAACACAGACTATGCTAAAGTGATAAATCCCTCTTCATTAACTATTCATAATCCCAGATTGCCACTTGAGAGCAAAACACTGATCACCTAAATAGGTGGGTCTTCAGTTTTTTTCTGAAGGTCAAATGGTTGCCTTCCAATCTGAGTTCAAGCGGAAGACTGTTCCACTGCTGCACTGCCATTATTGCAAATTATCTGCCCAAACCTGTCTTTAACTTATATTTTGGCACTGTAAGCAGGCCTTTACTTGCCGAACGTAGCTGTCTCTGTGGGATGTGAGCTTCAAATTGGCTCTTGAGATAAGTGGGGGTGTCTCCGAACAGGCACTAGTGTACAAGTGTCATGGCCTTAAACTTTATCCTCTCTTCCACTCCAAACCAATGCAGCGATCTTCTAGCCATTGTTACATGATCTCTACTCCTCAGTTTCTTCACAATCCTCACTGTGTCATTTTCTATGACTTGGCATCTGGCCAAATCTTTTGTTGTTGCACCTATTAACAGGGCTTTGCCATAGTCAACCTCGACAGTACAATTGTCCTTGCAAAGTACCAGGGTCTGTTTATTTTTATTACAATGAGAGGAAACCACCCAACAGAGAATCCATGTCGTTAAGAGTGAACACACGGACAAGTACAGAACGTTTGCACATGTTAGTGCCTTTGAAGTAGCAGAGAACAGTGTGTTACAGCAAACATCGTTCTCTTCTCTCAACCTTGAATGTCTTTCTTTTCTCTGGGGAGAGGAACGTCTTCCACCTATACATCCTTGCTTCATTTGGTCACATCTATCATCTCCCTCGTACACATCCTCTATCTGGTCGTGTGCTATAATTCACTCAATATGCAATCTCTCTCGGTGCCTTTTGGGCACTGCCACTTCAAACCGCAAAGCCTTGTGGGACTAGTGCCGACAAAAATGGCTACCCTCATAATGTGTTATGAATGGCTGTTCCTATGACATTCTGCACACACAGAGGCTTCTGACCAGCAGCCTCAGAGGGCAGCACTGTCTAAAGTCAAGGCCAGCAGATTTGAAGGAGGTGCTTCTGCAAATGGAGATTCTTTGCATGCTTCGGAGTCTCAGGAAGCCGGACTAAGCTTGAAGTTCTGCCGTGAGGGCATTCTAGCAGCTGAAGATCTGAAAATGCACAGACCAGGCTCCATATTTCATATACCTGTTCAACTGACTATTGAACAGGTGCAGATGTGTTGACTGTAAGCACCTGGACAGTTAATAATGTTAGAAAATTCTAGAAAATTCTAGAAAGTGAACCAGGGATGCCATGGCGGGCTTTGTAAAGCTGCCACAGGTTTTTAAGTGGGCTTTTATCCCTGTGCTGGGGAGATGTGGTCTTGATGTCACAGCTCAAACATTAGATAAACAATCTAATGTCTGGTGCACAGAATATTGCAGTAATCTAATCTGGGGTGACCAATGCAAGGATTAGAACAATGTTATGGTTAAACTGCAGAAAGGGAAGGCTCCATTTGAATTGACGTAAGTGGAATAAATTGATCTTGGCATCAAGTTATCAACAACATGGGCACCCAGAAGAGACTAAGAGGGAGCAGAAATGGAGAATGGCCCATGGTGAGGACTTGGGACAGCCCCAAAAAAGGAGTCATACCAGCATAGGAAGATACAGTGGACAGAACTGCAACATAGGCATTCCCTGACATGAGAGCCACCCAAAATACAAGAAGCCCTAACAGCATATCCATGGCCACCCCACCACTCCATCCATGAAAAATGAGACTATGAATTTAGATGGTAACGTGGGGCTGCACACTGCCTCTAGACCTATGTGGATTGGACTAAAGAAAGAAATGTTTGTTGCACTTAGCATCCCCTACAATGTATATTTCTAAGTATATTTCTTTCTTGAGTCCAGTCAACATAGGTCTAGAGGCAGTAGGCAGTCCCACGTTACCATCTAAAGGCTTAAGGAAAAGAAGAGAATAGAATCCTGAAGAATGTCCTGCATTTTCAGCCATGACTGACAGAAACATGTTGTGTTCTTACCGGTGGCAAGCAGACTTAAATGCAATGGATTTAGATGCTGCATCCGAGTATTCCAGCTGTCACTATCTCAGCCGCGAGCAATGGTGCCTGAGACAGAAACTCTCGGACCCTTGGGGAGGAAGATGTAATGAACATCTGCTGAATATTCCTCTAGCCGTTATCTTCTGGTCGCATCTTCCTGTATGAATATAAAGGGAGCAGCATCAGTTTGGGAATATTCAAAACCTCCACACTCAATCCCTGCACGAACAACACTGCCTTCTCCTTACCTGTTAATTTCCATAGGATACCAGGGACACAATGACCGCAGCATCATTTGGGATCAGTGGCACACAGGGGGCGGGGGAGCACCTGGCCCAGAAAGGCAACACCGCACAGCAGCAAGGAATACCAGGAAGAAGAATTCCCAGTGGGGAGGTACAGTCTCATCGCGAACCAAGAAGGGAAAGCGGGAGTGTAAGGATGTCAGCTGTGATGAGACTTGATGACGGGACAGGCCGAATGCAGCATTGATGTTGCTTGGCAACTTCTGTAGTCCTTCTTTGAGTTTTATGTCCATCTACAACGGAAGTGCTCCTGATGTCCTGCTGGCGGCCAGCTTGAATGGTGTATATTCCTTTATGATCCTATGGAGGATACAACACATGTGGGGTCAGAAGTTCAATACATGATTTAAACCTGAAATTAAAATGTTTTGATCTTCATAACTGTATTTAGCACAAGTCTGCAAATGTCTGGTCTCATAAGAGGGAAGATAATGGTGTCCACCCTGGAAAAGTGCAAGGACTTTAGACAAGAATTCCTCATACTATTGCATATTAGCCCTTTAGACAGAATTTACGTATACTGTTGTGTAGTTAAAGCACCTTAAGACGAGGCTTCTCTCTCTCTCTCTCTCTCTCTCTCTCTCTCTCTCTCTCTCTCTCTCTCTCTATATATATATATATATATATATTTTATATATATATATATATATATATATATATATGTTGGTGTTTGTGAATAGTCGCAAGAATGTAAGATAAAGAGATGGATTGGTTTAATAAGATGGATTGGTTTAATACATTGTTCTAATGTATGTGTTTGGGATGAATATAAATGTTTTGTCAAATAAATTCAGTGAAATATAAGGATATTTTCTGATCTGCTGTATGTTTAGTGATAAACTTACCCATGAATTTTGATTAATAAGAGTGGTTTGAGGTCTACATAAATATAACTGTAATATTATACATTCCGCTGTTAGTCCAGAAAATACCCTACCATAGCATAGACGGTATATTATGTTGGCCGAAAACCAACCGCATCATATGTCTAGCATAGTCAGTACAGAAGCGTCAGCATAACCATAGAGCGTCCATTTTGTAACAATAGAATTCGCCATTTTGCAATTTTGCTTTGCCTTGCCCTTCTGTCATAATGCTTTGCTAAAAATGAATTCTATTTTGTTCTTCTCATGCACAGATCAAGGCCACAAGTTACATGTTGAGAGACTAGCCCAGACAGCCCAGACAGCAATACACTGTTCTCCTCCCTCACAAGTCCTTGGAAGTAAGCAGAAAGGCATTTAATCACCAAGCAGGTGCCAGCTAGTCTCGCTGAAACGGCAGAAACTATAGAAATAGACTTGGCTTGAATTATACTCTCCTTCACGGCCCCCCTATCCTGGGCCCCTTTAGATCGAGCCGACCTCTAGCTCACAAATAGAAACCAAGAGATAGTAGGGCTTGGAATCTGTCCCTCCTACGAACACAGCTTGCTTGCAGAATAAGGACACTATGTTCTTGGTAACAAAGAAAAGTGTCTGCACCTTCGCAGATTGCAACTGTTGCTGAATAAATGTATTTAAAGGTGTCATATACGTCATAATTGTCAATCACCGATCCCTTGCTAAAGAAGATACATTATGGGCGGTTTTGGATGTGTCACGACTGATAATATGATAGTCTTTTTGTATATATGTAACTGATGTAAAATGGTCGCTCTCTTGCGCTCCACGAGGTCTGGGTAACACACGTTGTGGGACGTGAGATCCGGTCGGCCGACTGAGACTATTTGCTTTGCAATAAACCCTAGATTTTGGGAATTGAACCTCGTGTCTGGCGTATCAGTTTGTGTGTGGTGAGTGTACCTTGTTTCCGTGCACGAGGGTCCTCCAGGGGCCCGTCAAAAATGGTGCCCGAATAGGGACCCTCCCCCATTTGCTCCATCGTGTACGTTGTAATTTGAAGAAGACGGAAAAAACTCATCGAGGAGGAGGCCGTCGAGCCGGGATTGAGAGGTGTTTGGGGAGCCCCTGTAAAAGTGGTGAGAGACTCCTTTGCAGATCTGTACACAACCGGTCCCTGACCGACGTGTCCGGCCAGAGAGCAAGAAGGCGAGGGTCCCGAAACGAGGCAGATTGAGCCAGATAGGCAGACACGACGATCCTTGGTTGCGTCAGTATACGGATGAATTGCATCTTCTTGAGAGACGAATTGATTGATCAGGTGAGTCGTGCAACGATTCTGATAGTCCTGATATTGGTTGAGAGTTGCTCTTGCAAGATCAAACGCCCAGGGTAAGGTACGAATAAGATCAAACATGCCTGGGAAATTGTCTTCCTGTCTAGTGGGATTTTTCCACTGCGGTAGACAATCTTTGGAAACTGGCCAGGCTGCGCCACCCGTAGGGTCGCCAGCGTATGAGATGTATGTGAAGTATGGAATACGGGCAATAATGTTTTTTTAAATTTGGCATAGGCAAACCAGACACATAGCAGATTTGCAATGACCTAAAAATGCGAGTTATGAGATGGCGCGTATAGATCATTTGGAATCAGTTTTGCTGCGCAAGAAAGCACTTCCTGTGACATTTGATTTCATTAGAGACTGGAGGAAAGAAGCTATCCTCCGCTTCAGAAGCAGAGAGAAACATGCGCGTATGCACAAATCTAATGCAGATAGAGCGCTGGAACGGGAAGAAAAAGAATGGGATGAGCAAATTAGAAAGGCAGACAGATGTCTCCAAATGGGAATAGATAAAATATATCCTCAACAAGAATTGCATGCATCAGATGAATTAATCAGTAAGATTTTAAATGAGAAGAGACAAGAACGTCCTAAAAGTAAAACGGACATAATTGCACCAGTGCGCAATGTTCGGCTTCAACCCCAGCCCACCACTTCCCCTTCCAGTTGTTCCATCTGCACCAGCCCCTCCTATACACGTGATCCCACTTCCCCCTCTGCCTACCGAGCTTGAATCCACAGTAATCTGGAAGACAGTAAGGGACGAGCAGGGCCTGCACAAAGCGTGTATGCTAGAGTAACCCATAGTGCAGTCAGCAAGGAGAGGAAGAAGGAGTTGAAAGAACAGGCAGAAATATATATCGAAGGAAATGACGAGGCCTTGACGCTAGGATCAATGTACGATTACAGGAAGCTCAGTGAAAAACAGGTAGTGTTGGAATGCATGGGGGAATACCTTATGGAAAGATGGAAGCAATTAATTGGTATGGTGCCGCCGCAGAAGTTGCTGGACTTGAATGCCTTTGCGCGTATAAGAGAAAGTGATTCAGAGATGAAGGAGCATGTGGACAGGCTTTTTGAGTTTAAAAATGAACATAATGAATTGTTTTCAGAAATGTTTTCCGTGCCCAAGTTTAGGAAGAAAGAGGTAAGAAGAGGGAGACAAGAGGCGGTACCATATGTACAACGGCGATTTCTTCCGCCGTCAAAACAGGTTAGCGAAGAAATGAAAATATGCAAACGAGAGGCACTTAGATGGATTGCAGACGCTAGCATCCCTACAATGACAGAAGCACATTATACAGCACAATATGTACATGTCCCTTTCTCAAGACAAGAGGTGAATAATATAAAACAAATGATCCCTGATTTGAGGAAAAATCTGGCGGGATTCTATAAAGAAATTGAGTCCTATTTGAAATCGTCCATTTTTACTATGAACGATATTGACCTATTATTTATTCCCTGTGATTCTCCCAGCAGATATATGGAAACAAATTAGGAATGTAAATGATCTGGATAGTTTGAGTGATACACAGGAGAATTTAATAAAAGAGGATGCGGACAGAAAAGCAGGGGAAAAGCCATCATCAAATATGTCATACGAATAATACAATTGAAGATTATAGTTCCAGAAAAGAGAATTGCATGGGACAAACTAACTGCATGTGTGCAAGGCAAAAATGAGTTGGCTACGGACAATTTTAACAGATTTGAAGAAGTATATAGAGATTTTAGTGGACAGGATTTAAGCACTGAGCCCGGGAAAAGACTATTTGTTGAAAAATATGTAAGAGGATTGTTACCTCCGATCCAAAATTTGATAATGATATCCGAAAGTGCATGGCAAGTAAAGTCACAAAGTGAGGTATTACACATGGCCCAGTATTATGAAAATAGAGTGAATACAGAGAAAGAAAAAGAAGTAAAAGACAGAGTGAATATAAAAACAAGAGTGTTACTACAACAGGTAGCGAGTCATAATAGAGGTAGAGGAAATGCACATGGGAGAGTGGGAGAGGAAATTATTCCAACATGCATGGAGGTTCACTTGGACTAAACCAATGTGCATACTGTAGGGAAGAGGGTCATTGGCGAGCACAGTGTCCACCTTTGCAAAATAGGAATGGGAATGGGAATGGCCAGAGGTCGCCCGGGAGCACAGGGGCAGAATAGAAATAATAGTATGCAGCAACATTTTAACAATCAAGGAAATAGCAACCAGAATCAGAACCAAAATCTGAGTCCGCACAATGGAAGTGGGGAAGAGAATGTTTTCGATACTCCATCAAATACATACTATTCCGGTGACTTCAGATGATGTATTGTTCCGCTAGGGAAGCCTGAGACAGGGGTCGGAACCAGTTTCTATTCTCGTTGGCCAGAAAAGACCCTACGTAGATATGAAAGTTGGGAATAAGGAGCACATTTTTCTTGTGGACACAGGTGCACAGAAGTGCTCAATAGATCACCACTTGATTCCAGAAATACCACTGTCAGGGCAAAAGAACGTTTCAGTAGGGTTCGCAGGCATCCCAGTAATTAGTCCCGTGTCCCAGTCAGTACCAATAACACTAGGGCCATTCACTGAGTCTTGCCCGTTCTTGTTGACGCAAAATTGTGGCGAGAATCTGTTAGGTTTAAACTTGTTAAAGGAACTAAGTGTGGCTATTCATTGTTCTCTTGACGGAGTGTTTTTGACAATATCGCCACAGAATATACCAGTGTCCGAGTTCCTGTCCAAACCACTGCCAACAGAATTAAGTAAGGTACCGACTTGCATATGAGCAATGAATGATAACGATGTTGGTTGGTTTAAAATAGAGCCGGTGAGAATTGTTTTGAAAGGATGACACTACCACGTATTCCCCAATATAAAATTTCAGTTGAAGGAGAAAAAGCATTAAAATGTATTGTCTCAGATTTGGTTAAAAGGAACATTATTGAAGAGATTACTGGTAGCACTTGTAACAGTCCCATTCTTCCAGTTTATAAAAAAGGAGGAAATGAAATACTGTTCTGATTCAGAATTGATCTACGTGCATTGAATAAAGTAGTTGATGCCCAATTTCCATTGGTCCCAGATGTCACTACCATTCTGACAATGATCCCAGCTTCGGCTTCATATTTTAGTGTAGTAGACCTTAAGAATGCATTCTTTAGCATTCCCTTGCACCAAGATAGCAGATACCTATTTGCTTTCACACTAGGAGGGCGTTCATTCACATTCACACAAATTCCACAACGTTACACTGAAGCCCAAGTATTTATAGCAGAGCATTAAAAGAACAACTAGACATGCTAGAACTACCAGCGGGTTGGGTACTATTGCAGTACATAGATGACCTGGTAATTGCCGCCGAAACAGAAAAATATGTAAAGAGGGAACTGTTTTGTTGCTGTCACATTTAGCAAAACATGGACATAAAGCTTCTTTAAAAAAATTCCAGTATTGTCGAAAGGAGGTGGACTATTTGGGCGACCTACTTTCAAAAGAGGGAAGAAGACTGAAACCAGAAAGGATAAAAAGTATCTCTGGTATGCCTATTCCAAAAACACAGAAAGGAGTCAGAGCCATAATAGGCATGGCTTCATATTGCCGGCAGTTGATAGCAAATGTTACGATGATTGTAAAGCCAATGGTGGCATTGACAAAGAAGGATGTTGCTTTGCCTTTGCCATGGAGTGAGGAATGTCAGAATGCATTTGATCTGCTCAAAGTTGCTTTGTGCTCAGCTCCAGTTTTTGGCACACCAAATTATGAAACAGTTTTTTAATTATTTGTGCATGAAAATGAAGGCTGCGCGCTGGCTGTTTTGACACAGGAACAAGGAGGAAGAAATAGACCATGCGGTTATTTTTCTTCTGCGCTGGACCCTGTAGCATGCGCTTTGCCGCGTTGTTTGCGAGCTGTTGCTGCAGCTGCCGCGTCAGTGAAACAAACCGAAGGGATGGTGTTGGGGCACACCTTAATTTTGATGGTGCCACACGCAATAGACGTTCTCATAAATAGAACGCAGACGCAACACCTCACATCAGCTAGATTGACTAGATATGAAATTGTCCTGTTTGCACCACATATTCAAATTAAGTGGTGTTGCACTTGGAATCCTGCAGAATTAATGCCCCTTCTTAGTGAAGAAATAGGTGAGAATGAATCACCTCCCCATGATTGTTTAATGGTTACTGAAGAAGAAACAAAAGGAAGAATTGACTTAACTGACACCCCACAGAAAGAGCCAGATGGAGAACTGTTTTGTGACGGTTCCTGTTTTAAATTACCTGATGGCACGTCAACTACTGCCTATACCATCACGACACTAAAGAATATTGTGGAGAGCAAAAGGATCCCATACAATTCAGTGCAAGCAGCAGAGATAATAGCATTAACAAGAGCATGTGAAATTTCTGAAAATCTAATTGTGAATATATATACTGACAGTCAGTATGCGTTCCGGGTGGTACATAATTTTGGCAGACTCTGGGCTGAGAGGAGTTTCCTAACATCACATGGAACTAGAATCCAACATGGCCCTTTGATAGTGAGATTGCTATCTGCACTTACGTGTCTGAAGCGACTGGCAATAATGAAATGCAAAGCGCATAAGAAAATAACATGTAAGGTGGGAGAAGGAAACGCATTTGCAGACAGGATTGCAAAACAAACTGCCACTAATTTAAGCGCAAAAATGTTGGTAGTGCAGTCGGAAGAAGTGCCCTGCATGATAGAGGATGGGATTACCACAGTCAAAGAAATGCAGGCGGATGCAACTGCTGATGAAATAAACGGGTGGGCTAAGGGCTCTGCAGAATTAGACTTGGAAGGTTGCTGGGTGGACAAGGAGAGTAGAAAGTGGATGCTGCCCAACTCCTACATAACTGCAATGGTCACCATGGCCCACAGCCCCACGCACATCTGTGCGAAAAAAATGGTCCAGCATTTGACTACAATATGGCAGAACCCGCACATAAGAAAAAATGACGAAAGACTAGTTCAGAATTGTATAACATGCCTGCAATAAAATGTTGGAAAAGGAACAGATACGACAACAGGTCGTTTTGGACCCCCCTCTATGCCCTTTGAGGTGATCCATTTTGATTTCATAGAAATGGAGAGATGTCAGAATCTAAAATACATCCTGGTGGTAGTGTGTGCGTTCAGTAAATGGGTGGAAGCATATCCGCTGAAGGACTGCACAGCCATGAGCACTGCTAAAGTAATGTTGAAAGAGTACTTTTCCCAATTCGGCCTGCCACGAGTCATATGGTCAGATAACGGCCCGCATTTTGTTGCCACCGTAATATTACAGATTTGTGCAGGCCTTCAGATTGAGAAACGATTCCATTGCGCCAGACACCCGATGAGTGCTGGGCTTGTTGAGTGCCAGAACGGCATACTAAAGAATAAAATAAGAAAAATCTGCGCAGGGAGCAAGCTGAAATTGACAGATGCATTATCTCTAGCTTTATTGTGCATGTGCATGTCTATGCAAGCAAGGACTGGACTCTCCCCATACGAGATCGTGATGGGGAGACCTCCTAACGTTTGGTGTGCACCGCAGCCCAGGCGCTTCAATGAAGTCGAATACCCTGTGCTTAGTACATACAGAAGCTTTGTCTGATTCATCAGCAGGTGCAGGAGGCTGTTCCGGTCAGATATACTGCCTGGGGCATTGTCTGCAGCCGGGAAACTGGATCCTCATTAAAAACTTTGAAAGGAAATCATCTCTTGCCCCAAGATGGTGTGGACCCTGTCAGGTTCTCCTGGCAACACAAACAGCAGTCCGTGTGGATGGTCGTAAGGCATGGATACATGCCACTCACACTAAGAGAATTCCATCACCACTGAAAGAACTGCCTGATCCAGACAACAAGGAAGAAACAGCTGCCTCCGACTCGAAGGACACCATTGCCAGTTCTCTACTGCAGATTCTGCCTGAGCCTGAGACAAAGCCTGAGAAGATTGCTAAAAAGGAAAAAGGGCTGAGTGTGCCCCAACTTTGCCCAGCTGAATCTGCATCAACACAGGTTGACACGAAACCTGCATCAACACTCTGGCGCCCACCATCACTTGCTGCGCCACAGGCTGACTCTGAGCCTGAATCTGGAAGTGCACATGCACTATACATCGATCACACAGTACCTGGAGCAATACGGTACAACCTACGTTCTCAAAATCGAAAGTGATCTGATCTTCGTGTTAATTTGTTGCCTCTTTTTCCCATCACGGATGAAGTGGGAATCGAAGGACTAGGGGAGTGAAGCGTGGGGGTTGTGCCAATCTGACAACCCTGGAACGCGGCTTCCCGGTTCTATCTATGAAAATGAAAATCCATGTGTTCATCACCCGTATGAATGAGCGGGGCTCATATGGTACAAAGGCAAATGATGTTTGCTCTGGAATCTTTTGAGCAATGTGCAGAAGCACAATAATCTTGCCTTAAGTTTAGCAATCCAGGCTACCGAGAACTGGCCTAAACACTTTATTAACATTTTTTCGAACTTGCTGGTATTCCAACGGGTGCAGCGGTGAGAAGTATTCACGTCGAACATTGCTGAAGGAGAAGAATAAAGAAGATGCCAATACCTGCTCCTGCCCCATCCTGCACCAATGCTGATGATGTAGTAAATATAGAGACTATAAAAGTGCCTAGAAAGAGTTGCCGGAAAAGATGTATGTTTATTATGACAATATTCATTTGCATTATGAGTATACTTGCACCCATGTCAGTAGTCCTGGTATTATGGTATTTAGAGGAAATACATCCATTAGGTGTATTTTTGCCTATTATTAATGCTTGCTTCTGTCACTGAAAGCCCAGTCCATGTAATCTCTTATACCTTGTCCCCATTGGAAAAAAGACACAGGGAAGGTTATGGAAATAACATGTTACTTTTGATAATGAACATGACACACTAAATTCTGAGAAAATATAATTGTTGGGTGGGCACGCATTTACCACAACATGGTGGGAAAGGAATAGGTTGGTATGTGCAGCCATTGCCACTAAGTTCAGCATGTTATGCATCATTAAGTGCACTATATTATGGGAAATGGAATAAGAGTGAAACAGGTCGATTAGATAGGACCAACATGGATGAATTTGAAAAAAGTGGTAAGGGACGCTGTAGGTTGCTCTGTATTTAACAGAGCAAGGGTAATAAATCCAGTAGTAACACCATAAAACAGACTGTATGTGCCCTATAAATCATCTGTAATCACGTTTCACATGAACCCACTAGGGAATAAAGATGCAGTGCCCCCTTCATATACAATAATTTACAGTCCTCGCACTGTTCCATTTTGTTTGCAAAAGAAAGGGTCCTATTCAGTAGGGACATTCAATAGGTGCATGAATATTGCAATCCGAGAGAGAGAGAGAGAGAGAGAGAGAGAGAGAGAGAGAGAGAGAGAGAGAGAGAGAGGAAGAACCAGTATATGTAGGTGATCCTGTCTATTTCATATGTGGGGCAAAAGCTTATCCCTGGTTGCCTAGAAATTGTGGAAGTACTTGTTACTTAGGGATTCTTTTCCCAGGGGTATTACTTTCAAAAACGTCGGTATAGCAAAACTATCTAGATCAAGGCCACGACGAGATGAGGAAGGAGGATTTATTGCAGAAGATATAGCAAAATCATTTATACCATTTTGGGGTCAAGCAATAAATTCATATAATATAAGACAACTGTCCAGAATTTTTGAATAAACAATAAATGGAACAACGGATATATTGTATAATATGACTCTTGAAGAAAAGGCAATTAGATTAATGACACTTCAAAATAGAATGGCTCTTGATATAGTTTTGGCTGACCGTGGAGGAGCTTGCAAAATCGTGGGGTCATCGTGCTGCGTATTTGTAAGTGACTCCTCCCCTACGATCTTTGAGGCAATAAAGAAGTTACATGTCCTGAGTTCTGACCTCCATCCCCCAACTGGTAGTTGGGAACTGCACATAAGCTCTTGGTTTTGGGAACTATTACGCTCATGGGGATGGAAATTAGTTGCAATTCTAGCCACAGTATTTGGAATCTTTATAACATGTTGTTGTTGCATACACTGTCTACCAATAATTTGCACTGAGATAAGTGACGAATGCATGAACATGGTGACACAAAAAAGAACTCGCAAAGTGAACAGAATCACGAACCACGAAATACAGACTGTGAAAGAATTTATGTCCTTTAATATTGAGACGATAACGATGATGATTACAGCAGTATGCAGAGTTCAGAATCAGATACATGGTCAGAGGAAGACGCAATGTATGGTTGATGCGTTTGGCTTACGGCCAAGAGGAGGGTTTGTTAGTCCAGAAAATACCCTACCATAGCATAGACGGTATATTATATTGGCCGAAAACCAACTGCATCATATGTCTAGCATTGTCAGTACAGAGTCGTCAGCAAAACCATAGAGCGTCCATTTTGTAACAATAGAATTCGCCATTTTGTAATTTTGCTTTGCCTTGCTCTTCTGTCATAATGCTTTGCTAAAAATGAATTCTATTTTGTTCTGCTCATGCACAGAGCAAGGCCACAAGTTACATGTTGAGAGACTAGCCCAGACAGCCCAGACAGCAATACACTGTTCTCCTCCCTCACAAGTCCTTGGAAGTAAGCAGAAAGGCATTTAATCACCAAGCAGGTGCCAGCTAGTCACGCTGAAATGGCAGAAACTATAGAAATAGACAATTAATAGCTTGAATTATACTCTCCTTCACGGCCCCCCTTTCCGGGCCCCTTTAGATCGAGCTGACCTCTAGCTCACAAATAGAAACCAAGAGATAGTAGGGCTTGGAATGTGTCCCTCCTACGAACACAGCTTGCTTTCAGAACAAGGACACTATGTTCTTGGTAACAAAGAATAGTGTCTGCACCTTTGCAGATTGCAACTGTTGCTGAATAAATGTCTTTAAAGCTGTCATATACGTCATAATTGTCAATCACCGATCCCTTGCTAAAGAAGATACATTATGGGCGGTTTAGGATGTGTCACGACTGATAATATGATGGTCTTTTTATATATATGTAACTGATGTAAAATGTTCGCTCTCTTGCGTCTCACAAGGTCGGGGTAACACACGTTGCGGGACGTGAGATCCGGTCGGCCGACAGACTATTTGCTTTGCAATAAACCCTAGATTTTGGGAATTGAACCTCGCGTCTGGCGTATCAGTTTGAGTGTGGTGATTGTGTCTTGTCTACGTGCACGAGGGTCCCCCAGGGGCCCGTCACTGCCTAACCTCTGTTATTAAAAAAGTGCTTTGTGTGTGCTCAACTGAACCCTTCACCACTTTCACACTCTAAGCTTATCTGCTCACTGACACTACTTGATAGTGCCTGCTAGACGTTAGTGTCTTCTGTGTTCACCAGAATTGTGTGGCCTCTCAGAATCTGTCCACAGGGCCGAGGCATAGTAGAGGAAGTGTGCTGCAAGTGCAGTAGGCACTTCAGGTTGTGGCGTTTTGCTGCCTTCACCTGTGCTTGGATTCATAAGTCACCCCACCCACTCTGAGGACATTAAACCATCAGCGAAGTCCAGAGGAAGTGTTGTGCGGTGCAAGTGCACTCAGCAGTCAGCAGCAGCAGCTTCCATTCTATTCTTCTTGTGCTGCTCGCGGTACCTTAATCTCTGGGGCCTGTATCGGGGTGGTAATACTAACAACAAAAGCATTGCCTCAGGTTCATTAATTGAGGCTCTTAATCTTGATCCCACCCCGAATTCTCTCAAATCTAAAGTCACTCGAGGGAAAATCACAGCCTAGTGAATAGTAGTACCAAAGATCTACCGATCGACAACAATTTGCTCCTTGATTTATTTTATAGTTTGCAGCGAGAAGTTAATGGTGTGGATATTAATACTGGTCACAAAGTAAACTTCCACTTGCGAACCCACAAGAAGTCTTGGTAAAGAATTTGTCACTATCACCTAACTTAAATATCCTTGTGGATAGCAACTAAGAGCACTAATCCAAGTTTAACATCTAGACCTCACCGCCTGGAAATAGCAGCCAATTGCTGTGTGAAGTCGCTGGTTTCATGCTGCACATCAATATGGACAGGGCACATTGAAAACAATGCACGATAGGCACGAATTGAAGCTTTTATTGCTTTTTATTCCTTAACTAAGCAGAGACACTCATCCAAATGAAGAGAACATAGTGGAAATAGGCACAAATTCAGAACACGCTCAAGCCAAATCAACTGGGACCAGAAACAATGGGGCTTTTGTAGTGAACCAACTCGCCTCAATGGAAGTTTATTAGAATGTGAGATGGTCACAGATGTAGACGTAGATCATAACATTGCATCTGCGTTTTTGTGACGAATCCAAACTTCTGCCCCCTGCGTAATATCTAAATGTGCTAAAAAGAAACACAGAGCACGAAGGCCCAAAAATAATAACTAAAGCGAAACAGAAGAGTATTTCCAACAGGCATAACAACAAGCCAGACTGTCTAATAATTCTTGACTTTGTCAGATACTCATTATTGGAAATTGAGGATGATCAATACGAGTTAAGACTAGCAAGAAGAAGCGTGCGAAAAAAGAAAGCAAAGAAATAGAAGAAAGAAATCTTTTCCGCTGGACAATTTGTGGTAAAACCAAAGAGCTCGAAAAGAGAAGCAGGAGATGCTATTTCGCCGGTCCAGCTTGAGGTAGAGTTATTGAATAACATCAGACCACATGACGGGACTATTGACACAAACATCTCTGGTACTATTGAACAAATTCACATACAAAATGGATGTTCGTCTCATGAAGCTGATATAATGTGCGTTGATCTACGCAGTGGTCGCCTTGGACCCTTATGTGTTCAGTGTTACTGAAGTTCTTACGACTGAAGAAAGCTTGCCTTTGAACAGAATGTTTATTTTGGATTTGTTGGACACAATCCCATTGTTAAGGGTCATCATGTCCAAGGACTTGGACTTTATTGAGTTCTTGAGAGACAGCAAATCTAATTATACTGGGTTCCTCTGTTTTACCATGCAAATCATTGACTTTTTCATGGGCTACGTAGGCATTTATTTTATTTATTTATTTGTTTATAGCAAGGTTCTTGAGAATGGGTAATGCATTTAGCAAGGAGCCATATAACAGGACATTTAACGGTTCAGAGTTTCCCAGATCCTTTCAAAATATCAAGATTACGCGCGATGAGCTGGGTCAGTGTGATACCATTGGGAAGTTGGAAAATAAAGTGAAAAAAGTCAGTGCTACCGAGATGCGCAGTACTTGTGATCGGTTACAACGCTCTCACACAATAGTCAAGGGAGTGTGTAGCCAATTAAAATTCGTCCTCAGTATTTTGTTTTGGAATTCAAGAGGACACACCCATTTTATTTATATGGCTGAGGATTCTGAGATCTTGAAAAGTTGTGACATAGTCCTTTTACAGGAAACCTGGCTTAACGTTGATGCTGATATTGATGGCTATCATATCATTAGTAGAAGGGCAAGGAAGGGTCCTAAAGGATGCCCTAACAGTTGTTATATTGCTGGAATAAACAATTCTTATTATTTTATTGAAAATAAATCTGTTAAAGGAAATCATTATGTCATATGCGGAGTAGCAACGATCTGCATCAAAAATAAGTCACTTCCTTGCTTTACTGGTAGTAAATGTATTTGATCCACCGTGGAATGGGTGGTAGATACATCGATTCCATCTTAAGATTTTTAACTGAGATCATTACGGATTGGACTTGGGAGAACTGTGAAACTAAGGTTATTATTATATGTGTAGATCTGAACACATATTGTGACTTGGTAGAATACAAATAATATGGCGCTAGAAAAACTAAACCTGACAATATGGGTAGAGGCAGATCTTCTAATCAATTGATTCAGGGACTGAAATGGTCTAGTTTCATGTCTAGTTGCAGTGTAGTAAATTCTAGCTCTCAATATATAGTGGAGAAGATCAGCAGCCCCGCATGGCGAAGTAGGTTAACGGCCAGCACGATTGACTATATGTACACACGCCAGTCAGTTCAGCAGGTAACAAATTCATTTAAGGTTCAGTTTAATGACCACTGGGATCATGCAACACTGACCTTTGCTCTAGATTTAGGAATGGCCCAAGCCAAAGAATGTCTATGTGGTGTATATGAGATAGTTTTGAAGGGAACCTGCATACCGTGGGATGAAGGAAGCACTAAACAATGTAATGATTATTTGATTGATTGATGTTCATCCAGTGTGGTAAGTTCACTTGTTCATCTGTAACACACAGTTTACAATAAAAGAAACAATCCATATTAACAGTGACTTACAGACCATAACACCATCAAAAGAGGAAGGTGCGTATCTTGGCTGACAGGGAGCAAGCGGAGAATAGAGATGGGCCACTGGTCTTAATGGTTTGGAGTGTTTTATCTGTATGTTCTGTTGGAGATTAGAAAATAAAGATGTCATACATAATATATGGGCTAAAGTACCCTCTACCATACGTTATACGGATATTGCAAGTCACTGAGAAGTTGTGTGACCAAATAGATGAACGAAGCCGAAGGATGAGTTCCTTTATAAGGTCATGAAACTCCAAGGTGACATTCAATATCCTTTGTATGTATGATAGGGGGTATTTTATTCCTTATGACATGGCCACACACTGGGCCTCATTACGAACCGCCAGGATACTGGCAAGTGCTATTTCCGTTTCCGGCATTCGTTCTGACGGCATTGCCGCCGGATTACGAGTGATGGCGTGACAGTGTAATTCCACATTCAAGGAGTCCCATAGGACTCCATGGGGGGATTTGCCATCATTACCGGCACCACCGGCAATTCTGTAATCAGCCGGTCCGGTAGAGTGCCGGTATACGTGTAAACCAGCACTGTAAAACCGGACCAGCAGACTCATAATGAGGCCGACTGGCATTTCCTTAAATACCTCGTCTTTTGCATGATATAATGTAATAGAGCTTCCATTTGCTGATCCAAATATATAGAATAATTTTGGATTTTAAAAATGCTAATGTGAAGCTCCTAATGTGTTGCAGAAAAATAGTTCAAGCAGTTTAATAAAATGCATGAAAAATGTTTTCATTTTGTGCTTTAAAATAAGCAATAACATGCCGATTCTTGCTCAAATGTTTTAAACTCCAGCAGTGAACAAAATTGCACATTGTACCATAAAAAGTAGCTTGTCAATTAATGGCTGTAAAGTGACACAGGAAATGATTCTGCAAGCAAGGAATTTGAAAAGCTTTTCACAGCTTTAATGAAGTGCCACAGGGAAAGCTGAATTTTTCTCTGCTGGCTCAAGCAGCGCAAATTGTGATGTAAAGTAATGTAATATCGCTTTTGTATAGCGCCTATTCCCATTGGTATGTCCTCACAAGCGCTGTAGGTGTGTTACCTCTGAGGACCGAAATCCGTGCAATGGGAGATTCGTCAGAGGAGTATAGAATGTGTGTATACATTTTAGCCAATACGAATGTTGGCAGGGGTGGCCAAGTCCCTGCTAGAAACCCATGTCGAGCTGGCTTGTGGATGGGCGCTGTGAGTTCATAGGGAGAGTATCCGAATCCAGGAGACTGATTATTTGTCTAGCTAGACTGAATTTCTGTTGTGGGACCTAGCTGTATTCTACTGGCAGAGGTGTTGTGCGATGCGTCTTCAGGTATCTTGTGATTGCAAATGAGTGGGGATGAGTGTGATATGTACCCGAGTGTCCTGGCACATTTCTTGTTTAGTTTGTTTCTGTCTTGTGTTCTGCTGGAGTCCTTTTTCTGCATTGTTCAGTACTTTATTTGAGGGTCTCATTGCTGCCCCCGCCCATTTAACAGGTGGTTAAATTAGCACAGGAAGCGGGATGGGTTGGTTAAGTTGCTGGGAGAAGAGCCAAGTGTTGAGAGCCTTCCGGAAGGCAAGGTGATCCTCTAAGCAGCAGACACTATGGGGAAACGCGTTCCAAATTGTGAGAGCCTGGACGGAAAAGGAGGACCCCCCCTTTTCTGGTTGATTTGAAGGGAGGGTGACAACTTATGATGTTATGTTATTTTGCATTTATATAGCGCTCTATATATCATTGCTATGAGCTTAAAGCGCTGGTAGGTTGAATGCCCTCAGGGACCGTAGTCCAGGTCAGTTGAGAGAGTAAGGTGTCGTGCTTGGGTGCACCAATTATGTGGGCAGCTGATGCAATTGCCTAGTGGTAGCTGCAGTCTAGCATTAGGAGTGGTATTTGATATCAGTTGAATGTGTGCAGTCAGGAGGATGGAAACCAATACTGGGTTCTGGCTGCGTTAAGCATGTGTAGGACGCTTATGTGTGCAGCTAGGCCGGTATTCGTGGGATGTAGCTGCATTTTGTTAGAATGATGAGGCGTTCGTGGAGTAATTTTCGTATGTGAGCAGCTAGGCGAAAACTGATCGAGGGGTGTAGCTGCACTCTAATTGTGTGTTGGTGTAGAGTAGAGAGTAAGCATAGTGATATGGGAGGTGAGTGTTTGGAGCGAGGAGCTCGCTATTCCGGATTTCAAGCGCGCGTTTGCTTAGTAGTGGCTTATGAGTGTATTCAGTGGTGTCATTGCTTGGGATACCGTTAAGCATTTGTCATCGGGTTGCAGGTCTTTGTAGCCACAAATGGGCATAGTCGGTGTTATGGAAAGAGCCAGGTTTTAGAGCTTTACGAAAGGACATATAGTCTTGGGTGTGTCGAATATATGGGGGAAGTGAGTTCCACAGAGTTGGGCCCAAAGTTGAGAAGGCGGATCCTCCGATCCTGTCAGAGTTAGAGGTTGGAATCACTAGAAGGAGGGCAGTGCTTAATCTTAGGGTGCAAGATGGGAGGTAGGGTTTTATCTTCTCTTGTAGGTACATTGGGCCGGTCTTGTGCACTGCTCGTTGAGTGATGCATACGGTCTTGAAGGTGGCGCTTCGTCTGACTGGGAGCCAGTGGAGGGTTCGGAGAGAGGGTGAGATGTGGTCTCTGTGTCCCAGGGCGAGGAGCAGTTTTGCAGCAGCGCTTTGGGCTCTTTGGAGTTTGTTGAGTTGGTATGCCGGTGCTCCCAGGTATAGGGAGTTGGCATAGTCCAGTCTCGACATCAGAATAGACATAACTGCAGCAAGTCTGTTGTGGTAGGAGAGGTAGGGAAAATGCGTCTGAGAAGTTTGAGGGGGTAGTGACAGCATTTTGACACATTGTTGATCTGACGGGAGAGGGTTAGGCCTGAGTCCATAGTGCAGCCTAGGTTTTTGACTATATCACAGGGGCGGGGAGGTGGGCTGAGGGAAGGGGGCCATGGGAGCATATGTGGGAGAAGGGCAGTATTGCTGCACACCATGATTTAGGTTTTTTCAGGGTTCAGAAGGAGGTGGTTTTTTGCCATCCATCGGTCAATATCAGGGAGACAAGCTTCAAGGTCAGGATGAGGGTTGTTGCTTATGTTGGGGATTCTTGGGAAATTTTGTGTATCAGCGTAGTTGTAACCGGAGAGGTTGTGCCTGCGGATGATTCCTGGTAGAGTGGTCGGATAGACGTTGAACAGGAGAGCAGGTAGGCATGCGTCTTGGGGTACTCCAGTGTTCACCGAGTGAGCAGTTGAGACAAAGGGGGAGAGGAAAGTTATTTGTTTCCTATTGCAGAGGAAGGAGGCAATCCATTTCAGAGCGGTGCCACAGATTCCTATGGAGTGGAGACGGTCAAGGAGGATTGTATGGATAACCGTGGCAAAGGCTACAGAGAGATTGAGGAGAATCAGTGCTGCGCAGCCCTCAGAGTATGCAGTGACCTTGAGATCGCCCCAGATCGAGATCAGAGTGGTTTCTGTTCCATGTCATGGTCAGAAGCCTGATTGTGCGAGGTCGAGGAGATTGTTGGATTCTACGATGGAGTTCAGCTGGGAGTATGCAGTCTGGTGAATGAGTTTCACAAGAAGTCTGGTGTTGGAGATTGGTCTGTAATTCTTGGGTTCAAGGGTTGCCTTTTTTAGAAGTGGCTTGACATGCGCTATTTTGAAGGCGTCAGGGAAGATGCCAAAGGTGAGGGAGTCGTTTAGTATGGCTCTCGCATGTTCTCCTGCGCAGGTAGAGGAGAATATTTCTTTCAGGCCAGAGGCGGGGCAGGGGACGAGGGGCAACCTGGAGGGTTTGCTGGCTGATAGTAGGTCAAGGAACTCGTCTTTGAAGATGGGTTTGAAGGAGTCAAAAATAGGTAAAGTGGGCGTCGGGCAGTGGGATCAGGAGGGATCGGTGAAGGGAAGGAGGAGAGCAAGGACAGTTTGGTGTTAAGGGTTGCCATCCTATCAAGTGCAGTGTTGAAGAAATGTAGGGAGAGGGAGTTGCAGAGAGATTGTATGGGGGTGGATTGGGCAGAGGCGCATGTAGGTTTCACGAATTCTGATATGATCATGTGGAGAGTTTTGCTGCGGTTGCCACAGTTAAGAATTTGTTTATTGTAATAGGCTTTTTTGCCTTTCGGATATCGGATTTGTAATTACGGTGGTGCAGGGGGAACATGGATCTGCTGAGATCGGTTTTAGATGCTTGCCATTTGCGTTAAATAGAGTTATTTTGTTTTTTGACATTCCTTAGGTGGGGCGAGAACCATTTAGGGGTGGTCCTTTGAGTGAGAGTTCAGGGCGCAAGGGGGTGAGAGGAATTCGTGATTCATTAAGCCAGGAGTCGAAGTAAGTGATGTTTAAGGGTCTATCACAGGGCAGCATAGCTGCAGAACAGAGAAGCAGGTCTTAGGCTAGGTCAGGGAGGACCTTGACTTTGTTCCAGTATTTGAGATCAGGGATGGGGGCTGGGCGAGCTGTAGGAGGAGGGGCAGGTGTGTGGATAGAGAAAGGGATGGCAAAGTGGTCGGTCCAGATGAGCGGTTTGGGATTGGATATATAAACCAGGTCCCGGGAGTTGCATCAAGGGTGTGTCCTCCTGAGTGGGATGGACCAGTGGTATGATGGGAGAGGTTGAGTGCATCAAGACTGTCAACCGCCGGATGAGTCATGGGGTTGTTGGGTTTATCAAAGCAGATATTGAAATCTCCCAGGAGTTTAAGAGAAGGGTGATTTACCAGAATGGTGGCTATTGAGTCACAGAGATTGTTGGCGAAATGTCTGTGGTATCCAGGTGGCCTGTAGATGAGTAGGAAGCTGTGGGTCAAGGTCGATGGTAGCGAGAGTTTTATCAGAAGGGATTCACAGGAGGCATTGGATGTCTGGGATTTTACGAGTGAGATGGAGAAATGGGGTTTGAAGAGGTTTGCCACTCCCCACCTCTGGAGGGTCTGTTGTGGGTGATAAGAGAGTAGCCAGGGGGGAAGGCTTCATGCGCTACTGGGGCAAAGTCGTCAGAGAACCAGGTTTCGGTGATAAAAATGAGGTCGGGATTGTCAGAGGATTGAAGGTCAAAGATGCTGTGTCTATCTTTTGCTACGGAGCAGGCATTAAAAAGGATGCATGTGACTTTGTGAGGGGAGGTGGTTTTCGTGATGCTCATTGCAGGGTGAGCTTGGTGGACATGGGTGCCCGATGGGGGTGTGGGTGTGGTAGGATCGTTCAGGCTGGTTGAGACCAGTTGAGGTGGGGTTCGGGAGGCTGGATGCCTGTGGACTTTGAGTGTCGGGTGAGAGAGTTACATCGATGGGGGCGGGAAGAGTAGGCAGGTGGAGGTGGGAATTTGAGAGACATGGGGTGGGTCACGGGGGTTGGGAGGGTGTCGAGAGTCATCTGAGGTGTGGGGGTTTAGGCAGGTAGTTTTTGGATTGAGTCTAGCGGGCGCTGGGGGTTTAGGAGTAATGGGTGAGAAGTCAAGAGCAAGGGGGTGGAAACTGGGAGAGTGGAGTGTCTGAGGGTAAGGGAGGGAGAGGCAGGGAGGTTGGACTGAAGCAGAAGTGGTGAGGTGTGGAGGATCGAGGGAGAGGACCAGTCGTAATTCCGGCATTTTGTGGGTTTGGTGACTTAGGAGTGTGAGAGAGGGTGGAGGGGTCAGAGGGAGAGGGAAAAGAGGCTACCGTTCTAGCAGAGAAGGGAAGGGATATGAAGGTGGGGTATGTTGACGGGTGTCGAGTAAGGTTAAGGGGAGGGAGAGGGCAGCATGGGAGGTAGGTTGAGAGGGTGGGGAGTTCCCCAGAGGGCCAAGGGGAAGGGAGAGGGCAGTATGGGAGATAGGTTGAGAGGGTGGGGAGTTCCTCAGTGGGCACAAGGATGGTGTGGTACTGAAGGTGGGTTCGCACTGTTTGGGGCGCCAGAGAGCTCCCCTGGATTGTGAATTCTATAATGCCCATGGTGTATGGGCAGGGGTATGAGGTTGTTCTCAATAGGTGCCAGAGGGAAAGAGGATGTTGATGTGTTTGGGAGGGTTGAGGTGTGGGGGTTGAGCGTTTGAGGTGGGAGGAGTTTGGCGCCCTACTTTGCTCCTTTGATCTTAGAGTTGGACGAGGGATGGTGGTAGGAGAGTGGGTGGGCGACGTCTGGGTGTATTGTTGTACGGGGGTCGTGATTTGCGACTAGACGGGGGATAAAATAGGGGGTTGTGAGGTTGGGTGCTAGAGTGCGGTTTACGCACCGCAAGGGGTGAGTTATGGGGGGGCACAGGCAAGTAAAGTACAGTTATATCTCAGTGGGCACTCTCTAGATGTGAGTCAAAGTAACGAGAGCAATTTCTAAGTGAGCAGCACAGGTAAATAGATCACAGCAGCGCAGGCAGGTAAAGCACAGTAATATCTCAGTGTGCACCCTCTAGGTGGGAGTCAAAGTAACGTGTTCCAAATTGTGAGAGCCTGGACGGAAAAGGCGGACCCCCTATTCTGGTCCATTTGAAGGGGGGGTGACAAGGAGGAGTGCAGTGCCTGATCTCAGGTTGGGTATGTGCGGGGTAAACTTGTGTTGTAGGTATTCTGGGCCTGTCTTGTTCAGAGCACGGTGGGTGATGCACATAGCTTTGAAAGCGGATCACTGCACGACAGGGAGCCAGTGGAGGACACAGAAGACGAGCATGATGTGCTCTCTTGAGCCGCGGGCTAGGAGTTGAGAAGCAGGGGCACCCAGGTATAGGGAGCTAGCAAAGTCTAGGCGAGAGAGGACGATAGTCATGATTGCAGTGACTCTATGAGGGTAGAAGAGGTAAGGAAGAATGCGAAGGTGTAGGTAGCACTAGTTAGACACAGAGATGATGTGGTGTGAAAGTGTCAGATCTGCGGCCATATTACATCCCAGGTTCTTTACTGAGTTGGAAGCAGCTGGAGGAGGACCTAGGGAGGACGGCCACGGGGTGGTTGTGCATGTCACAACTGAAGCATAATAACCAATTAGAGAGCAGTTGTGATGTCATTTTCTTATTACAGGTCAGTTGTGATGTCCCAACTAGCCTGCAATAAGAACATTATTTACAGGCTTTTATATGTATATTGCAGGTTGCCATTTATTATATGAGCCTCCACGCTTGATATGACATTGTATATGGTCTACATATATGTGAAAAACGACAGAGAAGCCTTGCTGATGAAGGCCTAAGATACGTGTACTGGTTGGAAAGCATCAGCGCAAGGGTCAATCATTTTGCAATCAACAGCCTTGAACGCGACTGCTAGGCAGAGGCGTAGCCAGGAGTGTCTAGCAAGTGGGTCCTGAAGCTAGTGTAGCTGGGCCCACCGCAGTGACATTAACATGTGTAAATGCCCACACAGGGCTGCTGAGCAAGCAATTACAGATTGTTGGTGCGCCTTGCCCGCTCAGGCCCTACCCTTATACGCCTCTGCTGCTAGGTGGAGGACGATAAAGACCCAGGTAAGACCGTGGTATCTTGCCGCCAGGACCTCTCACCTGATGACTGAGGGTGAGGGGCATAGAGGGGTGTGAGAATCGAGCTGTGCAGGAAACTGGTAAGTGATTAGGGGCTTCAAGCGCCCTAGCCATACTGGGGACAGCTCAGCCAGGTTAAGGTACATTGTAAATGGTATGTGTTGCTATCTTATAGTTTGTGTTTCGTTATAATGCGCTATGTTAATGTATGCCATGCGTTATTTGTATGACACTCATGCGCCCAAAGGCTCCTTTCAATATCTGTAGCTCTGTTTCAAAATCAAGGATACAGAGATGGAGCAGTTAAATTGATTTATTGTAATTAGCTCACGCATTCCAAATAACTTTATTTGTACATGCTGTATGTTAGTGATATGAACATACGCGTTCCATATTTGAAAGGTACAGCCGAATACGTACCAACCTTTAGCTCCCGTTCTCAAATCCCTCGAAGGCTTTACATGTCTGACGACCTCCTTGGCACAATTTCTGCTATTAGTTATAAATCAGAGGGAGCCAGGCCTCAGCTGTCGCGGTATTTGCTCGAGGATTCCGAACAGCCGGTTAGCGCCCAAGTCTGCCAAATGAACCAACTGTCCCCTCAGCACGTGACCTAAAGTAGCCAATAAAATGCGTATTCGCAAGCGGCGGGCCTGCCTCCCCTGAGGTCACCTGAGAGCTGGCGCACGTTCTTCGCACTGAAGAGATTTCATCCACACAGCAGCCGTCTTTCCTTTCCCTTATGCCAGTGCTAGTTGCACGAAATATCATTTTCTCTGCCCATATATTCAGGGGTTTATATATTCAGTGGTAAAATAGAATAAAAACACACTGCTGTGGCTGCAGCAGTAAAGCAAGATGAAAAATGAAAGTGTATAAATTTACGCCTTGCTTTACCGCTCCAGGAGCTATTCTTACCATTGGCGGCTGGTGAATTTTTCAACTGGAGGGGAGTAAATATTTGTTCCAGATATGCCACAGCGACCGAGTGTAGCAAGGGAGCCTGTACCAATCAGAAGTGGTTCTAGGGGATCTCCCCCGAAATTTTATTTTTAAACAATGGGTTAAAATAGCGCATTTTAGAGAACCCCAAAATTTGGGTAAATAGCCAAACAGTTTGCTATTGGGTTTATTAGTAATTCATGAAAAAATCCAATAGATGCAAGTCACTAACATTGCACAGGAGCAAACGTATTTTCATGATGCCTTTTCCCACAATATGTGCCAGTATAAAACATGTTCACACTGGTTGTGCCCATACATTTCCATGCTGACAGCACCATTATACCCTAGTATTCCCATATAAGAACATGCTCATGTTTGCTTTTTGCATAATGCCAGTAATAATACTATAAGAAAACATGTCCATGTTTGTTCTGCCAATATATGGCAGCATCCCCACGTGAGAACATCCTCCAGTTGGCTTTACTATTAAAAATGCCTGCCAAATTATGACAACATATCCAAACTGGCTGCACTAAAATGCCAGTCGAGCTACATAATAACAATTATAATGCAGGCTTTGTCAGAGATGCCCAAAACAAAATGTCAGTAAGAAATGGCTAGACTTGCATATAAAATGCCAGTCTTGCTTCGTAATAACACTTGCCATGCTTGCTTTACCATAGATGCCCAATACAAAATGTTATACCACAATAAGAAACTGGCTGAATTGAAATACCAGTCTAGTTACATAAGACCTATCATGCTTGCTTTATCAAAGATGCCCAATTCAAAACTTCATACCAAACAACCAATAATACCACTGATCAAGCTTGCTTTATCAAAGCTGCTCAATATAAAATGTCATAACACAATCAGAAATGGATAGATGGACTGCATTAAAATGCCAGTCTAGATACATAATAACACTTATCGTGCTTGCTTTACCAACCATGCCCAGTAAAAAATGCCATGCCTGCTCCATGGTGCACCAACGCCTTGCACTCAGACATACAACCTCATTTTGAGTGTTGCAGTCCGGAAACAAGGGTGCCAGTAAGCTCACCGGCACCCTTGTTTCTGGACCGCCAAACTACGAGTCCGCCTGCAGGGGCTGTTGCACCCGGCAGGGACAGACCTGCTGGGCGCAATGGCCCCTGCAGACAGACTTTTCACAGAAGCACTGTTAGCAACAGTGCGGGTGCTTCCGAGTCACCCTTCCCGTGGAGTCCTATGACTCCATGAGAATGGGGACTTACCAAATCCCCCGCCTGACTTCCCGCTCCGCCGGGACTTGTAATGTCCTGGTGGCACCAGGAAGTCAAGCGGTGGATTCAGTGTTTCTTAATGAGGCCCATAATCACATTAATGATGAATACGGAATATGGTTATGTGTGATTAAGAGGTACTGGGGGCGCAGGGGAGGATGTGTGTCAGGAGCTGGGGTCCCAGGGTACAACCATGGCATTTTCTACTGGGCACAAACTGCCATGCCCGCCCCCTGAGGCCCAGAGCACCTCACAGGCACACATTAATTGTCTGTGTACAAGGTGCTGTGGGGCCCAGTCATGGTATCTTTTACTGGGCATCTATCAAATGCCCATTAATAAATGGCATTCCTTCCCCTATTACCCTACAGCACCTCACATGCACATGAAATCAATTATGTGTACATGCAAGGTTCTGGGGGGGTTTAGGAGTCGGGCATGACATTGCATGTGAGGCACTAAGAAACCCAGCAGAGTGATCTGGAATTCTTTACTGGGCATACCCAGTAAAAACAAAGCCATCCCTGCCCTCTGGTCCCCAGTGCCTCACAAGCACACAATGAATATTATTATGTGTAGGCGAGGCGCTGGGGGTTATGGGGGTCAAGCATGGTCTTTTTTTACTGGACATCTATCATAGATGACCAGTACAAAAAAGTAACATGTCTGTTCCCCATCTCCTCACACACGCACACAATCAATGTGATTATGTGTGTATGCCAGACACTGAGGGTCCAGGGGGCGGGCATGGTATTTTTTTGTTCTGGTCATCTATGATAGATGTCCAGTAAAAAATACCATGCCTATCCCCTGGGCCCCACAGCGCCTAACACACGCACAATAAACGTGATTATGAGTGTATGCGAGGAGCTACGGTGCCCAGGGGGCAGGCATGGTATTTTGTACTAGGCATCTATCATAGATGTCCAGTAAAAACATATCATGACTGTCCCCTGGGCAAAATGTCCGAATGGATGCATCGCTAGATTGCAGTCTGAGTTCCCCCTACATGATGAGAGGGTTCAGGTCAACCAAAGGCACAGACCCAGCTCTAGCAGACATTTGACAGGACTCCAGAACCTTTTGCACACAATAGATATTGTATTTTTACTCTCTTGATCCCAGGAGAATTCTAGTGGGATCCAACAAGGCAAGGCCCCTTTCATCGATCGCTTGCCCCCACTGCCACCCTTTCCAAACAGCATTTGATGCCTATTCAAGTCTATGCCACTGACTCTCTGATCCTGCTCTGCATGGGGGAAAACGGAATGAAAGCGAGGCTAACCAGCTGGCATAATCCAGATCCAGGAACGCACGCCTTGACGTAGTCTAGGCCTCAACGGATCTGAGAAGGCAATGATGGTCAACGGGAAACGCAGTACAGAAGATCTAGCGTTCAACTGGCTGATCCCATGAAGGAGTGCACTCGTCCACCTACATAAGGCCCAAACAATGACTGCTCCACTCACAGCATCAAGGTCGAAATGGACTGGGCCCTAACCTTGTATAGATCGGACTACTTCAATAGCTTCTAGGTTTACTCATAATACGAATAAAACAACAACTGGCCTAAAAAAGGAGCCGTTAGACTGCTCCTGGTTCTGAAAATGCCATATACTATCAGACCTGTCCTGCAGTCTGTTGACTGGCTAGCAGCTGAGCAGAGGGTTATCTTCAAAAGGTGATTGGCCTAAGGACCTCGGGCACCTGAGCAAGAAGACCAACATTACAGGCCAACCACCATTCTAAGAACTATGGCAGAAGGCCGAAGGCTCTAAAAAGCCGCGGTGACAGGACCATAGGTTCAGCTGATCCATTCAGATGGGACAAATTTAGCTGATCCCTGACCATCCTCTCCATCCAGGTCATCTAGAACATGGGATGGGTTCTCAGTGGGGATGACAACACCTCTACCCCTCTGGGACCAACCGAACAGCTGTTTAATTAGGCCCAACACCTAATGCTGGTGTTCTTAATTGATGCCCGCAATGCGTGGATACTTCCGCCCTCCTTATGTACAACGGCAATGTACTGGCGGATGAAGGCCTCATAATTGGCTTCTAAAGTTATGTTCTTATAGCCTCTCTCTATCTACATTCCTTATGTCCTTATCCCACTGCGTATGTTCAGCCCCCTCCTCCCCAGCCCTTTAAAGTAGCTGCTAAGCAACAGATACATGAATGAAAATATATTATCTACAGGCCACGCACAAATCTACACAGCAGCAGGAGCATCAACCCAATGAGTCATCTTGCTGGCGTAAGAACCTGTTGTACACAGACTTCTATTCAGAGTCTATCAACTGCAGGCAACAGATCTCACCACAAGGTGTATTAACCCACTGAGCTTTTTAAAAAAATGTACCTGGCATTCACACCTGTGACTTGCAGGTTGTACAAAAATCTGTGAGCCTCCCAACTCGGTGTTTAAGAGGAGCAGGCCCCATGTTGAGATTCAGAATAGTCTGTTTTAATATGTTTTTTAGAATTGTGCTTCTTAACCATCTGTTCTTGTTAATTTCATTGGGCACCTGGACCTTTCTGAATCACAAATTCGAAAAAGTTCATCTTTACAACTTGTGAATGTTGGCAGGAATTAAGAAGAGTGTGGGAGCCCCTCTACTGAGAACGAACATGGGTAAAATCCTTGGTTCTATGGAATTGTTTCCACTCAGGAGAGTTTACAATCACGTGTTAGCTCACGTCGCCTTTCACAGAGAAGAACTATCTTTTTGCATATTCGTCTAGTCGCACCCCCAAGGACAGTCCAGCACGGAAATACTAGGCAAATCTCCTCTGAACAAGAGTACCATCGGCAACCCCAGACAGGTGTTTCAGCCTTGTTGGGGCCTCCTCAGTGAGGTGAGGCTGTACCACTCTAAGGACAGTGTGCAAAGGGTCCGCGGCTGGATTACGCTGGGTTACTTAGGGTGAAACCCCAAGTTTTACAAAATTAAGAAGGGAGTGGGAGCCCCTCTACTGAGAACGAACATGGTTCAAATACCCTGTTCTACGGAATGTCTTCCACTCAGGAGGACCTACAACTACGTGGGCACCTTCCCCTACAACAGGGTCAGAGGAGAATTGCCTAGCATTTTGGTGCTGGAGTGCCCAATTGGGCGGGACCAGACTGATGTGCAAATGGATATTTCTCCTCTGTGAAAGGTATTGTGAGCTCAAACGTGGTTGTAGACCCTCCTGAGTGGGCACCTTCTCATAGAACAGGTTATTTGGCCGTGTTTGTTCTCGGTAGCAGAGTCCCAGGCATCTTTGTGTATGGTTGGGAATACATGATTGGCTCCCGTGTGCAACCTCCATGGATCTCTGTACTCACACTCCCACCCATCCCGGCACTCCCAACAGTGGCTGATGTCTCACAAGTCTGCCTGCCATGCTCAGTAAACGTGTCCCAGCACGAGGGCTTATCCCAGAATGCACTCTGTCTCACTCTCCACTGATGCCCCCATGGGTGTACTCATCTTGCGCACGGTGCCTTCTGCATAACACAGCGCACACACCCTAGAGGTCAACATGTCCCAGCATGCACTCTGCCTTACCCCGGAAAGACGTTCCCTAAAGCTACATTCCCCAGAATGCATTTCCCACATGAAATAAAACTGTCCGCTTTCGGCCCTCCCGGCCCTCATTTTAAGCCCACACGTGTGGACTTCCGTTTCCTCAGGCTTGGGGTTGAGGGAGCGAGAAGGGTGATGGACAGGAAAGGCCTTAAAGGAGCTGAATCACTCAAGCAACGCAGAAGGAGGTGGAAGCCATTGGGAAAGTCAACGACTGACCGCCTACTGCTGCCCGGCCACAGGGACGAACCACTTCATGGAAGAAAAAATACTGAGCCACACTTAAATCACAGAATATCCTTTGACATTGCAGACCCCATTTTAAGTGTGTTTGCTGCTTTTATATTTAATCTAAATTCAATGTACCCAAAACATAACACTATATTGAGCTAGTCATAAAAAGAAAAGTAGCTGAACTTTCAAGTTGGTCCACCTCATGCGTGAGTAGGTCCTCCAGTCCTGGTTTTACATTTTGCATTCTGGGACTTGGATTTCTTGTATTTGTGACTGGTAGTTAAGTAAAGCTACACGTCCTAGAAGGCATAGGAAATTCTGGGCTGAATTACAGTGCCGGATTAAGACCCACTGTGGCCTCAAGGCCTCACAACTTGGGGGGGAGGGCAACTTACCTTTTGATTTGTGTATATATAATATATACATATTTTTAGCTGTGGTGATATGCAATAAAACATTCTGGAAACATGTATTTAAATATTTATTCATCTTTTTCATGGACAACAAGATTGCGTTATCTATTATTTTTATAAACAAATTTGTGTTTGACTTTCACGTTAAGCCAAGCGCTCGAGCTGTTGTATTCGCCCCCCCCCACCCTTATTTTAGTTTGGATGTCTTAGGTTGCTCGCCCAGCTCTGTGTGGTGGGCGCTAGGCTTGCCGGGAAGGTTATCCTCCACAGACTGCTGATATGTTATTCGGTACATATATCCACTACATCTGACTCCTGATGGCTTGGCTATCTCACCACTGGCATTGCCTCTTTAGTGCCCCATTAAATCATGGGATACATCTACGTAATAACGTTTTCTGCATCGTTGTTTCTGATTTAGGACTCCTTTAACATTCTTGTGTAGTGGCCTTGGACTTGTGACTGGAATTAATCCTTGCCAAGGTGTTTTGCGTTGGTTTTTTCCTTGCTGGTTCGGTTTGTTTACACTTCATTTTGTAAACTGCTATTTTGCAAGGTTGCCAGACATCATGTGAATAATCCTATGGCTTGGTGGTTAGGTTTTATTGCAAAATGCCAATTACATCTTTTATTTTTAAGTCTTAGCTGCTGACATTGTGTGCCCTCTTTGTAATAATTGTAAATATGTGCTAAGGTGTGTTGCCTTACATTACTGCGCCAGCAGCACTGCAACCTGTGCAGTATTTCAAAACGAAGGAGAGTGTGTGCAGAGCATGTGCATTCTGCGGCCTCACGCAATGTGAAACAACGAACAGTGGGTGTTTACTGGAGCGGACTGGGGTCCCTGAACCTCGAAGGCCCCTGTTCACATGGCTAGTGTTCCCAGTGGATAATCCAGCGCGGACTGCGCGAGCAACTAACGCCTGACCTGCTCCAAAACTCTCAAGCTGTTGCATGGCTCCTGTAGTGGTTAGTCTCGCCACTCCCGCCTCGACCCCTCATCTAAACTGATCACCACGCTATACTCTTCTCGCTTCGACACCACTCCCCTACCACACCACGTCCAGCAAACCTCTCCTCAACCACCACGGTCCCTCTCTGGAATAAAATCACCATCTACCCAGACCTGGTCAATTCCCTCCTACACACACTTCCTGATCTCTCTCGCAAGGAAGGACACCCCTCCATCGACCTCTTCGACCAATGGCTCTCCAAATCTGTGACCCGCCCCCTCAGACCAACTCAGAGTCCCTCCCAACAATCAGGCCCACACCCCAAGGGGTACACCACTTCCCTCAAAGCTCTCAAACCCCTCAAGCATCGCCTAGTGTGAACTTAGAAGACCAGCCCGACTCCACAAAACAAAATGACCTTCGCAAGACTGAACAGGGCATACCTGTCCAAAATCCAAACCTGTCCAAGAAAGCCAAAAAACAGTATGGAAACAGAATCTCCAATCCATGTGGAGAACTCCTCCAAATCCTTGGGAATTCAATTCCCCGAGTAGCCTACCCCGCCACCTCCCCTAACACACAAGATCTCTGCGATGAACTATCCAGCCACTTTCATATCATTGCGCATAAAAGACATCGCACCATCACTGCAAAACTAGCTCTGAACACCTGCTCCATATCCTGCCCTCTTACAAACCCAATCCTTTCCTCGCCCTCCCTACCAACCTTCTCTTCATTCACACCTCTTTCCCAGGCCGATTTCTGCAACCTATTAACACTTATCCGACCCTTGGGCTCACCTGGAGATCTTTGCCCACCCCCTTTTAAAAGAAAACCTTACCACCCCCTGCGCAGGGAGTGTCGCCCGCTCCATCATCAATAACTCCCTCTCATCTGGCACCTCTTCCCAGTGGCCTTCAAAACCTCTCATGTCAAACCGCTACTCAGAAAACCAAGCCTCGACCCACTCTCCCCATCAAGCAACCACCCAATCTCCAACACCCACTTCATTGCTAAACCAATTGACCACGTGGCACATAAGCAACTTGGCCTCTTCACAGAAGCCAATAGACTCCTCGACCCAGCCCAATCGGGGTTCCGACCCCTCTGTGAAATGGGATGCTCACTGGTCTCTATCTGGGACAACCTAAAAAGAACTGCTGATTCAGAAGAATGCGCGGAACTCATCCGCCTCGATCTATCTGTGGCCTTTGACACCATCGACCACACAATACTCAGGAACAGTCCCTTCACCCTAGGCATCAAAGATGCTGCCCTCAATCGGATCTCCTCAAATCGGTCGCAAATCATTCTTCTTCCTCCTTTCTCCTCCGCCCCATCACAAAAGGGGTCCCTCAAGGTGCCTCCCTTTCACCCCTCCTCTTCAACATCTACCTAAGGCCACTTCTGGCTCCAATCCTCTCTCACAACCTTAACTGCTACAATTATGCAGATACCCAGATCATTTTAAAGACTCCTAAGGCTCCCCACTTCCCGACCTCGCCTCTTGCCTCTCGAACATCGACCTATGGATGATGACCAACCACCTTTTCCTCAACCCGGGCAAATCAGAAATCCTAATATGCGGCAAAACTGCTCTTATTCCACAACCTATACCATGGCCACAGGCCCTGGGAGCCCCACCTGCCACCTCCCCATCCATTAAATATCTTGGATGCACCATGGATGCGTAGCTATCTCTTTTCAAATACATCAACTCTGTATCCAGAACTTGCCACTTCCAATTACGCATCCTAAAGCAAACCTTTCCCTATCTCTCCTATCCTCAAAGAGTCTCTTCTGGCCATCGTCATCTTCCACCTACACTATGCCAACTCCCTCTATCTCGGTGTCCCAGATCGCCAGCTCAGGAAGCTCCAACAAATTCAAAACTCAGCTGCCAGACTGCTCATTGCCATCTCGCCCAGAGAGCATATCACCCCCGCCCTCAGAGTGCTACACGGGTTCATTATCAGCCTAAGAGTGCCCTTCAAGGCCATGTGCATCACACACCGAGCCCTCCATAATACAGTCTCTGAGTTCCTACAGAATAAAAACATCCACTAACAAACCCTCCAGAAACCCCAGATTGGGGTTGTCTCTCCTCCTCACTATTCCCCCTTGCCACTCCGCTAGAGTTGGTGGCTTGGCCTTCTCTAGCCTAGCTCCCACCATCTGTAGCACTCTTCCTCTGCAAATCTGCTGCACCAAGGACTACCTTTCCTTCCAAAAAAGTCCTCAAAACTGGCTAGTTGCTGCATTCATCTGTAAGCCGTCCGTAACATTGCAATTTGCAATTTGACCATATGAACACTCACCACCACACACTATCAAACACCAATCATGACCTTGGTTCCAACAAGCACCACCTTCATCTCGTTTTTCACACTATGAAATTTCACCGGATTGATTAGTCACTGCACCTTGCACGTATGGGGAAAACAGGCAAATCGCGGTCAATACGGCCATGTCTCGTGCCAGAAGGCCAGGTGGGGGTTTCTTGTGCATTGCTCCAGAAAGGCAATCGAGAACTAGTTTGTTTGTTTGTTTGTTTGTTTGTTTGTTTATTCACTTTTTATGCACACCAGGCCCGTGAGTAACAGGGCGCAACGATGAGAAGAATGCAAAGCTTACAAGGTTACATAATAAAACAAATATAAAAGATCCAGTATACATATACAACTCTGACATAGATACAAAATATACAAGAGTACAGTTTAGTAGATATTATGCTAGATATATAGAGTACGTTAGTATAACCTAGATTAGGAGACACAGGTCATCTAAGCAGTTACACCAGGGCAAGTGTGGGTGGGGAGCGTCAGGTGGTGAGCAAGTAAGGGTCAGTGGAGATGATATGCTTGGTTACACTTTTTCTGAAGTGTAGGTAGGGTTGAACTAGTCCGGAATCACACTGGAAGGACTTGAGGGGGAGGCGGGGATCGCACCTGGATGAACTACAGGATTGCCCTCCCACAGTAAAGGTAACGATTGTGAAGGTTTCAGTATGAACACAATACCTGGGAAGATTTACCGTGCTCTCCACCTAGAGGAGCCTATAAGTATAGCCTGTGTTCCTCTAGTTGCAATTTGTGAAGCTTAGACTTTAGCTAACCATTTTATTGCAGCTGCAAGAATCGACAGAGGAAGCCTCTACCTCTAATTACTTGGTACACTGGCCTATCTTGGTATAGCCAATCTGAATACACTTTCTTTCTGTGGCATGGCATTGTTTACTGACTGGGAGAGCTTGCATGGTAATACTGGCAGAGATTGTTGCAGCATGCAAGGACATGTATAGGCACAGCTAGCATGAACATTTTTATATACATATGTTGTGGGAAAAGGCATAATGAAAGTGCATTGGAAAATGGTCCTGTGCACCGTTGGTAACTTTCATCTATTGGTGTGAAGAATTGGATTCCGCTCTGCAGAATTACAAGGATGAGTAGGGGTAAAATGGCCCATTCAGCCCTCCCACATCTACAAACCCAAACCCAACGCAATCATAAAGGTAAAACATGGTCAGTTAAGAGATATACTTCCTTCGCATTTTGTGGTAACATGGGCCGAGGGAAGGTTATGCTCTTAAGAGAGGTCTGAATGCGATCCAGTAGCGACCCAACCAACACAGTTACACAATACAAAATAAAGGGAACGTCCAATCAAGGTTCTATTCAAATACATATATACTTTAATTAAACATGCCATCTGAAAAAGAGTGAAATAAAAAACACTGTACAAAACCCAACCCTGTGTAAGAACAGAGAGGAAGCAACAGACTGAAGAAAGTAGCCCTCTGAGCGTGAGTGCAGGGGTGATAGGCAAATACAAATCACAAAAAGGATTTGTCTTGGTGAAAGAAGGTTCTGAGGTGACTTAACTAGCCTCTACGGACCCAGTGGACAGAGAGAGCAGTTCCTGGTGAACAGTACCAGTTTTCGGTTCTTTGGTGGGCTGACGGAATCGAACCCGGTGTCAAACGTTGATTATAATTATAATTGTTCTTTTATAATGCACTTAATACCAGAGATTGGTTTCCACGCGTGGAATCGGAATTCATGCTTGTGTTGCAACGTGTTGTCTGGCTTCCAAGACAAACGCGGTGCCCATGAGCTATCTCCCCTCACGACGCGAGTAGATAAAACTCAGTTTGGGCATGTTGGATTGTTTGCTCCCAAGCAGCAAGTGGGCATCGAGTAGGGGCTAATGAATTTGCTCTGTGCGGTCTAAGGGGCTCTCAACGATGCCGGTCAGGGTTATCCTAGGATCTCTTCACAGTTGAGCCAGGCTCAGTTAGGCATTAGCCGTTGGGAGGGGATGATGTGGGATGTTCCAGTGGATTGCGTCGGCAGACAACGGTCATTGAAATGGTGATCTTGGGGGCCTCAATGTGCGAGTCGGAGATGCGGCCATTTGGGGGCTAGCCGGGTCGAGCCGTGGTTGTCACCATTGGCTAGAGCCCGCGTGTGACTCTCCAGCAGTTCAAATGAGGTCCCGCGTTGAGTAGTGGATCCAGGCATAGCAAGTGACGGGCTCAGCTAAGGCACAATGCAGCATTGAGCTGGTTTGAAGTGCAAACAATAGTTCAGATTGGTGGAGGAGCACAAAAGCCAACACTTGTGCCTTTCCTCTCATTCAAGGTGCAGCAGAACAGGGAGCTTTAGCTGGTCTTGTCCTCCAGCTGCTGTGAGCCCCACACAGATGAACTCGACAACAGGTTGGTTCCGTTCAGAGACGGCTCTACCAGCATTAGGATATTCCGGTGCAGAGTGGCAGGTTCTTGTCCACAGCAAAGGTTCACCCGCAATGTGCCCTGGGAGTGGGTAGAGTGCACATCTCTTTTCTGCCATGGACAGCTTCTTCACCTCAGGCTGGGGGCTTTGGAAAGTGCCTCTTTCCCAAAGGAAGTCCAGTGAGTTCTTAGCAGGTGCTTCAGAACAAATTTTTAGAATTTTAGAATGTCTTCAGAGGTTCTGCAGAAGGGGTGGGAGACACCTTCTTTTAAAGGCGAAATTTCCCAGGTACTTGCACTATAGCTAGCCTGCCTTAGTGGTCCAATCTTTGCTCTTGGGAGGACTGGACCTTGCCCATCTGATGTCACACCGAAAGTGCTTTGCTCCAGAGTAAGTGGAGAAGAGAAAAAAGAGAAAGAGACAGAGAGAAACAAAATGGTGGAAGTTCCTTCCATTACCCAGAGCACTCCTGCCTACTCTAATCCTGCCCTCCACTAGGAACAAAGGCCCTTAGAGATGCAGCAGCCATGTGTGAGGGTATACCTTTTGAATGGATGTGCTCCTTTAATGCCCTTACCCAGGACAGCGGCCTGCTGTGCGGCTGTCTTTGGTATCGGGCAATGTCTGCCCGCTGAAAGAGTTCAAAGAAGAGTGCCCATCCTCCAGTTTCCTGTCCTGCCATTTGGTACTCTCCTCCCGGATGACCAGAATAGACATCCCCTTCCACAGCAGAGCTGACTCACAGGAGCTGACACATGTGCGATATTAATTGGAATTTGGCAGCTATGATCATAAGTAGTGCCGTGCACTATGCTTGAACACGGGCATTGCTTTATTTTTGAGCTTTCCCTGCCACCAGCATGGATTACTTATGATCATTGTAGCTTTGGTACAGGGGGCATATCTTAAATGCTGCCCCTGTGATGCAGAAATGTGGCTGTCGCTGTGGCTGTCGTGTGGCTTCTTGTGACCTTTGAACCTGCTTTACGCCATGGGTAGAGCAGGCGCTGAAGATAAGGTTACTGGTGTAGCAGGGAACAAGTACACTGTGCTTTTAACGGAAAGGGGAATCTTGTTAGCAGATTGCCCTATCGCAGATGGAATTACTTGCTTCATTTTATTTATTAAACAAAAATAAATAAAACAGGCCTTTGCACCCTTGCCAGATGGCAGATCCTCACAATTGTTTTTTTTCATGTGCTACCATGCAAAATTGATTGCAAACTCTGTGACATTTCACCCAATTTTTCACAAAACAATGCCCCATTTTAACCCATTGTTTTAATTATGTTTGTGAGGGTGGAACCCATTGAACCACTCTTGTTTGGTTTGGGTTCCCTTGGTGCCCTTGGTCGCTCACACATATTAGACAAATGCATTTCCGCCCCTCAATTTAAACAATTCACAGCCGCCACTGACTATAACCACTATTTAAATCAAGCTGGAATTGACTACGAACTGGGCGAAGAGGAGTTGTGGTCACTACTGATGAATGGTAATGATGAATCTTGCATTGGAACTGGGCGAAGAGGAGTTGTGGTCACTACTGATGAATGGTAATGATGATTCTTGCATTGGAATTGGGGGAAGAGGAGTTGTGGTCACTAATGAGGAATGGTAATGATGATTCTTGCATTGGAACTGGGGGAAGAGGAGTTGTGGTCACTACGGATGAATGGTAATGATGATTCTTGCATTGGAATTGGGGAAGAGGAGTTGCAGTCACTACTAATGAATGGTAATGATGAATTGTTCATTGGAACTGGGGGACGAGGAGTGTGGTCACTACTGATGAATGGTAATGATGATTCTTGCATTGGAACTGGGGGAAGATGAGTTGTGGTCACTACTGGGGAATGGTAATTATGATTCTTGCATTGCAACTGGGGTAAGAGGAGTTGTGGTCACTACTGAGGAATGGTAATGATGATTCTTGCATTGGAACTGGGGGAAGAGGAGCTGTGGTCACTACTGATGAGTGGTAATGATGATTCTTGCATTGGATCTGGGGAAGAGGAGTTGTGGTCATTACTGATGAATGGTAATGATGATTCTTGCATTGGAACTGGGGGAAGAGGAGTTGTGGTCACTACTGAGGAATGGTAATGATGATTCTTGCATTGGAACTGGGGGAAGAGGAGTTGTGGTCACTACTGATGAATGGTAATGATGAATCGTGCATTGGAACTGGGGGAAGAGGAGTTGTGGTCACTACTGATGAATGGTAATGATGAATCGTGCATTGGAACTGGGAAAAGAGGAGTTGTGGTCACTACTGATGAATGGTAATGATGAATCGTGCATTGGAATTGAGGGAAGAGGAGTTGTGGTCACTACTGATGAATGGTAATGAATCTTGCATTGTATTCTTCACAATTTTGTGGAGAAAGAGAGTATCGATCCTGGAAGCCCTTGGTGTGTATTGAGAGAGGATGGAGAGGGTGACTGTAGTTGCTGGGTGGGGACTGACTGTTGTTTTTGTTTAATGTCTGTTTCTTCTTGTGTGTGGTGAATGAGTGGAGAAATGTGATTGTGGACGTCTTGTGTGGATTTGAGGGTGGATGTTCTTTTTGTATTCTTTGGCCTGTAGTTTGTTGAAAAGTTGTCTTTAGTACAGCTGTGTAACACATAATAATAAAAAGAGAACTGTCAAAAACACACAATAATGGAGGAGAGATATCGACACTCTTCCCCGAACCACAGAAGCCGAATGAATTTGACCCTCCCACCGTGGTTGGCACAGGTGCCTGAAGTAGTACACAGGACACCACGTGGCAGCCAATGGGGGGAAGAGGAGTTAGGGAGAGGTTGTGGATGGGGTGGGGGAAGTTAGGAACACCGGAAAAAGGGTTAGGGCAATCCTAAGTTGGATAGGTGAGGGGAAGCACCAGGGAAAAACCCTCCCTATCTGATACCTGTCTCCTGACACCTGAGTAATCTACTGCACAGAACTAGACCATACATAAACACACCTTAATATGTGTGAACATGACGCATGAACAAACACAGAGTATCATAACACACACATGTAGTAGCAAGCGGAATGAACACAGGACAATGGGGTATCTCCCATGTATGAAGCACAAAACACATGGCCCATGGGGCAAGCTTTAAGCAATACATAGATACATAAGCTTCTCTTCTCTGTAATCCTGATCCAGGGAAAGGGAACAGAATTTGATTCACATGAAGGCTAGACTATGTAGTCTTATAATCACGAGTTAGCAGCACTTGTTATTAGCAATACTGCCGACATAACAGTTCAGTTGTTTTCTCCCCAGCTGATTATGAATGCCAACCGTAGCACCCAAACTTTTGCCGTAGTAGATTGCAGTCATAAATACTCAATGCAGGTGAAAGTACTTCATGAACTTAGCCCCCACCCCGCAATGTAGCAAGCACGTATCTGAGCTCTGAGAGCCCTGCGGGACTTCTCGGAGGGAAGGTAGAACGCCGTGATCAGCCGCCGGAACGCCTGCTTGGTCCTGTGAAAGCGAACGCCTGCGGCTTCAGAGGTCAGCTTGTCAGAGCTTCGCCGCCCATGGGTTCCGTCAGCGCACCACCGTACTGCTCCAAACACCAACCGCACCCAAGAATAATAAGCCACACCTGTTCACGCGCCGTTGCTCCTTTATGCTGCCCGAAATCACTGCAGCTGGCAACGCACACGTGACAATGCGCCCGTGTCCTGGACTACATACTCCCACGGACTGCTAGGAACTGTAGTCTCACCTCCGTATGCGCATTTCAGAAGGCAAAGCTTGTCACTCCCTGGCGCTTCCAACCCTTATTCCTCACAAGAACATATTTGTATATCTGATTCTCGATTGCCATTGTGTGCAAGCCTCTGATTGGACATGTGTGTACAGAACACCGTAGTAGAAGGTTATTACGTTAATCAAACAGGCCTGTCAGTTTCTCACGCCGCTCCTATGATTTTGACGTTTCGGCATTTCCTTCATATGCCAGCTCTTGATGTATTGTGCCCCACCCCATCATACGTGTAGTACTACAATCCCAGAATCCCGAGAAAGCAGAACTGGATATCCTCCACACAAGCACCTGCCACGAGCACTCAAGATGTGTGCGCCTAGTTGAGGCTCCAGACCAGAGCACTCACACTCTCTGGCCTGGGTAGGAGAAGCAGCTGACTCTTTAGCTCACATAGCATTGCACTTATCGCCCGAATTCATGATGTGGACAACAGAGCAGTCGGAACATCTCATGCCTGGCATTCATATGTGCTCCAATGTGGGTGTTATCCAGGCTTAAAGCAGCAGGACAGCGGCCAGCGGCCCCATGTCATGCATGGAACCTTAAGCCAGGGCTGACTTTTCACACTGCATGTTGGGCCTTGTAGTTTCGCTTTTCACATTCACGGTATAGGCCTACACCTCCCAGCAGGCAATGCAATGGCATGATACTGTCGGAAGGTGTCAAGCATGATGTGTGGCCGCTTGGAAGTATGTCCTACTGGCTGCATATGCAACTATGATGCGATAGTTGAAAGACCTATGAACAGTATTTGCAACTCTAAAGGCCATTTAGCTTTCATTTACTGCAAGGCAAAAATTGACATTGACTGGCCACAGTTTCTCTCATCACAAAAAGATAATGGGAGCTGTTAATCTCCTATTTCTCAGTGGTAAAGGGTGTCAGCGGGCGTACAGTTCAAAGTTCGTGTAAGCTAAGTGTAAAGAATTTCATGTAAACAGGAAATGAAAACCAAGTTCCCTGCCAGCAACATCTGGCACCATAACAGGTGCAAACACAGAATTGCCTCAACATGAAGCCCTGCCGCCTGAGCAGCAGTTTCTCAGCCCACGTGTATCCAGGCTGTGAGGGGATGCCACACGCTACTCTAACAGGCAGTGCTTTAAATGGGCCGGTCCTACCCGGACCTCAGTACCCGCACTTCTTATTTTTTGAGCATCTGAGTACCTGCACTTCTCAACTCCTGAAAGAGAGTACCGGTACTCAACTATTTTGCCAGGTGAAAACAAAAGCGTTTCATATCACTTTATAACAACACTTAAAGTTCTAAGCTTCTGCAGCCTTCGCTGGGGAAAGCAGCACCCTCTCCCTCCTCCTCTCCCCACCACCCGAAGTGTCCATAGGGCCCACCCTACAGAACAATGGAGGGCCAAACGCGCATCTAGTGTGTGTTCTCAGCAAACCAGGCGGGGAACACTGTTTCGCTGAGTGGGCATCGCCTGTTACCATTGGTGTCCTTTGATGGAGCAGGGCTTGTTTTGGAAAGCCTTGGAATTACTTTTTACAAATATTTCTTTGTTATTAGCAGTGCCTATTCTGATATGTAAATGTTTAAGTGTTTGGAGTTGTGATGGAACATTGCTCCAGTTACCCACCGAATTCCTTATTAGGCAATGAAAGCGAGCAATAATAAAACTGCCCTTCTAAAGCTTAGTTTACAGCTATGAGGTCGCCTAGTTTGATATGTAAAAAAGAAAGTCTCATTTTACCGGGATATTCAAACTTTCATAACACAATGCATAACATCAAAATGGAAGTTTGAGTGAAAGGATCCCAGATACACTGCTTTACCAAACTGTGTGACCCTTGGCACATCATTTTATCTCACCGGGCATTGCCTACAAACGGGGTGTGCATAAGCGGGACCTATGCTCAAGGTCCCATGCCAAAACGGCCGGCGCCGAAAGAGCTGCGCCGGAACGTGGCTTGGTGAGTACCTGAACTTCTTTTTTTCCATGGCTAACAATTCGGTGTAATTCACCGACGACCCCAAAACAATGACATCAATACTCAAGATCCAGCAAGTTCGAATCTTATTGAGCTGACTCAGCCTTTCATCCTCCCAAGGTCCAGACATTGAGGGATTTATGTTGTTTTTTTTTTAATTAGGAGCTCGCCGCTTCTACATTTTCATTCATGCACCATGCCCTATCTCCCCCCACCTGTGGCATTTATGGGCGGTCTCCCATAATTCCCCCATCCCCACCAAGTAACCCTTCCCCCGTCAATCGTCTCATTTTCTTCTTGTGAATCAGATGTGCTAATCCAATTCTGAGGCTACGGAATTATTGCTCTTTTCTGCAAATGAACTGCCTACTCCCAGATATAATAACACCTATTATACATTTCCCAGAAATGCCCTGTGCAAAATCTAGGACTGAAGCCCCAAGAACTACGTGTCCCAAAATGCATTCTTCTTCACTCAATAAAGATGCCTCTACTGGCCTACACTGCGAAGAATGCACTGTGCCTCCCACAATACAATGACCTCCCCCCGCCCCCATCCCCGGAAGACTACATGCCCCAGAATTCACACTGCCTCATTCCGAACAAAGGCACCATAGAACTATTTTGCTGAATTAGTTTTGTCCTCTCAATGTTTATGCCCCGAGAGGCCAGATTAAAGAGACCGTATAGGCCCTCATTTCCAAAAGACAAATGCATTTTACATCGGATGTCGATGAAATGATCAGATTAAAAAAAAATGAATGTTTGTTTTTTCTAATAATGAGGGGGGAGCCCCTCCAAACTCCCCCACCCCTCTTCCTTAACTAGTGCCCTTGGGGCACCCCACGCCTATATTGTAACACAAACGACCCAAAAGTTCAGAAAATACAGGTTAAACAATTCGGTAATTTCTCCTTACGCTTTATTCTATTCGATCAATTATAGAGATGCCTTTTACATCACTCGTTACAGATAGCCCCCACGTGCCTATATATCCCAGTAGTCACTCTGCCTCACTCACTACACATGACCCACATGACAATCCCATGAAGCGCTTGATACAAAGTGGAGGGCAGAGTGCTGCAGAGAAATCAGCTTTGCATGGATGTGAACCAAACCTAGAGGCCCATGACACAGATCCCCTCTGGCTGAGGGCTGACGGCGAGAGGTAAGGGCCAAACACTGGGTGTTTGCAAATTGATTGCCTAACGGCAAAACGAGAATTCACCGAGCTGTGGGTTCTGTGTTCAAGGGACCAGCCTGGCGCCCGTTACTTGTAAATTCAGAGTGAGTTGTGAGTATCTAGGTCGGGAGCCAGGGTCCAACATAGGTCAGCGTACGTGGCTTGTCTCAGTATATTCATGTGTATTTTTGATTCAATGTTGGTACAAGAAGGAGAACTTTAATAGCAGAATTAACAAGGACGTAATTTCACCAAAACACCAGGGGTAGCGGAAGTGACATCACATAACCATTGACCTCTGATGAAATCAAAGGAAGTGATGTCATTTTATTATATATATATATATTTTATATTATTTGACCAACCCCGAAGTGACATCACAGGAAGCAATGGAACACGACTGTTTACCCCTGGACAAAACAGGAAGTGGCATCACATAGCATTGTTTCTAAGTACACTATGAAAAATATGGTTACAATATCACTGTAATGTGATATACATTTCGTACAAGAATGGATCACCATATGTATCGGCAGAAAAAAACATGCTATAACTGCAACTTGCGAAAATCAAAATACATAGTCGGAAATTGATCTACTCTAGATGCTTTTTGGAGGATTGTATCTGCATTGTGAATTTGAGGTGTTTAAGAACAAACTAAATCAGTTATTCACCCCCTGAAGTGTGCCTGAAATAAACCTTTAATTAATCTAGCAATTATTGTATAGAATTCCAGAAAGACACATTATTTGTCATTCCTATTCTTTCTTATTTAGGGTCACTACTCAAAGTGTTACACTTGTGAAAACCACTGTTTTTTTTTTTTTAAAGAAGCCTGAACAAGAAAGCCAGCCACAAAAAAAACAAAGAGGCACGCAGCACTGGCCACAGCCCAGGAGCTTCAATTTGTAAAAAAGGAAAAGAAGAAAAAAAAAAACTTTTTTTTGTGGTAGCAAGGGAGACCTTAGGGGTCGCAAGTGCGACCCCTGGCAACCTCTAAATGACGTTCCTGAGCATTACTAGTGCTAAGTCTGGACCTAAGGAAGTGTTTGCCATTCTTAAAGAGCTTGAGGGCACCAAACATAATGGTAGCAATGACTACTTGAGCGACAGTGGGATTGACTCCAGCCAGACTGGCTTCGCCAAGAAAATTGACCATCACCGTCAGGACATTAGGTCTCAGCAGGCTGATCTTCAGGAAAATCCACTGCTGCTATATCTTCGGAACAGAGTCTCATCTAGTACAGAAACTACTATCCCCCAGTTCAACCTTTGTCAAGCCTCTGAGTCAGATATCTACAGGATCGTACTAGGTCTCAAGTCAACCACCTGTAAAAGTGATGCTTGCCCTGCAAGTATTATTAAAGTTTCTATAAATTGCCTTGCACCATTGATAACTGTTAGGAAAGATTTCGTAATTGTAGGGAATTTTCCTTCCATGTGGCAACCCCTAAACTTTTTGCTGTTGTTTTTCACCTTGTTCTTGACTTTGCCAGAGAAGTGCAGCCTTCTGCCGCACTCCTCTGGGCTTTCGCTCCTTCTTACGGGGAAACTGACATGCCCTTAAGACAGTCAGTACCGGGGAACGCTGTTTCCCGTAGTTTCTTTTATCATGTTGCGGCTTTAGTGCAACATGACACAAGAGGGCACTGTAAGCTAAGTTACAGCTCTCTTGGGTCTCTAGCCTTCTACAGGCCCTAGATACTCTTTTAGGATGGTATTTTGATCGGTGCAAGTCATTCAGGGACTGGAATGGTGGCAGCGATCGTTTTGTTTATTTTGAGCTCCTTTTGGCGTTCTGAGCACGTTTTTCGCGCTGAACCCAAAATGGTGGCCTGGCTCCCAAAATGGCCAGAACACGAGGCTCCTTTGTCCTGTCCACTGACCGTCTTGCTCCCTTCACCTTCCCCAGGTCGGGCGACCCGGGGCCTTCCTTATTTGGGCATGTACTTTCCCGCGAAACGTGGTTGCTTTCGCGGGCTTCTACATGTCGTTTGTGTGCCTCCAGGGTGTGGGCTGGGATGTCTGGTCCCAATACACATCCTGGGTGCCAGAGAGTCTAGGGTGGTGTGAATGCCTGGGACCACCGTGGTCCGTGATTGGTCCACGTATGGTATGTGTGTTGATGAGCGGATCTCCCATTGGCTCCCCTCCGTTTTGGCGCGAAGGGAACCGTGGATAAGAGGGGGCTGGAAACACCACTACCATGTCGATCTCCTGAGTTCTCACGAACGAAGGAATACAGGAGCCAAGTATCCTGCAACCAAGAGGCTGGACCGAGGAATCGCTGGTGACCCGCTGAAGGAATCCTCCTTTGCACTGCTGTCGTCCTGTGAAACCCTTTCCTCCTTTGATCGAACCAGAAGGCCTGTACTGGTGCTTCGACCTTTGGAATAGCAGGAACAGCTATTCCCGGCGACTTCATCATCTCCTGCCAAGTAAGCCTTCGGAAGTGTCTCTGGGCCATCCAGTTGACTGACCAGCTTACAAGGGAGTCCTGCTCTGTAACCGCCACCAGGTTGTGTTGTATTTCGAGTCCTGGTCACTCTCCCACGCTTCGTACACTTGGCGTTCCCAAGTCTGAAGGGAGGAGTGTACATTTGGCTCGAATACACCCGGCCGCTCCGTTGTCCTGCTGCGGCAACAAACTGTGCTGGTTTCGTCGATTGGGACGTCTTTTTGCTCTACGAGGCGTTCCCTGCTCTTCTGAACCTGCCAGCTGCTGAAACTAACGTGGAGAAGCCTGGGTCTGCTTGCTTCGGGGACCGGTGAGTAGTTTAGCTAGGATCTGGTCGCCCTCCTGCAGTATCCCATTGCTTTTCCCTGCTGTGTAAAAACAGCACCCGTTTGGCCGTACTCGCGCTCTGCTTCTGCCCGCTGTGGAGGCTGCGCTTGAGTTGCGGAACCTGTTCTCCTTCTGCTGTGCACTAACCCGAACTGCCTGACTTCCTCCGAAGAGCTTCCCCTTTTGCCCGTTGGCACCGGCGTGGCAGGTACTTTGAGCACAAGGCTCCACTCTTCGCAGGGCTCGGACTTCCATCTAGTTAGGTGCCTCTGAAGGCGAACTGAGTCTAAAGCGTTATCGCACTGCCTGTTTTCCTCCCTGGCAGGTGGACTACATATTTCGTGCTTTAAACGCTTGCGACTGTGTATTTGTATATATATTGTGTTGATATGGTATGTGTTGGTTTAGTATTGTGATATTGTGATTTTCTCGCTACGGTCATTGTTTTAAAGGCCTTAAAATAAATGTGTATCTATTTTTGATATAACAACTGTTTGGAGTAGTTTGTCAGCGCTCTTGCTTTGTGTGCTCACTGCGGGCTTTCAGTCACCCTCACCCCTCTTGAGACCTAGTCTTGACCGCCGCGATCGCTACCTTGATTGGTCTGGCTTGTCCAGAGGTTACCCTGTTCCAAGTAATTAGGTTGGCCTTCTGAACTTCTGCGCCACCAGGTCAGAGTTCAGAAATCCGTCTTAACAATAACACATATCATGAATTAATCTTTTGCCACTTGTAGCGTGCCTTTGAGCCTCAAAGAGGCATGGCTGACTCCGTTGCTTAAGAAGGCGACACTGGACCCTGGGGTTGCAGGCATCTACCATCCTATAAACAATGTTCCTTTCTTGTTAAAAATCATGGCTAGGACGGATTGCCTGCAGCTTCAGGAACACATGGAAAACCATGGCCTTCCTGGAATACAGCAATCTGGCTACAGGAAACACCATGGGGCGTAGACCACACTGATTGATCTCAGGGCAAGTCTCACTGAAACTGTAGAAAGGGGTCACACCATGTTACTTATGTTACTCAATCTGTCCGCAGCTTTCTATCTCGTGGATCACCCACTACTGCTAAAAAACTTATCGAACTTGCCAACAGTTCTGAGCCAACTACAGCTTGGATTAGTTCCTTTCTCGGGTAACAAATCTCCAGGGTGTCAGCAGCAGACTTTAAGGCGTCAAAGGTCACTGTAACATGCAGTGTTCCCCATGGATGGTGTTTATTCCTGGCCCTTTGCAACCTATACCTTTGTCCACTGTTTGACCTCCTGGATGAGGTACGGGTAAAATATTCCAACTACGTGGATAACACCCAGCTGATTTTTTTATTGACTGGTGATTATGACCTTGGCTCCTGGACAATCAATCGTGTTTACTCACTAGTACAACCCTGGATGGCTGTCAACTCACTGGGCCTCATTACGAGGAAGGCGGTATAGGGTTAACAGCGCCGGTAGAGCTGTCAGCGCAGTTAACCCTCTACCGCCTCATTACGAGGTCTGCTCGCGGGTCTCTCTAAGGACGTCTGGTAAAACCAGGCGTCCTTAGCGGGACCCGCTAGCAGAGCAGGATGCTAACAACGGGCCCGTCATTAACAGGCCCAGTTGTTAGCAGCCTTCCCTTTCCTATTGCGCCCTATGGGGGCTCAAATGGGAATGGGGATGTACTGGGTCCGGGTCCCAGGAAAGGGAATTACCGAATGGCCCGGTAATTCCTCATTCCTGGAACCCGGACCCGGTACCCGGTATGGGGATAGCCATGCCGCTAAGAGCGGCATGGCTACATCCATACTTGTAATGAGGCCCACTGTCCTTTAAATGAAGTAAAACTGAGCTGCTCTCAGTCGGGTCTGCCCAGAGATTAGGAAACTTTAAAATAGGTGCAACCAATTTCTTATCGCTTGCTGTAATATTCTATTAGCATCATCTGTTAAGTCCTTGGGAGTTGTTCACGATTCTAATGTATCCATGAATAATCATGTTGCACATCTTAGATCCTCCTGTGCACACATGACCAAATTAATTAAACAGATCAGGGCTTATCTTTCTTCACCCATTTGGCCTACCTTGGCCGGACTGTGATCAACACCAAAATTGACCACAGTAATGGTCTGCTGGCTGGCTCCTCTAAAGCCAGTTTAAAATCATTGCAGACCATACAGAATGGTGCAGGTAGAGCTGTAAAAGGTCTCTGAAGGACGTCACACATCACTGAGGCCAGGAGAGAGCTCCATTGGCTCCCGGTGTGCCATAAAAGCTCACACAAAATCATGTCCTTAATGTACAAATGTCGTTCTGGATGCACGCCTGGTTAACTTGTGAATCGAGCACAGGCAGCTGTGGCATCCAGAGTAATCCAATGGGAATAACAGACTCCGACAGGCACGCATTAAATTAAAGACCTTTGGTGGCACAAGCTTTAACAACTGCGTCCCTGAGCTCTGGAACAAGCTTACAACTTTCCTGCGGGAGGTTACGAACTTGAATGGCTTTAAGAAAGCCATACAAACGTACTTGTTGAACTCGAATTACTAATTGGCCATTACTGCAACCTCATGGCCCAGCTGGACTTTGAATACTGTTAGCTCCTGGCATTTCTTATGTTGTTTCTCTCTTGTCTCGTTTTTTGTGCGCAGTGAGGCCTGAGGGAGAGTGGTGCATTATAAGAAATTAAATAAATAAATAAATAAATGAAAATAACCATTTCAAAATTCTTCAAAAACACTGGCTGTTCGCCAGTATCAAGACATGTATGGAATCGAAGAAAAGTTACTTGAACAATTAAAATTCATAAGCATATATTCATTTAACATAGCTCTCCTGTGTGTACAGTGTGGGGTTGTGAATGTATTGGCTATGTGCAGGCCATTTAAATGTAGGCAAGAACAATTGCCTCTAACTCCTACAGGTTTGTGATTAGGAAAATAATACTCTCAAGGATTGTGCACTCTTCCCTGAAAATGTGTGTGCAACCTTCTCAGAATATGTATGTGCCACTTTCCCTGAATGTGTGTATGTATCTTTCAATCTATATATGTGGGTACCTTTCAATCTACATATATGTGGAGAGTTTTCAATCTGTATGTGTGTCAGTGTTCAATTTTCAATCTGTATCTATTTTTTTGCCTTCTGCTCTGCAAATCTTGAACTGGAGATGCCATATTCTCCAGTAATATTCTCCTTTAAGTAGGTTCCATGTTAAAACACCCTTTCCCTGTCACATTACCCATAGGTCTGACTGTGTGTTTAAAGATAATGGACTTCGGGGGTTCAACTCTTTGCACACTTTTCTTTGAATAAGATGAATTCTTTGTTTTAATTTCTGATGCACGATCATCTAATTTATGACTAGATGTCCAACCAGCTGCAAATGTGCAAGATATCACATTAGACACTAGTGTGTCATGACTACACCATGGCCTTTGTGATTCTATGCCAGCATAAGCAAAGGATTCTATTTAAAGGTGCTTAGTTTTACAAAAACATTTCTGCATTTAAGTTACCCAAAAATGCTGTTCATTTTAAATAGTGCCTTTCATTCCAAACAGGCATTAGGTTTTAGGAAATTACATCTTACTTTGAACTCAATGTAAATGGGAGAGAAAGGGCAGGATATTTAACTCTACACTTGTATCTTTGTCACTTTAGCATTCCCCTTGACTCCTAGCCCTCAATTCCCTGGGTTTACAATGGACAGTCTACAGGGACAATTTGGAATTAGATTGGGATTTCTACTTACATTTTAAATGTGGCTTCTCATTTTGGGGATACAGTTTAGAGCTTCAACCTGGAACTGCTCCTTCAACAAGGTCCTTTTCAATCCAACCCAGGCTGACTGGACCCCGGTTTGCAATATGAGCTGATGACCTCTCTCTGAAAGGACTTCTATTGCCAGCCTGCCTTAGACCAGTCATCCAGATGTCAGCTCTCTTCCCCAGCCACCTCCTTCCAGTTCTATCCGGAAATATTCTTCAATATTCCTCTCCCTGTATCCCCATATTAATAATAATATGATGACTGCTCCATATGTGTGTATGCTATTTTATATCCGTGACCCCTCCTCACCTCTTGTGACTTTTGGAGGAGGAGCTCTTCCCTAAGGGTCCTTGATTTAGAAGGAAAGGGTAAACCCGAACCTAATGTAAAATGGCAATTTAGTTGTTGTCACAAAACCTTTGATTAAAATGTGCTTGTTTAATAAAATACAGATCACTACACTGTCAGAGAGACCATTTCAAAACATGAAATGTGCTAGTGCACTGGGTATTTCTGGAGTTCATTATTTTTTCCCATTTATCTTCATTTGTTTCCATTAGAACCCCGGCGATTTTTATATAGGTTACGAGATATAATTTATTTTGACAACATACAATTTGTTTTACATTAGTAGGACCTTCCATTCTAAAGATAAGATTTTTCAAATAATTCAATTATTTATTTCATATGATTGATTCCTAGATGAAGTGTCTTTTGCTTGTTCGGGGAGATCAGATAATCTTTTGCACGACTTCAGCCAAATAGATTTGATGGGGGGCATGTATTTGATGGATGTGACAGGTTTATTTGAGTCTATATATTAGCCAGCCATATGGCAGTATGTTATTGGTTAACAGGCATGAACACGATGAATCGGGGATTCATCTTTTGTGATGTGGCCAATCTTAGTCCAGATCAGGTCAACATCAAGCTTTATGCTCAGCCATGTTTCATTTCGAGTTATATAACTGCAGTTTTATTCAAAATGTAAATAAATGTGTAGCAAAATACAATGGACATATGCCTCATTTCTACCTTACATTTCACATCATTTTCAGTTCAAAGGAAACATATTGTAATGCACATGTGGATTTTTCTTCTATACTGGGAATCCAGGAGCATAGCGCTTGCAGTGAAATCCCGGAATTGTCCCTTGAGGGTTTAAAGCTTGGAATATATCTCTCCAGACCTGCTAAATTATTTTGGATGTGGTAAGCACATTCTTGTTACATGTGTCGCAGTTCCAACTTTAATGTGTATCTTTCCATGTCTCTACTTACTGATCAGGCAATAGTTGAATTGATACACACATTGCATTTGTGTCTTTAAAGCATGAACTGAGGCCTTTTTATATGTAGAAAGTTGTTTAAATAATCTCAGTTCTCTGCATGTCCATCAACTGTCCAGTCTCTAGATTCAATTAAAAGGTCTTAGAAATGGTCGCAATATCTCTCTCTCGGGTGCGCAGTTATTTGAATCTCTTATTTTACGAGAAAGCTCCCTTTCCATCATGGCAGTCAAAAAGAGGCAGAAATTGCCCACACAATCACATAGAACCAATGGCTCAGTTGGTGGCTTCTTCCCAAACTCTTTCGGGCAATACCTCTCTCACTCTATAGACAGACCTTTCTGTTGTCAGTTCACTTCAGGCCCTCATGCTTTAGGTCCAACGTTCCTTACACAGCACATTATTACACACAATTCACAATGATTGAACTTACATGCTCTTTGTGTGAACCAACTATTACAACTCGGCAGTAAAGAAATTCAAATACCTCACAGGGGGCTTTCAGTGTATCATCAAGACACCACACACACCCATCAAAGTACTATTACTCCACCCACCATATGTGCAGGGAATGTCAGCACGCAGAGAATGGAAATGTGGGTTGCCCTCCTGACTGCAATCAACATACAGTTGGAGAACATCTTACCAGAAGACGCTCCCCTGCAAGGTGTTACATTCACTTAACACCATGAATGTGACATCCAGCTTTCCACAACTCTATATGATGTTTTTCAAGCATGCCCATCAGACAACATACACCCAGACACTCATGTCTTTTATTGTGATGAAGGCTCCCACCGGCAAGTAGTTTGGCAGGAGGATGGAGAATGGAAGGAAGAAACACAGGTCTGTCAAGGAAGGAGTGCACAATTCAGTGAGCTGATGGCATTATGTCTCCTCTTCCGGAAGCCTGCCAGAAGGATACCTCATCCCGTTCCCCTGGTGGTAATTGTTGAAATGTAGGTTTTGGGGTTGGATAAATCACTCAGGAGTCAGAGGTGACGTAGACAGACTTTACTGGGTTCTTTTAGTCACAGGTAAGTACACAGGGATAAGTAGGGCAAACATAAGACAAGTCTATGGGAGAAAAACATCCACCGGTCCCCCTGTGGTTAGTTCCCAACTGACTTTTCTGGAACACATCACATACATCATCACATTCTAGTCAGCCAACATTCCATACCAAACATTCCAGGTGCAGACACACACACAGACAGGAAATAGCCTCATAGCCAGAATAGGTAAAACCCAACGGTAATCAATGACTCTGACTGCCTCTTCCAGTCCGGTATGATTTGTGGAAAGATCAACAGTACAGAGCTACTGATGGCTTCTATGTGTGCCTCACTGGCATCTTGAAGACAATTGAACAGGCAACATCCTCACATGGTCATATATGGACTGTGACAGTCAAGGCACATACCAAGAAAGGCCCCTGGAGAGAGGGAAACGAGAAGGCTGATGTAGCAGCCATAGAGGTGCAACAGAGAAGGACTGATGCTGCTCTGACATGGTATGACCCCACATACCCTGCCAACGCCATCACTACCGAAGATAATACTGAGACCTGGCAAGCATACCAGAAATACCCTAGTGAACCTCTACACCTTAGCCACAGGAGGCTTAACGTTGCACCGAACAGGACAAAAGTCATGAACACCATCCAGGATGAAGATACTACTCTGGTGGAATATGTGCCAATGTCTAGAAATGGTACAAAAATAAGGAGGATCATTGAATCCTGACCATGCCATACCACTTTGTGCCAGATATACTGCATTGGGCACATGGACACTGGGCTCATTTATTTTACTTGGTGATGAGGCCCGTCCCCTGGGTGTTGAACCTGAGAAGGTGAGGGAGGGCCTAATGGCATACTGACATATATATTACCTTTTGACCAGGGGCCCATTCTTTGATATTCACAGTCAAAATGGTGGTGGGAATATGCGGGCCTCCTGATATAATGGCAAATTCATGTCGGCAGTAGACACGCTGTGCTGAAAAATGGTGGCTTGTGCCCTGGTGTTCAGGTAGACAGGAGTCATCCAGGGGTGGAAGCAGAGACAAGCACAGCCACAACATCAGGTGAGTGGGGTGTTAGGGTGGGGGGAATTAGGGAGAAGGAAATGGTAGTTTGGGGTGACCCCATCCCTTTGAAAGAAAAAGAAAATAGAAAGGTATACCAACAGCACATAGACATCCACATAGAAGATGCAGGGAGAAGAGGGGCATGTATAGCCACAGATGTTTCTCAGTGGAAATGTTTCTAGCTATTTTGGCATCCTTCATGAAATCAGCTGTTCTGGAGCAGTCACTGAAGAACTAATCACCAAGATCCTGAAATTCTAACTCTTAAAGAAAAGTAAGGTTCATATAGTCTAAGCACTAAAGATTGATTCCATTCTAAACAGAATATTCAAATCTTCCAAACATATAGTGCTTCCCATATCTAATAACGAAACCAGGACATCTGGAAGTCAAGGCTAAATGATAAACACAATGGTGATGTACAGACCCTTCCTTATCGTGCACAAAATGTAGAAATCCAAGAAGAGCACACGTGGGATGGTTGTGGTAATGGCTTGGAGAGGGATGAGGGAACCGCTACCTTCAGGCCCCATGCCTTTGGTGCTTATGACTTAATTCCACTCCTGGGAAGGCTGCCTCTGTCATAACAGTACCACCACTCACATTGAGGGGCCCTTGCATCACGCAGGCCTCTAAATTTGGTTACCAACAAGGTTGGCCAAACCGGTCGTGTAGTAACTGACTAATTTCTCTTGATCTGACTTTACATATAGAACAGGTGGAAAATCATCAAATGTTCCACCCGATCACCCTCCTGTGCCTGCAAAAGAACTGCATATACTTGAGGTGCCACTATAAATGGGTTTGCAAGTGCTAGGACTGATCCAGAATGTATGGCCCATGGAAGAGTCTCAAAGGCCTTTCACTGCACTCATGCCAACAAACACCTTTGCGAGATTTTCTTTCTTCAATGGTTCAGAAGGTTCAGAGAAAAAATAAGACTTGTTCCAAATGAACAACCTATTAAAATATGAAAAGAATAAAAGACATTTGGTTTATTTTTCTGAAAAGGATGCTCTCCGTTTGAACAGAACCTCATCTTCCCTAGGATGAGTTGCCAGTCTGCTTTGAGAAGGAAGGATAGTGATTATTCCATGGTATCTTTCTCGACCTTCGCTAGTTAGCGCATACCTACTCAAAGCTTCAGGAAGATCAGTTCTGTGAGGCCAGAATGTCATGCCGATACCAGCAATGGATCAGGGTTCAGAACGGACCCTCTATACATTGTGGAAGATTTGGAGACCTATTAGGTAACAATTGGGGCAGTCACACTATGTAAGACTACACAAGACGTATCTGCTTGGTATAAGGTGGCCCACCTTTTGGTATAGGTTTGTACTACACAGGCTGGTAGTGTGACTGAGCAGCCAGGCCTGTCTCAAGAGGGGTAAATGTGCTCTGTAGAGCTGTAGAGCTGTACAGATGAAATCCATCCATACAAGTAACAAAGTAACACTTACACTCAAGGATTCAGTTATAAATGTATATTTATTTACACATAAGTTTTAGTAAAGCATTATTTAAAAAGACAATTGTTTGTAACAGTGAAGCAAATTTTGGAATCACTTTACAAAGCCAGTAAAGTTGGGGAATGCTCTTTGGTTATGCGAACACATTTCTCCTACACCTTGAAGTGACTTCAATAACAAGGATAGTATTGCATTTATCATAAACACCAATATACTTTTCAGACTCTGGGTTTCAGGAAGGAAGGGTTAAGAAAATGGAAAGGTTAGAAAATACAATCTTAGAACGTGAAGATAGTTTGAATCCTCTAATGAAGTCTATGTAAGCCTTTCCCTGCAGTAAATAGTGTTCAACAAATTACAACCTATGAAGGTGCAAGCAATGCCAAAGTCAATAGATTAGAAGGGTGCCTTCAGGGTGCCGGGATAGCCAAAGTCAATTGGACAAAGTCTATAGTTCTGATGCACTTCTTGGATAAAGTATTTCACAAAGTCAGATAGTTCAAGAAAATCACTAAAGGAACACAAGCTGTGTAGGGGAGTTGAAACTCAACTCATAAAAGGTAAGCCAATGTAATTCTCCAGTGAGAAAACATGACTTAAAGCAATATGGTAAGTGCCCCAAGTCCAAAAGGGTACCTGTGGTTTGAAGAAAAGTGGTCGAGCTGGATTCCGTCTTGCTACAGCCAAGTAGACCCTTTGTATCTGAGCTTCAGTCGTGGGGACAAGAGGGAGGACATCTGGCAGGCTCCTGCGGCATTACCTGGGAGTGACATCGGCAGCTACGGGCTAATTTCGATTCAGCGGTACTTCGCTGTTTCAGCACCTTGTAAATGGCACTGATGCAGATTGAATGGTTCTAGGTCATTTGGTCGAACCTAAATGGTCGACAGGACAAATGGTCGACACCAAAAGGTCGACAGGTCAAATGGTCGAATTAAATTTTTTGTTGTTTTTTCACATGTTTTTTTTGGGAGGGGTACCCCCCAACCCCCTTTTTTTTGCTAAAAAACCCCTTTTTTCCCTAAACAAAAACCTAAAAAATATATATATAAATAAAAAAAAATTCGATCATTTGTCCTGATGACCAAATTGTGTCGACCATTTGTCTGTCGACCATTTGACTAGACACCAGATTGAATATCTCTGGTTGGACTTTCCTTGCTCCCTCGGTCCTGCCCTCTGGCGAGGGGACTCGGGATTGGGATTTCCTGTTTCTGGAGTGTCCTTAGGAGGCTCTGTGAGCTTTTGGCTGGATTTGTTCCACGGACACGTTATGGACACTTGGTTATGGACACTCAACCCCTGGCATTGGGCTTCTGCAAGACTGGAGAGGCACAGCAAGTCACGGATTGTGACAAAGTGGAGTTCATCACGGGGCTAGTTGGTCCCACCAGCCCAAGGGGAGATGCCATTTCATCCATAGCTTCTCTGTCGATACAAAAGAGGAGGTAAACACTGCAGCAGGGCTTCACAGGGCACTTCGAGGTCCAGGAGGTTACATCGGGCTTCTCATCACGATTTCTTCTTTGGATGTTTCTTCCAGTGGTCAACTCTACCTGTAATCCCAAGAACCTCGCTTTTTAAGCTTGTTCTCGTTCATTCACAGCCCTACGCTGTCAATCACTCAGCAGGGTGGCTGTCCTTCCTGGACATCCAGCCGGCCAATCAGGACTAGTTTCAATCAGACACACCTAGAGCCAAAGGACAGGGGAGTTTCTGGACCCTCCCTCACTTCCTGTCCTTCCAGATACACTGTAGCCATGGGTGGACTTCAGGGCTGACGCCCGCCATGCCCGCCAAAGGCAAAACACATAAAGGGCCTAAACCTATCTCAATGCACAGAGTAAAAGCCAAGAAAGACCTCACAAACAGAAAATAGCAAAAAAAAAGACGGGGACCATTTTGACAAAATGGTCACCCATTGGCGCTGTAGTGCAGCTGAGGGCTCAGCCTGTGGTAAAAAAAAAGCATACTGGTAGTAAAAAGTAAACCACTGACACCAACCATTTAAAGTAGTGACGGTAACAAAACTGTTACATGAGAAAGTAGAACAAGGAGCTACTAGGTAACCCCCCAACACTCCACATTAGATGATATAGGTAATGGCCCAAAATGTCACCCTCACAATTACGATGGCCGAAAATGCAGACTTCTTTTTTTTAGACCCCCCTTTTTAAACCCCTCTTTACACCACATATATATGTGAGGGGTATATGATTATAATATTAATATGGGGAGGGTGCGGGGGGTCTCCCTCCACATATATATGTGGTGTAAAGGGGGTTTAAAAACATTTTTTAAGTCAACATTTCAGCCGTAGTAATTATGACGGACACAGTGATCACATAGATCCGATGGTATATGCTGGACCTACAAAGTAAAAAGGAAATTTTACCTTACTATTCATGGGAACAGTAGCCCACCCAAGAAAAGGCATTTAAACCGTAAGAGAAATCCAAAGGATTCTCAGTGACACTGCACTGAAAGTGCTGTCTGTCACTAGACAAAAAGCAGATGCCTATGGGGTTTGTCAGACTCCAAAAACAGTGAAAACATAAAATCCTAGTCAGGGAAAAACAAGGAGGGATTGAGAAAAAGGTCCTACTCTGGAGTTCAAATTAAAAAGTCCTAAGTCCAGGAAAAGAGCTGGGGGTATCTAAGGTGGGAGGAAATTAGCACAGAAATTGAAATTCTCCCTAACATCGCCCCCCTCCCAGACTAAGGGACAGGAGGCTCTAATTCTCACCAGGATGGATCTTCTGTTTCAAGTCGGTTAAACTGTTTGCTGAGTCCACCAGCAATCTTTTGTAACCCTTGCTGTGATACCTTTTAATATAATATTCGTTTTAATTTGCAAGCTAAATGACCTACAAGTACTGCTGGGCACACTTCTCTTATCTAATATATAGAGGATCTGATTTAACAATCCCTCAGAGGTTGTGACAACTTCTGACCTTACAATAGACTTTTTAAAGGGGTTCCTATAAAGAAATCCCTTAGACCTAGAGCGGTCCCCATGATCCTCACCACCTTTCCTTCTGGAGCAGGTGGGGTGTCAGGTATCTTGCTTGGAGATTTAGTGGAAGAGCTTGGTACCTGCCTCCACTTCCTCTGAGATCTAGTTTTACCTGGGTTAGAGGTCTCCCTCCTAACACTAGGGTATACACTCTAAATAGCCTTCATATTTTGCATCTCCAAGGAGGTAGTTTGAACTGCGGCTATTAACTCCTGCACTTGGTCCGCAGTAGCCATCTTTGGGATTGGGCGTTGCAAACTGTCAGCCTCTGTGTCTTGTTTGCTTGGAATGCCCCAACTCCTCTCCTCCTCCTCCTCCTCACCTGTGTTGTCAAAGTCTTCGTCCACTGGGCTGAGGGATCTTCGAGCTCTGTAGTCCTTTTCTCTTTTTGTCTGCGGCTTGTGTCTCACACGGGAGGAAGCCACAGTGAAGGCTATTGAATAACCACTCCACCGTGACCCCTTTCCCGGGAGGGACCAAAAGGGGAAAAAGCCGAAATTGGCAGAAAAAACACCTGTGGTTTTAAGGTCACGGCAGGATTCCTCTTAGAAACTGGGCTCAGCAGTAGTAATACAGCAATGGAATATGCAACGTCAGATTCCGTGGGACAAGGAATCAATGAATACAAAAGTAGAAGTAAAGCAAGCAGCAAGTTAGAAAAACGGTAAATCAGCGGGGCCCAGCACGAAGAAAAGGGGAGGAGCCAAGAGCGAGTGAGTAGGAAGAAGGAGGAGAGAGGAAGCACCGAAAGGGGGAAAAGCTGAACGGTGTAAGACAGAGTAAGAAGAAGAGAGGGCACAAGGAATGATGACGAGGATCGGAAAGCAGAAAAAATTCTCCGAAACTGAAGCAGAGTGAAGAAACGCATAGCGCAACAATGGCAGTGAAGAGACACAGCTGACTGTAGGGGTTGCAACGCGAGTGACAGAAGGGGGCGTGGCTAAAGTAGACCTGCGTACATTCAAAGCGGAAAAGAACTAGACCGCTGGATCTACGTAGAGTACTGAACGTGATGGAAATCAGGAACTGTGTAAAAGAGCACAGGGCCACAGGCACCAGGATCGAAGACAGCGCATGACAGTATGCCCCACTCTCAGTCTCGAGCCCCCTGGTTTGCCTGGATGCACCCTGTGAAACTTCCTAAGAAGGACGGGGGCATGAATATGCGAAATGGGTTCCCAGGAATCCTCTGCATGAGAGAAACCCTTCCAATGCACAAGGTATTCCAACCAACCTTTTCGGTATCTGGAATTTCTCAGTTGCGAGACCTCATATTCAGGCACTCTGGAAGGGTGAGACGGTACAGTGAGAGGTCGAAGAATGCGTGAATGATCAGCACTCCTCAAAAGGGAGGCATGAAAGACAGGGTGAATGCGCTTTACGGCAGAAGGTAGTTTGAGGCGGAATGCCACTGGGTCAATTTTGGCAGTGATAGGATAGGGCCCAATGAACCGTGGTGACAGCTTAGACGGATGGGACCACCGTGGTAGATATTTAGTGGTAAGCCATACTTTGGAGCCCATTTTCTAGTCAGGAATATCCTGCCAATGCCTGTCAGCCTGCTGTTTATATGCCTTGAGGCTCTCTGCCAGATTGAGTTTGGCCATTTCTTGGGTGTTTTTAAGACGGGATAACACCTCTTCCACCGCAGGAAGAGAAGATTGAATGGGAGAGAGTGGAAGGATGGAACAGGGATGAAACCCATATGAGCAGTAGAATGGAGACATCCCACTTGCGGAATGACTGGCGTTGTTGTATGCGAATTCCGCTGTGGGTAACAAGTCTACCTAGTTATCCTGTTCCAAATTGGTGTAGCTCCGCAGATCCTGTTCCAATGTAGAATTAAGTCGCTCAGTCTGCCCATTAGTTTGGGGGTGATAGCCTGAAGATAACGCCCTTTCGATGCCAAGGTTTTTACAAAGCGATTTCCAGAACTTGGATATGTATTGACTACCACGGTCCGAGATAACTGTGTCCGGGAGACCATTTAGCTTAAATATATCCTTGATGAAAGTCACAGCCATTCCCTCTGCAGTGGGCTACCAGGAAGAGGAGAGAAGTGAGCCATCTTCGTGAGAGAATCCATGGACACCATAATGCAGGAACAACCTTGTGAAACTGGTAGCTCTACTATAAAATCGGTTGTGATGTGACTGCATGGACGATCAGGGATGGTGTCTTGTTGTAACAAACCAATAGGTATTTTTGTGCTGTACTTGCCTTGGTTGCACACACTACAGGTCTTAACATATTGTTTGATGTCTTTGGAGAATCCAGGCCAATAGAAAGCCCTTCTGACTAAATCCAACGTACTGGCTTGCCCTTTATGTACAGCTGTTTTATGGCTGTGACACCATGACAGGATATTTTCTTGGAGCGCTTTGGAAGGCACCCATAACTGCTTCTTCCTGAACAGTAGGCCATCAGTCTTTGTCAAACCTCTTGGTTCCGGCTGATTGGCGACTCCCTCTCTGATTTTCTGCAAGAACGTGGAGACGTTAATGATGATCCGGTTCCTAGGGAACAGTCTTTCTGGCGTACTGGGAGAAGCGTTTGAGGCATACGACTTCCTGGAAAGAGCATCGGCCAAGGTGTTCTGACTCCCAGGGATGTAGGTGATATGAAAATCATACTGGGGAAAACATTTTTCCCACCGTGCTTGTCTAGAATGTATACAATCCATGGACTGCAGGACCTGTAGTTTTTTATAATCTGTCCTGATGATGAAGGGGTGACTACTCCCATGTAGTAAGTGTCTCCATACTTCACATGCCTTTTTCATGGCTAGAAGCTCTCTTTCAATGACCGAATAGTTCAGTTGGCTTACCGTGAGGGTTTTAGACAAATATGCTATTGGTGTTCTTCATCTTGATGTTCTTGTAGCAGTACAGTCCCTATAGCTGCTGCAGAGGCGTCTGTTTCAAGGATGAAACGTTTACTTTGATCGGGCTGTCGTAGTATGGGAGCACTACAAAACTGTCTCTTCAAATGTTGAAAACTGTTCTCGGCTTGAGCACACCAGGTGAATGGTATAGATGATTTCTTGAGAAGACTAGTTATTGGCAGAACTATTTCAGAAAAAACGGATATAAAAAGCCGGTAAAAATTCGCCATGACCAGAAATCTTTGCACCTATTTAACTGAAGAAGGGGCAGACCATCTGGATTCCTCGAGGTGATAAGATAAAACCCAAATAGTGCACTGAAGTAACTCCAAAAATACACTTCTCTCTCTTAGCCAGAAGATGATGTTTTTTTAAACGGTATCACGTGGTACTCGTATAGACCGAAGGGTGTCCTGAACGGTCTTCCATTCATCCCTGGAACGTATTCTAAGCAGATGCTAGGCCCTGCGTAGATCCAGTTTGGAGAAGACAGAAACAAACTGGACGGCTTCTAACATGTCGGGAATGAAGGGCATAGGGTACCTGTCCTTTTCAGTTACCTTGTTAAGTCCCCTGTAGTCAATGCATGGCCGGAGGTCTGTAGAGTCCTGTTTTGGTATAAAGAACAATGGAGCTCCGGCAGGGGATTTGGAGGGCCTAATGAGACCGTTGTATAGATTCTCATCAAAGTACTTCCTAAGCGTTTCCTTTTCCTTTTTTGATAACGCAAACATTCTGCCGAAAGGTACCAATGCATTTGGCACCAGATCTATTGCACAATCCTCCGATCTATGGGGAGGTAGTTCCAAAGGAGAAGTTTCAGCAAAAACTGTGTTGTATTCATCTAGCACTTGTGTAAGAGACTGAATACCGACAGTTGTGTGAAGAGTGCTGGGAATGGTCCTTACATTCTGGTAGCATACTTCCTGAAAACAGTTTGTGTGACAATGGGTTGAGTTAAAATTCAAACTGTTGGATGTCCAGTCTATGCCCGGATTGTGTTGACGTAACCAGGTGATTCCTAGGATGAGCGGGAAGTGTGCTGCACGGATGATGTCAAATGTAATAACTTCCGAATGTTGGTGAATGATAAGTGGCAAGGGTTCGATAGTCTGGGTAATCTGGGTAATCTGCCCAGAGCTCAAGGGTTTTCCATCCACACCCTCCACCTTTTGACCTTGCCTGCGGTCAATACGCTTAGCTCCAACCTTATCCCCCCAGAGAGTGTCTGCGAAATTGCCTGCGGCTCCGCAATCAAGCAATGCCAGAGCCTCAACCTGGTTGCCGCTGATGGTAACATTTACTGTGAGTACCATGAGGCGAGAGTCCTCTGAAGTGTCTTTGGAGTCAATAGACATTGATACATAGGGACTACAGGATTTCCCTTGATAGCCCGTCCCTTCTAAGATTGAGGGCTGTTGTTTTCCGACTGTTTACTGGGCAGTTCCGCGCAGTTTCGTACTGTATGTTGATCCGAACCACAATAAGCGCATAACCCTTGTTCCCTCCTTCGCTTCCTTTCTTTTGGAGTAAGGGATCGACGAGTCGCACCGATCTGCATTGGTTTGTTGAGTCGTTTGACGGTAGATGGAGGATGAGAGGGGTTCTTTGTGAAGGAAGGACATGTCTTACATCTCTCATGACGCCTTTCTTGCATTCGGAATTCCATTTGGAGTGCGGCAGTCATCAATTCCAGCAGGGAAGCAGGTCATGGAAAGTGCGTCAATTTGTCCTTTAGTTCTTCTCTGAGACTGCGCCGGAACAAAATGAATTGGGATTGTTCAGACTAGCCTGTTTCCATAACCAGTCTTTTAAATGAGGAGATGTATGACAGTACATCAGCTTGACCGTGACGGACGTCTAACAGGTCTTCCCCTGCTGCCATAGAAATTTTGGGTCTCTCAAAAGTGTGTTTTAGGAGATCCACAAATGCCCCAAAATCCTGGAGTACGGGATCAGTACCAGTAACTAAAGGGGTGGCCCAGGCCAGGGCATTACCCGTCATGTAAGAGATTAGAAAACCTATTTTGGCATGATCTGAGGCATAGGTGCGGGCTCTAAACGTAAAAGTACACCCTGCAGGCATCCAGGAATTCTTTTAATTTCTTGGGAGACCCGTCAAACTTGCCCGAGGACAGCGTCATTGGGGGTGGGTCTGTGGTAGGTGGTTCACGAGCTGCCACCATCTGTTTCAATAAGTTGTTCTCAGCCTTCATATTTTGCATCTCCAAGGAGAGAGTTTGAACTGCGGCTATTAACTCCTGCACTTGTTCCGCAGTAGCCATCTTTGGGATTGAGCGTTGCAAACTGTCAGCCTCTGTGTCTTGTTTGCTTGGAATGTCCCAACTCCCCTCCTCCTCTTCCTCACCTGTGTTGTCAAAGTCTTCGTCCACTGGGCTGAGGGATCTTCGGGCCACAGGCGCCAGGATTGAAGACGGCGCATGACGGTCTCACAGTGTTTAGCCTTAGACTTATCTTTTCTGGATTTCCACCAGCTTTGAGGGTTATTAGTCCTCAAAGTCTTAAATAGGTTTCCAACCTGTCTATCCACTCCTTCCTCAGAAGCAGGGTGGGTCAAAGACTTTACAATGGGACTTGAAATGGGGGAGCATGGTTTAGACTCCCATTTCCCTAACATTCTAGTTTTTGATTTGCCTTTGTTAGTGCTTACCCTACTAACAGAAGGACTTACTGTAGGGTCCTTGGTAGAGGGTCCCACAGGCTTAGAGTTGTCTCTTAAGGTTGCCTCTCTGGCCAATCTGGTGTGTTCCTCTTTCTTATTGCTGGGAGTCCTGGGGGTACTGGTCACTACTCCAAGAGCTTTCGAGTCATTCCTCAACAGGACTCTCCCAGGCACTTCATGCTGTACACTAACAGGAATCCTAACAGTCATGTTATTGTACTGGATGGGAGCTGGTAAAATAGGAACCATTTGGATAGGGCTTCCTGCAGGTTTAGTGGGACCTTTGGGTGCCTTAGATACATCCTCGGGTTTGAAGAAACTTTCATCAACAACGGTTGTGCTTGCCCCAGTCTCTCTTATGGCAGGCGTCTCCTGGCCATCTACAAGAACACTGTCCTTATAATACTCTTTGGTGTTATCTGGAATGTGTTATAAACATCCACATTCTGTTGTTCCCACAGACCCAGGGACACTAAAGTTACACTGGCTTGAACTCCAGTGGGTTCTTCAGCCAGACGGTGAAAGTGTGCACTAGCCATTTGTGCTTCTCCCTCATGAATGAAGGCTAAGGAGGCAGTGTGGACCCCTGAAGGTCTACCCTTACGCCTGGGATCCCCTCTCACATGATCTACAGAAGCACATACAAAACATTTACCAAATGTCCTTGAGAATGGGGGTTTCTGTTGACCTTCCTCTGGTTTGGCACCAGAGGGTTCACTAGACCTACTAGTTTTCCCATGGGATCTACCCTTATTTTATCTGTGGCCCTCTTTTGGATGGTTGGAAGTAGAATGGTCTTTACCCTCTTTCTCATGCTGCTTTCCTTCCTCCTTCTTGTGAGTATCCCCAGAATCGTTATGGGTGTTCCTTTTGGCTACCCATAAATTAGCAGCATGTGCTAGTTTCTTGGGATCAATTTCCTTAGAGTCAGCCAAGTGCTGTATCAGCTCAGGAGAGCAGGCATCCAAAATAGTCTCAAGTAAAAAAAGGTTTCTCATTCCTTCAAAGGAGTTCACTCTGTAACCCTTAACCCAAACATCTTCTTCAAACATTCACATAACTAGGTAGCCCAAGGGTTACCATCAGTCTTTTTGAGGGTCCTAAACCTCTCACTGTACTGGGAAGAAGTCCTCCCGAATCTGGCTATTAATGCCAGCATCTGTCTTTCGTGTCACTGGCACTCAACTCCATAAGAGCATCACAATCATTCTGGGGGAGCCTAGACATGATCCATGCAATCAAATCATTCCCTCTTATCTCTTGTAAACTATAGGTGTATTCAAACGCATCCAGTTCAGGATCATGCATACTTACAGCTTCTTTAGTCAGGCGAGGCCTCTTGGGAGTCGGGACATTGGCTTTTTTTCACCTTCTATTATTTATATTAAACGTTAATGTGTCCAGTCCCATCCTCCACATTCCTCTGGTTTTCCCTCTTTCCACACATACAATATGAGGAAATATTCTCTGCCACCCTGCCCTCTTTGCCAACTCCTTCAACGGGTTGACCACAACCTTTCATTGACATAAAGGTAATTGCTGGCCTCTTGCCACCCTCTGACATGTATAGTGGTTCACCCCTTCTCCCTGTGTACACTGTGCCAACTGTCTGAGCAGGAACAGCACCATACCTGGCAGGGGCTCTGTCAAAGAGGATGGCAGCAGGAGCAAGGTGGCTGGATTTAGAAAATAAGGAACCGGGCCAAGCCACAAACATAAAGGTAGGACTAGGGCCGCCATCCCATTCAACCCCCCTCTACCCCTGACCCCCTCCCCCCCCCCCTCCGCGTAGGATCGTACATTAAAATAAATACAGTTTCCAGCACTTCCCTACTTCCATATAAAGTGCAGATTCGGGGGTGACACTGAGCATGTTAAAAACAAATCAGCGTTTGCGTTGCTTTTTTTAGGGGCTTTGCAATGAGTGATTCTCATGCACTCCCCGTGACGTAATCAGTAAATGCAGGCTGACAGTTAACAGAAAGGTCAGCCTACCCAGGGTGGAAGAGATGTACGTGACAAATGTGAGAAATGAAAGCAAGAGCACTGCTTATTATCAACAAATGTCCCCTTTATCAATTGCATCTCCCAACCCTTTCCTAAAACGTGACAGGTTTTTTCATTAATAAAAATCTGGGGAACAGAGGCGGCGCTTGCGACGGAGCGCGTGCCCTTCCCGCACCTCCGTCGGGAAAGCTGTGCAGATGGAAAGAGGACTTGGCGTCTGGCTCCGCAGTTACTTCCCACCCCTCTATCACGTGGAAGAGGCGGCGCCACGATGAAGGCTGTAATGATGCCCTCGTATATCGTACAGCCGTTTTGGTGGGTACTGCTCTGACGATGCACTGAGTGTCCAGAGTCCTCAAGTCTCTATAAGGGACCGTGCTGCTGGGGCCGCCATCATTAGATGGGGAGGCCGCCGGGTTCCTGCTTGCTTGGCTCTGCTACAGGGCGGGGCGGCCATTACCGCTCATCAGTTAGCAACACCACCAGACTCCAGCCTGATGGCTCGTCATTTGGGCTATGCTGGCGCTGCGTTGGCAGGCCGAGGGCCTAACCTGTAAAGTGCCCCCTACCATAACAGTGCCCCTGGTGGGCAACACTGTCCCTGGCCACCGGTGTCTAGCAGAGCCCCTGCCAGGCAACTCTGGAGCTGTGTGCCCCTGCTGGGCAACTCCGGCTGCGTTGTCCTGGGTGCCCCCAGGCCATGGCCAGACCGTGTATACGGTCTGTGACTGGGTGTCCCCCCTCCAACTGCGTGCCTAGACCATGTTCTCTGGGCCCAGACACAACACCTGGGAGTTGGGCTGAAAAGAAGCTCTTATAGCTGGGAGTGGGGTGCTCACAGGCTAGACAACTTTTGGTTCAACATGATAGGTGTATTTGTAGCGTGCGTTCGCCGGGGCGGGATTCGAACCTGTGACCATAAGGTCAGACACAGGCCCTGTGGTGGTTGCATTAGTCCACTGAGCCACAGACCCAGATGTGCGTCCAAAACCGAGATAACAGACCTGGCGGCTTTTAGATCTAAAGGGCACCAGGGTAACCTCATAATATTGACCCAAAGATCACAGCAGACAGCCGAGTGAAAGGCCTGGGCCTTCCTGGACATGAGTCTTACTATGAGATCAGAGAGTAAAGGCACAGCGGCAGATTCTCAGTACGTGCTACGAGTGACATAAGCGCAGAGGACGCGCAGTAGATGTTATGCTCAAAGGCGACCTGCGCATTTCAGCAGGACTGAGTGCCAGCGCATTTCAGCAGGATTGAGTGGCAGCGCATTTCAGCGGGATTGAGTGGCAGCGCATTTCAGCAGGACTGAGTGCCAGCGCATTTCAGCAGGATTGAGTGGCAGCGCATTTCAGCAGGACTGAGTGGCAGCGCCAATGATGCCCCCCCCCAGCCCCAGTATACATTAATGATGGATGCGTGCTCCCAGCACATGAATGGCTGCTTCTGTGCTGGGAGAGCCTTTCACACTGACAAATGCTCAACATAAAACAGAAAATAGCCGGCTCATGGGAAGGTTTGTTTTCTGCACATTTTAAAGCGCTTTTCAAATGCACAGAAATGCTCCCTTATTGTCGCTATTTTCGCTATTTTGCAAAAGGGTTAAAAAGGCCACTCCAATGTCTGTTATCACTAGGATGCCATGTCCGTGCCTCTTGTGCTGTGGGAGTGGGTTATATGATGGGATATATAGGATTGGGCCTCTTGCTGGCTGCACTACCACTTTATTGCTTTTATTATTTAATGAATGTATTATTTATTCTGTTCTCCTTTGCTCCGCACTTTCCACTTCTCCCCCTTCCTTGCACTTCTCCCCTCCCCCTCTCCCATGCACTTGCACGTTCTCAATGTCACTGGGCCTAGTAAGATCGTTGTTTTGTTCTCTCCGGTTCCCCTCCCTTGCCTTGTCGCGCTCTGAAACACTTGTGTACAAGCGCGATACAAATAAAATATCAATATCAATGATGGGTGGGCTGTGGCGCTAGTGCTGCATTATGAATAGGATTGGCTTGATGTCCTGGTAGCACTCTGTTGTTATGCGCTGTGGGAGTGAGGTATATGATGGGATAGCTGTGGCCCTAGTGCTGTGTTATGAATAGGATGGTCTTGATGTCCAGGTACTGCCGTTATTATGTGCTGTGGGAGTGCGGTATATGATGGGATAGCTGTGGCGCTAGTGCTGCATTATGAATAGGATTGTCTTGATGTGCTGGTAGCACTCTGTTATTATGTGCTGCGGGAGTGAGGTATATGATGGGATAGCTGTGGCCCTAGTGCTGCATTATGAACAGGATTGTCTTGATGTGCTGTTAGTGCTCTGTTATTATGTGCTGTGGGAGTGAGGTATATGATGGGATAGCTGTGGCACTAGTGCTGTGTTATGAATAGGATGGTCTTGATGTCCAGGTAGTGCCGTTATTATGTGCTGTGGGAGTGAGTTATATGATGGCAGGGCTGTGGCACTAGTGCTGTGTTATGAATAGGATGGTCTTAATGTGCTGTTAATGCTCTGTGATGTGCTGTGAGACGGAGTTATATGATGGGAGGGCTGCAGCTCTAGTGCTGTGTTATGAATAGGATGGTCTTAATGTACTGTTAATGCTCTGTGATGTGCTGTGGGAGTGAGTTATACGATGGGAGTTCTGCGGCTCTAGTACTGTGTTATTAATAGGATTGTCTTGATGTGCTGTTGGTGCTCTGACATTATATGCTCTTGGAGTGAGTTATATGATGGGAGGACTTTAACACTAGTGCTGTGTTTACAGTTTGATGGCTGGGCTGTGGCTTCAATACTCTGTCATTGATTGACATAGAGGCAGGACTCTGGCTTTAGTGCTGTGTTAGTAATAGGATGCCACAGCCATGCAGATAGTGTTTTTTGAGTAAGTTATACGTTTGGAGGTCTGAGACTCCCTCGTTGTGCTATTAATATGGTGGTGGTGTTGCGGCTTGAGTGCTGTGTTATTAATATGTGCTGTGGGAGTGAGTTATTTGATGGGAGCTCTGAGGCTCTAGTGCTGTATTATTAATAGGATTGGGTTGATGTGTTGTTAGCGCACTGTTATGTGCTGTGGGAGTGAGCTATATGATGGGAGTTCTGCAACTGTAGTGCTGTGTCATTAATATGATTGGGTTGATGTGCTGCTAGTGCTCTGTTATTATGTGTTGTGGGAGTGAAGTATATGATGGGAGGGCTGTTGCACTAGTGCTGTGTCATGAATAGGATTGTCTTGATGTGCTGGTAGCACTCTGTTGTTATGTGCTGTGGGAGTGAGGTATATGATGGGAGGGCTGTGGTACTAGTGCTGTGTTATTAATAGGATTGTCTTGATGTGCTGGTAACGCTCTATTATGTGCTGTGGGAGTGAGGTATATGATGGGATAGCTGTGGCCCTAGTGCTGCATTATGAACAGGATTGTCTTGATGTGCTGTTAGTGCTCTGTTATTATGTGCTGTGGAAGTGAGTTATATGATGGGAGTTCTGCGGCTGTAGTGATATGATATTATAAGAGCGAAGGCAGAAGCAAAGAGGAAGGTCTTGAGGTGCTTCCGGAACCGAAGATGGTTCTCCTCAAGTTTCAGGGAGGCAGAGAGGCTGTTCCAGAGGGAGGCCCCAGCCGAAGAAAGAGATGTACCCCAACTTGTTTCTTGGAGAAGCGATTGACCCTGAGAGAGTTGAAGGTGGGGAAGCGAAGAGCTCGAGTAGGAAGGTATTTCCGAAGGGAAAGTTGAAGGTATTGCGGACCCAGGCCCCAGAAGGCCTTGTGGACAATGCAAAGGGTCTCAAATTTAATCATAGCAGCCACTGGGAGCCAATGAAGAGATTTCAGGGCTGGACAGATACAATCCCTGGGCTGGAGGCCAAGGACAAGTCTCTCAGTCCTATTTTGGATGAGTCCCAGAGGGCGGAGAGTAGAGGCAGGCAGATTTAGAAAGAGGCTGTTACCCAAATGAAATGAAATAAACGTGATGATTGTAAGTTACAAATGTTACATTTATTATAAATCGTTACAAAGATTGACATGCGTGTGCATGTGCATGTTAGCATACACACCCCTGTCATACGCTGAGATAAGTCAATGGCAGACATTTTTAATACCATGCAGAGGTGTTAGGTGTACCCCTGAATTACCCTGAGATGAGGCAATGGCAGAATTTCTAATACCTTGGAGCGGTGTTAGGTGTACCCCTGACATACACTGAGATGAGGCAATGGCAGAATTTTTAGTACCTAGGAGCAGTGTTAGGTGTACCCCTGAAGTACCCTGAGATGAGGCAATGGCAGAGTCTGTAATACCATGGAGCGGCATTAGGTGTACCCCTGAAGTACCCTGAGATGAGGCAATGGCAGAATTTCGAATACCTTGGAGCGGTGTTAGGTGTAACCCTGACATACCCTGAGATGAGGCAATGGCAGAGTCTGTGATACCATGGAGCGGCATTAGGTGTACCCCTGACATACCCTGAGATGAGGCAATGGCAGAATTTTTAATACCTAGGAGCGGTTTTAGGTGTACACTTGAAGTACCCTGACATGAGGCAATGGCAGAGTCTGTAATACCATGGAGCAGCATTAGGTGTACCCCTGAAGTACCCTGAGATGAGGCAATGGCAGAATTATTAATATCTTGGGGCGGTGTTAGGTGGTCGATAATAGCAGAAATTTTAGATGTGTTTAATTTCAACTGTAGGCAGATCAGGCTTGACATAATTGGACCCATTGTTGTCAGAACCAGCTCGGCTTTTCATTGTTCTAAGGTATAAATGTATGGTATATACTTTTATGAAATGTCATCCCAGTTTAACTCAATTTTTTATTGTAGTAATGCAGATTGCTTTTTTCTTTTTTTTTTCTTTTTTTAAACGAATATAAGTCCTGTAAAAAAGAACTACTAGCACGATTTTTGTCTTTCCACTGGCTATTGTACTGCAGTTTTTGACTCTGTGAAAGGGGTTGTCAGGGGGCGGGGCCTCTACAGTGGGTCATGGTTTTAAGTCCGGTTTTTGCTTCAAACCAAGGTAGCAGCCCTGGCGGGCAGGGTGGGTTTGGAGCAGGCGTACAAGGCCATTGAGCTAATCGGGCTTCAGCCCCCCCTCCCTCTGCCCCCCGAAATGTGAGCTGAGGGGCAGCGCTGAAGCCAGATTAGCTTGCACCCAGGGCCGGCCTTAAGGGATGTAGCGCCCTGGGCGAATTGGCACACCCCTAACCCCCTACATGGTTAAAAGGGGGCAGGGCAGAAGGGGGCGGGGTCATGATCGGCCACTTGCTTTTTTTTTAACCTCCTCGCTCCGGCGAGTAGGTAATGATATGAATAGGGCGTGTCAGAACCCTATTGTCATTAAATGAGCCCGCTGCCACGGGTGCACTTAATGACAATGAGGCACCTGCCATGCCTTCTGCCACTACGCCAGCTCGGTGGAACCCTTGAAAGACTCCCCCGAACTGGCGTGGCAGGGGCTAATGGCGCCCTGGGGTGCATGGCGCCCCGGGCGGTCGCCCGTCTCACCCACCCCTAAGTCTGGCTCTGCTTGCACCCCATACTCTTCTGTTAGTCAGAGAGGGGAAAGACGCTTTTCCTGAAACAGGCGACTTTACAGTGTAACTGTGTTTGTGCAGGATAATATATTTGCTCAAACGCAGCACAACTTTAAAGCTGCTGCCAGTTTCAAGAAAGGCGTCCCTCACCTCTCTGCCTAAAAAAAAATCAATGGACGCATCAGCCACCTCCCCACGGATGTGTGCGAACATTACATGCACTTTCCCATCTGAGGGGATGGGGCTGATGTGCACACTTTCTTTTGGAGACGTTAGGAAAGCCTTTTCTGAAACTAGCAGGGCATATTAGCTCATTGTGTATGTATGCATGCATGTGTGCAAGGAGTGTGCATGTAATGTGTGTGTGAATGAGTGCATGATGTAAGCGGGGCTGATGTGCCTTTTGGAGACGCAAGGAAAGCCTTTTCTGAAACTAGTAGGGCATATTAGCTCATTGTGTTTGTATGTATGCATGGGATAAGCAAGTGTTGTGAGCACAAGGGTTTCCACAATTTTTTAAGGGGGCTGTGGTATGTGAGGAGAGATACAGCAGAAAAAAACGTACATATACCACTAGCTACCCACCTCTAATACACCGAAAGGTGGCTACTTGTCAGAAATTTACCTCACAGTAGGAATTTCATAGGATTATATCTCCCACCATAGACAAAGAAATGTGTTTAGCATATTTTAATTATTATATCAAACAACATGGTAAAACAACATAAAAAACCTATTTCCAGCGTTTGTTATTTGTAGAAACACAAATGGGCGGAAGAAGCAGACACCAAAACATTTGCAATGTACAACTTGCGTGATGTTAGTAATGGTGTATTTTGATCGCATTTTCAATTATACAACAACATGGTATAATAGCGTCAACATTTGAATATGTTTCTAGGGAGAAGGACAACACTGTTGCAATTTAAAGCTCGTCAGTAAAGTCCAACGCCCCGTCTTCAGGACGCGATAGGTTAAAGAAACACGTTACACTGGCAACATGGCGCCTATGTGTCAGTGTAGTGACCTAAAAAGATAAATAAAAATTGTTTTACTCAAACATGATAAAAACGGTGATGGTGGTGTTTGTGTGCATACAAAACAAGTAGCCAGGTTGCTAACCTTAAAAGTGATTTCTTTTGGTGTGATGGGCAAAGCGATTGCATGAATCAATTTAATTGAGGCGGCAGACCAGTCCGTCTTAAGAATTCAAGCTGTAAATCAATACGTACATTTATTTAGATTTTTGTTGAAACAAGTAACATATTGAACCAAAAATAGTTACATTTTGATATATGAATCAATCATATTTACCACTTTATGTGTAAGGCAGGGATTATTGTTTCAAGTCCTGCAGAGAAATTTCAGTAGTGTACCGAGTATCTATGGTATTTCGGATACTACATGTCCCATAATGCATCATGTAATCTAATAGAAATGCGAAAAGCCTTTCAATTTCACAGGTTTCACCTGATTTACGTTTCTTTCAAGCATTTGAGTGGCAGGGAGTAACACTTACTTGGCCATAATGATCCCCAAGGCTGTCTTGCATTGTTATATATTGGGTTAGATATTTTAAACCGCTCGCATGTCAGTGAATGGCTGTGTGTGGGAGACAAAGGCACCAGAGAGTACAATTAGACTCTCTGTACGTTTTTGAGCAACAATCAAGTGTGGCATGGATTTCAAAGCAGGCTTACCTGTCGTGTGTGCATTCGCCTTCACAGAATCGCTTTACCCCGTGGCTTTTTCCTTGGTTGAATACTGGTGTAAGCCAAATGTCATTCGTTGACATCGAAAGAGGACTGCCAAGTCCAGTCTATTCGTGTGTGTAATAGAGGAAGGACTTTCCTCAGTATTAGAAAGGGGTCGGCCATTTTTGAGTGTATGTAGATCCTATGAAGGTATACTTAACACTGCAGTAGATAATGATCTGCTTGCTAGTTCTCAGTAAGGGGGTGTGTATAGTGTGTCAAATACATTTTTTCTTATAGAGCAAATTTGTGCACACAATGGTTATGCATTATATGACAATTTTAGACAAGGCATCACCCTCCAGCAGACATGATAGACATAAATGGCAATGAGATCATATTTCATTAACCCCCCACTGGTTGTCTGAGCTATTAGTGGATAAACAGACTCCACTCTACGGCTATATTTAGACCGGACTGGACTGTATTGAGATTATAAATCCATTTTTGCTCCATTTTTTTAAGGAACAGATCCCTATTCCCTCCCCGTGGGTGAGCTTTAGATGTCTCAATAACAAACCAAAATATATCTTCGCATGTGTGTTTCGCTTGTAAATAATGGGCCACCAATGGTTTATCCGGAGTACCATTCCGTATGGCTGAGCGATGTTCGCCAATTCGTAATTTCACTGACCTGATTGTTTTGCCTATATAGATTAGCCCACAAGGGCATTTTATCCCATAGATCACCCATTTAGTCAGGCAATTTGAGAAGGATTGGTATTTCCATAGCCTGTCATACAGATCAATCTGTTTCAAATTCTTGGTCAAATGGCAGACTGAACAATGTCCGCATGCATAATGACCACTGACTGGTGGCAGTCCCCATAATGTAGATTGAATGGGTGTCTCAATGTTGTTAATAGGGTAAGTGTGTACTAATTTATCCCGCAGATTAGGCATCCGCTTGAAGGCAAATCTAGGACAATTGGGTTGAAAATCATTGGTATGAATGATTTTCCAATTTTTTAGTATCACCCTTCTTAGGTCATTACTCAGGGGCGAAAAAGATGAGACACATGTAATTCTATCATCTTGTGGTTTTGTGTGTTTCTGAAGGATCACTTCGCGATTTGCGTTACGTGCTCTCTTCATAGATCTCTTGATTATTTTCCGAGGATATTGTCTCTGTTTTAGTTTTTCGCTCAAGAACTGGCTATTGATTTTAAAGTCAGCCAATTCACTACAGTTCCGTCGGATTCTAAGAAATTGTCCGTAGGGTAAATTTTCCCGTAGACTAGACGGATGGAAGCTGCTGAACAATAAAAGCGTATTCTTGTCTGTGGGTTTTTTGAATAATGTAGTACCCAGTTGGTTTTCCTTTTTGAATATTTTCAGATCAAGAAAGGCTATATTGTCAGTGCTTGATGACATGGTGAATTTGATGGTTAGAGTTTGGCTGTTGAGCCATATTAAAAAGAGATCTAGTTGGTCCTGGCTTCCGTGCCAAAGCATGAACACATCGTCTATGTAACGATGCCATGAACTAATGTGTTCATGGAAGGGATTAGTCGCCGTGTAGATGAAATTAGATTCGTAGTGATCCATGTATAAATTCGCTAAGTCTGGTGCAAATGTAGCACCCATTGAGGTCCCTTGCCTTTCTTGGTAAAAGGTTTGAGTACACAAGAAAAAGTTTTTTGTCAGTGCCAGCCTCACGCATTCGATGATAAAATTGGATGGCACTGTACGGTCAGCTCTTGTCTCTAGATATTGATGTAATACTTCAATGCAGTGGTCCTGGGGGATGTTAGTGTATAACGACTCTACATCCAGGGTGACCAAGATGTCATCGGCCCCTGGGTGTAGACTGGCAACGATGTGTATCATAGCTGTAGTGTCTTGCACATATGATTTCATCTTAGCCACAAATGGTCTCAGGAAGGAGTCTGCATAGATGGACAAGGGCTCCAACAATGAGCCTATAGCTGAGACAATCGGGCGACCAGATGGATGAATCGCATTCTTATGTATTTTGGGTAATAAGTAAAAGGCAGGAGTGGTCGTATTGGGTCTAGTCAGGAACATCAGCTCATCCTTACAGATCCACTTTTGATCGTGTGCATGTTTCATAAGGCTCAGAATTTCTTCAGTCAATCCCGTAGTAGGGTTGCCCACAAGTTTCCGATAACAGAGTTGGTTATCTAACTGTTTTTCAATTTCCAGATTGTATGCATTCACATCCCACAGTACGATACCCCCTCCCCCTGTCAGCGGGTTTCACTACAAAGGAGGTATTGCTTTCGGGATTTTTTAGAGCTCTTCACTCTGCTTGTCTTAGATTATCTTTTTGTTGGTTTTTGTTTTTAAAAAGATAATTTAATTCTCTTATTATTTTGTTTTCGAAAGTGAGAATTTCTGGAGAGATCATGGCTGGTGTTGCTGTAAAAGACGAAGGACATTTAAGTCCTGATATATTATCATCTGGAGTCAGCCCCTCTTTTGGATTGCGGAAAAAATACTTGAGCCTTATCAGTCTGAAGAAATTTCTCATCTGTGCCTCAGTGGTAAATTTATCGGCAGCTTTGGTTGGAACAAAGGATAGTCCCTTACCTAAGACACTGGTTTCTGTCTCAGTGAGATGGTGGGAACTAAGATTGAAAACCGGGATTACCAGTTGTTCTGTGGCGGTTGCCACTGTCTGGTCAGCATCGTGCGATTGCCCCATTGTCTGTTCTTCCCGCGTTTCCCCTGTCCCTGAAAAAACTGTGGTTGGGCACCTCATTGCGCTAAGCCTCCACGGCTAGTAGAGGGTTGTGCTGTAGAGGAATCAGAGTCACTGCTGTTGGATGAGTTAGAGAAAGTGACAAATTTATTTACACGGTTTCTATTATTGGATGGACCCCTCCCTCCCACTTGGTTGGCATTTTGTTGTTGAAAAAAGGTTGGGTTTAGATAGGGATAGGTGGACTCTTCCTTGTAGTTAAGTATATCTTTTTTTAACTTCCATATCTTTTTGTCCAAGGTAAATGTTTTAAATTTTTTCATTTCGTCCTCTATATTACCCAATAGTATTTTTATGCTTGGAATGGCAGATTCATCATTAATTTTTTTCTCTAAAGTATCCAGGTCTTCTTTTTGTTTCTTTGACTCCTCCTCAGCTGTCTCAATGACTAATATCACCCAGTCTCTGGAACATTTATTAGCTACCCCGCTAAAGGTGCCCATAAATTTCGGATTATCCGGAAAGACGCGTGGGATATTTTTGACCTGAAGGCCCTCTGGGATCACTCCGGCCCTCAGGTATTCAACCATAAGTTGGGCGTGTGATTCAGTGCGTATCAGCTTTTTTTTCTTTTGGGTCAGGAGATCAAGATCATTTGTATTTTGAGGAGCTGTTACTGCTGTTGTTGGTCCTGGGGATGGACCTAAGATTGAAGGTAATTCCAAACATCTTTTGCATAAATCCTCGGAAAAAGATATATAATTAACTTTTTCCATGATGTGAATTATGCTCAACCGACCAAAAGGGTCGTCATAAAAGGGATAAGCAAGTGTTGTGAGCACAAGGGTTTCCTCAATTTTTTAAGGGGGCTATGGTATGTGAGGAGAGATACAGCAGAAATGTGTTTAGCATATTTTAATTATTATATCAAACAACATGGTAAAACAACATAAAAAACCTATTTCCAGCGTTCGTTATTTGATCAAAATGTAATTATGTATGCACACAAACACCACCATCACTGTTTTTATCATGTTTGAGTAAAACAATTTTTATTTATCTTTTTAGGTCACTACAATGCCACATAGGCGCCATGTTGCCAGTGTAACGTGTTTCTTTAACCTATCGCGTCCTGAAGACGGGGCGTTGGACTTTACTGACGAGCTTTAAACTGCAACAGTGTTGTCCTTCTCCCTAGAAACATATTCAAATGTTGACGCTATTATACCATGTTGTTGTATAATTGAAAATGCGTTCAAAATACACCATTACTAACATCACGCAAATTGTACATTGCAAATGTTTTGGTGTCTGCTTCTTCCGCCCATTTGTGTTTCTACAAATAACGAACGCTGGAAATAGGTTTTTTATCTTGTTTTACCATGTTGTTTGATATAATAATTAAAATATGCTAAACACATTTCTTTGTCTATGGTGGGAATATAATCCTATGAAATTCCTACTGTGAGGTACATTTCTGACAAGTAGCCACCTTTCGGTGTGTTAGAGGTGGGTAGCTAGTGGTATATGTACGTTTTTTTCTGCTGTATGCATGCATGCATGTGTGCAAGGAGTGTGCGTGTAATGTGTGTGTGAATAAGTGTGTGAATGAGTGCATGATGTAAGCAGGGCTGATGTGCACACTTGCTTTTGGAGACGCGAGGAAAGCCTTTTCTGAAACTAGCAGGGCATATTAGCTCATTGTGTATGTATGCATGCATGTGTGCAAGGAGTGTGCATGTAATGTGTGTGTGAATGAGTGCATGATGTAAGCGGGGCTGATGTGCACACTTGCTTTTGGAGACGCGAGGAAAGCCTTTTCTGAAACTAGCAGGGCATATTAGCTCATTGTGTATGTATGTATGCATGCATGTGTGCAAGGAGTGTGTGTGTAATGTGTGTGTGAATGAGTGTGTGAATGAGTGCATGATGTAAGCGGGGCTGATGTGCACACTTGCTTTTGGAGAAGCGAGGAAAGCCTTTTCTGAAACTAGCAGGGCATATTAGCTCATTGTGTATGTATGCATGCATGTGTGCAAGGAGTGTGCATGTAATGTGTGTGTGAATGAGTGCATAATGTAAGCGGGGCTGATGTGCACACTTGCTTTTGGAGACGCGAGGAAAGCCTTTTCTGAAACTAGCAGGGCATATTAGCTCATTGTGTATGTATGTATGCATGCATGTGTGCAAGGAGTGTGGTGTAATGTGTGTGTGAATGAGTGCATGATGTAAGCGGGGCTGATGTGCACACTTGCTTTTGGAGACGCGAGGAAAGCCTTTTCTGAAACTAGCAGGGCATATTAGCTCATTGTGTATGTATGCATGCATGTGTGCAAGGAGTGTGCATGTAATGTGTGTGTGAATGAGTGCATGATGTAAGCGGGGCTGATGTGCACACTTGCTTTTGGAGACGCGAGGAAAGCCTTTTCTGAAACTAGTAGGGCATATTAGCTCATTGTGTATGTATGTATGTGTGCAAGGAGTGTGCATGTAATGTATGCGTGAATGAGTGTGTGAATGAGTGCTTGATGTAAGGTGGGACTGGGTGTGCATGTAAATGAGCGAGTGTATGGTAAATGGGATGCTTAAGTGAGTCAATGTGTAATTCTTTGTGCGCCTGTGTGTAATGCTGGCCTGCTACCATTTGATACTTGGGCTCCATGCCAGACAACCCTTTGGGTAGAACAGAGGGGGCTGCGCCCCTCCCATCAACAGTTACCCACCACCATGCCCCGAAATGTAGACTTCATTGCGTCCCAGGGGAAGCAGACATACAACATAATCATCCACTGTGACGTTACAGTGGACTATGGCTTACAGGGGAACCGCACACGTGGAGCTCTCAATTGTTGCAAATGGAAGCAAGTTCATGAGTTCACGTGTGAAATCCCTGGTGGCGCCCCGACTTGCTGCGGCAGGTTTCTTATTGGCTCCCTTCGCTGTCTGATTCGCCACCTGGGTTCTGGTCAGTTACTGTCACCACGGGAAACATGAGGTCATTTTATGCTAGTGCTTGCCAGCCCTGCGCGCCCTTCAGCCGGGTCTCCGACCTTGGGCAAGCTAAGCCGCTTTGGGTGTCAGCAGCTGCAAGCTCCTCTGACAGTCGGCATCTGTAACCCTTGACCCCGCTGGCATCGCGTATCCTCGGGTCACGCCCTTGATGTCACAGAGGCGCTCCAGCCCAGTGCATCTGAACCACCTAGTCGGTATTTTTAGCTCGGCGAAGGTGGCCTTTAACGTATTTTACTGCGCTGTCAAAATCATATCCTGAAAGTAGTTTATTATCTCAGAAAATGATCTCGCCACCCTCCCCTCATGATCTCAAGACCCCTCAAGAACTCACCCCCCCCCCCCCCGCTTCCCTCAGTGACCTACAGGCAAAGGAGGCTCGCTTATAAAAAGCACTTCTCAGTGGGCTGCAAAAATGCTATTACATAACAGGACTCCAAAACCGCACGGCAAACCACCTAATGGCATTTTATTTGAAGTGAAGTGCATTTTTGCTCACAATGGATGTGCCAATACTAATGAAATATTCGTAAAACTACCTTTATGCTATATGTAAACATTTACATTTTATGTGGAACCATTTGCATAATATATCTGATCATTTGCCTTCTTTCTGTGGCTTTCTTCACTCCAGCCGTAACTCTCCATTTTATCTGCATTTCCTTGCCTTCTATCTGTAACACTCTCCATTCTACCTGTGTTTGTACTCTGTGATCAGTGCCTGCCTCATTCAATCTGTTGCCACGTTAATACCATCTGCAACCACCTTCAGTCATTCTGTAAACACATTGATTCCATTTTTAAAAAAAACTTTCTTCATTAGAGATTCACATCACGGCGTGTTCAGGTGAGCATGGGTGAGGCCCGACCCTCCTGGGCCTTGCTATCTGGGCATTGTATTATACTTTGAGCCCCCCCTGCCCTGCCTACAGCGTTGCTTGCCCCATGTCCCTGCTTCCTCTCTCCTCCCTCATCCCGCCTCCCAGCCGTCCCCCGTGGTCTGATTGGCAGCTATGTAAAGCAGCCAGCGAACCTAGTCGCCTTCCCAGCTCCCGACCGCCTTTAACATCACAGCATGTTCAGGTGAGCGTGGGTGAGGCCCGCCCCTCCTGGGCCTTGTTATCTGGGCATTGTATTATTCTTTGAGCCCCCCGGGCCAGGCCTGCAGCGTTGCTTGCCCCGTGTCCCTGCGTCCCCTCTCCTCCCTCATCCCGCCTCCCAGCCATCCCCTGTGGTCTGATTGGCAGCTGTGTAAAGCAGCTAGTGAACCTAGTCACCTTCCCAGCTCCCGACCGCCTTTAACATCACGGCGTGTTCAGGTGAGCGTGGGTGAGGTCCCGACCCTCCTGGGCATTGGTTTATTCTTTGAGCCCCTCGGGCCCTGCCTGCATCACCAATTAAATCACTTAAACAGGCATTTGAGAAACTGGAATCATTATCCAAGAAGGAACTATCCCGCTGGTGGGAAATAACCACCATGGAAAAATACCTAAAAGTTGGAAGAATACCGAGAGGACTACGTATCTGCATCCTACCAGCTTTTGAAGAAGAGGATGTAGAGGATCTTAAAGATTGGGAAGAACTCTTAAAAACAACATCAAAGGAAATGATCCATAGGATTATTATGTATACCAAAAAAGTCCATGCAAAACTGTTAGATGAGATAGAAGGGATCAAAAAGACAATAGAAGACCCAAACCTCCCTGAAGCCACCTTTAAAAACTATCAAATAATGGATGAGTATCTGAACAACTACGAAAAAGAAATTAAAACAAAAAAACAACAGGCATTCCTACGCGATGAATTGGACTACAAATTCAAACGTGTCTATACATTTCAGAACAAATTCAGAACACGACCATCAACCAGACAACAACCTAAAAAAACAGCGGCCCCTATGAAAAAATCTCAGGAAACTACTTCAGAATCATCAGAGCCAGACAGTGCAAGTGAACAATCAGCAGAAACCATGGATGAGGAATGTGCATCAGAAGAAAATACTACATACTCTTTTTTAGAGGAATACCAAAAACACAGGCAAGGGCCTATCCTCTCTACCAAAGTACACAGCAACTCAGAAATCAACAAATGCAACATGGAGACACAAATGGTGGCCTACAAAGAGGGGCAGGAGGGGCAAGATCAGAACAAACAATAGACAATCAAAAAGGAATGTGGGCAAGATCCAAAAACTCAAACCAGAAGAAAACCTAGTTCTCAATCTTTCAAATACAGAACTTTCAAAGGAACTCTACTCAGCACTTAACAAAGGGTTATCTTTCAGTCCAACCAACAGACTGGACTTTTTCCAAACATATGTGGATCTTCATAAATTCAGTAGATTACTTATACTAAAGAAATATTTTGCTACTTATCAAAAAAGCCAAAAAGTAAGAACATCAAAACCCCCAATATCGGAGCTCACAATACAAGACACAGAACATACAGTAAGCCTATTTAACATTGGAGACTCTGAAGAAAGACATACAATGGAAACCCTATTTACAGACCTTGACATAGACACTGGACAAGCAGCATCATCAAAACTCAAATCAAAATCTTCTTTCATTCCACAGACCACTATGGACAATACAGTAGACATATTTACACTAGCAGTGGAAAAAGATCTAAGAAAAGTCTACACACAGAATCAACAAGACAAAAGGAAGCACAATAACCTCACCAAGAAAGAAAAAAATGCAATTTCGAATCTCAGTAAAAATGACAACATTACAATAAAGGAGGACGACAAAGGAGGTAAAATAGTCCTTTTGAATACCCAGGATTATATAAAAATGGCGGAAAAACATCTGAATGACACAACGTGCTATACTAAACTTAAAGATAACCCTCTACCTACGATCATGGCAGAATGGAACCAGATGATTACAGACTGGTATGAGAATGGCCTTCTTTCAGAAGAAGAATTAGACTTTCTGAAGACCAAACACCCGGTACTTGCCACAATCTACCTCTTACCTAAAATACATAAAAGTTACCTAACAATACCTTCTAGCAGACCGATAATTAATGGCATAGGCTCAGTTACAGAACCCATTTCAGCATACATCGATCGTTTTCTACAACCGCAGCAGCAAATCTAGCATCATTCGTACAGGACACAAAACATATCATACAACAGTTGGAACTCATAAATTGGGACGAAAATTACAGACTAGTCACCTTTGATGTTACAGCTCTGTACACCAGCATTCTGCATTTGAAGGGCATGGAAACAACAGAATACTTTCTAAAAGCAAGATCCATCTCATATCTAGAACAGAACAACATGATACTCGAAATGTTGAATTTCGTTCTACACAACAATATATTTCTGTTCAATAACATCATTTATAAGCAATGCCAAGGCACCACCATGGGAGCCAAATTCGCACCTTCTTATGCAAACCTGTACATGGGCAGCTTTGAACTAAAACATGCCTGGCTGAACAAAGCATTCACAGATGATAACAACATTGTATTTTGGGGCAGGTACAAAGATGACATTTTGGTAATATGGAATGGCAATCAAGCAACCCTGCTAGACTACCACAAATATCTCAATAACAACAACTATAATCTTAAACTCACCATGGAAGAAAGTACTAATCGGATTCATTTCCTGGATTTGGAATTATACATTGAGAACAACAAAATTCAAACAACACTCTACACAAAACCAACCGCAGGTAACAGAATTCTTCATGCCCGCAGTAATCATCCACCACACACGATCAAAAATATACCCTATGGAGAATTCATCAGAATCAAACGCAACTGTACCCAAGAGAATGAAATGAATAAACACACGGAGACAGCAACCTTGAAATTTCAAAAAAGAGGATACAACAAGAATCAATTGAAAGCAGCATCAACCAAAGCGAAACAACGCAACCGCAAAGATCTTTTACAGAACAAAACTAAAGATGGGCAAACAGACAAACAAGAAAATAAAATTAGATTTGTTACCACTTACAGTACGGACAACAAGATATTGAGGAAGATACTCAATAAACATTGGAATATACTCAAACTGGACAGTGATCTTAAGAATTTTGTTGAAGACTATATCCTCATTACTTACCGGAAAGCCGAAAATCTAAAACAAATCTTATGCCCATCACACTTCACATCAGGTGTATCACCAAAAGGCAAAATTCAACTATGGTCACAAGACAAGCTAAAAGGTTTTTTCAAGTGTGGACAATGTAACTATTGCAAATTCGCAGAAAACAGTAAAAAATAAATCAGATTACCCAATGGTAAAGTATACAAAATCATGGATTTCATGAGCTGCAATACGAGCTACACAATAAATGCTGTCATATGCATATGTTCCAAGATCTACATAGGCAGCACTGTAAGGCCTCTGAAAATCAGAATCTCAGAACATCTACACACCATTAGAAACAGAGACATAAGATACCCGCTTGGGAAACACTTTGCATCTGAACATCCAGATAACAACATAGATGGTATTAGATTTCTCGGGATTGAACATGTCAAGATAAGCCAGAGAGGAGGAAACAGGGAGAAAAAACTCTGTCAGCATGAAGCGAAATGGATATGCATTCTAGACTGTTGCAATCACGGACTAAATTTTGACACAGAAATGGGCCACTTTTTCTAGACCAAGTGTGCAACCAAAAGTTATTTCTATGATGGAAAATGTAATGAACAGTTTATCTTAATCTGCATGTGTATTTTTATTATTATTTTGATTTCTTTCACATATTTTATTCACCATATATTAGCGTGCAAGACTGACCAGCACAAATAAGACATAGGACCTAACATCAGGATTCTAAAATATTTTTCCATTAAGCTAATATAAATTAGTCTGCACTTAGATTCGGGCCAAATTAAGCCCTTCTCATCCAACAATCCATATAAATGAAAATATAGAGAATTCTCGTATTAGGGTTCACAAAATCACAATCAACAACGTCCACCCGATCCAAAATGGCAACCGGGAGGCGTATGCAGCGTCTAGAGCGTAGTGACGTCATCACGCAGCGTCACAACGCTCCAGACGCAAAATTTAGAGCGGCCATTTTGGGGGATGCATTGGACAATCGAATCTGATGCATCTCCCCAAAATCGTGCCGGAATTGAACAGGATAACAGCCGTAAGGAACTCAGGTGAGCCCATCAATGTCAATGCCAATGCCATAGAGGAAAATTAGCTAGAGAAATGCTACTTACATTTTTTACACAAAAGATTTTCGTTTTTGCTACTTTATAGAGCACGAGTGGTGAACTGCCAAACCGGCAACTCTTGACTATGCAGGCAACAAAGGAATGCACCTAGGAAACGTATCACATTTTCAAGCATATCACAAGTGAGTAGTATTGTCTATGTAATTAATCAATGACATTGGACTTTTAATGAAAGCAGGGCTTACACAAACCATGGTCATATACAACCTTTTTTTTCTCTTGTTCCCTTTTTTCCATAGAACTGCATTAATGGCAACACAGACAGTGTTTTCATAAATAAAAGCTACCTAAATCCCTCCTGAAGAACCATGCAAAACATAGCATGGTGAAACACGTGTAGAGGGTGTCAGCTCAAATAACCAGAGGGTGTTAGCCTAAACAACTAAACACAATATTGAATGTAAACAAAGGAAAATCTTTTTTTCTTTAAAAAGTAACAAATGTGAATGAAAATGAATCTGCATTTTTCAAACATTGGTAAATAATGAAAACAAATGGAATGAATCAAATTGAAAAATTGGGAAGAAAAAAAGTATAAAAAAATGGAATGAAGTAATTCTGTATAATTTTCTTTTTGAATACAATTTTGATTTGGAGCGCAACAAGTGGAGTCTTTGTGGTTCTTCCTTCTTTATCTGTCTGCAGCGTTGCTTGCCCCGTGTCCCTGCTTCCCCTCTCTTCCCTCATCCAGCCTCCCAGCCGTCCCCCGTGGTCTGATTGGCCGCTGTGTAAAGCAGCCAGCGAACCTAGTCGCCTTCCCAGCTCCCGACGCCTTTAACATCACGCCGTGTTCAGGTGAGTGTGGGTGAGGCCCGACCCTCCTGGGCCTTGTTATCTGGGCATTGTATTATTCTTTGAGCCCCCTGGGCCCTGCCTGCAGCGTTGCCTGCCCCGTGTCCCTCCTTCACCACTCCTCCCACCTCCCAGCCGTCCCCCGTGGTCTGATTGGCCGGTTGGCTCCTTTAACTGAGCCTTCCAGAACAGCCCTCTGCCCGACAGCCCCTGCGTCTAAGGACCCCAAGGCAAAGGGGGCTCCTACAATGACGGCTCCAGAATGTGTCTGCAGGTGTCCGCAGGGGAAGCCAGTCAAGCCAGCAGCTAACAGACACCAAAAAAAGGTCTGTGAATGTCGGCATGTACTACACTTGGATGGAATTTGAATGTTAGCATGTCTCAAACTTAGAATTGTGAATCTTAGCCTGCGTCACATCTAGATAGGATTATGAATCTTAGCATGTGCCACACTTAGGTGGAATTCTTAACCTTAGCCTGCGTCGCATATAAATAGGATTGTGAGTGTCAGCACGTCCCACACTTAGATGGAATTTGAATGTTAGCATGTCTCACACTTATAATTGTGAATTTTAGCCTGTGTCACATCTTTTTTTTTTAATTTTTTTTTTTATTGGTTTATACAAACCTTTAAAAAGAAGACAAATACAACACGTATAAAGTTTTTTCCACAATCCATACATTCCAAGTCTTAGCCCTCCGATCAGTTCAATTTCGTTTAGGTACACAGGTTCGAATTAAACATTCATAAATTAGATCACTTTGGAGTTTGACTTTCATTAGGCTTTGAATTTATAGGCACAGCATTCAGCGCGTCCTTTATCACACAAATAAATGCCACTAGAGCGTATAAGACAGGTCGATTAGAACCGTCAAATAAGGCTCTCCACCAATCGTCCTTTGTCAAGGTTTGATATTTAGCGGTTATTGAACCAAAAATGATAGATCTTTGCTGAACAAACCCAGAACATGACATCGTCAAGTGTTTTAAAGTCTCGATTTCAGACTGGCAAAATCGGCACTTTAAATCCAGGTCGGCATGTTGTGCCCAAAAACTTAAGCGTTCCTTGGTTGCCAGAATGTTCAGCCTAAAGTGCATATAAAAAGCCCTGCTATGTTGGTCGGGAAAACAAGTGAGATAGTTTTGCAGCTGCCCATATACTCTAGTTTCCACTGGAACATCCTTCATTGTTTTCAATTCCATTCTTGAAGTACATGTTCTGATCCAGTCCACTCTCCACATCTTCTTTTTGGCCTGGTCTGGATTATCCATCAGGGTCTGTATAGAAATGTCGTACATTACTAGGACTTCGAGACATAATCTGTTCCATTGGGATAGCATTGTTTCAGATGTATCGTTTTCCAGTGGCTGTATTATGCAGATTTGTGGAAACAGATCTTTTTGCCTCGTTTTCCTAAACGAGCTTAGTAAGTTCCAAGCGACACGAGCTTGTATAGAGATATAGGAAAGTTTGAATCTTATACAAATTGTGGGCGTACCCTTTGGTAAACATAACACTTTGGACCAAAAGATGTTTTCTAATGTGTTCCACAACTCGTAATCACAGCCAAAGGCATTTTCACCACCATATATAAGTGCAGGCACCACTTTTTGTTGAAAAAAGGTTATAGTAGGTTTGAAAGAGAACTTCCCAAATGTTCTATTAATCAGGGAGGCCTGACACGCCAACTGGCGGCATTTGTTTTTGGTCGCTTCAACCCAAGGAGCATCATTTCGGTTGGCGTTAATTTTCATGCCTAGGTACGAAGTGTTCTTCACAATCCTAATTGGTTCTTTATCAAGAAACCAGTTGAATTTTTTCACCTTCCCATTATTGCCTGCAAGTTTTTCAAGGACCAAGATCTCACATTTTTGTTTATTAACAACCCATTGGCCACTAGATATTTTTCAAGAGTGGTGAGTTTACGCTGCATCCCTATCGGTGTAGAGTCCATAAGAATAAGGTCGTCAGCGTACACAAGATAGTCAATGTGTGTACCATTGATTTTTGGTGGAAAGGTTGCTATATCGTTAAAGATCTCCTTAATATCCGATATGAACAGATTAAAAATGGAGGCTGCAAGAGGACACCCTTGTTTCACTCCTCTGTGTGTATTGATAGGAGCCGATAGTGAGCCTTTGAGATCTAATCTGATTTTGATTGTGGTATTAGTGTGCAGCTCACGTATAGCCGCCAATAGGCTAGGAGGACAGTTCCAGGCACCCAGTTTTCCCCAAAGCAAATCTCTGTTGATACTGTCGAAAGTGTGGGATAAATCAATTAAAGCCAAATATACTTTGGATGTCAAGCGATGAGCTTCCATCTTCAGCAGGTTTATCAGCAGCAGGTTCACTCCACAACCGACCCCCTTCACAAATCCAGTTTGTCTCGGATCCACCTGGTTGGAATTAGTGGACCACTTTAGTAGTTTTTGTTGCAGGAGGGTGGCATAGATTTTTCCCAACACGTCCAGCAGCGCAATTGGTCTGTAGTTTTTGGGAGTACGTCTGTCACCCTTCTTATAAATTGGAACAATCACCGCAGATTTCCACGATTTAGGTGTACTACAACCTTGCACAACCCTTTGGAATAGTATTGTACAGAAGTCTGACCATTCATCTGGATGTTGTTTGATAGAAAAATTGGTCAGACCATCCGGGCCCAGCGCTCTGGAATCATGCAGCTTTTTAATGACTTGAAGGATATCGTCTCTAGGGAATACAATATCCCAATGAGTAAGAGAGGGACCGACCCATTCTGAAGTTGTCGCATCTTTGCAGAAAAGCTCAGTATAGAAGGACATCCACTCAACTTCTGAGACCAAATTTGTTTGAAGGGCATGCTGTGGAGCTAAAGTGATGTTTATTAGTCTCCAGTAGTCTCTTCCATTGTTACTCGTCATTTTGGACAGCATCAGCTCTGCATCGTTTTGTAGCATAATCGCTTTATGAGATTTGAGCCAGTTCTTATATGCTTGTCTCATTGCTCTTTTTACTTTGTTAATATTTGAGTGGTTTTGTCCATGGGCGTTTCTTAAGTCACGACGTAAGGCTCTTTTATGTTGAAGAATTTCCAAATCAAATCTATGTTTGGGTGAGAAGACTGCATGTTTTAGTTTATTTTTCCGATCTTCGAATTGAGATAGCAGATGGGAGTATTCCGGTGACTCAGAATTCTTTTGAAATCCCTTAGTGATGTGAGTAACCTCTTCGGTTTCAAGGTGTAGCCGTATTCTGGAAGCTCCAGTTCTCACTGCATGCGGCCACGTTCTGGTCTTGCACTCCATAAAAGTTTGAAGACCTGGAGTCACCATGTCATGATCACTATGGATCATATTGGTGATCTCCAGACGAGTTGCCCTCATGTGTAGATTTCCGGAGACAAACATATAATCAAGCGTCGAACTCTGGTCACCTCTACGCCAAGTAGGACGTGCAGGTATATCACCAACTGTTTGGCCGTTTAACATCGTTAACCCACGTAGGTCCATTTCCGTGCACCATTGATTTACTATCTTCTCTTGGTGGGTATTGAATGTTTTTTCGGCGCCCGGTAGATTTAGATGCATGATGCAATCAATGTTAAGGTCACCACAGACGATGAGCTCGATCATGTTCTCCTTTTCTGTTAGGTCGTCAATTGTTGAGGTAACCTGATCAATAAAGGACTCTGAGCCAACAGCCGAATCGTTCCAGTATAGGCTTATGATGTATAATTTAGGTGCAAGAGCGTTCCTTCCCACATAGAGACTGATCACCACTACTTGTATAAAAGGAGATGGATTGAAAGATTCAACAATCCTGAGACCTGACACTATCTTTGCCGCCACTAAAAGACCAACCATAGGTCTGCCCTTAGACTGTTTGATGGCCGGATTGAACGCAATTTCAAAGCCTTCGAAGATGGGGATCTCATTAAGCCATGTTTCCTGCAAGCAAATGAGGTCCAGATCAGTAGCCCAGGGAGTATTGAACAGATGGGTAAATCCCCTCGTGTTCCAGGATCCTATTGTGCAAGTGCTTGGCATTATTTGTCAGCTTCGCAATTTAAGGTGCCAGCTAACCAGGACCAATCATTTTCTGGCACGGCTGAATTCACAGCTTCCTCAGTGTCATCACTAGAGATTGGGAGCCTTACAGCCCCTTTTAGTCTGTGTCACATCAAGATAGGATTATGGCCCTCATTAGGACCCAGGCGGTAAGGGGTTTACGCCGGCGTAAACCATGGCGCCCCTTACCGCCTGAGTACGAGTTCCCTTAGCGCCATGGTGATTTTAACGCCTGCTTTTAGCAGGCGTTAAAATCCATGGCGCTAAGGGACCTTGTTGTTAATTACGCCACCGTAATTTACGGTGGCGTAATTAACGGCTTCCCCACTCCCATTATGCCCTATGGGGCCAGAAATGGGAATGGGGAAGGGTAAATGGGGATTGGGGACTTACCGCCCCGCCAACCTCGGAATGGGGCGGTAAGTCCGCCAACCCCCATGGCGGAGTTGGCAGCTTAGCGCCATGGACCATGGTGCTAATAGCGCCATGGTCCTCCGCCAAGGTCCTAATGAGGGCCGATGAATCTTAGCGTGTGCCACACCTAGATGGAATTCTTAACTTTAGCCTGTTTCGGATCGAGATAGGATTATGAATCTTAGCATGTGCACACTTAGATGGAATTCTTAACTTTAGCCTGCGTCGCATCTAGATAGGATTGTGAATGTCAGCACGTCCCACACTTGGATGGAACTTTAATGTTAGAATGTCTCACACTTAGAATTGTGAACATTAGCCTGCGTCGCAACTAGATAGGATTGTGAATGTTAGCATGTACCAGTCTTAGATGGAACTTGAATGTTAGCATGTCTCACACTTAGAATTGTGAACATTAGCCTAAGTAGCATATAGACAGAACTGTGAATGTCAGCATGCACCACACTTAGATGGAACTTGAATGTTAGCATGCCTCACACTTAGAATTGTGAACATTAGCCTATGTCGCATCTAGATAGGATTGTGAATGTTAGCATGTGCCACACATGGATGGAATTGTGAAGGCTAGCAAGTGCCACACTTGGATATAGTTGTGGATGTTAGCATGTGTCACTGTCAGGTACTGTTAGGATACAGTGACATAATCTGAGACATTAGGTCTGGGGAAAATTAGTATAGAAAGGTTTTTGGAAGTTATTATGAGTTTAATTTTAAAACAGCCAATTTTGCCCTTAACATTCATTGCAGTCTATGGAGAATGCCCCAAGCCAAGATGGAGGTCCTCAGTCTAAGTTCTGATTGGCTGGTGATTGTTTATAGGGAAGACAATGAACATTCTAAACTGCCTTTCATCGTCTTTGCCCAGCTGAGAGGTCGCGTATTAAGCTGCTCCTGCTTAACTTGTTCAGGGGTTTCAAGTTTCAAGCGGTCGAGCGGCTTATTTGGAAAAGCAAACAGGAATCTTGCGGAGATTCATTTTGGCACTGAACAGGAGTAAGAAGATTTCGAGTTATCCAAGAAAAAAGAAAGGTTTCAAAGACTCTCCACAAGATAAGTCCTTTTAAAACTCAAGACTCTTTCTATAATGTCATTGTAGAAGATTTAATCTGATTTTCAAGTTCATATGAAAAATATTTACTAAGAACTTTATTGCTGTCGCATGTTTGGCTTTGTTACGCTACGTTTTCTATCAAGCGCGTGGTTTTTCCGTTAACAGAAGCCTGCGCGTGAGAGACTTCGCTTGAGTATCTAGCGCGAGCTCTTTGGTGTCGCGTGATACTCTTGTGCGTGTGTTTTTTACCCGCGGTTGAACTTCAGCGCGTGTGCTCGCATATTGGATTAAGCGCGTGTGGATTTTTACCCGCGGTTTGTCGTCAGCGCGTGTGCTCGCATATTGGACTAAGCGCGTGTGGATTTTTACCCGCGGTTTGTCGTCAGCGCGTGTGCTCGCATCTTGGACTAAGCGCGTGTGGATTTTTACCCGCGGTTTGTCGTCAGCGCGTGTGTTCGCATCCTGGACTAAGCGTGTGTGGATTTTTACCCGCGGTTGAACTTCAGCGCGTGTGCGTGCTTTCGTTTAATCGCGTGTGGATTTTTTCTGTGGTTTAATCTACAGCGCTTCAACGATCTTCACTCAGTTTGGATCCCTATGCGAGTTCAAGAGATTTCTACGTGAGATTTTTGACGCAAGTTTCAAGAACTGTTAATTTAAGTAAAAACACTCTAAAAAGAAATTTATAAGAAGAAATATAAATACTTTCCAGAAACACTAGAACTTCCATTTACTTTTAATGAACTTAAGACTTTGTTCAAGCTTCTTGAGTTTAAAGAAGATTACCTGCAAAGTTAATTTCACATTCATGGACCTACTAAGAAGGCTGAATGATCGTTGAGATTCAAGTCAACTAGTAAGGAAGTCTAGTCAGCTTATCACTTCTCTGGGCATATTGTAGAGAAGTTCCAGGTATGGTTTTTACTTTATTTGGTAAAGGATATTGATACTTAAGGTTAGTATAGTGCCTCATGAATAACAAGGTGTATTATATGTTTATGTTTTACCACAGGTGAAGAACCAGCTAGTCTTAGCTTCCAGCCTGGTGTTTGTTAATTTGTCCCTTCCCCCTTTCCCCTGGAAGTGAGGTAAACTGAGCAGTTTATAGTATCAGCTCAGAGTGCCACATTTTGGGTGGATTGTCGGGGGCTCAGCAGCTTCTGCAGACACCAGGATCTCAGCCTGACAGAATGAAAGGCCAATAAAAAAGAAAAAGTCTGCCCAAGCTGTATGAACCCCGACGAGACAGCCATGGAGGCGTTGGGAGAAATGGTTAGGGAAATTAGAGAAGAGTTACGGGTGGCTCATCGAGAATACTCAAATCTTAATAAAAGAATAGATGAGTTAAATTTAAAGGTAACACAAATACAAGAAAAGGAAGTTTCGGAAGGTGCAGGAAACCCACCTGAGCTGGTGAGAGTTGGGGAAGAACAAGAACCTAGACTTTCAAGGGAAGTGGTGGGTGGTTTAGGAACTTTAGTTATGCCTGTTCCTTTGGCTGCTCCTGAGCGTTTTTTGGGAGATCCGAGAAAGTTTCAAATTTTTCAGACTCAGTGCGAATTACATTTCTTAAGTCGTCCCGAGTTATTTTCAACGGATGCTTCCAAGGTCACATTTACATTATCTTATTTATCAGGAGAAGCATCTGCGTGGGGAAGTCTCTTGGTGAGTCAAAAGAGTTTGGCTTTGAATAATTATTCCCTGTTCCAGGCCGAATTTAAAAAGATGTTTGATAAGAGACAGGTATCTCTAGAGGTAGATGGAGAACTACTGGAGTTGCGTCAGGGAGGAAAGGAGTTGATTTCTTATATCACTCAATTTAGGACTTTAATTTTAGAGAGTAGATGGCCAGAGGAGAAGAGGGCTTCCTTATTTTATCGGGGCTTAAAAGATGAATTGAAAGATGCTTTGGCTGGTGTTTTGGAACGACCAACTACTTTAGATGCTCTAATTGATTTGGTGGTTCGGTTAGATTTTCGTTTAACCGAAAGACGTTTAGAGCGTAGACGTTCTCAGGGGGAAGTTAGGTTTCCAGGAAGAGTAGAGAGATCTAAGGTTGAGGTGGTGAACAGGGAAGTTAAGTCAAAGGGAAATGAGCTGCAGAGTCGGGTGAGAGGTCCGTTGTCAAAGGAAGAGAAGACAAGAAGAAGGGAGAATAATTTGTGCCTATACTGCGGTAGGAGTGGTCATTTCCTTGAAAACTGTCCTTTTACCTCCAAGAAGATCTTCAATTCTTCAGGCAGAGTACAACAAGTTGCTAACACGATACAGACAGCTGTTCCTCATATAACTGTGAACGTATCCTTAATGTTTGAAAAGAAAATCTTAGGTTCTGGGCCAATTATTATTGATTCAGGGGCTACAGGAAATTTTATGGACAGAGGATTGGCAAAGAGTTTAGGTGTTCCTTTAGTGGCTAAGAAAGAAGTTGAGCAGGTAAGGGCAGTTGATGGTACATCTCTTTCTTCAGGTCCAATCACTCATAATACAGAGGTACTTGAGATGGAGTTAACTGGAGGTCATAAGGAAACTATCTCTTTTGAATTAATTGATGCTCCAATCTTGAAAATAATCTTGGGTATGCCCTGGCTTACTCTGCATAATCCTAGAATTGATTGGAGTGCAAGAATTGTATCCCTAGAATCAACTTTTTGTAAGGAACATTGTTTCTTAGGGAAAAGTCATGGAGAGGAAGAAAGATTTGTGAATTCTGTTTCGTTTTCACTTGCAGAAAGAGGGGCAATAGGTTTTGATGTTGGAGCAGTAGTGGGTGAACTTCCTACTTGTTATCAAGATTTTTGGGATGTATTTGATGAAAAGGAAGCTGGAGAGTTGCCTCCTCATAGACTGTTTGACTGCAGGATAGATTTGGAGCCTGGAGCTATTTTACCTAGCAGTAGGGTTTATGCCCTGACAGAAAAAGAGAATGACTATTTGAAAGAATACTTAAAGGAAAATTTGGCTAAGGGTTTTATTCGGCACTCTCAATCGCCGGCTGCCTCACCATTGTTTTTTGTGCCAAAATCTGACGGTTCCCTCAGAACTTGTATAGATTATAGGGCGGTAAATAGAATGACAGTAAAAAATAGGTATCCGCTCCCTCTCATCTCTGAGATGTTAAATCAAATTCAAGGTGCCACCATTTTTTCTAAATTGGATTTAAGGGGGGCTTATCATCTGGTACGAGTTCAAGAGGGGGATGAGTGGAAGACGGCATTTAAGACCAGATTTGGCCTGTACGAGTACCAAGTGATGCCATTCGGTCTTTGCAATGCCCCAGCGGCTTATTTTTTATCGATGAGGTTCTTCGGGAATTTCTTGATATTTTTGTTATTGTTTATATTGACGATATTTTGATTTTTTCCCAAAGTTTGGAGAAACACAAAATTCACGTTCGACAGGTCTTGAGAAAATTGAGAGAGAATAATCTTTACGCTAAATTGGAGAAGAGTCAGTTCCATACGAATTCGGTGGAATTTTTAGGTTTTGTGATCACTCCTAGTGGTCTGGAAATGAATCCGAAAAAGGTGGAAGCGGTTCGTGATTGGCCTATTCCAACGTAGGTGAAGGAGATCCAGAGTTTTTTGGGATTTGCCAACTTTTACCGAAGATTCATTGAAGGCTTCTCCAGTTTGGTGACTCCAATTACTCGACTTTTGAAGAAAGGAGTTCCTTTTGTTTGGGACGTTAAGGCTAATGAGGCTTTTAAAGTATTGAAGGAGAAATTCATAACTACTCCTATCTTAATTCATCCTGATACTTCCAAGCCATTTTTTGTAGAGGCTGATGCTTCCAATGTGGCAATGGGAGCAGTGTTGTCGCAGAGGCATAATGTTACTGGACAATTGCATCCTGTGGCCTACTTTTCTCAGAGGTTCTCACCAGCGGAAGAAAATTATACCATTTCAGATCGCGAGCTTCTTGCTATCAAAGCAGCATTTGAAGAATGGCGACATTTTTTAAAAGGAGCACGTCACACTGTGACAGTATTAACCGATCACCGAAACTTACTCTTTTTGAAGACAGCAAGAACTCTGACACCTCGACAACTAAGGTGGTCTTTATTTTTTGCAGATTATGATTTTATAGTTACTTTTAAGCCAGGAATTCAAAATAAAAAAGCAGATGCTCTGTCACGACAATTTCCAGAAAGTGAAGTTAAGTCGGTTTGTGAGTCACTTCCTCTGATCGCTCCAGAACGTTTTGTTCTTGCTGGAATTGAGAAAGAAAACGAAATCTTTAAACAAGTACGAGAATCCATATCTGAGAGACAACTTGAACATTGGGTTCGTTTGGATCCAGCTCGCAAGATTAAAGATGGTTTACCTTATCTGGACGACAGACTCTATTTACCATCTATTGAACTTAGAGAAAAGATTTTGAAGGAATGTCACGATTCAGTTCTGGCAGGACATCCAGGATATCGAAAAACACTTGAGTTGGTCAGAAGACATTTTTGGTGGGAGAAAATTCGACAAGATACTCTTAATTTTGTTAAGACCTGTGAAGTTTGTGCTAGATCTAAGAACCTCATCGGAAAGCCTTCTGGGTTATTGGAACCGTTGCCCGTTCCACCGCGGCCTTGGTATTCAGTGTCTTTAGATTTCATCACGGATCTACCACTAGATAAGGGGTGTACATCAGTATTGGTTGTAGTGGATTTACTCACTAAAGAAGCACATTTCATTCCAATGAAGGGAGAGGTTACCGCTGATAGTTTAGCTCACAGTTTCTTACAAGAAGTAGTTAAACTGCATGGAATTCCCAGTCAGGTCATCTCAGACAGAGGGTCTCAATTTATTTCTAAATTTTGGAGAGCTTTCTGTAAGAGATTGGGAGTTGAGGTATGCCTATCATCCGGTTACCATCCCGAAACCAATGGGCAAGTGGAAAGGATAAATCAGGAGTTGGAGAAATATTTGAGATGTTATCTACAGACAGGGGAAGAGTGGGTAGATATGTTGTGGGTGGCAGAATTTGCATATAACAACTGTAGTAAGGATGCCACCTCAATGTCTCCATTTTATTTGGGACGAGGTTTTCATCCTCGTTTTCTTAGTATAGAGATCGATTATGATGCTGAAAACCCGGAAGTGGAAAAGAGACTAGAGATCATGAAAAGAAATTTGGAGAAGGCAAAAGGGGTGTTGGTGGAGAGTAAACAAAAATATAAAAGATTTGCGGACCTTAAAAGAAAGACTAGTCCCCAGTATAGGGAGGGAGATTTGGTATGGTTATCAACCAAATTTTTGAAGAAATAAGTTTTGCCCTCGTTTTGTAGGGCCGTTTGAGGTTGAAAGGGTGATAAATCCAGTGGCTGTTCGCCTTAGATTACCAAGACATATGAAAACTCATCCAACTTTTCATGTTAGCTTGTTGAAACCAGTGGTTAAAGGAACTAGATTGACACCTACTCCTTCACCAGTTGTATTTGAGGAAGATGATTCAGAAGAATTTGTAGTTAAGAAAATTCTGGACTCTAGAATAGTGAGAGGAAAGCTACAGTATCTCCTTGATTGGGAGGGTTTTGGTCCTGAAGAACGCACTTGGGAGAAAGCAAGTGATGTACATGCTCCTCATTTGGTTAAAAAATTCCATAAGAAATTTCCATTGAAAAAAGGCCCAGGAACTGGGCGTTAGAAGGGGGGTACTGTCAGGTACTGTTAGGATACAGTGACATAATCTGAGACATTAGGTCTAGGGAAAATTAGTATAGAAAGGTTTTTGGAAGTTATTATGAGTTTAATTTTAAAACAGCCAATTTTGCCCTTAACATTCATTGCAGTCTATGGAGAATGCCCCAAGCCAAGATGGAGGTCCTCAGTCTAAGTTCTGATTGGCTGGTGATTGTTTATAGGGAAGACAATGAACATTCTAAACTGCCTTTCATCGTCTTTGCCCAGCTGAGAGGTCGCGTATTAAGCTGCTCCTGCTTAACTTGTTCAGGGGTTTCAAGTTTCAAGCGGTCGAGCGGCTTATTTGGAAAAGCAAACAGGAATCTTGCGGAGATTCATTTTGGCACTGAACAGGAGTAAGAAGATTTCGAGTTATCCAAGAAAAAAGAAAGGTTTCAAAGACTCTCCACAAGATAAGTCCTTTTAAAACTCAAGACTCTTTCTATAATGTCATTGTAGAAGATTTAATCTGATTTTCAAGTTCATATGAAAAATATTTACTAAGAACTTTATTGCTGTCGCATGTTTGGCTTTGTTACGCTACGTTTTCTATCAAGCGCGTGGTTTTTCCGTTAACAGAAGCCTGCGCGTGAGAGACTTCGCTTGAGTATCTAGCGCAAGCTCTTTGGTGTCGCGTGATACTCTTGTGCGTATGTTTTTTACCCGCGGTTGAACTTCAGCGCGTGTGCTCGCATATTGGATTAAGCGCGTGTGGATTTTTACCCGCGGTTTGTCGTCAGCGCGTGTGCTCGCATATTGGACTAAGCGCGTGTGGATTTTTACCCGCGGTTTGTCGTCAGCGCGTGTGCTCGCAACTTGGACTAAGCGCGTGTGGATTTTTACCCGCGGTTTGTCGTCAGCGCGTGTGTTCGCATCCTGGACTAAGCGCGTGTGGATTTTTACCCGCGGTTGAACTTCAGCGCGTGTGCGTGCTTTCGTTTAATCGCGTGTGGATTTTTTCTGTGGTTTAATCTACAGCGCTTCAACGATCTTCACTCAGTTTGGATCCCTATGCGAGTTCAAGAGATTTCTACGTGAGATTTTTGACGCAAGTTTCAAGAACTGTTAATTTAAGTAAAAACACTCTAAAAAGAAATTTATAAGAAGAAATATAAATACTTTCCAGAAACACTAGAACTTCCATTTACTTTTAATGAACTTAAGACTTTGTTCAAGCTTCTTGAGTTTAAAGAAGATTACCTGCAAAGTTAATTTCACATTCATGGACCTACTAAGAAGGCTGAATGATCGTTGAGATTCAAGTCAACTAGTAAGGAAGTCTAGTCAGCTTATCACTTCTCTGGGCATATTGTAGAGAAGTTCCAGGTATGGTTTTTACTTTATTTGGTAAAGGATATTGATACTTAAGGTTAGTATAGTGCCTCATGAATAACAAGGTGTATTATATGTTTATGTTTTACCACAGGTGAAGAACCAGCTAGTCTTAGCTTCCAGCCTGGTGTTTGTTAATTTGTCCCTTCCCCCTTTCCCCTGGAAGTGAGGTAAACTGAGCAGTTTATAGTATCAGCTCAGAGTGCCACATTTTGGGTGGATTGTCGGGGGCTCAGCAGCTTCTGCAGACACCAGGATCTCAGCCTGACAGTCACACATGGATGGAATTGTGAAGGCTAGCAAATGCCACACCTGGATGTAATTGTGAATGTCAGCATGCTGCCACACATATGGAATTATTAAGTTTACCTAGCGCAACACTTAGACGGATTTGGGAATGTTAGCATGTCCCACACTTGGATAGAATTCTGAACGTTAGCCTGAGCTGCTTTTTGATGGGATTGTGAAGGTTGGCAAGTGCCACACTTGGACAGAATTGTGAATGTTAGCATGTGAAATATCAGATAATCCACTAACCAAAAAAAGCTCTACATTTCTGCATACTTATCTCAACCAAAAAACTCACACAACCACCTCTCGCACAACAAACTGCATGCACTTCACAACACTGCAACAAAACATAAGCCTCACCAACAGCACACAAGGACTGACATCGATCCGATACTTGCACCGAAGCTCAGCACCCGGTGTATACCGAGTTGAAGCTGCCAACAGAACACCACTCCTCTCACTATCCTACTTCCTCTTCACCCTACTAACCCATCCCACCTTCTCATTTGCAGATCCGCCAGAGCGCCTGGGAACCAACTCGGTTGGTGACGGTGCGCGGTACAAATACCTTTAACATTAACATCACATACACATCACGGTGCACTTACATTATATCAGCCTATATGATACATATTACTTTTGCGGCCATTGCCGCACTTTAGCATACATATATAAGGAGGAGGTCCAGTCTTTTCTCGAGTAATTCAGTCATACGTTAAATCAGGAGCTGTAGGATAAGCATTTACCCCCTCGCCTCAGAGCTTCCGCAGCACGTGTTTACCCTCTTAACACCAGTTCACCCATCCGTTCCATCATTCAGGGATAGCAGATAAGCAGTCAAGGGACCCCAGATGTCAGATGTCTCTCGGTCTATTTTGTGGCCCACGCAGGCTCCCGTATTCCTTGTTGATGTCACTATGCCATATTAGATCGATCTTTAAGCCACATTTTTGCCCCCGGGAGGTGTGTGGAACACGTCCACTTCATTAAGATACACCGCCCAATAAGGATCATACAAGTCGTGACCAATTTCTGATATTGTTTGGGGATGGTGGGGTCCAAGCGAATCATACAGCACTTTATTACACAGGGAACAGGGTGTCCCAACATTGCAGAGTAACACTCCACCATCCATTCCCAGTAAGGTCTCAGTTTTACACAAGTCCACATCATATGAATAAAATCGGCCGGGTCGTGGACACATCGCCAGCACCATGCCGACTTTGAACTGTCAAACCGGTGTATGCGGGCCGGGGACATGTATGTGCGGTGCAGTGTCTTCAGTTGGATTAGTTGAAGCCGTGTATTAAATACCCCTTTGTGTGTATTTTCGCATATCAGGGCCCACTGCTTATCTGTGAAGGGGGCCACGACATCCTCCTCCCATTGGAGCCTGCACTTTAGTGGCACCTGTGGAGTGTCGCGTTGGCTAAGCCTGTATGTGGTGCAAACCACCCCCCCCCCCCGGCAGCCAGGTGAATTGACAATGTACTGGAGTAGCGGAGTCGTAGCCGACCGTTCCAGGAACGGCTGCGACCATTCTTTAATAGCTGTCTGCATTCTCAAGTATTGTAAGCTACGATGCAGGCGCCCTCCCATCTTTTCGGTGAAAGACTCCAAAGTGACAAAAAAATTATCCGGATACGTATCCGCCACTCTCTAATGTTAGTCTCATCACAGGTTGGGGCTATTGTTTCCACATTACATATCTGGATACCCGGGTCAAATGGGACGTCCACTCTCATTCTCCCCAGCGCCCTCCTCCATGCGTGAGTTGTACATGCTACCGGATCATACTTACACTTGTGTGCCACCCTTTGGGATAACAGAACCCCCTGTAGGGAATAAGGGTGAACCAAGCACTTTTCTATGCAAACGTGGAGGGAGGCCCACGTCCCTGGCATCCATGTCAAGGCAAAAAAGAGTTGAGGCCAGAAAATATAGTTCTATGTCAGGAGTTGCTACCCCCCCCTGCCCCAGGGTAAAGTTAGTGTCTCCCAGCTAATGCGTGGGCTACAAGGGTGCCAGGCTAGCTTAATCAGGAGTGTCTTCACATCCCTAAAAAATCCCTCCCCCGAACATACTGGGATGTTCTGTAATACGTACAGCAGTTTGGGGACAATCACCATCTTTGCTACTAATATCCTTCCCAGCAACGATATTGGGAGCCTGCACCATCTCTCTACTTCGCCTCTTAAGGCTCGCAGGTAGTGGAGGTGATTGTCTTCCAGTAGTGTGTGTGCGCTCCTACTGACCCAGCACTCCCAAATACGTGACCATGCTGGACTCCCAGCTAAAACCCTCGGTATTCAGTGGGCAAACTGTTCTCTCGCTGAGAGGGCACAGGGTGGACTTCCCTTTGTTCAACTTTAAGCCCGAGTACTCCCCGAACTCAACCACCTCCCGCGAGATCGGGCCCAGGTTGGTCGCCGGATCCATGAGGTATAGGATCGTGTCATCCGCATATAGTGACACCAGTTCCCTGGTCCCCCCCCATGGCCTGGCCCCTCATCACATGATATTTCTGTAATCGTGCCGCCAATACCTCAATGGCGATGGCAAAGGTCAGGGGCGATAGTGGGCACCCCTGTCTGGTCCCTCGGCCCAGTGCAAAGGGTTGAAATTGCATTTCACCTACCTGTATATAAGCGCTTGACCTGTTGTAAAGTAACCTAACTGCCGAGAGAAAGTAGGGGGGAGCCCCCACCTGCTTCAGTACCTCCAGCAAATAGTCCCACTCCACGGAGTCAAAAGGCGTTCTCCATATCTAACAATACCGCTGCTGCCTGCACATAGGGGTCGAGCTGGGCAAGTATTGCAAATAGCCCACAGAGGTTCGCTGAGGTCGATCTACCGGGTATGAAACCCGATTGATCCACATGGATTATGCTTGATATATGGGAGAAGCCTATCCGTGAGGATCTTGGCAATAATTGTCGTATCCAAGTTTAATAATGATGTTGGCAGATAATTCAATGGATCTTTGTCTGGCTTTAGGATTAAGGTTATAACAGCGTCCCGCATTGTCAGGGGGAGGGTCCCCATCTCCATACCCTCCTCCCATACCCTCAGCATGTATCCGGCTACCTCCGGGCCCCACTCCTTATAAAACTCGGCTGTAATGCCATCCGTGCCAGGCGCCTTGAAGGAAGGCAGAGGCCGAATTGCGCCTATGATCTCATGAGAAGTGATAGGGGAGTCCAGTGCCAGTGCCGCCTCCTCTCCCAGCACCGGGAGGCATGCCTCACGAACAAAGTCTACGAGGGCCGCTCCAATGGGTGGCCTCTTGGAAGAATACAAGGTCTCATAATATTGTCTAAATGTGGCCGCAATCTCAGCTTGTTTCACCACTACCGCTCCCGCCGGCGTTCTTACCGCTGCTATGTCTGTATTGCCGTTCTCACGGTGAACCATCATCGCAAGCAATTTGCCTGGTCTGCCTCCCTCTCCATACCTGCGGGCCATGACTGGGTGGGCCAAGAACTGGGTCTCCCTCTCCACCATGTTCCGGAATTTATCCAGCTCCCTACGCAGGTCGGCTGCAGGCTCCAGCCCCCGGCCCTCATCTACTTGTTTTTCTAATACCTTAATCTTCATTTCGGTCTCGGCCAATTGTCAGTGAATAGTTTTTAGCACCCCCAGCTCTAGAGAAAGACAGCCACCCCGCAACACTACCTTAAAGGCTTCCCAGATCATGCCCATCGACTGAACAGAGCCTAGGTTCATGCAAAAGTATGATTTAATTAGCTCGAGGACTTCACTCATGAATACCAAATCAGAAAGAGCTGCTGATTTAAATCGCCAGAAGGGTTGTTGCACTGTATCCTCTTCCTGGCTGATCGATCAGAGGAGGGGCGAGTGGTCAGACAGTGTTCTAGGGAGAAGAACACAGTCGATTGTCCGGTGGGCCAGGAGGGACCCAGCTATAATTTAGTCTAGTCTCAAGGAGGTACCATGTACGGATGAATGAAACGAGTATGCCCAGTCGTCTGGGTGCAGTACCCTCCAGACATCAGCCAATTCAAGGTCCTGCACGCACCCCAACATCCCCTCGGCTGCTCTGGAGCGTGGCCACTCCCCCTCAGCTGATCTGTCTTTATTTGGGTCGAGTGTTATGTTAAGATCACACGCTCAAACTTGGCATGTGTGTAGAAACCTCTGGCACTTGCTGAGCAGTGATTCGAAGACGCCCGGGTCATCCACGTTGGGACCGTAAATATTAATAAATGTCACCATCGTGGTGCCCAGGGATCCAGACACAATGACGAATCTTCCATTTGGGTCTGTGATCACCTCAGATACACATAAACCCAGTGACTTATGTATCAATGTCATAACTCCGGCTGAGTACGTTGAATATGATGTATAATGCTGGCATTTACCCCAGGACCTGGGGACGCCCAAGTTCGGGCTACCCCTTAGGTGTGTCTCCTGCAGGAACACCCCTTTAGCACCATGACGCTCACAGAATTGGACAACCTTGCGAGGGTTGTACAAGCCCCGCACGTTCCTGCTAAATATCTTGATTGGCATTGTGCCTGTGTTTTGTGTGTACGTGTCTCAATCTCTCCTCCTATTCTGAATGGGCAATGTTTGCACCAGTGCCCGTGGTCCTGCAGTGTGAATCATTTTCAAACAAAACCTTCAACTTCCCCTTTCCCTTGCGCCCTCCCCCCACAACACCCAACATCCCTTGGAACCCCCCACCCACACTGCCCTCCCACAACTCGCAGTGGCACATCCCCCATTCCATAACCCTTGAACCATCGGATCACCATGGGGCAACGCCCGGGGGCACCAGAAACCACGCCCCAAGTGACTGCTTGATTCCCGGCCCCGAGAGGGGGGGTTCACTAAAGCAATTCTCATATCATGCTACAGGACAGATTCATTACATCACTTTTTGAAGTTACATGTTCAACCTCTTTTGGGAAGCAGCTAAATTGGCACAAGGCACACGGGTCTCATTGAGGCCTGAGTCCTCATAGGCCTTGCGTACTCGCGTTGTAGCATCTCCCTCCTCTTTTCCCCTCTTGTCACCGGTGCATGGTTATGAGTCAGCTTGGTTCTTCGGGCGGGATTCAATAAAGTCTTGTACAGCGCTGGGATCAGTAAAGAAGTGGGCCTGGCCTCCGTGCTGGATCCGCCATTTAGATGGGTACAGCATGGCGTATTGTATCCCCCTGTCTCGAGGGCTCTCTTAGCTGCTAGGAAGAAGAGGTGAGCCTTCTGTACTGGCGGGGTGAGGTCCGGGTAAAACGAGACCCTGTAGTTCTCGCACATCAGGTCTCCTAGTTCCCTGGCTCTGCGCAGCACTGCGTCTCGATCCCTATAATTAAGCAGGCATGCAATTATTGGGTGGGGGTTCTGGCCCGGCAGGGGAGCTATCTGTGACACCCGGTGTGCCCTCTCCACCAGGAACTGGGTTGATAGCGGTTGGTCTTGCAGCACCTCCTTTATGAATGCGTCCATGAAGGTTTCCATGTTTCGTTGGGGGACCAGCTCCGGCACTCCGACCACCCGGACGTTGTTCCTCCGGGATCTTGCCTCAAGAACTTCATTCTTTTCCTTTATCAATTTGACGTCCCTCCACAGTTCCTGGATTGCGTGAGCTATCTCACCGCTGGTGTCCTCCAGGGCCACCACACGCTGTTCTGCCTCGGATATCCTTCCGCTCTCCTTTTCAATGCGTTCTTGCATCCTGTCTACTTTGTACACAAGTTTGATGTTGACTGAAGCAAAGCCTGACCGCATTTCAGCTAATACTTGACTAAGCGCCGACTGCTGGAGGTCGTTGCTCGAGCCCGCCTGAGGCTCCTCTGTGCCCTGGTTAGCTTCCCTGGTGGGTTCATCCCGGGGTGCAGGCATCTTTTCACTGCCCTTTTTTAAGTATGATTTCTGGGGGAAGGTTAGGCGAGATTGTCTTTTATTGCCTTTCGCCATGCAGGTCACTATTTTTTTGCTGCCAGGTTCCTGCCTGTTGCTTGCATAGTTCGGGGGGCCAGGCTCTGCATGGCTGTCAGGGAGCGCCTCCAAGGGACCCAACTATGCCTGGCCCGCGTTCTATCGCTGTGTCTCGCCGGAGATAGGCGATGGATAGTCTGCCCCAGGAAGGGGTATGGTCCACCCTAAGCGTGCTGATTCTCATGCTTGCAGTGGCTTGGGTGTTGCTGTCACTTCTTGCAGTGTAGCGTTTACTGGGGGTATCTCCGGGTCCTATTGCTTGTAGTGAGGCATTAACCGCTGAGGGATTCCACCACCGACCATCCACATGGGCTCGGGTCCGGTTCTTCAGCCCAGAGGTCCCCAAAGCTCTAGATGGGGCGGGTGTCCTAGTTTCCAACCAGGGACGTCCTGCCGCTGTCCCAGTCGACCAGGTTCATCCTGGAGTGCGCAGGGGAGCAGGTCGCGCAGAGGACTGCCTCCACTGGCTTGTGCACAGATTGGCCTCTATGTCCAGTCACCAACGGGTCAAATGGTTGTCTTCGTCGTGTGCCCGAATTCCAGTGTTGTCTTTCCTGTGCCTTAAGGGGCTTGTGCCGCAGCGGCCCCAACTTTGAGCTCAGGGGCCAACCCCTGCCACTGCCGTGTGATCGGTGAATCTAACCCATGACCGCTCCGTGTGACAGTGACAGCTCTCGCTCCAGAGGGGATGATGCCTACTTGTTGTGACAGCTTATCCCGGCCCTGGGGCTCCCCCCTGCGTGCCCCCCGACAGGTGCTGCACGGGTGCTGAACTGGCAAGTGTGTCTGGGCCTCGGACTCCGTTGTGGGTGGCTGCGCCTCCTGGGGTGTTGGCGCCGGGCCGTTAGTGTTCAGGTCTGGATACGGGGCTGGCAGGGGTGTCCGGGCCACGGATCCCATTGCGGTTGACCGCGCCTCCTAGGGTACAGGTCTCCGGGCAGTTGGTGTTCAGATCTGGATACTGGGCTGGCAAGGGTGACCGGGCCATGGGTCCCGCTGCAGGTGGTTGCGCCTCTTAGGGTGCGGGTGCCTGGGCCATTAGTGTTCAAGTCTGGGTACTGGGTTAGCAAGTGTATTCAGGCCACAGATCCTGCTGTGGGTGGCTGCGCCTCCGAGGGTGCTGGCTGCAGGCCGTTCATGTTCAGGTTGGAAGCTAGGAGTTCGGGGCCAGCAAGCTCTACATTACTTGCACCCCCTCCTCACCTGTTGCCCGTGTGACAGGGATTCGCCCACGCTCTCCGCACTGCTCCGGTTCACCACTGCTCCCAGACCACAGGACTTGCCGGTTCAGGACATCGGGCACCCCGGAAAGTCCAGGGCTCCACCTCCGGAGATTTTCTGCGCCTTCCCTCGTGGCACGGGAGCAACAGAAAGTCCAGGGCTCCACTCTGGAGATCTTTTGCGCCTTCCCTCGTGGCACGGGAGCAACAGAGCGCCTCGCTCCTCCAGCAGGAGCCGCAGGACACTAGCAGGATTGTGTCAAGTCGTGGCAATGTTCCCGACCTCGAGGGTCCCAGAGGTTCCCGGGGGTCCGAGCCCACCAGCCCTCGCCTCTGACAGGGATGTGGTCTCCAGGCCCCGGCAGAGACACGGTTTCAACCGCTTTGCACCTTTTGGTGTCGTCGCAAATTCACCAGCTTCCCAAGCGCCTCAAACAGCGAAATTTTGCATGGCCCTGGCGCCACTCTCAGCCAAGTCTCAAAGAATTCTGCAGTGTTTTCTTGCCCTCTGGAGGTGTATGCGACCCCCCGCTCCTATGACCCTTCACGGAGCTCCACGGAGTGCAGCCATCATGGAACTTGGCTCTCTAGCGCCCCCTCGTTGATTCCATTTGTAACCACTTTCAATTCTGTAAACCTAGCCATTATACCTCCTGGAAATAACATAGTTGAGGAAATAATTTTTTTTGCTGTTAATTATTTTGTAAACACCTTCATTCAATCTGTAATTGCTGTTAGTTATTTTGTAAACACATTAATTTTATCTGTAATTGCTGTTAGCCATTTTGTAAACACCATATTCAATCTGTGATTGGTGATAGTTATTTTGTAAACGCATTAATTCTATCTGTAATTGCTATTAACCATTTTGTAAACATTCGGTACCCAGTCAACTTACTGAAAACAATTCAGAGTGGTACATTTCACAGAAAACCATAATATCAAAAAACACTGAAAATATTAAATACATATATAGGGTAGTGGTGTAAGGGGTTAAAGCGAGTACATGGTTGTACATAAAGCAAGTTTATTGTACAAAGATCCGGGGAGCAGTTAGATGGTGTTGCAGGACCAAACTAACCCAAGTCTCAACAATATAACATCAGTTGTCATCTTATATACATTTTTCAACAATTTAAAACACTCCCAGATACCTTATTACAATCCACTACCCAAATATGATTGGAAAAAACCTCTTAATTTTTTTCTCCATGTTTTCCCAATTCTTCAGTAGCCAGTCTTATCTTGATTATCATCTTCAGATCATATTCAAAACACACCTCTTCTTGGGATTCGTCCGTAGGAGGTCAAGACGTCAGTACATGGTTAAACATTGGTATTGAAAACATAATTCATTGCTAGCAATAACTGGCCTAAGGCCTTAAACTTTAAGTGTGCTTGCACATGGTCCACTTAGGTATTTTAGCAAATAGTGGAACGTCTGCATAAAGAGGATCTTCTTTGAACTACTGATTGCAATCTCAATTCCCCAGACTCCTGGCACCCCTGAACGACCTTCTACTTTATGCTGCAACATACAACCTCCTATGACGTGGGAAAACATTTAACCACCGGACCCTGGCCTCGGGCCTCATGTGTATTACCACCAAACAAATGGCTAAGACCCTCTAAAGATTTTAATGCAAAGGGCGAGAAAACATCTGTTCCCTTGCGGGTCGGTACACCTTGCACTATTCGTACACTGACCTTACTAGGTAACTCATCAAGAATGTCCCTGCTACTTAGAATTTATGTGCAACAGCTAAGCCATGTAGCAAAGCACCCCATTGTGTGGATTGTGTTTGTGGTGCATTTTCAGTTTTAATATTGGATCTTTCTACGTACGTGAAGATCTAATATGTATACATTCTAAACGATTGTAACACTAAAAAGTAACCTATCCCATCCATAGTTAACTCCATTCAATTAATTTGCAATATTGCCCCAGTTTGCTGCCACCCCCCATCATCAATATGGTGTGCGAGTGAGGCAGAGTGACTGTGTGACTGCCTGGTGGAGCTTGCAGTCTGTTCACTATTGCCTTCTATCATGTGTTTTTCACGAATTCCAAAAAGCCTGCAGTCGGCGGAGTGAGGCAGAGTGACTGTGTGACAGTGTGCAGGGGTACACGGCACGGTCACGGTCACTGCTACGTGTTACATCTCATCTGTACTTGCCTAATCAACTACGGGTATCGATTTACTACAAGGCCAGCTCAGGCATGAGAGCGCAGGAGCCAGCTTAGGCGCTGGAGATGGAGACTGAAAGATCAGAGAATGCTGCCGAGCTAACTCCCCAAATGGATAAAGGGAGTGTACCGGATCCAGCTCCCGGCGTGTTGCAAAGCCTCTGAGCGCAGGATCACTCAGCGCGGCTTTCACTTGCAACTGGAATCATGTCGCAGGAACTTGAGGTGAGCCTTCGAGGACGTATGCCAGATGTAATGCTTTCTAATCCAATGCCCCTGCCCCCCCGCTCTCCTTTACTGTGGATGTGCGGATTGGTGCAAGTACCGCAGCATATATAGACAGCATTCCAGCTGCCGGTCGCGACCTACTGGACCTGCTGACTTTACCGGGAACAAATGAAATGGGGGGCAAAGTTTGTAGCTTTCTAGCTACAGAGAAGGGGGTTGAGGTCACTCAGTTGAATTGTGTGGATTCGGGTGTGTTAAGGCGTCGTTATCGCAAACTGCTTACTTAAAGTCCACAAATGACTCAAGCAAATAGTTGGATACAGTGGGGCCGGTTTGGTTATAGAGGAAGGGGACAAGACAGACAAAAAATCAGAGGAATAACATTATAGAGAGCTCTTTGTCAACATACAGGGACCTCATGTCTCTACCCACTCTACCCACTTCCAATTCAGCCCAGCAAAAGATGCCCTCACAACTTCAAAAATCAAGTGGTGAGTTACGTCGGGTGTTGAATGTCGGGGAACGACTGAGTTTCAAAAGAGTGGACGGCCCTTCAAGGGTGGTACTGGTGTTGGTTTAGCCCCAATAATGAAGACTCTACCTTACAAGGGAGGCAGTCCCTCCAGATTGAAAAGAACATTTGGAAGCCTAGGGGGCTGGCTCACAACGTGCACCTAAATGGAAGTGGCTTTTCATACAGGCAGCACGTGAGTCTACCCTCAAGAGACATTTAAAAAAAAACTCGGCCAATGGAAGAAATTCAGGATCAACTACTATTGGAAAGTACCATTAGGGTAGAGCAAGTAGACATCTCGTCTGCCAAAGGGAGACACTAGCCAAAATCAATCGCATATTCGATACCCCAAAGAAGCATCAGCAATGTCTATTAATTTATCTACAAGGACAAACAAGGTGAACTAAAATGGTTCACATAAAAGAAATAGAGTTGACTCTACAGTAAAACTGCGGGAAGGGGGAGAAGGGAGTGCAACCCAAGCCTCCACACAAACAAACAGGGAAGGATCGATACACACCCAAAATGAAATGCCAGCTAGTTTCCCAAGAGAAATGAATTTTCAAACATTTTCGACCCTAACATCTACAATGGCATCGTTCATGAAATTGTATGAGCAGATCGGCGACCAGTTAAAGGATCAAACAACAATGCTAGCTAAGCTGCATTCGAAGATGGTATTTGTCGAAGGGTTTGTAACAGGAATACAAAACAATATGGAGAATAGTACGGCGAAAGTTGCCGGACTCTTGCACACAATATTAGATCCTATTATTAAAGAGAAGCAGAATAGGAGACGGTCAAGAACATTTGACGGGAATGAGATACTGCTTTCCGAGAGTGTGGCTACAAACTCAAATCCATCTTTGGTAAATCAATCTAAAACGCTGGTACCCCCGAGGTTTCAGTAAGCAATCCAGAACCGGATTCTGAAGGAGAAGATCCCATAGGAACCAGTACTAAAGTAAAACCCCAGACTCTGGAATTAACTGACCCCACGTAAAAGGAGGCTGTAACAAACGGCAATGAGGTGGCTACGAGGATAAATGGAAAAGTGCAAGGAGCGGCTCTTGATTCGACCTCGGAAATTACCACTCAAGAAACGGAAGAGGTAGCGAACTAAAAGGATCAAAGATTTGCGCCAGAGAATGAGCAATTACCGTCGCAAAAATATGTTCCATCTTTGCGAAAAAAACTAACTAAAAGCGGAAATTCATCAGCAAACACTTTGGCAGGTAAAAACGACTTGAAACAGAAAGCAATGAGGGCCAGGATGAAGACGCAGGAGATGAACCCTCTAACGAAAACCAAAAATACAATAGCCCCTCCGATGCTCAACTCAAAAAGAAGCTGTTTCTTTATAAAAAAGGATCAACTTGCCGAAATCTCAAGCTCAGAAACATTCAAAGGACTCTGATCACTCAAATGAGGACAACATCACAGCAATGAAAGTAAATATTCAACACGCATCGATGGAGCAAGAACCCCAGATGATTATGGACCAACATGACGAGACCACTTCAATAGATCTTTGTGATCCGTCAACATACTCTTTATCCGAGCAGGATTGTGATGATATTGATTATCAGGATGGGGGAACACACATTGATGATCCAGACATGGGTGAGTTGGAGGCTTTTTGTGATATAAACCAGAGACCGGAATGGGCCAAAAGGGCTGCTGGGCCAAATCAGCCTAAAACTAACATTGAGGAAGAGAGACAAGTATCGGGAAGTATATCTAAGTTTACATCAAAAATGAGGAACTCCTGCATTAGTTGGCAAAAAGATTAACTACTTCCTACCGCAAAGGTTAAAACCATATGCCTGCGGGGGAGATCGCCGACTTTGCTTGAGGAAATAAGGAAAAGCGCATTGGAACCTAAGAGTTACCAGCGTGTGAGTCATGTATACCAAAACGAAAAAAGGGGCAACTTAAACGCTGCACTAAAAAATCCATCTATACAAACACAAGAACCAAGGCAAAATACAAACATGGGTGTTGATAAAACGCCAATGGTGAGCGCAAACGTAGACCCAATGGAAAAGACGAGGGTCACGTATGAAACTGACGACAAGCCCACCCGACCAGGAGAAGAAGTTTTTATAACTTCCCCATTAAAACTCCCGCAATCAAGGGTAACATCACCAAGAGGACAAAAAAGCAAAGAGGTTCGACCTACAAAAAGCTATAGTGAGAGGAGCAAGCGATCTGGGCCAGCAATGGAACCAGCGGATGATGGCTTAATTTTGAACAGGGCCAACATGGTGCGATTATTCCACCACGTTCCGAGTCTGAGACTTTTAACATCAGATGATCTAGTGATAGTGGAATTCTCAGGACAGACAGAATGGCTCTTTACCCGTCAACCCCTTTGATCAGGCAACTCCTGATTGAGGAGGCATGTCGGTTGAGGCCATTGGGGTTTGACCTGATTGAATTTACTCCACCAAGAAGACAGCCTAAATTGGCATCCCCAAGATCAAGAAGGCCATCAAGTCACTCTTGCAACCAGAGATGTGAAACTTGGAAGAAAGAAGACCAGGGATCCTCTCGATCCCGAATGAAGAACTTCCAATCTAATTCTCCTAGACCAAGAAAAACCTTCCATCCCTCCAAAAGAAGAAGATACAGAACCCCGGAATACAAAGGTAAGGACTCCTCTTATCAAAGAGCAAATCGAACGGAAGCTTCAAGGGATCACCCACCTGTCACAACCATAGCCCCTGGCCTTCGAACTCGGGGTCTCTGGCCCTCGCCACAGTGTTCCTGCAAGGCCCCAAGGGCCCAATCATGCCCCCCTCGGCTGTCGTGGAGCCAGTCTCATATGGCAGATGAAGTTCCCATTGGGGAATGGATCAACATGGCTGCCCCCACAAGGTTCAGTTCGGAACTGAACCATGCAGTCTAGCATCTAGGACGTGGTCTGCCCTACAGGCACCTGGGATACCTGTAGGCTATTTAAGCCACACCCGAGCTGCAGCACGCGCTTCGCGTTGTTCTGCACTCGCAGCGTGACGTTCACTGAGACCTGCTTGCAGCATTCCAGGCCTGCATCTAAAAGGAGAAGAAGAAGAACACCATTATTCCTCCTTACCTGTTCAGCAATCCAGCTCCTCGATCGCTCCGGAGTCTTCCCTGGAGCCCGTCCTCACCAGCAAGCAACATCCTAGGGAGAAGAAAAGAAGAGGACAATTTAGTAAGCGCTCGTCTCCCGATTCCAACGCCTTTCAGACTCACGCTTACCTACCGAAGCTCTCTTGGAATTCGACAACGGTCCGAACACCTTCCACTGTACGTTCCACTTCCATCTGGCCGCACTTCTTCCAGGGACTTCTCGGCGACCTGCAAGGGAAGAATAGCACAGGTTAGCCCGATTCAACAGATGCTCATAGCGCTGCGCTCGGCGCATTCACTTACCATCTCGAGCACTGCCCCCTCCATCAGCTTGATGTCTTTATCATCTCTTATGTACCTACGAGAGAAGAAGAACATTAACAGGGCAACTACTATTACGGACACACACTCTTTAAGAACTAAAGACTTAACGCAAGACTGGATGCCCGGGCCCATGCCAGTGAAGTAACCTGGCTGCAAGGCGCCCAGACACAACGCGCCCCTGCACAGAACAGCAGGACGGAGAGCGTACCTTAACAAAATATAAGGTGAGGGATCGCTAGGGAGGGGCACTTTGGAGGCGGGCCCCGAGAGAACGTGATTGTGGCTAAAACAGAACTCCTGTCTTCCAGAATAGATCCACGGCAGAGCGAGTCCCCAGGGGAGGTGAATCCAACTCAGAAGCGATCCCGTCCAATCGGGTGGCGTCCCTGTGGATAGAAGGTGAGCGTTACACCACCAATGCCCAACCAAAATATTGAGAATAAACCAATGGAACACAAGGGGTCCGATAAAAATTGGAAGTGGCTGGTGGGACTTCTAGCGGAAGAAATTTAGATGACATAATGTTTACAAACTACAGAAGAGGCACCCGTGACCCTGGCAAGTTGGAATACTAGGGGCTTTGACCATTTATTTGCCAGAGGGGATGCAACTATTGGAGGTTACGATATCATATGCCTCCAAGAGACATGATTGAGGAAAGGGCCGATTCTGGATGGGTATAGTGTTTATCTTAATCCAGCTATTAAGGGCCCAAAAGGAAGGCCCTCGCCAGTCCTTTTGATAGCAATCAAGGACGAACTTCAACTTGAGCAAATTGAAATTATGTCGCCTAACCCTTACATCCAACTGTTGGTGGGAAAATTAACTATTAGCCAGATGAAGCATAAGAAGACACTAGTCCTTATGAATCTCTACTGGAACCCGGCACGAGCAGATTGTACGACCTTTCTGGATCAAGTAGCAGATATGATCGACAAAAAAAAACATTAAAATGGAAGGACCCTTGGTTTATCATATGCAGCGATTTGTACTGCATATGGTTTGATGCAACTGGAGAAATACTCAATGTTGAACTTCTACAAACAACTGCAGCAGGAAAGAGGGGCCAATGCTTTGTAACAAATGGTAGACTCAAGAGCGCAAGTAATTCTAAATGTCTGCATTGAGGGGAATACACCAGGCAAGGTTACAAGAAATGGTAAGAAAAGGGGTCGAATTCTGGACTATATTTGCACGTCGAAAAACATGTTACGAACAGTACAAACAATGACAGTAGTTACTAAGCTAGTAAGTGATCATAACGTGATAAGTTTAACCTGGCTGGTAGCCCATCACGAAAGGGGAGAAAAACCCCATAGGGATTTGGAAATAACTCCGGGTAGGAACAGACTCAGAATTGTCTGAAACAAAATTAAACATCTTACAGGAAAATTGGAAGTGGCAATCAACCACCTTAAAACATCAGGAAGAAATCAGAGACTGGATTATCCACACTTATTTAACATCTTTGAAGTACAAAAGGGGAAGGCCAATCAACGTGTAATGTGCCATTGTCATGTGTATGACCAGACGGTGGCAACCAGGAAAAAGATCTTGAAGCATAAAATCAGCAGACTAAATAAAGACCCATCCAACGAACTGGTCGAGGAAATAGGAAAATTGAGACAGCAACAACGAAATTGGATGAAGATGCATAAGAAAACTTTATTGCAAAGAGATGCTGAAGATATGCTTGAAAACATCAGATCATTTAATACAGCTGAAATCGGGCCCACAATAAATCAGTTAGACTCGCCACAAGAAGCACTATTGATAAATCCTGTTGCAGCAATAACCTGGACCGATTACTTCAAGACATTTTCAGGGCAGAAGCCCCCCATCTATTGCACTATGTCCATCTAAAGACATGAGCTGGAATTGTCTAGAGTTTCATTCAGAATCCATTCATGCTGCGATCTCCAAGCTAACTAATTTGCAAGCTCCAGGGCCCGATGGGTTGACAAACATGATGTTAAGGCAAGACCCTGTCCAATGGTCAAAATTCTTGTCCATCTTATTTACACACATTGTGAACACAAACAAAATACCTATGTCATGGAAGTCATCAGTGATCGTACCCTTTTACAAAAAAGGGCTGAGGTCTGATCCAGCAAATTATGGCCCGATAACATTGTTAGATGTGGCTGAAAAAATATTTGCAACACTAGCATTGAAGAACCTATTAAAGTGGACAACAACATCTGGACACAGGGATGAGTGGCAAGCTAGCTTTGTGAGGGGGATAGGGACTTCCCTTAACATCTTTTTCATAAATATCTTGAAGTCAAGAGCAGAGAGAAACAAAGCTAGGAATATCTATCTGGCATTCTTTTGACACTGTTATGCGACCGGCTTTATGGAAAAAGATGGAGCATTGGGGCTTGCCACAAAGCCTTACAGAGCCAATAATGTAACCTACTCTTCCCTACGCTTTAACTTAGCCTTCCCTCCTACAGACATCTTTATTTAGTTCTTGTTAAATATGAAATATCTGTAAATTATGCTACTATATTTGTTCTATGTTGATTACCCTCATCCTGTAACCTTGAGGTAACCGGTCTTTACCACTGCTCTCCTGTAACTAAGCTGTAAATTCTCTTATTACCTGCGCCCTGATACCTCTGGGTCTGGCGCGCACAACAAATAAACAAACAAACAAACAATTAAAGATCTCTACTCTGATACAACGCTAAGAATAAGAATGAACACCGTGGGCGCACTATCTAATCCGGTATGTACAAACAAGGGATTAAAACAAGGGTGCCCATTGGCACCCGAGTTATTCAATTTGTTCCCATCGGACATTGAACAAGCTTTTGTGGGCACCTGATGCTTTCCACCAAAGCTAGCAGCAAAGGAGGTAGGGCGATTGTTGTTCGCGGATGACATAGTTTTGGTGGATCAGATTCCAGTGGGTCTCCAGAGGCAATTAGATGCCCTCCAAGTTACTCCAATGTTACATCAAATGGCTTGTTTATAAATCCTGCAAAATCTAGGATGATTGCCTTTGGAGCACCCACAAATAGAAAGATGGAAAGATGCAAAGTCTCGTATTTACAGGGTGAGAAAATACCTGAAGTAAAATCATTCACCTACCTCAGAGTTTGTTTAAATACCAGTGGGTGTGATACTCCCAGAATTGACGCTCTGAGAAGAAAAGTAAAGAACTTAGAAGCCCAACAGCGAATACACTTGAAAAAGTGCTGTGGATTCCCGATGATCCCTTTGATCCCCTTCTATAGGATGAAGGTGACACCCATCTTAAATGATGGAGCCGAGACTTCCCTGAATTTTGATGTAAAGAATTGGCAAAAAATCAAAGGTGCCTTCTGGAAGAAGGTTCTTGGCTTACCAAAGAGTGTACCGATACAGGCTATATGAATGGAACTCGGCCTAACATCACAAAAGGCTGTAGCAACTTGGAAATCTCTTCTGCTATTTAGGAAATGTATTGGAAAAACAGCCGAAGGGTTGTTTTAAAGTACTACACAAAGCCCTAAAGGAAAGGTCAGAGCGTTAGCTTGTAGAATGGGATAGTGCTTGTAAGGATTTAATTTCTGAACTTGGAGAAACAGAGCAAACACTTCTGCAGAATCTTGATAAGATGAAAAAAAGACTATACATGCAGGACTGGATACAGACACAAGAAGAAAGGCAAGTATATAAACTTTATGGAAAACCATTGCAAAAAGCTGAATTGTTTGCCGAAATATCTACAGCTTTTTTCAAGTTGGTTTTTCAGGGCTCAATTTTTGAGAATTCGCCTGAACTTGTTTCTTACGCGGGAAATTCTGAGACCCAGAAAAATAGATGGGGGGGGGGGAAACTAGTTTGTAGATTGTGCCAAGTGGTTTCAACGATCGAGAGACTTAATCATCTTGTAATGACATGCCCAGCAACAAAAGAATTAAGATTGAAACTGATGTCGGAAGTGGTTGCTAAGTATGGATACAGATCAGAGGAAGTCTGGTGGAAAATACTGCTAGCTGGTGAGCGAGTTTCAATCACACTGGCTTTTGTTAAATTGGACATTGCAATCTTCAAGATGATTGAACTATCAAATCCTCAAGTGGAAAACTAAATTGATGACAAACTAAATGGATCATACTTAACATTGGACTCATATCAAAGGGTTCTCTTTTTTCTTTTTTGTGTTAGATGATGGATCAAATGGCTTATAGTTTTTTTTGTATAACCATGATTAGCCAATAATAAAAAATAGAATATGGTGTGCGCAACATGAATCCCTCATAATAATGGGGACCCTCCTTGACCACCCCGACATTCCCCCCTTTACTGAATACTTTAACTAACAAATCATCATCTTCTTGGGGAACATCTCTACAACCATCTCTCACCCCGGTCTCAATATGAGCACACTCCTCAGCTGAATCAACCCAACTTGTCCCGCCACCATTTCCAGAATCTACCTGCCACTCCACACAAGCATGACAATTTGGTGGAGGAAACAAACCAGCTTCAGTATGAGTACCCATATGGGATGAAGTCGTGCTGGACCTAGTCCTTGACAGGGTTACGGTCATCATGGCAACAACTGTTGGTACCTTGGCAGAGCGACAACGTAAGATTAGTTGGCAGGAACAAAAAAGAATAAGTAAAAAGACAAACATAGGCATCATAATCTTCACACAAAGGCTCAACTAGGGAGGTACCCACAAGAATAAAGAGTAATTGGTGATCCCAGCCTCACTTTCCATGATCACTTTCAGCTTATGCAGGGCAGCAATAGTTCTGGTGAGCACACGGTTTTCAGTACTAATGTGCGGCAGGTACTCACGATTTTCAGGCATACCCTGCCCTCTATTGCTGTCACGAGGTTCAGTATGTACCGGTTTTTGTTCCTACATTCTAATTGTCTGGGATTTTCGCCATCAAACATAGTCTCCGATTTATCTATATACAGTGGTGAGGGCACAGAGGACGAGGGGAGCAAATATGTAATTTCAGGTATCAGATTGGCCAAAATCAGGTGCTCTTCAGGGGTCACAAGGACGGGCACATGAAGGGTAGAGAGACTGCACACCTCACCAGGCTGGAGGAAACTGCCTGTCTGCACTTTGTCCACAGGTCCAAACGTTGTTGAGAAGGGCAGCTGTACCTCCAGCTAAATCTGAAATGCATAGAGTGTGACTGCAGTTCCTATTTGTACCAGCGGGCACCTTGCCATCGCCCTTAAAATATAGAGAAAAATGGGTACGTGTCTGTGTTTTAACAGGGTTTTCTGGCTCTTTAAAGCCACGTCAGATACTGAAAATGAATTCTCCATACTGTCCCATACTCTTTGTTTATTTGTGCTGCCACTTGTTCTGAGAATCCCCTCATTCCTCCAACTCTGCAACTCTTCACCCTTTGTTCCCCTCCATTTTTAGAATAAATAGCTCCTTCCAAGATCAATTGGACTCTGAGTACACCTAATATTTTTGTGCTCGGCCCGTTGAACAATTATTGTCACTTGGTATGATTGATGCTGTAATTGACAGCCCTTTAAACTACCCCCGAACCCTGCACAGGGCAGGGCTAAGTGCACTAGACATAGTGCATCTGCTATCTCTATCTCACTTGGAATAAACACCCTAGGAATGCCAGAATTATGGGGGATGAGAGAGCAGATGTAGCAATACCCTACAGATCTCTCTCTCCCCACCTTCCTCATATGCCCATACCATACATTGTCAGCTGTGAAACCATGTGCATTCATTGTGGGATTTAACTTATCATTATCGAAATAATCATTATCAACATTTCTTTTTCCTCTTAACATTTTCTCCTCAGTCTTCATAAGATTACACAATTTTGAGTTGTCTCCATTCATACTGTTTGTCATCTTCAGACATGATGACCCAAGGACCAAAAAACAAACAAAAACATTAATTGTTACACAATTTACACTCTCAAGCATTCCTTTTGTTAAACTTCAGATCTCCATTCGCACCCTCCTTTGCACTGAAACGAACAGTGAATACTTAGGGCATACTTCTATGCCTGCTCCTGTGCAGGTGGAGGGCTGCCGGTAACCTATTCGAGTGTCTTCCAGGTAGATCCAACTCTTATTGACTGCTGCTCATTCCAGTAACGCACAAAGGCGTAAATAAAGACTGTTCCTGAGGAGAAGCTATATTTCGTGCTTATGGTCGGTAGTCTCGATGCTTTCTCCTACTGTCTGTTGGTGAGAAGACACAACCTGAGAAGATATCATCTGAACACTTTTCATACACTGATTTCCCCTTGCATATTTCTAGCACCTCTATAAATGCCACCAGTTCTGCCGCTTGTGAAGAGTAATGAGAAGGCAACCGTCTATTCAGTCTGACCTGATATTCCCCATCCACAAGACCCATGACACCCCACCCATCTCCAGGGCATCCTCTTTTTCATTCACCCTCTCTTCCTCTTCTCCCTCACGTGTGGCACAATCGTGAACAATATTATTTGTTTCTCTGTAATTTCCTGAGGTGTATTTTGAACTGTGGTAGCTCTCTCTTGCATTTCTTTCCTTCCTTCATGCAGCCCATCAGGCCAAAACAAAACCTCAAATGATACTCACCAGGCCAGATTTCTGATCCCTGGGACCCAAATCAGAAGCCTTACAGAAACAACCCTGGGGTCGAGCATACAATGCCTTCTTCCGTGAAGGCAATCGGCATCCACAACATGCTCAGGTTTGTGGACTTTCACATGTGGTTGAATAACAGGTCGACACACATACAATTCACCATGTGTACCAGTCCCATTGCCATCAACTTCCTTGACCTTACCATAGCAAATTAAGAGGGTAAAATATACTGCTCCCTATTCAAAAAGAGCATGGACAGGAATATGCTCTTGCACTTCAATAGCTACCAACCAAGGAACCTCAAGGACAACCTCCCATACGGACAATACCTACGGATCCGCAGGAAATGCACCCAACTCGGGGACTACAAGATACATGCAGAGAATCTAGAAAAAAGAGTATACCCTAAAAAACTCCTAGGTTCGTCTAAAAAGAGAGCCAGATTTACACTGAGGGAAAGCCTCCTCACCCCAAAGAACAAAGAAACCATTGATGATGCTCTTACATGTGTAATCACCTTTGGGCCAGATACCAGCAAAATCAAATGAATAATTAAGAAGTTCTAGCCAATAATACAGACCAGAATGTCAGGGGAATCACTACCCCGGATGGCACTTACACGGTCCAAAAACTAAAGAACATTTAGTCCAACCAAGGATGAAGAAACCAGAAACAAGAAGCACTCTATGGAACCTACATGGAATAATAGGCCACCACCCCTGTGGAACATGCTCAGCATGCAAGTTCACCGGCAAGATCAAATCTTTCAAAATTGGACAGAAAAACTCGGGACTCAAACACTTAATGAATTGCAAGACGAGTAGGGTTGTCTACATAATTCAATGCCCATGCGGGCTCCGCTACGTTGGCCAAACAACACGTCCAGTCCATAAGAGGATTGGCAAGCATAGATCAAAGAACAGGTGTAAGATGCACAATGCTCCTAATGTAGCTCACTACATAGAATTCCAACAAGGCCCAATGGCCCAGATGACATCAGGTGGTGGGTAGCTGACGTAGTGAACACTGGGACGAATGCTACCTATGCCCTTCTACATAAGGAAGCCTTGTAGATCTTCAAACTACAAGGGCCTGAACGAGATAACAACAACCTACTTGGCATAAATATAAAATACACTAGATCAGTCAGTCACGACTTATTATAGAAACAAGGCAGAACGAGAAGGTGGGCAACTTCCTTTCCCTCAGGTCAACATTCCCCCCACATGTCGACCCTGGGAGGGGACATTGCACCACCAGACACATACATGACATCTAACGGAACGTAGGCATTAACTATCACGATCAAACAGATGGCATGCCCATGTACTTATGCTCACTCCAACAACACCATGGTGCCAAGACATCACAGACCCAGGACTTCCCAACCTACAGATTAGGCTTTGGTGCACATTGATTCCCCATACTGTGCACATAATTAACGTGCCAGCAATAAAGCCCAGCTGTTTAATGTACACACATTCAATATTGCCCGCGATCTATAACTTGCAGTTCAACGTGATAAACTACCCACTTTCACTGAGGGACTGTCTATAAGCATCTGCAGGGTGGTACAACATGACAGACATACACAAAACACCCTTCCAACATGGCCGCCCCGGCTCCATACAGCAGTGGCACTATCTGCGCATGTGATGTTTTTCCTCTATTAATACTTTGTCATAACAACGTGGCACAGTTATTCTCTGAATCTGACCACCGCAGCCACATTGAGGATCCGCGCCATATGGCAATAGGTGAGCCCCCACACAACTGCATGCCGCCCCACTAATCCTTGTGGGCATGCCACACAAGCTGCATCAATGTCACTCGCATGTCCTTTGTTCAATTTTCACTGATCTACTGCATTTGTACAATGGGAACAGAGTACTGCCACCCATATCAGTTCTCGAGGGCATGCGTAATGGCTTGGACCACTGCCATACACTTGCTAAAAGACAATGATCCTTTCTCTCCTCTCCACCCGAACAAGAGGAACAGATCAATAATTTCATGCATGCCTACTTGTTATTCCTAAAACAAATCCTATCATGGTCTAGCCCCGCTTGGGCAACCATGTATTAGTCTTAGACAACCCTAGACAATCTCCTAGGGGGGTGTGGATCACTATGCCCCCCCTGCTTTCGTATCTCAGGGCCTATGTGCACTGTGTTACTCCTAGATTACTTACTCCTATCTTACTCCTATAGACACATAAACATAAGACACAAAGAAAACGCATAAATCGATTCAAACAATAGGAACACTTTTATTCATACATAACAATGCATGTTGCAAGGCACTACTATAATGCACCTTTTATGCTTTTGGTGCAAATCTACCATGCAATAACTATAAGCCTTACAAGCTTCTAATACAATCTATCGAATTGCCACACCATTCCTCTTCATTCCACACCATACTTCACTCTCTCTCTCTAAGACAATCCCTGTCTGATTTCCCCGTCTCCAAACCCAAAGCTCTGTGTGAGTGTCTGCCCTAATCAATCAGTTTAGGCCATAAACCATACTTCCCATTTAAGCTTCCCATGGTCTCATCTCGAAATGTGTCCCATCTCTCCCCTCTCCATTCCCTTTGCCAAGTCTGGTCACTCGAACTGCCTCAAGCCTCTGCCAAGCTCTCGATCTCTCCGCTCGTCACAATGCGTCCCCAAGCTTCTGATCTCCCAAAGCCATCGGATTCTGCTGCACCAAAAACACCTCTTCCTTAATGGCAACTTCCTTTCATTCGCCTCTCATCTGTCTGCGAACCAGGCGTCTCTCCCTCTCATCGAACTCTCGAACTCCCTACTATAATTTCAGGCTTCCAGTTATAGTGTCAACTTACGTCAGACTTTCTCCATGGTTATATGTCTAAGATTCACTCGTCAGTCTCTGTCAGCATTTCTAAATCTGAACAGTGCCTAAAAGTCTGTGTTGCATGTTCTTTCACTCCGTGTTCTGGTCAATCACGTGTTCTGTCATTGTGACATTTGTCATCATATCTACTAGCATATCTCCTTCGTTCTGCGAAGCATCCTACCATCTATTTCTCCATTCATTCCCTCTATCCTTCTCGTGCATGTCTCTGCTTGCAAAAGCTCCTCTCCCTCTCAATGCAAAAGCACTCCCTCCATGTGGTGCTGCCCCCACCTTTTCTCTCTTTGCGAAGCACAGCCCAAGGCTGATTAGGCCTCCTTTCTCCGTGTCTCTACTAAGGCAAAGGTGACCGCTTATCAGCCAAACTGTTTACAAATTCCTTCTTCACACTGTACCATAACTACTTTGCATAGAACCAAGTGGCGCTTCTGTGTGTCTCCATTCAGAATGGCTTAGGAGCCAGCTACATGCTTTCTAGCGTTTACTCTTTCTCTCGCAAATCCAAGCGCTATCTAGAATACATACTTCATTACATATTCTAAGTGCAATGCATACGTGTCTCTCTACAATGCACACATAATACATAACATATCTCTACATGTGTCTCTACAAATATACCAGGCCTCATTCTACAAGAAAATTGCAAATGGCTACATATATGTGGCAGAATAATGTGGATAGTCTAATGATGCTACTTCAGTATGTATAATGGATAACTAAACAGGATACAATGATGCATAATGAGTCCATTACAATAAGTAATGATTCCATGCTGATAACAAACCAGGCTCCTCCATACTATCAGGTTTTACATACTAACATTGGCCCGTGAGACATATACCATGCTCTACGGCAAACATTAAGCTGGTCCTCCTTGCTGCAACTACCGTTTTCTTAACTCTTGCAGTGGAGAAGAATCCATCCCCCCAGGCACAGCAAGGGATTTCTTGACTGAGATACTGGCTTCCCGCTCAGAATACACACATCCAACCATGAGTGCAGGTAACTCTAGCTCCCCTGCCAGTTGTGGCATATTCCACCTACATGTTTAATCGAACAGCAGAGGTTCGGATACACGATCACCTACCGACAACAAGGTGAATATGTTCATTTATTCTTCCCCCAAATGTTTTTGGGAGAATTTGTACAATTCTACAATGAGCATACTCACCACCAGCTTTACACCGCTTGTATGTCTATGTTTACCACTCCACAGAGCTCCTTCATCTCCATTCTGGGGCTCTACACTCCTACCTCTATCACCCCCAACAGACCACTTTTGGTACTCATTTATCGACCTCAGAAGGATGAAAGGCTGAGTTGGCCTTGCCGGGATTCGAACCTGCGACCTGCCGATCACGCTCAGATCGGCGCAGCGAGCGCTCAACCCGCGGAGCTATCCTACCGGCGTATACCGTTGTACGGGAGGGGGAGTGACCCCTGACCGGCCCATAGAGTCAGAGCACGCCCTCGGGTACTTTAAGACAAGATAGCTGCACCTTGAGGTGGAAGGGGTGCAGGATTTCTTTACTCCAACACCAATCAATAAGGACAACTCAATGGGTTGGCAAAGGGGAGTCTGTTTAATGACAAGTCCAGAAAATGGGGAAACATGGGAATCAACAGTGATGCGATAGCCCGACTAGTTCAACTCCCAACAATCTTCATTCAACAGTAACAGTTATACCCAAAATTCGTCATCATTGACGTGTAACACTCATACATTTGTCATATAATTCTATTGGTTGGAAAAGGTAACTCAAGTATAGGTGCTATATCTGTATATGGTAATGGAGTGTGAGGATTGGATAACCCTTATCGGGTGGGCGTCTATGTCCTTCCCTCTAACATTACTCATGCAAACGTCACTAAAAGTATGATGTTTTATTGGTTCTACTAGCTATAGGACCCTAGATTATTTGGTCCATTGTGATTGGGTTGGTTGCAACCCTAGGCATAAATCTCCGCTTTAATTAGCAGCATGCAGAATGGTCACCCAGATGCAGGATGCCCCAAGATTCACCCAGCCTCCCTTCCATCAATCAGCATTTTATTGCTATGTGTCAATTAGTTGGCTGTGTTCGGCCTCGAAATTGTATCTTCTTGTCAAGAAATGTTATGGTATCTTCTGGTTTTGGGTGATATCAGACATTGGTACCTCTTCGTGCTTGGCGGGTCACGTGTTAGTACACTGTGAATCTGCTTCGTTTTCCTTCTATTTGTGCATTTGATTCTCTTTTCGGCCTCGTCACCTGCCTGGGCCTCCTTATCTCGACCTTCAAGGGGCAGGCAGCTCTGCTCTTAAGTTTCGATTCTCCGAAGTTACTGTCCACCTCCCTCTCTTGGTTTGACCTCAACTTCCCAGGCACGGCCTGCTCCTTGCTGATTTTCGATTCCGCTGTCTCTTCTTGTTTTAGCTCGAATAAGAATCCTGTCCTGTTTGACCCTTAGTGACCTGGGTTAATTCTGCTTTTGTGTAAAGTGGACTCGCACTTATATAATGTGCTTCGTTGAGGTAGATATATAGTTGGCGCTTGCCGCTCTATTCTTCTACTAAGCATAGCAAGCCGCACTGTTTTCTTAGCTTCTTGCGTTACAAACATATGTACAGGCGTTAGCTGGTTGAATATTTTCATCTTGCGTTACAGTTTAAGTTTCTATCTGTTTCAACATCGTCTCTTCTTTTAAGTTCATGATATCCTTATTCATAACATTTCGTCTTTGTGTCATCTTTTGGTTGTCGTTTCTTTCATCTGTGAGTCTGTCCGGGCCCTTGTGTCGTCACCATTCGTCTTCGATTACGGCCTTTTGAGCTTCTTCTGGGACAGTGTTTAAGCAGTCTTTATTTCATGTCATTTGCTTGTAAGGTTGTCTCAATGGATACCTTACTGTCCATGGTTGTCTGAGTATTGGCACTTCAATAGGTGTTGCTCTTCTGATGGGCACTGGGCAGAGCCCCAATGCGGCTCTCTGCTGGTTTATTTGTTCGTCATACGTCAGATATCTTGGTGTTCCTGGTACTTCAAAATGGGTGGCTGGAGTGCAGGCCATATCTGGGACCTACTCTACACTCCCCCCTCTGGTGGGTTTATCAACCACTTCCGCTTCCTCCTTTGGATTCATCTTACTTGGTTCTTCTATATCCATTTCTTCTTCGTCTTCTGGGTTTGTACATGATGGTGTGAAGGAGTGTCTCTTTGGTGTCCATATTTTTATCACTCCTTTCAGGCTTCCTGCTGTCTTTACATGTTCATCCTTGTTCCATGTCATAAGCTGACATTGTCCATTTGGGCTACAATATATACATTTTCTTTCATAATTTCTGCATTTCCTAGAATACAGGGGTAAGCAAATGTGATGAGCAAAAGGGTTTCCTCAATTTTTCATGGGGGCTGTGGTATGTGAGGAAAGATACAGCAGAGAAAAAATGTACATATACCACCAGCTTCCCACCTCTAGCACACCAAAGGAAGGCTACTTGTCAGAAACTAACCTCACAATAGTAATTTCATAAGATTATATCTCCCATCAGAGACAGAATGATGTATTTAGCATATTTTAATCATTATATCAAACACAACATAATAAAATGACATAAAAAACCTATTTCCAGCGTTCGTCATTTGTAGAAACAAAAATGAGCGAGAAAAGCAAACACCAAGACATTTGCAGTATACAATTTGCGTGATGTTAGTAATGGTGTGTTTTGATCGCATTTCAATTATACAACAACATGGTATAATAGCGTCAACACTTAAATATGTTTCTGGGGAGAAGGACAACACTGTTGCAGTTTAAAGCTCATCAGTCAAGTCCCAAGCCCCGTCTTCAGGACGCGATAGGTTAAAGAAACAAGTTACGCTGGCAACATGGCACCTATGTGTCAGTGTAAAGACCTAAAAAGATAAATGAAACATGTTTTACTCAAATTGATAAAAACTTTCTTGCTGGAGGACTCTCAGGTATTCTGGTCCACGGTGCAGGTCTCTTTATCTGCATCAATGAGGTAGGTGGAGGTTTTGCAGTTCTCTCCTTTTCTTCTTGCATCCTTTTCCTGCCATTATTAAGTGCCTTTATCAACCACCAGCCTGACGCTGGTCCGGTATATGGCTGTATTGTAGACCTGGTGCTTGTCCCTTGTGTTGGACCATGTGTGCTTGTAGGTACAATCTCTGTCGGTTTGTTCTTCAGTTCCTCTTGTAGTTTTCTTACTCTGGCTATGTGCGGTAGTAGAAGATCTACTAGCATTTGTGTCCTTGCAGAGAGTTTTTCTGATGCCGCTTCTGTCTTCTTGAGGGCTTCTGATATGACTGCTTTTGTTGGCCTTTCTCTTGATTCTTCTTGGTTCTTCTCATTATTTCCTTGACTGGTTTTTCAGTAGGCATTCTCATCTTCTCTGCTGCTTTCGTTTGTGGTTCTGCGGTTATTGATACTAGGCCTGATTCGTGTGCATTCAGTGTGTGTGTGCGTGTAGTTGTCAGTGCTTTGTTTTCATTCATTTCGTGCTGACCCTGTCTCCAGCTTTCATCTTGATTCGTTACCTCACGTGTGTGTGTATCGCTGCTAATTACATTCATCTCCAGTTCACTTACTTTAGCATCGGATTTTCTCGGGACTGGAATGACTATATAAGGTCTGGGTGCTTTTGTGGGTTTCATGCGTACATCATCAGGTGGGTGTACTGACATTGGAACCTTTCATGCACCAATAAAGAATGCAGTTCTGATCGTTAATGACAGAAAAATAATGACAATTATAATGCATAAATACATTATAGCTCGATGTGTAAGGCGACAGTATTTTCTTCCAGAGAAGTGGGGGTGTCTCTCTGCTTGTGGGAGGACCAGGTTACTGTTCTGGGTCCCCATCCCGATCATCTGCCAAATGTCACTGTTATTCCCGCTCCCCCAATATCGTTCTTTGGACAGTTTTAGTGTCCGAAAGTGTCAGGTGCATCACACGTGTCTCCCCTCTTGTGAAAGGTAATTGTCTCTTGATACAGGATACAGTTCCTTTGCTACTATGGGAAAAATAGAGTAAAATAACACTTCAATGAGACATCTTCTCTGTGCAAGTTCAAGGTGTGCAAGTTCCCAGTTCACTCCTTTAATCTGCTGCCTTCCTTAGGACGTGCTGGACACTGTTCAGTATGGAGAAATATGAGAAAAATGACAACAAATATACAAGGTTCTTGATTCTGCTCCCTCGATCGGTCCCTCGGCGGAAAGTTTCTTCAGAATCTCCCCAGATAATCTCTCTGATGATTTGAAAGTTCCTCTTGGAGGATTATTCCATGCAGGAGCATTCCTAATTGTGCGATATTAGCTGGATCTCGGATGAATGTGAGGGTGTCAACTTCAATAGGTCTCCCCACTAATTCAGGAAAGTCAGCAACTATGCAGAAAAAGACACTGTGCACTAATCTGCTGTCTTCAAGTGATAGGGACATTCGTCCAGTCTTTATTGAAATTCAGGATTACGTGTTCTTTCCTTGACATGAACAATGTTTGCACTGTTCAGTTGCGTGGAGTGCGACCAAGATATTTATTTTGTTCAACAGCTGGCACAAATGTTCAGTGTTTGCTGGATCTCGAATGAATGTCAACGTATCCGTGGTTCTTCCGACAATAGATGGACAGTCTTCGATTATGTTAAAGAAAAGTGGATTGATGAGTTCATCTAGTATCCCCTGTGGTGGAAGCATTTATGTCCCTCTCACCATTCTCCGGGAGTACGATAAAGGCTTCCGCAATGACAGTAAGCAGGTGTCTGATTACTTTTTTGTTGTCGGGATCTTGAAGAAAGTCTGTGACACTGGTGACCCACCCTACCAGTGACGGGTATGGTATTAGTACCAAGTGGAAGTATGTAACCACGTCCTTTGTGATGTCTCTACTGGGGACACCATAAGTCAGTGGTCTTCAAACTTTTTTGGCCAGGGCCCCCCTGAGCAAAATTTGGGCAGGTCGGGACCCCCCAGAAATGCCAAATGGACAGTATATATTGCGCGCCGTCACCTGCTCCCATCAAAGTCGCTGGGCTCCCTCATCCCACTCCTACCCAGTCGCTGGTCTCTCCCCACCCCATCACACACCCAGGGCTCTCCCCACTCTGCTCCCATCACTATCCCATGGTTCCCGCCCATTGTGCTCCCACCATAGCCCCTCGGTTCCCCCATCCCGTTCCCAACACAGTCTGAGGGCCAGTGGCGGCTGGTGAATCTTTTTTAAGTGGAGGGGCATTAAGGGGAGGTTCGGGGGGGTTTCCCCCTGTGAATTTTTTTTTTTAAATAATAGGTTAAAATGTTGCATTGTAGAGCATACTTTTAACAAAAAATGGGTAAATAGCCAAACAGTTTGCAATTGTTGCTGGGAGTCCAGGGGGCAGGCATTGATATTTTATTTCTATCGCGCTCGTACACAAGTGTTTCAGAGCGTGACAAGGCAAGGGAGGGGAACAGAGGAGAATAAAACAGCGATCTTACTAGGCCCAGTGACATTGAGAACGCGCAAGTGTGAGGGGAAAAGTGCATGGAAGGGGGGAGAAGTGGAAAGTGCGAAGCAGAGGAGAAACAGATAAATAACAATAAATAAATAATAAAGGCAACAAACAGTGGTAGTGCAGCCAGCAATTTGCAAGTGCTACGTTTAAGGCAGCAGACAGGGTAGGTCTGATAAGTGCAGGAAGAAAGATGGTTCTCCTCAAGTTTTAGAGTGGCAGGGCGCTGTTCCAGAGGGAGGCCCCAGCCGAAGACGTAGATCTACCCCCAGCTCGTTTCTTTGATAAACGACTGACCCTGAGGGAGTTAGAGGTAGAGGAGTGAAGAGCTCGAGAGGGGAGGTATTTGCGGAGGAATAGCTGAAGGTATTTTGGACCGAGGCCCCAGAAAGCCTTGTGGACAAGGCAGAGGGTTTTGAATGATAGATGTCCGGTAAAAAGATACCATCCCTGTCCCCTGGGCCCCACTGGTCCTAACACAATGAACATGATTATGTGTATATGCAAGGCGCTGCACATTCATACAGCAATCACTCTATCATTCACATGAGCATCCATCGCCATACACTCACTCATAACGCATCCATACACATGTTTAAATAAAAACAATGAACATAAACGTACCTTCTGCATTGGCCTGTGTGTGGGTGCTGCTCCAGCTGCTCTGTCCGTATGTGCGAGGAGGCGCAGGAGCTCCCCCTCGGACATACAGACATGCAGTGCCCCAGCCAGCATTTCCAATGAGCTATGCAATGCTGGCGAAGCAAAACGCCCCAGCACTTGCATGGCTCAGTGAGCATGTGCGGCTGGGGAACTAAACTGAACTGTCAAAGGGAAACAGTGTTTCCCTTTGACAGTTCAGCCAGCCCAGGAGACTCCATTAGCTGGATAAAGCAGCTGAGGGAGTGCTCACTGTTTCACTGGGCTGGCTCCTTAGCTCCTCCATAATGGGTGAGGGGCCACTCTGCAGTTAGTAATGTTGACCATTGTTGCTGAATATATCACAATTTACTTACATTTTAACACAAAGCACCCCTTTGGGTACTATTGAAACAGTGGGCTTCATAACTACTCTGGCGGTAGCTGTGCCGGTAAAACCGGCACGGCTGCCACTGGAGTTGCATCCGGGTCTGGCACCCGCGAATGGGCAATTACTAGGTCATGCCGAGTTAGGCGGACATGATAATTGCCCTTTCGAAGGTGCCGGTAGATCCCCATTCCCATTTGAGCCCCATATGGCTCAAATGGGAAGGGGGAGCTCGGATGCACCGGCACCGTTAATAACGGTGCTGGTGCATCCGACGAGCTGAGGTCAGACCTGGCGGGGGCTGTCAAGCACCCACGAGCACAACTCTTACTATGGCGGAACGGTAGCAACGGTGCCGGTAGCTTACCAGCACCGTTGTTACTGGTCCGCCATAGTAGTAATGAGGCCCAGTCTGTGACTAAAGGAATGAATATCCATTTACAACTGTGGGCCACTTTTTCATTGTTGCCTGAGACAGTTTCATGCTTCAGCCCGCCCATGTGGGCCACCCCTGCCCATTTCTTCCAATCTAAAAAAAAAAAAAAAAAAGAAAAAAAAAAAAATCTTTTTTCATGCTGAGCTCTCAGGGCCCCCCTGGGATGCACCCGCGGACCCCTAGGGGGTCGCGACCCACAGTTTGAATACCACTGCCATAAGTGCTGCCAAACAAAGTCTCGGTTCTGGATGAATTGGGATGTTGTGTCTGTTTCCACTGTAAATATCTTTGATCAAAGTTTGTTATAGTCTTTTCTTTATCAGGGCTTAAGTGTGACTTGGTTCAAGAAGTTTGCGTCAACAAAACGTGTTGTGGCTTATATGCGCAATTTCTTCTTCACCCTGCAGCTATGATGCACAGAGTATCCGTTTTTATGTCCTTATCCCCTTTTTGTTTAGAGGAAATGTGCAAGTTAAGCCACAACTTGTGAACTGGTTCTTTGTCTTTGCTTTGCTGCTCATGCGTCCATCTTCCTCGTCATGGATCTCGTCTGCACATGCTGTGGTTCTTCCCCGTCGTCTGTAGTTTCTTTGCGGTGAGGTGCAGGCAGGAGGGTTCCTCCAAAATATGGCTTGATATCACCCAGGAAGATCCAAGCTCTAGGGGGGGTAACGTCTTCAACTGTGAATGGTCCATTGAATCTTGGCTCATCCCATTTTTTCCTTGTTAAATGTCTCACCAGGACAGTATCTCCAGAGAAGACGAGTGCAGCACGTACACCCTGAGCTGTGTCTGATGTATTGTCTCTTTCTGTGTCCTGTGCTGCACTGCACCCTGTTCGTTGTTGCTGCAGCAGGTCTGAAATTACAGTAAGCCAAGATGTCATGCAGTTCAGATAGTTTTGCATTTTAGATCCCAGAGTCTCCCTGGTCGATTGGGCATCACATCTATCTTGGGGTGTCAGGGGAGGGCGCATTCGTCTTCCTGTGGCTATCTCGTGTGGCGTAAGATGATGCCCGGAGCAGGGTTGATTCCGAAGAGCATACAAAGTGCCAGTTGAAGGCAGTGGAACCATCCCCTCTTTAGAGTAAGCTCAACTTGGCTATCCTTTCCTTTAACAAGCCGTTGAGCCTCTCACAGATCCCATTACCTTCTGGATGATACGCCAACGAGAACTTGTGCTTTATACCAAGCAGCAAGCTAATCTGTTCAAAGACTGCATTTAGAAAATGAGCCCCATTATCTGATCTCATTACTTCACACACCCCCCACCTAGGGACAACTTCCCTCACTAGGAATTTGGCCGCACATGTAGAGTTTAGGTGTGTACATAGACCTGCTTCTATCCATCTAGGGAATGGACACACCACGACAATTAAGTACCTGTACCCGTTGCACACTTGAATCATTGAATCATGTCGACGTAATCGACATGCAAGTGCTGAAAAGGCCCATTTGGCCTGGGGATGACTCCTCTCATTACTTTTAATTTGTGCCCAGCAGTGAATTGCTGGCAGATTATGCAGCTCACCATAAAGAATGCAACGTGCTCAGCTAAATTCGGTATGAACCAGTCTTTCCGCGGGCGTTGCGGCTAGGTTCTCCTTTGTCATGTGCGTCGGGTAATGCAACTGTTCCAACGCTATTTTTAGTAGGGCTACAGGCATTACTGGTTTACCAGTGCTGTCTTGTCGCCACAAGCTGTCAGAGGGGTTTAAAGAACACCCTCGACGTTTCCACAAATCTTTATTCTCCTGTGGTGCCTCCCCTTGGAGCTCCATTAGTTGTGTTTGCCCAAGATCATTATAGGCTTCCTGTGTGGTTCGTGCTACTATCATTCTCTCATGGGTGCACGCAACTTCCACTTCCATAACTATCTCATGTTTTGATGCCATACGTTTGGCTTCTGTGTCTGCTGTGTGATATCCGCGTGACACGAAAGTTGTCCCCTTGGTGTGGGCGATGCATTTCACGACCGCTATGCCCACTGGGAGCTGTAGTGCCTTAATCAGCCTATCCAATAAGGCTGCGTGCTGCACTGGCGAGCCGTCAGCTCGGAGGTAGCCCCTCCTTTTCCAGCGCGCTAAGCCTGCGTGCACTGTTGACGTCACATAGGCGGAGTCACTGTACACTGTTACTTCCTGGTCTGCGTGCTTCTCAATGGCGAATATCAACGCCAATAATTCTGCAGCCTGTGCTGAGTAGTGCAATGGTATTCGCGCACTAACAAGTACTCGAAATTCTCTATTTGCTATGTGTTTCATCACAGCGACGCCTGTGTATCTTTGCCCATCACTTTGGTCGATCCTCGAAGAACCGTCGATAAAGACAATCTCTCCTCCTGCCAAGGCATTTTCTTTTACCCTGGGGATTTCATCATAGAATTTTTCATAATTTGTGCAGTCATGTATCGGCTCTCCTTCAGTGACTGGCTCTGCTATAAACATAGCTGGGTTCACTGTCTTACATCGGACTATTTTGATCGATGGGTTGGATATGATCACTTCATAGGCAGAAGCTCTCTGAGATGTCAATGTGCCCTTTGGTTTCTCTAAAATGCCAAATAATGAATGCTTGACGTATAACGTCATGGAACAGCCCATTACAATGGTTGTCACTTTCTCTATGGCGAATGCTGCAGCAGCTAAACTTTGTTCGCATGGGAAGTGGTCAGGGATGTCATTTAGGGGTCGCCAGAGGCCACAACTGCGAACAGGAGTGCCACAAGTCTAATACTTTCAGCACTGCCCCTAAATAAGAAAGAATAGGAATACCAAATAATGTCTCTTTCTGGAATTCTATACAATAATTGCTAGACGCATTAAAGGTTTATTTCAGGCACACTTCTGGAAGTGAGTCACTGATTTAGTCTGTTCTTAAATGCCTCAACTCAGCCTTTCATCCTTCTGAGGTTGTTAAATGAGTACCAACACAGGTTGGGTGATATTGGGTGTATATTTATTTTTATATAAAGCGCTTAAGTGTAAGTGGTATATAATAACACATCATTATCATTTGGTCATGGACATCTGCTTTCATTCACAGTAATTTCGTAATATGTGCCTAAACACACTGATCTTAACGATACATATGGCGATCCATTCTTGTATGAAATGTACATCACATTATAGTGATATCGTAACCATATTTTTCGTAGTGTACAATGCTATGTGATGCCACTTCCTGTTTTGTAAACGGGTGAAAGGTCGTGTTTTTACATCGCTTCCTGTGATATCACTTTGGGGTGGGGTCAAATTACATCACTTCCTGTGATGTCATCAAGGGGTCAAGGGTCGTGTGATGTCACTTCCGCTACCCCTGGCATTTTGTTGAAATGACGTCCCTGGAAGCGGCCCTTCATTACTGGGTCCAGGTTCCCACTGTAATATTCTAAGGGCTTGTACCCCAGCGAGGTTCTTTGGGCGAGCACTGCTGTCATAACGTTACCATCTGTGTACGAAAACAGGTAGAATTCCTCTGCATAATTAGGAATTCCGAGAACTGGAGCCGTACAAATCGCTCTCTTGAGTTCAGTGAACCTTTTCTCCATCATCTCAGACCATTCCATTTTTTCCTTTGTCACTTGGGCCTTCTTTAGGGCCTGAGGTAAAGGCTTTGTATATGAGCTGTAAAAGAAAACCCATGCCCTAACATAGTTGCACAGGCCTAGAAAGCTCTGCATTTGCTTTATCGTGTGTGGCCTAGCCATGTTCAATATGGCTTCAGCCCTTTCTGGGGTCACCTTCTTGCCTTCATGTGAGATCAACTGGCCTGTGTAAAGCACTTCCTGTTGACAATATTATAACTTTTCCTTGTCAACCTTATAACCTTTCTCAGCCAGTATAGTCAGTAGCTGAATAGAATCGTGCCTGCATTGTTCTTCTGTGGTACTGCAGATTAGAATGTCATCCACATACTGCAAGACGACGCTTTCTAATGCAATATTGCTTAGGTCCATTTGTAGGACTCTATTGAAAATGGACGGGGACTCACAGTACCCCTGTGACAGCCTTGTGCTTTTCAGACGCATTTGTCTGAACGTGAATGACGTCAGATCACGGTGCAACGGGATTGAGAAAAAGGCATTTTTCACATCAATCACTGTGAAATATTTTGCCTCGACGGGTATATTACATAGAATTGTAGATGGGTTAGGGACTAAAGGGAACTCGGCCTCAACAATATCATTTATTGCTCGGAAATCCTGGATTAAACACTGAGACCCCCCCTTTGATTTCTTGACAGGATAAACCACCGTATTACATGGTAACTCTGACCTCACTAAAATGCCCTGGACCATCATCGCAGAGATTGTTATAAAAATCCCTTCGTCTGCCTCGCTGGACATGGCATATTGTCGGACTCTCGGCAAAATTGCTCCTGGCTTTAGTTTAATTTTCACTTCTCCCACCCACTTCAAGAGGCCTACGTCATAGGGTCCTGTAGTCCACACTGACAGAGGTACTTTAGCTATATCCTCATTAAAATATTCCGGGCATGTTAGTGCCAACATCATTCTCCGAGGCACTTCTCTTTTGATAATTCTTACCCAAAAGATGAGACTCACTTCCACCCTTGTCTCTTCTGAGTCTGGTTGTTCTTCAAACAGATCGTCATCGATGACGTCAGTCACTCAATACCCTTCTTCCATGGCGATAATCGCGTACCATTGTCTGCCTTCATCATCGTATCCGTCAACCAATGCTACTTTCCCTCGCACTGCTGCAGAATGTATCATCAAGGGAAATACTTGTCCCTCCTCTTCATGCATAGGTATTCTTGGTCTGAATAAAAACTCATCAGGGGTTCTCATGGTTTTATCTGCAAGGCCTGGCAATCCTGCCATAAGCACACGCATGCCTAATGCGAAAACTTCTGGCTCAAATGGTATGGCCCTCATGGCTATGTGTCCTGAGTATGCTCTAATCATTATGCATACATTTGAATAATGCATTCCTGGAGTGGAGCACACAATGCCCTCCTCCGTGACGAAATTGTCATGTTCAACTTTGTCATTAAGTCTCGGCCCAAAATGTTTACTGGGGTCTGACGTGAATATAATAGAGGTACATTCATTCCGCACTCTCCTATGGAGACTGGGAGTGCATCTGTAAAGGGAACTCAACTGTGAGCTCCTGTAAAACTCTGAGCATCTATGGCCTCGCCGGATAAGGAAAACTTGCCTTCACGTATGCACGAGCGTGTTGCACCCGTGTCCACTAGATAGGAATATTCTTTACCCCCTATTATAACATCCACCCTAGGTTCCCTATGAAGGTCTGGTGTCACTAATAGGATAGAGCACATCAGGGTTTTCAGTGAGCTGTCCTAGTTTATATATAGGTTTGGCCCACTGTGTGCTTGCGGATGTTCCCCATTCCCAGTGTTGCTTCCCCTTCCAGAGTTCTGGACCTGCCCTGTGCTCATCGTGTGTGACACGTGCGACGGTATCTGTTGGGATTGTCCTTGTGAAAAATTCCCCATGTTCTGTGGTTGTACCCATTGTTGTGCACCTTGTTGCACGCCTGGCGCTTGCTGCTGCACCATGTAATTCTGTGCAATGCCCTGTTGTGAGACTGCAGGTGGATTTGCCGTGCCTGCTCCCATTCCTTGGTAATTCTGCAACATGCCTTGACTTATGCACGTGCGCGCCAAGTGGCCTGTCAGCCCACACAGCCAACATACTGGCGGTGGTCGGATTATTTGTCCATTTGACATATCTGGATTACCAATTTGCACGTTCTGAAAGCCTCCTTGATTACCTTGGAAACCTCCCTGATTGCTCTGCCATCCTCCTCCTCTAAATCCTCTTCCCCTCGGGTAAAATCCTACGTTATCCTGGTTATTCTGTTGCAGGTTGACCACCTGCTGAATGTTTTGTTCAGCTGCGTTATACAGCATAGCTCCTTCAAGAACATACTTTGATCATTTCTTTTGCACCAGCTCCGCTTCCTCACCCTTTCGAGTCGCCTCTTTTTTCCGATTCTTTTCTTGCAACAATTTGAGCGAGCACCAAACACTGCAAGCTCCAAACCAAATTGTCCACCAAACAAAATCTGTTATATCACCACTTTGCTCAGAAACATTTAGTTCAGGTGTGATTCAATCTCAATTATCGAATCGCTCAACAATTTTTTCCAACCAGTTCTCGTAACAACAATTTCACAAGATGATGCCACACAAAACATATAGGACAGACACTTAACATACTAGACAGACACCAGCTGGACACAAATATCTCTGCCTCTAATCATTACCCCTACATGGAGTTTAAACGAACCCCGTTCACGACGTCTTTAAACGTGGTGGTAGCCTAATTGTTCCCCATTATGTGGTACTCTGGGTTCACGTTTCTTCTAACCGCTATATTAAAGCGCAGGAATAAGGCGTATCCTCTCACTTCTCATGTGTCCGCCCTGGTATCCTCTCTCTTCTCAGGTGTCCGCCCCGGTATTCTCTATTTGTTAAATTATTCTCAAGTCATTTTCCCCTTTTATATATACAGTCTTCTCTACTTCTGACTATTTTGCTTTGCCTCCGTTACCTTTTCCCTTTACTTGTTCTAAGGCTTACATCGTTTGCCAAAGCACTCTATTTTTCTTTCGTTTCACTCACCGTTCGCACCGTTCATCTCTGGACCCTCGGGACACTGCCTCCGTTACCGCCTCCTTCAGGTTTTTGTCCGATCAACTGCCCATAGGAATGGGAAGGGATATGTTTTTAAAACGGGTCCCTTCATGCCTCGACTGCAGTCTTGGCTCTATTACACTACCATTGTCCACGGGAAGCTTCACAGTATACTCAGCCGAATGGCGAAGGACTCGTGATATTGTCGAAGACCTAGAGTTACTTCGTGTCGACAGTCAATAGGTGTCTTTAATCGATAATCAATGGTTTCAAACCATCCTCTGCAACCAAGTGTATGGGAGGGGGAGTGACCCCTGACCGGTACATAGAGTCAGAGCTCGCCCTTGAGTACTTTAAGACAAGATAGCTGCACCTTGAGGTAGAAGGGGTGCAGGATGTCTTTACTCCAGCAACAAACAATAAGGACAACTCATTGGTTTGGCAAAGGGGAGTCCGTTTAATGACAAGTACAGAAAACGGGGAAACATGGAAATCAACAGTGATGCGATAGCCCGTCTCGCTTCAACTCCCAACAATCTTCATTCAACAGTAACAGTTATACCCAAAATTCATCATCATTGACGTGTAACACTCATAAATTTGTCATACAATTCTATTGGTTGGAAAAGGTAACTTAAGTATAGGTGCTATATCTGTATATGGTAACGAGTGTGAGGATTGGATAACCCTTATCGGGTGGGCCTCTACGCCCTTCCCTCTAACATTACTCATGTAAACGTTACTAAAAGTACGACGTTTCATTGGTTCTACTAGCTATAGGACCCTAGATTATTTGGTCCATTGTGATTGGGTTGGTTACACCCCTAGGCATAAATCTCCACTTTAATTAGCAGCATGCAGAATGGTCTCCAGATGCAGGATGCCCCAAGATTCACCCAGCCTCCCTTCCATCAATCAGCATTTTATTGCTATGTGTCAATTAGTTGGCTGTGTTCGGCCTCGAAACTGTATCTTCTTGTCAAGAAAAGTTATGGTATCTTCTGGTTTTGGGTGACATCAGACGTTGGTACCTCTTTGTGCTTGGCTGGTCACGTGTTAGTACAACATGAATCTGCTTTGTTTTCCTTCTATTTGTGCATTTGTTTCTCTTTTCGGCCTCGTCACCTGCCTGGGCCTCCTTATCTTGACCTTCACGGGGTAGGTTGCTCTGCTCTTAAGTTTAGATTCTCCGAAGTTACTGTCCGCCTCCCTCTCTTGGTTTGACCTCGACTTCCCAGGCACGGCCTGCTCCTTGCTGAATTTCGATTCCGCTGTCTCTTCTTGGTTTAGCTGGAATAAGAATCCTGTCCTGTTTGACCGATAGTAACCTGGGTTAATTCTGCTTTTGTGTAAAGTGGACTCGCACTTATAGAATGTGCTTTGTTGAGATAGATATATAGTAGGCGCTTGCCGCTCTATTCTTCTACTAAGCATAGCAAGCCGCACTGTTTTCTTAGCTTCTTGCGTTACAAGCATATGTACAGGCGTTAGCTGGTTGAATATTTTCATCCTGCGTTACCGTTTAAGTTTCTATCTGTTTCAACATCGTCTCTTCTTTTAAGTTCATGATATCCTTATTCATAACATTTCGTCTTTGTGTCTTCTTTTGATTGTCGTTTCTTTCATCTGTGAGTCTGTCCGGGCCCTTGTGTCGTCACCATTCCTCTTTGATTAAGGCCTTTTGAGCTTCTTCTGGGACAGTGTTTAAGCAGTCTTCATTTCGTGTCGTTTGCTGGTAAAGTTGTCCCAATGGATACCTTACTGTCCATGGTTGTCTGGTTATTGGCACTTCAATAGGTGTTGCTCTTCTGATGGGCACTGAGCAGAGCCCCAATGCAGCTCTCTGCTGGTTTATTTGTTCGTCATATGTCACATATCTCGGTGTGAACGTTCCTGGTACTTCAAAATGGGTGGCTGGAGTGCAGGCCATATATGGGACCACCTCTACACCAGCGTATATATAAATACCCACAGAATGGACTGCCAAGTGCTGTGAGGTCTATGAGAGTGAGAAAACAGTGTCTTGCCATGGCAGGCACCCAGAAAGCCCCAATAACAGAGCACTTGTAGCGAGGTACAGTGCACAGACTGCCGCACAGTGACATGCACCTGCCGAACAGTGACATGCACCTGCCCTTATTGTTTTTTAATAACCAATATAACACTTCAATTACTATGGTGCACAGCAACCTAAAATGGAGCTATCTGCTGAACTCAAGATTGACAAGCATGGCATAGCTACAGAATCTTGTTCAATTTGCACATTTTCTAAATAAGAAAAATAAAAAAAGTCAGGGGACCAGTTAAAGGCTTTTCCAACCTTACAGTAAGTGCCTTCATTCTCCCTGTGAGCACCTTCGCCCTGCCTGTAAACGTCCCCTTTCTATCGCCATTATAGCAGTAACCACCTTATCTTCAATCCGTTTGCAACTACTTCGATTCTATCTGTAGCGGTCCCCAGTCTAACTGTGCCAATCTTCATTCTGTGTGGAACAGTCTCCATTAGGTTTGAAGCCACCTGCATTTCATCTATGTCCAGCTCCACTGTATCTATAACAGCTTCATTCAATGTGTACTCTCCTTCATTCCATCTGCAAACACCTCCATTATTTCCATAAACGTCTTCATTTCACCGGTAACAGCCTTCATTCTAGAGGTAACCATCTTCATGCTACCGACTCCATTACGCTGAACTCTACCTATGACCAATTCCAAACTTCGATGGGAACCAACAAGCTCCCACCCAAAAATGGATCTCCTCAAATCTATGCAAAGCTTAGTCCAGAATATCGACTACTTAGAGTTGCAGGCTGTAGTATTCTCACTCAGTCTAAGGTCAAGACGTTGGAGGCCCAGGTTAACAGCCTCGTTTCCAGCACTTTGTATCACCTGAAGCTGCTTGCCCAGCTGCGCCCATTTCTTAGTACTTCTAATTGTGCAACTATGGCATGTACTGTCATAGGGGCAAAATTGGGCTATTGTTCGCGTCGACTCCTTGGCATCTCTAAAAATGAACGTACTCGCTTGCTGGTTATCCAAAATCTGTCGGCATTGTTGAAGGATTACAGAGGTCCGACCACGTGACTGCAACCAGGAGAGCCCTACATTGGCTTCCTGTCTGTAGTAGGAGTTATTTTCGTGTACATTGAATTACGCACAGATTTGTTTTTTGTAATCAGTTTAGCGCTCAGTCCCAGGATCCTATCAGTGGATCCTCTGCGCAATGTTAGCCTATTGTGGCTTTATCCTTGTTTTTGAGGTGGAGCAGGGAGATACGGTTGTCTCCCATTATCCACTGATAGGATCCTAGGACTGAGCCTTGAAGGAAGACAAACACCCTTTTCAAATAAGTTGATTTTACAATAACAAGGGGTGTATACCCACATCAAACCATAAGCTTTTTCTCTCCTGATGAACCATGGTATAAACCATGGGGAAACACGTGTTTAGAGTGATGGTATTATAAAATGTATGAAACACAATTTATGTGTAAGGTCGACTTTGATTTGTGTGAATAACAGAATACTGTATGGAATACAATACAACGGATCTGTACAACACAAGGAATAAACCAAATTTACATACCTCAATCAAATCTGTAAGGGAATTTTTTTCTTTTCTGAAGGACTGTGAGCGCACAAATTGGCACTAAACTGATTAAAAAAAACAAATCCAAGTATTGCTGCAGTCACAATATATGTACACACAGTGGTGATCACAGCAAGAAACTAAAACGCCCAAAAAGGAATCGCCCAAGGGAATTAAGCCAATAGTGACTGCAAATTAAGTATAAAAAACATTACGCACAGATGTCTATATGGACAGGTGCCCAGGTATCCGACCATCTGCATCTCACTGCTTCCGGTCCGCAGAGCCCTGGGCTCAAACAACACCTGCCTCTTGGAAAAGCCATGGACCAGACTTTCTTGTATGGCTCAGAGATCATTTCCGTATGCTGCTCCCAACATTTGGATGCTTTCCCATTGGATCTGAGAACATGTTCTTCCCTTGCTTCCTTCAAGCATATGCTAAAACCCGCTCTGTTCTCCAAGACCAGGTGCTGTTGTCCTTTGAACTGATTCGGTCTCTGTTTGATTCTGTTTTTGTTGTATGTCGCTGTCTAAGCGCCTCTATGCCTCGCGGCCTATGTTACGCGTTACACAAATACAATAAATAAATAAATAGCACAGTATTTACTCTATTTGGAACCAACGCAACTTTGACTGCAACATCTGTAATAGTGGTCATTTCATCCTTAACTGAGTTCATTCTAAATGTAACCATCTTCATTGCATTTGTAACAGTCTTTATTCTAGCTCAGCAGCACCGCAGAGTAACCCCGGTTCGAATCCCAGTCCAGCACTAAGAGATTATAGATTCATTCATTCATTTAATTAGCCACCTTTATTCAGAGCTCCCATGGTCCACGTGGCCATGCGTGAGAAGGCCATTGAGTCCTGCATTTTTCCCTTTCAATTCTGGGACTTTTTCTTTCACATTTGAAATTTAGAAAAACTGCAAGTCCCAGAATTCCAATCAAAATCAGGACCGGGTGGCCTTCTCACGCATGGCATGGGAAAGAAGAGAGCTCTGTAAATCTCATCTGTAAACATCCTCATTCTTTTTGTGGTTAACTTCATTCTGCCAGTGGGCTTCCTCCTGTTTGGAAATGTAAACCCTAGACTAAATAGGGCTAACCAGAGATGGGGTTGCTGTCCATTTATCTGTATCCTGGAGTAGAACATAAGATATACACACATGCAGTCATAGGGGAACAAACGAATGCACACACTTTAATGATCCGTCACTAGTCATTTATTATATGTAGAATTGTTTAACTGTTGAGGTGTACTGTTTTTACTGGACCTTGTGTTCAATGCTCACCTGCTTGGGTTGTGAGCAGCCAGCCAAACAAATGCCTCCTTTCTCAGGGACCAATCAGAAAGCTCAGACCGAGAGAGAAGAGTTCTATCCACTCGCCTATGGCTGCAATGGAGTGTACACAGCCTTGGATGGGAAAAACAAACAGTTGGGGGAGACCCATTAAGCGGGTGAAAGGAGAAGAAAAAGAGCAAGATCGCCCCCCCAGGGAGCTGCTCTCATGGGCAGCCGGTGGGGTCCGGAATGCGAGGCCCTTTACCAGCAGCCCTAGGTCGCTAAAAAAGACGGAGTGGCCACGGGAAGCCAGCAACAACTTGATTTCCAATCCCCTAATGGGATTGGTGGTTTGGCAGAAGCCAGTTCCTGAGAGTGAAGGAAACCTTGCGAATGCACTCAATTCTGCCGGATGTTTGGAAAGTAAGCAGGCTGGCCTACCTGCTGGACATTATTGACACAGAAAGGCAGTTGTACCCAATTCTGAGACCCAATCTCGCTGTACTTGCCTGTGCTGCGGTTTGCATTGTCAAGTGCCGGGCATCATGCCCGGGTCTTCATCCTCCTGCTGCTGGTGCTCCTCATTTGCTTGGGCCAGGTCTTCAATGCTGGAGACATTGATTTTCTGTGATATGCTACCACAGGATCTGCCACCATGGTTTTGGAAATAGCTGCTGCTTGGAAGGGTGTTGGGACTGGAACACCCCAGCATGTCTGCTTCGCTGGGCCATCTTTGGTCACCACCACCATTGTCCTGCTTCAGGCTCTCTGCTTGGTGGGCCATCCATGTTTGCCTGCTGAGCAGCCGGGGTCCTCCTGGAGCCATCCCCTTTTCTTATTCTACATCCAGAGGCTCGGTCACATTCTTCTGAATGATCTTCTTTTGGACTGTCAGGCACATCGTTGGCTTAGGGTTCAAGTCCCTGTGTGACCGGAGCCTTCATTTTGCCCTGTAAACGTACTAACCTTGTTGTTCTGCTTTCCTGGGAAAGTGTATTCAGGAGCCAACACTGTACGTAGTTACCTCTGGGACCTGGGCTGGCGGGCCATATAAAATACTTGCACGCAGGTGTCCGCTGTTATCCATGGTGATCAAGGTTCTGCAGCTCCCCCTCCACCGCATTTCTCAATTGATTTAGATTGAGGGGCTGAATCCTGGGGGCTGTTGGAACTTGAAATCGCTACACTGCATCTCTTCTTCTCGGCCTCCACTGGTGTCCGCTGAGGTTAATTGCTTTCATCGGGGTACCTGCGGAAAGGAACTGGCACTTAGCTAGATTTTCATCAAAACCACAGACCAGCCTATAGACTGTGGGCCTCATTACAAGTTCGCTTTGCTGGAATCCGGTGATTCTGTGTTGACGGTGACTCCGCTTCCGCGACCGCAAGGTTGCGGAAAGAAGGGCCGATTACGGCAGGTGGGTCGCGCGCAACACACCAAGGCGGAAACAGAGTCACCACCATCACGTAAACACCTACGCACGCGGACTTAGCGCCACAGAAAACGGCGCTAGAACCGTGTCTGCCCCCGCCGACACGGAAACACCGGAAGCGGAAATACCATGACCGTGGGGAAAAAAACGGAAACAGAGAAGCGGCCATTATATAAAGCACAATCCACTGCATCCTCAGACACCACAGGTCAGATCACCTCCCTGAGACTGACAAACAATCCAACACCATCATGGCATCCAGGATACCAGCACGCAGACAGAGAAAGCAGCGCTTCAGTGAGGCTGAGCTCACAGTACTGGTGGAGCAAATTGTTGAGCATGCCGAAATGCTCTTTAGTGCAGATCAGCGGCGCGCTACTCAGCAATGCCGCAAGGAGGTGTGGGCAGAGGCAGCACGCAAGTGCACAGCGGTTGGCGTGACCACACGCTCAGTGAAGGAGTGCCACAAGAGGTGGGATGACCTCAGGCTCAGAGTGCACAACCTCATCACAGCACACCGCCAACACAGCACTGGTACTGGTGGAGGCCCTGCATCCCCTCTGAAGCTGCAATAGTGGGAGGAGCGCTGCAGCAGTGTCATGCACCTCGAAGGCATCCACGGCATAGGAGAGGCAGAGGCAGGAGTGAGCCCACCTGCAGATGCTGGTAAGTGCACAGAGTACAAAGCCATACGTGTGACTGGGAGTGACCCAATGGACCCACTCCCAATGCTGTCCCCCCCAACAGGGCAGGAGTAACCCAATGGACCCACTCCCAATGCTGCCCCCCCCCAACAGGGCAGGAGTGACCCAATGGACCCACTCCCAATGCTGCCCCCCACCAACAGGGCAGGAGTGACCCAATGGACCCACTCCCAATGCTGCCCCCCGCAACAGGGCAGGAGTGACCCAATGGACCCACTCCCAATGCTGCCCCCCCAACAGGGCAGGAGTGACCCAATGGACCCACTCCCAATGCTGGCTCCCCCAACAGGGCAGGAGTGACTCAATGGAGCCACTCCCAATGCTGCCCCCCCAACAGGGCAGGAGTGACCCAATGGACCCACCCCCAATGCTGCCCCCCCCCAAACAGGGCAGGAGTGACCCAATGGACCCACTCCCAATGCTGCCCCCCCCAAACAGGGCAGGAGTGACCCAATGGACCCACTCCCAATGCTGCCCCCCCCAAACAGGGCAGGAGTGACCCAATGGACCCACTGACTGGCCAAACGACGAGTATCACATCCCCAAAGCACAATCCCTTTAAATTCACACAGTGCATGCCTGACTGGAAGCAGAGACACATACCTGTGTGTATCAATAGTCAAAAGTGTTGAATTGCAAGTGGACATGGATTGTGAATTTTGATGCATGTGATGGACACATTACGTAGCACCACACAACTAACAGCATGTCCTCTGTATCCCCAGAGTCGTGACAAGTGACAGCGACGATGGACAAGAGGCTACGCAGCGGCCACCTGCAGGCGCACAACGCAGCACTCATGTCCAGGAGGATGATGCAAGCTGCTCTGGGACACAGGCACCGGCTACAGCAGGCACACCGGCTGCAGCAGGCACACCGGCAACATCAGGCACACCGGCTGCAGCAGGCACACCGGTAACATCAGGCACACCGGCTGCAGCAGGCACACCAGCAGACAACACCATCCCCATGCAGCCACCCACCCTGGCCCTGGATGATGATTCGCAACCCATCTGCACAACTGAGGAGGCTGCATCAAGTGATGGGAGTGCCCCGGCCATGCAGGCCGAAGCAGTACAACAGGGTGAGGGGGACAACATGGATGGCCTGTCACCCATCCATGGCCTACAGTTCAGCCCCCCAGAACTTCACAGCCCCATGCGCTCCCCAACTCCATCCATGGGCGAGCTCTGTACACGATTGCTGCACATCGAGCAACAACAGGCCACCATGACACAGCTGTTGAAAGACAGCTGGAGGAGGCCAGGCTGCAGCGTGAGGAGACCATGCAACAGCGGGAGGAGGCCAGGCTGCAGTGGGAGGAGTACAGGCTGCAGCAGGAGGAGGCCAGGCTGCAGCGGGAGAGCAATGCCACGTCGGTGCGTCGGCTCACCAGGTCGATTGGACGATTTGCGGCCACAATTCTCACCCTGGCACGCCATGTCACGGAAGGGAACAGTGTGCAGTCCAGCATTGCCGAGTCAATGTTGGTAGCCCAGCAGGCGATCCAAGGACGCTTGCCCATAGTTACACTGACAGTCACATACCATCTGTACATTCAGTGAGTGGTACTGTTTCCTATTGCGATACACCATCTCCATTGCACGTGGTACTGTCAGCTCTATGTGGGTGCAGTCTAATGCACCTATGCAATTTGGCATGGCTGCAATGGCATGGAATGCCAACTTGGTTGCAATGACCTCTGCAAGTGTACAGGGTAGGACGATGTGTTCCGACACATGGCGCAGCAAAGCGTCCAGTACCTGTCCCAATATGTTTGAAAAACAGGGTTGTGAGAGCCCATGCAGCTCACCAACTGTGTGCTGATAAGTTCTGGTGCCTAGGAAATGCAGTACTGACACCACCTTCAGGAGGGGGGGGATTGCGGTTGAGATGGCAATGTGGCTGCTGATGTCGTCCTCAATCATGGCGGTGATGTACATGATTGTTGGGCGGTCCAGCCGGTATAATGTGTGGATCTGTCCTGGGGTCAGGTTCCAGGGTGAGGCCCTGATGCGGGGTATTGCAGGCTGCCGGCAGGGTCGTGCCGGCTGCACAATTGGGTTTGGCATGGGTTCAGGGTTTGCTAACTGACGCCTGCGCCTCCTCCACCTCCGCCTCATCCTCCTCTACTCCATTGCTGCCACCATGTGCACTGCTGCCTGTATGTTCAATAGTCCCAGTCCCAATGCTGCTCCTGCTGCTGCCTGGATTGTTGTATTTGGAGTTGGCCTGGTTGTGGGTGTGGCCCTTTTGTAGCCTCCCAGTGACTTGCTGGGTCTGGCTGGCCTCATTTGGGGCACCTGTGGCCTGATTCACCTCACCTGGTACTGTTTAACGTCATGTTCGCGGTGGCGTCGATACCGCCTCCGTGGCCATGGTTTTTCCGCCATTTTTGTGGCGGTGTTTCCATGTCTGTGGTACTCGTGATGCCCATGGTGTTTCGTGTTGCCGGTAACTGAGTGGTTTCGCCGCCGTCGCATTCTACGGATCCCTTAACTCTGCGCAGCGGTTTGTGGTGGTGGTTTTTCCGGGTCCGTGGGTCGTGATTGCACCGTCACGTTAACGACGGCGGTATGGTTTTACCGGTGGCGTTAAGTCTGGGTCGGCGATCTCGTAATGAGGCCCAGTGTCCTGTTATTTCCTATGGGACACTAATCTCAACACTGAAACTCCCTAAAGAGACGCTGCAAGGTACTTGCCCGGCTTGTGGCATTTTTCTAGGATCCCCCTAGTTTCCCTAGTGACAACCCCTAATTTATTAGGGATTTTAAAATCCATATATTATACTGATGCCTTGGATGGACATTGTAACACTGAGTGTTGCTACTGTTTCCCCCACCTTGGAGTGTAATGTGCCCTACGGACCTTCTTACTAAAATATATCCTGCTCTTTGGTAGACCTCCTGGCTGTGTTGGATATTATATTCCCCTGTTTGCTAAGTGCTATAATTGTTTTGTGTACATATGTATTATGGACCATACTTTACATCTCTGAACGTCTTTATGTATATAGTCTGCCAACATGTGTCAGGCTTGCATTTTAGGTTAAGGAGTGAGTTAGGGCTTAACTGGCCATTTAAAGATTTGGTCTACACTATGATCTGAGATGTGTTATGTTTAACCTGAGTACATCCTTTTCCTATCATAAATATTTTATGGTGACCTTATAAATAAAGAGTATATTGTCAGTATACCAGTGTGACGTGTCCTTTTGTGGTGTCTATCAGGATTAATTGTACCTCCACAGTGGACTTTTTCCCTCTTAAAGTTAAGCCTGACTGCTCTGCTATGGCTACCATTGGAAAGTCTGGTCTTTCCTTGTGGATGACACACTCTTCTTCCATTAGGTTGGATGGTTACACAGCCCTCATCCAATTAGATATACTCTAATATTGACTAGTCCATATACCCCTCACACTCTAATGAGGGTGCTGCTGTATTGCTTACCAGTGGCTGGTAGGCAATACAGCAGGCTCTCCTCCAGGTGCTGCTTTAACAGTGATTGGTGTCTATACCCCTCCCAGTCTTTCCTACAGGTGTTGCTCTGTTACTGACCACTCTCTCTATATACCCCTGTTAGATCCTCCTGCAGGTGCTGTTCTGATACTGATTGGTAGGTATACAACTGTCAGACTAACCTAAAGGTGATTTTATATTGCTGATCAATCTCTTTACCCTTTTCAGACTAAACTGATGGTGGTTCTCTATTGTTGACCAATCTCTTAACCACTGTTGGAATCTCCTACAGATACTACTCTACTAGTGACGGATCTCTATAGCCATGTCACTATACCCTCTGTCAAACTCTCCTGTAGATGCTGCTTTATTGCTGAATGCTATATGGCTGACCACTCTCTATACTCTTCTCAGACTCTCCTGAATGTGCTACTATATTGCTTACCAATCTCTATACTCCTGTCAGACTCTCCTGAATGTGCTGCTATATTGCTGACCTATCTCGATACCCCTGTGAGACTCTACTGCAGATGCTGCTACATTGCTGACTGCTATATTGATGACCAATCTCTATACTCTTGTCAGACTCTCCAGAAGGTGCTGCTATATTGCTGATCTATCTCGATACTCCTGTGAGACTCTCCTGCAGATGCTGCTTTAATGCTGACTGCTATATTGCTGACCGATCTCTATTCTCCTGTCAGACTCCCCTGAACGTGCTGCTATATTGCTGACCAATCTCTATATCCTTGTCAGACTCTCCTGCAGGTGCTGCTCTTTTACTTACCAGTTTATATACCCCATGTCAGACTCTCCTGCATGTGCTGCTATATTGCTGAACTATCTTTATACTCCTGTCAGACTATCCTGAAGGTGCTGCTATATTGCTGACCTATCTTGAAACCACTATGAGACTCTCCTGAAGGTGCTGCTATATTGCAGACTGATCTCTATACTCCTGTCAGACTCTCCTGGATGTGTTGCTATATTGCTGACTGATCTCTATATTGCTGCTCTCCTAAAGCTGCTGCTATATTGTTGACCTATCTCTCTACTCCTGTCAGACTATCCTGAAGGTGCTGCTTTACTGGTGACCTATCTCGATATCCCTGAGAGAATCTCCTGAAGGAGCAGCTATATTTCTGACCAATGTCTATACTCCAGTCAGACTCTGCTGAAGGTGCTGCTATATTGCTGACCTATCTTGAAACCCCTGTGAGACACTCTTGCAGATGCTGCTACATTGCTGACTGCATTATTGCTGACCTATCTCAATACCCCTGTGAGACTCTCCTGAAGGGGCTGCTATATTGCTCACTGATCTCTATACCCCTCCTAGACTATCCTACAGGTGCTGCTCTTTTGCCTGCCAATCGCTATACCTCTGTCAGACTCTCCTGCAGGTGATTTTCTATTCCTGACTCATCTTTTAACCCTGTTAGACTCACCGGCAGGTGCCATTTTGCGGCCTATTGTCTATACCCTTGAAGGTTTTTCTCTGATAGTGCCTGACCTCATCACCCACTGCGCTGTGCCAGGTGCTGGCAGGATGGATTCGATACGTGTGCAACATTTTATAGAATGTAATGTGATAATTACTGGCTTCAGCAGACGTTAATCCTCCCCTCTGGCAAAGTCTGCTGACAGTTCGTTACTGATACTTTTAAGAGCTGCGGAGTCCTACCACGAGGAGACCTGCACTCTAGCAACGTTCAAATGGAGAACTCAATAATGCTTAAATGCTTAAATGCTCCCCCCTGACTCCCTTTCTGATGGCAGCTCTTTGATCTCGAGTCCTAAAATGCCCAGGGAGGGAATTGTGAGGCAGGTTTGGGTGGAAGTGACAGAAATATTAAACATTTCATTTCATAACACTTTATTTCGACAGTAAAAGTCATAAAAGCAACCTCATCACAATACATTAAAAGAATGCACATACAAAGAACAACATGTTAGCATTACAAGACTAAATATAACTGTTCAATAAAATAGTTCATAACTTGTATAAGCCCAACATTATCATGGCAGCAATATCTTTTTCGCTATTAGTCTCCAAGCAGACACAAGATATTTAAGAGTGGCAAACACTGCGAGGACATCACTAGAATTCTGGCAGACTGTCATGGCCTCGTCCCTTGGGCCGGCAACCTTGCTTGTGTCAGAAATAATGGCTTTAGGTATCGCTGCCTCGCTGGCATTGCCATATTAAATATGCCTTCAGGCCCACTGGCGCTTTACAAATAAATAAATAAATGAGAGGATGCAGCAGAGTCGTGGTTCCCTGAGAAGGGTCAGAGGCATGCTGTGCGAATGGATCAGGGGGCAGGGGGTGACTCCGGGTGCATGTGGGAGAGCCAACTATAGGAAAGGACCATTCATGCTGTGGGTGGGGTGTAGCAGAGTAACACTGTGAGGGGAGCACAGTGCTGACATGCTGGGTAAGGGTGTTCCTTAACACTGTGGGTTGGGGGAAGGGAGTCAGATTAGGATAAAACGGCCAGGCCACCCGCAGCCACGCTATGAGCGGGACAGTGTCGCAGTGCACTGTCGCAATAAGGCGGATCCATGCACAAAACCACATTGTGTGTGGCAGTGGCAGTCATAAGGTGTTTGAGGTGACTGGTCCCCTCTGTGTGCCCCAAAGAGATAGTCACTCTATTGATGGAGGGGCACACGGTTAATTTGGGTTTCACTGCAGGGTGAGGCATTGCAGCTTTACACAGTGAGTGAGGAGTGGAGTGACACTCAGTTGTGGCACAGTGAGGGGACTGCATAGCTCGGAGTGCTTGAGGCGGTTCCATTCTGGAGACAAGTATAAAGGTTGTAGCTAAAGAGAGATGCTTTTCGGAAAAGAAAGGAATCTACACCCAATGGCCCTGCATGGCAGGTGTATGTAGACCAATGGCCCTGCACGGCAGGTGTATGTAGTCCACTGACCCTGCACAGCAGGTATATGTGGCCCACTGACCCTGCACAGCAGGTGTATGTCGCCCAATGGCCCTGCAAGGCAGGTGCATGTAGCCCAATAGCCCTGCATGGCAGGTGTATGTAGCCCAATGGCCCTGCATGGCAGGTGTATGTAGCCCAATGGCCCTGCATGGCAGATGTATGTAGCCCACTGTCCCTGCATGTCAGGTGTATGTAGCCCACTGACCCTGCATGGCAGGTGTATGTAGCTCAATGGCCCTGCACAGCAGGTGTACTGACCCTGCACGGCAGGAGTATGTAGCCCACTGACCCTGCATGGCTGGTGTATGTATCCCACTGACCCTGCATGGCTAGTGCCTGTAGCCCACTGACCCTACATGGCAGGTGTATGTAGTCCACTGACCCTGCAAAGCAGGTGTATGTAGCCCAGTGGCCCTGCAAGGCAAGTGCATGTAGCCCACTGACCTTGCATGGCAGGTGTATGTAGTCCACTGACCCTGCAAAGCAGGTGTATGTAGCCCAGTGGCCTTGCAAGGCAAGTGCATGTAGCCCACTGACCTTGCATGGCAGGTGTATGTAGTCCACTGACCCTGCACAGCAGGTGTACGTAGCCCAATGGCCCTGCAAGGCAGGTGCATGTAGCCGACTGACCCTGCACGGCAGGTGTATGTAGTCCACTGGTCCTGCACAGCAGGTGTATGTAGCCCAATGGCCCTGTACGGCCGGTGAATGTAGCCCAATGGCCCTGCACGGCAGGTGTACATAGCCCAATGGCCCTGCACAGCAGGTGTACGTATCCCAATGGCCCTGTACGGCCAGTGTATGTAGCCCAATGGCCCGGCACAGCAGGTGTACGTATCCCAATGGCCCTGCACGGCCGGTGGATGTAGCCCAATTGCCCTGCACAGCATGTGTATGCGCCTGAATCTCCTGTAGAAGGACCTTTGCAGAGGGCAGAGGCTTGTCCAGGAAGTGGCTTTGGGGGGGGCACGTGCTACCACTAGAGTATGATTGGCCACCCCTTTAGCCTAAACTGTGATCATTATGTGTGTGCGCACTCGTACTTCATGCCACCCCTGCATAAGTCAGTGCCCCACTTGGGCCCCCCAGTCAAAAGAGTCTGGACCCGCCACTGGCAGAGAGGGTGAGATGATTAATGGGTTCTGTGACAGAATGATGCCACTTGAAAAGGCACATCCCCCTGAGATGTGTTGGTAACACGAGGGGAAGGCGGCTTTGCTAAACAGACGCATCGCCGCACGTTCTGAGAGCTGAGCTCCGGCTCATTGAGTCCGATAATCACTGCCCTCCGTATAGAGAAAGCAGGTACCTTGTTGTTGTTGAACTGAACTGACAGGTGCAATGGCTACATTCAGATACAAAGGTTACATATAACTTGCACATGTGCGCATGAGAAATGACCAGTGATTTTTCACGCCAGCTTCCTTTAAGCGCCCATTTGGCAGTAAGGAGATGCAGTAATATTGTACCGATATTTATTGCCACTTCACCAAGAATCCAGTGAAAAGTATGCTACTACTAAGGAAAATCTGGAAAGACCCAAAAATGCATGCCAACAAATGGGGTTTTATTTCAATTCACAAGGCCAATGTTTAAACTCTTAGGTATTTGCTATCTACAGTGATACAAGTTGGCAGTATTCTAGAAACTTCTCAATTGAATGCTCGGTGAAACTGAATATAAAGTAACTTTCTCCCAAATGAGTAACATTCTCCCAAACGAGAAACTTGCAGAATTAGTTATACCAAAACCATTTCAAAATAAATAGTGACACAAGTTGCAGTGCATTCATTGGTTCTCAAGATGAAAGGAGTATTTGCTGGGAAAGCATTTCCTCACCACAGGGTTTCAGCTAATCCCAGGAAATTCTGCGTGAAGCACAAGAGACACTTTCACACTGTGAAGGATAAGGCCCTACAAGACGTGGCTCAACCCATAACTCGCCATGGGAGCCTGTTTCATCAAGGGGCATTTGGGCCAGGGGACATGCATACATACAGACAGGAAGGCAGGACATGGACAGCATGCAGGCTCTGACACAGGAACGAGCCTTTCCACCGTAGCGTCTCTGTGTAAAATTAGCTAAGCCCCGTAGCAACACCATACAGAGCAATGCACTCCGGGAATTTCTGCGAAAGATGGCTGGCAATCCCCTAATGGGAGCTCCCCAATGGATCTCAGCAGTAGGCTTGGAAGTCACCTATCTCCTGATAGGATACAGCTAGGAATGTAGTTGGAGCACCCCAGCCTGTCGATTACAGTTAATTCCATGGGGGTACAGCCTTTCGTCAGACATAGAAGAGCGAATGTTACCCTAACACATACCTGGAGCACAAACAGGCATCTGCTGGCAGGACATTGGCGTTTGTGTACACTGAGGACCAAGCAACACCTAGGGAGGAAGACCGTGCGCCCGCAGGTTACTCTGTATGATAAGCCTAAGGGGGAGGGTTACAGAAGAGCATTTATATAGCGCTACGAACACTCGGGCATCTGAGCGCTTCTTATTATTACCCACGTGTGTGTGTGGTGCTCATTTATCGACCTCGGAAGGATGAAAGGCTGAGTTTGGTCCTGCTGGGATTCGAACCTAGGCCAGCAGGCTCTGCATAGATGTCAAAGCGAGCGCTCTTCTCGACCCCAGAGGCCTTACCTCTTGTACCTGCTGTTCCAGGTCATGATACTCACCCTGACAAAAAAAAGTCTATACATTTTCGTACATCTTAAAGTTGGCAGATTTCCCCGCCCAGAAGTGTATAGCCTTGCAGTCATTCATTAACATAGCAGAATCCAAACATACAGTGGCAGGGGGCAAAAGCCCACCCAGGCGATATCAATACCTTATCCATATAATGAGGAGCTGCTTTCAAAACTGTCATTCAACCACCCTTCAAAAAAATAAATGGAGGCTAGCTCCACCCCTGCACCAGCTCGGGGAGGCGCCCCGTGTAAAAGAAAAGCTCCCGGCACCAACTCGAGAAGCATTTCTGTCCCGAGGGCCAGGGTTGACCCAGGAATCTCCCAGATCTGCTTCAGAAGACTTGGCACGAGGCTGAATGCAGCGCAGTCAGCCTCACACCCTGTACACAAGATGTCCAGATTGGAATATATAACTTTTTACAGACTTTCTCTTTTTAGGGTGAGTATTCCGACCAGTGAAAACAACAGAGTCCAACTTCCATTATTCCCTGAAAGGATTTGTTGCTGAAACACTATCACGGGCAGGTTTCAAATTTAAAATTGGGGGCAATTTGAAATTTAAAAACATGCATTTTGCATAAACGCAAAGAGCATTTTGGCAACTGAAATTGTTATGCTTTTGTGCAAAATGCCAGGTTTGGCCACAAAATCGGCCCGCCCTCTTCCCCCCTCCCGTACCCCCGGGAGAGAACGGTGAGCCCAGAGTATTTTGTTTTTGGGCAGTGGTTCCCTATTTCAGTGAAAAGCTCCTTTATACAAAACAGAAGTGGGGAGATTTTCACTTAAATAGGCCACCGCCAGCATGCCAGCTCGGGGAAGCCTTTCAAAGGCTGTCCCATGCTGGTATGGCTGTGAACCCCCATTTAAGTGAAAAGCTTTCGCTCCTGGGAAGCTTTTCACTTAAATAGAAGGCGCTGCCACCACACCAGCCGAGGGAAGCTTTTCACTTAAATAGAAGGCGCCGCCACCACACCAGCCGAGGGAATATTTTCACTTAAATAGAAGGCGCCGCCGCCACACCAGCCGAGGGAAGCTTTTCACTTAAATAGAAGGCGCCGCCACCACACCAGCCGAGGGAATATTTTCACTTAAATAGAAGGCGCCGCCGCCACACCAGCCGAGGGAAGCTTTTCACTTAAATAGAAGGCGCCGCCACCACACCAGCCGAGGGAAGATTTTCACTTAAATAGAAGGCGCGGCCACCACACCAGCCCAGGGAAGCTTTTCACTTAAATAGAAGGCGCGGCCACCACACCAGCCCAGGGAAGCTTTTCACTTAAATAGAAGGCGCCGCCAAGACACCAGCCATGGGAAGATTTTCACTTAAATAGATGGTGCCGCCACCACACCAGCCGATGGAAGATTTTCACTTAAATAGAAGGCGCCGCCACCACACCAGCCGAGGGAAGCTTTTCACTTAAATAGAGGGCCCAGCCACCACACCAGCCCCGGGAAGCTTTTCACTTAAATAGAAGGCGCCGCCACCACACCAGCTGAGGGAAGCTTTTCACTTATATAGAGGGCCCAGCCACCACGCCAGCCCCGGGAAGCTTTTCACTTAAATAGAGGGCCCAGCCACCATGCCAGCCCCGAAAAGCTTTTCAGCCCAGGGAAGATTTTTATTAAATAAGTCACCACCACCACACCAGCCTTTCAAAGACTACCCCGAGATGGAGTGGCAGCACACACCTATTAAAGTGAAAAGCTACTGCTCCAGCACTGCAGAGGGGAGCATTTTACTTAAATAGGGCACTGTCACCATGCCAGCTCAGGGACGCCTTTCAAAGGCTGCCCTGTGCTGGTATGGCAGCGGACCCCCATTAAAGTGAAAAGCTACTGCTCCAGCACTACTATGCACCTAAAATCCCTAACAGCAAAATACAACACAAGATGTTAAAAACTAATATGAAAAACTGGCTACATGAACAGAAGAATCTAACCAAGATATGCCTGCACACATTAACCAAAAAATGTTCCCTCCCCACCCATGACTCCTAAACCTGACTCTACCACACTTTTACCTTAGGACTCTAACTTCGGCCCCAGAGTACATTAAGATACTACCGGACAACCTTGACTCTACCTCTCTTGGCTCTGCAAAAGGTTAGCAGACGTGTACCTACATCCACTTGTTTTATATGTTTTGTAACATGAATAACGTTCAGGCGCCAGAATTTCTATTACTCATTGTGCCTTACCAAAAGCGTCACCCACACTATTTAATCAAACTACCAGCTCAAATATCAGAAACAGGTATGCAGGCTACTTGGCTGTATAACCAAATCCATACTTCCTCTTCTTTGTACATATGTCACGCAAGTACTTTGAAGCGGCACCCTTGTAAGTTAACGCATTATAGAACTCAAATATTAATTTAGCCTTTAAACATTTAGAAAAGACAAATGCATTACTAACATTACCCTGTAAGAAGAGAGCAGCATTGCAATATCATTTACTTAGCCTACAAGGGATATGTCACGCCCCTGCGGAGACCATGGTCACTGTGGCATAGATGGTCTATTAGACGGATTGCGGCCATCTTTACTCCCAAGATGGCCGCCGCTACAGATGGTGTGGGTCTAGACTTACACAATGGCCGCGCGGTGGTAGGACCGCCCCCCGACTCCGGAGCCGGTTCATTAGATCCTGCGGACAACACGCGGATGCGTTGCTACTCTTCAACAACAACGCTTCGTGAGTTCGATACTAGGATCTATTTACTTACTCGTTTGTTTGTTATTCCTTCTGTGTAACTCTACCCGTTTTCACTCACCTGTTTCCAGACTTGAATCCTTCTCTCAACTCTTGCACGACATCCAAGACTCGAGTGGATTTCCCCTGCCTCACTCGTTACGAGCTTAACCTCACTGATCGGTTCGCTAGTGAGACTCCCTCCCTGGCGTGCGGTACGTGAGAATTGATATTCAGTCCCTAGTATATCTGGGGGTTAGAAAGAGACCAGAATTGACACATGATATTATCTTACCTATACAGAAGCAGGGATATGCAGGTTCCGATCCGCAGCATTGAGATATGAGAACCGTTCTCTTACCGGAACGTCCTCGAGGTTACTCCTGTCCGCGTCTCATCAGAAGACCTGCAATATAGCTTGTTAGGTGGTACCCCCCTTCCAATCAGGTACTCCTCTTTTCCTCAACCCATATTCTGCCTTCTAGTTTCCCTGCTTCAACTTACCACTTTCCTCTGTCTTTATTCAGACGGCTTCGCTTCAGCGGATATTCTGGGTACCAAGAACCTCTCCGGACAGACGACATCTATCCAGTAGCCTTCGACACAGGGTTTTCTTCCCCAGAGGGTTTCCCTGGAGTCCTTCCCCTCCTTAATATTTGTATTTGAGGCGGAGGAAGGGTCTCAGGGAGGCACTCATTCTCTACCCCTGTGGGAAACCATTTCCGAAGAAGGAAACGAAGGAGGGAGAACGACTGGTGTTTCTCTAAGGTAACCTTTCGGTTATTCAACCTTCTCGTGATTAGTCTAATTATTACAGTTAGCAACGCCCAAAAAATAACACGGGGGCTTCCCAGGTGCTGAACGGTTGCCTTAAAGAACTCGATAGTTCTAGGAGATACCATGGACGCAGCCCAACAGCAGCAATTGGTTGCTGCAGTCCAGTCTTTGACTACGGAAGTCCAGGCATTAAAGCAGGAAAATGCCTTTTTGAGACAACAGGTTGGAAGGGTACCTAGTTGTTCAGAATTACCTCCCGGTCCCATTCCAGGGGGTTTATATGATGGGAATCCCCACAAACTTAAAGCCTTTATCGAAGCATGTACTGTCCAGTTTACATTTAAATCGGCCTTCTTTCAGAATGATTGTGACAAGGTGGGACATATGATAGCCAACTTGACGGGACCGGCATTGGCATGGGCTACACCACTGGTTGTGACAAACAACGCTCTACTAGACTCCTATCCCGCCTTTCTGAACAGTCTTAGGTCCATGTTTAGTAGACAAGAGATCACTGTTTCTTCCCAAGAGCAATTATTAGACTTCAAACAGGGATCACAGGATCTACTGTCGTATATCACCTCTTTTAAACAGCTGGCTGCTGGAACCTCTTGGGCTGATGATGCTCTGATAACACTATTTCGTAGGGGTTTGAATGAGGAACTTAAAGACGAGGTGTCTAGGGTGTCTCGACCTCCCAACCTAGCGAAAAATGATTACATTAGTGATGCAGATGGACTACCGTCTACAGGAAAGGATCAGAGAACGACGTCGAAATCGTTCTGTGAGGCCATTGACTATGCATCCTTCTAGTCCTATGAAAACCCCAATTGATGAACCTATGCAGATAGGAATCACAAGAGGAAGAGGTAGACTCACCTTGGAAGAACGTAATCGACGGAGGGCTAAAGGCTTGTGTATGTATTGTGGGTCCAAAGACCACCCAGTACAGGATTGCCCCATCACCCCTTCCAAACAACAGGGAAACGCTTCCTCCCAACCGCAAGGGGAACCGCGGCTAGGGAGCCAATAACAGGTTCCTCATCCATGTCAGTAACTTCTCAAGTCACAGACACTCCAGATCCTCCCATGATTGTCATACAGGTTTCAATGGAATGGGGTACCTCCGAGCCAATTTTGGTTCCCGCATTGATTGATTGCGGAGCTGCGGGGAATTTTGTAGACACCATTTGGAAGAATGACAAGAATATACCATGCTCCCTTAAGACCATTGCTGTTCCAGTAGAATCTGTTGATGGAAGTCCTTTGACTTCCGGTCCTATCCGGGAACAAACAAGACCTATTCAAATGAAGATTGCTTCTCATCAAGAGACCATCGTATTCGATGTCATTCGCACAGCACATTATCCCTTGATATTGGGTTTACCGTGGCTTAGAGCCCATAATCCATACATCAATTGGAAGGCCGGCACAATTTTTCTAGGATCTGAACATTGCCTTACTCATTGCCTTTCTGGTGGAGCGTTGGGGTTCTGTTCTACACACTCCGTCCAAGAAAGGAATCGCACTACTTCGATGTTACATAACATCCAGGAGATCCCTCCTGACTACCAAGAATTTCAAGTAGTATTTTCCAATTCAGAGTTCGCTGAATTACCTCCCCATCGTAGAGATGATTGCGCCCTAGAACTAGATCCGGGTGTTCCAATCCCTTTTGGGCGCATGTATATACTATCAGCTCGTGAACGGGAAGTCCTAAAGGAGTATCTCCAGAAGCATTTACATAACGGCCTCATTCAGGAATCCACTTCTCCTGCCGGCGCCTCACTGTTCTTTATCCCTAAGAAGGATTCGACAGAACTCAGACCATGTGTAGACTATCGAGGTTTGAACAAGATCACCACTCCGGATCGCTATCCGATGCCATTAATCCCAGATATTCTTGAGGCAGTAAAGGGCGCCAAGATATTTACCAAGCTAGACCTACGCGGAGCTTACCATCTTATCCGAATCCGCGCAGGGGATGAATGGAAAACCGCCTTTCGTACTCCCTTGGGCCACTTTGAATACAAAGTGATGCCATTCGGACTTTCCAATGCACCAGCTGTTTTCCAGCGTTTTATGGATCACATATTCTCGGATATCCTTCTACATACCGTCATTGTCTATTTGGACGACATACTGGTCTTTTCAGTTTCCATGTCGGACCATATCCGACATGTGAAGGAAGTATTGCAGAGACTGGAGGAGAATCATCTTTTTTGTAAATTAGACAAGTGTGAATTCCACAAGGATAGAGTGGCTTATTTGGGTTATATACTATCCGCCGAAGGAGTTGCCATGGATCCCAGAAAAGTCTCTGCAATAACGGAATGGCCAGTTCCACTGTGTGTTAAAGATCTGCAGAGATTCTTAGGATTCGCCAACTTTTATAGGCGTTTCATTCCTCACTATTCGGAGAAGATTCTTCCTATGACGGCTCTCCTTAAGAAGAAAGCAAGGTTCCTTTGGTCAGACAGGGCTCAAATAGCCTTTGGGAGTCTCAAGGAAGAATTCACCAAGGAACCTATACTCCTGACCCCTGACCAAAACAAGAAGTTCATTGTAGAATCGGACGCCTCACATCATGCTGTAGGTGCCGTTCTACTGTAAGAAAATGAACAAGGAGACGAGTGTCCTGTGGCCTATCTGTCTAAGACACTCTCCCCGTCGGAGATCAATTACTCGGTCCTCGAAAAGGAATTATTAGCTATTAAGAGAGCCTTTGAGGAGTGGCGACATCTGTTACTAGGGGCCAAACATGCCATCGAAGTACGAACCGATCACAGCAATCTCCGAGCCTTACAATACTCTCAAACACGAAATAGTCGCCAAGCTCGTTGGGCCCATTTTTTTTCACCCTATGATATCATCTTCTCCTTCATACCAGGAAGAGTTAACCTCAAGGCAGATGCATTATCTAGAAAGGATTACAACTCTACCACTCCTTTCCGTTCCGAACCTTTGTTTCCCAAAGCCAGATTTTTGCAGGAAATCACCACCTTTCTTCAACTAGTAGCTATGGATACCTCTCGATTTATACGGACCAATCCTCGGTTTGCCGCTCTCTGGAGGCTTAACTCATCTCAAGGATGCTTCTATAGAAACAAACGGTTATTCATTCCCTCCGAAGAATTAGGAAAAGTGGTACTTCAACTCTGTCATGATTCTCCAATGGCAGGACATCGCGGTATGGCTAATACCAAGGAATTGATTCAACGCCATTTTTGGTGGCCAAAGATGAGCAGAGACATCAGAGACTATGTATCGGCATGTGCCATGTGTTTACAAACAAAGACCCCTCGATCTGCCCCAGTGGGTCTCCTATCGTTGATGCCGATTCCTGATCGACCCTGGCAGATAATTTCGACGGATTTTATAGTCGAACTCCCTATCTCGGATGGTTGTACAGTAATCATGGTGACAATCGACTACTTTACGAAGATGGCACACTTTATTCCTCTACCTTGCATTCCCACTGCAGCTCAGATGGCGAAAGTTTTCCTTTCACGGATCTTCACGCTCCATGGGCTCCCAGAAACTATCATCTCCGATCGTGGTTCTCAATATACTTCACGTTATTGGCAACAGATATGTAAGAGCCTCAAAATCTCCCGAGCATTGAGTTCTGGCTTCCACCCTCAAACTAACGGCCAGACGGAACGGCTGAACCAGACATTGGAGGGCTATTTGCGCTGCTACATCTCTGCTTCACAGGACAACTGGGTTTCTCTATTACCATTGGCGGAGTTTGCCTACAACAACTCCCGTCATTCCGCTCTGGGTTCCAGTCCTTTTTTTTGCTCATATGGATTTCACCCTTCTTGTTTTCCTACGGGCCTTCCTTCTTCATCACGGTTTCCAGATGTGGATACCCTACTTCAAGTCATCCAGACTGGTCATTTGGCGGCCAAATCTTCGCTACTTGAGGCTCAGGCAAGAGTCAAACGGTTTGCGGACAAGCACCGTTCTCCAGCGCCCTCCTTGAAGGCGGGTGATTTGGTATGGCTGGCCTCTCGTTTCTTACCACGGCATCTGGTCCCGTCCAAGCTGTCTCCTAAATATTTCGGACCTTTTCCCATTCTACGGAAGTTGGGTTGCTCTGCTTTCAAGATCAGGCTTCCCCCTTCTTGGTCTCGGATTCATCCCGTGTTTCATGTGTCCCAGCTGAAGAAAGATGTGTGTGATCGATTTTCGAGATTGAGGAATACTCACCCTCCTCCGGTGTCTACCCCGTCAGGTCCTGAATATGAGGTGGCGGATATTTGTGACTCTCGCATCTTTCGAGGTCGCCTTCAGTTTTTGATTGACTGGCAGGGTTATTCCCCTGCTGACCGTTCCTGGGAACCTGCCTCTGCAGTGCATGCACCTGCTCTTATTCGCCGATTCTTCCGTAATCATCCGGGGAAGCCGGGGTCCCCTGCCCTTCGGAGGGGGCATACTGTCACGCCCCTGCGGAGACCATGGTCACTGTGGCATAGATGGTCTATTAGACGGATTGCGGCCATCTTTACTCCCAAGATGGCCGCCGCTACAGATGGTGTGGGTCTAGACTTACACAATGGCCGCGCGGTGGTAGGACCGCCCCCCGACTCCGGAGCCGGTTCATTAGATCCTGCGGACAACGCGCGGATGTGTTGCTACTCTTCAACAACAACGCTTCGTGAGTTCGATACTAGGATCTATTTACTTACTCGTTTGTTTGTTATTCCTTCTGTGTAACTCTACCCGTTTTCACTCACCTGTTTCCAGACTTGAATCCTTCTCTCAACTCTTGCACGACATCCAAGACTCGAGTGGATTTCCCCTGCCTCACTCGTTACGAGCTTAACCTCACTGATCGGTTCGCTAGTGAGACTCCCTCCCTGGCGTGCGGTACGTGAGAATTGATATTCAGTCCCTAGTATATCCGGGGGTTAGAAAGAGACCAGAATTGACACATGATATTATCTTACCTATACAGAAGCAGGGATATGCAGGTTCCAATCCGCAGCATTGAGATATGAGAACCGTTCTCTTACCGGAACGTCCTCGAGGTTACTCCTGTCCGCGTCTCATCAGAAGACCTGCAATATAGCTTGTTAGGTGGTACCCCCCTTCCAATCAGGTACTCCTCTTTTCCTCAACCCATATTCTGCCTTCTAGTTTCCCTGCTTCAACTTACCACTTTCCTCTGTCTTTATTCAGACGGCTTCGCTTCAGCGGATATTCTGGGTACCAAGAACCTCTCCGGACAGATGACATCTATCCAGTAGCCTTCGACACAGGGTTTTCTTCCCCAGAGGGTTTCCCTGGAGTCCTTCCCCTCCTTAATATTTGTATTTGAGGCGGAGGAAGGGTCTCAGGGAGGCACTCATTCTCTACCCCTGTGGGAAACCATTTCCGAAGAAGGAAACGAAGGAGGGAGAACGACTGGTGTTTCTCTAAGGTAACCTTTCGGTTATTCAACCTTCTCGTGATTAGTCTAATTATTACAGGATAATTGGTATGGACTATGCCTGGGATTACTCGTCCATAGTATCAGGGCACACAATCTGCATCGTTTCCAAGTGTTCAGAGTTCCTTTGGGCATAGACCATCACACATTATACCATCACTTGCTTCGATACAAAAACAATTTCACTGAGCACTTGTGTAATCCTACACAATGGTATAAGGGTGGGGTATGTTGCAAACAATCTTGTATGCACTGCAAAAGAATTGTGTACATGCAGAGTCATGACCTTAAAATGCACATCATATGTTTAGGCATTTAAATATGCCTTTATTGCAAAGTATTGCAGGTCTGCAAATATCTCAGTGAGTGTTTACTGCTACAATCCCTCACTTTTTACAGTGCTCTATCAACTAGTATTGGAGGCAAGCGGAGGGGCCGGGGAAGGGTATGGGTGGAATCATCATTCCCCGCGGGTTTTGAACAAAGCAGCACATTTCAAAGACCAAGTCAGACATTTCCGCAGTACACTGAAGGAAATGTGTTGGTTGTTTGCTAAAGGATAGGAAATTCTAGTACCCATCGAGACAACAGCACCTTCTTTTTCTTTCTATGCTCAACTGCTGAGGGCTTTTCAATATAACCATGTGTTCTGTGTGTGCAGTCTCTAGCATCTCCCTGCATCTTATGTAACTGATCACAAAGAATTACATAAGAGGGATCCATAGTTACAGAAGAAGACACTTAATCAGTTGTATCTCTGATGAATTGATGCAATTAACTTAAAAGGCACATATGTATGATTTTCGTCAACAGGGCTCCAAAATAAACCTCAGTAAGGCTCTTGTTTAATTTTATGTAGGGTGTTTTACGGGAGGGTGGGCAAAACTATACACTTTATTATGTGCACTGTCATTTCACTCCCTATGTCAGGGGTACAAGCAGGGCTCTAATCAGAATTTTCTCCCTACTTGGAGTCAAATGATTTTTCAGGGAGTAAAAAAGTAATTAGTTTTGCCAATAGGGGTACGTTCTGCTTATTAAACTGTTCTTTCCCCATGAAATTCCTTTTGAGATCGGGCATGAATATTATTAGAGTTCCTTCCTTCCTATGCTACTGCTCTACTGGTCACAAATTCGAAAAAATATCAGTGGAGCTTTGTGGGTTGAAGCAATGATACGTTCATTGTTTCTCATTTTTGTTAGGCATATTTTCCTTTTTTAGGGAGTAAAAATACATGGTGCATATGTCTCTTAGCTCTAAGGCAGGTGTTATCACAACCGACAGGAGAACATAATGTGGATAGTAAGCAGAGACACAGGAATTTTGGATCATCATATTCTCAGGTTCAGTAATTCTGATGGAATTATTATCCTTACACAAATTATTTGCATGTTCTCCTGGCCCTTCAATTACATCATTTAAGTGGCACTTGAACTCCTTTCACCATGTTTTTGACACATTGCTTTTATTTGCCATTAATCCATCAGTGGTGGCGGTGTAATTCCCCATTCATATTGAGTCCATATTGAGTCCATTGGACTCAATGTGGCTTTTTTGGCGAAATTACCACAGCGGAAATTCCGACGATTTCGGCGTCGAGTTGGAGGATTTATCTCCAGGATTTTCCTGGAGGCAAATCCTCCACTCCAGACCCCAAATTGTTTGTAGTAGTGGTAACATTGGCAGTAACAGGGTTACTGCCACCTTTAATATTTACCACCAAAGTGTAATGAGGCTGACATTTTTCTCTCAGCAGAAGTGCATTTGCAAGGTACTGTGGCAGATATTGAAGTCTGGGACTGGTTGATGAGTTTTCTGTATAATCACAAATGACATTTTATTTTAGCCTATGTGTTTGGAAAAAGTTTTGTAAGATTTGTAAATAATTTCAGTGGCTGGGAAGAGGAAATTCCTTTCCAAACTCTCTTCTGCGATGGTAGCTCACAAAGTGGCTTACCGCATTAGTCCGTTGCGCACATGGAAAATAATGTACGCACAACAGCCAACCGGTTCCGCACATAGAGAAAAATAATTAGAGGGAACATTGGACCCCACACAAGAAGACCAGGACAGACCGGTAACGCATGCCTCACTCAAACACTTCCTCAGAGAGATAGTGGAAAAATTCACTGCAGCCGGCCAGAAACAAATGGACACGCTGCGGGAGGACCTGGCAGAAGGCATACAGGACCTAAGAAGAGACATCAATAAAAAACAGGAAAGAGTGGACACCAACGAACGTGCCATACAAGAACTCTCAGAAGATGCGAGGAAAGCCGACATTCTGCTAAAGACGCTGGAAATGGCCACCCACAATCTCGAACTGCAGGCGGAAGACCTCGAAGATAGGTCCAGGAAAGCCAACATACGGGTTAAAAGCCTACCAGTGGAGACGCAAGATCAGGACCTATCCCAGGTGCTCAAGAGCATATTCAGCGACTTGTTGAACTCTGAAACAGGAGCGGATATCCAGTTTCACAGGATCCCCAGGGTCAGCCCGTGCCAGATGGAACCAGGGCCGAGACTGGGACACGTCCTAGCGGCCTTCCACAGCTATGCCATCAAAGAACAAATCCTAGCCAAGGCAAGAAAAGCTAAACAAATCACCTACAACGGCGTGGAGACATTCTTATACCAAGACCTAGCGCAAATAACCCTCATCAAGAGGAGGCAAATCGACCCAGTACTAGCTTTCATGAGAGCACAACAAATCAGATACAGATGGACACACCCTTTTGGTCTAAGTTTTAACTGGCAGGGGAAGCAGCACAAAGTCACGTTATGCGAGCAAGGAGCAAGGCTTTTGGGAATAAAAGACGATGAAAAAAGGTCCCCTCTCCAACCAACCTATCAGCCTACTGACCGTAGACCATGGGAGTGGTCCACGGTGAAACACAAAAGATCAAAGAAGGTGGGAATCCACCCTACCTCAAAGAACCCAACCATGGCCAAGAAATGGACAGCACGGGAAACCCCGTTGGGGCACAAGCTGAAGACCGAAATCAGAATGGCGACCCGCCAAGTCTGCACGCCTGGGGAGGGCGCAAACCAAGTTAAGTGCAGTGCTTAAATGTTAATTAGATGGGAAATCAAGAGACCTAGTGGGGGGTAGCAACGAGGGGATCTTGGAATGGGATTGGGAAATCCTGCGTTGGGCAGTTCTGGGGATCCCCTAGGGTTCATCTCCCGAAACCACAAATCGATGGGGGCCGAGCACCAGTTGTTCCCACCCTGAATAATGGGAGATATAAGGGCCAGGGGGGGTGGAAGGTGAAGGGAAGATCCTGGCACAAGTCAACCAGAGGAGATTGTCACCTCTAGGGGGGGGTTACCAAAGGGATGCCTGTGAGGCAACAAGGGGGAACGAGCAGCCATCAAGCACCAGAAGGAATATAAATGGTGGTCACTGAAAAATCTAAAAATATATCAATAAATATCAATGGACTTAACTCACCTATCAAAAGGAAGAAGTTGGAAAGATATCTTAGAAGAGAGCAACCAAACATAGCTACACTGCAAGAAACCCACATCCACACTCAGGACAAACACAGAATACAATTCTGGGGATACAAGAGAATCATCCATGCCACACAATCCGATAAGAAAGGGGGGGTGTTGGTAGCATTAAAGGACGGCCTCGACCTAGCGATCAAGAGAAAGGAAACAGACGATCAGGCGAGATATTTGGTGGTAACACTGGAGGGGCGGGGGGAAGTCTACACAGTGGCAACTATTTACGCTCCCAACTCAGGCCAAGACGCCTTCCTCCATAAAGCCCTCACACGCCTGGAGAAGTTTGCGAAAACCCACATCGTACTAACAGGGGACTTCAATATGGCCTGGGACCCAATAACGGATAGGAGTAGGTTGCCCCACTCAACACAGGTGCAGCCCTCCGGGGACCTCAAGCAGAAGCTCGAAGAAATAGCACTAGTTGATACATGGATGGAGGTCGAAAGGGTCAGAGAAGGCTATACCTTCTACTCACATGCACACCGGTAACACTCAAGGATCGACTATATCTGGCTCTCCAGGGGTTTGCTTGGGAGAGCAACAGACATTACGTTAGGAGCAATTGCACTATCAGACAATGCCCCAATAACCCTTGCCCTACAAAGAAACGGAAGATTGCCGGGCGTGTGGAGGTGGCGCTACCTGACCCCACTCTTTAAAGATGGGACACTAGTCCAGTAAGTAGCAAACGAAGCGGAGGCATTCGTTGAGCAAAATAAAGTTGAGGACACCTCCCCGCAGACATGGTGGGATGCCTTCAAGGCAACAATGAGAGGGAGAATCATAGTGATAAAAGCAAGAAGGGATACGGAGCTGAGACAGGAAGAAGCGCGACTAGAGGATAGGCTAAATGAAACGATGGCCAAGATGGGCTCGGCACTGACACCAGCTGTTAAAAGGGAATACAGGTCGATACAGGGGCAGTTAGACCTCATCCAGACAAGGGCGGCGGAACGCAATTTACTGAGCCTTAGGCAAAAGTACTATATCAAAGCTAATAAGTCAGAACGCCTTCTAGCCAGAATGTTGAGGCGGGAGGAAAAGAAGAAAACAATCCTAAAGATTAAAGTGGAGGGAGGGACAACGACCACAAATAATAAGGACATAGAAGGAGAGTTTATCAAGTTCTACTCCAGGTTATACAGCTCCAACAATCCATCACCGACATGGCAAGAGGCCTACTTAAACAAAATCACCATGCAGCAAATAACAAGGGAAGAGAGGGAAGCCGTAAAAGGGGACATCACAAGGGATGAGGTCAGGCTAGCAATAAATTCTCTTTGGATGAACAAATCCCCGGGGCCAGACAGCTTTGTGGCCGTATTCTATAAAACCCACAAAGAGATCCTAATACCACACCATGCGCAGGTATTTAACCACGGCGGACAGTCAAAAACACTGCCAAAAACAATAAAGAGGCAAAGGTGATACTAATACCCAAAAAAGGCAAGGACTCTACCGAATGCGGGTCATATCGCCCCATCGCCTTAATAAACGTGGATGCAAAAATACATACAAAAATCTTGGCTACCAGATTAGAACGGATCGTCCCTCATTTAGTTCAACCTGACCAATCAGGCTTTATTAGAGGCAGACAGACAGGAGATAACGTCAGGAGAATTGCACACCTAATTGAGAAGACCCAGAAGAGAGGAGTCCCTGCTCTTCTACTGGCCACAGACACAGAGAAAGCATTCGACCGAGTGGAGTGGGGTTTCCTCTTCGAAACCATGATCAAAATGGGATTCGGGCCCAAATTCTTGGGACGAGTCAGGGCCAACTATCAACAACCGCTCCTCAGGCTCTCCATAAATGGGCAAATCTTGGACACAGTAGCGGTTAGAAGGGAAACGAAGCAGGGATGCCTGCTGTCCCCCATACTCTACGCCCTACACCTGGAACCCTTTCTACAGGGTCAATGAGAACATTGCAGGCATACCCTTCGGGGAGAGCACCCACAAAGTAGCCGCCTTCGCTGACGACATGCTCATGGGACTGACCCAGCTAGAGACATCCCTGAAGGCACTGTTTGCTAAACTCGGTCAGTTCGGAGCAGTGGCCGGATTAAAAGTGAACACAAATAAATCTGAAATCCTCAGTCTCACTCTCTCGACCATGACAGCACAAATGCTTAAAAGGACCTTCCAGTATAGATGGGCAGAAAACTTCATAGCATAATTAGGGGTAAAACTGGCCAAGAGGGTAGGAGAGCTCTACCAGGCAAACTATCCTCCTATGCTGGAAAAACTAAAAAATAAATTGGTCGACTGGAGCCCGTTGACAATAACGTGGATGGGGCGCATAAACATTCTAAAAATGGTGGTTCCCCGACAGCTCCTCTATTTCTTAATGGCTCTCCCAATCCGTATCCCTGTGGCCTTTTTCAGGGCCCTCCAGAATATCACTAACCAATTTGTCTGCAAAAATAAACCCCCAAGGGTTGCCGCCAGATTAATGAGAACCCCAATGCCCCAAGAAGGAATGAGGGAACCGGACTTCAGAGCCTACTACATGGCCGCCCAATTCAGGATAATCAGGGACTGGCAAAGAGACGACTGGAGGAAAATATGGAGACCCATGGATAGGGCGGTAGAAGGGGAAGTACTAGAAGGGATCCTATGCAAACCTGAAGTAGACAGACCAGCGTGAATGTACTGCAGCACAATCCTAACAACGGTGGGAGATGCATGGGACTAAGCAGTAAAAAACGTTACACATCACTACTCACCCTTCCCCGTACACCCCCGTTAGACAATCCACAGTTCACCCTGGGTCACAACACGCAAGCCTTCGAAGCCTGGCAACAAGGGGGATGTCAGAGGGTTAGAGACATGTTCGTAGGAGACCAGGTTAAACTTTTTGAACAATGTAAGGAGGACTTTGGCCTGGGGGAAAACCAGATGTACAGATACACCCAGCTAAGGCACTGGCTGCTACATCCCACTATGAAAGTAGCGGGGACCTGCCAATTAACACCATTCAAGAAGTACCTAAAAACAGACCCTGGTGATAGGAGAGTGGTTGCATCACTATATAAACACATAAAAGAGGGAGAATTCCCACAGACAATTGCATACATGAAGAAATGGGAAGGAGCCACGGGATGCACAATAGAGGAATCGGAATGGGCAGATTTGTGGACGCAGGTCCCAAAACTATTGAGATCAGTACAAATTAGAGAGATATGGCTGAAACTAATACTCCAGTGGTTTCTAACACCGGTCAGACTGCATAGAATTTACCCGGGGACCTCACACCTATGCTGGAGGGAATGTGGAGTAGAGGGCACCTGGAGTCACATATGTTGGGAGTGCCCAAAACTAGACACCTACTGGAGAGGGATTCAGGAGGCAAATTAACAAGTACTAGGGGTCAACGGTGGAGGGATCAGGGGGTAGCAATGATAGGTATCAACGGGGTGCTGGAGAACATCACATCGAAACCTGACCGCAAACTCTGTCATCATAATGATGGTGGCTGCGCTCGTGCTGGCCCGTAAGTGGAAGACAAGGGCCCCCCCGCAGGACTACGAGTGGGTTGCAAAAGTTTGGTCATTCCTAGCCATGGAATGACTCACATACGCGATACAAGCGGAACACAGCAGATTCAGCACAGATTGGTCATCGCTACTGAGATACTTAAGAGACGGTGTCCTAGAACCATGAGCCTCCTGGGTATTACTGATCCTCCAAGTGAAGACGAACTGTGAAACCTTTACACTAGTGAGCCAACATGACCCAGAGGAGACCGTCAACTCTACATCACGACCTCTCCGAGGATAGTGGCAACACCAAGGAATGTTCCCGGATCAGGGAGGGGTGGGGAAGGTAAAGAGGGGGAGGATAGCCCCTATGTTGGAAATGTTATTGTTAAAAATGCAAAATAAAAACTTACTGGAAAAGAAAGTGACCCATAGCCAGGTGAATGTTCTACTCTCTTGCCGAAGAGGAGCACTGTGTTGTACTCTGCGAGTAAGAGCTGAACTTCCAATACAGCACACACTTCAGATTTGCTAGCTCTGAAACTCACATTTAAGCTTCTCAATCCAAGTCCCATCAATAATGGTCAAGCCCAGACAGAGAAGGAAACAAAGATAAAAACAGTACTCAAAACTAATCAAAAGAAGACCAGGACAGATGAGATGACACTATGTGATAAAGCAGGAGACTTTACAATACATAGGGAAAGGTCCTGCATCATTCCCACTTGATAACCTGAGAGATGTAAATACTTCCCCACTAGAAAATGGTATAGAAGTCAATATTTCACAACATGATAACCTCTGAGAAGTCAATACTTCCCCACTAGAAAATGTTAGAGAAGTCAATATTTCCCAACTTGATAACCTCTGAGAAGTCAATACTTCCCAGCTTGATAACATTAGAGAAGTCAATACTTCTCCACTAGAAAATGCTATAGAAGTCAATATTTGCCAACTTGATAACCTTTGAGAAGTCAATACTTCCCAACTTGATAACATTAGAGAAGTCAATACTTCTCCACTAGAAAATGTTATAGAAGTCAATATTTCCCAACTTGATAACCTTTGAGAAGTCAATACTTCCCCACTTCATAACATTAGATAAGTCAATACTTCCCCACTTCAGAACATCAGAGAAGTAAAAACGTTCCCACTTGATGACCTTAGACAAGCCAATGATTCCCCACTTGATAACGTTTGAGAAGTTAACACTTCCCCAACTTGGTGCCATTAAAGAAATCAGTATTTCCCAAATGGATAAAGTTAGACAAGTCAATAGCTCCCCACTTGATAACGTTAGAGAAATGTGAAAGGATGAGGAACTTGATCATGTCGGGAGGGGGTGGGAGGCTCCCTGCCTGGGGAAGGAGTCCTATCACGATGTTAGCCGGAGCAGGTCCTACCCCAGAGTGAGGTGGGAGGGTTGGGATGGCCCCAGTCCCTTAACTTCCAGAATGTGCCTAGAATGTTGACCTTGGTATCATTGTAAATCAGAATATAGGTCACATTCTTGTTGCTGGCCCTAGTACTCTCTGTTTTGTTTCAGAACATCAAGTTCCACAATGCAAGGCGGTGGTGAAGAAATAGAGCCGACTACTGCAATAAGTCGCCAGATAAGATATGGATTTAGGGACCCGAGTACATATAAATCCCCAAACTGATCAAAAGAAAAGCAACTTATCGAGGCGCAGCTGGAGTCGCATGAACACCATGTTGAACGCCACAGACATGAGACAAATCAATGTGCGTGTAAAGAGGGTTGGACTTGGAGGGATTTTAAAAGCTATGCCAAACGATTAACCAAACCAGGGAAAAGAACTGACTTATACTGGCCCATAGTATCATGTGAGACAATAGACCAATGAGGAGAGTAGAGCAGCTTTGAAATGAGAAGTCATGGTATGAAAGACACAGAGGGCAGAGCGAAAGGGGCTTGGGTGAGTTCAAGTGGTATGGAAGGGGCCAAAAGAGCAGGAGACGGATGCCAGGGAAAGATGAGCATTCAGGAGTCTGTAGCGGTGTTGGATGCTAGTACAGGTAGGGTACTGAATGTCACAGGGAGGGGTACTAAATTGAGAGAGTAAAGCTGTGAACGTGAGAGTGTGTTTGTACGAGTTAGAGCTAGGGGTGGGAAGGAAGGAGATGGCGAGAGACACACAAACACAGACAGAAACACAGAGAGACACAAAGAGAGGCACGGGGGGGGGGGCACAGAGAGAAACTGAGACTGAAAATGTAAAGGTAAAGTCTTGAACCACACTTTTGTGATCCGGGGAGAGTACAGTGTCTTTAGAAAATCCCCAGAGGGAGCCAGAAAGAAAGGCTTTCGCCTTTATGTGCTCACCTGAACCACACGCTAGAGTTGATGGTAGGGGATACTGATCTCTACACTCAGCAACACCCTGTGTGGTAGGGACGCCTGGGCTAGGGTGAGGGAGCTCACAGGAGGACCGGGGAAACACATCAGTTTGAACCATCTGCAGTTTGATAACATCAGAAGAAGTGACACTGACAACATGTTAATAAAAACGCTTGAACTATCCTTGGTGTTCTGGGAATTATTGAGGCCATCTGTGACAGAAGTCAATGCTTCCCAACTTGGTAATGATAGAGTAGTCAATGCTTCCACACTTGCTAAAGCTATCGAAGTTAATGCTTCTCTCTTGATAATGTTGGAGAAGTCAATACCTCCCCACTTGGTAAGTGTCATGAACGTATACAGACCCTGTCTTCGGGAACCATGAAGTAAGTACACCAGGGCAGAGAAAGGAAGGGAACTCCGACTAAAACATCCAAAACCCTTCCGATCCCTACCTAGGTGTGGTATGAATCTGGGGGGCTGGGGAGATTCAGGCGAGCAGGTCTACTATTGCTAAAGAGCTGCAGGAAGCGGGTAGACAACAAGGACAATTACTATTAGGAAGTATTAATTGCACCTTTCCCTTAGAAACTCACAAAAAATATGGGTAGCTGATGCGTATAGTCAATCCGCTGCTGCTGGGAGACTACACAACACTTTAGGTCCACAGTTCTGTGTCAAGCAACTTTCTGTCCGTGGTTGAAATGGCAGGGACAGGAAAGATCTGCACTCATTCCGTGGATGGGCTCAGTGAATTAGAGTCATGTGCCTGTGTTTAAAGTCCAGCAGAGAGGCACAGACTCTCGAAAGGGAAGAAAGCTAAATACCTATTGTTGTCATAATGAGTCTTCCTCTGGATCTGGAAAGGGTCCTGTAACAGACTGCAATGGTCCTCCGTTGCGAAACGCATAGTTTACTGTGATCGAAAGAGGCGCGTGTTTAAATAATCGTGGAAGGTTTGTTCCAGTTCAATCGCCCTTTTGGGATTGAAATCTGAAACAAAGGCGGCCATTGCTAAATAGTTTCAGTAATCATCACGGACCATAACGCTTGGTCCAATAAAGCTGCTAGACCATTCCCAGCAACAAATAAGGAGCCAGGGTTTTAAGCTTAGTGCCAGGTGTGGAAACCCTGAGAGTACTGTTATAGAAGTTAATACTTCCCCACTTGGTAACGCTATAGCAGTCAATACTTGAAGAAGTTAAAGAGGTTAATGCTTCCTGCTTGATGACCTTAGAGAAATCAATACTTCCCACATTGAGAACATTATAGAAGTCAATACTTTCACACTTGCTAAAGTTAAAGAGGTTAATGCTTCCTGCTTAATCACATTAGAGAAGTCAATACTTCCCCACTTGTAACATTATAGAAGTTAATGCTTCCCCACTTTCTAAAGTGATAGAAGTCAATGCTTCCCCCACTTGATAACATTAGAGAAGTCAATACGTCTGCACTTGGTAACATTATTTAAACCAATACTTCCCCACTTTATAGCGTTAAAGAAGTCTATAGGTCCCAACTTGGTAATGTTAGAGGAGTAAATTCTTCCACACTTGTTAATGTTATAGAAGTCAATACTTCCCCACCTGATAACATTAGTGAAGTCAATACTTACCCAATTGGGAACATTATAGAAATCAATACCTCACCACTTGCTAAAGTTATAGAAGTTAATGCTTCCTGCTTGATTGCAATAGAGAAGTCAATACTTCCCCACTTGGTCATGCTATAGAAGTCAATACTTCCCATATTGGGAACACTATAGAAGTCAACACTTCCAAATCTGCTAAAGTTATAAAAGTTAATGCTTCCTGATTGATCACATTAGAGAAGTCAATATTTCCCCACTTGGTAACGCTATGGAAGTCAATCTATCCCACATTGGGAACATTACAGAAGTCAATACATCCACACTTGCTAAAGTTATAGCAGTTAATGCTTCCTGCTTGATCACATTAGAGAAGTCAATACTTCCGCACTTCTAATGCTATAAAAGTCAATACTTCCCATATTGGGAACATTATATAAGTCAGCACTTCCACATCTGCCAAAGTTATAGAAGTTAATGCTTCCTGCTTGATCACATTAGAGAAGTCAATACTTCACCACCTGTAATGCTACAGAAGTCAATACTTCCCATATTGGGGACATTATAGAACAATAATTCCACACTTGCTAAAGTTATAGAAGTTAATGCTTCACCACTTGCTAAAGTTATAGAAGTTAATGCTTCCTGCTTGATCGCAATAGAGAAGTCAATACTTCCCCACTTGGTAACGCTATAGAAATCAATACTTCCCATAATGGGAACATTATAGAAGTCAACACTTCCACATCTGCTAAACTTATAGAAGTTAATGCTTCCTGCTTGATCACATTACAGAAGTCAATACTTTCCACATTGGGAACATTATAGAAGTCAATTATTCCACACTTGCTAAAGTTATAGAAGTTAATGCTTCATGATTGATCACATTACAGAAGTCAATACTTTCCACATTGGGAACATTATAGAAGTCAATACTTCAACAGTTGCTAAAGTTATAGAAGTTAATGCTTCCTGCTTGATCACATTAGAGAATGACTTCCCCACTTGGTAATGCTATAGAAGTCAATACTTCCCACATTGGGAACATTATTGAAGTCAATACTTCCACACTTGCTAAAGTTATAGAAGTTAATGCTTCCTGCTTGATCACATTAGAGAATTACCTCCCCACTTGGTAACGCTATGGAAGTTAACCTATCCCACATTGGGAACATTATAGAAGTCAATACATCCACACTTGCTGAAGTTATAGAAGTTAATGATTCCTGCTTGATCGCATTAGAGAAGTCAATACTTCCCCACTTGGTGATGCTACAGAAGTTAATACTTCCCAACTTGGGAACATTACAGAAGTCAATACATCCACACTTGCTGAAGTTATAGAAGTTAATGCTTCCTGCTTGATCACATTAGAGAAGTCAATACTTCCCCACTTGTAATGCTGTAGAAGTCAATACTTCCCATATTGGGAACATTATAGTAGTCAATACTTCCACACTTGCTAAAGTTATAGAAGTCAATGCTTCCTGCTTGATCACATTAGAGACGTCAATACTTATGCACTTGGTAACGCTATAGAAATCAATACTTCCCACCTTGGGAACATTATAGAAGTCAATAATTCCACATGTGCTAAAGTTATAGAAGTTAATGCTTCATGATTGATCACATTACAGAAGTCAATATTTCCCCACTTGGTAACGCTATAGAACTCAATACTTCCCACATTGGGAACATTACAGAAGTCAATACTTCCCCACCTGCTAAAGTTATAGTTGTAAATGCTTTGCCACTTGGCAACGTTATTGAAACAATACTTCCCCACTTGATAGCGTTACAGAAGTCTATCCGTCCCCACTTGGTAACGGTAGAGGAGTCAATACTTCCATGTTAATGTTATAGAAGTCAATACTTCCCCACTTGGTAACGCTATAGCAGTCAATACTTTCCATTTTGGGAACATTATAGCAAGTCAATACTTTCACACTTGCTAAACTTAAAGAAGTTAATGCTTCCTGCTTGATGACATTAGAGAAGTCAATACCTCCCACATTGGGAACATTATAGTAGTCAACACTTCCACACTTGCTAAAATCATAGAAGTTAATGCTTCCTGCTTGATCACATTAGAGAAGTCAATACTTCCCCACTTGTAACATTATAGAAGGTAGTGCTTCCCCACTTGCTAAAGTTATAGAAGTCAATGCTTACCCACTTGATAACTTTAGAGAACTCAATACTTCTGCACTTGTAACGTTATTTAAGCCAATACTGCCCCACTTGATAGCGTTACAGAAGTCTATAGGTCCCCACTTGGTAACGTTAGAGGAGTAAATACTTCCACACTTGTTAATGTTATAGAAGTCAATACTTCCCCACCTGAAAACATTAGTGAAGTCAATACTTACCCAATTGGGAACATTATAGAAGTCAATACTTCACCACTTGCTAAAGTTATAGAAGTTAATGCTTCCTGCTTGATCCTAATAGAGAAGTCAATACTTCCCCACTTGGTAACGCTATAGAAGTCAATACTTCCCATCCCATAATGTGAACATTATAGAAGTCAACACTTCCACATCTGCTAAAGTTATAGATGTTAATCCTTCCTGCTTGATCACATTAGAGAAGTCAATACTTCCCCACCTGTAATGCTATGGAAGTCAATACTTTCCATATTGGGAACATTATAGAACAATACATCCACACTTGCTAAAGCAATATAAGTTAATGCTTCCTGCTTGATCACATTAGAGACGTCAATACTTCTGCACTTGGAAAAGCTATAGAAATCAATACTTCCCACATTGGGAACATTATAGAAGTCAACAATTCCACACTTGCTAAAGTTATAGAAGTTAATGCTTCATGATTGATCACATTACAGAAGTCAATACTTCCCCCACTTGGTAATGCTATAGAAGTCAATACTTTCCATATTGGGAACATTATAGAAGTCAATACATCAACAGTTGCTAAAGTTATAGAAGTTAATGGTTCCTGCTTGATCACATTAGATAAGTAAATAATTCCCTACTTGGTAACCCTATAGAAGTCAATTCTTCCCACATTGTGGACATTATTCAAGTCGATACTTCCACACTTGCTAAAGTTATAGAAGTTAATGCTTCCTGCTTAATCACATTAGAGAATTACTTCCCCACTTGGTAACGGTATAGAAGTCAATACTTCCCATATTGTGAACATTGTAGAACAAAATTCCACACTTGCTAAAGCTATAGAAGTTAATTCTTCATGATTGATCACATTACAGAAGTCAATACTTCCCCACTTGGTAACGCTATAGAAGTCAATACTTTCCATATTGGGAACATTATAGAAGTCAACACTTCCACATCTGCTAAAGTTATAGATGTTAATCCTTCCTGCTTGATCACATTAGAGAAGTCAATACTTCCCCACCTGTAATGCTATGGAAGTCAATACTTTCCATATTGGGAACATTATAGAACAATACATCCACACTTGCTAAAGCTATATAAGTTAATGCTTCCTGCTTGATCACATTAGAGACGTCAATACTTCTGCACTTGGAAAAGCTATAGAAATCAATACTTCCCACATTGGGAACATTATAGAAGTCAACAATTCCACACTTGCTAAAGTTATAGAAGTTAATGCTTCATGATTGATCACATTACAGAAGTCAATACTTCCCCCACTTGGTAATGCTATAGAAGTCAATACTTTCCATATTGGGAACATTATAGAAGTCAATACTTCAACAGTTGCTAAAGTTATAGAAGTTAATGCTTCCTGCTTGATCACATTAGATAAGTAAATAATTCCCTACTTGGTAACCCTATAGAAGTCAATTCTTCCCACATTGGGGACATTATTCAAGTCGATACTTCCACACTTGCTAAAGTTATAGAAGTTAATGCTTCCTGCTTAATCACATTAGAGAATTACTTCCCCACTTGGTAACGGTATAGAAGTCAATACTTCCCATATTGTGAACATTGTAGAACAAAATTCCACACTTGCTAAAGCTATAGAAGTTAATTCTTCATGATTGATCACATTACAGAAGTCAATACTTCCCCACTTGGTAACGCTATAGAAGTCAATACTTTCCATATTGGGAACATTATAGAAGTCAATACATCCACACTTGCTGAAGTTATAGAAGTTAATGATTCCTGCTTAATCGCATTAGAGAAGTCAATTCTTCCCCACTTGGTGATGCTACAGAAGTCAATACTTCCCATATTGGGAACATTACACAAGTCAATACATCCACACTTGCTGAAGTTATAGAAGTTAATGCTTCCTGCTTGATCACATTAGAGAATGCAATACTTTCCCACTTGTAATGCTATAGAAGTCAATACTTCCCATATTGGGAACATTCCAGAAGTGATGATGTAATGATTCCTGCTTGATTACATTAGAGAAGTCAATACATCCCCAAGTTATAGTTGTAAATGCTTCCCCACTTGGTAACGTTATTGAAACCAATACTTCCCCACTTGATAGCGTTACAGAAGTTACAGAAGTCTATCGGTCCCCACTTGGTAACGTTAGAGGAGTCAATACTTCCACACTTGTTAATGTTATAGAAGTCAATACTTCCCCACTTGGTATGGCAGACTATTTCGGTAACAGAGTTTGAATTAATAATATTAACACAGTAACACTTGTTTTGCGCATTTCAGGTGGGCAACTGATATCTTCAAACAACACATGGATCCAAGAGGTGTAAGTGATGGAGGGCATTATTAAAATAATGATTATTGTGTCTTGTGTCTTATTCTCATGTTGTGTTTTTGCCCTCATCTTTTAGCAAGTGTCATATGTTTCTAGTAATACTGCTGTATCCTCTACTAACACAACCCCAACTCAAGCAGGTGGAACGACCATGGCAGGAGGAAAGGTAAGCAATTAAGTATAATAAAGAGAGGTAGACGCATTGCAGATACAGCCATGGGGGGTGGATCTCTATCTCACTGATACTGCTCGAGTATCTAATAACATGTGGTACAAGCACATGACTAAAGTAGGTAAAGAAACCACAGGGGGGAGTTGCTATGTCTGCTCACTAATCCCCTATGCCATGAGTGCCTCCAGAATGTTTGTAACCACAGAAATACCAGCAGCAAGAGTGCAATGCCTTCTGTACCATTCCATGTTTACAATCCAAGAAGATTCCAAGAGAGAACAGCAACATTGAGATGGATGTCCAAGGCAACATTTCAATATGAAGATCGTTATATAAAGACACTTGACATGATGAACAATTATTGACAACTAGACCAGGCTATACTATACATAACTGACAGCCCACAGAAAGGAGAGACAAAAACAATAACACTGAAAGAATTGCCATGTCCTAAGAAGGGACCTAAGGACCCAAAACAAGGGGAACCAGGATGTTGGGAACGATCACAGATGCTTGTGTATGGCAAAGTGTACACAGCTGAAGGAAGGAAAGAGAGAGTAGTATGCATGAAAGCATACACGCTCTTACAAGCTCCAGTAAACACATTACAATGAGAAAATGCTAAATGCCTGAAAGAATGGGATGCAAGTACAAAGTTACTGAAATGGGTGGATAACGAAGCTGGACAAATGCCCATAATACCACTGAAGAAACCAGAATTGTGTTTCCAGTATGATGGT